>NC_138102.1:79680866-81155866 GCF_964146895.1 Miniopterus schreibersii
CTCCACTCATTAGATAACGGATTTTTGTTTGTCTCTCCATTTGCCCTGTCCTCATTCATTTGCTTTTCCTACTAACAAGGAATAACAAAGAAAAAGTGTATGAGTGATTTGCCCATGTGCGAAGTCTCTCCTACTGGGCAATTTCACCCTCCTTTGAAGTTAGGAATAGCCATGTGACTTTTTGGCTAAAGAAATGTGAGCAGAAGTGGTGTCTGCTCCTTTGAGAGAATCTTTAGGAAACATATCAGCCTAGTCAAATTGTCACATTACAAAGCCACCAGAGAAGCTTTTAAGATTTTACTTTCTTTTGATATTTAACAGTTACAAGTACTGATCAATCAGTGACACTAAAGCACTCTGTCCTGAGGTAAAATTGTTAAATAGGTGTAGTTTATCTGAGCTGTTTCCAACCTCCATTTTTAGGTGACCTTATCATCTTGCTGGTGCCCAAGCCCTGAATGGTGGTTATTTCACTTTTTCCAAATGTTCTCAGGGAAGGTGCTGATACCGTTTGCAAACACCTTTCAATAACTTTAAATCAAAGCTATATGCTGGGGCACTCCCATTGCAAGCCTCTTCTTTTGGAAACCACAGGAGGTCTCTGCTGCAAGGGACCACAGAAGTGTGGTCTTTGGGAACCATGCCTGGTGGCAGTGTTTCCCAAAGTCTAGGACAGGTAGCCCTGGTGGTATGTGAAATTACTTTATTCAATACAGAGACATGTTTATTTTAATAGACATGTTCTTTTAATGTTAATGGAAAAATAGATCAAGAGATCTAATAAAACAAGGGTAATGATTTAAAGTTTTCTTTTGAAATAAATAATTTTACATTATAAAAAGTGAGCATCTTTAAATTTACTAAGTGAATGATAGTGAGTTGATGTTTAAAAATAATAATACCACTGCAAATGGTTCATTGGGATGTCAAAAATTATTATGGTGGAATTCAACTACAGGATTTTGAGAAATACTCCTATGTGAGTGAATTAAAGTGCTGATCTTTAAGACAGTTCAACGAGAATCCTTAATTCTTTGAACCAGCCAGTGGTTCTCTCCTCTGAACTCCCAACCCAATCTCAGCAGCTATCTCCTAAGTGGAGTTCAAGTTCTCATGATTCTGTGCAGTAATTTCCTGTGCAGTAACACAATATATGAAGGCACTGATTGCACCACATACTTTGGTTTGTGCTGACATCAGCTCAGGAAGAACCCATTCATCAGAGCAGCCAGAGTTGGTTGTTTCAGAAGGCCTTGGAATCAGTGACTATATGGTGTCTTCCAAGAAATCAAGGAGTAAAAATAGAATATGTCTACATACTTGAATGCCACCCTAATCCCAAACCCTCGTAAGTGCAAAAGTCAAGATGAATTCTCCTTCCCTAAAATTCCCAAATTCCCTAAAGCTCTTGGAAAATGAAATTTCTTTGTTCTAAGACTGTAGGTACCAGAGTCTGAAATACCAAAAAAGAGGCCTTTCAAAAAGGGGGTGTCCTTTTTGAGATCAGCCTTTCTGCTGATGTATCCAAAGGGCAACATTTGTTGGTTAATTTTAGGGGAGACAGAAAACATGCTCCCAGTGATATTCATTCTTATGATTCAGCCATTCTTGATCACTGTTCATAGGTTTCTTTCCTTTATCTCTATAGTTCTGCCTTTATGGAGAGTTTTGAGATATAGGATATCTAGGTGCACCAGAGGTTTGCTAAAGCTGGTTGCCCCAGCCTGTCAGTCATGACTCAGAAGTAGCCAGCTCAGCTCCCCTCCCAATCTGGTGAAGAGTTTTCCTAATGGATCAGCCATGTCTCAACACAATATTGGTCATTCTTGATGTCAACACAGCAGTCCCAGAGTTTGACCTTCTTGATTAATAGCAGAAAAAAATAGAGACAAGAAACAATTAGTCAAGATGGCCCAGATCAGGTTTCTTGAATGTGTTCTTGTGTGTGTTTGTGTGCATTCATGTGTGTGTTTGTATATGTGTGTGTAGGAGAGGGTAGTAGGGAGGAGAGTGCTGGAAGCTTGGGAGTAATATACTGGCACACAGAACTTGTGCTGGATCTGGAAAGGCAAGGGCTGAGGAAAAAATTAGTATCCTCAAATTTACTGTGTACCCCAAAATTGTTGATCATTCTGATTTTACCTAAGATTAAGTTTTTAAAGGTCTAATAGTTACTAGCATCAAAAACTTGCTGCTACCTATATACAACTTGCTACCATACATTTCCATGCTTTTTCCAGCTCCAGGCTCATCCAGAAATCTTCTGTCATTGCTCCCAGTGGCTTTGCCCCATTTTACCCACCACTCGGCCACCTCCAAACAAGGGAAGGAGGCAGACAGTGAACTGTGCCTAAATATGCCTGGTCAGGTGTATCTCCCTGCCCAGTTTACAAGTTCTTGCAGATGGGCAATTTGCCAGCCACAATTCATGAGAATTATAAAATGGAGTGTTGGGAGATATTTGGTGCCAGATTTCTGCATTTCAGCCTTCAACTTTAAAGGGGATTAACCTTTCAGTTCAAATTTTACTGGAATGATTAAGTAGTAGTCACAACCCAGAGGTAAACAAACCCCCAGAATGTAAAATTTAAATAGGCCTAGACATGAATTCCAGGACATGTATTTCAACTCTTACTAAATTTCTATTTAGATCATTTGAAATAACATATACAAGCTTCAAAGGGAGTCTTTACCTGTTTGATTAAAATTCTTGATTTTTACCAGTGACAAGTCTCTCCACATATGGTAAAACCATTCTTGGAAGGATTGATCTTGGGAAAAGATCTACAAGACCCAATACCCAAACAGCATCATTAACCTTATAAAATTATCAACAATGAACTTTTAAAACAAGCTCTTGTTCCCTCCCACTGTTCATTGCTGAAGAACTGCTTTTCTTTTGTTTAAAGCTAGTACCAAATATCTGTGCATTTTATAATTGGAAGCATTTAGGTGTTGCATGATTATGCTAATGATATTTGGAACCAATTTAACTCATTAATATAGTTAATTCCTGTGGGCCATTTTAAAAGAAACCATGAGGTAACACATTTTTGTATAGCTGAACATTTAAAAAACAGTGCTGTTAAGGGAGTTACTTGATTCACACAAATAATACCATAGCACAACCCCTCCCCCTCCCCAAGAGTTACTTGTTTGCAGAGGAAATATCCATATATATGTGAGGTTCTGATTTAGTAAAAAACTGATTAATTGGTTGGATATTTTCATTTTTATTTGAATCATTACTATTGCAGTGACATAATGCTTGGTAAAAATTACATACAATTAGAAATTAGCCTTAATCAATCACCTTCAGTGAACATGGTATCATCCTCTCCTGCTTCACATTGTGAAACTACTTTACAATGTGCTTTTCCACATAATTTTTTGTATTACTTTTAACCAACTTTCCAGATTGGTTTTATTATGAAAGCTATTAACTCGATAGCTATTGCTTATTTTAGGAGGTGTAGATACTGATTTATGTATAACACAGTTTTTTCTTCAAAGTGTTATATGGCAACATATTTTTAGTATCATTCTGAAACTCTCCAATTAGAAAAATAATCATCTCTTCTCACTCTTCACAGCTCTTCACTCTGCATGCTATGAGGCTACTGCTTTCCAAAGTGAATGAGCCCAGGATATGTTCTAGTGGCTTTCCCTAACAAATTATTTGCAAAATTCCATTTGAGCCCAAATAAGGTGTCTTAGCTTTGGATTTTTTCCATTGTCCAGCAGTGTGTAGTACATCACAAAATAAGTGCACAGTAAGGAGGACTTGTGGAGCTGGGGAATGTTTGAAGGTTTGAGTCTATCTCTAAGTTTTTTGTTTTATGTTATAGTTATCTGTTTACATATATCCCCACTAGAAAAAGCATTTTTCAACCTGGGGTCATATCTCTTTCATCTGTTTATCTCCACATATAAGCACAGTTGATCCATTTGATGGCTCACAATTATATCCAATCATTTCCCCTTTTGCATTTCTAAGACTTTCTCTTGAGTTAGCCAAAAATGTTATCTGTAATGTTTTGAGAAAGAAACGGTCAATGTTCTTTTTTCCCCAGTTACCAAAATAAGATTTTGCATTGTCTTTGGAGCTAGGCTTTGTCAAAAGTGAAAAGGATTTTCTAGAATGTTTCCTTGTGCCCTACTTAGGGATCCTGAAGGTAGCTAATGGTGCTGGCCTTCAAGATTGTCATAGGGCTCACTATGGCGGTGGCAGAGGGTTCCATTAGGCCCATAGCTACAAGGTAGATCACCTGGGCCAGGGATAAATAGCAGCCACATTTTGGGGCATTGTCAGCAACAAAGTTGAGATGGGCTGAGACAAAAGGGAGGGTTATATGTGGCTGTCATTTGTGAAAAACTTCTATCTATATATCTCTATAGATATTGGTAATTATATATATATTGATATCTAACAATTTATGCTTCTTTCTTTTTTCCTTTATTAGCTACCGACTTAAATAAAATTAAAAGTTCTATGAGCACTTGCAGTAATGAAGGCTATAAACTAAGAACATGTCCTCTTTTCATTGATGACATAAGATACAATATGAATAAGAATTTATCTATGGCTATAGATAGAGATACAGATATAGATGATACAATAAAGCATGCTAGTTAGATCCAGGAGGAAAAAGAGATGGTCAATTCGTGGTCTACTTAATAATCTAAAAAAGTGTTTAATAAAAATAGCAAAATACCTGCCTTCTTAATGTTTTTACTTTTTATTTCTGTAGGTCAGAAATACGTGAGCTGGAGTGAGCTTGCTTCATTTTACAACATGAATATGCTTATTCATTTTTTTTGAAAAAAAAATTATGCTTATTATGTGTCAAGTGTTATGTTTGAAAGGCACTGAGGGATTTTAAGCAGACAAGTGACATGATATTTTTTACTTTGGAATATGAGACATAGCTTTGTTTTTCTCCTAGCACTGCTTTCAAATATGTTCTACCAGATCTTTCTTCCTCAGCCTTTGACAACATGACAAGATCCTGTAGGTTTCCAGTCAGGTTTAGCTGTAAGAGCAGTCTTGCTTTGACAATGGACTTATTTAGAGATGTTAAAAAGTCCAGAAGAGTATAAATGAAGATACCAATCTCACATTCAATTCATAGCTGTTTCTGTTCCCTCAGCTCAGTCCTGATCTGGGGCTCAGAACCTGCAATGGGGTCTACTCTGTCATTTCTGTTCCTGGCTCCTACAGGACAAGATTTGGAAAAAAGGAAGAATTATAGGAAAAGGGGAAAGTTTCTTTTGTGAGTACATTTTCATATTTCTTTGGAAGACTATTTGAGATCTTTATACTGTGTTTCTCTCTAACATGAATGATGTATTCTACAGATCACTTCTTGTGATACTTCCTCAGCTTCTTCCTCAAAAGTATACCCTCCACCTTCCCCCCTCCCGAGCCCAGTCCTTTATTCCTGGTAGGTCAGAATACGATAAAGATAGATGCAGTCCAGCTTCTTTATGTGGCATGCATTTTTCTTAAATATCTGTGTATCCTTGCTGGGAGCTAAGGCTGATCCATTGTTCCTCCCCCCCCCATTTAAGTTATCTTAATACTCCAGGAGAAGGACACACACTTGCCTCTATCTTCACACATGTTGGCAAACTCCAGCACATGCAAGTCCAGTTCTCTCAAGAACTCTCTATTGTGCTCTGCTTTGAGTGGCTGGTTCCAAGGTAATGTCATTCAGTAGACATCAAACTGGGGGGTGAGGTTCCAGTATTCTACTTCAATTTTCATGAAAAAATCCTATTATATCCTACACCTTGTCTTGAAGGACAGTATTTCCACTTTTGCCTATGAGAAAAAAAGTCCAAAGCATTATTCCTCTTCACCCCAGACATCAATGACTCCATATCCTCTAATGACTTAATGAGCTTCAGTCTTCTGTAGACATATGTTGAATTCAGTGGTGGGAGTGAGAGATTTTCATCTCCTTTGGCCACTTGCAGTAAACCATGGAAAGGAGTGGCTGGTGGCCCTATGGCTCTTAAGAGTAACCTATTCTCAGTAATGGGACTTCAGACAAATTTCCAAGACAAAAGCAAAATCCCTGTTATGCAATATCTTTCATCTTGTATAAATAGTATCATGATAACACTGTGAAGAACTAACTAGAAGGAGATGACACCAGAGATAGGGATTTCAGCCAGCAATCCAAGTGAGAAATAAATGGAGGCTGAACTGAAGTATTGGTAATGGGAATGGGAATCAGGAGTTGGGTTTGTGAGATATTCATTTAGGTTTTTGACCTGGGTGAGTGATCATGCTGTTCACAAAAACATGGCATAGAGAAAAAAAAAAAAAAAAAAGAAGGCTTTTAGTACAAACCTGGACAAAGCTAATGAGTGATCTTGACCATGTTTAGTTTCATGTCTCTGGTGGGACTTGGGCAGAGAAGCCCAGTAGGCAGTTAGCTGTATAGTATGAGGCTCATGAGAAGGATCTCACCTGGGACTATAGTTTGAGGAGTCCTCAAAAGTCAGGTAGCTATTGATGACATAGGAGTATTTGGGGTTACCCAGGGAGAGTGTATAATATGAGAAGGAAAGGGTTCCAGTAGAACACCAAGAAACATCAAATAGAGCCCCCAAAAGCTAGGATAGTTTGCATAGAAGATTGAGGAGGGACCAGAAAGGTGGAAGAAAAATGTTCTCTGAAGGATGCTGACAAGAGAATGAACACCTCCTCTCTCAAGCCCTTTAGTATGTCACCAATCACCATAAATTATGCCACTTATACTTTCCCTTATCCTGTTCCCCTCTTCATCTTCCCACTAAAGCTGACTGCTTCCTTAATAAGCTATTGCATGGGTAATAAAAATGAAAGAATTACTTTGTTCTGGGCCTTCAATTGCCACCCTGAACTACAGTCTCCTTAACCAAGGCTTCTAAGATGATAAATAACTAATTGGAGGAATGCTGTTTCCATTTTTAGGTGTGCTGCTGCTGCTGGAGAAGGGCCAGGTGCTACAATTCTGCTATGGTTCTCCACCTTTCTTTCTCTCACAGTTGGCAGCTGCCCCTTCATAGTGGGAACTTGTGCTTTTTCTTTCTCAGCATTCTAAAACCTTAGAGGTTCCAAAATGCTGTGCCTTCAGTGTCCCTCAGGTTTGACAAGCAAATGGAAAAGAATGAGCCTGGTCAATTCTTTGAATTGCTAGAAAATGTCTCAGTGTTACTGGAAGAAGAGGAAGACAGACATCAAATATTATAAGTGATTCTTTGTTATGGGATTCCTTATGCTCCTGTTTAAAGAGGATTATTACAAGGCCCTTAAAAATCTTCAAATAAAAAGACTTCTATCCTCACCAATGGACTTCTGTTTGGTGGGATGGAGAAATTAGAGACAAATCAGAAGAATAACAAAGAGAGTAAAATGTTTTTCAAGAAACCCCAGGCCAAATCAAAACATTTGGGAGAAGAGAATTCAGTATATAAATTTTCATTCACTTACAAGAGCATTAGTTGAGTAAACCACCTACTTTCAGTAGTTGTACTTTGCTCTCTTAAAACAAAATGAGTATTTCCCCTTTTCCTGCATGCTTGCCTTCTCCAACTCCCAGAATGTATGTCAAAACTCACTTCTGCTTTTGTTTTCCAGTGCTTTTGAAGTAGCATGCAAATTTGCAACACCCACTTTCATGCCAGGATAACCATGTTCTTGTGTGGGCAAGCTTTTGGTTCTGTACCCTGTGTAGTTTTGCCAAAGTCATGGGGGCAGCTGGTGGGGAAGTCAGGAAGAGCATATACAGCTTTAGACTTTCAGGACCCTCCAGTGAGCTAGAGGCACACTACTTTTCTTTCTCCTTTCTCTACAAGGGTTCCCTGGCTCTGGTGGAGAGTAATTTTTCTCCTTCAAATGAAGCATGTAGAGTATTCCTTAAAAATACCTTGTATTTGTCAAAGTGAGCATATACATAGATTTAGGAGTATTGTATGCAAATTTCTAATAACTCCTTCAAGAGAGGAGCCTGTGCTACTTTCATATATATCCACATAATTCAGGTAATAGGAAAAAAAAAACAATTCATGACAAAGATTCATGATAAAGATTATGGAGTGGTGAGAACTTTTTAGGGCAGGAAAGTGTTTTTTTATATGTGAGTTGGGTGCTCTGAAAAAGTCAGTTTACAACACAGGCTATATGATCAGAACTACAGTGTAAGTGAAATAGAAAGCATGCAGATTGCTGTGTGTCACTGTAAAATTTCCTTTGGAACAGTATTGAAACAATAGTAAATATTTACACTTTATTTAGTAAATATGAGCACTTGCTGTGTCACACACTCTGGATCTCTTCTCTTAATTCTTAAAACAACTATGAGGTAGAACTATTTTTTTCTAATTTTTATTTTTGTATTGTCTATTTTCTGAGAGCTATGGCTCTTTTTAAAATTTATGTTTTATTTTTTAATTACAGGTGACATTCATTATTATCTTATACAGCATATACAGTATACAGCATAGTGGTTAGATATTTATATAATTTATGAAGTGATCCTCCCAATAAGTCTAGTACCCACCTGAGTTATTATACTATTATTTTTGACTTTATTTCCTATGTTACTTTAAATCTTGTGACTATTTTGTAACTACTAATTTATACTTCTTAATTCCTTCACCTTTTTCACCCAGTGCCCCTCCCATCTGAAAACCATCAGTTTTTTCTCTGAGTCTGTTTCTACTTTTTTGGTGTTTATTTAATTAATTAAATTTTATTTTATTTTAAAATTATTTTTATTTTATTTATTTATTTTTTAAAACTATATATTTTTAATTTTTCAGTCTGTTTCTATTTTGTTTGTACTTTTATATTGTTCCTTAGATTTCACATATAAATGAATTCTTATGGTTTTTGTCTTCCTCTGTATGACTTAATTTCACTTAGCATAATACCCTCTAGGTCCATCCATGTTTTTGCAATGGTAAGATTTCATTCTCTTTTATGGACAAATAATATTCCACTGTGTATATGTAGCACTTATTCTTTATCTAATCACCTATTGATGGACACTTAGGTTGCTCCCATGTCTTGGCTATTGTAAGTAATTCTGCAATAAACACAGGTATGAATATGCCTTTTCAAATTAGTGTTTTAGATTTCTTTGGATAGATACCCAAAAGTGGAATTACTGGGTCATAAGTAGTTCTATTTTTAATTTTTTGAGGAACCTCCATATTGTTTTCCATAGTGGATTAACCAATTTGCAATCCCACCAACATTGTACTAGGATTCCCTTTTCTCTACATTCTGGGAACACTTGTTTATTGATTTATTGATGATAGTCATTCTGGCAGATATCAGGTGACGTTTATTTGCATTTCTCTGATAATTAGTGAGGTTGAACAACTTTTCAAATGTCTGTTGGCCATCTGCATGTTCTCTTTGGAAAAATGTCTATTCAGGTCCTCTGCCCATTTTTTAATTAGATTTTTTGTTTTTTGGTGTAAAGTTATATGAGTTCTTTATAAATTGTGGATATTAAATCCTTATGGGATATATCATTGGTGAATATCTTCTCACAATTGGTAGGTTGTCTTTTTGTTTTGTTGATGGTTTCTTTTATGAGGAAAAAATTTTCAGTTTGATGTTGTCTCATTTGTTTATTTTTCTTTTGTTTCTCTTGCCTAAGCAGACATATATTAACAAAAATGTTACTAACAGCAATGTCAGAGAGTTTATTGCTTATATTTTCTTCTAGAATTTTTATGGTTTCAAGTCTTACATTTTAGTCTTTAATCCATTTTGAATTTATTCTTGTATTAGTGTGACAAGGTGGTCTGGTGGGGATTTTTAATGTATTTGTCTGATTTTCCCAACATTGTTTATTGAATAAGCTGTCTTTGCCCCATTGCATGTTCTTGCCTCCTTTGTCAAATATTAATTGATTTAAAGGTGTGGGTTTATTTCTGGGCTTTTTATTCTATTCTAATGATCTGTGTCTGTTTTTATGCCAGTGCCATGCTGTTATGATTACCACAGCCTTGTAGTATAGTTTGATATCAGGTAGCATGATTCCTTCAACTTCATTCTTTTTTCCAAAAGATTGCTGTGACTCTTTGGGGTCTTTTGAGGTTTCATATAAATTTTTTGATTAATAGTTCTATGTCTGTTAAAAATTTCATTGATATTTTGATAGCAATTGCATTAATCTATAGATTATTTTGGATAGTATGGATATTTTAATGATGTTAATTCTTTTTATTCATAAACATGGTATATGCTTCCATTTATTTGTATCTTTTTTACTTTCTTTCTTCAATGTCTTATAATTTTCTGAGTACAGTCTTTTACCTCCTTGGTTAAATTTATTCCGAGGTATTATTTTTTATACAATTGTAAATGGGATTGTTTCCTTAATTTCTCTTTGTGATAGTTTGATATCAGTGTATAAAGTGCAACAAATTTCTGAATATTAATTTTGTATCTTGCCACTTTACTGAATTCACTTGTCATTTCTAATAATTTTTTGGTAGAATCTTTAGGGCTCTCTCTCTATAGTATTATGTCATCTACAGACAATGGCAGTTTTACTTCCTCCTTTCCAATTTAGATGCCTTTTATTTCTTTCTCTTATCTGATTGCTGTGGCTAGGACTTCCAGTACTATGTTAAATAAAAGTTGTGAAAGTGGTCATCCTTGTCTTGTTCCTTATTTTAAGGAAAATGCTTTTAGCTTTTCACCATTGACTATGATTGTTGTGGGTTTGTCACATATAGCCTTTATTGTGTTGAGATATGTTTCCTCTAGGCCCACTTTGATGAGAGTATCATAAAAACATGCTGATTTTGTCAAATACTTCTCTTTGGATCTATTGACATAATCATATGAGTTTTATCTTTCATTTTGTTTATATAGTATATCACCTTAATTGATTTGTGGATATTGAAGCAGTCTTGCATTCCAATAATAAATTGCATTCAATCATGGTGTATGATCTTTTTAATGTATTCTTGAATTTGGTTTGCTAATATATTTTATTGTATTTTTGTTAATCCTCACCTGAGGATATTTTTTCCATTGATTTTTAGAGAGTGGAAGGGAGAAGGGGGGGAGAGAGAGAGAGAGACAGAGAGAGAGAAGCATTAATGTGAAAGAGACACATCAATTGATTACCTCCTGCACACACCCACACCAGGGCCAAGGATTCAATCTGCAACCCAGGTATGTGCCCTTGACCAAGAATCAAACCTGTGACCCTTTAGTGTCTAGGCAGACACTATAGCCACTGAACCACACCAGCCAGGAAGTATGCTAATATATTTTTGAAGGTTTTTGCATCTATGTTAAATCAGGAATTGGCCTATAAATTTTTTTGTAATGTCTTTCTTTGGTTTTAGAATCAGGGTAATGTTGGTCTCATAAAATGAACTTGAAGCCTTTCCTCTTCTTTATTTTTTAGGAATAGTTGGAAAGGATAGGTGATAATTCTTCTTGGAATGTTTGGTAAAATACATTTGTGAAGCCATCTGGTCCAGGACTTTTGTTTATTGAAAGTTTTGTGATTACTAATTTGATTTTATGATTTGCTCTTTTCTGATTTGCTCTTTCTTCTTGACTCAGCCTTTGAAGATGGCATATTTCTGGGAAACTCTTTTAACTTTTTCTTGTCTGGGAAGCTCTTTATCTCTCTGATTTTAAATTATAGCCTTGCTGAATATAGTAGTCTTGGTTGTAGGTCCTTGCTTTTAAACACATTGAATATTTCGTGCCAGTCCCTTTTGGTCTGCAAATTTTCTGTTGAAAAATTAACTGACAGTCTTATGGGAGGTCCTTTGTAAGTAACCAACTCTCTCTTGCTGCTTTTAAGATTTTCTCTTTGTCTTTAATCTTTGACATTTTAATTATTAGGTGTTTTGGTGTGGTCCTCTTTGAGTTCATCTTGTTTGGGGCTCTCTGCACTTCCTTGACTTGTGTGTCTGTTTCTGTCACCAGGTTAGGGAAGTTTTCAGTCATTATTTCTTTAAATATGTTCTCAGTCCCATAATCTCTCTTCTCCTTCTGGTTACCCCATGATGTAAATGTTGGTATGCTTAATGTTGTCCCAGAGGCTCTTTAAATTATCTTTGTTACTTTACATATTTATATTTAATTTTTTTTGCTGTTCTGATTGGGTGTTTTCAACTACCTTCTCTTTCAAGTTGTTGATTTGATACTTGGGTTCATCTAATCTTCTGTTGATTTCTTCTAGTGTATTCTTCATTTCAGTTATTGTACTCCTTATTTTAGACTTTTTTTAAATAGTTTCTCTATACTTCTTTATGTTTACTTTCTCTTTGTTAAAGTTCCCACTGAGTTGATTTACAGTATTCTTTCCTTAAGTTCATTGGCCATCCTTATAATCAATGTTTTGAATTCTGTATCTGGTATACTACATTCCTCCATTTTTTTTGTTCTTTTTCTAGAATTTGTCTTTTTTTCTTCATTTGGAATATGTTTCTTTGCCTCTCGTTTTAGCTACCTCTCTGTGTTTGTTTCTATTATATTAGGTAGATCTGCTACATCTCCCAGTCTTGGCAGGGTAGACTTATGTAGTTGGTGTCTTATGAGGCCTTGTGATGTAGTCTCCTTGGTCACTTGACCCTAGTGCTTCTGGAGTGTCCTTTGTGTGTGTTTGTGTGCTCTCCTGTTGTAATTAAACTTTGATTTGCTGCTGGCATATCAGTGGATGAGGTTGACCCACAGGCTGACTGGCTGTGAGCACTGACAAAGACCACAGTGGGTGCTGACCCCATGGAGTAGGCTCTGGTGTCTTCCTAGACCACCATTTGGATGTGCCAATAGTGAGGCTAATCAGATCATACTTTATTATGATCTGATGCAAGCCACTGGGTGTGTTGGTTCTGGACCTTTTAGGAGGGTCCCCAGTTGGAGCAATAAGCAGCTCATGGTTGGTAGCTGCCTGTGTTGGGTCCTGAGGCATGTGGAAGAAGCTACCTTGAGACCTACAGCCAGTCATCAGCAGCGCCGGGCTTGAGGCTACTTAGCAAGAGGCACAGGGATATTGAGGTCAATTTTAGCCTTCCTGGGGTCTGAGGACCTTGGAGAGTTTTAAGAAAGTTTGCAGAGTGAGCCAAGGATGGATGCTTATAACACACAACTACTGAAAGAAGCAAAGGCAGTGTGTGAGTTGGGTGAAAGGGGGTTTCATGAGGTCACGAAGGTGGGGTGAGAGGTGTTTTCCAGGTTAATGCAAATTTAGATTTGGCACCTGCTTGCTGTGTGGAGGAGGGTGCAAAACAGGGACAATGGCAGCCCTCACCCTGAAGCCACACATTTCAGCTTCCCCCTATATGTCTCTTGTCTTTTGAGCTGCAGTCCCTTCCCTGGAGTTTAAGGTGAGTGTTTGTGAGCAAGTGAGACTGTGAGTAGGTCCTGTAAAAGGATGTTTGAGTTTCCAGCAGTTCTCCATTTCCCTGGGACAGAATACCCAGTGATTTTCATAGCCATCTGTTGTGAGGACTCCTCTTTTCAGTACTGGAGCCCTAGAATAGGAAGCTGTTATGGGCCTGGGACTCCTCACTTTTTAGGAGGGAACTCTGCAGCTGAGATATCCTTCCAAATTCTCAACCACCACATATGGATGTGAGACCAGCCTGTTTTATGTCTCTCCTCCTCCTCCCAGTCTTAACATGGCTTCTTTTTTATACCCTTACTTATATGAGTGTTGTTCAGCTAGCTTTCAGATGATTCTCCAGGTTGATTGTTCTATAATTTACTTGTAATTTTGATGTGGTCATGGGAGGAGACAAGCACAGCACTTACCTACTCTGCCATCTTGATTGGAAGTCCCTGAGGTGGTACTAGTATTATCACCATTTTAAGGGTGATGAAACTGAGGTTGAATTAGGTTTAACAACTTGTACAAAATCATCCAACTCATAAAACAGTAGTGGGGATAAAAAAGATGTTATTAATTCAATCAGTAGAATCTGTCTTTAGAGAGTTTTTCCCCTACTAGAGGCAGACATTCAACTCAAATATTCTCACATGCTCCCTTTTACCTGAGAGCTTTCCAGGTGTAAAGCATAATTAATAGCCATTAAATAAAATTTCTTTATTCATAAAGCTTGAATGCATTTAGTCTTAGACTTAGAAAAGTTTTAATAAACATTGTGTGTTTTAGAACAAATATTGCCTATTGGTAACATTACCATACTATTTTAATAGTTGTCATAAAAATGTTTCTAGAATACATTATTTTACTTTCTAACCTTAATAAGTATCATACAATAAAAACATTAAAATTGATGATTTAGCAGTATTTCAAGTACTTTTTCTGGACACGGGATTGTTGGAACACATACTAGAAAATATTAAGGTCTGATTGTTTTCTTAAACTTACCTTTTTCTCTTTTAAGTGTAGCTAAAATCAAAACAAAACTAAAAGAATTTCCTATGATTTTTACCCCAGATTTTTCAGCAGAACAATAACATATTTCAACCATTGGACTCATTTTCTCTCCCACACATTCTTCTTGATAGAAATTGTTTTAATGTGCCCGTTTATAAGTGTAGCCCAATTTAGTGATCTGAGGCCCCATCACTTTATTGACAGAACTTCCTCTACCCATGATTTTGCAGAGTCCTTGGGTTACAGACTCCAGGGTCTTCATTCTTCTACTTCACATTGTCTTCTGGCTGACAAACTGATGCTTTTGCTTTTGACCACCATCCAGTGGTCACCACTCCAGCAGGCACAGTAACATCTCCCAGCAGCAACACAGCCCCTACCACCCCTCCTTCCCTTTTATATTCAATGCCAAGTTGGGGATAAGCCATTTTTACAAAAATTGCTTACTCACGAAGGAAGCTAGACTATAACTTTTGACAAAACCCTCAGATTATACCAAGGCTTCAGAGGTACTAGAAGAAAAGTGCTGTGTAGGTGCTATTGTTAAAGTAATAATAATATGTACATTATAATAAGTATTCACTGTAGAAGCCTTATCAATCTTTAGTGGACTACCTCTCTATTTAGGCCCCATTTAGCTCATTCCCACACAACAGAGGCCATGTCCCTTTGAAACAGAACACAATGGCCTGGCTGGGCGTGGCTCAGTGGTTGAGCAGCGATCTAGGATCCAGGCCAAAGGGGTTCGATTCCCTGTCAGGGCACATGCCCAGGTTGTGGGCTTGATCAATGACTCTCTCATCATTGATGTTTCTATCTCTCTCTCTCCCTCTCTTTTCCTCTCTCTGAAATCAATAAAGATATATTTTTAAAAAAATGAAACCAGACACAATGGGTCCAGGCTGCCTATCACTACTTCAGCCAATTAAGCAGAGATAAGGTTGAAAGGTATATAGGCATTTATTCCAATAATACAGGCAAATTGGGAGAATAGCAGGATTTGTCCACATAAAATCTGCTCTGCCCTCCTCCTACCAGATGGTTGATTACATAAGGGCCAGGAAGAAAGGCTGTGTGCAAGGGGAAAGGGGAGAGGATGGCTGCAGGGTCTGTGGTCCATGTGTCCTGTTCCAGTATCTTGAAGTCCTGATAACAAGGTAGTTAATTTTAAATGGTGTTAAAACCCAGTTCTGCCAGTTCCTGGGACCTGAGAATGGTCAACATTCCTGAAGCAAACTTTCAGAGAAGGGCCTGGCTCCAAGCACAGCAACCATATCAAAGCACATCTTATCTTTGTCTGTTCTCAAAATGTATTTTCTTTTCTGAAAAATGGACCCATCCAGGCCCCAAGGTGTCTCACCGTTTTACAGTTTTGTTTTTCTTCTTGCAGTACATCTTCCAGTTTCCTTGGGTCTGTAGAAAAACTTATCTATAGTTAGTAAGGTGAATAATCATTAAATAACTATGGTCCTATTTCTATTATGTGCCCTTCCCCCTTTGAAAAACACAGTCAACAGAGCATGATCAACATCACTGCCTCCAACACCTTTCACTTACCAGATACATTTTGTCCAAAGCGCTGGCCAAAATTAGCTCAGAGAGGCAAGAAAGCTATTTCTTTACTCAGTCTAAGGCCAGCTTCCTCATTGTTTTCCTGGGATCATTTTTACCAGGATGATTGACTATATAAGTATCTCTTCCCTTCTAGAAATATCCCAGGCTTTCCACAGGTGTGATTGGACATAAGGCCTCAAGAAAATGCTACAATAGCTCCATTTCAATAGATTTATCAAAGCCTGGGCTATTCAGTTTTAAATAACTCTGCATTACAGAGAATAACAATCCAATTCACTGTGAAGCACACCAAATTCTTCCTGATTCTTTTCATGTTCTCTGCTCTTATAAAGAGAGTTCTTGGTTTACATGGTTCAGCTTCTCCTACAAACAATCACAGATCATGAAGAACCCATAAGACTGGGAGTACCAGTGATGAAACAGTGTGTAGTTACAACTAACTAGTTAGTCTGCACCATTAACCCAAACTTAGAAACATTTCTATCTCTGCAAGAGACATAGATATGCTAAAAGATACAACACATATTTCAGACCTTCCTCCAAAGATGCATTTGCCTAACTGAGAAGTCTTCTCTAGTTTCTTTCCCTAGAACAAAGGTACAAGGGGCCTCAAGTAAGAGTCCACCTCTTAGAATGCAAAGAACTGCTTAAAATTTCCATAAGGAGTTCAAAACATGTAAAGCTTACTCTGGATCTGATTCAGCCTGGGGATAAGCAAACCTGTCTTTTGTGTCTTAAATATTCTCCTGAAAAACACAATAAAGTTAGGTGCCTTTAAGAAGCATTGTGGCTCCTTCATGTCCTAGGTCATCCATGGGTAGGTGGTGTTTGCTCTCCAGTCTTGGGCCATTGTGCTGCAAGGATCCCACCCAAAAGACCTCACAGATCAGACAGCTCATGTAGGAAGAGAGAGGTGGACGCTCCTTCTGGTCCATGCTTCTACCCAACTCCTACTTAAGCTGCAGAAGGGGCTCAATGGAATGCCCACTTTGATTCTAATTTCTGCCAATGTTCCTGTAATGTGAACAGTGTCTGCAGCCTGTTTTTTGCTTTACTATAAGTAGAACTAATATTACTTATTCCAGGTATTTGTTGTAAGAAATAATGGCACAATTTGCAGAAACATACTTTTTATTACAAATGCTATACAAATGTTAATTATTGTCTGTAATAAGAAAATGAGGATTTATCTTAGTTCATGCTTTTAAGTACTAATCTGCTGTCTTTATCAAAGCATTATGAAATTCTATTCTCTATCCTGATTTCTTAGGCTGTTTCTTATATTTCTTCCATGTCCTTTCCCCTAAGTTTTGTAGGCACTTAATATGGGAAACCTGCTGACCTAACATCAGTGTTGTTGGCAGGAGGTGCTTTATTTTTCTAAGTACGAAGTTTTATGATACCTGAAGATCATCTCTAAAATGTCATGATTCTATAATGATTCTGTTGTTTTTGAAACATTCCCTGAGACTGTACCATATCCAGGACTCACATCTCTAGTTGCTTTGAAACTTTATAGTTGATCAAAATATTTGGGGGAACAACTGAAAAGTAAGTATAATTTTTAAATTGGCATGGTATCTAAGTGTCCTGGCACCTTATCTGATACTTAAACTGAAGTTTGCCTGTGGGAACCCATTCTACATAATGTATCATTGTTATTAAACATAATGAGTTTGATGACCCTGAAAATTCAAACACCCTTCCCAGAGTGATTTTTTTAGCCACTGCCTTATTTTTCTAACTGAAACATCTAAGTTTTTTTCTTTACTCTCTATGAAGCATGAGAATTCCAAAAGGTCAGTCTCCAAGGTTTTCTTCAATTCATTTTCACATTCAGTGAATCTTTGTAAAATGCTATGTTAGGTCCTCTAAGGAGAGTATGAGACATGGTCTCTGTTCTTAGAATTTTATCTAATTGCAGAGACCCAGCAGACATGCTTTAGAGAAAACCCCAGGTTCTTCCTATAAATGTACACTAACTTCAGTTGGACAGTGAGTGTGGCTTTAGGGAGAATAAGCTGTGTTGTGCTATACTAGCAAATAAATTTCAAGATATCAGAACAAATTGTCATATCTCAGTTATGTGATGGGGCTAGGCTGTCTTCTCCACACAATAATTTGGCATCCAGCTTTCCCAATCTTGTGATGCCACCATCTCACCATGGTTGGTGTAGCAAGGGAAGAGAAGGTTGAGGTTGGCACCCAGCTGTCTATTTACTCACCATGGAAGCAAAACAAGATATTGATGCTCAGATATCATGGGCCAGGGCTAGCCACACGGTCTCACCAACTTTCTAGTTGTCTATAAATTATAGGAGAAACCTAAGGTATACAGAGAGCACCACTGCAGTCACCAGATTTGGATGATTCCTTTGTTTCCAATTCAATGGTTCCCATAGTTGGCACATGATCTTACTTGAACTTCACTGAGAAAGTTAAGTTATCATAATCATTTCTTTCTTTCTCATCCCTAGTTTTGCTTTATATCTCATCAGACATCCTGAAGAAGTGGCTCTCCTCATTTCTAAGGTTTCCTCTGTCACTATACTCTTCATTCTTGGACACTTTGCTACCTCTAAGTCAAAACTTAAGTTTAAAATGATTTGTTCTCACTCTAACATCTTTAAATACTCACAGCAGATATATATCTCAAACCCAGGGGTGCAAGAACTAGAATTATCTTGACTTTTTAGAGTCACTTATTTTGGAGTCCCCATTCTGTCAGATTCATAGAAAACTTAACCTTTTCTAGATTCTCTTTCGTCAAATTAGGCTGCAGTATCAGCTGGGGGCAGCAGGTAGCTCTTCCTCACCCCTTGTTCTGCTGTGTGTGATTCTGGCCAGTATTTAAAGTCTGAGTCAGATTCAGTGGCCACTACAAAGTTTTCTCTCAGCTCTCCTAGCTGAAGTTCTTGACCCCCACTTTGTACTCCCATAGTATTTTGTCTGTACCTCTAGGATAGCATTAATACCCATTGTATGGTGAATGGGTTCTTATGTTTATGTCTTAGCTCCTTACTAAACCAAGCTCCTTCTTTCAAAGGAAATCCATATCTGACTCATTTCCATGTTTACATCCTAAAATAGTTGCCTCACAAATAGGAGTTCTATAAATCTTTACAGAAGAATGCTTAAAATGTCAGTGTATTTAAAAAACAAACTGTAGTAAAAAGTTAGACAGACATGAGAAGAGTAGGAAGGATAGGCCAGGTGCAGAGGGTCACCAGGGCTGAGAGCACCAGGTGCCTAGCAATGGGAAAAACTATAAGCCCTTGCAAACCACTCACTTAAACATTAACCCCTTGAAATGTCATCTAAGCCTCAGCTGTGTTTCAGCTCCACTCCCAAAAAAGCTACAAAACCAAGCCAAGTGCCACCATGGCTGACATCAGGACCAAATGCAGTGACTAATAACCCCTGCCCTGGCTCCAACCATCAGTGGAGACCACGGGCCCTCAGGAGACACACCAGAAAGCTGATGAGTGTTCTATTGAGATCCTTCTCTGAGACCTCAGATAAAAACCCTCAGGATGGAGGACTCAATTCAGCTCTCTCTAAAAAGCATACCTGTGCCTTTCCCCAGGGCCATTCTCTCTCTTTTTTTCTTCCTCTCTCCAGAGCATGCCCATTTCTCCTAAGGCTCATTTCTTCTACCTCTTTGACTTTCTAAATATGTAAAAATTTTCTTATAATTTGAGTCTTGGCTCTGAATTCTTCTCTTAGCCAGAATTCAAGAACTGAAGCTGCTGAATTGAGGTTGACACCTACTAGGTGCCATTTTCTGTTGGTAACAAAATGGCCCTGATAACAGGGAGTTGCTTTATTTATTCTAGGGAGGAAATCGGGGTAGAGGGGGTAGAGGGGATAGTTGAAACAAGCTTGTGAGTTTTGGTAACTAAAAGCTAGCTAATGGACACATAGGTGTTTATTATACTGTGCTATCTACTTTTGTGTGTGTGTATTGAAAATTGTCCATGAAAGTGTTAAAAAAATCAAAAGTCTCATTTCAGAGAAACTTGAATAAAACAGATATTTTTAGAGATAGGCTTCCTGTTTCAAACAGCTAATTAGAATAGTTCATTCCAATAGGTTAATTTTAGGATATTGAAAGAATAGAGTCCAAGAATATTATTTGGGTCCCAGCCCATAGCTTTTTAAAAACTTGGAATTATATACATTTTCATCCACAGAAAGTTTCTCAGGGTTATTAGTAAGTGAGCAAGGACTTGGTGGTCTTGCTGGGCTCTGTAACATTGCTCTCCCCACTTGGCATGCTCTATTTCCATCATGTTATTTCTAGAAAAACATGGTAATTTCTACAAATCTGCATGAAATATTAGTGAGTAAAACCATTTATTATTGTCCCACCTCCCTTTGTTTTTTAACACCTTCTATGCATATAAAATTGTTATTATTAATTTTATTGTTGAAATTATTTTTTAATACCTTTTTTTTTAGAATAATTTAGTTTTACAGAATAGTTGTGAAGATAGTGCAAAAAGTTCCCATATACCTTGTACCCAGTTTTCCTTATTATTAACATCTTATATTAGGATGATACTTTTGTGAAAACTAATAAACCAAAATTCATACATTATTATTAACTGAAGTCCATATTTTATTCAGATTTCCTTCATTTTACCCAATGCCTATTTTCTGTTCTAGATCCTACTATATTTAGTCATCACATATGAAATAATTTTTAAAAGAATATTTTATGTATTTCTACCCCATGATATTAACTCAGTGTTTTCCCAGACTATTTATTTTGCCTGAGAAATGTATGGTCCTTTGCTCTCTTAAAAAATACTTTATTGATTAAAAATTTGACTTTGCTTTTTTAAAATTTATCTGTATTGTTGAATGAATTACAGATGTCCCCCTTTGATTCCCCATTGACCCACTCCATCTTACTCCCACGGCCCTCTCCCCCTCAGGACTTCACCACACTATTGTTTGTGTTCACTGGCTATACATATTTGCATATAAGTCCTTTAATTAATATCTTCCCATTCCCCTCTCCCCTCTTCCCTCTGAGATTCATCAGTCTGTTCCATGCTTCTATGTCTCTGGATCCATTTTGTTCATCAGTTAATTTTGTTGATTAGATTCCACATATGGGTGAGATAATGTGATGTGTACCTTTCTCTAACTGGCTTATTTTGCTTAGCATAACACTCTCCAGGTCCCTCCTTGTTGCCTCAAAGGATAAAAGATCCTTCCTTTTTACAGCTGGATGCTATTGCATTGTATAAATGTCTCATTGTTTTTTATCCACTCATCTGCTGATGGACACTTGGGCTATTTCCAGATCTTAGTTATTGTAAATAGCACTGCTATGAACATAGGGGTGCATAAGTTCTTTCTGATTGGTGTTTCCAGATTCTTAGGATATATTCCTAGAATTGGGATAACTGGGTAAAATGGCAGTTTGATAATTAAGTTTTTGAGGAAACTCCATACTGTTTTCCACAGTGGCTGCACCAGTCTGCATTACCACCAGCAGGGTACTAGGGTGCCCTTTCTCCACATCCTTTCTAGCAGTGGTTGTTTGTTGATTTGTTAATGGCAGCCATTCTGGCAGGTGTGAGATGATACCTCATTGTGGTTTTAATTTGCATCTCTCTGATGACTTGTGACTGAGTATTTTCTCATGTCTCTTGGCCATCTGTATGTCCTCTTTGGAGAAGTTTTTATTTTGGTCCTTTGCCCATTTTCTAATTAGATTGCCTGTCTTCCTTTTGTTAAGTTGTGTGAGTTCTTTATATATTTTGAAAATTCACCCCTTATAAGATGTATCATTGGCAAATATGTTCCATACAGTGTGCCTCCTTTTCATTTTGTTGGTGGTTCTTTCGCTGTGCAGAAGCTCTTTATTTTGATATAGTCCCATTTTATGTTCTCCTTTGTTTCCCTTTCCCTAGGAGAAATTTCAGCAAATATATTGCAGATGTCTGAGATTGTGCTGCCCATGGTTTCTTCTAAAATTTTTATGGTTGTACGACTTACACTTAAGTCTTTTATCCATTTTGAGTTTATTCTTGTGTATCTGTCCAATTTTCCTAACACCATTTATTGAAGAGACTGCCTTTACTCTGTTGCATGCTTTTGCCTCCTCTGTTTCAAATAGTGATTGAGCATAAAGGAGTAGGTTGATTTCTAGGTTTTCTGTTCTGTTCCATTGATCTATATGCCTGTTCTTGTGCCAGTGCCAGACTGTTTTATTTACAGTGGCTTTATAGTATAATTTTATATCTGATATTGCGATCCTTTCAACTTTGTCTTCTTTCTCAAGATTGCTATGGCTGTTTGGGATCTTTTTTGACTCCATATAAATTTTTGGAGTATTTGTTATAAATCTGTGAAATATGTCATTGGTGTTTTAATAGGAATTGTGTTGAATCTATAGATTGCTTTGGGTAGTGTGGACATTTTAATGATGTTAATTCTTTCAATCCATGAATGCGGTATATTCTCCCATTTATTTGAATCTTCCACTGTTTCTTTCTCCAATATCCTATAGTTTTCTGAGTATAGGTTTTTTACCTCCTAAGTTAAGTTTATTCCTAGTATCTTACTTTTTGAAATGGTAAATGTTTTTTTTTGTTGTTGTTCTTTTTATTTTTTTTTTTTAGTTTTTCTGAGAGTTCATTATTGATATATAAAAATGCCATCAATTTCTGGATGTTAATTTTGTATCCCGCTACTTTCCTGAATTCATTTATTAAATCTAGTATTTTTTTGGTGGAGTCTTTAGGATTTTCTCTTTACAATATCACTTCATCTGCAAATAATGACAGTTTTACTTCCTCCTTTCCAATTTGGAAGTCTTTTATTTTTTCTACTTGTATGATCACTATGGCTAAGACTTCCAGTACTATGTTGAATAAGAGTTGTGAAAGAAGACAACTCTGACTTTGCTCTGAGCATCCAGTTATAAATAGATAATGACACTGACATTTCAGGATAAAGAAATAGAATTTAGAAAAATCTTTCTACCTCAGAGACCATTTGAGTTGGTCAGTGCTTCAGGCTTTGAGGCCAGGACTTTTTTTAGCCCCACAAAATAGGAACACTTCAGAATGAGGTAAAGTCTTATCCATTAGTTTTCCTACATATCACTGTATATTAATTAATGTACAATCCCCCGAGAAGCTTTTCCTAATGAAGAGGAAATAAATTATAGTGTCTAAAAACTGAAAGTTGTCGCCCAATAGCAGGAAAATATGTTCTAGGTGCAAAGAAGTAGCACACAAAAAATACCATAGGTGGGAAAGAGGAAGAACAAGGAGAAGTCCTCAGACTAGAAGCATTTGACCCTTTAGCCTTAGATATACAACCACATCCATGTTCAAAACTGACCTTACTGGTGTCACACTCAATGCCAGGAGCAAGATTTCCACTGTCACTAGAGAAGTAGGGACAGTAAATTTCTTGATAGAAGAGGGAACTTAAAGGTAGGAAAGAATTTTTAAATCATTATATTATAATGTTGCTTCTTTAAATAATTGTGTCCAGACAAAGTCCCAGCCCTAGGCCAGTTTCAGATAGCATCTGACTGGATTTCACTGATGTTCCCCAAAAGGAAAGCTAAGTATGTAGAAAGTGACCTGTGCCAACTTCCCATTATTCAGAGAGACCTGCTTGGCTCAGTATTTGGCCAAACATCACTGCCAAGGTCTCTGTCTCTGAGGCCCAGCCAACTACCAAGTCTGGCTAACCACACTTTCTGCACAATGATGTCACCACACCACCTCCATTCTTTCCACCCACTATTTCCACAACTATGATAATCCAAGGAAAGTACTACATTTGCTATCAGAGATCTTGAGTTGATAAAGTAGTTCAAAGCCAAACAATACTTTGAGAGGTAAATTATGAAAATTTTATTTAAGTGCATCAGAAGGCTGCTAAAACAACCAGAATTTGAGGTTTCAAGATTCTGAAGAGGGGCCAAGCAGTGGAAGTGAGCTGAGAGTCATAAGCCCCTTTCCTTCTGGAAACAGTTGCTGATTGTGGGTGCAGGAAAAGAAGCTGAGTTTTCCCTGGGAAGAGGCCACAAAAGAGAAACCAACAAAGATATGGCAGTAATATGACTGAAAAATTAATTTTAAAGACTTGACAAACTACAGTCATGGTGAGAAGAGTGGGTCAGTGAAATGAACCTAGCACACATGATGGTTTTCAAGATATTTATGTAATTCTGGGAATTTATGCAAGAAGTTTCTAAAAGTATATTGAGTTATTGGTAATTTTGCCATTGTAAAGGGACAAGTATGAGATCTCAAGGTCATCCAGAATGAGGGGTCCCAATAAGTATATTAGGTTTTTACTTTTGGCATTGGAGATAGAATTGCCAGTTCAATTTGAATCACAAATAACAATAAATAATTTTATATTATAAGTATTATCTCTACAATAATCAGAACATACTTAAAAATTGCTATTTATCTGAAATTCAATTTAAAACTAGCATTCTGTATTTTTATTTGTTAAATCTGGCATCCCTATTTGGCATTTGTGATGGAAGAATAGTGACCTCTAAAGGTGTCCACATCTTAATCCCGGAAATTGTGCATATGTTACCTTATGTGGCAAAAGAGACTTAGAAGATGTAATTAAGAATTTTGAGATAGGGAGATTATTGGGGGAGGGGAGAGGCAATTTAATCATGAGGGTCCTTAAAAGACATCAGCAAGAGTCTCAAGGGCAGAAAAAAGAAAGTTACTATAGAAGTAGAGAAATAGCCCGGCCGGGCGTGGCTCAGTGGTTGAGCATCAACCTAGGATCCAGGAGATCGGGGTTTGATTCCCGGTTAGGGTACATGCCCGGGTTGCAGGCTAAGCAGCCGATCAATGACTCTCTCATCATTGATGTTTCTATCTCTCTCTCTCCCCCTCTTTTCCTATCTCTGAAATCAATAAAGATATGTTAAAAAAAAAAAAAAAAGTAGAGAAATAGAGAGATAGAGGCTGTTATACAGCTGGCCTTGAAGATGGAAGAAGGAGCTATGAGCCAAAAAATGAAGCCCTCTAAAAGCTAGAAAAGGCAAGAAGATGGATTTTCTCTTAGATTTTCCTAAAAGAAAGGAAACCCTGTCCACACCCTGATTTTTAGCCCAGTGAAACCTATGTCAGATTTACAGAACAATAAAACAGTAAATTGTGTTGTTTCAAGCCACTAAGTTTTTGGTAATTTGTTATTGCAGCAATAAAAAACAATAGGGTAGCAATAGGACTATTTCTTAGAAGGAAACTAACTCAGAGATAAACAGCTTCTTACTAAAGCTTCTAATGATCTCACTGCATATATGGATTAAGATACTATCTGTGGAACAGAGGGATAAGTCTCTGGAGGAAGATAACATCATCTGGAAACTTTTAAAATTTAATTAACAATGTCCAGCATTAAATAACAAAATTACTAGACAGAATCATATAACTGCAAATGTGAGGAAAAATTTAGAAACTGTCTCCAAGTTGATTCAGATACTGGAATTAGCAGGTCAGGGACCTTATAGTTATGAGTAATATGATTAATTAGAAGAATTAAATGTGGTGAAAATAGATTTAAAAAACAAAGACTCTCATAGAGAAATAAAATCTTTCAAAAAATATTCTTGAACTGAAACAAAAAAAATCCACAATAACTGGAATTATGTACTTAATAGATGGGTTTAATTTATACACAGTAGAACAGAGGGTTAGTAAACTCTAAGACAAGTCAATAAAAATATCCAAACTGAAGCATGTGGAAAATGATAAGGATCTATAAAAACACACGGGACATCATAAAATAGTCTGAAAATCACGTAATTGGAATTCCAGAAACAGAGGAGAGAGAGAGTGGGGTAGAAGTAATGTTTTAAGAGATACTGGTAAAAAATTTCCTAAAACGATGGGAAATATCAAACTGCAAATTTGAGAAGCTCAACAAAACACAAATAGGTTAATACAAGATCTATGAGATGAAAAAATTTAAATACTATTGGAAGATAAACAAGAAGTGTTGAACAAATTAAAAATATAATTTGTTTCTACATAGAAAAATTCAACCTCATAAAGATGAAAATTCTTCCTAAGTTAATTTATAAATTTAATGTTGTCTCAATTTTTAAAAAATAGTTGTTTTCTCCCTTCTGTCTTTCTGCCTTTTTGTTTGTTCTTTCTTTCTGTCTCTTTATTGTATTTTTTATTTTTCATTTTTCAACTATTTTTCTATTCCTATAATCTACTCTTAATTTTTTGCTCACCCTTTTTAAGAATGTTTTCTTTGCCACTTTTATCTCCCAGTAGCTTCTCTATTTTTTGATTTTTGTTATATTTTATTTTATTTTTATTATTAATTATTTTTTGATACTAGTAGCAATAATATCATTTTCTCTCTTGCTCTATCTTTTCTTTCTCTCTTTTTTTTTGTTTTGTTTTGTTTTGGTTTTTTTTGCTTAAGCATTTGTGTTCTCTCTTCACTTTCCCAATTCTACTTGGAATGTTTTCATCATGATTGTCATGATGTTTTGTAAGATACTGCTTGTTTCCTGGCAGTTTGGTTGTGTATTGTCTTGCCTTGCCAGCACTGTACAACAGCTCACATGATGTGGTTGGGGCTGAGAAACACAGATCACCAACCTCAGAGGAGAATCCTCCCAAGAATGGATCAAGAACAATCTAGACCCAATCACTACAGGAGAGCCCAAAGAACCCACAAAAGGGACACCCACAAAAGGGACAAGGCTAGAACAAGTAGCTCAGAAGTATAAGGAAAACACACCTCTGGGCTTCACTGGACGTACACTACAAAATCCCACCCTAAAAGACTGAGAGATAGCAAATATATCTAATATACAGATACAAACACTAAGAGCCATCAAAATGGGGAGACAAAGAAAAAAATGCCCAAATTAAAGTAAATGAAAAATCACCAGAAAAAGACCTTGAGGAGATAGAGTTAAGCAAGTTATCAAAAATAGAGTTCAGAGTAATGGTTATAAAGATGCTCAAGGAAATTAATGAAAACAAGACACTTACTGGAAAGGTCAACTAACTTAGTGAAAACATGAAAAAAAAGCTAAATATCATAAATAAGAACCAAGCAGAAATGAACAATATATATCTGAGATCAAGAATGTGCTAGAAGGAATTAAAATCAGGCTCAATGAAGCAGAAGATAGAATAAGTGACTTAGAAGATAAGGTAGAAAAAAAAACCACTCAATCAGAGCAGCAAAAAGAAAAACCACTTAAAAAGCATGAGGACAGTCTAAGGGAGCTTTGGGACAACATGAAGTGAAACAACATTTGCATCAATAGGGATGCCAGAGAGGGAGGAAAGAGAGCAAGAGATAGAGAACTTGGTGGAGGAAATAATGATAGAAAACTTCCCTAGGTTGGCGAGAGAGAAAGCCACACATGTTCAAAAAGCACAGAGGGTTCCAAACAGGAGGGACCCAAAGATACCCACTCTAAGACACATCATAATTAAAATGGCAAATGTTAAGGACAAAGAGAGAATGTTAAGGGCTGAAAGAGAGAGACAAGCAGTGGTTTACAAGGGAACCCCAATAAGGCTGACAGCAGATTTCTTAACAGAAACACTTCAAGCCAGAATGGAGTGGCGTGAAGTTCTCAAAGAAATGAGAAGCAAGAACATACAACCAAGACAGCTTTATCCAGCAACGCTATCATTTGAAATTGAAGGCAAAATAATGAACTTCCAAAACAAAAGAAGGCTGAAGGAGTTCAGTACCACCTAACCAGCATTGCAAGAAATACTAAAAGGACTGCTTTAAGATAAAGAAGAAATATCGAGAAAAAGGTACATCAGCATAAAGGGGGAAAATGGTATTAAATAAGTTGATATCAATAGTAACCTTAAATGTAAACAGAATAAATGCTCCAATCAAAAGACATGGGGTAGCTGAATGGATAAGAAAATAGGACCCAAATGTATGCTGTTTACAAGAGACCCACCTGAGGGCAAAAGATTCACACAGGATAAAAGTGAAGGGATGGAATAAATATTCCATACAAATGGAAAGGGAAAAAAAGCTTGAGTAGAAATACTTATTTCTGACAAAATAGACTTCAAAATAAAGACCATAACAAGAGACAAAGATGGTCACTATGTAATACTAAAAGGATCAATCTAACAGGAGGAAATAACCCTTATAAACATATATGCAACCATTGTAGGACCACCTAAATATATAAAAAATTTTCTTGGTGGACTTTACAGGGGAGATTGACAGCAACACAATCATAGTGGGGGACTTTAACACCCCACTGTCAGCATTGGACAGATCATCAAGACAAAAAACCAACAGGGAAACACAGAACTTAAATGACACACTAGATCTAATGGATTTAATTGACATTTACAGAACATTTCATCCCAAAGAAGCAGAATACACATTCTTCTCAAGTGCACATGGAACATTCTCAAAAATAGACCACATGTTAGGGCACAAGGCAAGTCTTTACAAATTCAAGAAGATTGAAATCATATCAAGCATCTTCTTATGTCAATATGATGAAACTAGAAATCAACCACTATAAAAAACTCAAAAATATTCAAACACATGGAGACTCAATAGCATGTTATTAAACAATGAATGGGTTACCAATAAGATCAAGAAAGAAATGAAGCACTTCCTGGAAAAAACAAAAATGAACACACAACAACCTAAAATCTGTGAGACACATCAAAAGCAGTCCTGAGAGGAAAGTTCATAGCATTACAGACATACCTCAAAAAACAAGAAAAAGCTCTACTAAACCATCTAACACAACAACTGAAAGAACTAGAACCAGAACAGTAAGAAAAGCCCCAAGGAAGTAGAAGGAAGGAGATAATAAAGACCAGAGCAGAAACTTATGACACAGAGACTAAAAAACAACACAAAAAATCAATGAAACCAAGAATTGGTTTTTTGAAAAGATATAAGATAGATGCACCTTTAGCCAGACTCACCAAGAAACAGAGAGGATCCAAATAAACAAAATCAGAAATGAAAGAGGCGATATAACTGACCCAACAGAAATACAAAGGATTGTAAGAAAATGCTATGAGCAACTATATGCCAACAAACTGAACAACATGAGTGAAATGGACAAATTCCTAGAAGCATACAATCTTCCAAAACTTAATAAGAAAGAGTCAGAAAACCTGAATAGGCTAATAACAACTAATGAAATTAAAGCAGTAATTTAAAAAGTACCAGCAAACAAAAGTCCTGGACCAGATGGATATACAGACGAGTTTTACCAAACATTCAAAAATTAACATCTGTTCTCCTAAAACTATTTCAGAAAATTCAAGAGAAGGGAAAACTCCCAAACTCTTTTTACAAGGCCAGCATCATCCTAATCCCAAAACCAGATAAAGACACTACAAAGAAAGAAAATTACAAACCAATATCCCTGATGAATATAGATGCTAAAATCCTCAACAAAATACTAGCAAACAGGATGCAGCAATACATTGAAAAGATCATACACCATGACCAAGTGGGATTTATTCCAGGGACGCAAAGCTGGTATAATATCAGCAAATCAATGAATGTGATATATCACAGAAACAAAATGAAGGAGAAAAATCATATGATCATGTCAATAGATACAGAAAAAGCATTTGACAAAATCTAGCACCCATTTTGGATAGAAACTCTCAACAATGTGGGAGTAGAAGGAACATACCTCAACATAATAAAGGCTATATATGACAAACCTACAGCCAACATCATTCTCAATGGTCAAAAGCTACAACCATTTCCCTTAAAATCAGAAACAAGGCAGAGATGTCCACTTCCACCAATCTTATTCAACATAGTATTGGAAGTCTTTACCACAGCTGTTAGGCAGAAAGAAAACATAAAAGGTATCCAAATTGGAAAGGAGGGAGGAAAACTATCAATATTTGCATATGACATGATACAGTACATAGAAAACCCTAAAGAATCCACCAAAGTACTACTAGATTTGATAAATGAATTCAGCAAGGTAGCTGGATATAAAACTAACATAGAGAAATCAGTGGCATTTTTATACACTAACAATGAACTCTCAGTAAGAGAAACTAAGAAAACAATACCATTTACCATTGAAACTAAAAAAATAAGATACCTAGGAATAAACTTAACCAAGGATATAAAAGACCTGTACTCAGAAAACTACAGGACACTGAAAAAAGATATAGAGGAAAATATAAACAAGTAGAAGAATATACCATTTTCATAAATTGGAAGAATTAATATCATTAAAATGTCCATACTACCCAAAGCAATTTATAGATTCAATGCAATTCCTATTAAAATATCAATAGCATATTTCACAGAGCTAGAATACATATTCCAAAAATTTATATGGAATCAAAAAAGACCCTGAATAGCCACAGTCACGTTGAGGAAGAAGAACAGAGTGGAAGGAATCACTTTACTGGATATCAAACTATACTATAAAGCCATTGTAATCAAAACAGCCTGGTATTGGTACAACAACAGACATATAGATCAATGGAACAGTACAGAGACCCCAGATATAGACCCACGCCATTATGGTCAGTTAATATTTGATAAAGGAGGCAAGAGCATATAATGGAGTAAAGACAGTCTCTTCAAAAATGGTGCTGGAAAAATTGGACAGATACATGCAAAAAAATGAAACTAGATCACCAACTTTCACCATACACAGAAATAAACTCAAAATAGATAAAAGACTTAATTTAAGTTGGGAAACCATAAAAATCCTGGAAGAAATCACAGGCAGTAAAGTCACAGATATCTCATGTAGTGGAATTTTCATTGATACATCTCCTAGGGCAAGAGAAACAAAAGAAAAAATAAACATATGAGACTGCATCAAACTAAAAAGCTTCTGCACAGCAATAGAAATCATCCTCAAAATACAAAGGAAACCCACAGAATGGGAGAACATATTTGCCAAGGATGTATCTGATAAGGGTCAAATTTTAAAATGTACAAATAACTCACACAACTCAATAAGAGGAAGACAAACAATCCAGTTAAAAAATGGGCAAAGAACCTGAAAAGACACTTCTCCAAAGAGGACATACAAATGACGAAAAGATATGAAAAAATGCTCAACATTGCTAATCATCAGAGAGATGCAAATTAAAACCACAATGAGGTATCACTTCACACCTGTCAGAATGGTTACCATCAACAAATCAACAAATGACAGGTGCTGGCGAGGATGTGGAGAAAGGGGAACCCTAGTACACTGCTGGTGGGAATGCAGACTTGTGCAGCCACTATGGAAAACAGTATGGAGGTTCCTCAAAAAATTAAAAATGGAGCTGTCTTTTGACCCAGTGATCCCCCTTTTAGGAATATATCCTAAGAATTCTGAAACACTAAGCAGAAAGAATATATGCACCCCTATGTTCAAGCGCAATTTACAATAGATAAGATCTGGAAACAGCACAAGTACCCATCAGTAGATGAGTGGATAAAAAAGCTGTGGGATATTCACACCATGGAATACTACGCAGCTGTAAAGAAGAAAGATCTGGTACCATTAGGGACAGTATGGATAGACCTGGAGAATGTTATGCTAAGCGAAATAAGCCAGGCAGAGAAAGGCAAACATCACATGATCTTACTTGTATGTGGAATCTAAAAACTTAATAAAGTGATCAACAGAATAAATTCAATGACATGGAAGCATGGATTAGACTGACAAATCTTGGAGGGAAGGAGGTAGTTTTGTGGGTGGGGGAGTAAAGATTAACCAAAGAGGTTATGTGCATAAATGCATAATCCAAGGACAGAAACAGTTTGTTGAAGCACTGGGGAAGAAAGTGGGGCGGGTGACAGTTGTCAGTGAGGAGAAAAAGGGACATCTGTAATATTTTGAATAAAAAAATTAAAAAAGATAGTTTTTTTCTTAAACTAGATAAAATTAATAATAAATTTATTTGAAAGGATAAAAAAAAGTAGTAATGGCAACAGAAAAACCACATAAAAGAATTTTGAGGTGGGAATCTAACTGTATCCAATACTAAAACATATATAAATATTATAACTAAAAGAACATGGTATTAGCCTGTGAAGAGACAAATAGATAAAATAGAAAATTTGGAAATAAATTCAATGCAAGTAAAATTTAGTATATGGTAGATGTGGCATCTCAAATCCCGGGAAATCGTGTACTTCTTAAGCACTCCTAAGATAACTGCATAAAAATAGGATAAAATTGGATCCATACCTCATACCATACACCAGAATAAATTTAAAAATTAATCAAGAAGCTAAATGTAATCCCAGCTATACAACTTCTAGAAGAAAATCTATGTAAATTACTTTTAACTTGGAATGAGAAAAAGTTTACAGATTATAATTCAATACCCAGACGCAGTAAAGGAAAATAGTAAACTGGATTACTTTTTAAAAAGCTATTGTGTGATAAAACCACCAGAACATAGTAAAAACCTCAATGACTATAAAATAAAATATTTGCAACTTATATCATAAAGTGTAAGTATCTCTAAAATTTGAAGAACTTTTAAAGAAAATATTAAAAAATAAAATACAGTCTGAAGAACTATAAGTAAATAAAATGACTGACAACACTATAGTTTACTGATATAAAATTATAAGGCAAAATTAAATTTATAAAGCAGTCCCTAAAACAAAATCTAAATTAAAAAATGAATCTATGTATATTGAGTTATTGACTTAGTCACAGAGACCATTTCAAGTGAAATTAAAACATTATAACTTCACAGTACATCTATAGTTGCAATATATCTTAAGTTCAAGAAGAATTACAAGGCAGTTTTAAACTATTTTTAAGAGTCATGTCAATAGTAAAACGTTGCATTTGTTGTGAAGCTATTATATTTAGGAAACACAATGTTCAGCATAAAAGAAATAATACATAAGTATAAAATAAAAGAAGTTAACATCACAGAATCATGAATTTCATTTGGAAATTTTTTAATAAACTCATATTTTATTCTCTAAATATAAAATGCATTTTCTACTTCTGTCTATTAGAAATGCCAAGAAACAGTAATAAACCTGGTTATACTGACCATCTCTAACATCCAGACTATGGTCTCTAAATGTCATTTCCCTATAAAATAAGGCAGATTTGCTCGGAGGAATGGCTAATTGCAGATCTGGGCCAGAAAACATTCGAGATGAATCAGGAACATTTTGTTGTGTTGAGAAAACAAGGAAGTTATTCAAGGTTACTGGGGTCCTGTTAAAAAGATTGACTAGCCAACCTGTAGACAGTTCCACTGGCAAAGAATGAATGTTAAAAAGGAGAGTAACCATGTGTTGAAATATATTAAGTATGTGAAAATCTATGCATTCATAATTACACTAAGAAACAAAAACTGTAATAACATCATTGGTCACCATTGAAGAATATTAGGAAACTCATTACTCTGAAAACTGGTAAAGTGAAACTTGTAAACATTTATATAGTCTTTCATACCCTTGTTATACGTAAGGGTAATCATATGCTTCATAATTACAAGCTTTTTCTTATAAAATAATTTCAGCCAATAAGTAAAAACGAAGTGATAGAATTAGAATATTAGTGTTTTGCAAACCCTAATGAAATAATGGGCCTAGTAGCAATCATTAGTGACTTTTAAAATCATTAGATAAACTTTATAAAGAATGAATCAAGCTGACCATGCTCCAACCCATTGATCAATCTCAGTGTCACCAAAAAGAGAAATAGCCACAGAATATATGCCTCTTGAAGATGCAGCAGAAAATACAGCATCATCTGTAAGGTATTCTTTTTTCCCTTACTTCTTAATTTATCTTTATTGTTGAAAGTTTTACAGATGTCCCTTTCCCCCTTGCACTGACCCCCTCTACCCTCTTCCTGCCCCTTCTGCAGGCCTTCACCACACCATTATCTGTGTCCATGGGCTATGCATATATGAATATGTTCTTTGGCTAATCCTCCCCCTCATACACATCAGTCTGTTGCATGCTTCAATCTCTCTGAGTCTATTTTGTTCATCAGTTTATTTTTTTCATTAGATTCCACATAAAAGTGAGTCATGTGATACTTGTCTTTCTCTGTCTGGCTTATTTTACTTGGCATAATACTCTCCAGGTCCCTCCATGCTGTCTCAAAAGGTAAGAGATCCTTCCTTTTTACAGCTGCATAGTATTCCATGGTGTAAATGTACCACAGCTTTTTTATCCACTCATCTACTGATGGGCACTTGGGCTGTTTCCAGATCTTGGCTATTGTAAATAACGTTGGTATGAACATAGAGGTGCATATTCTTAACAAAACATCCAACCTGAATCTAATAAGCCTCTGGATCTAGCTACCAATTTATAGGAAAAGGATAAAACATGGGAATGCAAGTATCCAAATCCAGAATATAGGAAGCTCTGCAGAAAAAATAAACCATTTTATAACAAATACATTGCAATACAGAGAAAGATTGAAAGAGAGCCTATAGATACAATATAAGAAAATGTCAACCAAATGCATACAGCCATAACTCTTGGGAATAGAAACACATTGACAGAGTTTCCAAGGTAATTATGATTGAGGAAAGCCTGTGTCATCTGCAAGCCAATGCTATAGGAGCTCACTGCTGCAGCAGTGGGAGTGGGAGGCCTCAAAGAGGAAAGCACCCAAAGAGAGAGTGTGGGTGGAATCCCTAATGCAACTCTTCCCTCCTCCACTCAAGCTCAAGGCCTACCTGGCTTGAGAAATGGATGTGCACATCTGGAGCATATACAGAATGTAGGGTTGAATGCATGTTACCCCCATCTAAGGACTGCCTCTCACCCTAATGGTAATGCAAGGTTAAGCTCCCACTATTGCAGGTGTTAAACTCTTTCTTTTTCACTTCAAATATTATTGTCTACCCATATAAGTTAGCACTGTAAGAAGCATTTTCACATACATTACCTCATTTGTTATTCACATTACCCTAATTTAGGTATTATCTCTACTTTACACATAAAAATAGACTCCTATATGTTAAAGGGGTGTGCAAGATTACATACATAATATGGACAGAGACTTAATCAAACTTCCAACTACAATTCCAAAATAGTTTCCCTTGACTTTTTTGTAAGCAGGGAGAAATTAGCCTCCATTGGGCGGGTTTGACAAATCCTTCCCTAATGAATGATGACAAATGCCACACCCTCTCTCCTACCCTCAAATTATCTCCATGAACAGGGCAGTCTTATAAGACTCGGCATCAAAAGTAGATCTCCTTGGAAAACTTTTTTTTCTCCTCAGATCATTTCTATTTTGGAGTTGAAGGCAAAAGAAAACTTTTTTCTCCCTAATCATTTTGAGACATTCAGATTAAAATGACACCCTTGTCAAAGTATTCTTAATGCTTTGCTCAGAGCTACACAGATGCAGACAGATGATGGAGGGGAGAGGAGGGGTGAAGAGGAGGTGTCCTTGAACTGATTAGAGATTGCTCAAAAGGGATCATGTTCAACTGAATGATCTTCATTCTCTCCATTGTTTTTCATTCTGATGAACCTGACTGGTAGGTGGAGACTATGTTGCGTCTTTTTTTACATGGTTGCCAATTTACCCCATGATGTCTTGTCATTTGCAGGCACAAGCCTCCTCCGAGGTGATTACATGTGTCTGTGTGGGAGTGTGACTGCTCAGAGGACTGGACTCCTAACAGAATATAAGCTTGCCAAGGTAAGAACTAAGACTTCAAAAGAGGAACTTGGGCAAAAATTACTTGTTCTTCATCCTCATAATGATTGAAGAGGAAAGGACTTTAGTAAAGATGTGTTGAACTGTGTTTCAGAGAAGATGTCCTGTGCCCAGAGCTTCCAACTGTATTTTTATGAAATTGAAATTACAAGCCCATCTTTGCTGGAGAACAGAACATTGAAGTGGATTGAAGGGAATAGATATTCCATAGAAGCCCATTTCCTTTTCATATTCAGCTACTAAATGCATTAGGATAGGTAGGTGAACTCCATTATTTAATCTATAGTATTCCCCATATTATATATTCTTCATAGGGAAAACATCACAGTAAAAAGCAAAGTAGTACTCTGAATTCAGCCAGGATTCAGGCCCCTCATTTCCATTGTTCAGTTTTTTTCCCTACCATATTGTTACTCAAGGTTCCAGAATAGATTAAGAAGAGAGTATTTTGTTTCCATAACTTATGAGCACATCAGTTGATATATTTATAAATGAGACAAACTTTGAAATAATATAAAAATTAAAAATCAGGGACTAATTTGTTAATGTATTAGCTTATTCATAACCATGGCGACAATACATGCACAATATGATTCCTGTTACTGAATTCAAAATAATGGCACAAAACTCAAGAAACCTCTTGCTTTCAGTCATTTATGCCTTGTTGGCTATTGCTTTCTTGGTCTTCATTATGAAAAGTATGAGTATATGAGTTTGAATACAGAAGGAATTATGTGGTCTCAAAAAAGAGCCCTTTAATACCATTTGGTCAAGGCTTAGCTGAATATGTTTTGGGGGACTGCTTCAAGTTGTATAATAGAAATACTGCTAAAGACCAATTTAATAGTATGAAGGCAGCATTTGCCAACTTGTTGCCTGAATGAGATTCCTCTAGTCTCATGTCACTGATTAGTTATCAAAAGGTTAGCAGGTAATCATCCCTGTAAGTTCTTAACCATTCAGAGTCACAGTAAACATGGTTGAGTATGCATGACGCTCAAATTTGTAGTTTTAACATCATACTCACTGTTTGGGCCAGTTGATGTTGGCAGAATCTTTTTTTAATATTTGCTGTAAGGAGAATAGCTCCTATTTAAGAAACCGTGATAAGCTGAGACAAGAATTTTTTTAAAAAGTTCTCATAATTTTTCCAAAAACATTTCAGTTATGCTAACCCAATTTAGAAACTGAACTAAGACACAGCATCTTTGGCCTTAAGGTCTCCCAAGTTTTTTTATTTGGCAAAATACTTAACACTCTTATTTCATGGAATGTGTCTACTCAAACACTTTATGAAGACTTGATATTTTAGAACAAATGAATTACCATTGCAGTGAACTTGGAAAGGAAGATGGGAGAGAGGAAGAGGAGATAAGTAGGAAAGGCATTTATGTTCATCAAGATGTAAATAGGCAAGCCACTTTTAAACACTCCATAAATGGATCTGTCATTCAATCTCAATTAAAAGTGAACTCTTAGTGTACATGGACAGAGTGCTTTCTTCACATTACACTTCTTAGAACAAACCCAGGTATGTCATAGGTACTTGATAACCTTTGTTGTATGTGTTAATTAATTAACAAATGAAATAATTGCAGGATTTCAAATCACATGTCCTAGATTTTTAAAAGTATCATAGAAAAGATAATATGACAAACATCCATGAAACCTATACTCTGAATTTAAAATACAGCAACATTTTACTCTGGCCAGTGTGTCTAAATGGTTAGAGCATCAGCCTTTGCACCGGAGGGTCTCAGGTTTGAATCCCTGTCAAGGGTATGTTTCTCTTGCTCAGTCTCACCCCCTCCCTCGTTCCCACTCTCTGTGAAAAGCAATGGAAAAAATATCCTCAATGAGGATTAACAAAAATATAAAGATATACCAACATTTTGTATTTGTTTTAATTTTTTTGTTAAAATAAAAAGCACCAAAGTTGAAGTTCTTTACATTACCCTTTTCAATTTCAACCCTCTTTCACCTTCAGAGGCCATACTGGATACTTGAAGAAAATCAAAGAAGAAGCATGGTCAGAGGGCGTTCTGTTGACTATAATTATTTATAATAATCAGAGCACTTCCTAAGATGCAGGGACAACATAATAGTAATCATGGAGATCATGGTTAAGTTCAAAATATGAGGGTACTGTATAGCTTTAAAAAATGCATGTGCGTGTGTGTGTACATGCTCTCAACAGCTCCCTTCTAGGTGCAAAGAAGTCTGAAACAAAAGTTAAAACTATATACTCAGACCAATAAGCATGATTTTCCCACTCTACTTCTAAATGAACCATTTCAAGTTGAAGAATAAAAGGTGAAAAATGTTGAGGACATAGAAAATTCTAAGCTTTTTACAAAGTATTTAGGAAAGCAGTCGTTATTCTTCAGATTGTGTTGAAATGTCATTTTCTGAGGAAGCTTTCCATGATTCTTCAAATGACAGGTAACTCTGTCATTCACTTTCATTGTAAGCTTTTATGTAACTTATTGTAATTGTAGTGAAACTACTTTATGAAATTGTTTGACTTTTGCCTCCCATCATCTTATAACTTTCATTACAAAGGGATCACATTTGTTGTGGTCACCGATGTGTCACCAGACACTTAGCACAACTAATTTTTGAAAGCGAAGGAAGAAGAAGGAAGGAAGGAAGGAAGGAAGGAAGGAAGGAAGGAAGGAAGGAAGGAAGGAAGGAAGGAAGGAAGGAAGGAAGGAAGGAAATTTAAATTGGAAGAGTGCCCATGTTAGAGTATTTAATGCAAATGCTTAGTTGGCAAGTACCACATTCTTATTATTTCATCTAAGCCCCACAATCAGGCCAGATATTGTCCTCAGACAAGTTCTGAGTTCATCCCTCTATCTTCCCAGACTCAGCTCAACCTACTAACTTAATGTTTCTTGTATTTCAGGTTGATACCTTCTGCTACTCCTGTAAGCTTCATATTACCAAAGGGTCAGCAAAATGATTACCAAGTCTTATACCCATTTTAAAAATAGAAGTCTAGGAAGGAAACTGAGAACTTCAATAAGTGGAAAATCCAGGATTAACCAAACAAATGAAACCTACCGATCCAGGTGGGTGGAGTATAATTAACTGCCAAGTAACAGCAGCTTTTCATCATCTGTTCTTCAGTATCCTTGTTCTTTTATGGGATTTTTTTTTTTTTAGATATAATTGACATATAACATTAAATCAGTTTAAGGTGCACAGTGTGTTGACTTGATACATTTGTACATTGCAATTGTTTTATTTTTTATTTCTACTGAATATGTTAGGGTGATATTGGTTAATAAAATTACATAGGTTTCAGTGTACAATTCTATGACACGTCATCTGTATATTGTATTGTGTGTTCATCACCCATAGTTAAGTCTCCTCCGTCACCAATTATCCCCTTTTTACTCTGTTTTACCTCCTCCCACACCCTTGTTGTCTGTGTCTATGAGTATTTTTTTGTTTTTCTTTGCTTAATCCCTTCACCTTTTTTACCCAGCTCCTCAACGCCCCAACCCTCTGACAGCTGTCAGTCTCATCTATGTATCTACGCATCTATTCTATTTTGTTTGTTAGTTTTTTTTGTTCATTGGATTCCACATATAAGTAAAATCAAATGGTACATGTCTACTTCTGACTGGCTTATTTTGCTTAGCATAATACTCTCCAGGTCAATATGCTGTTGCAAAGGTAAGATTTCCTTCTTTTTTCTGGTGAGTAGTATTCCATTGTTTAAATGTACCACCTCTTTTTTATCTACTCACCTACTGATGGGCACTTGGGCTGCTTCCAAATCTTGGCTATTGTAAATAATGCTGCAAAACGTAGGGGTGCATATATTCCTTTGAATTAATGTTTCAGGTTTCTTTGGATAAATACTCAGAAAAGAAATCACTGGGTCATAAGGCAGCTTCATTTTTAATATTTTTATTATTGACAGTATTACAGGTGTCTCCTATTTTCTTCCTTTTTGCACCCCCTCCACCCAACCCCTGCGCTTCCCCAAGCCTTCCCTATACTATTGTCTGTGTCCAGTTTTTAATTTTTTAAAAATTTAATTTAGCCCAGCCTGGTGTGGCTCAACGGTTGAGCGTCCACCTATGATCCAGGCGATCGGGGTTCGATTCTCAATCAGGGCACATGCCCGGGTTGCGGGCTCGATCCCCAGTCAGGGGCATGCAGGAGGCAGCCGATCAATGACTCTCTCATCATTGATGTTTCTATCTCTCTCTCTCCCTCTCCATTCCTCTCTCTGAAATCAATAAAGATATATTTTTTAAAAAATAATTTAATTTAATTTAAATTTTTATTTATTTATTTTTTAAGTTTCTTTATTTTTGAGAATATTACAGGTGTCCCCATTTTATCCCCACTGATCCCCTCCACCCCACATCCATCCCACCCCCAGGCTTTCCCCATACCAATGTCTGTCCATGGGTTATACTTGTAAACATATGTTCTTCGAATAATCTCTCCCCACTCATACCCCCTCCTCGCCTTCCCTCTGAGATCCCCCAGTCTGTTCCATGCTTCTATGTCTCTGGATCCACTTTGTTCATCAGTTTATTTTGTTTATTATATTCCACATATAAGTGAGGTCATGTGGTACTTGTCTCTCTCTGACTGGCTTATTTCACTTAGCATAATACTTTCTAGCTCCCTCCATGCTGTGCCAAAGGCTAAAAGATCCTTCCTCTTTACAGCTGCATAGTATTCCATGATGTAAATGTGCCACAGCTTTTTTATCCACTCATCTACTGATGGGCACTTGGGCTGTTTCCAGACCTTAGCTATTGTAAATTGCCCTGCTATGAACATACGGGTGCATAAGTTCTTTGTGACTGGTGTTTGGGGTTCCTTAGGATATATTCCTAGAAGTGGGATCACTGGGTCAAATGGCAGGTCAATTTTTAATCTTTTGAGTAAAGTCCATACTGCTTTCCATAGAGGCCGCAACAGTCTGCATTCCCACCAACAGTGTACTAGGGTTCTCTTTTCTCCACACCCCCATAAGCACTCGTAGTTCGTTGATTTGCTGATGGTAGCCATTCTGACAGGTGTGAAATGATACCTCATTGTGGTTTTAATTTGCATCTCTCTGATAATTAGTGATGTTGAACATTTTTTCATATGTCTCTTAGTCATTTGTATGTCCTCTTTGGAGAAGTGTTTATTTAGGTCCTTTACCCATTTTTTAATTGGATTGTTTGTCTTCCTTTTGTTAAGTTGTATGAGTTCCTTATATATTTTGGATATTAGTCCTTTATCAGATGTGTCATTGGCCAATATGTTCTCCCATACAGTGAGCTCCCTTTTTGTTTTGTTGATGGTTTCTTTTGCTGTACAGAAGCTTTTTATTTTAATTCAGTCCCATTTGTTTATTTTCTCCTTAGTTTCTCTTGCCCCAGGAGATGTTTCAGCAAACATATTGCTATGAGAGATGTCTGAGATTTTGCTGCCTATGTTTTCCTCTAGGATTTTTATGGTTTCATGTCTTATGTTTAAGTCTTTTATCCATTTTGAATTTACTTTTGTGTATGGTGTAAGTTGTTGGTCTAGTTTCATTTTTTTGTATGTATCTGTCCAATTTTCCCAACACCATTTATTGAAAAGACTGTCTTTACTCCATGGTATGTTCTTGCTCCCTTTATCAAATATTAATTGACCATAATGGCATGGTCAATTTCTGGGTTCCCTGTTCTGTTCCACTGATCTATATGTCTGTTCTTGTGTCAGTACCAAGTGGTTTTGATTACACTGGCTTTGTAGTATAACTTGATATCTGGTATTGTGATCCCTCCAACTTTGTTTTTCTTTCTCAAGATTACCATGGCTATTCAGGGTGTTTTTTGGTTCCATATAAATTTTCAAAGTGTTTGTTCTAGATCTGTGAAATATGCTATTGGTATTTTAATAAGGATTACATTGAATTTATAGATTGCTTTGGGTAATATGGACATTTTAATGAAGTTAATTCTTCCAATCCATGAGCATGGTATATTTTTCCATTTGTTTAGATCTTCCTCTACTTCTTTTTACAGTTTCCTGTAGTTTTCCGAGTTAAGGTCTTTTACATCTTTGGTTAAGTTTATTCCTAGTTATCTTCTTTTTTTATTTACAATGGTAAATGGGATTTTTTTTTAGTTTCTCTTTCTGAGAGTTCATTATTGGTGTATAAAAATGCCATCCATTTCTGGATGTTAATTTTGTATCCTGCTACCTTGCTGAATTCATTTATTAAATCTAGTAGTTTTTTGGTGGAGTCATTAGGATTCTCTAACTACAATATCATGTCCTCTGAAAGTAATGACAGTTTTGTTTCTTCCTTTCCAATTTGGATGCCTTTTATGTTTTCTTGTCTGATCGCTGTGGTTAGGACTTACAATACTATGTTAAATAAGATTTGTAAAAGTGGACTCCCCTGTCTTATTCCTGTCCTTAGGGGAAATGGTTTTAGTTTTTGCCCATTGAGTATGATGTTGGCTGTAGGTTTGTCATATATGGACTTTATTATGTTGAGGTATGATCCCTCTATTCCCACTTTGCTGAGAGTTTTTATCAAAAATGGATGTTGGATTTTGTCAAATGTTTTTTATGCATCTATTGATATGATCATGTGATTTTTGTCTTTCAATTTGTTTATGTGACGTATCATATTTATTGATTTGCAAATATTGTACCAGCTTTGCATCCCTGGGATAAATCCACTTGGTCATGGTGTATGATCTTTTTAATATATTGCTGGATCTGATTTGCTAATATTTTGTTGAGGATTTTAGCATCTATGTTCATCAGGGATATTGGCCTGTAATTCTCTTTCTTTGTAGTGTCTTTATCTGGTTTTAGATTTAGGCTAATGTTGGCCTCATAAAAAGAGTTTAAAAGTGTTCCTTCCTCTTGGATTTTTTTGAAATATTTTGAGGAGAATAAGTGTTAATTCTTCTTTGAATGTTTGGTAAAACTCCCCTGTGAAGCCATCCAGGCCAGGGCTTTTGTGTACTGGGAGCCCTTTGATTACTGCTTCAACTTCTTTAGCAGTTATTGGTCTATTTAGACTTTCTGACTCTTACTGATTGAGTTTTGGAAGGTTATATTTTTCTAGGAATTTATCCATTTCATGCAGGATGTCCATCTTGGTGGAGTAGAGTTGTTCATAGTATTTTCTTACAATCCTTTGTATTTCTGTTGAGTCAGTTGTTATTTCACCTTTTTCGTTTCTGATTTTGTTTATTTGGGTCTTCTCTCTTTGTTTCTTGATGAGTCTGGCTAAAGGTTCATCAATCTTGTTTATCTTTTCAAAGAACCAGCTCTTGGTTTCACTGATCTTTTGTATTGTTTTTTTAGTCTCTAAGTCATTTATTTCTTCTCTGATCTTTATTATTTTTTCCTTCTACTTACAGTTTTTAATTTTTTGAGGTAACTCCATACTGGTTTCCACAGTGGTTGCATGGTTTGGTTACCACCACATTCAGCTAACATCTCCATCATGTCACTTAATTATCATTTCACTTTTTTGAAGTTTACCACTTTAATCTTTATGCTGGTATATGAAGTTTGAAGAGACCATACCACAGGACAGCAGTTTCTGTGTGTTCTTTGTGCTCTGCCCAAAATGTGTGAGCCCCAGATTGACATGGTTGGTGTGACACAGGGCCTGCAATGAAGTCCTGCTGTTTTCTCCAAAGCCTGCCTTTAGTGTGACTGGTAATTTTTTGGTGATTGCCACCCCCTCGAGAAGCCTTGCTGTAGGTGCTCTGTTGGCCACTGTATATCCCTGTCCCTATCCATAGTTCCCATAATTATACTGAGTACGGTCATAGCCTCCATGGCCACTATGGTTTTGATCACCACCATAGGCACTACTGTAATCTCTATATCCTTGATCATAATAGTTATTTAATCGTTGGTTCTAGTTTTGACCCTGACCTTGGCCACTACCCCTAGTACCACCTTCTTCACCATCTGCAGCAACTCTTCCTCCTTTATGTTCTTGCTATTGCTGTTTATATGCTTTTTTGGAGTACACAACTTTTAAAACATATTTTTACTGATTTTTAGAGAAAGAGGAGAGGAGGAGAGAAAGAAACATTGATGTGACATTGATACATCCATCGGCTGTGTCCTGCACACCCCATACCAGGGATCAGGGATCTAGTCCACAACCAGGGCATGTGCTCTGACTGGGAATTGAACTAGCAACCCTTCCATGCACAGACCTATGCCCAACCAACTGAGGCACACCCACCAGGGCAGGTTATGAACCTTTGATTTTACATTGTCCAGAACCAATTCAATAATATCTGCTTTCTAACAAATTTTTAATGTCTCTTCATCTGTAGATGTGGTAAAACAAAAACCTTTTCTTTCATTTGTTTTTTTATCCAATATTTATTCAATATTTTCAATTTCTCCAAAGTCTCCAAATATTCTTTAATTTGTCCTTCAGGAGTATCTGGGCTCAACTCACCCACAAAAACCTTTTTCGGAGGATTTCTTCCCTTTTAAAGCTTTGGCGCTTTTAGTATCTATCACTTTGTCATCCAGTTAGTGTTGCTTCAATTCCAAAACTTTATGAACACTAGCAGCACTTTGGAAAGCACAAATCCAAATCCTCTGGATCTTCTGGTGACAGCATCTATTTCATTTGTGCAGTCTACAACTTCCCCAAGTTGAGACAAATATTATCAGTCCTTTCTTGCTTGTATCCCAGCTCAGGCCTCCAATAAGCATTTTGCCATCCTGCTGCTGATTCTTGCTGGTGGTGATCTTGGATCCCTCTGTGAATTCCTCTCTGTTGCTGCACTACTTCAAGTCCTCCATGGTAGTGGCGTTGTCAGTGGGGTGCTGATGTGAAGTCACACTTATGGCACCAGCCTCCTAAGCCTTGTATGGAGCTGCATTTTGTTTTATTTTTTTAAAACTTATCTTTATTGTTGAAAATATTACAGATGTCTTCCGTTTTCCTCATTGACCCCTTCCACCCTGCACCCACAACCTGCCCCAGGCTTTCATCACACTATTGTCTGTGTCCATGGATTATGCATATATGTATATAAATTCTTTGGTTAATCTCTCACTCCCGCACCCCCATCTTTCCTCTGAGATTAGTCAGTCTGTTCCATTCTTCTATGTCACTGAATCTATTTTGTTCATAAGTTTATTACATTTTTTAGGTTCTACATATAAGTGAAGTCATGTGATATTTGTCTTTCTCTGCCAGACTTATTTCATTAGCATAATATTCTCCAGTTCCATCCATACTGTCCCAAAGGGTAAGGGATCCTTCTTTACAGCTGCATAGTATTCCATGTGTGTAACTGTCCCACAGCCTTTTTATCCACTCATCTATTAATGGGCACTTGGGCTGTTTCCAGATGGGACTACATCAAACTAAAAAGTTTCTGCACAGGATGGAGCTGCATTTTAAATGATGAAATAGTATCATTTTATTTTGTGATGTAAACATTTAAGATCTAGTCTCTTAGCAACTTTGAAGTATATAATACAGTGTTATTGATTATAATCACAATGTTGTACATTAGATCTCCAGAAGTTATCCATCTTCTAATTATAAGGTTTTACCTTTTGTCCAACATCTCCCCATTTCCCCCACCCAACCTTCAGCACCTGATAATCACCATTATAGACTCTGTTTCTATGGGTTTGGCTTTTTTAGATTCCACATATAAGTGATGTCATACAGTATTTGTCTTTCTCTGTCTGACTTACCTCACTAAGCATAATGCCCTCCATGTCTTTCTATGTTGTAGCAAACAACAGGAGTTTTTCCTTTCTCATAGTTGAATAATATTTCAATGTATGTGTGTGTATCCATTCTTTATCCATTCATCCATTTACAGATACCAGTTAGGTTATTTCTACACCTTGTCTATTGCTGGATCATATAGTATTTATACTGTTAATTTTTTTGAGGAAACTATCCCGTTTCCATAGTTGCTACACCAATTTCCATTCCCACCAATAGTGCACAAACTTTCCCTTTTCTCCACAACCTCACCAATACTTATATCTTGTCTTCTTGATGATAACCATGCCAACAGTTATGAAGTATGAAGTGATATTTTGCTATTGTTTTGATTTGCATTTCTGTAATTATTAGTGATGCTGTACATCTTTTCATCTACCTGTTGGCCATTTGGATGTCTTCTTTGGAAAAATGTTTAAGTTCCTCTGCTCATTTTTTAATCAGATTGTTTTTTTGATTATTGAGTTGTATGAGTTCTTTATATATTTTGAGCATTAATCCCTTATCAACATATGATTTGCAAACGTTTTCTCCCATTTCATAAGTTGCCTTTTCATTTTTTTGGTTGGTTGTTGTTTTTACTGTGCAGAAGCTTTTTAGTCTGATGTAGTCCCATTTATTGATTTTTGACTTTGTTGCTTGTGCTTTTGTGTCATGTGAAAAAAAAAAAAAATTGCTAAGACAAGTGTCAGGGAGCTTAGTTCCCTCAAGAAGCCTGTTCTTTTTTAAGACTCTGATAACATACTTCCAAAAATGTGGAGATAACTTGGTTAATGAAAATACCTTTCACTGTGAGAAAATATCTGTTTCTGCATTGGTTCGAGAACAAATACCAACATTTTCCAGGGAAAAGTAGTTTTAATAATCATTCTTGAGCTAATGATGGTGAGCTTTGGAAGGGAGCCCTGGCATTATTCCTGCTCAGTTGTAGTTCTTCTATGGAAAACTATAACCTGACATAGAAGCATCAGGAAACACACTTGTTTCTATTTTTCCTGACATTTTTAATGTTTGTGTTAAGATACCAAAGGAAATTGTTCTTTCAGTTATTTATTTGTTCTATAACTTTTTCTTGAACTATACAAGGTTTGGAGTTACAGTGGTGAGCAAAATAATACATGGTCCCTGCCCTTGTGTATTTTCTAATGCAAAGGAGAAGAATGAATTAATCAAATAAGTAGAGAGGGATTGAATTTAGATAGAAAAGGAATGGGAGAAGTCCTCTTTGAGGAAATGATGTTGGAGTAGAGGGATAATGAATGTGTAGAGTTGGTCAGACAGTTAGGTCGTGCTTCAGGGGGGATGGACCACTCTGAGCTAGGGAGCAGTGAGGGTGGAAAGACTCTGACCTCTTGAAAGAAAGGAACTAAGCCAGGGAAAGAGTGAAAGAAGTCATGCTGGACAGATAAGCAGTTAGCAGCTACTGCTGAATTTTTCAAGCATTTTTTTAAGGATTTCAGGTTTTATTCTAAATGCAAAGGAAAGTCATTAAAGGCTTTTGAGGAGGGAGTCATAAGATAAAACTTATGTTTTATAATCACTGTTGGCTACTATATGAGAAATGAATTGGTGAATGCACACAATAAAGGTAAGGGTATCTACTTAGGCTGTTACACTAATCAGACAAGGTATGTGATGATGACTGGGACAAAGATGTCATTGAAGACATAGAAGACAAAAAGAATTTGAAGTGTATTTGGAGGAAAAAAGGGACAAATCTACTTGATGGGATCATATGCAGGGATGATGAGGTGAAAGAATCAAGATGCCTCTCAAGTTTCTTTTTGAAGAACTGTAGTAATATTTATGAGTCTGTGAGTAAAGAACTGGTTTGTGGGTTGGGGAAGACATGAGATCTCTGAGACACAATTTGTTAAAAAAAAACTTGGTAGAATCACTGCTTCCAGAAAGAACACATTCCTGGCACAAAAGCACACAGGTTACCTGGCCAGCAACCTCACTAATTGGGCCTGCAGATAACTGGAGTTAAGTCTCCCTTAGACCCATTCCATGTTTTCAGCCTTTTCCAATCTCAAGGAAACTATAAGTTGGGCAGATAATTTAAGGGGAGAAAGAAGGTAATTTTCCTTATGCTAGCTCTTTTTATCTCTCCCATTAGTTTCCAGAAAGAAATACTTGAGTAAGGAAACCAGATAAGGAGACTCAAACATTTTTGAGGTGGGTTTCTGCAGTGAGATTTCATTATTTCAGTTATTTTGAATTGTTAATTTTGAATGTATGTTTTCTTCAAATAACTAGTTTATTTTTTAATTAATTAATTTTTTAATTATAGTTTATATACAATATTAGTTTCAGGTATACAACATAGTGATTTGACATTTATATACCTTACAAAGTGATTACCACAATACATCTAGTAATCTTCTGTCACCATACAAATTATGATATTATTGATTATATTTCCTATGCTGTAATTTCATCCTTGTAATTTATTTTATAACTGGAAGTTTGTACCTCTTAATTCCTTTTAACTTTTTCATTCAGTCTCCCATTGCCTTCCCCTCTAGCAATCATCAGTTCATTCTCCGTATCTATGAGTCTGTTTCTGTTTTGTTTCGTTTCTTCATTTGTTTTGTTTTTTAGATTCCATATATAAGTGAAATCATCAGTGACCACTTTAATATGGTCATTTAATATATAAATACCAAAAAGCATATATATATTTTTAAACTACGATACTGGGTTCCCTTGTTAGTATAAAAAAAATGTGAAGTGTTCACCAAATCTAAAAATACTTTTGTCTTTTGCACAGAGTGGCTTTTATGGTATATAATCAAGTCCAGAGATTTCACACTGACCCATAGCATATGACACAGACATGATAACCTTGAGAAAGTGAATAAAAAATACTCTGAGTCCTTAAACTGAAGTGGTAACTGAAAACTTAGAGACCATAAGACCTATAGCTAAGATATCTCCTGAGCTTGAAATCTTCAAACAGCACATTATTTAGTCTCCTTAAATCACTGCACTTAGAAGATTCTCTAAATGAAAATAAAGTACAATCATTACTTGGGTTTTGAAACATGTTCAACATAATTTCTATACTGTCCAAAAAACACATGGCTTAGACTATAAGTCTAATAAACACTTAGAATTTAATACCACTGATAGGGGCTTATCTCTTCAAGCTTATCTACAGAACCTATTAAATGATAATCCTAATTAGAACCCTAATTATGTTTCTGCTAAGAGTATTTTTAGATAGCCTTAACATTTGATCTGTTTAGTCTAGTTTTACAGGTGGCAATAGATTAAAAACGGGCTTTAAAATAAGATATGTCTATTACATTTCTAATAATAGGTAATTGTGGTCCCAAAGCCACTTTTTATTTAGTGATGCATGGAACAACCCTTTGATGCTGGTAATTGTGCCCACACACCCTATCTCTACACTGGGAAAAATAGGCCACTCTTTGTAGTCAGTGCCTTATTTCTACTGTATAAACTTTAGCCCTTTCAATTTAGGATCTTGAGTTTCTTTCATTCTTTTTCTCTAAAATAACCTACCTTTTCAATTCTGCCAAAATCCTCTGGTTACATGCTCCCAGGGACACTTGTCCTGATTGTACCTCCATAGCCTTGCCACCCTTTAATGAAAAAGTCACATGCTTTCAATGTGGCTTCTCAAGCTTGAGTGTGCATAAGACTCAACCAGGGAGCTAATGAAAAATGCCAATTTCCAGGCTGCACCCAGAAGGGTTCCACCTCTGTGTGTCTTCCAGGGTTCTGGGAACCTATATTTGAAATGAAAAATCCCATGTGGTTTTTGGATAGCTCTTTGAGAAACATTGCTTTACAAGACTTATTTCACATTTCCAAATACACGGTTTAAAATTTTCCATCATGCTTACTGTTGTTTTCTTTTTCTAGGATATATGTGGCTCCACCTCTAATCAACCTGATTCTTTTCTTGCTTTATGAGGTAGAAGAAAGGATGGAACTCTGAGACTTTTGCAAAGGCCTGGAGAGACTTCAGGCAAGATCACTTTGGGCTTGAAGTGCACGGTAGCTCCATTGTCCCCACTCAAGAGGCATGTTCAGTCCACCAGTGTCTCCTGAGACCTTGGTGATTCTGATGCAAATGGGCCATTAGACACAGGACTCTCAGCCTCTCCATTTGCCTGACACTTTTTAAGGTCCTAGGCTCTTTTATCTAAGACTTCACATGATAACCAGACTTCAGCTTGAGCATGTCATGCACTTATGCCTTTTAAGTGGTCAATTCCATTGTCAAAATCAGATCTCTAAAGACAAGTCAAGGTTTACATTATTATTATTATTATTATTTGGTAAGGACCAAACCAAGACAGCCTTAGGGCTACCCAAGGTATATAGAATATTTTTGGAGAGGATGATCTCAAGTGACACCAGTTGCGAAGCCAAAAGTTTTGGTGGCTTAAAATATTAATTTAAGGAATGTTAACAGGATGTTTTAGTTTAGCACTAAATGGCACTTGAGTAATTTTCTGAGTGTGAGTTCTATAGTATGTGCCCTTAGCAATGGTACCTCTTACACACCTATACTATTCAGAAAGCCAGCCATTCACTAATATTTATTTGCAAGCTTTTATTGAACATCTACTATGTACTGGGCAACAAAGAGAGAGTAATAAGAAATAATCTTGGCCCTCAAGAAACAAACCTTCTGGTTAGGGAAATATCCCACATGAGTGTGGTATGTGCTGCAACAGAAAAAACATGGCTGACCAACTGGTGCAGAGAAGATCAGACAGAGAGGAGAAAGTAATCAAAAAGGGCTCCCCAGAGGAATTTCTATTTAATGAACAAATAGAAATTAGCCAAGGGGATTATACAGGGAGGTAGTGGCTGACATTCTAGTCAAACGCTTTGTGTGCAAAAAATAATAATAATAATAATCTAAAAAGAATATGGTTTAATTTAAAATGCACGTAATTTTTTCATGCCAGAGAAGGAAGGAGGAACCACATCAAGATGACCTCAAATAAGGGATAAATGTGGTAGAATTGGGGTTTATTCATTTATTCATTTTCTTCAACAAATATTTGTTATAAACCAAATATGTCCTAGGCACTGTGTCATGCTGAGCCTTGAGAACATAATGCTGAAGAAATGGTGCCTGCTCTCAGGAAGCTTAAATTCTGATGGAAAAGATACACAACTGATAAGTGAACAAGAACAAAACAAAACAAAAAATCACTGTTGTGGTAAGTGCTAAAAAGAAAATAAAAATGGATATGTGAGAATCATGGGGGAGTTGTTCCTTTAGTTAAAATGATTGGGAATGCTTCTCTGAGGGCCTGATATTTAAGTTGAAGTAGGACAAGAAATCATTTAGAATTTGGGTTTATTTATTTATTTCAACCAATGTTTATTACATTCCAAAAGTGAAGCATATCCTAAGCAGAGGTAAGAAGAAAAAAAAATGTCCTAAGGTAAGAAAGAGCTTGGCCTAAGAACTGATAAAAGACCATATAGTCAAGCATGTGGTAGACAAACAGGATAGCAAGAGATAAAGTGGGAAAGGTGGGCAGTGGAAAGCGATGGGAGTTTTAAGTAGGGAGTGACATGTCTTAATTTACTTCCATAAATTCATTCTGACAGCTGTGTGGGAAGGAATGGATTGGAAGCGGTGAGGATGAGCAGGCAGACTAGCCAGGATGCTATTTCAGTGGTGCAGGTGAGAGGTGACCATGACGCAGATAAGACAATGGCTATGGAAATGGTGAGAAGTTGCAGAGTTTTCCCTGGACATAGTAGGAAGGACAATGCCTTGGAAAAATCACACTGATGTTTATGACCCAACTGATTATTGCTGGAGCCAAAACTAGAAATCAGATCCTCCCAGTCCTTGCCATTAGTTTTTCCACTACGTAATACAAACTCTGAAGAGTAAAAAGATCTACAAAGTTTGGGCAAAAACTTTTTTGCTCTTAGTCAAAGAGCTTTGATTTTAAATGCTGTCAAGAATTGTAACACATTGGTGACATGGATATTACAAGTAAAATGAAGAGAGAAAAAGTGATTATGTACAGTGTTGTATTTTCCTTCTTATTTATTGGTTCATAGGTTGTTTTTATTTGAAACATATTTTCCCTCAACCTTTGTTATATAAGAATTTGCAGTAAATTATTAGTAAGTTCAAATATTTATTTTTTATGCCCAAGAGGATGTCAGTTATGTGTTGAACGGAAGACATAAGGTTGGGTTGGTGTCCTTGATGTTCCCTGCACCAGTCTTCATAGAATGAGAAGCAAAGGAGAAGAAGAAGCATGGCAGTGCCCTTTGCTAATTCAAAGCACTCCAGGAGGTCTCAAGGACAGAGTTCTTTCACCCCCGGACCTGAGCACATGGGGGAAGAATCCAATCCCCTCTGGGTGCTCCTACTTCGTCCATATACAGCTGTATTCAGGCTCATGTTTTTCTGTACCCTTTACACTTCTAAGGCAGTTCTTCTACTCTTTCTTCTTTTCACTCTCACACACACTTGCAGTACATAAAGAAGGTGGGGAGGGAGAGAAGAAAAATGTTTCATGAGAAAAATGGCAGAAGACAGTTTCTGTTACAGTCACCACGTCAGTGCCGTTCATTATGTATTGTTCCTTCAAATTAGTTGCTTCATCTAACTGAGCTATGCTGCTCTCTTGAAAGCTTCTCTATCAACGTCAAAATCAAAGATAGAGGGTGGAGGAAAGACTTTGTTTGGGAAGATGGTATTTTAAATATGGATTCATCTAAAGAAAAGAGCTCTCTTCTTCCACTATCTTTGCAAGCCTTTGTTCTTAGTATGTTACAAACGCCACTAAACCAAGTCACAAGTCAGTCCAATTTTAGAACCTGGGCTCTTTTCACTACATGTATCATCTTTCATGAAGTCCACAATTTATATAAAATTCACTTTTTGAAAGTTTATACTTATTGTTTACATTGTAACAAACCCAAGAAGCACAGCAAATGTGTTTGATTACACAGGCTACAACACTAGAGACATTATACTCAGCACTTTCTGCTGTTGAGTTTGTTGACTGATGAAGAAAATGCACTAATTCCCCTGCCTACCTTTTCTGCTTAATTCAGAAGAATGCAGAGATTGCAAGGGGAAATGTTAAAAAACCATTGCCTTTTACAGCTGCTTGCCTGGTGTATTAGATACTAGTTGCCTCATAGCAGGTTATCCCAACATTTAGTGGCTTAAAATAATAACAGTTATTATCTCACAGTTTCTACAGGTCAGGAATCCCTGCACAGCTTAACTGGTTCTCTGGATCTTTCCCAGGCTGCAATCTAGGTGTTGGCCAGGGTTGAAGTCATCTAAAGCTTCCAAGTTCACTCACCTAATTGTTGGTAAGATTCATTTCCTCAAAAAATATTGACTGGAAGCCTCCCTCAATAGGCAACGTGGGTCTCTCCAATGGGCGACTCACAACATGGCAGCTGGCTTCCCCAGAGCAAGCAAGCAAGAAGAGCAAGAGAAAATGAAAGAATTCAAGGTATCTTTATAACCTTATCTCAGAAGTGACATCTTCTTGCCTTTGCTATATTCTATTCATTAGGAGCAAGTTGCTGCTTCCAGCTTATATTCAAGAAGGAAATTACACAAAGACAGGGATACCAGCAAGCAAGGATCTTTGAGGACTACCTTAGACATTAGCTTACCACACCTGTTGGACCAGTATATTTCAAACATTGTGAAACCAAAACAAAATTCCGAAACTACTTGCTGCTGAAGGTAAAAGAGCTATTGCCATTTATAATTTTTAATTTTTAATTTTTGTATTCAGCAGGCTAGCTTCTTTGGTTTCATTGGTTCAATTAATTATACATTTCAGAACATGCCAATAGATACCAATAGGTTCATATTTATAAAATATCTCTTAAATATGTGTACATACTGTGCTTCCCTGGAAGAGTTTGTTGGGTGGGAGTAAGGTGATAGAACGTCTGGTGTTTTGTTTTTTGTTTTTGGTTTTGGTTTGTTTGCTTGTTTTTAATATATGAAATTGTCTGGACTACCTTATGTACCATGAAAATGAGAGAATTGGATATTTATTTATTTTTAAATTTTTATTTATTTTTTATTTATCTTTATTGGTGAAAGTATTACAAATGTTTCCCTTTTCCTCCCATTGATCCCCTTCAGCCAGCACCCCTCCCTCAAGGCCTTCACCACATTAATGTCTGTGTCCATGAGTTATGCATATATGCATATAAATTCTTAGGTTAATCTCTCACCACCCACCCACCCATGCCTGCCTCCCTTCAGAGATTCATCAGTCTCTCCATTCTTCTGTGTCTCTGGATCTATTTTGTTCATCAGTTTATTAGATTCCACATATGAGTAGGGTCAGGTGATACTTGTCTTTCTCTGGCTGGCTTATTTTGCTTAGCATAATATTCTCCATGTCCCACCATGCTGTCTTATAAGGTAAGGGATCCTTCTTTTTTACAACAGCATAGTATTCTTTGGTGTAAATGTCTGAGAAGATGCTTGATATGATTTCAATCTTCTTGAACTTTGTAGAGACTTGTTTTGTGTTTTAACATGTGGCCTATCTTTGAGAATGCCCCATGTGCACTTGGGAAGAATGCATATTTTCAACTTTGGAGTGAAATGTTCTGTAAATGTCAATTAAATCCTTCTAATCTAATGTGTCATTTAGAGTCACTGTTTCCTTGTCCATTTTTTATCTGGAAGATCTATCCAGTAGTGTCGTTGGGGCGTTCTAACTGTGCCATCAATCTCTCCTTTAAAGTCCTCCAGAAGTTGTTTTGTTTTGTTTTCAGCCTGTGGGAGTCTTCTGTTCTGAGGTGGGTCTCTTATAGACAGCAGATATTTGTGTCTTGTTTTCTTATCCATTCAGCTACCCTGTGTCTTTTGATTGGAGTATTTAATTCATTTGTATTTAAGGTTATTATTGATAGGTACTTATCAATTGCCAGTTTGTTTCTTTATCCCTATGTTTCTCATTCTCTTTATTTCAATTTCTTATTACAGTAGTCCCTTTAACATTTCTTGCAGTGCTGGTTTGGTGGTGATAAACTCCTTTAGCCTTTTTTTGTCTGGAAAGCTCTTTATTTCACCATCACCATCTGTTTTGAATGCTAGCCTTGCTGGATAGTCTTGGTTTCAGATGCTTGTTTTATATTACCTTGAATACTTCATGCCATTCTCTTCTGGCCTGTAAAGTTGCTGATGAGAAATCAGTTGATAGCCTTATGGGAGCTCTTTTGTAGGTAATAGATTGCTTTTCTCTTGCTGCTTTTAATATTCTCTGTCTTGAATTTTTGGCATTTTAATTATGATATGTCTGGGCATGGGCCTCTTTGGGTTCTTCTTGTTTGGGACTCTCTGTGTCTCCTGAACTTGTGTGACTTTTTCCTTGACCAGATTAGGGAAGTTTTCTGCCATTATTTCTTTAAACAGGTTCTCTAACCCTTGCTTACTTTCTACATCTTCTGGTACTCCTATAATATGAATATTATGTTTCATGTTGTCCCACAGCTCCCTTAAACTGTCCTGTTTGTTAATTGTTTTTAATTTTTGATTCTCTTATTGAGTGATTTTTTCTACCCTGCCTTTTAATTTGCTGATCTGTCCTCAGCTTCCCCTAATCTGCTGTTTGTTCCTTCCAGTGTTTTTTGTTTTGTTTTGTTTTTTAATTTCTACTATGTCATTCTTAATTTCCTTCATAGTTTTCATTTCTTTTCTCATGATGTTGAACATCCTTATGATTAGTATTCTGAACTCTATATCTGATAGATTGCTTATCTCTATTTCATTTAGCTCTTCTTCTGCAGAATTCTCTTGCTCTTTCACTTGGGACTTGTTTTTTGTCTTCTCATTTTGGCTGCCTGTCTGGATTTGTTTCTATGTATTAGGTAGGTCTGCTAGGACTCCCAGTCTCTTGGATGGTCTCTGATGCAGGCCAGTGTCAGATGCTGTTTGTGACTGGCCTTATGTACCCTTTTTGAAGGTTTTCACACTCCGCAGCTTGTGGTGCCCTCTGCTGGGACTGGGTGTGTTTGTTGAGAATTTGTTTTTGAAGTTATATTGAAATTTTCTTTCATCTCTAACATTCATTTTTCTCATCTGTAAAATGGTCAAACTAATTTTTTTCTGACTACCTCACAGGTGTGTTGGCCAAATTAAATAACTAATAATGGATGTGTGTGTTTTTTAATTATAAAATATTGTTTTATAATATGTATTTTAAATTGTGTTTTCTTAAATTACAAAATGCTATTCAACCTAGAGGCTTCCAATGCTGACCCAGTATACAACTCAATCAAACTGCCAGGTCCTTTGAGTTGTCCTGAGGGAGGAGGGAGAATAGCTGGTAAGAGCTTCCTGAAGGAAAAGCATCCAGTAGGCTGCAGTGACTGGTCAACACTTCCTGGCATCCTGAAGTAAAGATCTGTTTCTATAGGATGCTCTATAAATGACCAGGACCCAAGGAGTGTACCTTTACTACTTCAGTGACAGAAAGTGACTCAGGACTGGAGAGAAGGAGATTTTTTCTAACTAATTTAGTTAAAAAATAGTTTGATCTTAAGCAATTTAATTCAAAACAAGATGGCAGTGATGAAAATTAACAACTTGTCTTAGAATGAATATTTGGTTTGAGTAGGTGATTTCTTAGAAACAAAATTAATATTTCTCAAATTTTGTATTATTCCTGTATTGATAATTGGAGTTCATCATCAGCCAGTTTTATAACTATTTATGTAAGTGTTAATTGTTTTGCTTTTAAAAAAATTTATTAGTGAACAAATATATTTCTCTTTTTTCCTGGTTTTCTTCCTTCCAATACATTTTCTGCCAATAAAATTATTGTACTCTGTGGAGTTCATAATAGAGAAAATGTGGCAGCAATTTAAATGTTGTTTCCAACTCCTCAATATTACAAATAGTACTGGGCAAGAACATTTGGCTGAAACAATTTTGAAATTAAAAATTATAAAAGTAGAAAAATTCTTAAGGGACATAAATAACAATTGGGGATATTACATTTGGATCATGTTATCATTTCAACCAAATTATTGTCTTAAGTTACTTGTTTTCCTCCAAAACACATTTCAAATGTTGGCATCTTAAGAGAGCCCAGGATGCAGAACCTTCAGCAAAGAATCAATATCTTCACCAAAGACAGTATCTCTGAGGACAGTGGCAAAGCATCTCCTTTGAGTGACTGCCTGGGTAGCAAATCCAACAAGGAGGAAATGGAGGAGAACTTGAAAAGATGATTTACAAATACATGTAAGATGCTCCCACAAAGACCCAGCAATTATTTAATGGAGCTTTAAGGGAAATTAGATGTCTTGCAGTATGCAGGCAAATTCAAAATGACTGAAATTTAAAATGTCACTGTTAACGATCCTTCTTTTAACTTCCCTCCATTGATTCCAATATATAGTTATAAGAAGTCATTATTATATTTTTGCTATCACCTTAGCATTCATTTAAGGTAGTGTTTGTCAAGATAGATTCAAAGATGATTAAATGAACCTAAAACTGCTCTAAAAAATAAAGTATATATAACAAAAGATAATCCACTGGAGTATTGAAAAATATTTAAACTTATATTTTTATTATTGTCATATATAAAAATAGAAATGAAATGAAATATACTAATATATAAGGATTAACACCAGCTTTTCCCCTTGGTCCATACATCTGGTGGTCCCAGGTCACATATGGCAAGTGAAGAGTAAAGTTAGTAACCTATTTGAGTTTTATGAATTGCACAATGTGTTGCAGGCGATATGTGCTATAGTTAAGTGGGTTGTATCATTTAATTTTAACTAACTTAATACTACCCCACATATACAAGAAGTTTTTTTTAAGTTTCTACATATTAAATATAGATAACATTTAATATAATTTTAACAATGAAAGAGCAAGTTATCAGTATGAAAATGGTAAGACTTCTCTTTCTAATACAAACTTTTATTAGACCTAAATGTAAATGTTCCCTTCAGTGTAAAGATGACATTACAACAATGAATTTTAAAAAACCACCTGCTTTATATTGATGCAACTACTATGGAAAATGGTGTGGAGGTTCCTCAAAAAATTAAAAATGGAACTGCCTTATAACCCAGAATTCCACTTATGGAAATATATAAAAAGAAACCAAAAACACTAATTTGAAAGAATATATGCATCCCTATGTTTTTTGCAGTGCTATTTACAATAGCCAAGATTTGGAAGCAACCCACTTGCCCACCAGTAGATGAGTGGATTTACTACTTCGCCATAAAAAGAATGAAATCTTACCTTTTGCAACAGCCTGGATGGACCTAGAGGGTATTATGCTAAGTGAAATAAGTCAGACAGAGAAAGACAAATACCATATGATTTCACTTATATGTGGAATCTAAAGAAAAAATAAACAAACAAAATAGAAACAGACTTACAGATACAGAGAACAGGCTGGCAGTTGTCAAGGGGGAAGGGCTAGGAGGGCTGGGTGAAAAGGGTAAAGGAATTAAGTAATATAAATTGGTAATTACAGAATAGTCACAGAGATGTAGTATAGGGAATGTAGTCAATAATATCAGGATAACCATGTATTGGGCCAGGCGGATACTTGAAGCATCGGGGGAACCACTCTGTAAAGTTTATGATTTCCTAAACCACTTCACTGTACATCATAAACTAATACAGAATAATATTGAATGTAAACTGTAATTGAAATGTTTTAAAAAAGAAAAGAAAAAGAAAAAAAGAAACACTGTCTATAGAGAGAACACTGTGGAAACAAATGTCTGGAAATGTTTCTATTTTTTATTATTTTAAGGCCAGAAGCCATGTGGTTTTTGCCTTAAAAACTTGTAACTTATACATTTAAGAAACTTGGAAACTTTTTCTAACATGTTTAAAAATCCTCCAAAAATAAGAATTTCAGCGGTTTATAAACCCATTTATTAAAAATGTTAAAAGGTAACAAGTTCTGATTAGTTGAAAGAACGTCTGTTTGACTTCAGGGAACATGGAAAATTAGTAGCTACATTCAACTAAAACTTTTATATAATTACTGGAGGGAATGGATAAAAAGCATGTTATGATTCAGTAAAAGCAGCTTGAGATGCATGTCCTCCACCTAGAACTGCTCACACTTTGGGGTATCTTTGTCATCTATGACAGGTTTAAATCACTTATGTAAATAAACCCAAGTTATAGCTTGAACTTCAAATCATTGTATTGTAAGGTGATGAACCAAGATTTTATGAATTAGAAAGCAAATTTATTCTTTTTATTCTCACTAAAATATGACTATTAAAATAAGAAAATACATAATTATAAATAAACATACCTATATCGAGGAGGATGCTAAAGTATTTTATTGGTAGGAGTGCAAAATGAAAAAGTTTTAATATCATATATTTAAAACAAGAACAACATCCCAATAAATCTATAATCAACATGCTAAAAAAACACCACTATGACCTCTTCAAAACAGCTAATGTTAATATTAATAAAAGTAGCTTCTTCTATCCTCACACTGGGTTTTTATGACTACACAGATACCTGGAATAGGAGAGATTTAGATTTAGTGGGTGAGGAGGCCTCAGGTGACAGTCATTATCACCTGTGATAAATTGTGCTCAAGTACAGATGATAAATTTATTCCAGTGTAGATTTAAATTCTTATGGGTGCAGCAGAGGAGAGGGCAATCAGTACTTAATGGTTGTTTTGAAGTGGAGGACAAGAAGAGAACATTTACAAGATTGTTTATCAGTGCTTTTCTAGACTAAAATTTGCCAAGAAGATGTATGGACTCACCGTCTGACCTGAGTGGAGTTAACAGATTGTTTCACCAAATGGACAACTTCCTTGCACTCTAGTCCAGGCCCATATTATGACACATGTGGATTCCTGCAGCAGTTTGCTCTTGGTTTCTCTGATACAGCTGCATGACCTGCCCTGGAAGCCCTAGAGCATCCATCCTTTCTGGGGACCATCACCAGATAGATCTTCCCTAAATGTTATTCCCTTATTTGCATACAGAACAGACTGTATTAAATTTTTATTTTATTTTAATTACAGTAGACATTCAGTATTATCTTAGTTTCAGGTGTACAACATGGTAGTTAGACATTTATATAACTTACGAAATGGCTGCTAAGGCCTTGCTCCAATGGCTCCACCTTCTCTTCTGGCTTCATTTCTTCTAACAAATCAGTAATGACCCAGTCATCAATTCAGACAGTCACTTCAACATTCCAAAGATATATTGCCCTCACTGCTCTTCTTTTCAGAAGGTTGTTTCCCTGCAAAACAAACAAAACCCACCATTTCTTCTATTCCTACCCAAATCTTTCAGTATGTCTACTTAATATTTCATTTCTCTATGAATCTTCCCCTGACTATTCAAACCTTTAATCAACCATTGTCTCTTCTGGATTTCTATAATGCTTAAAATATGTAAGCTATAGTCTAAAATTCTCTTGAATTGGTCGCTGTTATTTCACTGTGTTATTCCTAGATCTCCAACTAGATTTTGAGAATAAGTAGACCATTTTTTAACCTTTATCTTCTTAACTTTTATTTTTTTATTTTTCATAGCCCCAATATATAATAGTTGGTCAACAAATACTATCAGTTCATTGATTTCTCTGGTTCAGTATAATTTCCTTTCTTTCTATTTCTATTTATCTTTTTATACTCATTTTTGTTATCTGACACATTCTTAAGATAATTGAAATTTCATCCTTTCAGCAAAGGTCAAACTTAGGCCAAACTTCAATTCCATCCAGGCTTTGCTGTTTCTGACAGTATCTCCTTACCAGCAAGCTCTGACTATAAATGAAACCATTGTTTGTTTAATAAAAAGTACATTTTCAAGTACTTTCTGGGAGCTTCATTATTGTGGAAAGAATTAAACTAAAGCATAAACTATAACCGCCATATAAACTCTTCAATAAACATAAATTTTATTGTTAGGCTTAGAAATAATAGTCTTCAGATTTTAAATACTAACATTATTATAAAAGTATTTATGTGTCCAACCATACTAATTAAGAGTTAAAATCACCTAATCACAATTTCATTCAAAAAGTTAATTTAAAAAAATAAGATCTTGTGGATTCACCTGACTACTGACGTATGGAAGTATTGTTGAGTTGGCCTCTCTACTGTCAAATGCAAAACATAGGAAACTCAAACAAACGCGTGATATAAAAGCAGTTTTGGTTACTAATAGAGTAATCAAAACAGAATCTATTTAACTAATTTTGTTAATAGATTTTAAACAGAAACAAAAATCATGCACTGCCTTTTCCTCTCACTTGGTAGGCATCACTATTTATTTGTTTGCGATTCGCAACATGTTTACAGCTGAAATGAGTAGAATGGAGCTCATGTGCAATGCAAGAAAACGAATTTCATATTTTAATACTACCATAATTGCACCTTTGCCTTTGCTACTTTTCTTCACTTTTATTTTCTTTCTCTGCATAGCAACTTCCTAATTAACATTTTAGATGAGAACATCAAAACCAGGGAGCTGACAGACTGCTACTATTCTTGGTCTTGCTGACACTTTCCCGTGGCAGAATGACAATCACAGCTGCAAGTCATTTCAAGGAATCCGCCTGGAATTAGTATTAAGGTTAGGTTTTAAAAAGCTTCCATTTTTTGGAGCAGCTGTATTGTCCTGAACAATCCTAACCAAAATCAAAAGCCATTCTGAGGAGTGGATTTGTGTGGGAGCCTTTGTGAGAGCCACAGCCAGTATGCAATGGAAAGACCACAAACCAAACGGTGCATTTCTCAACACACATTTATTGAGGCCCTATATTCATGGTGTTGTGAAAAATACAAAGAAGTACAGAAAGTGGTTTCTGCCTACAAGTGGTTTGTGATCTTATTGGTTTAAATAAGGTAGTCCACCACTCCAGACTTTTATAAAGGCTCAGCATTCTCCATCTTGTTCACACACAGCTGCACAAAAGGACATCACTTGAGTTGTTTAAAAAGAAAAAAAAACATTGACAATTAGGCAATTTTTTATGCTGAATATGTAAACACTAAAATCAGCCAACTCAGTGAACATACATAAGGAAGGTGAGTGGGGTGAGAGAATATGCATTCCTTGAGAGCAAGTTTGGAGGTAGCCAGCCTTAAGCAGTCAGTTTCCACCCTCTTCACTTCACTTTGCCAGTGTAGATGGTGATGTCAGGTCATGATGTTGTCATGGACCTTGGCCTTGAGATCCTGAGCACACTCAGTGCTCAATGGATGTAGCTGACTATTTTCTATCAATGTAGAAGTGCGGAGCTGATGGCTACCCAGAAGGAGGTGCTGTATGAAGAGGCCAACTAGCATGGTTCATCTTAGCTCTCATCCTTGAGATTGAATTGTTTTTTTACTCTATTTTTCTATCTATACCTATAATGGATGCTTGATATGAGAGATTTTCAACAGGAATCTTTTGTAACCTGCTTTAAATACACATCCACTCTGTTAGCAACAATATTTGTTGTTTTCCCCCAAATAAAATGATCATCAAATAATTTTTTTTGCATAGGCAAAGAGATCTGTTGGTTTTATTTCCTGCCCATAAATTTTACCTGGCTGATTACCATGATAAAGCCCAACTTAATGCTTAGTGGAATTGAAAGTAATGTTTGGCATCTAGCTTTTCTTAGCACTAAAATTTCCAGACTTTGGAAATCATCTATTCCTCTCAGAGATCTTTAAATTATTTTGAGATGACAGTTTATTTTCTTTATCTCTTTGAAGCCATCTTTGAGAGTACTTAGAAAAAAGATTATAGTATTGCCTGTTAGACATTCTAAGATGCCAAGTCAGTTCAGCTGATATATATATATATATATATATATATATATATATATATTAATATATCTTTATTGATTTCAGAGAGAGGAAAAGAGAGGGAGAGAGAGAGATAGAAACATCAATGATGAGAGAGTCGTCATTGATCTGTTGCCTCCTGCATGTCCTTGACTAGGGATCGAGCCCACAACCTGCGCATGTGCCCTGACCAGGATCGAACCATGATCTCCTGGATTCTAGGTCAATAATCAACCACTGATCCACTCCTGGCTGGGACAGCTGATATTTTTGAGCAACCACTGTGTACACTCCTGCCTGCCACATTCAGAGGAAGTTCATCAAAGTGCTGAAAAGTATTAGATATAGGGAAGTCATTCATCAACACTAGCACTATTTAACTATATATAAACAAGATCCTTCATTTACCAAAGCCCACTAACTCACCAGAAAGTCTATGCTGGTATACATTCTCATGTACTGGAAAAGGAAGATGCAGGAGATGTTCTAATTCAGCTCAAGCTGCCTTTTAATTCTGCTCTTCTACTTGTTCTCTCACAGTTATTTCCTGCTCTTCTTAATTGTATCTCTTCTCTCATCAAAGTTTCTACCTATTTCCAGAGAGCAAACAGAAAAAATGAGGTTCTAAGCTAGGTAAGAGCCCTATACTCAAACCACAGGAGCAGTTTTTAAGCTTGTTGCTTACTCCAGGACACCTCCTTTCTAGTTGTAAAGTTCACCATTGATTCCTATCATCACCACGACAATCCTCAGACCATCACTGTTTCTTGTGTGGATTGAAACTCAACTTTTTAACTGGCTACCAGTGTGATAACTTCTACCTGGACTCCATCTTACAGTGGAGGGAGATTTCAAACTCACAAATGTGGTCATGCCACTCTAATGTTCAAAACCTGATAAGAGCTTCCCATTGCCTTATTTACACAAAGTCCAAACTTCTCAGCATGCCTTACCAGGCCCTTCCTAATCAGATCCTTGCACACATCTGTAATCTCATCTCTCACCAGTTTCCATCTCCCATTCTTTCTTCTAGCCATACTTAATGCTTCTCGTGCTCCCTCTGTCTCATGCTTGGGTATTCTACCATGCTTGTCCCGCTCCTTGGAATATTCTCTGCTCCTCTAACTTCCCAATAACCATTCAACTTGGCTACTTCATTATTCAACCTTTGGATTTCAGCTTAAGCACCCAACTTCAGTTCTGGACTACTTGACAATTCAATTTAGGATTCCTTATTTTCTGTTCTCTTATCACTCCTCTTTCAAAACAATCAGCATGCTCACTACAATCGAATGCCTGAGGACTTCCTTTCTAGACTAGGGGTCAGCAACCTATGACCTACGAGCCAAATCTGGACCTCCACTGGTTTTGTAAATAAAGTTTCATTGGAATACAACCACACTAATTCATCCACATACTGTCTATAGCTACTTCCATATTACATTGGCAGAGTTCAGTAGTTGCAAAGGGACCATAAAATATTTATTACGTCCCTTTTTAAAACAAAATGTTTGTCACGATCTGTTCTAGACGATAAGCTCTATGATTGCAGAGAATGCATCTGTTTTGAGTATCAGTGTGATCATGCCACTCTAATGTCCTTAGTACCTAACACAGTACCCAGAGGTTGGTGAGTATTCAATAAATGTTAGTCAAATGAAAAATAAAAAAGAATAAATGAAGTGAGTATGCTTAGAACTTTATGAAAACTACAGCAATGTTTATTTTTCCCTCTTTTGAGAAGAATATTAATTAAACAAATTAGAGATGTGATTTCTGCTGTGGTTTAATTAGAGGCTAAGGGAGATTTAAGCTGTTTCCCTAAACCTACTCTTGTCCCAACCTTCCACCCACCCATTTTCCAGCCTACTGTCTAGTTCAGCTTCCTTAGTTGTTCCTTTAGAGCCTTCCTCTGTTCAGTGCTTGGCTCACTGTAGATATTTAATAAATGCATGTTGTATACATTGTAAAGTCCTCAGTGGTACCTCAGTTGTCTTCATGTCTAATTCAGTCCCTACTCAAGATTCCTCAGGCCCTCTAGGCCTTACCCAGCTGTATGTCTTGGTGTGAACCTTTTCCCCTGACAGGTAATTTCCTCCATTCCCCTTCCAAAGACCCACCCTCCTTAAGGTCGTCCCGGTGTTTTTGCTGTATCTTGTCTCCCATAAGATTCAGTAGAGCCTTCAAGGATCTCTTGAAAGGGAGTAACCCTGAGGAGCCAAGCCAATTAAAGTGAACTGAGTCAAGAAGCAAGCCACTCAGGAAATGCTCTAGGTCTTTTCTGGTAGACTCAACTTCTTTTTGAACCTTAATTGCATGCTCTGCCCTCTGATTCACTTCTCACACTGGATTTGGGATTCTGATTCCCTTGTAGTGTTTAGTGTCTTCTGGAATGGGCACCAATTACTAGCTCTATGACCCTCTCACAGCATACTATACTATCTCCTGTGATAGTCCTTTCTGTGATCATACCACATCTAGATCCTTCACCTTCTTAAATATTCAGTCTGAACCCCACATCCTCCATGAACACTTTCCCATCTATGCCATACCACTTCAGGAAGCATTTGGTGTCTACTTTTTGGAAAACTAAAAGGATCTGGCATCAGAGAATGAAAAATGAGTTTTCAAGCTTAGTAGGGAGCAAATCCATCCATACCCATTTGTTTCAAAAACAGGAATAATTTTGAGCTTGTTGCTTGCTCTAGTAATAATGTCTCGGGGCTATTAAAGGCATATAAAACACAAAAAAAGGCAACTGGGAAATTTGTCATTCGAGTGATCATTTCCTAAGACAGACTGTGAAGTCTATTCTGTATTCCACTGCCACTTCAGTCTCAGTGGTTTTTCATGGCAAAACGTGTGACACGTGTCAAGGCAAAGTCATATTGGAATATCTTAGTTAAGAAATTAAAAGAGGGCAGATTCACCCATTATTTAAAGGAGGTATTCTGGAATGATGGTAGTGACTTTGCCAGAGTTATAGTGTCAATAGCATATTGGGGGGGAGAATGCATATTTGATTATCTTATTTGGTGTTGGGGAATGATTCTTCTCAGAAAGGCTCAGAGAACTGGCTGGAGGGGTGTGAATTAGAAGCTCCCCCAGGAAAGGGAAGCCAATGGATTTTCTGGGACCAATGCAGGCTGCACCTCTGCAGCTAGAGTCAATTTCGGTCATTCAAAAATATTTAGTGCCTACTATTTACCTGACATTGAGATGATGTCAGAACAAAAGGTGTGGCACCTATTCTCACAGAGCTTTCAATCTAGTGGATGAAAGGTCTCTCAATCTAATCAGAAGAAAAGCTTAAATGGAAAGTCTATTTTGCAAGTCAGCTACAGAGCACAATGCTTGCTTTGCTACACCCAGGCTTATGTGGGCTGCAAAAATACCTGTTTTACTAGCACAGTGCTGGGCATACAGAGGACACATGATAATACTGCCATTTCCCTCATTGTTCACAACTTTATCAAGGAATTCTTTATGAATACTTATGGTAATTTAGACAGAACATGGATGACAATACATTACAGTATAAAACTCCTCTGGAAGATGCTAAAAATATGAAGGCAAGATAATCTAATGATGTTCTCATTAGATAGTTTAGATAAAGAATGTTTAGAGGGAGCTTGGACACTGCCACATTTAGTATATTGTTTGACAACTTTTCACAAACTGACCCTGACTTTGAAGAAATAGAAGAAAAATAGCAGAATTCTAAATATTAGAAGCCCTAATCTGTGAAGAGGAATTCTGGCTCATGTGAGCGATGCCATCTACACGATAATGCTGGAAAATCCAGATGGCCTGCTTTCGGATGGCAGACAGGGAGCAGATCCCAGTATCTCAGATTTTAAGGTAATAAAATCTGTGATGAGAGAATGGAAAGGGAATAAAGAACTAATTTCAGTAGTACCCCATCCAAAATAATTTATGTTAATGTCACTGATGAGTGTGATGATCAAAAAATTCTTATAAAGGAAGTTCAAGAGGAATCCTCTCAAACACTACAAGGAAAAAGTCATTGTTCCTGCTCTGTCTCCAGCTCCTGAGACATTCTATGCCTTTTTCAACAGGGATGGGTTCTGTGTACTAATAATATATCTTAAAAAAATGTGTACAGAAGTCATATTATAAAGTTCTACACCTGAAATTTATATAATGTTCTTAATCAATGTTACCCCAATCAATTTAATTTTTAAAGTGAAAAAAGAAAACATGTAAAATGAATTCATGAGTTTTTAAAAATAAAGCTTGAAAACAATTTCCTCTCAAACTGTGCAGTCATCAGAATACCAGTGTTTATCAAGGAAAAAACTCTTCTAGCCATCTCTGGGAGTCCTGGGTTTCTGCGCGGGGCTGTATATACCTCCATTTTCTACAGGATTCTTCCCTCTTCTCTGGCATCTCTTTGTTTAGAGGGCCTATTCAGTTTTGATTTCAGAATTGGGAGGAGATTTGGTAGGTGGTGGGCCTGACCACCCTAGTTTCTCTTTTCTCTGTCTCTCTGGGGCCTTGTGGCAGTGGAATGTGGCTTCCAAGAGCTCTGGCAGCAGAAGGTGCCACTGTCAGAGATTTTTTCTCTTTTCACCTTCTGTGCATACACATTAATAATTAATATTGTGTTACAAGCAGAAAGAATTGGAGAGGTTTGCTGCAGAGTTCTTGTGTCCTTTCCTTTATTCTTTCAGAGACCAGGAGCTGGGGGAGAGACATTAGAGCTAGATTAAAAACTGCCCACAGGCTGCTGAGGAATGATGTGCCCCTATGTCTGGGCCCTGTCTCTCCCACAGAGAGTGTCTGGCTACCTAAGATGATGTTTTATTGCCTAAGGTAATGGCTTTACTCAATTTTCCCCTCTTGTTCCAAGACAACCCATGCCTTGGGATTTTTAATGCATAGCTTATTGAAGGTAACTCCTAGGAGGGAAGGCAAATTTTTCTAAGAGGGCAAAGGCCAGGAAAGTGCCCAGAACTCTGACTCCTGTGGTGAGCTCACAAGGAGCCATTGACTGAACACTGCCCCTCAAAGAACATTTCCTGTTCTCTGAGGTTGTGTATCCTCTCAGTTCTGCCCTGCATGGTCCTCAGTCTTGTCTTCTCTCTCAGCCTCCTGAAATTATCTTCCAACATGCCACCCAGAGGGATCCAACCAAGCCTTGCCCCACTCCCTCACATCACCCACTATCAATCATCAGTCTTCTCCCTGATGTTATCATCTGCAGGAAATCAAAACTCCATGTGTATGAACATAAAATTCCATCATTTATTTATGCTACAATATTCAAGAAGGAAATAAAAAATCACAGCTCTCTTTTCATTTAAAAAAAATTTGCACAGCGTTTAAGCTTTGGCGGCCTTAAATCAGCCTGTTATTAACAGCCAGAAAATGCTTGACCCAAAGGTCTTCACTGCTATTATAAATTGTGAAAATTATAAAAATGGAAATAAAAAATTAAGTAATTACCTCTTTAAGTGTTAAAACTTAAGTTGAATGGCTTGTTGCCACAGAGATGACTTCTTGTTTACTGTGCTCTACTTCCCTAGTAAAGATCAGTCACCAGCCAATGGGAAAACAGCATTTAGCTTTCCATATTCCATTAACATTTGTCATAACTCAAGCAGTCTATAATTTATCAGTCAGCAAAATTTGGTAAATTGTATTTTCAGATGTATTAGTGGTTTTTAATTTTTATTCATCGAATGAAATTACTAGCATGGTCAAATACACTACTTTATATTTTGAGAGAGGGAAACCCTGTATTTAAAGTATCCTAGTTACCTTTTTAAAAACCAAATACTGTCTTTCTGCTGAAGCAAAAGGACTACCACGGTGAGAACTTCTTGTCTCCTCAATGATTTTTTTTCCTTTTTAATGTGACTCCAAGATTTTTATTCACATGGCATCTATTTCATTAATTTACACAAAGCATTTAAACTTGAATATAAGCTGTCCAGTTTTATTGTGAGATTTCTCTAGCTGACTCTTGAAAAATAAGACTGTGTCTAAATGACTAGGGGGAAAAATCTTTAACTAACTAAATGGCTAAAAAAAAAACCCAAAAGAACCCCATAAGTATTGGTGGATCTTGGAAAGTAAAAATTATACCACTCAGATGTTACAACTCATGACAATTAGTTTCCAAATATTCCCTGGACCTGTGTCAGGCCCCGAGGATATGGTGATGGGTCATGGGTAATACAGTCCTACTCTCAGATGTTGGAAGGACCTTTATAAAGTTTCCCTGATGTCACTAGGTAATATTTTGATAAATTAATTCAAGTCTGTTCTCTGCCATACTTCTGTCTTATGATGTATCCTGCCCTTCACACAGAGAGAAGCCAAGAATATCTTACTTTCAGCCTCAGTAGGGGTAACAGCAGAACCTGAGTCTCAAAACCCATTCATTCTTTGAGGACCTCCCAGGCAAAGCAGTCTATGTGAGGAATGGTGGCAAAGGAGAGAAGGGAAGGCAGCTGAAGGGCCAGGCACCCCAGTGGTCCCACTCACCCAGTGTACAGCTGATAGAACAAAGATTTGGGCATCTGTGATGTGGATGACTTACGCCCTCCCACTTCCTAAGGGAAATACAGGCAGTCGTCAAGGTCCCACATCTCTTTACACCCAGCTCCACAGCCTGAATTCCTAGAGTGGTGTAGGAGCAGAAATAATGTGTCCAGTACATTGATCCAAGATGCCCAGCAGAATTTCTCACAGCTAAGAGGGGTAAATAGAGTATATTATGCACTTCAAAAAAAACAACAAAAACACACACACACACAAAACAATGCAGCTCACAAAATAACAAGAACAATACTACTACTATGAGTAACAGGGAACATTTACAAAATATGTATAGCTTTTACTGTGGGCAGACAGTATTTTAAATATTTTTATATATTAACTCATTTAATTCTGCTAATAATCCTATGAAGTAGGTACTATTGTTATTAATAGCTATAATTTATCAATGAGAAAACTGAGGCACAGAGAGGTTAAGTAAAATGGTCAGGGCACACAGCCAGTAACGAGCAGAGCTGGGATGCAAACCCAAGGAGTCTAGCTCCAGAGTCAGAACTGGAGTCAGAATGAAAAGGCTGCAGCAGTGATACTTGTGGACTGGAGACCAGGTAAGATGAGACTTTCATAATAAGGGATACCTGGGGGATTTCCCCAGAGCATTGGGAAGCATTTGTATATGAGCAAAGTCAGTGCAAGAAGGTCCAACACAATATAAACCCAGCAAGAGCTCCCCACAATGGCATCCCTCTTAGACAGTCTCATCCTCATTGCTTTTAAGGACTGCTGTATTGTACTGTCAACCAATGGTTGTTGGTGCCAATTCAATGTCAGAAGGAAGTCCCAATTCAGAGTGTGGTGAAGAAGAAAACTTTATTCAGTGCATACAGCTCAATTGTGATACCTCACATCTATGACAACAACACAGCTGAGAAGTGGCCCTCAAGCAAGGTAGCCCTTGGGCAAGGCTCCTCTCTGCCTACACAGCTCTGCTCTGGCAAGAGGTCTTTGGTGTTTCAGCTCCAGTCAAGGAAATACAAACATCAGTATTCAGTGGAAAGATAAAGTAAGTAAGAGGGAAGCTGACTTCTATAGACTGAAGCCACTTCCGCTGGGTCCTGATTGGTCTACCTTCATGCAAATGAAGACTCCAAATCCTTGGTACAAAAAGCACTGTCTTGATTGCTCAGAATGGAGCCATTCTGATTAGTGCTAATGAGGTGAAGATGGTACTAATTGGTGAAGATGTTAATGAGGATATAGTTGCACAGCTCTGATTGGAAAGGGAAAGCCTCAGTTCTATTGGTTGAAATATGACTCCAGGAACTCCTTTATAAGGATGGACTCAGATGGCAGAAACACAGTGCCGGCAGGCAATTCCCTGCAGGAGATAGTGGGTTAGTGTGGGCTTCTTCCTGGAGTGCAGCTTTGGGCTTGTTTTTAAAAATGGCTGCCAGGCTCTGTTTTTGGGGTTTTTTTTGTTTCTTTTCATTGATCACAGTTAGCCACGGGAGCCCTTCTTGGTAGGTATCTTCTTTCTCAGGTTCCACATTACAAATAGTAATATTATTGATAATATTCACATTAACAATAGCAAGAACCAAAACTGCCATTCCTATTAACTACATATCAGTTCTTTGGGCTTTTTACTTGAAAGATCCCAGGATTCCAAAATAAATCACTTTATGCATGATAATAAATAAAATTATTTGAAAACCGAGGAATTTTTGCCTAAATGTAAAAATAAAACTTAATACAAATATATCAAATGACTCTTAGGAGATAGGGCCACAGATTTGAGTAACAGAGTTTTTAGATGAAGAAAGATGTGTTGACTCATTCAATTTTAAGTCCCCATGGAAATATAAAGTGTGGAGATCAAAAGTAAAGGGATTGTACACTTTCTCTAGAACGTTGGGCTATCAATAGGAAGGCAGCTTGAAGTGATTTGACCAAAAGCTTCAAAAAGCTCTGGTTATATAGTTGGGCCCAAACCACAGTTCTAGGACCACCACCCTCCACTTTGTCACTTTCTTTCTTTTTTTTTTTTTAAATATGTCTTTATTGATTTCAGAGAGAGGAAAGGAAGGGGGAGAGAGAGAGATAGAAACATCAATGATGAGAGAGTCATTGATCGGCTGCTTAGCCCGCCACCTGGGAGTGTGCCCTGACCGGGAATCGAACCCTGATCTCCTGGATACTAGGTTGATGCTCAACCGCTGAGCCATGCCCAGCCAGGCCACTTTGTCACTTTCTATGTTCAAAGCTTCCCTTACACACTCTGCTTTCCCAACATTTGCCTCCTTGCTCAGTTATTCTTGTTGGTCCCACCTCAGCTCTCTCCAATTTCAACTTCCTGTCCATCCCCTGTCACCCACCTGCCCTTTACAGCTGCCCCTAGGCAACACCTGTGGTTTCTACAAGCCCTTTCCCCAGGCACAAAATATTAGCCATGAAAGAAACATAGGCAGAGCAAGGCAAGATATTCAGTGTACTTGAGCTTTGTCTGAAATAATTACAATTCTTTTGCATTTTTAAAAGCAATTAAATAGATATGACTTCAACATTAAAATTGAAGTTGTGGCCCTAACCAATTTGGCTCAGTGATTTAAAGTGTCAGCCCACAGGCTGAAGGGTCCCAGGTTCAATTCCAGCCAAGGGCAAGTGCCTCAGTTGCAGGCTCAATCCCCTGCCCAGGCCCTGTCCAGGTGTGTGCAGTAGGGAACCAATTGATATGTTTCTCTCACATCAATCTCTCTGTCTCTCTCTCCCTCTTCCACTCTCTCTGAAAAGCAATAGAAAAAAAATATCCTTGGGTGAGGATTAAAAAAAGAGAAGAAGAAGAAAGAAGAAGAAAAAGAAAGGAAAGAAAGAAAGAAAGAGAGAGAGAGAGAGAGAGAGAGAGAGAGAGAGAGAGAGAGAGAGAGAGAGAAGAGAGAAAAAGAAAGAAGAAAGAAAGAAAGAAAGAAAGAAAGAAAGAAAGAAAGAAAGAAAGAAAGAAAGAAAGAAAGAAAGAAAGAAAGAAAGAAAGAAAGGAGGGAAGGAAGGAAGGAAGGAAGGAAGGAAGGAAGGAAGGAAGGAAGGAAGGAAGGAAGGAAGAAAGAAAGAAAGAAAGAAAGAAAGAAAGAAAGAAAGAAAGAAAGAAAGAAAGAAAGAAAGAAAGAAAGAAAGAAAGAAAGAAAGGAAGGAAGAGAAATTGAAATTGTGAGTTATTTGAAATTACTACTGATTTATGTCCTCCCCAGGTGCTTACAATTAAGAAGGTTCTATAGTTAATCGTGCACTTGTTCAGTTCTTCCTCCTGCCAGAACTGCACCTTGAAGGCAGCAAACCTATTTTGACCAAGTTTCTACCACAGGGTCTTAGGCAGAGGAGAAACTGAATATTAACAGATGAAAGAAATATTTAGTATCTAGCCCTGGCTGGTGTAGCTCAGTTGGTTGCAGAGTCATCCCATACACCAAAAGGTGGCAGGTTCAAATCCTGATCAGAGCACATACCCAGGTTGTAGCAGGTTGTAGGTTTTATCCCTGGTCAGTGTGTGTGCGGAGGCAACCTATTGATGTTTCTCTCTCACATCAATGTTTCTATCCCCCCTCCCCCAAGCAATAAAAAATATTTAATATCTAAACAAGATTAAAACTAATATTTTATATATTAACATTCACTCCATCTGATTCTTTTTGTATGAAGCCTACTAAGCCCTTTGTGTTTGTGAGTAAGCTTGTAGCGTTGTGTGTGTATGTGTTTTAAAATATGTTTTTATTATTGATTTAGAGTGAGAGAAGGGGAGAGTGAGAGAGAGAGAGAGAGAGAGAGAGAGAGAGAGAGAAACACCAATGTGAGAGAGAAGCATCGATCAGTTGCTTCCTGCATGCACCTTGACTCTCGATGGAGCCCAAAACCTGAGCATGTGCCCTGGCTGGGAATTGAACCAGCCACCTTTTGGTGCACTGGAAAAGGTTCAACCAACTACGCCACACCAGCCATGGCATCTTGCAGTTTTTATGAGTTATATTGAAGTTGGAAAGTAGGTGCAAAATAAAGTGTGCTATCACTTCAGTAGGTCTGAAAGATTGTCTGAATAATCTTAAAGAAAAAATAGCTTTATTTTTCTTTTGAAAGAAATAAAATAGAGTTCAGGCAAAAAGCAATGCAATGTTATTGAACAGATTTGACTTGTATTAGTAATGGGGCTGAGTTTTGTCAGATATATTGAAACTTGCATGCTTAAATGAGGGTTGTCCCCTATAGAGTTGTAGCATTGTTGTATGTTTGAGGTATGGATATTTTTAAGTCATCACTTGAAGCTACTGCTGAAAGATGCACACAGTTCTGTTGTATGTGTTCTAGAATGAAACCCATTCATTGCCAACCTTACCTTTCTTAATGTGAAATAAATATTTACATTTTATCTTCATTACTAATTATGAAGTATAAACCTTCCCCATTTTCTGTGGACAGGAGGAGAAATCTTGATTTCTTACCTCTGAGATAGTTAAAAAGGGGAGAAGTAGAAGGCAGACATGGCCCGTGAGATGGCCTTGGCAGTGCCTTTGAGGTCAAAAGTGGACACTCTAATGGAAGTCAGGAGCTGAGATAAGGTGAAGAGGTATGGTCAGATGGCACAAGTAGGTCAGAGACTTATTCTGGAAGCAGAACCTTGGGTATCGACACCAGCAGCTCCTGCCACCTCAAGATTCTAAGAAATGCTCACATCAGTGTCCCAGGAATTAGAAGTAAAAGTCATCATTTTACTCCTTATTTCACATGATTGCTTTCATTTCTCTTTCCTTTGATTCTTCACCTTGGCCATGGCCAAACTTTATGGGAAGCCTCTGTTTTAACAGTTTATATTATTCATCTGTCTTCAGTTAAGTTATATAAAAGTAAAGTAATGAACATCTGCCTTCTGAAAGAGGAATAAACTGGAAGATTTCCATTATGTTGCTCTAAACAGAGGTGATGCACAACATACTTATCTATTTGACATGTGCCAAGCAATGATAGGTGATGTTAACAGAAAGGTCAGACATGTCTGCCTCTAAAGAGACAGATCACGCAAGCAGCAGTATTTCAAAAAAGCTCATTTACCCAGTCTCTAAGAGCTAAATAGTTGAGCACTTCCATTCTGGGAGGAAAAAAAAAAAGATAAATGCATGTGTACATGTGTATAGCAGATTTATTTTTTCTCCCTGTTTCCAGGTTTGGTATTAATCATCTGTTCAGAAACTCTGGCACAACCTTGGAATATATTTAATATGCTGGGTGTTGAATTTAATCTGACACACAGAATTTTTTAATGGTGAAACTTTTGACAGGTTCATTAGGCATGAGGCTTTAAGTATGAGGAAAGTGAACTGTGGAGATGTGAAATCAGAAACTACTGTGGTGACATGAGACTCCAGCTGATGTGGTTGCTTTTCAGAAGTACTTAAAGAAATGAAGGTGGCACCTTTTAGGAGGCTGGATCATTTCATTAAGGGGAAATTGTCATTGTCATTGTCAAACCCTTAGGAAGCTCTGGCCATGGAATCTTCTTATCCCAGGATAGAAACACAAGGGAAGGGTCTGCAAATCGGCTCAAGCATCTTCTCAGGGTTCTTCAATGTGTCCAACCCTTCCACTGCCCTCCAGACCCCTACTTTCTTGATTTCTTTCCTTAGCACAACATGTCCAGTAGATTTATAATGTGAGTACAAACATGTGTAATTTTAATTTTTTAAATAAGAATTATTAATTTTAATCTTATTTAACCCAATATATTCAAGATATTCTCATTTCAACATATAATCAATATAAAAATATTGAGATATTTTATATTCTTTTCTTTAATACTAAGCTTTGAGATCCAATTTGTATTTTTCAATTTCAGCACATTCCCTTTTGAAGTAGTCACATTTCAAGTGCTCAGTAATCACACGTGGCTCATGGCGACATATATTGGATGGCACTATAACTGCTCCAAGTGTCATTCTTGTGAGTGACTAATGCATTGTCTTTAGGAGCTCAACCAACTTTTCCATCTCTGTGACTGAACCTGAAAGTTGTCTTGTGACTGCTGACCCTCCAATCAGCTCCCAGAGCTGCAGCTCTGAAAGGTGTCCTCATGAGCTCCCTAGTGACTGCTGTCAGAGTGCAAAGAACTATGCAAAAACAACTCTTCAGGGAACTTTTTTAAAAAGCTCATTAAAGTACCATAACAGGAGCACTGCCAGTATCACATCTCAAAGCAACTCTTTACAGCCATTGCCTGGAGCAGGACCCAGCTCATGAACTTTCTTCTTGGAGCAAGGCAGCTGCATTCCATGGAGCTCCCTTCAGAGGCAATGCAATATAGAACTCTTCACTCCTTTCTGTCATTCCCAAAATTCATCTGCCTAGGACTGTGGAAGAAGATGCTCTTCTTCATTTGCCCTCACCCTCTCCTGAGATGCTTAGAGTATAATGTGCCCCACATCCATTTCAACTCATCCTACCTTAAGAAACTCCAGCTTTGGGCAGGTATCCATCTCTCTTCTCAGAGCTCACAGGCCTCAGAGAAGCTGCCCAACCCCAGAACCAGAAGCAGGCCTGGTTCGTCTTGGGACAACCTCATGCCTCTTGCCATGGGTTAATTGAGATGCCAGGACTAAGCTGATCAATGGGAGTTTCCTGGACCAAAGGTATTTGAGTCAATTAGATATTAGAGGTAGCACGATGAGAGTCTCTGAGCAAGAAATTTTCTCTTTCTTAAGACTGAGTCACTGGAAGAGACAGCTATTTTCTCTTTCCTTGGATACTGCAGTATGTGGATGTGAAGTGAGAAACTACAGTTCTGTGACTATTTCTGCTTCTGTGACAGAAGCTGAATGGATGAAGCAAACACGCAGATAGGGGACCAGACTGGTTAACTGTGGGGAAAGGGAGTTGAAGCCAGTGGGTTAAATGGACTCCAGCCCACCTTTCTATATTTCTAGTTACATATCCAATATTTTTCTAATGTTTAAGTAGCCTGTGCAGGTCATCTGTGACTTGCAGTGGGAATCTCCCTGACTGAAACAGGCACACAGATTGGAGTATGAAAACTTTCCCGCATAATCTACAGCTCCTGATAGCAGGTAAGCAAATGAAACTTCTTGGAATTATCTGTGTACACACGCACACAGAGAGAGACAGAGAGACAGAGACAGAGAGAGACAGAGAAACAGAGAGAGAGAGGCTAAAGCCCTGTGCCCCTAAAGTTGGAATTGAAATGCTTGATATATGCCAAGCTGGGAATTTAAGGTAAGTAAAATGGAGTATCTTCTTACTTCTCCTAGGATGGGGACAAAGATTCAATCTGATATTTATTTATTTACTTTATTTAAGTATAGTTGGCATACAATATTATTAGTTTCAAGTGTACAACATAGTTATTCATCATTTATATAGCTTACAAAGTGATCACCACTATAGGTCTAGTAACCATCTGTCACCATACAAAGCTATCACGGTATTATTGACTATATTCCCTGTGCTGTACATTACATCCTCATGTCTTATTTATTATATAACTGGAAATTTTACTTAATTAGAACCATTTAAAAAATTTAGAGATCCCAGACATTTTACAGACAAAATTCCACTATAAATTGATAGAAATGAAAACACTGAAATAATGAATCTTTGGGAACTTTTTTGTCAAGAGGACTTTCTCTAGCCCCTGAGTGTAGGTGACATGCCTATTTTTGTTCTGCACATGACCACCTCAATTGGGCCCAACAGGAAGATGATGAGACAGATCCACACATCTCACTTTACAGTAGGCCAGTCAGCCTTAGTCTCTCCAGAATCACAGGCTCTACATGTCCTGCCCCTGGCAGCTGCTTCAAACCCTCATGTCTGTGACAAGGGAAGGTTGAGACAGGTGGCTTCGCACAGATTCACCTCTGAGACTGGAAAGCAGCTCTTGGCCTTGACCTTGTGAGAATGATTATCTCCCCCACCAATTCATCTGGCCTAACAAAAGTTGAGTCCACTGTAGCACCGTTCCTTTCTTGAGGATTTCTTTTTGGCCTGTTTGTGAAGACTGTTTCATTTACTTTCCACCAGATGCAAGCCCCCAGTTCTAACCTCACCTTCTCACTCAGATCAGAGATTTGTCCTCCTACATTTCTTAAGAACATCTAAACCATCCAATGTGAATCTGTACAGCCTCTAACCTCTCCATCTCTAATCCTTTTTATATCACTCAATTCAGAGGAAGACTCTAGTCTTTGCCAATATTGCCTCTTCCTGAAATTTCAACTTAACCAAATCTTTGGGCTTTAGATTCTTCCTTCTCCAGCAACTTGTCTAAGAGATACATTAAAGCACAGAGATTATAAGCCTGAGATACTAGATCAAACTCCCTGCTTTTGAATCCTAGCTTGGCCACTTACTAACTGAGTGGCTCTGGGAAAGTTAACCAATTAGGCTTCTTTTTTAACACATAGGGATAATATTTCTGGTATATGAGACTCAAAGTAGCTGATGCACGTAAAGCACTTAAAACATTAAATACAAAGGTTAAAACAGTCTGTCACATTATAAACATTCAATAAATGTGGTGCTACAAAGGTTATTTCATAAGAAGCTTAAAATGTTGCTTCTCATGTCATAATACCTTTTCATATGAAAAGAACTGTTAGTGTTATTTTACTGTTTTTACCACTGTCATAATTAATGGTGTTCCTCCCCTCCTTCTGAACCAAAGGGCTGAGGGGGGACTTGGAAAGGACTAAAAGGAGCAGAATGGATTTGTGATCACCCAGCTCTGGATTCAAGTATTATCTCTGTTACAAGTGTGTGACCTTTGTCAAGTCATTTATAGACTCTGATTCTCAGTTTCCTCATCCAGAGAATGAGATCTAAATGGAAGAATTTGGGTGAAGATGAGTAATACTTGTCGTAAATCACATTACTTAGTAGATATTCAAAATTGTCACTATCATTGTGACTTTCCTGATGAGCACTTCTGATAAAAAGATTTAGTAAATGAGGATGCCGTATTATTGACTAGTATATAGTTCAGATTATCAATTGGTTTTATTTACCCTTGGCAATGCTGACTTTACCAACACATTAATTAAACAATTGCATAAATAATTTTACAGAATTTCCATTGTTGTAAAGGTCCACGCTTTTATTTATAGTTTGTATCCAAAATTGCAATACTGGAACACCCTGGAATTTGTGAAAGGAAAATATCAACGCAAGTAGATGCAAATAATCCTAACAATTAGCTGAAAATGCACAACCCTAAATATAAATGGTTATTACAAGGTAAAGACAGGGGCTACTAGCAACAGATTGACTCTATTTATTGATTAATCACATTTTCCCCACTTAGAGTTTTTGTTTGGTTATTTAGGTATTACAGACAAGTCTCCACTACCATCACCAAATATACATTCACATACTCATGCATATACTCAGACACATACACACCACACCACACACACACTGTGTTGGGTGTAATGGAATTATCTCCCTGTTTGGCAAACAGATCTTAAACACTCACTGTCCTCACTGGTTGCACAGTCATTACCCTCTCTTACATATCACCTGCACTTGTTCTCTTTGCACAAGAATGCAGGAGGCACTGCTGAGCAATGGGACAAGGTTAAGGTCCTAAAGGACTTAAAGGAGTTCAAATAATGTTATAATGTGTTTCAAAGTACTTTTATTTTCAGAGCTTGTTGAGTCTTTGAAAAGCTATACTTTTTATTTTACTTTTATTTTATTTTATATTTTATTTCATTTTATTTATTTTTAAAATATGTCTTTATTGATTTCAGGGAGAGGGAGAGAAAAAAAAATCGCTGATGAGAGTCATTAATCAACTACCTCTTGCATGCCCCCTACTGGGGATAGAGCCCACAACCCGGGCATGTGCCCTGACTGGGAATCCAACCACAATCTCCTGGATCATAGGTCAATGCTCAACCATTGAGCCACGCCAGTCAAGCAGCTATCTATTTTTAAATAATTTATTATTGCTGTTAAGAAAAGATTTTTCTCAAGGAGCTGCAAATACTGACCAAAAAAACAAAGTAAGCAAATAACAAAAACCCCAAAACTGGAAGCAAAAGTGAGCCTCATTGTTAAAGAGATATCGAGTTCTATCAGACAGAGCAAATGATAGATACCCTAGTGTGTTACAAACTATTTGAGAACCTTGATAAGATTTTCCTCAGAGATTTTTTTGAAGAGTCCCTATTATTTTAAGAGCATTTTATCATATAAGACAAAAATAGTTGAGACATGTTCTGCTTTCCTGGAATAAGCTGTAAACTGACAGTGAGGGATAAACTGACCCAGTGGCATCAGGGGCTAAACAAATGTTCCAATTGCTATTTTCCAATGTTTGGCTTTTTCTAAACCAAAAACACATTTTGCCCTAAGCTCTTTCCCCTGGATTTTAACAAGTCATGTGTACTTGAAGGGAAATTGAATCCATATGTGTCTAATCTATTTACACTTAAATCACTAAAGTGTTTTTCTGTAAGATTATTTAAGTGACCAGGAAAACTTTGGGGCATCTTTAGAACTCTGCTTCTCACATGCATAAATCTTCATTCTATAAAGAGGTCACATTTGCCCATAGCCCTGTAGCCTGACCTTACTGTACATTCATAAACCAGATCCTTGAGACTATTCTAGTTTAATGGGTTGATACCACATGATTTCCCAGTTCTGAGAAAGGACACTGCCTGCGCATGTGCTACCAAGAAAACAAACCACTCCAAAGGCTCCTTTGATAGCAACAGCTGTCTTATTCAATATTAGGATGAGGTAAAAGTAGATGAATTAGGAATAAAAATATACCCTACTGACACAAAATAGAAGGATAATTGAAAGGTTGAAATAGATCCAAAATAGAGCTTGGGACTTATCAGAAATACTGAAAGATAGGAGGAAAAAGATATCTTACCCAGTAGACCACATAATGAATCATGCATCTGATGGGCTTGTTCTCACAGATTCTTGCAAAGACAGTTTTAAAAATCACAATCGTGGGGGAAGAGAAACATAAGCATATTATTACATCACACTTTACAAAGATGGTATTTTATGCAAGGCTGACGCAAGAATAAATGATGGTCATTAATGCTAAGTTACCTTGCAAAGACTTGTCAGAACTTCACTTTGGAACCTCTACTGGACATACATAATAGGACTCCATTACCTTCACCACGCCAAGGCAAAAAAATGTGTCAGGAGCAAGCTCCTATTCTGAATATAACAGTGAAACTATTCCTTCCAGTAAGACTAAGTCCAGTTACAACTTGACATACCACATCACATAAATTAAAATCAACTCAAATGCTTGTAAACTTTATACCTAAAGAATTTTATAAAAGCTGTTGTAAAACACACCAAGTTTAATAGAAACTATCATAAAGGGAGTTTTGTCCTCTAATGGACACTGACAACTCTCAGCAGGATGTCCCAGGGTTTCTCCTTTTGTAAACATGATGTAGATCTCCAGGAGACAAATACATAGAGCTGAGTGGGGGAGAGCTTGGATCATGGCCTCACTAAGTAGGAAATACTGGCCAGAACCTAGAATGATCTCTAGTTTTCATGTAGCTGCTCTTTTCTGATTATGAGCAAGACATCAGTGCTCAACATATGTTTAGAGAGAGCACTAGGTATGAGGTTAACACACACACACACACACAATCACATTGACATTTCTTCACCACATCAGAAATCACATTTCAACAATTTGTATCCAAAATGCCAGTATATGCTAGAGTAAAACCTTAGCTCTCCTGAACACTAACTAGAGGTAGAGGAAAAGGGTCTAACATATGGTGGGTAATGTCCACTTGCCAGTCTTGCAGCCTTTCATATTTGCTTGTTTGTTTTTTAATTCAACAAAGACTCAACTCTTAGATTTATCAATTGTAATATTTTTCATTTCTTGCTTTCATTTTTTTTTTTACTTTTATCTCTAAAATTCCCTTTTTCTTTGACTTAATTTTTTTAAAAATTTCCTAATAAGTAAATGGAATGCTTATTTTTAAATTGTCATTTAATAATGGAAATATCTGAGGTTGTGATTGTGCTCTGAGCATTGTTTTGATCACATCCTATATAAGTTTTCATATATAATGTTTACAGTTTCAAACAGGCTATAATTATCGTTTGATTACATATTTAAGTCAGTAATGTGTTAGAAGAGCAATTTTAATGTCCAAGCAAGCACAGGGTTTGTTTTGTTTTTAACTTTTATTACTAATTTCTCGTTTGGCTTCATAATAGTGTGAGAACTGGGTCTAGATGCCCTACTTCAACTCTTAGGAATTTATAAACTTTTAGGGCATCAATTTTCAACCTGTTGTTATTGCTTAACCACTTTAAAAAAATTAAAACTTAATTGAAACTGCAATATATAAAAATATAAAAAGCAGAACACTTTTAGTTGAATGGAAAATTGAGAAGCCTAGAAACTTGTTCATAATTAGGACTCCTTGGTTTTGACCAAGGTAACCAAAGGATCTCTTGAAAGTCTGTGGCTTTGCACAGCATGATTTAGTGGATGTGTTTCATGGGTGCTTGAAAAGAAGGCAAATTATCTTTTCATGTGGATTTATATTGGATTGTTCATTGTTATCAATAATAATCCAAATAATTTATGTCCTTATTTAAATGTCAGAATGCTTATAGTAAATGTCAGAATGTTCTTTTATGTCCTCTAAATTTATTTTCTACCATTATTTTTTAAAATCTTTTTTCTTTTTCATAGAAACTTTGAGAGAAGTTCTCAAATTTATCCTCTATGTCATTAATTAGAATTTTTGTGTTACCAATTCTGATATTTTACTATTTCCAATGAAAATTTGAATTCCATTACTGTATTTTAGTTTGATATGTGCTAGGCACTATTCTAATTACTTTAATCCTCTCAATAATTCAACGGAATATATACTACTTTAATCCCCACTATAAAGACAAGGAAAAGCCTCAGCAAGGTCAAGTGACTGGCCTAAGGTTATCCAGCTAATAAGACATAGAGCTAGGTTTTGAAAGGTTTGATTCCAGAGTCCTTATTATAAACTATACTTTCTTAGACACAATTTATAAGGACCTTATAATAAGTCATTTTCACATTGCTCTATTGTTCACATTTCTTCAGGAGTTCATTCTCTAGTTGTTGTTTTTATTGTTTATAATTCTTAACTGTTATTTATTTCATTTCTCTTTCTCTCTGTTACACACACACACACACACACACACACACACACACACACACACTTTGCCCCTCCATATCTAGCAGTATAACCAAGACCAAGTTTTGATTGGTGCTAGGGTTCCTTTCCATTATGATATTAGGGTATATCATAGATTCAGTCCCAGAGCCTATAGCAGCTGACCCTGGTCCTGGTTATATAGTTGTCTTTGCTCCCTCTTTGCAGCCCATCTAAGCAGATTTATGCAAGCCAAGGCACTCAGCAGTAGTTGTAACTTCTCAACTTCCTTTCACAGTTGTGTGCCCTACTGCACCTGGATTTTTGGCAGTGGACTGGCTCTGAGCTGCTGACACATATGGCGGCACTCTGTGTTTCCAATATCTTAAAGGAATCAAACCCCCAGGTGCCTTGATCTGTTCTAGTATGAGAGCTTAAGCAGCTCCTGACTGCTTTCTAATTTTTGGTCCACAGAGATGTGCATTTTTTGTGTGTGGCAACAACTGTGTCTTTCAATTTTTTAATTTTTTTCTTTCTTGCTGTTACTGTAACAGTGTATGTAAAACTTGAAATCAAATACCACCTTTTCTAAACATTTAGGAAATCACTTTGAGATATTTTGAGAGACTTTTTCTTATCTCCATTTGACTGTCTTATGGTATTTTCTCATGTACTCTTTGTACTGTTGTGGTTTTCTTATTCACTTATCTTAGAAGAGAAAAAAATTGATTTAGAAGTAATGTTCACCAGTAGACAATCTTGCTTGTGGCCTTGTGCATTGTTCATTTACAATCAGAGGTGATTCACAACTGTAAAGAAAATTGAGGGGCACAATTTCTAGCTTAATTCTCAATGACTGGCCCACATCCCACTAGTGTGACTGTAATGAACTTAGATTTTCTCTTGCATCCAATGCCTAGTTCCTTGTGCTGATAGATTAATCCCAGAATGTCCCTCCTTATCTGTTTTCTATTTGTTGAGATGTAAACTCTGAGAATGGATCATGCCACTGTCAGGCCTTCTTCCTTCTTCTCTTCTCATCTCCTCCCATACACATTTCCTGCTACATGTTTTCGTAGATGTTAACAATTCCAAATAAATAAAGAAGATATATTTCTGATAGGGTAAGGAGTATGTGGAGAGATCAGTTCTGTGAACCAAAAAGAAGTATCCATACAACTGCATGGTGCCCACACTGTTTTTGGCATAGTGTGCATCTTAGATCTCTGAAGCAGATACGGATACGGCAGTGAGACTGGCACCACAAATCCCTACCTCATCTAAAACAGTTTCGTTTTATTTCAGGTGGAAATATAACTAGGTCAACAATTTTGATTTCTATTTCCATCCCATATACTTTAAAATTGGTGGAATCTTTTTTCCCAAGAATCTGTCAGTATACTGGCTGTCAGTTTTAGTGTTGCAAAAATGGTCATTCTTTTGCTATCTTTATGGTTATTTGAACAGAAAGTTAGGAGACATTGTGTCAGGATCTGTTAGTCAAATGCTTTATACCAAAAATCTGTTGCTGATTTTATTTTTAAGGGCAATTTTCATTATATCAATAATTATGTTGATAGTTATCTGCAACTATTACTGATTACTAAGATCTATATTGGCAAGAAAATTCCAGTTCTTCCCTTGAGAGTAAACATTCTAAAAATCTTGATCAGCCTACTTAGAGGCCACCTGTTGAAATTTCCTAATTGCTTAGTATTATAAGACTTTGCTTAGTACATTTTTGGAAGTCAGTCTGGTCCAGCTTAAACTACAAGAGCCAGAAACATCTTTGAAATCAGAAGTTGCAGTTCAACTTATTTGTTCAGAACTTCTGTGAGTACATATGGTTCCTTTGCATGATTTTAGAGAACATTATTTCTTCATTAAGAAACTTAACTTCTATTAAGCAATTGCTATATCTTACCTATTTTTGCAGAACAAGACACTTGACTGTCATTTACCAGGAATTTTTCAAAATAAATGCAGAAATGGTACAACAATTAGGATGGGAATGGTTTCCCTTAGAGTTGTTCACTGTACAACCTATACAACTGTGCACAACAACCCTGCTCTTGTTTCTGAGAAAAGTATTTTTACAGATCACAAGAGGACTTATGGTTAAATATGATAGGTTAAACAACTGCTCACTCTCCTGAAAACCCACTAAAATTAAAGTTAAAAAATAATTTTAAGGCATTTGCCCACAAGAACAAAAAGCGGGAGAAAAAGAAATAATAATCACACTGTGACTAGAGCCCGGATGGGCTTGGCTCAGTAGTTGAGCATCAACTTAGGATCCAGATCGCAGTTTGATTCCTGGTCAGGGCACATGCCCGGGCTGTGGGCTCGACCCTCAGTCAGGGTGTGCAGGAGGCAGCCGATCAGTGACTCTCTCATCATTGATGTTTCTATCTCTCTCTCCTCTCGATTCCTCTCTCTGAAACCAATAAATATTTAAAACAAACAAACAAACAAAACTGTGACTGGAAAGTAAAAAGATGAAGGGTAAGTGAAATGGCAAGAATTAAAAATCTGAATACTAAACTTTCAGTGGAGAGAGATGCAAACACAGTTTGCACCAAGGAACCATTTCTAATGGTTAGCAATTGGCAGCTATTCTGGAAGCAGAATCGTGACTAGGTATGAGGAGGAGATCAATTCAAAGATATTAAGGAATGAAGGAGGACTGAATAAGGAAAAAAAAAAATAGAGAAAAAGACAACTCCATCTCTCCCCACCCCATCCCCCATATGTTGGAGTAGAGGAAAGAGTGGTCATGGAACAGTACACCAAAATGCAAATATCCTCAGGATATCTGGTCTTGTTAAGAGGGAAGCCTCCGATAATAATACATGATGTGCACAATTTTTAATGAGCTGGGAAATGAGAGCTGGCACACACCATTTAAAAAGAGCCTGCATTCAAAGACCCAGGAAAGAAGGCAGCATGCTTACCTATGCCTAAGTCCATTTTAGCTTCCTGCTTCTTTGTCCCGTCAGCCTGCCACCACTGTGGTTCTGCTGGCTTTCCTCCCATTTGCAGCTAGTCTACCATTACTACCCCTTACTAGATAGAAAAGCCTGTAACTATCCTTTTCAGAATGTAGAAAAATCCTTCTTCTCTTAGTTTCAGTACAGTTAGGATTAGTTTTTCAAGAGTCTACACTGAGGAAATAAGTTAAAAAGGCCAAAACACAGGGCATCTGTCCTCTGTCTGACTCATTCCACTCAGCAAAATGCACTCCAGGTCCATCCACGCTGTCGCAAGTAGTAAGATTTAACTTTTTTATGGCCAAGTAATATTCCATGTATATGTGTACCAAAACCATGTGATTTTACTTACATGAGGAATCTAAAAACAAAATAAGTGAACAAACAAAACAGAAACAGACTAGTGGATAAGAGAACAGACTGATGGTTGCCAGGGGAGAAGACAGTTGAGGGGCTGGGCGAAAAAGGTGAAGGGATTAAGAAGTACAAATTGGCAATTTTAATAGAGATGTAGAATACAGCATAGGGAATATAGTCAATAATATTACAATAACTATGTATTGTGCGAGATGGGTATTTGAAATATTGGGAGAATCACTTTGTAAATTCTATCACTATGTTGTGCACCAAAAACTAATATAAAATAATATTAAATGTCAGTTGTAATTGAAAAATAAAATTTTTTAAAAGGGCCAAACAAACTTTGAAAGCATAGAGACATTTTCTTGCCAAGGCCCACATGCCTTCCTCAACTATATGGTCACAGATTGATGCAACTTGATTGCCACCTTTTAGAAAGTACAAGCTTTCCTTCTGTTTTCTGTTTTGAGTTCCATCTCACAATCTTCACCCAGACCACACATTTACTAACATGAAAAGAATAAGTATTATATGGAATTGTATACCAGAAAAGGAGTTGCTGGGAACCAAATTTAAATGAAAATGAGAAGGAAAATACAGAAATAAATTATCATTTAAAGAACTCTCAAATTCTTCAAGAAAAAGTATAAAAATAAACTACTATTTTAAAAATGTGAATTATTTTGTCATAAACAATAAAAGAAATACTTTTCCTGTCCACTTTTTTTTTTAACTCCAGCAGATTGGCTATTGTGAAAAAGCAGACATTTAATAGGTCACCTCTTATTGACCAAAAATGTGGTCATGATCAGATGTAAACTTTCTCATAGCACCTTTACAGGCAAAAAGGTCACTTCACCAAGTGTTTTTTCCAGTCCCTCCTGATGCATGTCAAGATGATTTTTCCACAGCAGAGCTATGGATTCCCATCACAGCAGATTATGAATGATACTTTCATTGCATCAAGGAAAATAATTGAGTAATTTTCAATTAACCATGAGAACATTATCTGTTATGTGGATTATTCATAAAGACAAAAGGCCTACTCCTTCAACTACCTGACAGAACAGGCTTTCAAGGATATATTTAAGACAAGATAGAATTGTGCTGAATACAGTAAGAAACAATGTTTATAATTTTATGTCTGTCTCACTGAATGTGAATTTCTCATGGTGTTCCAGAGACAATATAAGCTTTTTAGTCACCTTTATTTGTATCATTTACACCTCTTCTTTCCATCAGCATGGGAAATTTTTCTATTGGTTGTATTTATCTGAAAGTGATCATATACAAGCAGACATAAAGACTGGACTGGCACTCACATTTTGGTCCCTTTGTTGAATAATACATGGTAATCAAATTTGGCTAAAGAATACAAAATACAAAATTAAGCAGGCATGCTATACTACAATGAGGTCCCAGATTTTTTTTCAGAATTTATTGAAAGTGGACCTTCATCTCAGAAAAACAAAGCAGAGAGGAATTTATGCTTAAAATTTCAAGGGTTTGCCCTGGCCAGTATGGTTCTGTTGGTTGAAGCATTGTCTTGTGCACTGAAATAACGCTGGGTTTGATTCCCAGTCAAGGCAAATACATAGGTTGTGGGTTCGATTCCCGGTTGGGGCACATTCAGAAGGCAACTGATCGATGTTTCTCTCCTATATCAATGTTTCTCTCTCTCTCTCCCTTCCATCTTCTCTCTCTAAAATCAATTTAAAAACATAAAAATTTTTCAAGGGCTTATGAACTCCCTAGAAGCCATTCACAGCCCCTTCACAATTGAATGTGTATTCTACATTTCAAAATAAAGAATAGGCAACTTTGAGTTCTTGCAAATGTAATTTTCAAACTCATATGTGACTTGAAAAAATTTCTAATGGCTAGCTAAAGTCTACTCTTGGTTATGTTCTGGTCCACAAAACAATACTCATTTGACAGGAGACCTCAAAGTTTTCACACAGCAGGCATTGGTCAATACTGAGGATTGATGCAGTTACTGAGGAAAACATTCACACCTCAAACAGTTGTTTCAGATCACTGTAAAAGAAGGACAACAGACAGAGAAAAGCTGATAAAAAGAAGAAAAAAGAAAAAGAAAGAAAGAAAAAAAGAAAGAAGGAAGGAAGGAAGGAAGGAAGGAAGGAAGGAAGGAAGGAAGGAAGGAAGGAAGGAAGGAAGGAAGGAAGGAAGGAAGGAAGGAGAAAGAAAGAAGAAAGAAAGAAAGAAAGAAAGAAAGAAAGAAAGAAAGAAAGAAAGAAAGAAAGAAAGAAAGAAAGAAAGAAAGAAAGAAAGAAAGAAAGAAAGAAAGAGAAAACAGGCAAAGAAGGAGGATGTTTTTTAAATATGAGTGTGGCTGTCACCTAATTTACAATTTACAGTTGTTTGGGACAAATAGGATGTCAGGTTGTGTCCTCCTCGGAGGGTGTATAAATCCAGGAAGGTTGTATATGTACACCGAACAGCAACCAAGAAAGCTTTCATCAGTGTTCATTGAAGAGAACTAGATGGCTACTATCCTTGAAGTTAAATACATGCAAGATAATGCTCACCAAGGTTGAGGGGATTTAAATTCTTTATCCAATGCCCAGTATTAGCCTGGAATTGGTGAAAATCTCTGAAAATTTGCAACATTTGATCATTTTGCCCAATTCTTTCTCACATTTTTATATGCCTATTGGCTTAGCTCTGTGTGAAATATGATCTGACCTGAGCATTTTCTATGTTTTTAGATTTCAAATTATTTGGTTCCTCTGAAAGTTATCATTCCTTGTTTTATGATTCTCTTCATTCTCATTTCAGACTGGATTCTGCAGCTTTATTCTCTGGTATGTGATGCTCTTGAATTCAATTTTATGAGCACTTTTAGTATAAGTAAAGCAAGGCGACAATCATCATTAACCTATGTTTTATTAAGAAAGCCAGAAATGCTAGTGTCACTACTTTTGCACTGATTTAGAAAAGCACATTTAAAAAAGCAAAACATCATTTCTGTACCAAGGACATCATCAAATAAGTTTTTAAAGTGATCAAGTGAGTAATTAGCATTAAATATTTTGAGCTTCACACCACAAGGGAATTACCCTAGAAAAGGGCAAGCATTTTTAAGCTTTGTACTAGCTTATAATCCTGGTTTTCTGTCTCTTAGAAGACAACTATTTTTTAAAATTGTATTAGACAAATTAAACCTTAGTTATTATCTAGCCAGAGGAAATATGTTTGATATTTAAAGTCTCTGTCTTCTAATCACTGTGCAGCCAGTAGTTTGTTTTGTGACCTTGGGCAAGTCATTCACCTCTTAGTGGTTCACATTTCCTCCTCTGCAAAATAATAATAATTAGGAAAATTATTATGAAACACTTGCAAATACTTATGCAAAATAATGCTGTTCTTCTTTTACAAGATATGGTCACTTATCTGAAGTTTAGCACATAGTAAACAACTCAATAAATGTTTTTTATATACATTAATGAATGAATAAATGATCCAAATGCATTTTGCCATATTTTTTATGCAGGCAGTCTTCTTAAAGTCAATATACATATTCCTAAAACATTATGCAATACTTCCAGCTGGGTAGCCTTTGGATAATCTTTCCTCCCCACTCCTAACCTTTAGTTGTCCATCCACTTCTACCTCTCATTCCCAATTCCTTCTTTAGGACAACTCTCTCTTTCAATCTGTTGCTCCCCAAACCAATCCTATCCTCTCCTCACTCAGTTCAGTATTAAACCAAACTAGTTCAGGGCTGGTCTACAGTGACAAGACAGATAAAAGTGGATGGTCACTATCCAAAGAGCTTGCAGAAAGATTATCAACCTCAAGCAATGGTTCTCCAACTGTCTTCTATCTTTTAACAATAACCCAATCAGCAACACCTGAGTCAGTGAAGAAGAAAGATCATTTCTCAAATGTACAACATTCATAACCTCTGGGAATGCTTCTGGAACATGTGACCACATGGACTATATAAGAGATAAAAGTTCTCCTGGCTCCAGGGAAACTGTAATTTGCTGCTTCATAAAACTTAACAAATATCCCACATATCTTGGCATTAATAATACAGGTTATTCTGTGGCAGTGTATGGGCTCATCCTCAAATTTTATGTGGGCTCTGCAAAGTATACTTGAACCTAAAGTTTCCCAATCAAAACCATAGAATTGTCATCTTAAAACAATCAAAACCTGTCCTCTCTTCCTGTGGCTAAGTAGACAATTCTTACTTGAAAGTTCAAATATTCTCTGCACACACTTGGAAGAAAGGATAAAAATAGCAAAACAGCACAGGCCAAACAGAGGTGACTTTACTGACAATAAAATGTGACTAAGTTTTATAAATAATCCTCAGACAGAAAAGTTTACCAATTCCAGAAGCCTGTCCGTTTTGCTCTTTGGCTCCAATGCAAAGTCATACTGAAACGTCTCCCAGTAAGTGATAGGTTCGTAGTTCCAAGAGTTCCAATATGGCAATCAGATGATAGACTCAGGGCTGCAGGGCTGGAAGACAACAGAGATCTTCTGTATGATGAAACTAAGGCCTTGAGAAGTGACCAAAAGCAAATGTTTTGCCAGTGAACAACAGGGTTTCCAGATCTAGAAAGTGAAGTTTTTTTGTTTGTTTTTGTTTTTTTAAAATATATCTTTATTGATTTCAGAGAGAGGAAAGGAGAGGGAGTGAGGGAGATAGAAACATCAATGATGAGAGAGTCATTGATCAAGCCCGCAACGGGGAATGTGCCCTGACCGGGAATCGATCGCCTGGATGCTAGGTTGACGCTCAACTGCTGAGCCACGCCCTGCTTGGCTATAAAGTGAAGTTTTTATGTGTGTTATTAGTTAATAGAGATACTTGGTAGGTCATTTTTCACTGTCATCACCATTAGCCAGATTTGATTATTTCTTTTAATTCACAAAGGGCACAACATTTCAGCACTGCCATTTTTATTTTTTTAAAGCCTCTATTTTTACTACTTCAGTCTTAAATTCCTTTGCATGTAAGACTAATTTTCAGGAATCTACTACCTTTTTTATTGATCTTAAATAAAAATGCCCTTGAAATCGCTGAAGTCTTCCGAATCCAGCCAACAAAAGAGAACTAGAGAGGGTAGAGAAGGCATGCCCAGTTCTTATCTGCCTTGGCTCCAAAAGTACACACTTCATTAAATTTAAACAATGTTATATGTCAATTATATGTCAATAAACCTAGGGAAAATGCAGTCAAGATTAACAGAATGATTCATGTGGAATCTCTAAGGTTAATAAAATTAAGTCTGTTTATAGAAAATAATTAATAAAGTGACAAACTACATTCCCACCCTGTTTCCATTTGCAAAAACAAGTCACATGTCCCCATCTAGATGCCAGGGGCAGGAAATTGCAGTCTCTAATAGACAGTCACTGCCCTGTGACAACCCTCACTGTGGAAGCAGGAGCATTAATTTTTTTTAAATTTATCTTTATTGTTGAAAATATTACAGATGTCTTTTTTCCCCCATTGACCCCTTCTACCTTGAACACCCACCCACCCCAGGCCTTCACTACATTATTGTCTGTGTCCTTGGGTTATACATATATGTATATAAGTTAATTTTTAGAGAACATCTAGCCATTTCTGTCATATTCCCCTCCACCCTTCCTCTCTCTATCTCATCACCCAAATCCCTTCATAGCTTGTATCACAATCTAAAGATAGGGATAATCCAAGAGTAGACCAAGCCACAGGCACTCCCAGATCCAAGAGCATAAACAGCTTCTGCAAGATTCTGTTTTCTCTCTTCCAATTTCTTGACTTTACTTTTCTCTTTGTTGGTTTCCTTCTCAGGCAGGCTGGCTGTGATAGCCATAAGAAGCTTAGATTACATCACCTTTAGAACTTGCAATTGCAGAAGAAAAAGGAAATAATAAAATCACTCTCAGAAAATCCGTAGCAATCCTTGAAAATAAATTTGATTAGTATTACTTGAGATGTACACTTATCATTGAATAAATCACTGTATCCAGGAGTAAGGAGTACTCCAGTCAGCCCTATACCATCACAAAAGAGGTGGGGTCATGGGATTTATTGCTCAAAAGAACTTTGAGAACAAGGAGTTTGTAAAAGATAAGATGTTTGCCTGGCTGGTGTGCCTCAGTGGCAGAGCGTCTACCTATAAACCAGGAGGTCATAGTTTGATTCCTGGTCAGGCTCGATCCCCAGTAGGGGGCATGCAGGAGGCAGCCAATCAATGACTCTCACCTTTGATGTTTCTATCTCTCTCTCCCTCTCCTTTCCTCTCTCTCTGAAATCAATAAAATAATATTTAAAATAAGTAAACAAGTAAAAGGTAAGTTGTTTGACATATAAGGTGGTACTGATGATTATGTCGGTTAGGTCTAAGAATTGGACTTAGATATGGAACTTGTTAATTTGCTTATTGGTATTTCGTCTTGTCATTGCTAGTTTTCATTTTTTTTTTTTTTTTAGTCTTTAATAACACATACCTTCCCACATATTTCTGGGGTTTTTTGTTTATAAGAAGAAAATTATAGTTCTTCTTTTCTCTCATTATACTATAGAATGTTCTAGGTTAAGGACCACATCACTCCTTTAAAAACAGCTTTAAATAATGAATATGGCATTCCATAAAAAAAATTTCAACAAATGTCTTCATAAGAGATCCCTTCAAATACTTATAAAATCAGATTAGATTGTGGGAGTGTTGCTGTTTTGAGGGCTTTTAAAGTATCTTGCCAGGAATCAGACTTACTGGTATAAGAAAGCGGGCAAACTGGAATTTTGGTGGGAGGGCACACTTTCTGGATAGCAATTGTGTACTATAGACTAACAGCCTTAAAAAATAAATAGAAACATAAAAAATAAAAATAAAAAATCATGTGTCCTGACAGATGTGAGTATTTTCTCTACTAGTTGTTTTCTGTAAGTTTTTAAGGTACTAGGAAGGTCAGAACTATAGCATGTTCTTAGGTTCCAGACCTCTGATTTTTTCAAATCTGTACCATTTGGATAATGCCCATATTGAAGCATTATTCAATTGATTCATTTATTTATTCAAGAAAAATTATTATTAATATTGTTAGTATTAAATATTAACACACCTATGATATGCCACAAACACTGGGCTAGGCTTTAGGGATATAGCCATAAACTTTAACTTAATGACATCTACAAAGACCTTTCCTCCAAACAAGGTAATAATAGTCACAGTTTCCAGGGATTAAGATGTGGACATGTCTTTTTGAGGTCTACAATTCATCCTACTACAGAGGACTAGCCTTCCTGAAGCTAGTTGACATTAAAGTTGAGGCCTAATGAATGAGTCATGGTCTGGAGAGTTGAGATTGGGAGTATTCCAGACTGGGAACAGCATGTTCAAAGCCTAGAGGCAAGAGCATGGTGGAACTGAAAAAAGTTCCTGTTTGGACCCAATTCAGAACACTGGGAGAATAAAATAAAAGTGACAATGCTGGAGTCAAATTGTGTATTAGCCACATGAAGGAGTTTTAAATTTATCTTTAGGCAACGGGAAGCCATTGAATGTTATAAGAAGGGAGATATAATCAAATATGCACTTTTGAAAGATCTCTGGCTGATATATGGAAAGTTGATTAGAAGAAACTAGAGTGGAAACAGAAGACCAATGAGGAAGTTGCTACCATAGTTCAGGAGAAAGAAACATAATGTTGAGGTAAGAAGAGAAAGAAATAGCCAGAACCAATGTATATTTAAGGTAGAACTGGCAGAACATTTTGATGGATTAAATGTGGAGAGCGGAGGGAAAGTGAGGTTACAGAAATAATATCTAGATTCTTGAGTGTCCTGAGTTGAATTGTCTGCTCCAAAATTCATATGTTGAAGTTTTAACCACTAGTACCTCGGAATGTAACCTTATTTGGAGATAGGGTCTTTACAGGAGTTATTAAGTTAAAATGAGTTCATTAAGGTGAGCTCCAATCCAGTATGACTGGTGTCCTTATAAAAAGGGGAAATTTAGAGACCAATATGCACTCAAGGAGAACGTCATGTGAAGGCAGACATCAAGGTGATGCTTTGCACACTAATGAACACCAAAAATTGCCAGAAAAGCACCAGAAGCCAAGGGAGAGGCATGGAACAGATTCTTCCTCAGAGCTCTGAGGAGGAACCAATCCTACTGACACCTTGATCTTGGACTTCTAGTCTCCAGGACTATGACACAATAAATTTCTATTGTTTAAGCCACTCGATTTGCAGTAGTTTGTTAAGGCAGCCTCAGGAATTAATACCCTGAGACACTGGGTGGTGTCATCTATTGAGTACTAAAGAAAAAGCCAGCTAGCAAGGAATAATGCTCTTAACTTACCAACTGAAGGAATTTTTCACCAACCCATCATAAAGATTGTCTTTTTTATTGGAATTTGAGATAATATATAACTTAAAGCAAAATCAGTTTCCAAAAGATCAAGAAATTGATCATTTGAACTAAACAAACGTTGTATTGTTACTTGAATACAAATTAGAGGCAAAGTTTTAAAGAAAAAAAAACATAATCTTCTCATGACCTTCCACCCCTAAGCAATGATATAATTCTGGCCCATTTTTTATTTGAAGAAGCAAGTTTATTAAATATTCTGCTCTTCAAATAGGATACTGACAATTCTAAACTACTTGAATTTGTTTTAGCCCATGTAGTGTTTTAATTAAGTGAGATGTGTGGTTACTACTAAACATTTATTATTACAAAGTAATATTACTAAATTTGTTTATATTAAATAGGAGACAATCAGTGCCTCTCTCAGTGCTGGGCATTAATAACTATTTATTGAATAAATAAGATAATTATATATTCATCAAATATTAACATCACAAATTTCTGTTAAAGATTATCTAAACTAGTAGTTTTCAGAAAGTTATTTATTTATTTATTTATTTTTATATTGACTTTTATTTTATTTCCATCACCAAGAAAATTTAGCTGCAGAACTTCTTGTTCAAAGACATCTTTCATGAAACTCAATATTTAAAACTGATGAAACTGCTATTCTGGTTGAACCATTGTTAGAGACTCACTGTCTCACAACCTCCCCCAACTTACCCCTATCAACTAGCAGGACTGAGGTGGAGTCCTAGGACTCTAAGAGAGAGCATTTGAGAAGTACTGATTGGAGTTCCAGTTAAGCATGGCAGGTTGTCTCTTAATTTGAATTCCCTCCTAAAACCTCACTAACAGAATTGCAAAGAACCTTTTTTAAAAAGGGGGTTATATTTCATTAAAGTGAAAAGAAAGGCAGAGTGCACAAATGATTTCTACAAAATTTTGGTATGCAGAAAGACAATGAGGGAGTGGTACCTGACCTGGCAGAAGAGAGGAAGCTCCTTACTCAGTATTGGTAAAAGTTGTTCCAATTTGCAGACAGAGGCCAGAAAGATCCAAGACCATAGAAGGTGGTGGTGAAGTACAGGTTGGAAACAAGGTTTGTTGAAGCCAGTGGCCAGAGTCATAGTTTCCAGGTGTGCTTTCCCATGCACAGCAGGCGACTGTCGTCTGTATAAGACCAGAGGGTTTCCCCTAGAAAACATTATTAAGAGAGATGGAGGCTCCAGACTCCAGGTATGGCTAGAAAGAGAGAGGAGAAAAAAAGAGGAGAGGGTTAAATGAAAGTCTGAAATCTGAATGATGACACTCCTAAACCCTGTCCCTTCCCTGGGCTCAGAATATTAGCAATCAGCCTGAAAACTCAATCTACCAAGCAAGAGACTAAAAAATTTAATTTCTGAGAAACTGACTCACTCTCCTGCTAATATTTAGGGGTTTCCAACCAAAAGGCTTAATTTAATCCCTGCCCAGTCTCTTTATGGTAACTTTCATTAAAAGTTATGCAAGAAAAGAATTAGACAAGAAAATTTTCTCAAACTGAAAGATTGAAAGGGCTCCAATTTGAAAGGAGTTTTCATATACTTATCAAAAAATGTTGTTTGGAAAAAAGACCTACATAAAGACTCATCCATTAAAAATTTCAGAACACTAAAGATAAAGAAAATATCTAAAAGCTTCTAGAGATTAAAAAAGAAAGTCAAATACAACCAAAGGCTATATAAAAGCCAAAGAAGAATGCATTTAAATCAAAAGAAAAAAAATTTAATTTAAATTATATTACCCAGCCTAACAATAAATCAAGTATAAAGGTAAAATAAAGATATCTCAAATGACTAAACAATTTTATCAATTTAATAATGGGGTTAGCCTAGAAAATGGTTTAATCATGCTGTGTTCCCTTGAAGCCCTGCTTTCCTCCTGAGCTCCAGGCCCAGCCACATTCTTTCTAACTTTTGGACTATGCTTTTCTTCCCTTCAACACCCAAGGCTAAATGGCTGTAAGAAACCAGATTGCCCCAGAGGATCTCCACTGAAGACCAAAAGCCAGCAAAATAGTAAAAGTTTGCAAGAAAAGAAGGGAGATCTTGAAAAGATACTTTTATTTAGGTGATTCAAAACAGCTAGAGATCATTTATTAACACAATTCCAGAGTGTTTTGATTTCTAGTAATAAACTTTAAGTAAGTATGGTTTTACTGTATTTGATTAGGAAATTTAAAATAATGTAATATTAAACTTCATGGGATGATGATGGTGATGATGATAATTGTGATGATGATTATAGATTTTAAAAAGAAAGTAAAAGAAAGGCAACACATGTAAGATGGTGAGTCCAGGTCTTCCAGAGCAGTTGATAAAGATACCAAACAATTTGTGATTAGATTGTGGTGTGTTTATTTTGTTTTCTACATGACACATAGTTTTCAGTGAAATCTTGGAAAAAGAGGACACAATTTCTTTGGGACAGATATGTGTTCACACCAGAAGCATAATTTAGGAATTCTATGTGATAGTCAGAGGGACTGAGTCTATTTCTATTCAAATCAAAGTTACCTTCTGCTAGAATTTATAAGCTGCACACAAAGACAAAACTGAAGGGGAAATTGTGCAATTAAAATTGTATTCTTACAACACCAAATGCTGACAAAAGTGTGGAGCAGCAAGAGTCTGAATCATTGCTGGTGGGAATACAAAATGGCACAGCCACTTTGGAAAATAATTTGCTGGTTTCCTATAAAACAAAATATACACTTTTTATTAAATTAAATTTATTGGGATGACATTGGCCAATAAAATGATACTGGTTTCAAGTGTATAATTCTATGATACATCATCAGTATATTGCATTGTGTGCCCACCACCCAAAGTTAAATTTCCATCACCATATATTTGACCCCTTTTACAACTTTAGTTCCCCGTCACCCTCCTTCCCTCTGGAAACTGGTAACCACCATACTGTTTCTGTGTCTATGAGTTTTTGTTTGTTTGTTGCTTTCAGTTATATATCCCACATATGAGTGAAATTATGTGGTTCTTGACTTTTTCTGTCTGACTTGTCTCATATATGATCCAACAATTGTGCTCTAAATGTAGATGTTTATATCAGCTTTATCTATAATTGCCACAACTTGGAAACAATCAAGATGTCCTTCAGTAGGTGAAGGAATAAATAAACTGTGGCACATCCAGACAATGAAATACTATTCAGCACTAAAACTCCATCAAGCCATGAGAAGACATGGAAGAAACTTAAATGCAAATTACTAAGTAAAAGAAGCCAATCTGATAAGGCTACATGCTGTATGATTTCAACTATATGGCATTCTGGAAAAGGTAAAACAATGGAGACGGTAAAAAGGTCAATGATTACCAGGGGTTGTGGAAGTTGGGGGTGAACAGGTGGAATACAGAGAATTCTTAGAGCAGTAAAACTGCTCTGCATGATACTATAATGGTAACTACATATCATAATACCTTCGTAAAAATAGAATGTACAACACTAAGTGTGAACCTTAAGGTAAATAATGGATTTGGGGTGATTATAATGGGTCAAAGTAGGTTCACCAATTGTAATAAATGTACCCTCTGGAGAGGGATGTTGATAGTGGGGAAAGCTATGCATGTGAAGACAGGGACCATATAGGAAATTTCTGTATCTACCTCTCAATTTTGCTGTGAAACTAAAAGTGCTATAAAAAAAAAAAAAAAAGTAAAATTCTCAAAAACAAAAACTGTATTTCTTTAGCTTGATACTGAGATCCTTGTTAAAATAAAATTATTCCAGAAAATAAGAGTACATTAAACTGTGAGGCTTGCTGTGATTGGGTTTTAGACCCTTTGGAAAAGCAGGATTTGATGAGGGAAGAGACCACAGACCAAGAATTGAGCACAATATGGAAGCCTGTCGGAAGCAAACAACTCAGGTGTTACAGCTGGCCTCAAATCCATCTGGATGATTTCCATTCATTTAATAGATATTAATTACATGCCTAGAATGTGCCAGGTACTGTTTGAGGCTCAAAGGACAGAAGTAAATCAAATAAATAGAGCCCCAGGTCCGCATAGAGCTTACTCTTCAGCAGGAAGAGATAGAAAATAGATAATAAACACATGAAATCAAATCTTATAGGATTCTAGAAGGTGATAAGTTGCCATAGAATACAAGCAGAGCTGGGTCAGGAGATTAGAAATGCCAAGGAGATAAGAGAAGGCTCTAGTTGTAAATATGGTGGGTGGTTTACTATTACAAATAGGTAATTCGGTTAAGACTACACTGTGTATAAAATCAGATCCCAAGTTTAAAAACCATAAAGTGCATCTGTGAAAACAGCTAGACACTGAAAATTCACATAACACAGGGGCTTAGATAGTGAAGGCATTTATTATCCTCTGTGGATACTTATAGATGTTCAAATAACATATTATCTCCTTTATTGTTTCATGAATTTAAGGAACATGTTGAGTTTCAGAATCAAAAACAAAGGAAAATATGTGTGTTTGAGAGATAACCCCTTCACATCCTCTTCATCTGTAAGCTTCCATAGGCACAAATCACAATTTATTGGGTGTTTCTTTCATCAGCATATGAAAATGTTTAAATATTTGAATAAAATATACTTTCAAAAAATGATAATTATCATAAGTATTGAGAGTGTTGTGATCTGCTTTATAGAGAAAGAATAAAAGACCAGAGAAATTGTTGCCTCAGTACACTCTCCCTTTCTGATAGAAGGTAGGCCCTGAATCACCAGGTTCTGCTCTCTGTTGTTAGCATTCAGAGGTTTGAAAAAGCATTACTTGGTAATTGAAGCTCATTGAAAATTGCAAGGGAAAAATAGTTATGAAAATCACACGTAAGAGCTAGAATTACAGTCAAGATTATTTTGTCCTAGATTGAGAAAACTATGCCTCCAGTTTGCTTTGTGTTGCTTTGAGCCCTTAAACCACTCCTTCATTAATCATTTCCTACCAAAACCTATGTGCTAGGTAGGACTGGAAAAGAAAAGAAAGAAGTGTTCAAAAATGTAACAATCTAACCAATATAATTTCTGAATAAAACCAAACAACTATTAAAATAAATCCTTGTGAAGCAATATTCCTTATCCTTGAGTGCATGAGGCACATATTTTAGGCAGAAGTTACCTGGGTAACAGATGGTGTACTGTTTTCAAATGTCTCAAGTTTGAGATAGCTTTGAGAAATCTATGGAAAAATTTTCTTATTGGGAGAGGGATTTGCTGTCCCAAACACAAGCACCATTCCTGTTGGATGGAAATCCCCTTCCTGTGTTGGGTCAACTAGGTTTTTCCTCTTTCTGCTCCCAGGTGCACAAGCAACATGACCCAGGATCAGCCAACAGAATGTTCCATATGGAGACTTTGAATCCTGAGTGCGATATTAGGATAGTGAGCAGGTAGAGTCAGTTCATTGCACATAGGATACAGTCATAGTAGTGCAGGCTGTAGTGTCTGTAGTCATGGCTGCAGTGCCTGCAAATGTAGCCAGTCAGCAAAGCCATATTTTTCCTTTAGTGGGACTTGTCTATAATTCTAGTTATGTAAACTCCCAGAGATGTCCTGTTCTAGTTCTTAAGTTGATCTCCCCAGCCTTACTAGCAATTCTAAAGCTCACAGAGAAGCCCATAATAAATTCACTTCCTGTTCAAGTTTCTTTATCCAACCAAGAAACTTGACTAATAATTTCCATGTGAAACCTGAAGGATTAATCCTTTCATCTTACAAACAAGAAGAGGTTTTCTGAGAAAGGTTGTGACTTTCTCCAGGTTATATAACCCCTGTTTCTTAATGCCATGGCTCAAATATAAAAAAAGATTATTGAAAATAATGCATAGAACTAAGGAACAAATTTATAGTTTAACCTTCTTGGTTGAATAAAGTCACCATTTGAGAGCACACTGTGGGCCCAAAGGAGAGAGTTGAGAACTGAACCTTAGGAACATTTACTTAAAGAAGTGTTTGGAAAAAAAAGTCCACACTAAGGAGTACTAAGATGAGGTTGATAAAATAATAAAGGAAGGAACAGAATTTAGGATCAATGAAACCAAAGCATGAGAAAGTGATTACAAAAAAAAAATAATTGATCAATAATAGACTACTAACAATTCTCATCACCAGTTACAATGTGTGGAAGGTTTTCCCCACACCAAGCAATTCTACGACACCAGCTGGGCATCCTATAATTCAAGCTGGTTCTGACACCTTGAAATAGTGTCAGATCCCACTGGTTAACAGCTCAGTCCTACAAGACTGCCCTTCCATCCATTTCAGAGTCCAATGGCAAGTTCAGGTGTCACTTGTGCTTCTGAATGTCTGACTGTAGATCAGAGGTTACAATGACCCCCTCCTTGAGATTGATTAATTTGCTAGAGCGGTTCACAGAACTCAGAGAAACATTTTTACTTACCAGATTATCAGTTGATTACAAAAGGATATAACTCAGAAATGGTCAGATGGACAAGATGCATAGGGCAAGGTATAGGGAAGGGGCACAGAGATTCCATGCTCTGGGTGGGCCACTCCCTCAACACCTCAGTGTGTCCACCAACCAGATATTCTCTGAATCCCTTATGTTGGATTTTTGTGGAGGCTTCATTACATAGGAATGATTGCTAAAATTATTGATCATTGGTGATTGAACTCAATCTCCAGCTCCTCTCCCCTCTCCAGAGGTGAGAAATTTCCAACTTTCTGAGAGTTCCAACCCTCTAATCACAAGATTGGCTCCACTGGGAACCAGCCTGCATCTATTAGTGAAATCCAAAAGTCACCTCATTAACATAACAAAAGACACCTTTGTTGCTCTCATCACTAAGGAAATTGCAAGGGTTTTAGGAGCCTGTGCCATAAATAGGGATAAAGATCAAAAATGTATTTCGTATTATAAATCACAATATCACAGCTACAAATTGAAAAGAAAAAATAGTTTTGTAATTATGAGTTCATTTGTAAATTAAGACAACTTTAAGACAGAGATCTTCAAAGAGACACTAAAGCCAAAGCCAGCTTGCAAAGGGAGAAGACTAAGTAAAAACGTGAGAAGAGTGAGTGCTAACTCCTCTTTTAGAAAGTCTTATGTGAAGAGAAAGGCGGAAATGAGCTTGTGCGTTGAGCATCAGAGGAGTGAAGGAGAGATGTTTTATAGGACAGACGATTTGAACACCAAAGAGAAGGAACTAATTTAAAAGGAGGTTAAGAGAGAAGGAAAAGGATTGAAACACTGTTTCTGCTGACTCACCTCCAGCACCTTGTGTAGAGCCAGGAGAATTATTTAATCAGTTTAGTTCGTGAACTGTTAAATTTTCAAATATTTGAATAATTGAGTTTATACCTTCTTTCTCTTCTGACCATCTATGGCTGGCAGAAAATTCTTTATATGGCTCTATGTAGTCATGGCCAAAGCCCATTATGTGGCTAACAATATTTTCTATATTTGGCTCATGGTTATCATTTGTTTTTATTGTGTACTACCACACAATAAAAACTAGGTGATATTTATTTCATAGGTACAGATATATTCATCACCAGCAGACCTGTGCTACCCTATGAAAGTACCTATCTTGGCAAGTCAAGTCAGAGGTTAGCTGCCTGGGACACCTGACTGCTTCACACTTGTATGTGGAGTTTGAATGCATTTTGAGTGGTGACAGTATTGGTTTCATGTTGCATATTTCACACTAGACTCACACAGTAAAAACTTAGCAGCCTCACCTGTCATCCCGAGGTAACTTCTCTGATGAAACTGGTGGCATGGAGTATCTGGAAGGAAAGATCTTTTTGAAAAGTTTACAGACTTCAGAAAAGGCATTCTTCTGGCTGGTGTGTGCTTTGAGGGGCACACAGCATCCAATTCTTAGACACTCTGGTATAAGTGGGTACAGGTATTAGTAAAACCCCCATCTGCCTTCAAGCTGTATCACGCAGACTGCAAATTATTAGCTCAAATTATTAGTCTCAAAATATTTCCTATTTATTAGCTCTGTGATCTTGGACAAGTAGCTTTACTTCTCAGAGTCTCAGTCTCCCCATGTATAAAATAATTGTATAGACACCAGAGAAAATTAGGATGATAAAATAAGATGTGCAAAGCACTAAACACAATGCCTGGCACACAATAGATACTCAAGAAAGTTTTTTCACCCTCTCTGAACTTCTAACTATAATTTTTTTCACAGATAATAATTACAGAGTATTTGTTTGCATGGTGTAATGGGAAACAAAAGCCTAGCTAGTGAACTTCAGGTTGAATCGTATTCCATAGCATTTTCATACTAAATACTATGTGACCTTGTTAATATTAAATATGAAAGCTTTTATGAAAAATACTTAAATATTAACTCTGGTATATTTGCTCAAAAATAAACCAAACTTATGTCAGATTCCTAGGTATTCAAACAAAGCTGGTTTATGATTGCTTAGGCTTTATTATATTTGCATACAGCATTTATCTCTTGCTTCTTGTAAAACCTCAATGGCCCTATATCTCTATCTCTGTCTTTATCATCTCTATCTCTGTCTCTGTCTCTATCTTTATCTATCTTTATTTCTATATATCTATATCTATATCACCTATATCTATATCATCTATATCTATATCTATAGCTATCTATATCTAATATATCATCTATCTATATATCTATGTCTATATCTATGTATATAGATATGCCTTTGAAGAGCCACATCAATGTATAGACTGCTTTGTATCCTTTACCTGAATCTTCCATAAAAATAATGTTGTATGCCATTGAAATGTGCAGCAATATGCTCATTTAGAAACTTTCACTTGTCAATCTTTTATTTCAAACTGGCATGTAAAAAACACTTTTAGTATTATAATATAAAAACATCTTGGAATCATTCTTGATTCATCTTTTACTTACTCACAGTGACCTATCTGCCAGAAAATCTTCTTTTAAGGGATATTAAGTGATAATAATAAATATCTTCTTAACAGGTAACTATTTGCCCTTGTTTCTTTACAGACTGTTCTCCTCACAGCAGCCAGAACAATATGAAAAACCTGTCACCCCTCTGTTCAAAACCCACAAATGATTATACCTCAGTATATACCTAAAAGAACTGAAACCAGGAACTTGACTAGATAGTTGTGCACCAATGTTCACAGTAGCAGTATGCACAAGGACCAAAAGGTGGAAGCAACCCAAATGTCCATCCATGGATGAATGAATAAATAAAATGTGGTACATACATTCAATGGGATATTATTCAGCTATAAAAAGGAAATTCTGACACATGCAACAATATAGATGAACCTTGAAGACTCGAAAAGACAAAGACTATGCTAAATGAAATAAACCAGTCACAAAAAGACAAATATGGTACTTATATGAGACACCTGGAATAGGCAAATTCATAGAGACAAAGTAGAATGATGGTTGCCAGGGAATGGGAGTAGAAAGAAATAAGGAATTATTATTCAATGGGTATAGAATTCCAGTTGGGGAAAATGAAAAAGTTCTGAAGATGGATGGTGGTAATAATTGCACAGATGTGAATCTACATTATGCCACTGAACTGTACACGTAAAAGTGAATAAAATAATAAATTTTATGCTATGTCTATTTTACCACAATTAAAAAAGAAAACTGGAATGGTCACCCATCTCAGAATAAAAGGCTAAATTCTCTTATTTACCTTAAGGTTCTCTGTGATCTGATTCTACATCACCCCTCTGATCTAAGTACCTTGACTATCATCCTTGCTTGCTCTACTCCAACCACAGTGACCTCCTTGTTATCCTCAAACACCCAGGGCATGGCACCTCTGGAGGTATCCTGTTCATCCTACAGGGGATGTAGGATCCCCAGACTCTACTGGGATCACTCTCTCCTCCCAATCACATCTTTGCTCAGATGCATCCTCTCAGTGAGGCTTTCCTGACCATTCTGCTTTTAATGAAAACACTTTCCTCCCAGAATCCTCATTATGTCATCGTATTGGCATTTGATGTACTATATAATGTACATATTTATTTGCTTCTGATGTTCTAACCGAAGTTCATGAGGGTATAAATTTTTTCCTGTTTTGTCCACTTCAGCTTCCCCAGGGCTTAGCATAGTACTTGCTCCTTTGTAGGTATTCCATAAATATGTGTTAATAAACAGCTAAAATGTGAGAACTCATAAAACAGGTTAAAAGGTAGAAAAATGGATTCAAAAGACTATTTTAAAATCCAAAGTTTTTATACTCATTAATTAAATATTTCACAGGAAATCTCCATGATCTGAATCATTGATTCAAAGTCAAATCATTAAATCTTTAATTTTTTTCTGAATAATACTTAGCTCTTATATTTTTGATATCTAATATTTTGTGACACATTTTGTTTCCAAAATATCTTGCAATCATTTACATTCAGATTTAGTTTAACAAACACTTACTGAGGACATTCTATATATGGGGCAACATTTACCCAATTTGATTTAGCATCATTACTGTCTGTAATCAACCAGTAAATGTTTTTTGGTTTTTAAAATATGTACTTTTTCAAGTTTGAATAGAAGCAAATTTTTATCAGCTTGGAGTATAAAGTTGAGATTCAGATTATTTTTCTCCTATAACCATAATTCTTTCTCTCTATACACCCTCAACTTTAGCTACTCACAACTAGTGGCACTACTCCATCTGGAGCAATCATATAATTACAAAAACACAGAGATGCATACACCATAAAAATCTATCTCACCATCTTCCTACTCCTGGCCATTATGTTAAAATAGGATATGTCTCATTTTGGGGTTATTTTTCCAGAAATGTATACTTCTGCCAAAACTTTATAACAATAAATCTTGTATTATATAAAAATGCTTGTTTTATAGATGAAGAAAATAAGGTAGATGATTTAACAATTTTATTATAAAGTCAGAATTAAAATCCACAGAAAGTTAAAATTATTCAACTTCTATGTAGTTCTCTGAAGCTTACTAATTTTTACATGTACCCAATTTTTTTCTAAAATAAATAACATTATTTTCCACAGGCAAATTGTCTTTTGGAGTAAAAATATATACCTTTTGACTCTATAAGTTACTCCATTTTGAACCTCTTTTCAAAACTGGCTTTTAATTTATACATGTAATAATACAATTTTCAAAGATGCAGTTAAAATCCATTATAACTAACTCTATGGGATGTGTTAATTACTTGAAGCAGAATTTTTGCTATAGTGAATATTAAATTCAGGTATCAAATTCTTAAGCAGCAAAAAGAGGAGAGAAAACAAAGCAAGTGTGTGATTGCTCTGAATTAAATTAACAAAAAGACAAATGGCAAAGTCAACGATGTGCTATCATAATAGTTATACCATTTACTGAATATCTAAATTGTTATTAGGCTCTATGCTAAGCTTTATCCATTTATTTATTCTCACTCCTTTTCTCTTTCTAGGTCTGCAACTTTGATTTTTTAGAAATTCCTACTTTTGGTTAGTTTGGGTAAATAGTAAGGAAATAAAACTGTTTTGGTTGATATATTTCTTTTATTTAATAATGAGAATAACAAAGTGAGGAGTAAGAAATGTGTGAAGTTCCAATTTGTATCTATCACCTGAAGACTGAGTAAAAGGTCTTATTTTGCAATATGTTTCCCAGATGTCTCTAAGCACATTTTCATCAGTTTTGGTAAACCAAGGTCCTATTCCTAGAGATCACTACTCACCATTTAATGGGATTCTAACTCGGTAGAAACAAATAGTCTTGGAGCAGTCCAAGATCAGAGGTTCAGTAGGCTCACCCTCCAGGGTGCTCACGTCCTCATTATACAGTTGGTAAGGGAAGGAATAATAGGAAGGAGAATAACCTGGACTGAGAACTCTCTCTCTGAGCCGTACTCCATACGGTGGAGATGCTTGTTGTTTATGTGGGAGGTTTTAAGAAGAAATACAATTCATTTTTGTTGCAGTGCTTTCCAATTGAAGCTTAGAGCCACTTACACCCATTTTTTAATCAATAACTTTTGGGTCTTGCAAGCAGATTTTTCAGTACTCACTAGCCCACATAGACACAGTCGTGTCCCATCAAAAGCAGTTTTGTTGGCTTTTTAACCTACAAGGCTGCATTTTTAATTCAAAGTCTTAATAGTCTAGCATCACAACCAGAAGGAATAATCACACCAGTTGTTAATTAAATCTAAGACAGTGATAGGGAGAAAATTGTCACATTAATCATATGTAAGAGATTAAAAATAGCTCCCCCAAAATAAGCCACTGAAATTCACATTACAACATAGGATGTTGAGCATTTTAAAGCTCTCACTACCCACTACCCAATAAACAAAGGCCAAAAATCAGCTGAATAAGAGGAAAATACTCTAATCTGGCAAAGAATGATAATGAGAAACATGAGCTGTTATGCTGCCAGACTCAAGGACAATGTAAGTCAATTCTTTCATGGGGTTTTGCCAATAGCGTGTATTTATAGTTAAGTACAATCTAGCTATGTCAAGGTTACAATATTTATGAATATGAAGAGAATATTTCAAACACTACAGAGCTAAATATTTTTAACTACAGGATCAAAAGGAGTTGCCTTTTGCTCCATATTGTGTACAAGTCAGGACCTGAATATTTGGGGCAGAAGAACCTAACAGACGACAAAATTTCTATCTAATGGACAACACTGTTCTCGAGGCCAAGTGTACAGTTATAGAATTTCAGAATAGGGAGGGATTTTGGAGGTCATCTGATTCAAGCCCCACATATTCCAAAAGAGGAAACTGAAGTCTGAGGATAATAGGTAACTTCACAGGCTCATAGTCAGACTGGAATAAAGGCCTCCTGACTTTTCACTGGTTCCCTTTGTTGGGAAGATGCCTTCCCTTGTGGAGAGTGAAGGGTCCCCTTCCCAGGGTCCAGCAGAAGGCTAGCCAAATGCAATAACATGTACAATTAATATAGATCACCTTTGTCAATAAGATATGTCATGCTTCCTGGATACTACAAATTCCTGGAGCCCACTTAAGAAATGATAAGCTCAGAACAGATGAATAAAGCTTATGACATGTGGTTAGAGTTTGTTCCTGCATTAATACAAGTAACTCAGGTATTTCCTGTTTCCACATTAAATTGTTTTTCTCCTTAGTGCATTCCCACTAAAGATTTGATCAAACAATAAACATATGTTGAACCCTTTCTATTTAAGTACTAACCTTTTTTATTTTGATGCATTATCTTATTATTTTAATAAGATTCTAGAAGGGTTGACAAGTGTCTTTCTTATACCAGTGTTTTTATGGTTGTACAATGTATGAGGATTTTCCCTAAGGTCTGTCTATAGTTAGCTCAGTTGTACAACAAAAGTCACACACACAAATGGAACTAATTATTCAGGGTTAAGATATTTTTATTCATTTCAAATTTAATTTGAAACTTAACCAACTCTACCATTTTCTATCACAATTTCTCATACCCAAACAGTAGTAAGCTTACTTGGTAGGTTGATGCTGAATTAAAAGTAAACACAATTTTTTTGAGGAAAAAAAGCACTTATTTTTTTCAGGTCATAGGATATTTGCTGATATAAGATAGTGGGGGTGAATGGCCTTAAGGCAACCACTCTCCTTCATCTAGTTCCTCTCTTAATCAATAGCAAGTACTTTGCAAAATGGCAGGAGGAATCTGTAACCAAGTCAAAATCTGGAAAAGAACAATGCTGCTGAACTATAGAAACCCTTGACTTTGATGTCTTGAACATCACTTCCTAAACCTTTACCTGACTAACACAGACTGTGAGGAATAAATTATCATGTTTATAATGGAATTCCATTGAAAGGTCAATATTTATGTGGTAATATTCTCATTCAAAATGCAATTAAAATAAATGTATAAACAGAAAATATGTTTATAATGTTATTTTCAGAATAAAGTTAAAAATTAAGAAAGTAGAATTATATTATTGATAAAGGCTGATCAACATGCAGTTACTTGGAACATTATCACATTCACATATAAATATAACCAAAGGAAATAAAGAGTTGTTTGAGATGTGGTAATGCTTCCTTAGATGGAAAGGGGACATACTTTGAATAATACAAATTTTAATAATTATAGTTTCTTGAAATATGGGATGTGATTAATTTGACAGATGAACATGGATACTCTATTATGATAAACAGAAGTATTTAAACTCCCTAGGCTTTCAGTACCTAAGCCACTTTAATCAGGTATGGCTTAGTCTTTTTCTCTTCTGAAGATGCAATAGCAAAGAGTAGCCTCGGACATAACACACCATTTTTTTTATCAATAAATTTTTAAATTGTATAGCTACTGCCAGATGAAATTTACTGTGACTCCCTCAATTCACTCAGCTTCCAGAAAAATACCTTTAAAAAGAGCTTCTCTTTCTTCTTTTTTTATTCTTCCTTCTTTTCTTAGAAGATATGTCTCATCATCTACTATTCACCAGACACTCAACTAATTGCTGTGGAGCCAAAGAGTAATAATTATTAGTCTCTGTCTTTAAGGAGCCTATGATCTAGTGAGGGAGAAGAATTTAATAAACAAACTCTTTCTTTAAAAGTATGATTTTCACATTTTTGTTGCTTCTGTGAAGATGGGGAGCAAATCACATATCAAAAAGGTATTTGTCAAAGAATTCTTATACAAACACCTTAAGACTTATACTTTAGAGTTAATATTTTAATCTTCTACAGTTTTCTAAGCATAACAATCTTTCTTAAGTCATGTGGTCAGTTTCTCTTTTCCTTTTTTTCAACTTTCGATATCAGTTTCCATACATTCTGGAGATGGTTTATGGGCCTTTACAAACACGAATTTCAGGACCTGCCTAGTGTGTGTGTTCCTGTAACAATACAAAAAGCTGATAATATCAAGGGCTCCATCTTGGATTTAAAAGTCAAGCTTAGAGCATCTAAAGCCACAAATACAACAGAAAAAACAATTACAAGAAAATGGCATAAGAAATACTCGGAAAGATCTTGCTTAGCTGGGAATTACCTGCATTAATCAAATGTCCTTTTGAGACACATCCTAGTGAAAATCAGGTCTAGTTAGATTGATCATCTTACTCAATGTACTAGCTTCTTGATGCTGCTATAAAAAATACCACAAATTTAGTGGCTTGAAACAACACAAATCAATTCACTTGTGTCCAGAAGATCAGAAGTCAAAAATCAGTTTCATCAGGTAAAAGTCCAGGTGTCCATAGGGCTGATTCTGTCTGGAGGGTCTAGGAGAGAAACCTTTTCCTTGCATTACTAGCTTCTGGAGTTTGCTTCATTCCCTGGTTTGTGACCTGTTCCTTGCATTGGTTCAATTTCTTGCTTCTACTGTCATCATATCTCCTAACTCTTCCTTTGACCTTCTTGCTCTCTCTTACAAGGACCATTGTAATTATAAAGGCCCACTGGATCTCCCCTTATCAAACATCTTATGCTAAGCACAACTGCAAAGTTCCTTTTGCTATATAAGGTAACATTCAACTATTCCACAGATTAAGATGCAGTTATTTTTGTGGGACCATTATTCAGCCCACTGCATTCAGCTGGATGTCAACTCAACTGAGAAAAAAATCCTGATTCACTCAGAGATGTGGGTTAGAAACAAGACTGAAATGTGAATATTAAGATGAGCGATTGCTCACTCTACTAGACTTTTATCACTGCTCAGTATAGGGGTATTTGTTACTGGCTAGAAAGATACATAGAACCTAGTTATTTGTTTTGACACTTCCTGTTAAATGATGTCTCCAACTTTAATGTAGTTTGGTTTACACTCTTACCTCAACAATGCTTTTGGCAGTTGGTCCTAACAAATTCCCTTTCACCTAGCATGTTGGTAATTCATATCTAGTGGTACTGGCATTCAGTTTGAGACATCTCCCAATTTCCTCCCCTTCTCCCTTTTAAAATATTCTAAAGTTTTTAAAATATATATGTATTAGTGACAAGCAAATTTCATCATTGTAAACAATCCCTTGAAAATTTTAATAAACTGTCTCATAAGATGACATCTAAATTCTATCTCTATCAGATAATTCTTATGAAATAACAAATCTTCATTATAATCTATACAAATTTCTGTCAATATAATTGTTCTTATTTCAATAATTTTTATAGAGTCAAAATTATATTGTAATTAAAATATTTTGTTCATACAATTACATTCATATTACCACTTATATAGACACAGCATTGAACGTTAGCATTTTCTGTAATTTATATTTGTTAGTCTTCTCTCCCCAACTAGATTGTTTCTTAACAGAAACTAAACTTTTACTTTATTTGTATCTTCAGTGATAACTAGTATTGGATTTACCACATAACTAGCAATCAAATTATTTTTGGTTGATTGACTAGTCTTTTCTCTAAAGTCACATATGGCTAATATGATTTCATTTCTTTCTACAATTTTGGATACATTTCAGTTTAAACAAATTGTGAATAAGGAAACTTGAATTTTCTTTTAATAAAGAATGATTAGAGTGTGATGATTTAATTTGAAATAAGATATAAGATTCTTATTAATGAGAACTATGCACCACAAAATTTAAATGCACATGGTACAAGAATATATCTTTGTTAAGTTCTACAATTTTTAAGTTCTAAATTTTTTTAAAAATTAAATATTTTCATTAGAGTTGACATTAAATATATTCAGGTGTACAGTATAGGGTTAGACATTTATATAACTTGTAAAGTGATTCCACCTCCATATATCTAGTACCAACCTGGCACCATCCATAGTTATTACAATATTATTGATTATATTCCCTATGCTGCACTCTACGTCCTGTTACTATTTCATAACAACCAACTTGTACTTCTTAATCCCTTCACTTTTTCACCCAGCCCACCAAATCCCCTCCCATCTGGCAACCATCAGTTTGTTCTTTGTATCTCTAAGCCTGTTGCTGTTTTGTTTGTTTATTTATTTTGTTCTTTAGATTTCATTTATAAGTGAAATCATATAGTATTTGTCTTTCTTTGTCTGACTTATTTCACTTTACATAATGCCTTCTAGGTCCATCTATGTTGTTTCAAATGGTAAGATTTCATTCTTTTTATGGCTGATTAACATTCCATTGTATATATGCACTACACCTTCTTTATCCATTCGTCTATAAATGGACACTTAGGTTAATCCCATATTTTGGCTATTGTAGATAATGATGCAGTGAGCATAGGGATGTATACATCTTTTTAAATTAGTGTTTTGAATTGCTTTCAATAGATACACAGAAGTGGAACTGCTGGGTCAATAAGTAGTTTTATTTTTAATTTTTTAAGGAATTTTCATACTGTTTTCCATAGTGGTTGCACCAACCTGTAATCACACAAACAATGCATAAAGGTGCTCTTTTCTCCACATCTTCACCAACATTTGTTGTTTGTGGATTTGTTGATGATAGCCATTCTGACAGGTGTGAGGTGATATATCTCATTGTGGTTTTAATTTGCATTTCTCTGATGACTAGTGACGTTGAGCATCTTTTATTATTTCTATTGTTCATCTGTGTGTCCTCTTTGGAGAAATGTTTATTCAGGCCCTCTGCCCATTTTTTTAACCAGATTGTCTTTTTGGTGTTAAGTTGCATGAGTTCCTTATGTATTTTGGAAATTAACCAATTATCAGATGTATCATTGGTAAATATCTTCTTCAAATCAGTAGATTGTCTTTTCATTTTTTGGATGGTTTCTTTTACTGTACAAAATTTTGTAGTTTGATATAGTCTCATTTGTTTATTTTTCTTTTGTTTTTCTTGCCAAAGGAGACATTTTAAATATATATATAATATATATATATACACTAAAAGCAAGGTCGGACGCTTTACTGCTTATATTTTCTTCTAGGAATTTTATGGTTTCAGGTCTTACATTTAAGTATTTAATCTATTTTGAGTTTATTCTTGTATATGGTGTGAGAAAGAGGTCTAGTTTTTCGGGGGGTGCATATACCTTTTCAGTTTATGCAACACCATTTGAAGAGTGTGTCTTTACACCATTGTATATTTTTGTTATAGATGAATTTACCATATAATTGTGGGTTTATTTCTGGGTTCTCTATTCTGTTCCCTGTTTTGATGCCAGTATCATGCTGTTTTGATTACCACAGACTTGTATACTTTAATATCAAGTAACATGATGCCTCCAACTTTGTTCTTCTGTCTTGTTTGCCTTAGCTATTTGGGATCTTTTGGGATTCCATATAAATGTTAGAATTATTTGTTGTAGTGCTGTGAAAAATGCCATTGGTATTTTGATAGGAATTGTATTGAACCTATAGATTGCTTTGGGTAGAATGAACATTTTAATGATGTTAATTTTTTCTCTCCATGAGCATGGTATATGCTTCCATTTATTTGTATCTTCTTCAGTTTCTATCTTCACTGGCATAATTTTGTGAGTAGAGGTTTTTTTCTCTTTGGTTAAATTTATTCCTAAGTATTTCATTTTTTAATGCAATTATAAATGGTATTGATTTTTAATTTCTCTTTTTGATACTTTGTTATTGGTATATAAAAATACAACTGATTTCTGAATATTAATATTATACCTTGCTACTTTACCAAATTTATTTATTATTCCTAATAATTTTGGGTGGATCTTTAGCATTCTCTATGTATAGCATCATGTCATCTGCAAATAATGATGGTTTACTTCTGCCTTTCCAATTTGGATGTATTTTATTTCTTTTTCTTATATTATTGCTGTGACTAGGGCTTTCAATACAATGTTGAGTGAAAGTGGTGAGAGTGGACATCCTTGTCCTGTTCCTAATCTTAAGAAAAACACCTTAACTTTTCATTGATAAGTATGATGTTAGCTGTGAGTTTGATACATAGGGCCTTTATTATGTTGAGGTATGTTCCATCTATTCCCAATTAACTTGAGAATTTTTATCATAAATAAATGCTGAATATTGTCTAATGTCTTTCCTGCATCTAATATGATCAGATGATTTTTATCTCACCTTCAATTCTAAATAATAATTTTGCTAAATAAAGTAGTTTTAGGTCTTTGCTTTTTATCACTTCAAACATTTCATGCTAATTCCTCTGGGCATGCTAAATTTCTGTTGAGAAATCAGCTAATAACCTTATGTGAGCTCCCTTGTATGTAACTAACTGCTTTTCTCTTGCTACTTTTAAGATTCTCTCTTTGATTTTAACATTTTGCATTATAATTATGATGTTTCTTAGTTTAAGCCTCTTTAGGTTAATGTTTAGAATTTTCTGTGCTTCTTAGACTTGTATGTCTATTTCCTTCCCCAGGTTAGGGAATTTTTCCATCATTATTATTTCAAATAAATTTTCATTCAATCTCTTGCTCTTTCTTTTCTCCTTCTGATACCCCCATGATGCAAATATTGGTACTCTAGATATTGTCCCAGAGATGCCTTAAACTGTCCCCATTCTTTTTAGTCTTTTTTTTCTATTCTGGGTTGGTGTTTTCCACTACCTTATCTTCCAAATCACTGCTTTGATGCTCTGCTTTATATAATCTAAGTTAGATTTCTTCTAGTGTATTCTTTATTTTAGTTATTGTTTTCTTCATTTCTGATTAGTTTTTTTATGGTTTCTCTATCCATTGACAACAATCTCTTACTATCTCTTTGTTTAACTCTATCTGAGATCTTTTATTCTACCCTTACATTCATTTAGCATTCTTTTAACTAGTGTTTTCAACTGTGTATGTGGTAGACTGTTTGTCTCCATTTTGTTGTTATTTTTCTGAAATTTTTTCCTATTTTTTCATCTGGGACATGTTTTTTTGTCTCTCCATTTTGGCTGCTTCTCTGAGTTTGTTTCTATGTGTTACATAGATCTGCTACATCTCCCAGTCTGTGGCAGGGTGGTCTTATGTAGAAATAGTCCTGTGGGTCCTGGTGTCACAGTCTCACTAGTCTTCTGCTCCAAGTGTTCCAGGTATGTCTGTGTGTGAGTTGTGTATGCCCTCCTATTATAATGGAACCTTGATTGTTGTTGGTACATAAGTGGGTAGAGTTGACCCTTAAGCTAACTGGCTGTGAGGACTAGCCACAAATGCAGGTTGATGAGCTGTTGTGTGGTATTCGTCCTAATAGAGAAGCATTTGCTCCACTGAAACTCTAGTGTCTGCCTAGACCACCTGTTGGGTTGTCTGTGTAGCCAATCAAGTGGGACTCTGGTGTGGTCTGAAGCCAGCCAACAGGCATTTGTGTCTGGGGTGTATTGGGAAGGAATCTGGGGCATGTTAAGGTCATCCACTGCCTGTATCCAGCTTGGGGCTACCTGGTAGAATCTTACAAAGTGATCCATAATTGGTAGCTGCCTGTGCTGGTCCTGGAGTCACCTGTGAGAGCCCATGCTAACTGAGGCTAATTGCTTCCAGTGCCAGATCTCAGGCCTCTCAGCAAGAGGCACAGGGCATGCCAAGGCAAACTGTCACCTGCCTGGTATCTGTAAACCTTTGAAAATTTTTAGGAAAGTCCACAGCATGGGCCTAGGCCAGTTGTCTATGAAGAACAGCTGCTGAAAGTGGCTTAGGCAGGTCAGGTGTTAGGTGGGACAGGATCTCAGGGAATCACCAGGATTGGATGAGCATTGTTTACCAGGATAATGAAAATTCAGATTTGTTGCCCACCTGTGCCTGTAGGCTATGTGGGAAGAAGGCTCAGTAGAGAAAGAATGGTGGCTCCAATTTTAGTCTCCTCCAACCCTCATCCTGAAGCCACACAATTCACTTCTTGCCTATCTGTCCATGGTGTTTTTCAAGCTACTCTCCATTTGCTGGAGCTTAGGGTGTATTTGTTAGTTTGTTTGTGCACAGGCTCTTTAAGGGGAACACCAGGAATCCAGCAGCCCCCATCTTACCCAGATGGTATCCCTGCTGATTTTCACAGCCAGACATTGTGGGGACCCTTCTTCTCAGCATTGGTGCTCTGAGTTGGAGAGCTCAGTGTGGAACCCCTTGCTCTTCAGGGGGGACCTCTGAAGCTGAGATATCCCTCTTGAATCTCAGCTGCCACATGTAGGTATGGGACTAGTTCATTTTGTGTCGTTGCCTCTTCTACCAATCTCTACGTGGCTTCTTTATATCCCCAGTTATAGGAGTTCCATTCAGGTAGTCTTCAGATGGTTCTCCAGGGTTATGGTCTATAGTTTAGTTGTAATTTTGATGTGGTCATGGGAGGAGGAAAGTGCAGCATTTACCTACTCCATTATCTTGTCTGAAAGTTGGTACAAGAACATTTTGATTGCAAAAGTAAAATGTGATTGTATCCTGATTGATTGCTATTTCTTTCATCTTCAGCTCTCTAAGGATTTTTTAAAATATCTATGTGCTTCTTTCTAATTCCATTACCTTACCCTTCCACCTTTGATTTCGGTTTATACATCATTATAATTTTAATTTTTACCTTTTTCTAAAATCATTTTCTTTTATTTTTATTTGGACATTTTGCTCCTGTGTAACACATAATTAAAGTGTATAGCTCACAGTGTACAGCTCAATGAAGTTTCATAAAGAATCCTCCCCCCAAATCTCACACAAGTGTAGAAATAGAATATATCATTGGCATTCTGGAAGCCCCCATTCCTTCTTCTAAGGTTATTCTTCTCCCAACTTTTCATGCCATAGATTAGATTTTCTTACTTTTGAACTTATTTTGTTTTAAAATTTGCTGTTTACTAGTGGCCAATTTTTAAAAGATTCTGATTTATACCCCCTTGCCCCACAGAAAGATTCCTGGGGTTATATTTTTCTTCATTTTAAAAGATAAATTTAATGATGCAGTTTATTATCTTGAAAATGTCATGTTCATCATTAAATCCATCTTTCCTGTGACTTGCTAATGGACCTCCTGTGTAACTTCCTCTCCAATCCTTTTATTAAAACCTTGTAAATTTCAGTAGTCCTTCCACATACACCTTCCTTAGAGGGACTACTGTCCTTTCTTGTCCCTTGCAATTATCAAGATTGCTATAGTATGAGTTTACCTTCTTTTATATTCTCAGATAGAGATCATTTGATATATTTCAAGATTAAACGTTCTACCTTTCTTTGTGAGTCCACAGTACTGTTGTACTTTTCCTTTCTTAAGAAAGAAATAAAATCCCATGTGTATTAATTATAGAGTGTTGCTTTAATTTCTAAAGATTCCTGGGGCACTTACAAGCATTTAAAAATTCTCATTTCACTTGGCTGATTAGTTTTATGGTTAAAATTTTAAATCTAGGAATTAGACCTTACATTGCTTTGAGCTATGCATTCATTAATACTTACTATGCAAATTCAAATGGTCACTGATGTTTTCTTTTCTGTAACTCTTATCTTTATTTACTTTCCTCCTTTTTGTTCAGAGGCATATTGAGACTTTGATTGAGGCTCTATTCTTTACTTATAGCATCAGTGTTTCTAAAGAACCATTCGGATGATGGATGTACCATGTGTTTGTTTCCCCAAAAAATGCCTAGAATAACTCTCTCTAATGAACTATTTTGAGCACTTAAAAGAATTTGAAGAATTGAAAACTATAAGTACATCTCACATTCTTGATACACTTAAACTCTAGGGACACAAAATATTATAAATGATAAAGCTCTTGACCAGAAGACAGGCAACATATGTTCTTATTTTGGGCAGGCAGTTAAACAGCTATAGAATCTTAGCAAGTTAATCTCTTGTCATTCTTCATCTATGGGATTGTGCTACAGAAATTCTTAGTGATTGTGTGGAAGGAGAGTACCTAGTCCCTCTGGGGACACATAAGGATCTGTAAGGGTGCATATTTTCATGATTCCAAATATAAGAAATGAAATTACTCAAAATATTCTTGTGTTATAGGCATGCATAATGGTTCATTGAAAAAAGAATCATATGAGAAAATGGGTTTAAAGATGTTGAAGGCACTGACCAAGAGTATCTTTAGAATATCTAAGAACCTAATATCTATAAAGACCTTTATGTTCATTTCATTTCTTAAAATTTTGGTTGCATCATTTTTTCCTGTGTACCCTCCTCAGAGCTTTCTGTAAATTATACAGTCCCACCCAGACTGTCTGGGTCTTCTACTCCTTCAAATTTCCTAATAAAAATAAATAATTTCTCCTACTATAATCAAAACCCAAAAGAGCAGGAAGTTCTCCAGCATGACCCTTTGCCTACACTCCCTGTAGCAGGGCTCTGCCAGCCCTTAGGAGCTGAAAAGAAACAGAGTTGAAACTTACATCTGAGTCTTTTACGTCCTGCATTTTTCACTAACTGTGCAGATGGTGAGCATGTCATTTTATGTCATGAGGATCAATCCCTAAATGAAAAGTTAGAATTTTACTTCCTATACTAGTAGTGCCAATCTAGAACCAGCTCTAAGGTTGTTGGGAGACCAGAGTAGATTCAGGGTGGGGTGAGGGGCAGGATCCCACAGAGAAAACCCTCAAAGAAGAGCCAGACGAGAATAGCAGGGGGTAGAAGGTACAAACAAGTGAGCCAGCTGCACTTCTTCCCCAGTCCCATGTCAGACCATCTGGGATACCAAGAGGAAGACTAGAATGGCAGAATTTCTTAACAGGTGCTTGGTAGTGGTGGCACTTAGGAGACAAACTATGTGATCTTATTAATAGTGTAGAGGTAATCAGAGAGGGAGGGAAGAAGAAAGAAAAAGGAGTAGATCAGAGGACTACTGTGAAGAATTTGGAAGATGATCATGGATGAAAAGTTTTTGAACTTTGTTTTAAAACAAATTAAATGAGATCATATCATTTATTTGTCTTCACCATTTGGCCTCATCAGAAGTTGATTTAACAATGAAAATTTAGGGAGTGAATCTCAGGAGGCAGCCACCCAGTGAACTTTTCCTTTATCTGCACCCTGAATGCAAGATTCCATAAAGGTACTGTGGTAATGGAGAGGTGGAATGGAGGTCAGCTCCAAGTGGTTAACAGGCCTTTTCCTGTACCGAAAATTGCTTGTATTGTCATGGCAAAACAAAACTTACGACTGTAAAGAATTAACTTGCATGAATAGTGAGTAATTGGAGTGCAGTGAACCAAAAGAAAGTTAGGCTTTTTTACACACACGTGCGCGCACACACACACACACACACACACACACACACACACACACATACAAAGACACCTGAGAAATGGACATTTTCTTGACGATTGCTAGGAGTTGACTGTGGACTCCTTCCACCAAATGGCAGGATGAACAGTGAGGTTTTTACTTGAACTTGGAAGCATTTTGTTTAAAGAAATGAAGGTCTGAGCCTATTTCTCTGACTCCCACAGGAAGTGGTGAGCTTTAAGCACAGCTACAGGCTTTCCTGTGCAGCATAAATTGGCCCAATGTGAGCAAAATATTCTTATCTGATGAAGAACTGGAAGTTGACTGTGTGCTAGAATATTGGAAGTAATACTGGTTCTCTGCTTAACTCTTCCCTTATTCTTTCTTTTTCTGCTGTCCTTTCAACTGTGGCAGTCACACGGGGCTCTTGATTTTTTTCTAGCTTCTCACATGATTTTGATTAGGAAGAAAAAATAGAACTGAGAACAAAAATACTCCTACTTTTTCTCCTCTTCTTTCAGATTAATGTGCTTAATTGTTAATCTTTTTGTTTTATGTTTGTGTCAGGAATATACTTATATTTTAACCCAATAGTGCCTCTTTTTATCCTATCTCTTTTTAAATTTGTCTTGGGAAAAGAAGTATTAATATGAAACAATAGAACTACACTTGACTAAAAACTATTCATCTTCTAGGAGATATAAACTGATCAGACAATTTGATTTCCAGTCCTGGATTAGCATCTAAGTAGATATGTGGCCTTGAAAAATTTACTTGAAGTACCTGGTGTTAATTTTCTCATCTCTGAAAATGACAAAGTTGGATTAGGTACTCTTCCGGGTACCTCCCAGGAGATTTTATGATTATTGTTGTCAGGTATGTTGGTTCCACCTTCATGAGATAAGCCAAAATGGGACTTCTTACCTGCACAGGAAAATGAAGACAAAAAACAAACAAAACAAAACAAAAAATACCACCCAATTCTTGCATTTATTTCCCTAATGAAATAAAAAATGACCAAAAATAAAATTTATTACAATTTATTAGCACCATTGGATAATGGCTTAGATGAAGAGGGAACACAGATTACAGAGCTATGCATATCAGACACCTAGAAAGCAGACAAAAAATGTTTGCTGGAGTACACACTGTTCTAGCTGCAGATGGAGATGCATAGCATTGTGAAAAGAGCATAGAATTTATAAAATGGAGGTTTAAGTCTATGCTCCATTACTTGTAGTTTTATGATTTATAACTAGCCACTTTATGTTTCTGAGCCTCAGTTTTCTCAACTGCAAAATGGGATGAGCATCTACACTCACATTTGGGAGAGTGACATAATGTGTATGAAAATGATTCACAATGTGTACAGTGCTTGAAAATATTCTTGTACAAAACCAGAGTTAACTTGCGTAGCCCTTAGATTGTATACTAAGGAAGGTGGCCCCTCTGATCTATAATGTATTTTCCAGGGTTGAGCATCTTTTACTCCGTGATATGGCTAAGATTCTGCCCCTAGGCTACAGATGTGCTGGTTCCAGACAACCTGGAGCAATGCTTGCTATGTCCAGAATTTTGAAGAGGGAGACTAGGAGTTTCATACAACCTTACCTTTGGCCCTCCATTCATAATGCAGCCCACCAAAGACATTGATGGGCATATCCACTCATCTTGTTAACCTCTAACTACTACTAAGATATTCTAGGTCAAGGCTTCATGTGCAATTATCATAAAAAAAACCTTTAGTCCCAAAATATGAGACATTTGTCTTCATGTCAGTGTTTATACATGCAATCTAAAGGAAAAGAGGTTTAATGTGTTGGTAGTAAGAAAAGGAGTCAAGTTATGTACTTTGTTTTTCAGTCCAATTGAGTAGTTCTTGCTTTTATTTTGCCATTTATTGAAAAGGACCAAATTGCTAGTAACAGCATCCTAAATTTATAATGGAGAGATGACTGCTCGTAGAGTCACTTGCAAATCTAAATTACATAATGTAAAAGTGGGTTTATTATTGTAAAATGTAGGGGAATCGTCTTTACCAGAACAATGTGGACTCACAACCCTTCCACCTTCGCAAGACCTAGCTGTTTTGATGCTAGGAATGTCTTTCTCTACCAGCCTGTCTTCCTCTACCAGCCTGGCAGTCAGATCACTTGAGAGATACATGGACTGTGAATGTTCCCTTATAGCAGCCTGTTAAGTAGAACATATGAATGAAAACAAACTCTTGGTCTTTTTTTTTTTGTTATTTAAAATATATCTTTATTGATTTCAGAGAGAGGAAGGGAGAGGGAGAGAGAGAGATAGAAACATCAATGATGAGAGAGTCATCGTTGATCGGCTGCCTCCTGCGCACCCCCAACTGGGAATCGAACCTCAATTTCCCAGATCCTAGGTGGATGCTCAACCACTGAGTCATGCCCGGGCATGAAAGCAAACTCTTGGTCTTAAAGAAATAAAAAATAAAAGGGCAGAGGAATAATTGATCAGGGAACAAAAAATTCAGTTTACTATGAAAACATCTTTTGAAGTCTGTGATATTAATTTTTATATTTTGGAATCAGTTTTTACTCATTGTTCTCTATTGCTTATCCCCCAAATGAATGTCAATATGATCATTCATCTCCCATGAGTCTGTGTGTCACCAGTACAGTAAGGGGTGTCTCTGATATTTTTAGACACAATGATTATACAAGTAAAAGGTCGAATTCCACTTCTGTGCTGCTGAATGCAGGCTACACCCTGGCACAGAGACCATTCTGAAGCAGCACTAACTCTAATTATACAAAGGCTTTCTTTGACAGGAAAATGCATTGTGGGTTGAGGAAGGGAAGATATTTCCAGATTTGAACTTGAACCGAAGTTAATGCTGACAGTAGAGTTAACTAATAATGGCTGGAACTAGGAAGTACAGACAGGCATTGCACGACTGAGTGCTGGTGGCCAGTGCTCTCTGTGGGCAAGGACAACATCTTCCATGACCCACAGGACCCACAGGGTGGAACTGATTTTGAAAAATTCCAGAGGGTAGAATTGGTCTTTGGGGATTTGCCATTCTTTTGTTTAAGGGTTTAGTAAATATTTTGGTTGAAAGGAGATGGTACCACGGCGGAGCTCTGTAGGCCTAAATGGGCTTTCTCCTCCCCAACTCTTGCTGGTGATCAGGGATACCTAGCCTCCAGGTATGCTATATCTGATAACTTGTAGCCCCCCCAACCCCATTTTCTACTTCCACCTCATATATTTTCTTAAAAAAAATGAACTACCATAACCTGGAAAGACAAGAATAAAAGGAGGCCACCAATGCCTTTACCCTTGACCTAACTTGTACGCTCTACTTTCAGTGATGAGGGACCGATAAGCCACCTACACCCACAAGCACAGAATTTACCAGTCTGTCATTTTGGCTGGGAGGCAGGACAGCTTCTGGCAAACTTAACAAGCTGATTTTCTAAGTGATAGGAAAACTCTTTCTTAATACAGCTCTGCTTCCTGTGTTAAAGCATTCAACCTAAAGAAGATAACACAAATCACCTGACAAGATGTGAAGTATAAATGAAAATTTTCTTTTTCATTTTGAATTTTGTTTTTTTTTAATTTCCCTTTACTTAAGGAATGTGGGCTTTGTCTTAATACACCAAGTTTATATAAGACAACTTGGGTTGGAATTATGAAACTTGTATATTACATCTGCTTTTCAGAGCAGCCAGCATTAGTATCATGTGTAGCATTTCAGTGGTTTAACTGTTATAATTGCTTGATTAACATTAAGTCGTTCTCCTGTCACTGTGTCTCTGATGATCTCTATGCAGGCGGCCAGTGACAGAGAAGAAATGTAAAACTATGAAAGAGCAGAGGGAGATAAATGGAACCTAAACAAAATGTGGAGTTACTTCTCTAGATAACTCCAGTAAAAACCAGTTCATGTGCCAGCACCTCCTCCCAAGAAATCTCAGGTCTCTAAGACTGAGAAAACCCAGGCTTTTTGGCTAGGCTAGTGCTCCTTCACCTCAGACTGTGTCACAAAAACTGGATCCTATCTGCTTTTCCACTTCCTAGTCTGGAAATGTCACCTCTAAAGCAGAAATACCTGGCCTAACAGGTACACCACCTCCCCAGCTACCACGGTGCTAGAGCAAAGTAATAGGGTTGAAAGTGATTTTAAAAGTTTAAAACGTACAAATTCAGATGTCTGCAGGAGCATATTTTTGACTTTTACTATTATAAAGATATAATCATAAAAGATCTCTTTTCTTGTAATAGTCCAAGTAATTGCCACAGGCATTTTTGCTATTTAACAGGTCTGTGTTTTATCAATTTGTCAGGAAGCTAAGCATTATACATATTAAAACTCATTTAAAAAGCTGGAAATTCTAATTTTGACTTTTATTTATAACTCAAGTTCACTGAGATGACACCAATCTCTCTTTAAAAATGTCTAGAGATGTTTTTAAAGAGAGACAAAGTCAAAACCAAGTTGATTCCAGCTTTCTCAGTTTATGAACTTCCCTTTTGTTTTCTGCTGCTTCTACTGCCACAGTGGGTGCTGCTCCATTATTAGGCTGCTGGTGCCATATGAGCCATTCTTTTCCCAGATAGACTGCAAAAAGGACAGAGAGAACATCCAGCAGTCCATAGTCAGTATTGGAATGAGATGGGCCACCATTTCAGGAATGAAAGTTAATATGCAATCAAAATAGTATTACTTTATTACCAGTGGGGATAATGTCAGGGATGAAGACACCGAAGGCCATTTTAAGTCCATCAACTGGGTAGTGAATTTTGCACATCAGTTCTTTGTACCTTCATTTTTGCTCTCCTTGGATACAAGAGCAAAAGCCACAATACATCGTAGAAATGCCCTACACTTTGTAATCTAAAAATCTGAAATATACATATTGACTCTACTCCTTAATATACATATGAATGATCTTGACAAATTACTTCAGTTTTTGGAGCCTGAGCCTCAGTTTGGTCATATGTTAAGAGGAATTCAATAATAAAATATTACATATTTTAGGGTGTCACCTTGAGGATGGAAAACATTCTATATTAAATGACTAATGTAGCACTTGGCACATAATACATCTCAAATAAAGAGAAGTCATAATAGTTATTTTGTCAAATGTTTTTTCTGCATCATTTGAGATGGTCATGTATATGGGGGTCTGGTTCTTCATTCTGCTAATGTATTATTTTTATAATTTTCATATATTGAACTGTGCTTGCATACTAGTTGGCCACGATATATAATTGTTTTAATATATTGAATTCAGTTTGCTAGTATTTTGTTTAGGATTTGTATGTACATCAATATTCATAAAGGATATTGGTCTGTAGTTTTTTATTTGTTCTTTTCTTGTAGCATCTTTACTGGATTTGTTATCAGGGTAATGCTGGCTGCATAGGATGATTTAGAAAGTGTCATCTCTTTTTCAATTTTTTGGGAGAATTATGAATTGGTGTTAATTCTTTGTTGGGAGATTTTGATTACTGATTATTCTCCTTACAAGTATAAATCTATTCATATTTTCTATTTATTCATGATTCAGTTTTGGTAGATGTGTATTTCTAGAAATTTGTCCATTTTGTTTAGGTTATCCAACTTGTTGGCATACAAATATTTATAACATTCTCTTGTAATAGTTTTTAGTTCTATAAAATCAGTAGTAATATCGCACTTTGATTTCTGATTTTAGTCACTTGAGTTTTCTCTCTTTTTACATAGTCAATCAAGCTATAGGTTTGTTAATTTTGTTGGTCTTTTCAAAGAACCAACTGTTGGTTTCATTGATTTTCACTATTGCTTTTCTTTTCTATATTGTTTCTCTCCGCTCTAATTTTTATTACAGTAAAACCTGGATATAACAGACTAATTTTGGCAAGGGGGTGTCTGTGAAAGCCAAAAGTCCATTATATAATAAAGTAGATTTTCCGAATGTGTATGCTAAAAAATTGACAAATTAGTTTACCTGTTTTTACTTATGTAGACACATTTGTATAATTAAAACTAAGTATGAATGAAAAGTTTAATTTCACAGAAAGGTTTTCTGTATGTATAAGTATAATTTTACATTTATATTGAAGAGGTATAGTAAATTTGTGCATTCACCAGTCACCTTGAGTAAACAAATGCACATGGCTGGGCATGGCTTAGTGCAGGTCTGAACATCAATAGGCCTAAGTTCAAACTGCTGCAGAAATTCACGCCATGAGACAACAGAATCAATTACCTCATTCGATGTGGCATGATCATGTGCTAATCATTCACTGAATATTGTTTAAGAGTAGTGACTGTTGAATTTAAATATGTAGAGTATAGTTTTAGATATGTAATATTTATTTATGTGGGCAAAATTACAACAGTGTTTTTTCCAACAGACAGCTTGTTAAAATTTGTTAAAAATAACAAGGAATTAATATCACAAAAATAACCAATTAATTTAATTATAAGCAAATCTTGGTTAACATTTTAAAATTAACAGGGTGTTAATTTTCACATATATGTATGGACTAGAAATTTTTTTAATCTTTATTGCTGAGAGTATTACAGGTGTCCTTGCCTTTTTCCTCCCATTGCCCCCCTCTGCCCAGATCCCACCCTATCCTGGGCCTTTACCACCCTACTGTCTGTGTCTATGGGTAACTCATGTATGCATATAAGTTCTTTGGTTAATCTCTTTACACACACCCTGCCCCCCTTTCCTCTGAGATTCATCAGTCTGTTCTATGTTTCCATGCCTCTGGTTCTACTTTATTCATAAGTTTATTTTGTTCATTAAATTACTTGTCTGTTTATTTTTAATTTTAGATTCTGTAGTTGATACATGTGTATTTATTGCAATTTTATTGTTCACATTTTTTATCTTTTTTCTTCTTTTTCTTAAGAAGACCCTTCAACATTTTATGTAATACTGGTTTGGTGGTGATGGAGTCCTTTAGTTTTTTCTTGTCTGTAAAGCTCTTTATCTGTCCTTCAATTCTAAATGATAGCTTACTTTCAAGAAATTCAGTGAGACCTTCAAGGAACTTAGTGAGAACATCAGCGACATAAAAAAGGACCAGTCAGAAATGAAGGACATATTAACTAAATTGAAGAATAATTTATAGGGAATCAACAGTAGAGTAGAGGATACTGAGAATCAAATCTGTGGTTTGGAATATGAGGAAGCAAAAAACACCAAATCAGAACAGCAGAAATGCAGAGTCCAACAATATAAAGATAGTATGAGGAGCTTCTGGGACAACTTCAAGAGTACCAACATTCACATCATGAGGGTAACAGAAGGAAAATAGAGGAGGCAAGATATTGAAACCTATTTATAAAAATAATGAGAGAAAACTTCCCTTACCTGGTGAAAGAAATAGACATACAAGTCTAGGAAACACAGAGAATCCTAAACAAGATGAATCCAAAGAGGCCCACACCAAGACACAACATAATTAAAATGCCAAAGGTTAAACACAAAGAGAGAATCTTAAAAGCAGCAAGAGAAAAGCAATTAATTACCTACAAGGGAGCACCCACATGACTGTCAGCTGATTCTCAACAGAAACTTTGCAGGCCAGAAGGGAGTGGCAAGAAATATTCAAAGTGATGAAAAGCAAGGACCTACAACCAAGATTATTCTGTACTGGAAATGTTTTCTGTTAAATCTGAAGTCTATTAAATCTATTAAATTTATTGTATTTTTTCTTTTTTTTAGCTATAGATTTAGTTTGCTTTTTTTTTTCCTATTTCCTTAGAGAGTAAATTTACATTATTGATTTGAGATCCTTTGTTTTTGTTTTTTTAATGTAAACATTTGTAAATATAAATGTCCCTTTTTGCACTGCTTTTCTGCTTCCCATACATTTTAATATACTGTGTTTTTTGTTTCCCTTTCATTTGTCTCAAGGTATTGTCTAATCTCCCTTGTGATTTCTTCTCTGATATATTGTTTAATTTCCAAACATTTATTTGTAAAATTAATTAATTTTAATTAATACTGTAGATTTTCCAGTTATCCTTCCGCTATTTGATTCCATTGTGATCAAATACATAATTTCAATCTTCAAAATTTATTAAGATTTTTTGTGGTCTAACATATATATGGTCTATCCTGGAGAATGTTCCATGTCCAAAGGAGAAAAATGTGTATTCTGCTGTTGTTGGGTGGAGTGCTCTGTATATATCTGATAGCTTCAGGTGCTCTGTAGTGTTGTTCAAGTCCACTGTTTCCTATTGATCTTTTGTCTGGATGTTCTACTTATTACCAAAGATGGGGGTATTGCAGTCTCCTACTATTATCTTAGAGCTGTCTATTTTTCCTGTCAATTGTGTACATGTTTGCTAGATATATTTTGGAGCTCTTTGAATGTTTTGTGTATATATATTTATAATTGTCATATCTTCATAGTGATTGATTATTTTATCAATACATAATATCCTTCTTTGCCTCTTGTAATAATTTTTGACTTAATTACTATTTTGTCTAATATTTATATAACCACCTGTTTTCTTTTTCTTACTTTTTGCACAAAATATCCTTTTCATGGTTTTATTTCCAACTTAATTCTGTCTTTAGAGCTAAAATAAGTCTCATGTTGATAGAAAAAGTTCAACTTTTTTAAAAAATCTGTTCTTCCAGTCTATACATTTTGATTGGAGAATTTAGTCCATTTACATTTGAAGTAATTACTGATATGGGAGGAAGGAGGTATTAGTTTGGTCATTTTATTTGTTTTCTGTACATCTTATATCTTTTTTTTGTCCCTTATTTCCTCCATTACTGCCTTCTTTTGTGTTTAGTTGAGTTTTTATAGTGAAATCTTTTCATTATTTTTTCATTTCCTTTTGTATTTAGATGTTTTTTAGATATTTTCTTTGTTATCATCATGGTTATTACTAAAGTTATAACAATCTAAATTGAACTAATACCAGCAACTTTAATTGCATAAAAACTCTATTCTTATATAGATCTCCCCCTGTATGTTATTGATGTTACAATTATATATTTATACTTTATGTACCCATTTACATAGATATAAAATTACTTTTTATGCATTTGTCTTATAAATCCCAGAGTGAAGTTAAATTAAAAGTGGAGTTACAAACAAAATTACAATAGTGGCTTTCATATTTACCCATGTGTTTACCTTTAACAGGATCATTATAACTTCATTCAGTTTCAAGTTACTGTGTAATATTCTTTCATTTTGATATGAAGGTGTGATATTGTGATTTATAATAAGAAATATTGGTACAGCTACTATTTGGTCTTTGTCCCTGTTTCTGGCACAGAGCTCCTAAAACTGTTGGAATTTCCTAAGTGATGAGAACAATTAAGGTGTCTTTTGTTATGTTAATGAGATGACTTTTGGAAAGTCTCTAGATAACCTCAGGCTGAGGATTGGTTGCCTCAGGTACTAACCATGCCTTTAGAGGGTTGGAATTTTCAATCCTACCCTTGGAACTTGAAGGAAGAGAGAAAGGCTGAAGATTAAGTTTAATCACCAATATTCAATGATCTCATCAATTATGCCTATGTAACAAAGACTCCATAAAAATCCAAAAGGATGGGCTCTGAGAGCTTCAGGGTTGGTGAACACATGGAAGTGGGGAGAGTGGCACACTAAACAGGATGACAGCTCTGCAACCCTCACCACATACCTTGCTCTATGCATCTTTTCCATATGGCTATTCCTGAGTTATATCCTTTATAATAAACCAGCAAACTAGTAAGTAAAATGTTACTCTGAGTTCTGTGAGCCATGCTTGCAAATTAATTGAATCTAAGGAGGAATCATGTGAACCTCTGATCTATAGTAAGTCAGTTGGAAGCATAGGTGTCATGTACTTGTGATTGGAATCTATAGTGGGGACGTGGGGGTAGTCTTATAGGACTGAAAACTTAACCTTTGATCTGATGCTACCTCCAGGTAGATAATGTCAGAATTAAGTTAAATGCTTAGTGCTATTAGAAAAAACACACATCTGAGATGGACTTCTTTTAGCATTCATTGTAGGGCAAGTTTAGTGGTAATGGACTCTCAGTTTTTGTTTGTCTGGATATGTCATAGTTCCCTCCCTCACTTTTGAAGGATTATTTTCTTGATAAAGAATTCTCAGTTGAGTTTTTTCTTTCAGCACTTTAAATATATCATCCCACTGTCTTGTGGCCTCTAAGGTTTTGCTGAGAATTTGAGGAACAATCTTATTAAAGATCCCCTGTACTTGATGAATCACTCCACACTTATTGATTTCAAGATTCTCTCTTTGGTTTTGGCTTTTTTCAGTTTGATTATAATTTGTTTTGATGTGGATCTCTTTTGGTCATCTTACTTGGAGTTTGTTGAGTTTCTTAGATTTGTAGATTCACGATTTCATAAAATTCAGGAAGTGTCCAGCCACTATTTCTTCAAATACTTTCTATGACACTTTCTCTCTTTTCTCCTTCTGGAATTCCCATAATGCATATGTTGGTCCTTTTAATGGTATACCATAAGTTCCTTATATTCTGTTCACTTTCTTCAGCTATTTTTTTTCTGTTCCATAGACCCAATAATTTCAGATGCCCTATCTTAATGTTCTCTTATTCTTTCTTCTGCCTACTCATATCTGTTATTGAATCCAACTAGTGAATGTTTCATTTTAGTTATTACATTTATTAAGTCCAATATTTCTGTTTATTTATCTTTTAAAATTCTTATTTCTTTGTTGATATTTTCATAACTATATATATATGTATGTATGTATATACATACATACATATTTCCTAATTTCCTTTGGCTCTTTGTCCATGTTTTCCCTCAGAACAGTGAGCATATTTAAAAAACTTGTTTTAGTGTTTGTCTACTAAGTTCATTGTCACCTTTTTGGGGGACAGTTTTTGTCAATTTATTTTGTCCCTCTGATGAGCTGTATATCCCTGTGTTTTTTGTTATTGTTGTTGTTGTTATTTTGTTTATAAACCTTGGGGGGGGGAGTGTTTTTGAAATTTAAGTATTTGGCTATTATAATGTGGTAATTTGCTTATTTTATTGTTGAAGGCTGTGATAGTCCACTTGGTTTTAGACTTTTCCAAAAGTCTATTTTTGCCATGTGTGCTCACTGAAGTCTCTGTTGCTTAACTTTGTGTTCAGCTAATGTTTAGATAGACATTTCCTTGAATTCCAGAAGCTGAAATAGAGGGGAAAAAACACTCACAGAAAGGGAGATACAGAGGGAGACAGAGAGTAAAATCAACCACTCCCAGTCCTAGTAGTCTGGTTCTGTGAGGAAGTACTCTTTCCACTTAGTTAGACTTGCTCTGAGCTGAGGAATCAACCTTAGGGGAAAGTTTAAGGTCTTCTCTGGGTTATTCTGAACACGTATCTTACTTATGTTTACATGTGGCTTTCTAGGTTCCCCTATAAAAATGACTGCTTTTGAATTTCCTGATTTCCCAAAAAGTCTCACCCCACTTTCTCCTCTGGGCCTTAGATGGCTTATTGTATGTCTCCAGTGAGGCTCTATTGCCCCAGGTGTGCGTGTGTTTGTAATCTCCTTGTAGCTCTTGTGAACAGAACCTTCAGCTTTTCCTGCCTGTGTCTTGAGTTATGTGAGAAAGAGACAGGGAATCAGTTCCTTCAGGCATTCCCAGCCAGGTTAGAACAGATGTATGTAATAATTTGCAAATAAGTTTTCTCTCCCTGGAACTGACTGGGAACTAAGTTACCACTACTTAAGACCAAGACTGTTGGCATTTGTGCAAGGTTTTTTGTTTTTTGTTTTTGTTTTTTATAATTATATGAAGGAACATGAGCTTAGATCTTCCTAGTCCAACATTTGGGTGATGTTTCATCATTATTATTTTATATGGATTTACTACATATCAAAAACTGCAGTGAGCTGGTTATTTTCTCTTTGTCTTCCAGACCCATTCTCTACCCTTCTCTGTCCCAGTCTGTGCCCTGTAGGCTGATCTATAGAGGCTATATCAATGGGCCTTTAGCCCAAGTAGGAGGAGAGGGAGGCTGTGAATTTTATTCCCTTTCTGCAGTGTATGCAAGTTGGCCACATTTTTCCATCAAATGTCACAGTTCTACTCCAATGACCCTCTCCCCATAACTACCCACTGCTGAAATCTGGAACTGGCACATTTCCCTTCAGACCTGGGGGTAATAAAGAGCTTAACAACCACCATCACCTTTTGCTGTTTTAGCCCCAAGGTCTTTCAACATCTTTTGTACATGTCTCTAAATATTTCCACACCTCAGTAAATAACCCTTTTATTGACACCCCTTACTCACTCAATTTGAGAGTGCCATCTGTTTCCTGCTGGAACTCTGATTGACATACTGCACTATTGGCTACTGTTTCTCTTTCAGAGAAATGCTTCTGATTTTGGATAAATGTTCTCAGATATCAGCAGATTTTGAAGGCTATTTTGGGTCAATTGATAGGAATTCATTTCCTTGAATGAATTTATAATACTTATTAGTATGATACTCACTTGGGATTCAGAAAATGTCTCATTAAAAATGTATCCTTGCCCTGGCCAGTGTGGGTCAGTTGGTGGGAGTGTTGTCTCATACACTGAAAGGCTGCAGGTGTGATTCCAGGTTGAGGCACATTCCTGGGTTGCAGGTTTGATCCCCAGCCCTGGTTGGGGATAGCGAGGGAGGAAACAGACTGATATTTCTCCTTATCTCTGCCTTCCCTTCCCCCTCCCTAAAAATCAATGAAAATTCCTCTGGTGAGGATTTTTAAAAAATGCATCCTTGATTCTGAAATCTGAAATATAAAACAAAAAAGTTATGGCTTAATTCCTACAAAACAAGTAAATGAAAAGACTCTACTCCCTATGTGGGTAGGCAGAGCAGAGTAGCAATCCCCCATCACAGTGATCTGTCCTAGGAGTAGGATCATCTTGCCTTCCTCCAAATTGAGGAGATGAGTGGCCAGGAGGAACTGCAAAGGGAGATTGTGTCTCCTGTGTCTAGAAAAGAGTTACCTATGAGGTGAAATCAAGTGTGTTAATTGCTCCTATTACTGACAGTCTTTTCTTAACCAGAGACCTGATGAGGCCACTTTCTTTTTCAGAAACCTCCAGTGGCTACCTTAGACCATAAAACAAGAATGATAAATACTAAGCATGTGAGTGGTCATCTCCTCCCACCTCCCATGACCTTCTTGTCCACTACAGCTGCTTTCAGTCCTACCACTTCCATCACAGATTTTCAGGTAACCAATACTTACATTACTTTTTATTCAAGGTAAATATATTTTCCAGTCTTGTCCTATAAGATAAAATATGTTCTAAATTCAAAAGCATGACATTACACAACCTGGCCCCAATCTTTTATTCCAGCTTCTTAGCACTTTTCCTCTTATTCTTTGGTGCCAAATCTTTAGCTCTTTGCTCTGTTCATAGCACATAATGGGTATTTGAAATATTAGTTAGACTAATATTAATATAATCCTATCATACTATTAAAGTTTTCTTTAAACATACACATTAAATCTGAGTCAAATATATTTAGAATCCTGATGTAGCACTAGGTAATATTTGTAACTTAGTTTGGAGCAGTTGTATACATTTCTTTATATATATTTAAGAGTAAAAATGATACATTAAATTAAGGGTTGGAAAATGTATTCCTTATAGAACAAACCTACATGTTCATGCCCAATGTGTCTTTAACTGAATCTTGCAAATAGATGGTCCTGATGACATTGGTCTTCTCACAATAGAGTGGTCAACCATCACATGTGAGATCCAGTTTTTTCTTAGTTGTAGCTCAGCTAGCCACACAGAAACAGCTCATTGTTTCTGAGACAAGCCTAAAGCAAATAACAAGTTCCTGCTGTTCTCTCAATTTTACCTCTCTTTGGAAAAGCCAATTACATCATTTTTCTGCTAACTCTTTTTAGGTGTAAATTTTTTAACACTAATTTACTGACTTTCAACTTCAGTTTCTTAAACAGAAGAGTACAACAAAAACAGTATTTTTAAAATTAGAGTTAAAATTTTTAAATGTATTTAAGGAAAAGAAATCAATACTGAATGTAAACAACTATTGCTAACTTTTACTTATCAATGGAGAGCATGGCAAGTTGATATTCAAATGAATTTTATTCCCTCAATACTCATTGAGAGACTGCTTTATGTCAGGATTGGGCAGAAGGTTGGGGAAGACTGAAAGTCAAAGGAGGCCACTGCCCATCCTCCAAGAGCATACACACATGTGGGTATAGAAGACATACAGAAATTATTGTAACCCAATAATTAATTTTAAACTTCACTCTTTATATAATATTATAAAGCTACCTTGTATTGAGAACTTACTGTGTAATGGTCAATAATTATTTTGCATGTATTATTTCATTTAGTTCTCATGGAAACTCTGTAAAGTAGGTACTACTCATTTTACTTGAGAGATGAGAAATTAAAGCTCAAATAGTCTGGGTAACACAAAGTTCAATTGGTTAATAAAGCCCATGCTCACAAGGAGCCAGAAATTAATGATTGGAGTTATAATTTTTGACAAACTTTGAAAATCTTAAAACATAATAACAAAGCCAAGGGTACAAATAATCCTAAAACTGACTTGTCAGTTCCCAGATAGTTCAAGATATTCCAAATATGTGGTAATTTGGTAGCTGACAACCTAAAAGATACTTTTTATTCAAAGTAACTTTTTTTACCAATTTTTTAGCAAATAAACCCACTGGAAAATATTTTTTAAATCTTTTTTTTTTAAGCAGCAAAAATAAATTTAGATGTAGCAAAAAATGATAGTTCATTTTGATCTCAGCACAGGATTTATCTTAATAAATAACCCAGGGTGATATGTGGATGTGTGGCCAAGAGTGATAAGGTTCCAGAATAGCAACTAGAAACACAGTCACAATAGTGGAGTCTGGGAGTACATATTTGAAATTAGATTTGGCATATTTGAAACAGTTTTATTATTTTTATTGTTTTAACATATTTTGAAATTGAGAACAATGAGGTAGGACAGAAAAATGCTATTGATAAGATAAACTTTAGTTTCTGTGTAATGTCTAATATAGGAAGGAAACTACCCAATCAGATTACTTTCATTAAGAAATTACAATTGTTAAAAGTTGAAGAAATATGCTTCTTTTTTGACGAAATTTTCTAAGTGCCATAGAATGAATGTTGTTGAGATCCTGAGAGTTGCCTTCATATATTGAGAGATCAGATCACTCACATACAGAGTGATCCAGGGCTTCAGTTTATATGCCACCTTATTTGCACAGAGACCAGAAATGAGAAGGTATAGTTGAGAGAAACTGCTGAATACAACCTGAACTTCCCTCCAAGAGCTCCCTGCATAAATGCCGTGCACAAGTGTGAAAAAACAGAGGGAACTCCAATTGGAAGATGGCTCCAAAATTCTATAATCAAGATTTATCCTATCAGGGAATTGGCAATTAGGCTGGAAGCATTTCAACAGAAGGCACCTCAGAATCACTGGGAAGAAACAGAAAGTCAAAGAACTTGAGTTGGACATATAAAGTCAGAAGGAACTGAGTTTTTTAGTTTAGGGTTCCAGAACCACCAGAAATAACACAATTCTGTGAGCATGTGTCTGTGCCTGTGCTCTGGGTATACGGGTGGAGGGTGCATCTGGAAGGTGTGGACAGGGATCTTGTTAGTCAAATGGCAGAATTTAGTGAGTAAGTGAACCTGCTCCTGAGATAGACAATGCAGGTTCAAGTGGTAAAAACTCTTATAAACCTAGAAAAAGAAAAACACCAATTGTTGGTTTTAATCTTGGAACAGAATTTATTTTACAGGATTTGTGCAGTCTGTGCATGTATATATGTGGCCCAAAGTGCAAAAAGAACAGACTACCAACTAGAAAAACAAATTGAGAAATTAAAATTCTACCATCTACCAGCTGTGTGGCCTTGAGCACTGTGTTTCACCTTTGTGAGCCTTAGTTTCTTCATCTGTAAAATGGAGATAATGAAAGAACCTAATTCATTGGCTTTTTGTAAGGAATAAGTGAGATGAGTTTAACACTGCCTGGCATTAGTATTTCATCTCATTAAATATTACTATTATCATCAAAGATCTACATTGCATATTTAGACAATAAATCCTGCCCTTAAATAAACATGATTTGCCAATCTTAAAAACATTACCTTCTGTCTGTTTTTTCTTCCATTCACTCCCTAGCTCTTTTTCTGACATTGAAGAATTTTTCTGAGAAGTAAACAAAGTCTCATTTCCTGGAACTGAAATAAGTGTGTCCCTTGGTAGGTTCCTCCTCACTCATTCTCAGAAGACCCCACCTTATGCAGTCCTTCTAGACCCTCTCCAAGATGACCTAAACTTAGATGGTCAGTGGGCACCAGAGGTTCTAATTAGCAAAAAAACCTTGTAAAACCTTCTGTGGTAGCTCCTAGAGGGGCAGACAACCTCCTTACATGATTCTATCAGTGAAGATGGCCAGCAACCATGGGAAGGAGGCTGGGGTGCCAACAATATTCCTCATTAGTTTGGGCACAGACAGGCTTTCGTACAGTGTAGTCTCTTCCTGATGTTCCAGAGAAAGGCCAGGTAGGCAAAGAAAAAGTAGAAGATACCATCATCCTGGATTTCAGAAAGGTTTTTATTCTATTCAGATCAACTTGAGACAACACTTTAATCTACACTCATGTTTCTCAAACAGTGTTTTCAAGAAGCTCCTGAGAAGGACCGCAGAGGCCAGAGCTGTGAAACATGGCAGAAACTTGAACAAGTTTTTGTTTCTGGAGCTGGTCAGCATCTTCAGCACCATTCTACTGGCTTCTCAGCCCTGTTCATACTCTATCTGATCTTTCAGGACTTTCCCTCCTGTCATGTTCTTTCTGTAATCTTCACTGCACCTCCAAGTTAGAGGAAGATACTGAGTTCCACCCTTCAATCATGATGTTCACCAGGTATTTCAAAATCACCCTGGAGGAATGTGGGCTGTGATCCCTGGTGATTTCCTCCTCCCTTCTTTATTCCCTACCTTCCTCACTCCCTCCCCGCTTCATTCCTGACAATATATTTATTGAGTGCCTGTTATATGCCTGATGCTGACTTTGTTAATTATCTGGGTTTAGACTGGGCTCTTAAATTTGGAGATGACAGCAAATAATGTTAGGTTGTGAGCACCTTGAAAAGAAAGAAAATTTATGGGTGTGCTGAATAAATACACTCAAGCTAATTAGAAAAATTGTGAAATAATTTAGACTCAAATAAGTTTAGACTCAAGGTAGCATAGGGGCAAATTCCATTGAGGAATAGGTGGAATAAATTGATAGGGCAAAAATAGTTCAGCAAAGTAAATCAAATGTATTTATTGAGCTCCCCATACCCAACCACCAAACATTCAGACCTTTGCCAGGGACTATGAGAGGAAGAGAAAAGTGGAAAAGATGCTTTGGGGGGCATCTTGAGGCAGATGTCACTTTGGAACTGTTGACCAATATACTGTGCGTGGATTCCCTGGGGATTTCCATCTGGTGACTATGAAAGGGGTGTAAACACTGCAGAGATTTAGTGGTCTCCCAGGAAGAAGTAAGTTTCCTATAGTGAATAATCTAGTGTCCAGAAAAGCTTTCCTAACCTCAGCTTTCAAGCAACTCACTGAGACGGTCCTACTCAAGAGGGCACTGGAGCATAACACCACAGTCCACACTTTATTTATTTTAGGGTGTATTTTTCAAAGGGACACTTGGACCAAAAGTGGCCCATGATCCCTGGAAACTCTGAGTAGTGGTTTGACATCTTTGGAATCTGTCATGCTTTGTAGAAAAGCCTGGAAGGACCTAGCTCTGTCTTGAAAACAAAACTAATGGTTATTGATGTGAAAGTGTAACTGCTTACTCTCTATCTTTTAATGAAATCCCCAAGCTCAAAGTAAAACCAATGAAATATTTTGGATATCTAGATATGCCACTTAAAACCAATTTGCTTTTATTGGTCTAATTCTATTAACTTTGGATTTTGGATGCACAGTGCAGAGTTGCAACTCTTTGACAAATATTTTTAAATCCTTGATATTTACTTTTTCCATTCCCACTTTTTTTCAGTGAAGCCTAATGTCTTCCAGCTTTAGGCTTTCATGTCCATATTCATCACTGTAACTGACCCTAGAATGTTTACTTATAATGTTCATAAAAATAGCCTGCATGCCAAAAGTTGCTAGCTGCAGGAAAACGATAAAATATAAAAATATTTAATATGCCAGTGGGAATTCCCTTACACTTTAAATCAAAGGTTCTTTCAGAGGGCCCACAGTGACCTTGAAAGGCCTGCAGATTCAAGCCACACAGAACAACAGCAGGAGGGAACGCCTGCAGGGAAGCCGCTCTGGCCAGAGCCTCTTTGTGTCCTCCAGAAAACACAGCCTGAAGGAGGTTTTGGCTTCATTGTCAAGGGCCTCAGTGTGCAGAGGCACTGTGTGGGTTTCCCATTGGGGTTTCTGTAGTTTCTCACATCTCCACCATGTGACACCTACTCTGCTCCTCTTCCTCCCTAACCACAAGACACAGTCTGTTTCTCTAAAAGGATCACCATGGAGGGTTTCCTTTTTATTTATTTTTTAAAATTTTTTTCCAGCTTTATTGAGATATAATTGTGCAAGTTTAAGAGGTGATGACACACATCTATATTCCAAAATGTTTACCACAAGGTTAATTAACACACCCTTCACCTCACGAATGTGAAAGGTTTCTAAGGATGACGTGCTGGAGAAGGAATACAAGACATGGTGTGGTGGGAACATCCCCCAGGGTAAGTAGTTCTGGATCCCAACCTTGCCTCTGCTGTTACATATATTGACCAAGTCATTGTATGTCTCTGAAAGTCAGATGTATCTATGGTTTTCAGACCTGGTGGTTCCAAGAAGCACCCCTACCTGGATTAGAGAAGGGTAACTGGGTTTCTAACCACCACCACCCATTCCCATGCAAATCATCTCTGACTAATAAATCTTATGTTTTGGATTACACATAATATTTAATTCATGCAAAAAAAAAAGTGTCTTACTGTTAAAAAAGGAAAGGTTAAGAACCACTGAACCAAAAAGAGATACCTATTCCACATTAACATAATTTGGGACTCAGTAATATCTCAGACTCCAATTTTCCTCTTCTTGGCATTCCCACTAAAAGCTGGTCAAAACTGGTTTGTTGCAGACAGCAGTACTAAGGAGTCGTCAGGGCATAAGCTGACAGGGTCCATCCAAGAGGTGGAGTTGGGTGGCATGATACAAGGATGCTACCCTGCTTGTGCAAAGGATGGTGCAATTCCACAAGCTGCAAGATGAGCCAGTTGGCAAAATGCTTTTCCCCGTTTGTGTTACTGTCTATAAGAATGGCACCAAAGAATGTTTCCTGCTGGACTGCCAAAAGTTGGTTTGTTTGTCTATCTGTTTGTTTGTTTCACTGAACCAGGTCCTTCCCAGGATTCAGGAAATCTAAGAGAATTGTACTGGGACACATGTGAATGACAGGCACTATGATAAGAGAACTAGTTAGCCTCTTGCTGTGAGGCTTTGCTATGAGGCCATGCTTGTCCTGAGATGATCTTTCCCAGATGGCTGCTCAGGACTTTATGAAAACAGAGTCCTAAAAAGTCTACCAAAAAAGATCATCCAAATCCCAGTAGTGAGTACCATTGGCCCAGCTACATTTATCAGACCTTCGTCTTTTGTTCCAAAGTATTCACTTTAAGCCACACAGAATATTTAAAATCACTCCATCAACAAATCATTTTGCCATTCAATAGCCATCTAGCTTGCTAGAAGTCCTGCCTAAGTTTTGTCCTTGATTCAATCTTTGTCCACATGACAACATTGACTCAAAATTCTATTACTAATTCAAACTAAACATTAAAAAAAAAACAGGTTCTGCTGGGCAACATATAAGGAACTTTATAATCCAGCTGCTTATAATCCTAATGTCAAGAGATAGTTTTCACTAATATTTTGTTTGTCCTTCCATATCTTCTCTAGATGTACAGAACAGTTTTACAGCTATAAGATCATGTAATACATGCAGTTTTAAAATCTGCTGTTTTGACTTTAAACAGCATAGCCTGAACATTTTCCTCTGTTAATCAACATTCTTCTGTAATGTCATTTTAATGACTTATAAGTTGTATAAATTATTTAACTTGTCTCAGTTCAGTTGGAAAACTATTCAATAGCTCAGATGTTCCAATATTTTAATATTAAGAATCCTGAGATGAATATTTTTATGCCTTAACCTTCATTCTTGTAGTTGAAATTCCAGTAACAAAGGGAATGTTTTTAATAAATATTAAAGATGTTAAATAAATATTGCCAATTTTTCCTCTGGAAAAATGAATCTAGACTTATGCCACTATTATTTGCTTATTTCCCTGCTCCCTAGCCAACATTGAATATTATTATTTTTAATCTTCATCAACTACCTTGGCTGGGTGACTCAGATGGTTGGAGCACTGTCCCATATACTAGAAGGTTTTGGGTTCCATCCCCAGTCAGGGCACTTACAGGAGGCAACCAATCAATGTTCTCCCTCACCCCTCTCCCTCTCTCTCTCTCTCACCCTTCCTTTCTCTCAAATCAATAAACATGTCCTCAGGTGAGGATTTTTTTAAAAAATCTTCATCAATTGATGGAGGAGAGATAGTATATTATTCTTGGTGTTATTTGACATTTTTTTGTAGTAAGAGTAAACATTGTGTAAAAAATGTGTTAATCACCCAGCCAGTGTGGCTCAGTGGTTGAGCATCAACCCATGCACCAAGAGGTTGTCAGTTCAGTTTCCGGTCAGGGCACATGCCCAGGTTGTGGGCTTCATCTCCAGGCAGGGCTTACAGGAGGCAGCCAATGGATGTTTCCCCTTTCACTGATGTTTCTGTCTCTCTCCATCTCCCTTCTTCTCTCTGTAAAAATCAGTTGAAAACAATCTATTTAAAAAATGTGGCAATCATCTGTATTTCTTCTCTTGGCAGTCTCCACTAATGTCTTTTGCCATTTTCTCTTTGTTGTACTTATCTATTTATTGATTTCTAAGAGCTCATTATATATTAGGGATATTAACCTTTTATGTAATATGTATGAAACACATAATTTTTTCAGTGCTCTAACCTTTAAAAAGTTGATTAGGCCATTTATGATAAAAACTATTGATCTTTTTAAAAATTGTATCTGATTTTGGTGTCATTCTTAGAAAGTGCTTTCTCACCCCCAAGGGTATAAAAATATTGCTTTTTTTCCCAAATATTGGTGGTGTCTTCATTTCACACTGAAATTATTAATCAGCAATTTATATTGGAATAAGATATCAGATAGACTTTTGTCTTCTAGACCAAATATTTACTCTACTGACAAATCTTTTCAGTTCTTCTTTCACTGCCCTTGCTGTATCTAGCTCTTTCTACATAAACTGACAACTTTAATTTGTCTGCTCTCCAAAGCCAGGCTTAACTTTAAACTAGTCAAACTATTCAGAAGCTCAAGGCAATTAAATGTTAAGTCCCCTTATAATCTTGTAATTAAAAAGTAAATATTTTTTTTATTAATTTTACCAATTGTAACATAATAGTTCACAGTGTCTAAACTAAATTATATTTAATTAAATCCAAAATGTCACACTATTGGTTATTAAAAAACAGGGTGCCTTTAACTAGGGCTTTCTTCTCTGTTCATTTCTTCTTAGCCCTGCAGAAGCAGTAACTCACTGACTGCTGCCTATGAGCTTTCTTTCAAAGTGAACCATGTGGCTACAACAACTTCACGCTTACTACCATCTCAGTTTCATCCTTCAAACTACTCTGAAAGTCTTATTTTTCTCCAAAAGGCATTAGCAGATTGCTTAGATGAGAATTCAATGATTTTCCTGCCTTCTTGTCATTCTTCATGCACTTCTGTAATATTTACCATTGCTACCTCTGCCAAGTTTCAGTCACCTCCAACATGCATGAGCCTAAGCACTTTTTTGTTTTGTTTTTTATTGTTCAAAATATTACAGATGTCCCCTTTTCCCCCCATTGACCCCTCGCACCTCTTCCACCCCCCTCCTGTGTCCCTCCATTGTCTGTGCCCTGGGTTATGCATATGTGCATATAAATTCTTTGGTTAATCTCTCCCTCCCTACCCACTCACCCCCCTCCTTCCCTCTGAGATTCATCAGTCGAACCTAAGTTTTTTAAATACACTTTATTTTTTAGAAATGTTTTAGATTAATAAAAATTGAGAAGACAGTCCAGAAATCCCCATACAGGGTTTGCTTTTTGTTGTTACTTTTTTTTGTTTGTTTGTTTTTTTGTTTTTGTTTTTTAATAATTTATTGAATTTTAGAGAGAAAGGACAGGAGCGGGGGAGAAATATTAATATGAGAGCGTAACATTAATCGCTGCCTCCTGCAAGCCCCCTACTGCAAGCCCTTTCAGTGCAAGGGATGACACCCAACCAACTAAGTCACACCAGCCAGGGCCAGGATTTGTTTTTAAAGTGAGAATTTAAAATCTTCTATGTTAGTATGTCTTTTACTTAAGAATGTAGATGAAAAAAGGATTCTATGGAAAGTAACCTACAGGACGGTCTGATCATAAATTTCTAACTGGACAAGTCACAGCATATAACTGTTAGTAAAAGATTTATCTTTGCCTTATCTCTGTTGTTTCAGTGCATCTAGGTTAACACGCCTTAGAAATAAGCCCTATCCACCTTCAAGAGAGCACAGAATCTTGTTAACTATCCTGCAATCCAATCCTTGTCTTGCTTTCTCCCACCTTCAAGTAATCTTCCTTAAAGTCTTCCTTAATTTCAAATGCAAAAAAGAAACAGAAAAACTGTTATTCTCTGGAGCATTTGAGATCTTGCTTCCTGGCATATGCTATCAGTTTGGGCTCAAATAAACTCTTATAACAATTTTCTACAAGTTTGGATGTTTCTTATGTTGATAAGTAAACAAGTACCCTTCCCCCCTACCTTGAAAAATTCCACATTATGTCAGCTTAATTGTTAAGCTATAACTAACAAAAAATCTTAATCAACTGTATTAAACAATGAGGCCAATTTGTATCCTCATAACAGGAAGTTTGGTTATAGAGTAGCTCCTCAGTTAGTTTTTCCAGAAGGTGTTTTTATCAGAGACTCATCCTCTTCCTGTCATTCTACCTGACCAACCTCAGTACGGAGTTTTTCTTCAGACTTTAGCTCTGTGTAGTTGATTAGCTATAACTGCTCCAGGCATCCCATCCAGCTCTCTGGTCCCACCAAAATCCACTGGAAGAAGAGTAGCCATCCCTTTTTAGCATCTCTTTTTGTCAATGAAAAAGCCTTTTTTGGAATTCCTTCAGAAGAATTCTCCTCACATCTTATTGACCAGAAATGATTTGAAAAAGTACAGCTTTATTGCTTAGGATTATACAGGACTTACCTTTGAGCTAGGTGAGGAAGGGATTCTTCTCCTGAAATATGGATACCTGAACAAGTTCAGAATATTGTTAGCAAGGAATAAATAAGGGAATGTATTTTGAGTAGACAACTGACAGGGTCTGCCACACATCCTTACTGTTATTTTTTTTTCAATTCTTACCTTTCTTAATTTTTACCTAACAAAAATTTCTTGAATAGGTGTTTTATAAATTAGTCTAACGTTTGAAAGCAGTAGGAGTTGCACCTATAAATCTGGGAGCCATCTGCATAAAGATGGCAGTGATAGTAATGAAATTGGATGAGATGACCTATAAATGTGGGAGGGGGGAGTGCCAAGAATTGAACCTTGGGACCTCTGGTTTTTAGAGGTCAGACATATACAGTGAAATAGCAAAGGGAACTGACAAGGAGCTACCAGAGATATAATCAGAAAACTAGGAATGTTATATCTTGGAAGTCAAATGAAGAAATAATTTCAAGGAGGAGGGAGTGGTCAACAGTTTCACTTACAGTTTAAATAATATGACTAACTTTTGATTATTGGATTTAGCAATATGGAGGTCACGGTGACCTTAACAAAAACAGTTTAAGTGGAGAGGTGAGAACAAAAGCATAACTGGGTTAGACTTGAGAGAGAATGGGAGCAGGCAATTAGAAGGTATGAAGTAGAGTCAACTCTATTAAGGATTTTTGCTGTAAAAAATAACAGAAAAATAGTACAGTATATAGGACAAATAAAGCTAATAAAAACTACTCAGTAGGTGGGGGTGAGAAAAGTGACTATGCAAGAAAGAGAAGAAAATTAAAGATGTCCATGGACTGAGTGGAAGCTACAATGACACTCTCCTGGGACCAAACTGGAATTACAACTAAAATATAGAAAAACCATCTTTAATAATCAACTGCAACTGAAGACGAGTGGGAGAGTACACTCATAACCAAGGAAGAAAAATGGAGACTGCATAAAGATTGGTAGGAAGTGTATAGGCGTGAGAGGGCTGGGTGGGCTCCCACAGGCAGCAACTGCAGGTCCAGAGGGATATCTCAGCTGAGGGGGATTCCCAACTGAGGACTCTGGGGCCTAAACCCCAGGCTGGCATCCCAGTCAAGCGCACCAGAACTGAGAAAAGTGCCCACAAAACATCTGGCTGTGAAAAGCAGCAGGGTTTCTGCCTGCCAGGGAGAGATGGCTGGAAATGCAGGCACCCTCTTAAAGGGCCAATGCACAAACTTTCCTGAGTAACCACTCACCTTGGGCTCCAGCAAAGGGAGGGCAGAGTGGATTGAAGCTGTGTGAAGAGAATCTAGGATTGTGGGCTCTGGAAATAGAGCTCAGAGGGCACCACTCTGGATTCCTGTGCCAAGTCATTCCTCCATATCACAGAGGATATCATTCATAGGCAAACATTTACCTTCTAAGCAACTTTGCCTGACGGGGAAGCAATTGTCTCACCCTTCTGAAAAACCTCTTGCCCTACCCTAAGGAGTTTCTACAGCCTGAGGCTCATTAAGAGAATCAGATTAATCAGCCTGAAGGCAGAGGCAGACCTCAGAGTGCTTTGAGTCTTTGCCTGATCTTCTTTTGGACATGTGCCTTGGAAAAGCAGACTTTGTTGTGCATCTTGGTCCTCTCCAAATGCACCCAGCCTCAAGGCATGTGCTCTTGATAGCTCCAAACAGGGTACTCAAGAACACTCACAAACAGCATCTGATATTGGCCTGCACCAGAGACCTTCCAAATAGACTGAGAGTCCTAGCAGGTCTCCTAATACATAGAAACAAACCCAAGCAGGCAGCCAAAATGAGGAAACAAAAAACAAGCCCCAAATGAAAGAACAAAAGAAGTCTCTAGAAAAAGCTAAATGAAATGGAGATAAGCAACCTATCAGATATATTCAGAATACTGATTGTAAGGATGCTCAACAGCATGAAAAAAAGATATGGAAACTATGAAAAATGACCAGTCAGAAATGAAAATTGACATAGCAGAAATAAAGAATACATTTGAAGGAATAAACAGTAGATTAAAGGAAGCTGAGGATTAGAACAGCAAATTAGAAGACAAGATAGGAAAAAATCACTCAATCAGAAATAAAAAAAAAAATTTAAAAACAGGATGACAGTCTATGGGAGCTGGAGGACAACATGAAATGTAACAGTATTCACATCATCAAAGTGCCATAAGAGGTCAAAAGTAAGCAAGGCATAGAGAACCTGTTTGAAGAAATAATGGCAGAAAACTTCCCTAATCTGGTCAAGGAAAAATTCACACAAGTTCAGGAGGCACAGAGAGTCCCAAGCAAGAAGAATCCAAAGAAACCCATGCCCAGACACATCATAATTAAAATGCCAAAGTACAAGAAAAAGAGAGAATATTAAAAGCAGCAAGAGAAAAGCAATCTGTTACCTACAAAGGAGCTCCCAGAAGGCTGTCAGCTGACTTCTCATCAGAGACTCTACAGGCCAGAGGGAATGGCATGAAGTATTCAAGGTAATGCAAAACAAGGATTTGAAACCAAGACTACTCTATCCAGAAAGGCTGTCATTCAAAATAGATAGTGAAATAAAGAGGTTACCAGATTTAAAAAAGGCTAAAGGAGTTTATCACCACCAAACCAGCATTGCAGGAAATGTTAAAGGAACTGCTGTAATTAGAAGTAGAAATAAAAGCATTGCAAGAAATGTTAAAGAGACTGCTGTAATAACAAGAAATAGAGAGAGAAACATAGGCATAAATAATTAAAATGGCAATAAATAAGGACCTATCAATAATAACCATATGGACTTTAAGGGAAAGATCAACTGCAATACATTCATAGTCGTGGACTTTAACACCACAATGACTTCACTGGATAGTCTTCTAGACAAAAAGTCAACACATAAACAGTGACTCTAAATGGCACACTAGCTCGATGGATTTAATTGATATTTACACAACATTTCACCCCAAAGCTGCAGAATATACATTCTCCTCAAGTGCACATGGGTCATTCTCAAAAATAAACCACATATTAGGACACAAAACAAGTCTCTACAAGTGCATGAAGATTGAAATCATATCAAGCATCTCAAATCACAAGGGAATGAAATTATAGATCAACTGCAGTAAAAACACTCAAAAACATTCAAACACTTGGAGGCTAAATAGCATGTTATTAAACAATGAATGCGTTACCAATATGATCAAGAAAGAAATCAGAAAAACTTCTTGGAAACAAATGAAAATGAACACACAACATTGCAAAATCTATGGGACACAGTGAAAGCAGTCTTAAGAGAGAAAGTCTTAGCACTATAGGTCTACCTCAAAAAGCAAGAAAAATTTTTAGTAAGCTATCTAACCCTACAATTTAAAGAATTTGAAAGCTCCCCTGTGAAGCCATCTGGATGAGGGCTTTGTTTGCTGGGAGTTTTTTTTTATTACTGTTTCGATTTCATCAGTTGTTATTAGCCTATTCAGGTTTTCTGATTCTACCTGATTCAGTTTTACATGATCTCACTCATATGTAGAATCTAATAAACAAAAGACTGAGCAACGAAACAGATCCAGAGACATAAAAGGTGGGTGGGGAGAGATTAATCAAAGAATTTACATGTATATATGCACAACCTATAGACACAGACAATAGTGTGGTGAAGGCCTGGGGGTGGTGGGGGCGAGGATGTGGGGTGGAGGGGATCAATGGAGAAAAAAAGGGGGATATCTATAATACTTTCAACAATAGAGATTTTTTTTTTAATTAAAAATAAATAAATGGAAAATTTTACATTAAAAAGAAATAAAATTTCCAGATTAAAAAAAAAAGAAAGAGGAGAGAATTACAGAGCAATATACTTGAGTAGAACACAGGGAATGGAATTTCAATTTTATGTACAAGTATAGGGGTTGTTCTTGGCAAGGAGTCAGGTTAGTACATTTATAATAACAAAAGTAAAGATAGAGTATAAGGTCTCAGATGTAGAGTCAGATATGCTATGGACACTTGTGGAAGTTCTCTTATGATTACTTTGATTTTCTCAGTTAAATAGTAAGCAAGTCATTAGCTGAGAGTATGGATGAGGTGAAGTAATGAGAAATGTGAAGAAAGTAACAACATATGAAATAATTGTGAAGGAATATTAGAGATAGAATGGACTAAGGAAATACAGGATGGTAAACTTTACTTGGATGTTGCTATTTTTATATAAAAATCCGATTTAAAGATAAAGCATAAAATGAACTCATCTGGGTTTATAATGTGCAATGGTAATTAAATTGAGTTACAAAGTTCCAGAAAAACACATTAGCATATTATCTCAGTAGTTGAGAAACCCTCTTACAAGAAGGAGAAACCACTGCTACTTTCATTCAAAGTAGCCTCCCAGGTATATTTGTTTTATTCCTAGATAATCATAGGTATTTATGCTAACAAAATAGGTTACGTTAGCTTGAAATATTCCAAATTCATATCCCAGGTGCTTTGTCAGGCACATGTCACAGCTCTCTGAGAGAGTAACCAGCTCTGACAGAAGCTCTGTGTGGATTGGTTATCTGGAAATACATATTAAAGTGCTTAAAACTAAGTGCTCAGGTGCCACTTATGTTGGAATCCTGACTTCAGCTCTTTTTAACTGTGTTGCTACTTGAACTAGTTCTTAACTTCATTGTGCTTGTTTCTTCACCTATAAAAAAAATAAGGTTTTGTGAGTGTTGGACTAATGAAGTAAAACATTAAGAACACTGCTGGCACACAGTAAGTGGTCATAAATATTATCTGTTTTTATGATTATTGGTTATTATTCAAGATCTAAAGGGTTTCTGGAACTGGTAACTTGGAAGAATAAATCAGAAACTGGCCCTGCCCAAGTATGGACATGATGACTGCAGTAGAGGGTCATGTGGGTTTTAGTGCTTCTCCTTTAAGTTAAAACAATTTTATTTGGGGCTTTCAACACAAAGCTGTTAATTGAACAATAACAACATCAGTAACGCAATTATACACAAATATACATAATAGTTTTAGATAGCTATAATTACAAATGCTCACATTATTTATCCCCCATGTGAGAACATCTCACTGGGTAGGAATTAACATAATATTCTAGCTACTCCTGGCCACAAGCAAAGTCTCAGTTTGAGTGGAATTTGTGTGCCCTCTACCTTAGTTTTCCCAAAGTATCAGCTGAGTTGGCCAATTACTTCATCACAATGTCTCTGGAAGCCTTCTTTCCATTTCAGGTGGAATTCTCACATTCAAGACTTTTGTCTTCATTGTTTCTAGCCTGTGGCTTTTCTCTCTTTGCATTTTGCCTCTTTTGAATGAAAAACACCTTTCCTCTCTCCCTAAATCCAGGCAGGAAATTACAATTCTCAATCAGTTACTGCTAGTTCCACAGCCTGGAGTATGTTCATCTCCAAGGGTAAAAGGCAGTATGATTAGGGACAACTGGAGCCTTGAGATCTGCCTGCTATATGTTCAGGGTACATCAATGTTGTCAAAGGTGCATCATATAAACTATTTTAACATAAAATAAACACAAATACATTGTGCTACATGTTCATAATTATTTATGATGAAACACAAGACACCAAGAAATTCTGCTTCATGGAGTCAGCCACTTCAAGTAATATTCCAGATGTTTGTTCACCAGCTTCTGCCATTAGGGATATGGAGGTGGAAGCTTTGAAGAACTTAATACATTTATTATCAAGACTATTTCTTTGTCCAAAATGGTTAATGACTTTCATTGCCTTAGGATAATGTTCAGATCCTTTAGCTGTAGTTCACTGTAAAGGGCACCAATGAGACAACTCTGAGACAGTGCAGGGAAATAATTTAGAGGCAAAACTGCAAAGGCTTTGGCTCAGAAACTTTACTCACAGGGAACTTTATTCCCTGGGGCCTCACCTTCCTTTCCCAGACCCCAATACACCCAATCTAAGAAAGAATGGGCAGAACTTAGAGCCTATACCCTTAATGCGGAAAAATGGTATACCCTCAACAACAAATTAAATCTCCCTTAAGTAATCCAATGGAAAACACTTAAATATTTACACGAAAGCTATCTCTTTGGGTGCAACTCCTTCTCCATAATGTGTAACTCTTTTTTTTGAGGAAGGGCCTACATAAGACAACATGAGCCATTTGTATGAGTTTTCCTACCTGTCAATTTAATAACTTGAAGGGAGGTCAACCTCCTCCATTAGCCCCTCTAGTCCATCAAGGGACTTACCCAGGAGAAGACTGGCAACTAGACTTCACCCAGATGCCAAAGTATAAGGGAGTAAAATACCTTTTAATTTTCATTGATACTTTCACTAGATGAATAGAAGCATATATATCCTATTAGGATGAAAATGGCCTTGGAAGTAGCAAAGGCTTTACTTAAAGAACTAATCCCCAGAATTGGCCTACCTCAGTCCCTACAAAGTGATAAATGCCCTTGCTTTATATCCCAGGTCACCCAACAATTAGATACCTCCCAACAAATTTAGTATCTACTCCATTCCTCATGGAGACCTCAAGCATGGAGAAAGGTATATATAATATCCCTCAGACAAGTTCAAAAGGCCATCCAAGAATGTGTCAATTAGAGACTCCCTGATCCTAGAATGGATAACCTGAGAGGAACAGCTTTCCTACCAGGAACACAAGTACTTACAAAAACCTGGAAAGATGGGTCTCCTCAAGATCAGCTAACTTCATGTTGGAAGAGCCCCTTCCCTATACTGTTATCCACTCCAACAGCCATCAAGGTACCTGGGATTGCAAGCTGGCTATAACACACCAGAGTCAAACTGTAAGTGACAGAAGACCCTACACACCTACAGCATCAGGACTACTCCTGCATTCCATTTGGAGACCTCAAACTCCTCTTTAAACAGACTGCCAAATCAGGTAAGTCCAAATGATTATTCCCCTACTTACCCTGCATCTAGGCCTAGCTTTGTAAGGCTATTCTCCTTCCCCAGATGTCTATCTACTTGCCAGTCATACTACTTCTTTCCTTAACTCTACCTTCCCACAACCTTCACCAATTAGGCTATCACCCCCACTTTCCTACACATACAGACAAACTGCATCTTGCTTGGAAGAAGAGTAGTAAATGCAATCAAAGGAGAAAAAAGTTTCTTCCCTTTGTATCAGCAACAACTAGATCTCCTACTCCAAGGTGGAGGAACTTCAAGAATTCTACATGAACCCTTATTCACCCATTTGGTAAATATAAGAGACACCCAATTCTTGATCTGCATTCCTAGCCCTTCTTCTGGCTCTTTAAACCAGAGACCAATGGTAGGAAGCCTGACCTCACCCAATGTTTACATATTTTTACTGTCCCCACCCACAAACCATCCCACAGCTGAGGACAACAGGCCTGATAGGACAAAGGGGAACTGATGAGATAATCTTCCACTGGCACAAAGAATTAACTCCCAATATCCAAAATTACAGCAGCTCTAACTTTACTAAATATTCCTTCATCCTCGATGTAACATGACCAGGCATGAAATGTTACCCACTTCTAAACACCTAGTTCACCTCACCAAAACCACTATATTTGGGAGCCTATCAGATTCACCCTATTCCTTGAAAGAAAAGACCAAGATGCTTCCCAGTGACCAAACCTCCTCAGCTCCACTAATAAGGCAGGTCAGAGAATTTCTATTTACTCTCTTATCTGAGAAAAAAAGATAAGGCTACAGGACTCTATAGAAGGAAGGGCAGGAATCCTACTAGGATGGGAAATCATTGAGAAATCCATCTTGCCCATGTGGGACACTACTCTCACAGCAAAGATACTTCCCTCACAAGGTCTATACTTCATCTATGAGTCTCATGCCTACCTTCCACTCCCAACTGGATGGTGAAGCCTTTGCTTCCTATGATACATAATCCCACATATTAACATTACCTAAGGTAATGTCTTCATTTCCCCAGCCAATTTTAATAAGGGAAAGTTATTAAAAAGAATATTTCCTCTCATCTCCTTCTTGGTGCTCCTGCAAGAGCAGGAGGATCAGTTTCTGGAGGGTTAGCCCTCCGAGCACAGTTCCAACTATCTCAAGAAAAAGCATACTCCTTAGAAAAGACTGCTGAGACTCTTTCTCAGCTATAAGACCAACTTGATTCTCTTGTGGCAGTAGTCCTACAAAATAGAAGAGCTTTAGAAGTATTGACAGCTAGTCAGTGGTAACATGTATATACCTAAAAGAAGAAGGTTGCTTTTATGTCAACCAGTTGGGGCAGGTACAACAAAACACCAAAGACTTATTAGTTAAGGCAGATAATATCCAGAATTCAGGTCTACCAACCTAGGGGCCTCTCAGTATCCTTAAATGTATACTCCCTTTCATCAGGCTGTTCATCATAATTCTTGTCGTCCTAGCTTTTGCCCCAGTACTATTAAGATTTATAACACAATTTATCTCTACCAGGTTACAAGCCCCACTCGTACACCAGGAATCATCCCTTGGTGACTCTAGACACCATTGTAACCCCCTTTGATGCCCATACCTCATTGTCCCTCTAACAGACAGCAAAGAGTACTTGGCTCTAAAAGAAAACTTCACCCCTCTTCAGCAGGAAGCAGTTAAAAAGGTCTTTGCTCCTTTCCTTTAGCCAAGAGTCCTTGAGAGGGGAATGTTAGAGTAGGCAGTTAGATAGGCATGAGCACAGCAGAACAATAGGCCAGGTATGGAATGTCACCAGGGTAGACAGTCCTGGGTACCTAGCAATAGGCAGAACTTGGAAAACAAGCCTTGTAAGTCAGACCCTTCCCTGGGGCACCCTTTACTCCCCTAGCACATCACTGATCATGCAGTTCAGGCCCTCCTCTGACCTTTCTTCCCATGGAGTGTCTCTGGTCATGTGGTATAAGCCCCATTAGAGGAGGAACAAGGGGGCCAGAGAATAACCTCATGTGACTCCACACAAGGAAAAGATGACAGGACAAGGCCCAATATGTCAGATTAAAGAAGGAAGTAACTGGCCCCTCCTGGCTAGAAAAGGAGCCCTCACCAACACCCTGGGAAGCTCTTTGAGCCAGTCGCTCAATTCTTCCTTCTAGAGTGTGCTTTCACTTTGCTTGCTGAATAAACTTTTACTTACTATTTGAGCTCTTCTCTTCGCCAAAATCAAGAACTGAGGTCGCTGAACCAAGGTCTAACCTCTGGTGTCTCTCACCATTAACGCTTTAACAAGGCTTTGAAAGCCCTCCACTAGCTAGCCCTGTCTACTTCTCCAATTTTATTTCTTCCAGCTTGCCAACCTCCTTTTTACATGCTACTTACTCTCCAGCCATATTGAATTCCTTCAGCTCCTTCAAGGTCCCTTATAAACTACTCTCTGCCTGCAGTTAATTTCTTGTCTTTCAGTTAATCATTTCTTTCTTAGAAGGCCTGTCTAGTTTAGTTCCACTGCCTAAATGTTATTAGAGAAACCAGTACTTCCTCTGTCATAATGCCTCCCATACTTTATTGGTTCTGTATATACAATTATCTGTCTTCTACTTAACAATCTTGTCTTCCATTTGTCCAACACTAATCACTAGCTTACCACTATATTCCTAGTTTCTCACACAATGCTTGATACATAGGACAATATGATTGTATATAATGAGTTCACACATTTGTACTACATTCATTTTCTCTGCTGTTACACTACTTGTCTTTCTTTCTTGTGGAGCTTCTCTTAGCATTTACAAATATATGGTTTTTAGAGTCACCTAACTCTAAGGACAACCTCCATTCACCTCAATCTCTTAAAGAATCCCCTTTTAATCGCTTGGTTATATGGTCTTTGTATTGTATTGTGACTTAGGGGTTCAACTCTCCGTATAGTCTCAGGGTCTATAGGTCATAGAGAACTCTCTGACTTCTCTTATCTACAGGCTAAGAGAGGTTATTCTTCCCACAGTTCTTTGGGATGGGAAGATGCAACTAGAAAAATTATTCTCATAGGCTAACTTTTCAAAGTAAGACCTTCTTTCACTTTTCTAAGATGAATTTCTGAAGGTGTTTTACCTGCTGGTTCAGGCCTGCCTCATTGTTTCAATCCTAATCAAATAGCCTAAGATCCTCATTTCTAAGACAGAAAAGGTCTAGAATTAGTTTTTATCTACCTGAATGGTGTCTAGTGTGCCTAGGATACACATACTAGTGTGTATTAATGGTGGGGGAGAAAATAAAATGTCTGTAACTTGGAGAAGAATTAAACAATGACAGTGTTATAACTTTAATAATAAAGTCGCTCATAGTAAATTTACAGCACCAAAGAAAAATAGTAAACTTGGACCCAGCCTGGATTGATAGTATGCTCAATAAGCCAAATCTGAATGATGTAGCCTTAGAAATAGAATATTCTGAAAAGTGATGACCCTCAAAGTCAGGTGGATAGCAAGCAGCTCTATTTCTTCAGAATGAAATCACTTAGTATGAAACAAGGTCTCAACCAATTACTTGAGTGTAGGAAAATGATACGTTTTCTAGTATTAGACAGGTCATTAAAGAAGTAGCCAGGCAGGCTGGGATTCATACTGTGTATGAACCAGAACATATTGTTCAGAGTCTAGTCAGAATAACAGAAGCTTACTAGGTACATCAAACAGAAGAATTTTAATTTGGGGAATGGTTCCACTGATATGGAAATGCCGAAAGAGCAAAAAGGGTCCAGAAGATAACCCTGGGGGAATGGGAAGGAGCAGCTACCAACCCCGAAAGAAAGAGAAGTGAAGCAATCAGAATTAGGATCTCTGGGAATGGGTCCTACGGAGCTGTTCCCAGGGATCTTGATCAAAAAATCTAGAAGATATGGTGGCAATGAATATGCATGTACTTGGTACACATGCCCTAGGAACACTGAACCTGGTTCAGTGCAGATGAAAACTAAATCTATGCTTCATTTGTTCTTAAAATGAAGTTTCTAAGAGATTTGGTCAGGATTGAGCCAACTGAAGAGACCTGAATCAGCAGGCGGAACACCTTCAGAACCTTAGCTGAGTAGAACTGAGGCAGGAAATATCTTGAAAATTTAGCATTAGATGATGAAGCACTTTATATGTTAGACTAAAATATATGGGATGATAAAGAGACACAATGTATAACAGGATTAGGCATGGTACCTGAAAAATACTATGTAGGCATGTAGAACAGTAGGAAAGGGAGAGAGAATATGGTCAGAAAGGTAATAATTATTTCAAGAAACACTGGTTGTTGGTGGTTTCTTTTTTGGAATACAGAGTGAGCAATTAAAGACAAAAATTTTAAAAAATTAATTTTAGAGAGAGGAAGAAAGAGAAAGGAGAGAGAGAAAGAGAAAGAGAGAGAGAGAGACAGAAACATCGATCAGCTACCTCCCCACGCACTCCAACTGGGGATTGAACCGCAACCTGAGTATGTGCCCTGATTGGGAATCTGCCACTTTTTGGTGTATGGGAGGTTGTTCCAATCAACCAAGGTACACCAGCCAGGGCCAAAGAGTGAGCAATTTTTAAGGATGGGGGCAAAGTTAATAATATAGGTCCTCTAGAAAAGTTAAATAAGACAAGAACTAAGAAAATGCATTACATTTAGTGTTCATGTTGTCATTGGCAACCTACAGAGAAACAGTTTTCACAGCATTACTGCACCAGATTGATGAAGGAATATGATGTTGAAAGTGTGAGCAGTTTATTCAAATTTCTCTTTTAAGTTGCTGACTATAAAGAGAAGGAGAGAAGACGGTGATAATTTGAGATAAATCAGGGCCAATAAAAGAAATGAAAAAGATTTTGTCATACTTGTAGCATTAAGAGAAAGGATATAATAGAAGTAAAGAATATGAATATCCAAGAAAGAAGAGGAAGGAATTAAGCCTAGGATAAGAGAATGACATGAAATAATTTATCAGTGGCTGGAGCCCCAAATGTATTCTAAGCAAATGAGACATTCCTTTGGTGGCAGTGTAGCTGGGACTTCTTACTAATTTTTCCTGTGAACTGCCCCCTTTTTACCTTGAAAGAGAAGCAAATTGAACCTCTTTTATGAGAGGCCGACAGGTATCCATTATCATGAAGGGGAAATCAAAAGGTTACAAACTGGTCTCTGCCACCAGGTAGAAATATAGAGAAGAGTTGTAACCATCACATTCTTAAGGAACTCTGTTAGCTATTTTCTCTTCAAGCCATTCAGATCTGGCAAATGTCCTAACCACTCAGCTGGAACTGCTCTTGTAAAGTCATCAGTGATTTTCATGTTGCTAAAGTCATAGAAGGTTTTCTGTCTTTGGCTGATCAGAAGCACAATCTATTACTCTCCCCTCTCCTCTCCTGGCACCCGTGACACCACACTCGCCTGGTTTTCCTTCCAACTAATAGTATAGTAGTACCTCCCCCTCTCTCTCACTCTCTCTGAAATAGCTCATCCTTCTCTCTTTAACATTTAATGTCAGAGTCCTTGGTGCCTGGGCCTAGGCCCTATTCTAAGACATGGCTTTAAATACCATTATAAATCATTAAGTGACATCAATACCTCTAAATACCATTTGTAATAATAACAACTCCATCCCAGATCTGTCCTTTGAGTTCCACACCTATAATGCCTACTTACCATCTCCAACTGGATGTTGATATTTATACTGGCACCCTTAATTTCCCATCCCCACAAAAACTACTTCTCTCATTTTCCCTATCTCAGCAAAGGGCACCATTATTCACCCAGTTGCTTAAGCCACAAATCTAAAAGTCATGCTTGATTTCTTCCTTTACTAACTCCCAAATCTAAGTCAACACCAAATATTTTTTTATTCTTTCAAATGTAGTCCAAATAGGGGTGGGGAGAGTGGGGGCTTTGAACAAAAATGAAAAAAATAGAGAAAGGACTCATGGATGTGGACAACAGTGTAGTGATTGCAGGCGGGGAATGGGGGTGAGGGGAAGTGGAAGAGGGTATAGGGAGGATAAATGGTGACAGATGAAGACTTGACTTGGGGTGGTGAACACACAATATGGTGTACAGGTGGTGTGTTATAGAATTGTGCACCTGAAACCTGTATAATTTTGTTAAACAGTGTCACCCCAATAAATTTAATAAAATGGAAAAATAAAATATAAAATAAAATTTAGTCCAAATACTTCTATTCCTCTCCTTTCCACTGCTACCACCATGCCATGTCTAGACTGCTGTAACAATTACCTAACTATTCTAACTGGCCATATCCAGAGAATCTTGGCTTCAACTTACAGGAATCTCAATTCAAAAGGCTTAGACAATAGGACATTTTATTATCTTACATAATAAGAAAACGCATAAATTGAGCAGCCCTAAGGTTTTCAAATTAGTAGCTCAAATATGCCATTAAGAACTGAATTTCCTTCTTTCTGCATTGCCCTCATGGGACTCAGGGAACAAATGTACACCTGAAATCATGCTTCTTGTTGTGCCACAATAAAGTCCTTTGTCTCTGACCAGAAATCTTATGTCTTCTGCCAACATCCATGAAACTGTGGCAGACTAACTTGTTAGTTTGAACACAGGTAAAAATCTCAAACCCTTCAGAGTTCTTGGTAACTCATAGAGTCCCTGTTGCCATGGGCTTGTAGTTACAGCCCCTTTATTCTTTATTTAACCATTATTCTGTGTTCCTAGCAACATAATTTAACTATCTTTTCTCTGTAACCATGCCCTGTCCACATCACTGGACAGTATTTTCTCCCATAACCTGAATCTAGTCAAAAATTTCCAACACCTGTCCAATATTTTCAGGCAGGTCAAGTCTCAGACCTGTCCTGGTCATTCTTCTCCACAGCATCATTTTAGTAACCCAAATATATTATAACCAAATTATTATCAACATTAATAAGGAGGATTACCTGGCACCAAATGTCAGCATTTGGTAGACAAATGTCCACATTTGAACCTTTAGTGCCATGGGTGATTTTGTTGAGGGAGGACATGACCCATAGCATTCTGGTTTGTCAACCATTCATAAAATGTGATAGAACTAAAAGATAGATGTAAAGCCAGGGCCAGCTTCTGAGTACTCCCAGATAGTTTGGAAAGTACAATGAAGCAATGGTAATTGAATCAAGAGGAAGAAATGTTACCATTACCATTTTGCCAGACATATGTCAGACAGTGCACAGAAACAGTAGCCAAGACTATTGGAATGGATGTCATTCAAGTGGCTGTCATGATTGTGTGAGAGCACTTGTGTGCAAATTGCTTAACAATGAATGTTGGGGCAATGGTAGCTTTTATAGTGATTAAGGTTACAAGTCTAACTGAAATTGTCGCCTTCTCAGCATTTGCTTCACATCTAATAGCAATACTCATCAAAGAGATGATTATATTACAGTTATAAAAACAGTGCCTCACTCTTAAACCTCACTTTATAAGTTACACAGCACTTTTCACTCATATCTTCACAGCAACTCTTTGATACCAGCACTCTCGACTTCATTTTATAACTAAAACATAAAATGGAGGTTCAACCAGAGACGGGGCTGGGGTTGCAAAGGTGCATGCATTTGTCAAAATTTAGCAAAAGTATACTTACTATTTACTTATTTTAATGTATGTCCATTTTATATCAAAAGGAAAAATTGTTAGCAAATATTTAACTCTAGTTAATAATATACAAGCTGAAATATTCAGGGGAAAGATAGTAATCTATGCAAATTTACTTTAAAATCCATAAAAAAAAATAATAATAAGATGGATTAGTGGATGGAGAGGGGGTGGATATATGAACAGATATGTAATAAAGAAAATAAAGTGTTAGTGGTAAAGTCTAAGTGATGTAATTATGAATGCTCACTGTAAAAGTCTTTCAGCTTTGCCTTTCATTTGAAATTCTTCATGATAAAATGTTTTGAGGGGAAAAATGGAGGCTTAGAGAGATTAAACCTGCCTTCAGGCTACAGTCTGAGACTCAAATCCAGTTCATCTGATCCCAGTTCCCATGCCTAACAGAAATGTTTAAGAAAATCATTATTGCCTGGCCAGGCGTGGCTCAGTGGTTGAGCGTCGACCTAGGATGCAGGCGATCGGGGTTCGATTCCCGGTCAGGGCACATGCCCGGGTTGCAGGCTTGATCCCCAGTCAGGGGCGTGCAGGAGGCGCCGATCAATGACTTTCTCATAATTGATGTTTCTCTCTCTCTCTCCCTCTCCTTTCCTCTCTCTGAAATCAATAAAGATATATTGAAAAAAAGAAAATCATTATTGTTCAGTGTTTAAAGAAAGGCAGTAAGTACTAAATTCTGGTTCACCAAGAGCTCTGAAAAACCAGAGCATTCTCTACTGTAAAAGGAACTATTCTTTAAGTAAGGACACTGCATTTTTAAATCCCACATTGATTCATCTCAAGGCATATTGCCCCCTTCATAGCAGTCCCTTTGGGATATGTGACATTTATTACAAGGATACTGCCTCAGATCACTGTTACCCTCCTTACCTGAGCTCTTTCATAACTGACAGCTCTTCACACATTCGCAGTGACGACAGACCTTTGTCCTTAAAACATATCCAAGTGTTAGCTGAAGCCCAGTCAGGTAAATAAAACAAATTTTACCATATTGTCTCTTTGTAAAACTCCCCAGTAAATACAGAGCATCAAAGTAGGTTTTTGTTGGTTTTTGTCTGATAAAATAACACAAACCCTTAAACTAACAAAACTGGTTTTCTTATACGACACAAAAATTGTTTCTGAAACCTCCTCTGTGCCAATGTTTGGGACAATGGCAGCTTCTCACCCATGACAGTGCTTATTAACTTTTGTAACAACCATACGTTTATCATCTATGTCAATCGAACAAACTAAACTTCATACGGGTCCGAACCTTGGAAAGTGTTTCATTCCCTTACTACAGGGCCTGTGTGTTTTTTTACAAAAATAACTAATAAAAGAATGAGTTAATGAGTGAATAAGTAAATAAACAGATTGATTATGTTAAATAATTTGAAAAACTGTGACCTTTTGACTATATCTGGCTTAATATCTCTACTATAATTTAATGTCTTCAGTATCACATTCCATATGTGTTATGCTATGCAGTGACTGAAAAGTAACAAAACCACATATAAAGGTAACAGGTTTCTACAGATTTCTTTTTCTGTCTTTTAATTGCCATTAATAATTTTTAGTTACCATCCTTGAATTTTCTAAGTATACAATTACATTCTTTGTAAAAAGGTGTTGTTGTTTTTTATTTGCCATTTTCTTTTAGTCTTTTTCTGTACCAGTAGTTATTAATTGTACATCCACACTAAGATACACAACAGTGGTAAACTAAGCCTCTCTCAGTCTTGCTGCTATCAACCTTTCCACTAAATAGAGTGGCAACTCCTTTGTTAAATATACAGTGTTTATTGTCTCCACAAATAAATTGTTTTATTACTATGCATTTAGAGTTTCATTAGTAAATTGATTTTTAATAATGTAGAATTTCTTCTCACTATCTTTTAAGCTAGTGAAGCACTGTACTACTGTGAGGAAGTGATATGATTCAAGGCAGATAATAATACCTACCATCCAGATTGTTGTGAGGACTGGAGAAAATGGATGTGCAGAGCACCTGGCAGTACAGAAAGATTCCCATCATCTTTCTTGGGTTGTGCTCAGCACTAGATGACTGAGCGGGCACTTCCCATGTGTCTTGGCTCCTTCTGTCCCTAGTTCCTACCACTGCTTAGGTGTTGTAGTAGGATTTCCATTTCCTGGTTTGGCATCTCCCTTCGCCCCTGACACTGAGGTAGCTTTTTTCTAGACTGTGATTATTGCTCTGCAGTTCTGAGACTCAGCTCTTCCCCTCCTTGTGCACCTACCTTTCCATCCAGAGGGCTCCAGAGCTCTCCACCATGTCACCTCTGTTCTACTGTCACTTAACACCAGGGGACAATAATAGCTTCTTGTTAGACCTTCCAACTGGGTTTAAACCTTTAGATTAGACAGTAAAAAAGCCCCAAAGAAAACAGAAAGTAATTGTTTATAGCAATAAACCAGACCAAAGTGCTTTTGTAAAAAATAAATAATTTCTCAAAAACAGTTGCAGGCAACCTCCACAGCACACAGCCTAACTGGAAACCATTTTCCAACTTAGACCTGAGTTAGGGGTGTCTGAAAGTTTAATTCTACATGTAAATCATTCATGGTGCTTTCGCAAACTTCTGCAGAGTCCTGTGTCCCATTAACACATGTACAAAAATGCTTCATTAGCAACTGTAGCTAATCAATATAGTGCAGGTAAGTATACACCCACTATTTTTACGTAAGATCTTGGTATTTCCTTGTTTCCTTTATTAGCTGTTAAGATACTTAGAAAAAGGTTGTTCACTCAGGTTTCTAATAAAATTATTTTACATCCTTCCTTCCTTTACTATTTGGGGTCTTGCAATCTTATTATTTTGCTATTACATAGAATCCCTTGGGGTCTTGACTGTGTTGCTGCTATAGATGTAAGCGAAACAAGAAAAACATTAAATGTTGCCCATGTGCACATGTATGACACATTTTAAATTATTATTAATAATTAAGTATATCCACTACATTGTTTATATTCTTGAATAAATTCTTTTTTTTTTTTTTTTCAAAAGCAGGATTAAGAAGTTAGCCAAAATTACTTACTACTAAGAATAAGACAAAGAATCAGAAGCTTCAGGGCTGATAACGTTAAGGCTACACGCCCCTTCCGAAACCCCAGCAGAGGACTCAGTAATGTATTTACATATCTTATGTTTACGTAAAATTTGTAAAAGAGACTTTTGTATCCATTTTCTCTAAAAGGAACCCTCAAATTTGTATGAGCTCCAGGACCCACAAAACTTGGATCTGCTGTGTGATAGGTTATTCAAGGGGACTGTCAAATCTGCTTCAGGAACTTTAAAGAAGAAAATTGTGCACAGTAAATCTGGAAGCCCTTCATATGAAGTCCTGCTGAATGCAAGGGGTGGTTAAGTTCTGTGAATTAAAGATCTTCCAGGCTCCTTGATACTAAGACTACTATTTCAAGGTCTTACAATCAAAAAGCCTCTTTGCTCTGGGAAAAAATTTTTAAATATAGGCTTATATTACTTGTCTCTAATACTCCATCTCCCATATTTTGAAAATAAATAGATAGACAGATATACATAGATATCCCAGACAGTTTCAAGTGCCCCATCCTTTTCTATAATAAATTTTGCAATGTTTCAGTCTTTGCCATTACACTATATAACTCCACTCAACAAAAACTTATAATCCATAGGCTGTATCAGGTAGCACTACATTATGTAAGTGATAACATAATACCAGGACTGTTATAATCCCAGATACCTATGCACATGAATAATGTTGACAGTTGAATACTTTCATCCACTTGAGTGCTAAAAACAATGTTATACACAAGCAAACTTATTATAACCACAGTAACCTTTGAACAATACTCTCATTAGTTATACTTTATGCTTAGAATAATTCACATAACTCTGGTTGGCATTGTTTTTGAAATGAGGAAAGTAAACCCTAAGAAAATTAGGTTCTAGATGAGGGATGCCAGTAAATGGCATTAATAAAACTACTCTTCTTTCCTATCCTGTGGCAGACATCAGCAATGATCAAATTATTTCCCTACATTCCAGGCAACCATTATCAAGAGATCCATGTGGACACATGAAACAAAATCTATTCAGTAAACCAGGCCTAGACCAAGAACACAAGATGGTCAGGACATAACAAGGAAAGATTACCACCTCCTTACCACTCGCACCCAAACAAATCTGTCACTACTGCTTCTTATTTTGGCATCTCTTATTTTGATATCACATCACTTCATTCTCATAAAAACTCTTCTTCAAGAAAAATAGGCCATTTTTCCAGTTTATGACTACAACACTTTCCTTTCTTGGTGACACTGTGGGTGATGAAGACTGAGAATGTTGTCTTCATATTTGGCTCTTCCCATGACCTCACAGTTTGGTACAAATGTCTCCACTTGCTCTCCTGGGGCCTGGTACTCCAGACATGGACTCTTACTTTCTCTGGCTAGCCACACTGCTTGAAGCCATCTGTCTAAACATGGAATCCCTTAGCCCACATTCCCTCATTGCTCATGTTCTGTGCCTCTCAGCCGTCTGCGGCTTTGGGTTTGGCAAACACCAGGGAAACTACTCAGAGCTTTACCTGTATTCTGAATAGTATTTAGCCATAGAAAATGAAATGTTTCATAACAAGTGGTGTTTTAATCTTCTTTGAGGAGGCTTCCCTTTTATCACCTTCTGCTCTCAGAACAACAGGTGAAGACACAGAGAAAGAAATAGATTATTTTGAAGGAGAAACTAATTATACTGATGGATGTATAAGTCTATCTTCCAGCTGAAGAAAAAAAAATGCTTATGGAAAGTACTTGGTACTAAAAAAATGGTGAACAGACAGTGGAGATCCATCTTTCTCTAGTCCCCTTGAAGTTTGCCAAAACACAGGGTCAAGGGTTCCCTACCAGTGGGCTATCTGGGGACATGTTTTTTATTACTGTAAAGTTTTCTTCACACCTATCAGCAAGAATTTTGAAAAATAACAATTTCCCCCCATTTTAGTGAATTTAGGCTTGCATACAGAATAGTGGTCCCTAACTAACTCAACTAACTTACTAAGTAACTCAAAAGTAGGCAGGTGAAAGTTAGAACAACTGCTATTCCCTCCCACCATCACCATATTAATACTGCATAAACCCTCGATATGTGTACAAAATGTTGGGAACTTGGATGAGGGATGCTGACTGGGGTAAAAGAATGGGTGTCTTCAAACAAACTCTTCTCAAAAAACTTGATGATGCCTTTTTCTCCCTCTCTTCATCAATTTACTTATTATTTAATATACATTTATTGTATCCCCTGCCAAGGGTAGGTATAGGGTAAGTATTGAACACTGAAAATTAGGTATAGATATTTTTACTTCTTGAGTGTCTAATATATATAGCAGGCAAATACATATTTGTTCTTTATTTAACCTGTAACATAGAAATTATTCTTTTTTTTTTTTTACTAAGTGATAAAACAAAGACTTGGAGAGCTCATGTAACTCAACCTGTGTTTCAAGATAAAAATGTGATATAGATTGATTTGAACCCAACCTTGTCCTTCTACTATATTGCCTCAACTTTCACAATTAAGTGAAAGAAGGAAACATATAAGAATACATTTAGCCCGACTGGCGTGGCTCAGTGGTTGAGCATCGACCTATGATCCAGGAGATTGCAGTTCAATTCCCAGTCAGGACACATGCCTGGGTTGTGGGCTCAATCCCCAGTAGAGGGTGTGCAGGAGGCAGCCAATCAATGATGACTCTTTCATTATTGATTTTTCTATCTCTCTCTCTCCCCCTCCCTTCCTCTCTCTGAAATCAATAACGATATATTTTTTAAAAAAGAATACATTTACCTTTGAAGGGATGAATGCTATCATGTAGATGTGTACCTGGTGTTATAGGTGCGCATTGTGGAGAGTAACATTCTGTTCATGCACTTCAGACCCTCACCTAGTCCTTATGGAGAATGAAATGTGGGAGATCCTTAACATAGCAATCAAAAGTATTGTTTTCTTCTTTTACCACAGCATACAATTCCTAAAGCAGCCACACCTGCTCAGGTTAATGATCTGCTGTATGTTTTCAGTCTTGTACAACTGCAGCCCAAATACCACCTTGATTAGATGGATCCTGTGAAAAACTTAAGAGGAATGCCAATTCAGGAAACTCATCTGGATAGGAAAACAGTTACTCAAACAAAAATCTTATCTGAGTAGCCATGATACTATCACTTTATACAGAGGTGATGAGAGAAGAAAAAGCATTTCCTTTTGTAACTTAAAGTATGTAAGTAATCAACATTTGGTTATTTTGCCAGAAAAAATATATACGTCAAAAAACAAAACAAAACATAAAACACCTTTAAATAATGCAATGAAATATAGATTGAATTATTATAATGAATATTTGGGTGGTATTAGTTTAAAATGCATCAACACAACAAGAGAAACAATCATACAAATAAATTGTCAAAAAATCATTTTACTATTGTAACTCTGTGTTATCATTATAAACCGGACTCAGGAAGGTCTCTTTTGTTTTCTTTCTAATATGTAGAGGGAAATGATAGCCAGTGTGTATATCTTTAGGAACCAAGTAGGCTAAGCACAGAACTGAAAAAAAAAGCAGCGCATTTCTGTGAAAGGGAAAGCACAACAAGCCCATGTCACTGAAAAGCGAAAGTACCTAGTTTCAAAATTTTTCTTTTCCATGCTGTCATCACTAGGCAATGACTCCTTGCTCTTTCCCCATTCCACATTTTCAGTTAGTACTTTTTTGACTAGCAATATTTATTTTCACTTTAGTTCTTAAAAAATAAAAGAACATATGTGTGTCCCCTGGGTGAACTAAACAAGGGCAGCAAATGCACTCACTGTAATTGGTTAAGCATTTGTCATTTCTAGATGAGTGGCAGAGCCAAAGCTTATGTCCTAATTGTGTGGTTTACTCAAATAGCCATGTCACAGCTAATTGGGTTCACCAAAATTTTCAGCCAGTTGATTCAGCTGCAGTTGTTTAGACATGGTTTTTCCCCACAGCAGGGACCAGACTAGCTCTTTCTAAATGGCTGAAATGGCCAGCAGCAAAGCCACTCATTCGGACCACTCCTCTGGTATAGAAAGACTGTGATCACAGGCTTAAATTATGGGTTGAATTGATACAGTGTTTCTTTTTCCAAAGTGGAAAAACTGAATAACCTGTGTTTCTTTTGCTATTTTTAGGTACAGGAAATGTATAATACTAAGTTGATTTCACAATTTTTTTTTTAAATATATTTTTATGACCTCAAAGAGGGGAAGGGAAAGGGAGAGAGGGATAGAAACATCAATGATGAGAGTCATTGATCACTGCCTCCTGCACTCCCCTTGCTGGGGGTCAAGCCCACAACCCGGGCATGTGCCCTGACTGGGAATCAAACCTCGATCTCCGGGATCATAGGTCTATGCTCAGCTGCTGAGCCACGCTGGCTGGGTGATTTCACAACTTTTTGAGCATGTTTAGACAATAAAACAGTGATTTTCAACTGGTATGCCACAGGAAAATTTAAAAGCAATACCTATTTATTCAGGGCCACTGACATATTTTCCCTTAGATTGTCAAATAAAAAAATAACAATAGCCAACACAACAATAACCGTCTGGTGTGAATGAATCAAAATTATACCTATTTTTTGTCATATCAGCAAAAATATAATACTTTTTGGTGTGCCGCAGAATCTTAGTAATTAGTTTATGCGTGCCATGAGATGGAAAAGGTTGAAAATCCCTACAATATAAGCATTTCTATGAAGTCTATTTCTTACTAAAAGAGTTCCCCTTAATATTGATGACTGATAGCTGGAACTTTCCCACACTTTTCCACTTACCATCTCATCCTAAGGTCACCATCATGTTACAAAAGGTTTTTCCAAATCTTCCTGCTCAAATATCTCCAGGCCCAAGACTTGTCTCTGAGACCTTACTCAGAACACTCTAGCTGAGCCATTTGCAAGTCCACCTGACATCTTTTGGCTCTCAGATCTCCAGTACTTGTGCAGGAAACCACAGGCATATAGTCTGACCTGCGATCTCTAGCTAAGCAAACTGACCCACAGATGATGGGGAACAATATTCACTCAGCTTCCTCCTTTCACAGCTTATATATCCTTCCCCATCTCCCCAGCCTCCAACAGGCATGCACAGGCTCCTCTGCTTCTCTTTGTGAACTAGCCAGGCTGTGACAATATTTGACTGAAGCCTTGCAATGCGGCCATCCATTCCAGACACAGTGCTAGCTCAGCCTCGTTATTCCTCACCAACGCGATTCTGCCATTTACTTTCTGGTCTATAATCATGAGTAGGGATCATGACTGAAATATGCCTTGAAACTTTGGAAAAGCACCAAAATTAACATCACCTTAGAACATAAGTACATAATTAATCAAGAAAATAATATCAGATAAAATTGAAAAAAGAGACATTATAATTGACACTTCCTTTTAGTTATTGTGACCTTGCTGTCACAGAAAAAAATTATCTCTTCAAAGAGCAATGTAGGCTGTTTCCTAGGATGGAAAATTGTACAGTTTTTAGTGTTTATCAGATGATATGTTCCAGTATCTTTGATTAAAAAGCAGTGAAAGAGATGTCACAGGATATTTATTACCTCAGTAACTGACAAACTAGTGGTGTATAGAATTGCTAAGTCTTCGGAGAGAATAAAAAAGGAACAAATATGTTTTGATCTTTTCTGAGTACTAGGCTAAAAGAGTAAGTAGGGGCTTAAATCGGTTGAGAATTACCAATTTTTTGGCTCCTCCTCATTCTTCACACCTTATAGCCAATCCAACATTGTCAATTCTCTCCATTTACACCGCCACCATTCTCATCCATCACTTTCCCTTCAGACTACTTTTACAGTCACCTACTGGTCTTTCCACTTCATCTTCTGTCCTCCCATCTGCTGTTCACATGTAGCTTTTAAAAGTATACATCAAGCCCGGCCGGGAGTGGCTCAGTGGTTGAGCGTCGACCTAGGATGCAGGCGATCAGGGTTCGATTCCCGGTCAGGGCACATGCCCAGTTGCGGGCTGCAGCTGATCAATGACTCTCTCATCATTGATGTTTCTATCTCTCTCTCTCCCTCTCCTTTCCTCTCTCTGTAATCAATAAAGATATATTTTTAAAAATTTAAAAAAATAAAAATATACATCAAATCACATCACATGTTGTTCGGTCTGCCAGGCTCTTGGTCCCCACTCTCACTGTCAAAAGACACCTGACTTCTTTTCAATCTTCAGGTCTTAGTTTAAACGTCACCACTCTCTAAGTAAGTTCTACCTATCATTCCTTCTCGTTTTTCATACTTTACGTCTTGTTTGTTTGTTTGTTTTCCAGTTAATTGTCTGCCTTCCTCAATAGGCTGTAGGCTCCACAGGGCAGGGAGCATGCTTGTTTATTCACCAGTGGTTACCCAAACTCTCGCGTGTCTATTGATACACACTCAATCAGTGTTTGATAAATGAATGAGGAAGAAGAACTAGAATTAGGTGTTGATGGTAGAAAGGAGCTGGCTTTCAGAGGTTAAGGTGTTATAATTCACATTGGTAAATGGACAACAATGAAGATAAAATAATATAAGAGAAGAAGATGAGTGGGAAAGTGCCATGGGCATCAGGGCATAGGGAGCAAACCGACACACAAAATATTTGGCTAAGGAGCAATGTGGAAGTAGTCCAGTGTGGTGGGCCACGTTGTTGCCTAGGTGTCCATCCTCTGGTCCGCTACTGCATGTCTTACATGGGTGACACCATCTTGAACCTCTTATAAGCTAGAGTAACAGGTTCAAGAGGGAATTTCATGATCAATTTTCAAAAGCATGTGTCCTCAAGTGCATGCTATTACACATTTTTGAAACATTTCACACTAAAGGATGATATTCTATACTTTCAAAAGAGGTGGTTTTTATACCCCTCACAGAGCTGTTCTATAATGGATTTACAACAATCTGAAAAAAACATTTGGAAAGCTATACAGAATGCAAGTACCTATAATCAGGAAATGACATGTAAAAGGTAGCTCCTGGCAACTGTGGTGATATATAAAGCAGCCATTTACTACAAAATGGACTTAGGTGTGGGGAACTAGCTAGGGATTTGAGGTGTCACTGAAAACCCATTTAATTATCTGCCTCTGTTACTGACATGGAATTAAAACACCAGAGCAACAGAATAACCAGCTGGTCTATTAAACGTCTCCAGGGAGGAATAAATTATGGTGTTTATGGTATATTTGATCTTTGTCACAGGATCTCCATCCTTATTTCAACACATTAATCCTATAGTCTAAAGGCCAGGTGGATGAGACACAATCCTTGTATTCACATGTGTTTCAGATCACAGCCAAGTTTTTACTGATTTGATTAAATGTTATCTCATACCCAAGAGACTTGGTACAAATGTTGGTCAGGAAAGTGAGACTGGGGTGATGGTATTGAGTTGAGCTTCTTAGGCCAAGGGAAAGTCCTTGACCCATGGAAAGAAAAGCTAACAATAAGACTGTAGAGGGACAATCTTGGCCTTTATCTTTTTGATATGAAAGGGCAGGTATGAAAGAGCAATGTTGGCTTAAATCCCAAAAGGTTTATTAAGGTTCCTGAACACAATGGTATTGGAATTTTAAGTACATATTGTATGAATCACTCACCTGTAGGAAATTGTAGGCATATCCAGTAATACCTAAATTATTTAGCCCTTTCAGCTGGCTGACTAATGGTTCAGCATTCCACTCGAGTGTATTATGACATGGGTGTGCCAATGTGCAGGGAACAATAAAGTGCATGTCCCAAGATTTGGAGGCTCTGAGCCAGAGAGTTAAAGGAAGAAACACTAAAAAACTGCCGGTTATTAAGGATTAGACCTTAAGGCACAAGATGCTGGATTCTTATAGTCTTTCAGGGCCAGACCAAGGTGAGTAGTAGGATAGATAATCCCACCACACAGGGTTTAAACCAGTGACTTTGTTTAAATAAGGGTACTAAGCAGGTATAGAAAAGTGCTTGAAATAGCAAGGGAGCTGAGAGTGAGATAATCCTTGCCAAATAAGTCAAATCTCTTTCCACAAAGTTTGGATTCAATATCAAGGACTGGAACCAGGAGCATCATACTTAACCACAGAGACACTCACTCTCTAAAATGCCCAATTTCCAAGCCCAGTATACACTGGGAGAAAACTGTATCCTCTCCAACCTGTGAGGGCCAGAAAGCAGAACTGAGACACCTCACCAGTCACGTATTAACTGGGTCTGCTGATGGGCTGTAGATTGCTCACCACCATCCATGAAGCTCCCATTCCATTTGAGATGCACAATAGATTTAAGATTATCTTTCAAAAATCATGCACTTCTACTGGTCCCTAACCAAACACCTTCACAATTTTTCTCACTAGACCAATAAACTAGTAACAGTTCCCTTCTCAAAATCTCTGGCTATAACATATTTAAAGAAAATTTTATTAATAAAAAGAACATTAGCAAATATTACATACCCTAAGGCTTGTCCATTATAGTAGATTATGGTCCAGAATCCATTAAATTCCCACAATGAGTATTACCTACTGTCACTTAATTTCTTAACAAATATTGCTGACAGGATTCTTAATTTCTCTCCATATGTGGTCAGTGATTACAGCTCTACTTGCAGAGGCCACAGTTCTAGGAAAATAATACCAGAGAAGGGGGTCTCTGCACTAAATGATGAGTATCTGGTGGGAATAGGAGAGCATCTCTAGATAGAGCTTGCTGCCTTTCCACATAGAGGGATATAAGCAGGAGGGGGGCTACTATAATACGACCTATTCCCTCCAACCTTAGAAACATTGGGCAAATGCTGCCTAAGGTGACTAGTAGGATAGATAATCCCACCACACAGGGCTTTCTGGTGAAGTTTCAAATATCAGCTGCCTTGATCTTAGGCCTCTCTGGTACTAAGATGAATTAGGAAATGAGCAGCAACCATGAAAGTAGCAATTAGCGTATTGCTGGTTATCAATGCCCAAACCTGTGTAGGAACATGGTACACTGTCCTTTCATCTAATTTTAATTGCCTGTTTTTCTTAATTTATCCCAATCAGGTTTCTTACTAACTTTGTGGATAGGACACAGGCTCTGATTTTTAGGGGAAGTTTCCAAATTAATAATTTCTCAATTAATTGAATTGAATTAGTGTCAGCTCATAGATTATAGGTTTTTCAACTTTATTCATACAACACCAATTTGTGTCAGACAGGCACAACAGAACCACATTATCTTTTTTTAAAAAAAAAATATAACTTTGTTGATTTCAGAGAGAGGAAGGGAGAGGGAGAGAGAGAGAGATATAAACATCAATGATGAGAGAGTCATTGATCGGCTGCCTCCTGCACAGCTCCCACTGGGGTCCAAGCCCAAAACCTGGGCATGTGTCCTGATTTGGAATCGAACCACAATCTCTTGGATCACGCTGACCGGGCAACCACATTATCTTTTAAGAGACATTTCTATTGGCTCCCACCCAAGTGTTCTAAAAAAAAATTCCACTCATAAAACTTCAAGTTACCTTTGTCAAGCCATTATATCTATTCTCTTCTGCAGTTCTTATATCTGGCCATTTTAGTTTTCTGACCTATTTGGCAACTTAAAATGAAAATTCCCACCACACTCTGACTCTCACAGCTATAATTAAGGCCTTCAAACAATCATGCATAGTAACATAGGTAAATTGCACATCCAGAGCAGCACCCTGAGCATCTCCAATCAATGTGTCCTTTTTTTATATTCACACTTATTACCTCTACCTTGCTAGGGTTCTCCTTCAAACAACAGCTTCCTCCCCTGTTAGGGAGAACCTCAAAACCACCATTTTTCTAGTAAGTTAATTCAGACATGAATTGTCAATCTGATAATTTTTTATACCCAATATCCCAAGTTTCTCCCATTCTTACTAAATTTTTCCCTAACCTTATTCAGAACTCCACCTGGAAAGTTTTTAGTGAAGGGGATTGTTGGCCTTTATCCCATCAAATTCTAGTCACCTACGTCTGAGACGGGGTCAAGGAACCTGTATTCTTACAACAATTCCCTCAAATAATTCTGATGACCAGCTGGGTTTGGGATCCAACCAAAGGTATTATTATATTTCTATAATAATAAGTATGACTTTCTGAGTTTTTGTTTTGTTTTTTAAACTATTTTGAGATGATCATAGATTAACTTGCAGTTGTAAGAAATATAAAGAGATTACATGTACCTTTTACCTAGTTTCCCTTAATAATAAATAAGATTTTGTAAAACCACAGCATAGGTATTACAACCAAGATATTAACATTGACACAATCCACCTACCTTGTTCAAATTTGTCCAGTTTTATTTATATTTGTGTGTGTGTGTGTGTGTGTGTGTGTGTAGGTTTGTGTATGCACCACCACAGTCAAGACATAGAGCAGTTTCAGCACCACAAGGGTCCCTTGTGTTGCCCTTTTATTGCTACACTTACCCACTCTCCCTCACCCTGGGAATCACAACTCTGTTCTCCAGTTCTATAATGTTGACATTTCAACAATATTATGTAAATTGAATAAGCAGTCTGTTTGATAGGCTGAACATCCTCCCAAGGATGTTCACATCCTAATCCCTTGAAGTTGTGAATACATTACCCTACGTGGTAAAAATATTTTGCAAATTTGATTATGTTAAGGATCTTGAGAGGAGGAGATTATCCTGGAGTATGTGGATGGGGTCAATATAATCACAAAAGTCCTGATAAGAGTGAGACTAGAGAGCACAGTTATAAAAGCAGGGATGCAGTGATGGAGGCAGAGGTTGGAGGGATACCAGGAAGAGGTCACAAGCCAAGGAATGCCAGCATTCTCTAGAAGCTAAAAGAGTCAAGGAAAATGATTTTCTCAGGGAGTCTCTAAGAAGGAAACAGCCCTGCTCACATCTTGACTTTTTAAAGCTTTAGAGGCTGATTTTAGATTTCTGACATCCAGAACTGTAAGATAATAAATTTGTGTTGTTTAAGCCACCAGGTTTGTGGTAATTCATCGTAGGAGCAACAGAAAATGAATACAGTATATAACCCTTTGGGATATTGTTTTTTTACCTTCAGCATAATTCCCTTGAGATTTATCCAAGTTGTTGTGTGAATTAACAGTGTATTCCTTTTTATTGCTTAATAGTATTCCATGGCATGGATGTACTGCAATTTAACCATTTACCCATTGAAGAATATTTGGGTTGTTTCTACTTTGGAGCTATTACAAATAAAGCTGCTATAAACATTCAAGTATGTCTTATGGTATGAGCATAAATTTTCATCTATCTGAGATAAATGCCAAAAAACTGAAATTATTGGATCATATGGTAATTGAATATTTCATTTTATAAGAAACTGCCAAACTATTTTCCAGAGTGGCTGTATCATTTTAAATTCCCATTAGCAATGTATGAGTGACTCAGCTTCATCTCCAACATTTGGTATTGTCACCATTTCTTTTTCTTTTTTAATTGTAGCCATTATGATAGATGTAGGTAATATCTCATTTGGGTTTTAACTTTCATGTCCCTAATAGCTATTATGCTGAGCATCTTTTCATATATGTATTTGTATGAAAATCCCCTAGAGTGAAATGTCTGTTCATGTCTTTTGCTTATTTTCTAATTGGATTATTTGTTGTTGTTTCCTACCATTGAGTTTTAAGGTAACTGTATATAGTTTAGATACTAGTTCTTTGTCAATATGTGGCTTCTTTCCTACTCTGTGACGTTTTTTCATCCTGTTAGCAGGGTCTTTTGAATAGTAAAACTTTTAAATTTTAATGAAGTCCATTTTATCAGTTTTTCCTTTTGTGGATCATGCTTTTGAAATTATGTCTAAGAACTTTCTGCCTCGCTTTAGATTCCGAAGATTTTCTTCTAAGTTTTTTTTTCCCCTAAAAGTTTTATATTTTCACATTTTGTTTTTAAGTCAGTGACCTATTTTGAATTAATTTTTATATAATGCATATAATACTTGAGGTGTAGGTTGAGGGGTTCTTTTTTGTTTGTTGTTGTTTTTACTTATAGATGTCCCTATTGCTCCACCAACATTAATTGAAAAGATTATTCACTGAATTGATTTTGCGTTTTTCTCAAAAAATCAAAGCAGCACATTTGTGTGGGTCTATGTCTGAGTTCTCTATTCTGTTTCATTGATGTACACACCTATCCCTCTGCCAATACCCCACTGTCTTGATTACTGGAGCTCTGCAGTGAGCCTCAAGAGCAAGTAGAGTGATTCTTCTCTCTTTTTTCTTTTTTATCAAGATTATTTTAGCTATTATATATAAATTTTAGGATAAGGTTGTCTATGTTTTGTTAGTATTTTTATAACTTTAAACTTTAGAAATAACTTTAAACCTATAGATCAATTTAGGGAGAATTGATATGTTTACCATATTGGATTTTCCCATCAATGTGCACAGTATGTTTCTCCATTTATTTAGGTATTCTTTGATCTCTTTTATCAGCATTTTATAACTTTTAGTATACAGATCCTGTACATATTTTATTTTTGTCTAACAAGATAGCTAAGTACTATTTTGGGGGATTTTCTACACAGACAATTATGTCATCTGTAAGTAAGAACATGTTATGATTTTTCTAAGCAAATCAAAAAATCCTAATAGGAAACATAAAGGATTTTATACTGGTTTTGAAAGACAAATAATTGTTCTATGGAAGCAAGAGGGCAGCATTTAAAGAGAACACTTGCTTCTTTTCACATTGCCCCAGAAATCTGTCAGTTCCACAAGTCTTTTTCTGTGTTGAGTTGGCAATTACATCACATGATAAAAAGTAGGTTGGCTCCGATTCCCATAATTGAAACTGGCCTCATCAAGCATGATTTATACTGTCCTCTGTTTTGTGAATAAGGAAGTATGGGCCAACTGTGAAATTAGCCCTTCACTTTGCATGGGCTTTAAGATTTATCCATTTGCAAGAGCATCTTCTACCATCCAAGAGGTTCCAAAATAACAAAGACTATGTTCATCTAAGCAGGAGACAGACTTATTCTTTTTAACTCAGGGCTGACAGCAGAGAGCCAAGGACTGAGAATGTCCCTAGAGTCACATCAAAAACAGAAACAAAACTCCTGACATTTAGTCTACCAATTTAACCACCAGACCACATTTCCTCCTTTTAATTTCCACTGTTGTTCACATAATTACATCAGTGCTTCACTGTGTTTATGACACATGGCATGGATTAAAGAGCTGAAAGTAAAATGCTCTGAGAAGGCAATTACTTTGAACAATTGTTTCAGTTGGATTGAAAGGTTATCTTATGCACATTGAACCCACATTCATATATTAGTAAAGCTTCAGAATCAAAGTGCAGGGATTTCACAAGTCCTTAGGAAGGCACTGGAACTAGGATTTGGAAATCTGTCAGGACTCCCTCCGATTCTCATCTCTTTTCCACTTCAGATCTCTCTCTCTCTTTGTGTGTGTGTGTGTGTGTGTGTGTCTTCTGCTCTGGAATGCCTGTGATGAGAACCATTGCCCCAGAAATGTACCCATTAAGGGCCCATTACTCTAAGGGAAAAGATTCTGAGTGGCCTCGTTTTATGAGAGGTCTACCCTGAGACCAAAAATTAAGGCCAGGGGAGTGGGAACTTACTCTACAAAAAGACTCTGAAGAATTATTAAAGGGTAAGCTATAGAAAAAAATTCAATAAGTTCTGCACAGAATAAATAGTTGGATATTACTACTTATTTCTATTGTAAACTTGGAGTTAAAAATCTCCTACCTATTAAATCAGTTTGTTTATGAGACATCAAGGTTGAGTTTTACCATGCTGTCAAGTCTTTCATACCTTTACTCACAACCCAGCAGACTGGTCACGGTTTTATTTCTACACTAAAATTGCAACACTTGAAAAATCAGAATATTGGGATTTTAAGCAACTTGGCTTAGAAGTACAGACAAATTTAGTGACCTAATAAAACTCTGGTGCCCAAGAAGAGTGAAAGACTGACAATTATCATAAACCAGGGATTTTTAAGTCCTTTTTTCAGGACTGTGTGATCTAAAGTAAATCATTGAACTTTTCTGGTTCTTCATTCCTTTATTTATGAAATGGAAAAATAAGATCTACCTAGTTTGTCTTCTAGTATTTTCACAAATATCAAATGAGTTAGTTCATGTGAAAAACTCTTTATAAACTATAGAGCATTATAGCAATATAAGATACTACAATCATGCTTATTTTGGGATCCATGTTACTGAAAATAAAAATAATAACCCTATAAAGTATCTTGTGTTTATTTATTTTAACACAAGGAGAAAAAATAATTTATATAAATGTCCATATTTGTTTTTACAAGACCCTTTTCAGGTTATTTGGGGTAGAAAATATTGTCATCACTTTATTGCAGGCAAAAATGAGGACTGAATAAATTACTTGCCAAATTACACATAAATAGTCATGGAACAAGACCTATTGGCTGGGATCTGATATCATAGAAACCAGTCTCAAAACCTTAGCCCAAGTTGTCATCCTATTTACATTACAGAAGAAAGGTGTTTTTGAGCATTGAAAATTCTCAGGAAAAGACCCATGAGCCAAAGCTTTTGAAAGATGGAAACCAGGAGTTGAGGAATACCTCTCTGCATTTCATTGCTGACCTTGTCTTGTGTTCTCCTAACAAATGTAAAGCACCACTAAACTTCATTTGGGGCCTCCCTAAACTGATTCTATGATCCCTACAGTTCTTCACCCCTCCAGGAACTATTCAAAAAACTTCACCTTCTAGGATGCTCTGAAGTCAAAATGCTCTTTGGTGCAATCACCTTTCTCTCAATTGATGCAAAGATTCCTGAGTGGCATGAAACAACAATGTACTTCCCTAATGCCTAAATTTGCTAGAGTGAGGAATTTGACTTCTGAATGGAAAAGTACCCATTATATAAGAGAATGTTTTTGCTATGTTCTCTTTTAACAGACAAGCAGAATCATACAACAGTTTACAAATACTCCCCAAATGTCTGCTATTCTCACACCACTAAAATGTGAGACTAGCTTCAGCTGCTTGCCTGGGATAGTATGGGATAGCATGGTAATTCAAAAATGATTTTTTTGTGGATTGGCTCCATCATGCTTGTCTTCAATCATGGTGAGCGGTCCTTGTTTATTTTTCTTCTCTTTAATAACTGAAATAGCTCTGAGATGGTCTGAAACTGGAAAACCAAAAGCCATTTCATGACAATGGTATCATTAAAAGCATTTGTTATTTGTTTATTAAGGTGCATCTTACATGAAAAGACCCAAAGAATAAGTCTGTGTTCATTTGTTATCAACACAGGTATTCCAGACTTATTCTGCTGTGTTATTTTAATTGGAACTTTATCGAGAAATATAGGTATCCAGTGAGAAAGTATTAAAAGTCTAGATAAATCACCCAAACAACATCTGGCTTTTTCCTATGAAGATCATAAGTGATTTGTATGCCATTTGTTTTCCAAGGACAGGGTTTAAGTATTAAACTGAAATCTAAAGTAAGGTACATTGATTTACAGGAAATTGTTCCTTTACACACAAATTCATCATTTATAAATACTATTTCAGGGGCCAGGTTGAAGGAAGGCTTATGTTTTTTAGCTAACTATGTCATCAACCATGTTAGTTTCTGTTTATAAGCATTTCTCCCAATTTGAGGATCCAAAGCTCACAAAAATATTTGTTTTAAATTATTTCAAATAAGCAGCATAAAATTCAGTCTTAGGGCTCACTTCCAGGGAAAGTTGTATTCATTTATATTTCATAGAAAAACAGAAGGGCAAAGCAGGGGTGGTTAAGGAATAAAGGGAGTACCAATTATGAGGTTAACGCCGTTTTCCCAGGAAATGATATTGGTTCTTTTTTTTTCCAAACTAATAAAAAACAATGTGTCCCCATCTCCTTTAATGTGAGGACCTTGAAAACTCCCCCAGAATTTTCCATTTGCCACTCTGAGCTAACAAGACAGCCCTTTTATTGACTACCATATTAATTTGCAGGCCTTAAAATGTCCATATGTCATGGAAGATATGAGCTTTTGGTATAAGGTACTAAGATATGTCCAGAAACTACTTTTTCAGGGCCTACTGCCTAAGGTCTTGATTTAAGAGTGATCCATCCCTGAGGAGAATTAGACCGTGAGCATCCCCAGTTGTTTAGACAGGGCTCTCTCCACTTACCCCACTTCCTCCCCCTGTTTTTCACTTTCATCTGAGGTAAGACTGCAATCAAGCCAGGACAATATGGAAGAATTTGCCCATCTTCACAGGATGTGTCTACCTGCTGTGCTTACTTAGGAATGTGATATTATCAGTGTAGAAAAGGCACAGGGGCAGGAAGTGGGGGGGGGGGGGTGCTATTTTACTTTCCGCTGCAACTTTCCTCTTCAGTTTCAAAGAAATATTTTCAATATCCAATGTATGCTTAGTTCGAATGAGACTTATGCCTTCCTGGAAGCAACAAATTATTCAAGTGTGACTAAGAAGCACCACAGTTTTGAAATTCCGTGGAAGATGATCATGGTATGAGAGGCATTTCCTGATATATAACCAGGATGCTAGTGACTTAGATTTCATTTGCCTTTGCCTTGACTATCTAATCATATGCTGAAGTGAAAAGAATGAATGTGTCAATCATCAGCCTTGATCCTGAAAGCTTATTTTTCATTCATATTGCCTGAAAAATAAGGTTTGACCTGGGTTGGTTTCTAAATCAGTAACTTATTATGCTTTGTTCCCCTGTGCCATATCTCAGCATTAGGAATGTGGGTACTACCATTGGCAGAGGAAGGCAGTATTGATCCCTTTGCTCTGTTTGGCACAGTCTACTTTTGCACAGTCTGCTGTCAACTCTACCAGAGAGCCGAAAAGAACATGGGAGCCATCTGCCCCTCTCCCATCCTGCTTAATTCCCCAATACAACCATCTTGCTTCCATGTCTATGACTTCAGAGGGAAGAAACATCTGCTTTGTTCTGCTTTTCATTGCAGACAAATTAGATGGTTCTGATCCATGACTAATTTTGTTTTACTTGGTCCTCTCCAGAATCTCATCCTGTGTATTCTAAGACCAAAAGCAACCAGAGAACCATTTTGGAGTAACTGTCTGTTTAATTCAAAAAATCTATTCTGTTGGGAAGGGAAGAGTAGAGGCTTTTTTGTTTTACTTTAGTTCTTTTTTGTTACTCTAAATAAACTAGGTATGTGTGTGTGTGTGTGCGCGCCCGCGCGCATGCAAGCTATTCTATTGAATTTGTATATATTCCATATATTCCACTTCCTTTACCCTTTTTGCTTCTTTTCCTCTTCTCTGATTATGTTTACAAACTTACAAATTTCTTTTGTTTCTCTCGATTACCATTGCCACCTACAATTGTAGCTGTTTAACCTTGTAAGTTTTATAATTTATAAACTTACTGCCATCCCTCAAGGTTCTCAGTGCATGCCTGGCATTGATCTGTAGGGATATTTTCAGATACCACGTTGATCATATCTCACCACTGAAGCAAATGATGCCCCTTGGACTCTTCTTTCACAGTTTTCAGTTTTCTTTCTTTTTTATATTTTCTTCATTTCTTTAGGGTCAGGACATTAGTGGCCTGGGGTTTTGCATTCTTTCATTTCAAGCATCATGGACTTTAATTCTCCACCTAACTGATCTTAACTGTGGCCGAGAATCCTTGACTACTCCATTTGTTCCTTCCAAACATTTTTAATACATTGTGCTACAAAGACACCTTAGGTGGTAAATTAGAGTTTATTTTATTTCACAAATGGGAAGTCTGAAAATGGAGAGGGGTTGGGTATAAAGCACCAAACTAGAGGTAAGTAGTGACGCAAACTTCCAGTCCTTGTTTAGCTACTTCTCACACAGGAAGTCAGCTCCTTTCATTCAACATTCCAAGTTCTCCATGGAGCCCCAGTGACTAACAATACAACAAGCAGCTCACAATGTCTGTTTGTATTCTCCATGGGAACATTCCCTTTGCAGATCAGGTTCTTCCACCTTTCTCACTAGAAGATGCTGTATTCCAGAGCCTTGGTCAGCCTCTCCTTCAATGCACACTATTACGCTGGAACCCTTTTTGGGTTCAGATAAACTTTTAATTGGTCTTGGGTGATTACTGTTTCATGATCACTGACCTCCTTCTTTTATCCCAGATCCCCAAGAGCCAAGAAAGAATATGGTCATTTATAAATGCTATTTCTTTATTTAACCTTCCTGCCAATCAAACACGTAAAGTTCCTTTCAGGTCATGACAGAAAATTTTAATTGCGACGATTAGCCACAGCTCATCAATAGTTGAAAGAACCAGCTAGAATTTTCCTCAAAACTTAATGCACTTAACTGTGACATTCTGATTAAGATAACGAGCTGTGTGGAACCTAAGAAATAAAATACCTACTAAGAAGAGCTCCTGGTGGCTAACTAGACTCATTTAAAAAAAAAAAAAAAAAAAAAAAAACACCAGAAAAACAACAGGGCCTAGCAGCCATTTGTACACAGGGGCCAATTCACATAAACAGCATTTCAGGGAGAAGCCTGCACTGAACTGCTTGCCTGCACTGTGTTTCTGCCACCTGAGCCAGCCCTTATAAAGGAGTTCCTGGAACCCAATTTCAACCAATAAGACTGAGGCTTTCTCCATCCAATTAGAGCTGTGCAGCTATATGTCAATCAGTTTCTTCGCTAACCAATCAGAGCAGCTCTACTGAGACCAATCAGGACAGTGCTTTTTGGACCAATCAGACTGGGGATTTGGAATCTTCATTTGCATAAAGATGGGCCAATCAGGTATCAGGGGCAGGAACTTCTGTCTGTCTTAAAAAACATCTGGCTGGCCTGGCAAGGCATAGCTCACCGGTTGAATATCCACCTATGATCCAGGAGACCACAGTGCCATTCCCAGTCAGGGCACACCCGTGTGTTGCAGGCTTGATCCCCAGTAGGGGACCTGCAGGAAGCAGCTGGTCAATGACTCTCTCATCATTGATGTTTCTCTCTCTCTCTCTCTCCCTTTCTCTCTTTGAAATCAATAAAGATATAAAATAAATAAATAAATAATAATAAGATTTAAAAAACAGCTCTCCTCTAGCTTGGAGAGTGCACTTTCCCTTCCACCAAAGACTATAGACTGCTTCTCACAGGAGCTGGAACGCCAAAGACATCTCCCCAGGGGCCAACTGGCACAGGGCAGGAAGGCCTAGAGCAGGTGGAGTAGAGCAGAGCAGAGCTCTCTAGCCTGAGAGGCACTTCATCCCAGGGCCTCCTCACAATCACGCTGTATCACAATTGAGAAGTTTGCACTGAATAACATGTTTCCTTCTTTATTGCACCCCAAACTGGGGATTCCTGGTACCAATGACAATCAGGTGACAGCTACAAGATGAAAATTAAAGTATAATAGAATGGATGCCTTTTTTCCTCCTCTCCAACTATGAACCAAAAGAAAAACAAAATGAAAAAGAAAAGGGGGAGAAAGCTAAAAACTAAAATTTATTTTCTAACACATTCCTCACTTAATTTTCCCTGCCTTTATCTGATTAAGTCCACTGCTTGTCTAAGGCATTTGCAAATTTCTACCAAGTGTGGCTTTCAGGCTGGGAAAGAATGTCTTTGGAAGACTGTAACTTGAATTTGTCTTTGGCTATATGGCTCTTACAGCCACAGTGCCAACAGCTTTTCTCCAAATCTGTTTCCTTTTACCTCTTCTCTTCCAAAGGATCAACTTGCATATTAGCTTTTGTTTGGCACTGGCACCTCATATAGGATATTTGAACTGTAGTTGTTGGCATGCAGGCACAGCCCACAGTGCCCTTTTGCCATTGTACCCTGGAATTCCAGAGGCATCTGAGCCACCTGGCCAAGCTGCCCCCCTCAAAGACAGCTTCTTCACCCAGGGAATCCAGTGTATGAAAAAAAAAATTCCCATGGTTCCACATTTCAGACCAGTGTTGACCCTCCTTCTCCCAGAGCAAGATGGAGTTGTGATGAGAAATACAGCACATCCCTGAGATTTTGTTCTCCTAAGTAACAGCCATCTCTTAGGGAGAACAACATAAATGGAAATCTTTTTTTTTCTTTTTTTTAATATATCTTTATTGATTTCAGAGAGAGGAAAGGAAATGGAGAGAGATAGAAACATCAATGATGAGAGTCATTGATTGGCTGCAGCCCGCAACCTGGGCATGTGCCCTGACAGGGAATCGAACCCTGATGGCCTGGATCCTAGGTCGATGCTCAACTGCTGAGCCACGCCCGGCCAGGCCATAAATGGAAATCTTAATATAGTTTGTCTTTCATTCACACAATGAACTTTATGATAGTATAAGATTGAAATAGAGGCTGAAGAAGATGGTATGTGGGCAGAAGATGGTGTGTGTGTGTGTGTGTGTGTGTGTGTGTGTGTGTGTGTGTGTGTGTGTTGATAAGATGGATGCTAATGAGGAAGAAATGATTGCTGATAAATATCTCTGTTGGGGAAAAGCCCCAAAAGTTAAATTCAGGATCAATTCCAAAGAACTGACTAGTAACCTTATTCAAATTCATAAGAGCTTTACTAGGAGAAACTTATACACATGGGCAGAGCAGCTGCTTCTAGTAGTGGCTGGCAGGGAAGAACCCACACCCAACCAGGGACAGGGTTTCTTTTTTATAGAGGGTTAATAGTAAAACCATAAGGTAGGTCAGTAGTCCGGTAGACCACCAGAAAGAACAATGCATTCTTAAATTAACAGATAGCATCAGGCTGTTATCATACTCTATACACTCATTAACCTCCTTCCTGGAGGCATAACACTTATCTTTGGGTGGCATTCCAGCTTTCTGAGTAGTCAGCTAAGCCTGAGGCTACAGACAGTTAAGCAGTCACAGAGAATTAAAGAGTCCAATATTTCCCAAAAGCCTTTGCTGCTGGAGCCGTATTGCATCTCTGAGTTCCCCTACAATTTCATAGACGTTATTTTGCAATTCCAGATTGCTCACATTCAACACTTTAAACACAAAGATGACAATCCTTACCTATTCTAATTGACCCTGTAGCTTACATTACACTTTTATGATGTTTATTGGTGGCTTACATTAAACTGTTATGATGTTTATACACACCACCACTCACCCAAAAAAGATATATTGCATATGTATATGCATACATAAATCAACAGCCTAGAAAAAAATATATATATATATATATAATCAACAGGTTGAAACTAATTAAAAATGAGGCATAAATTGATTAAACTTCACACAAAAAATTGCTTCCCAAATCATGTCATTTAAAATACATATATATATATTAAAACATATACATATGTGTATATATGCTATATATACCATATATACACACCAGTATATTTACTATATGTAATAATATATAGTATTTTGTACTATACATAGTAAAAAATATATTAACATTTATGCACATATTTATCCTTTTCTCATTTAGTTTTTGTCACTTTCTTCTTTCCTTACAACTGACTTTCTCTCATCCAGTAAAAGATTCTATTGAAGAGAAAAGCAGCTGAGCTGTGGAAGGAAAGCATTAGGTTCAGCACCAGTAGTCTCCCTTATTACTCCACCCCTAATGAGACACATGCAACCTTAGCACATCTCCTTAGTCCTCCATGCCTCATTTCTACAAACGAAAGAGCCTTTCAACATTATTTGATAGGGTCTAATGGTAGTTAGCTCAGTGTTGCAAGACCTCTCTATTGAGATCCACAATTTCATCAATTCTAAGATCTTTCAGTTTACTGTCTCTGGATTTATAGTTCATTTTACAATGGATGATGCATCATATTTATTGGCAGCATCTTTTCTTTCTTAATGGTACATAAAACAATGGTGTTTCTTAGAACTGATGCTGTATAAATTTAATGAAATGCAGCTTGGATCAAAAGTATTTTGCAGGTTAATGATATTATTCAAAAGTCACATGTTTTCTTTTTACTACAAAATGAGCCATGGAATTAATAACCCTGGCCTGTTTTGAACAACTAAAGACATTCACTGAGTTACAAAGTACCCAGCTGAACAGAAAGAGAGACTTAGATAACTAGAAGGAAAAAAATGTCTCTTTTGAAAATTGCCATTCTTAAGAATCCTTAACTTAGTTTGATGATTGCTATCACTGCCCTGAAATTCTTAATAATTTTTGTAAAAGAGGTCCTGCATGTTCATTTTAGATTGGCCTAGAAAAATTTTGTAGCCTGTCTTGAAGGGTAATTTATGTGGTTAAAATATTAAAAGATATTCAATTCTTTTTCCATTAACCTTTGGTCCCTGGCATGGAAGACTTTCAATTTCTCAAAAGGAGTTATGAGCGATGTAAGCACTTGAATCAGAGTATTTGCAAGCACACACTGTTCTGTTTTCAGAGACTGTAGTATCAAGCTCATACTGGAGACCAGTTATGTACTGACCTAGGGATTTTGAAGGTTAGAAAGGAATAAAATATTTCAAAACTTTTATCTTTTAAAATAAAGGTCATTAAAGAAAGTACATGTACTACGTTACAATTAGAGGGAGAAACCTCCTGAAACTTCAAAATACCTTTTCATGTACCCATGCTATATATGATATATCATAAAGTTTTTTAAAAGTTCTATGCATATAGAGTTACTATAAGAATCTATTCTGGTTGTATTTTTATCTCTTTTCAATATCTATTGGGGACAAACAAGATCCAAGCCCTTGGACATTACCAAAGTATGTAAGAGAACCAAAGTATGTAAGAGAATTAAAGTCCTTCCTTTGAAATTTGTCATCTAGAGTCAAATTGTGAATATTATTCTGTAAAATACATACTCTAAACTCAGAATTTCTTGGTGATTTGAGTTAGGATGTTGATGGGATGAAATGAACACACTCACTTAAAATATGTTGGGTTTATAAAATCTTCATAAGTATAGAGAGATTTTGCTCAAGTAGAAGATTAAGTATTTTCACTTTCAAGTATGTTTCAAAACCTAGTATTACTAAAGGCTTCACAGGTGTGAAAAGCATATAGGAAAGAAGAAGATACATACAGACTTCTCGAAAAGTCTTTATTGCTATTTGTGCAAAAAAGATTCAACTAAGGAACAAGATAAAACTATATTAACAGATGACATTAAAAAGTGCAAAAGATACCAAGAATATCCAAATCCAGTCACTTATTTTTCTCATTGCCCAAGAGAAATACATACATGGAGGACTACAACCAAAGAATACTCTTTATTACTAGTAACTTTGGGGCCCAAATCACAATTGTAAGACTGAAAGGATTAGGCTGGATTATTCCTTTAGAAGATTTCTATAAAAAAATTCAATCCTGTCTATCTTATCTCAAAAAACTAGGCATAATCTTCATAATATTAAGAGCTTACATTCAGTGTTTTCAATAAATTGCATAAACAACATAAAAGGTTAAGGGGTAAGGTATAAGATAAAGAAGAATCTAAAATCAGGTTTGGGGGTTCTGTTTTTTCAGTAATTTCACATTGGTTCTTTAGATGGTTTCTGTCTTATTCTTGAATGGGAGGTAAAACCTTCTCTCTTTCCCTCCACAGCCGTATTCCATACAGGGGCCACTCTCTGTAACTTCATCTGTCTCTAAAATTGCAGAGGTCTACTTAAGCAGCCCAAAGTCTAGGGTACATATCTAAGTTCCAGAATGCATTCTTCTCCAGAATAAATATAAAGAAGACAGTCCCTTCCAAATTGTCTAATATTACAAATCACCTATCTCCTCTTTTTTTTAGTTAGAACTTAGTCTAACATTATAACTCCTCATGTAATTTTTCATATTTTCTCTTAAATCTAGCAAAATGCAATATCACATCTTCAACCTTACAGAGGCAATAGCTGCCTCCCTTCCTTTGACTTTTTAAGGAGGTTCTGGAAGAATTGGGGTACAGGGGAAGAAAGGCAAAATAAAAATAATGAGAATAAGAATTCTGTGATAATCTACAAACCAATTCTTCAAAAAAATGAGTTGTCTTAAGGTGATCACTACTGTTATATAGAAAAAATTCAACACTAAAAGAAGTGCACTACATGTTAGAGGCCATATAATTGTAAAGTTTTATCAGTTCCTTTTTTAAGGCAAGAGGAGCAATTTTTAGGAGCCAGTAATTTAGAAAAATTGGTCTTAATGAATGAGTACATCCAACAACATTCTATATCAGTGGTTCTGTGCCAGAAGCGATTTTGCTCTGCACACTTACCCCAGTGGACATATGGCTATGTCTGGAGACATTTTTAATTATCACAACTAGGGGGTACTACTGACATCTAGTGGGTAGAGGCCAGGGATGCTGCTAAAAATTGTATAATGCACAGGACAGCACCGGCACAACAAAGAATGATCTGGTCCCAAATGCAAATAGTGCCGAAGTTGAGAAAATTTGCTTTATTTTATTCATAGACAAACAACAAAAAAGAGAAGAGACTGACTCATTAGGAATTGCCCTCACAATCCCTCAGATGTTTTGCCTCAACTCCAGAGGAGTCACCTGCTCAGGAGCTGGTCTTATGGAGACAGACACCAAAAGTCCAGTCTTCTTAATCTTCTCTCCTTCACTCTTTGTCTTTTTAGCTACAGCAACTCCTAGAGACTCAATCTCCCCTAGTAATTGAACCAACTTTGCCCCCTATCTATGATTTAAACAGTTGACAGTATGTTTTGACATCCAGAAATCAGGAGTCCTGAAGGTCACTGAAGCAAAAATCTGTGCAGATGCTTAAAAATAACTTGGCTCAAAGGGTGTCAAGAGGTAGACATTCTAATAGTAAAAATCAGGGAGTACTAAAAATGTTCCAAGTAAAATCTGAAAATTTGACCAAAAATCCTCTGTTGTTTTGATTTTCCATGAATATCAGGGTTAGAGGCAGTCAAGTTTATACCACTGATTTGTAAGAACTCAACAAGAGCCCTATCTTACCATCCTCATTTCAACTTTTAGTGCCACCCCCACAGTGTTTTGGTTCTTCTATACCAATTTACTATGATCATACTTCTGGGTCTATTTTTTCTTCAGTGTAATGTGGAGAATATGTTTTGTGGACATTCCTACCATGAATATTTTCATTTTTGAACATTATCTGAATGGCACCATGTTCCTCAAACAATTGAAATCACAGAGCCTTGCAGATAGCAATCAGAATAAATTCATATTGATGGAAATTATTATGCTGAGCAGGAAACCATAGAAATGGCACTCTAAAGTATAAAAGAAATTAGCCATACAAGCACAATAAAAAGCAAACATTTGTCTAAAACAGCAAAAATAACCAGATTAACTTAGAGTTTTATCATTCTTTTCAATGCATTTGTATTTTTATAGTATATAAATGTATGTTTGTGAATATGTATATGTGTGTGTTTCTATATATACACCTACACATATACTTATTAAAACTTTTTGGTTATTAATTGATATTTATATTCTTATAATCAATATAACTGCAAAAAGTGTAGTAGAGGACATTACAAAAGTGAGTACCTAACAAGTGGTCTAAAGGTTGTCAGGAGCTTAACAATCCACTCCAGACTTTGCTCACCATATACCTTAAAAGAAACAAGTCTCTTTTCTGTGAACATTACGTATTTTCACACTAAAGTATTGATCTTTAAAGAATATATTTTTGTTTTCCTAAAATTAAAAAAAATATAGTATAAGTAATCAAGTCTCAAATTACTGATAAGTCTTCCTTAGTTAGTATCAGTAATAAATGAGGTAACTCTGCCCAAAAGAAAAAGGGAAAATACTTAAAGTGAAAAAGAGAAGGGTGTGCTATCTGGTGGAACATACTTTTTTGTATGTTTTTAATGATTTTTCAGAGAAGGAGAGGAAGAGAGAAACATCAATGAGCTGCTTGCTGCCTCGTGCCTGTGTCCATAATGGGGATCCAACCTGAAACCTGAGCATGTGCCCTGATTGGGAATCGAAGTGGTCACCTCTTTGGTACGTGGGACAACACCCAACCAACTGATACACACTGGTTAGGGCCAGTGGGACATATAAAAGAAGAGGCCACAATGTCATAAGGAATAGTTTTCCAGTATAGATTTTATACTTCAGCTCTATGTTTTTTTTTGGGGGGAGGGGGCAAACCACATCTTGAAGTCTCAATCTTCTCACCTGTAAAATAGGATGATTAAACATATGTGAAAGTGCTTTAAAAATGCCAAACCCTGTATAGATATACTGTTTATTCCTATGCATGCATGCATACATACTTATGATAAAGGTTAATTTATAAATTAGGTATAGTAAGAGGCTAACAAGTAATAATAAAATAGAACTAGTATAACAATACACTGTAATAAAAGTTATGCAAAAAATTTGGGGCCATTATTAAGTAAAGTATGGGTTACTTAAACATAAGTACTGATACTGTTTTCAGAGAATTGCATGGACTGCCCTTCTCCTTTGCTACTGGGAATGGGGTTCTTGGGGTTCTGCTGGAATAAGAATTCCTGGAGGACCCCACAGGAGAATAAGATGTGGCAGAGAGTTTCTTTTGTGTGGAATTATATCCCAAGGTTTCAAAAGTCCAATTTCCCTTAATCCAGTCCTGGAAGAGGTGCAGCTGGGGCTTCAGTAAGTGGAGTTGGGTCTGACAGAGCATCAGGTCCACAGCCATGTGGACCCCACACACAATGGACTGATGGACTGTGGGTCATGTGGGCAAATGCAGGGGAGCGCAAAGGGAGCACACCCCCATAACAAGAGAGCCCGGAGCCCACTGTGCAAGAGAGGCAAGAGATGAAAATCCTTTGTTCAGGGGCTTATATATCTTAGATTTCACGCCCTTGCAGTGGTCATGCCTGTTCTGGCCAATGACCTGCTGCCGGGTGTGACTCACAGGTCACTCAGACCTCACTGGGCATGCCTGTAATATTCAGCTTTCCCTTTGTTCCTTTCCAATTAATTAATAACTGGATTAATATAATGATATCAATACCTTGACAGTCGATCTGATAACAGAGATGGCTACTAAATGTCTAATGGGCAGGAAGCATATACAGCGTGGATAAGCTGGACAAAAGGATGAATCACATGCCGGGCAGGATGATGTGGGACAATGACAGATTTTATCACGCTACTCAAGAAATTTAAACTGATGAATTATTTAGTCTGGAATTTTCCATTTAATATTTTCAGACCACAGTTAACCAGAGGTAATTGAAATCACAGGGGAAAAGTGGATAAAGGAGGGTTACTGTTGAAGGTTATACAGAGGAAAGGTTTGGAGGCAAAATGAGAGTTACCTACATTATGCAGTGACAATACAGGGTAAGAGAGTTAAGAGACAGGAGAAAAGAACAAAAGGGAGAAAATTTTGCAGAAACTACATTTAAGGTGTTAGTTTGAGGTGGAAAGAAAAAGAAGAGACAGCTTTTTTAAGTATTCATTTGTCAGTTGTCATTTACTCCCAGGTTTTCTTAGACAAACCAGATTGCCAAATCTTTCACATTGGGGAACGTGTATGATACTTTTCACCCACTACAGTGCTGGGCACATCACTAAATGCTTGTCTGCTGATAAGCATGTTTTTAGTAAAATTAAAAGGTGTTCTGGTAATGAATGAAGTAAATTTACAGCATGAGCCTCACATACCTTTTGCCATAGCAGAAGTTCAACCCAAGAATATTCAGGGTGCTTTGCAGCCCCTATAGAGGTGGGCCTATCTCTTGGGGAAACACAATTAAATTTACCTTTTTCCAGGTAAGACCATATCAGTAACAGAGTCTGGGTGAAAAGTTAGCATGAACAAAAACAGAGGCCTTGATGAAGGAGGGAATCACCCAGGATGTTGCAACCCACAGCCAGCATTGTTCATCTCAGGACAGCCAAATTGAAGCTACTCTTGACAATTTGAGAAGGACCCAAGGAGAGACACTTGAGCTAAAACTTGATCCAAGAAATTTTTGAAAAAGTGCAGTGTTCACAATTAGCATTATATGAGCAGACGGCTTTGTTGCACAAGGGGCCAACACATATGAGCTGAGGTGGCGTCAAGGGAGATACGCCAACAACATACAGAGGGTTCACATGATACAGAGATGTGAGGCCAGAACAGACAAGTGTGGAGTGAGGCTGCCTGCTGAGGACCTGGAAGTGATGGAAAGCAAATAACTATGTGACAGAATTTATGCAGTTGCTCTATTATAATGTTTTTGGTGACTGGGACTAGTGTTTGCTAGTGTGAAGGCACTAACACATCCAAATAGATAAATATTACACAGGTCTGAATGGGGCTCAAACCACCAATGCAGATGCTCAGATTGGGATTAAACCCACAAAGGATCACTGGGACCCCTTTTACCACAAACCCCAATTCATAGGAACAGAAATAATTATCTCTCCCATTTAAATGGTGATGGAGATCAATTATGTCCACATTTCTTTCTTATAGTTGTAAGCAGTGTTTTTCAACACCAGCTAGAGATTTTAAATGGAGTCATATTAATATTAATAATCTTTATTTTTCTGGTATATGTTAACACTTGTGTTTGTGGAACCCCTACTTGTTCTTTAATTATAAATGGGAATCTCCAGGGCTCTTTCGTTCTCACCAAAATTCCTCTAGTTCCTCTGTGGAGTAGTTGTGTTTCCTCTATCACCAGAGCCCCTGTTAGAACCATCTACTGTTTAGGCTTAAAGTTGCATGAAACTTCTCATATCTCTGGTTTGAGCTGTTTCCCACTGTCTCTGAGAGTCTCTTTAGTTACTACCACCACCCATCACAGGGGCCTCCCAGTGCTACCCCACTAAATGTTTGTGTCCCCCTCAAGTTCATATGTTAAAACCTAATCCTCAGTGTGATGGTATATGAAGTTGGGGCTATTGGGAAATAATTAGGTCATGAGGATAGAGCCCCTGTGATGGGATTAGTGTCCTTATCAGAAGGGGCCAGACAGGACAGCTTGCTTCCTCTATCTCTTTACCATGTGATGACATAACAAGGAAGAGGGCTCTCACCAGGAACCAAATCCACCAGCACCCTTGGACGTCCAGCCTCCAGAACTGTGAGATTTAAATTCCTCTTGTTTAAACCACCCAGTCGGTGGTATTTTGTTATAGCAGCCTGAGCTGATTAAGACACCACCTTTACTGCCTCTGCCAGCTACAGCTGGCACCTTGGACCATGTTCTCTGGGAGCCTCAAAAACTGAGTGGCAGATGAATGCAAAAGTGGGAACTGTCCTTCTCCCCTGAGTGACATTTTGTTACATGAACTCAAAAGTGGAGGTATTGGTGCCTCTTCCCCCTGCCCCAAATTGTTGTGATATAGTTCTTTTCACTTTTACTCATTGCTTCATTGCTCTTAAACAAAATGACAAATGACTCCTGTGATGGTGGGTGAGGGGATTGGTTTTCTGCTGTGACTCACAACTGCATAATCATCTCTGTCATACAAACATCCACTAGGTTACAGTCAATAAACAACTTGAGATTATTGGAAGAATATGAACACATGCCTACCAGGGCCTTATAGCCATCATTAAAATGTTCTTTGCTGGTCAACGTTCCTTACACAAAATCAGCATTTTTATTTGAATGAAAAAGACATATCCAATCCTACTTTTGAGTACTCTTATCCAACTACTTTACTACCTTACAGGCCCCAAAGTCATTAGCCACTAGAAGTGGGGAGAGGGGCAGATATTAGGGGGATAATTCGACATGGACATACAGCCCCTTTATCATGCTTATCACATGGGGGCACCCCATGCTGGTCATATGCTTCTTCACATGCATCCTCCCTTTTTGCACTAAAACCATTTTAAAAGGAGCTGTTTTGGGGGGAGTAGCATATACCGGGGCAATTGATGTTTTGGGCTTTCTCTCCACTAAGTCTTGAGAAAGGAGGAGGAGGAGAGTGTGAATTCCTGGGATGAATGAGTGGTAGAGGTACCTGCACATGGGTGAAGACAAATTGGGTCTGCCTGGGCTGCTGCAAGGAAGAGAAGAGGCTGAGCCCACAGAGTGGCCTGCCACGGAGAAAGGGCCCTCGCAAAAACAAAGCACATTGATAGCACACCTATGTCTTTATTTACCCGTTATCCAGTACTTTCTTTCACTTTCTAGTTCTTCCTGTACTTAACCATGTAGCCTTTCTATGCTTGTCAAAAGATAAGCTAGGGAAAAAAAGCACGATGAAACTCCAACTAACCCACTAGTCCAACGGCTAACTGCTTTGTTGAAAGGTTTCCCGAGCCAGGAAGGTCAAATAGTGGACTTTTTTTTTTAAGTTAGTCATAGATTTCCTTCCTCAATGTTTTCTCTAACCCTTTCTTTACAAGAAAAAAAATAAACATTGGTTTTATTCTTTTCCACACAAAGCATGTGTAACACAGCACAAGTAGGATTTAAATGACAGATTCACCAGGGAGGTCTCTCTAGAATGTTTAGCTCTTATGGAAAAAACCCACTGAAGGAGAAGCACATGAGGACTTAGATATATACAAATTGCCAGCATCAAGAAAAAACTAGAGTCTCATATTATCTGTGCTTATTTGTGGTATTATATAATTTATTGTACTTTTCATAAATATGCTGGCCTTGTGAATTATCTTCATTTCACTATAGAAGCTGCACTTAGTCATTTGCTCTCTTGTACAGGATTATCTTTTCTGTTTTCATATTTATGAATTTGTCCTCCTGGAAAATATCAAGGTCAATTTCTGCCATTTGTTGCAAAATGCAAAAAGTTTAACTGAAGGTGATGTTAATTATGCATGCATCCAAATATAGATCTGAGTATTAAATACTTATTTAAAAACTGAAAACATTTGGATGGGAACATATATAAAGGCATAAAGTGAACAAACAAGTTAAATACTATCTGAAATATGTTTTCTTAACCCTCAGTGTCATGCTGGTGTGAGGCACAAGTATCTAGTCTCCACAAAGACTAACTTTCAGTTAATAATAACAGTTTACAATGAAAATTTGAAGGTAATACATGACAGCTAACAAATTAAGTTTTCAAACAAATGGGTTTTTTTATTTACTTGATGTTTTGCTCTTCTGGGGATGTACATTTTATTTTCGAAGAACAAAAATAATGAACCCAATTCCAAAGCTATTTTGAAATGAAACAAACAAACAAACAAAAAACACAGGGAAAACTAAAGATTATGGACAATTTCCTAAGCCCTTTTTTATACTGTCAGGTTATAGCTCTGGAGTTCCAACAGTTTTCTGGGAACAGCAAGGATCAAAGGAGCAAACTCAGTAGGTAAACAAGAGGTAAAAATATCAGTGAATGGTATTCACCTGTTGTCTTATTAATTTTACAAATACATGTATATGGAGACAACCTTCAAGTTAGAAGTCAAATCTAACAAAACCTGAGAGACAAAGATCATATATAGAGAATGAGGTATAATAACAAAGGTGTGATGACTCAACTAGAAAGCATTGACTTGGATGCCAGAAGCAAATGGAGAAAGGCCTTAAACATTTTGAGGAAAACAACTGCATTTCAGCTAAGGGCAAAATAAAGACATTTTGGAATGTGCAAGGACTCAGATTTAATACTCATGCATCTTTTCATAAATAATATTATCCACCAAATCAAGGGAGTAACCTAAAAAATACATTAAGAAAGCAGTGGCTCTGACACTAGAGCTGAAAAGGGAAATCCTTGAATGACACTGCGTCCCTGGAGATCAATGTATCAACATTAGAGAAGGGGAAGTGGCACCCAGGAGCAAGGTCTCACCAAAAAAGAGGACATTGGTGAGTCACATGACTTAAACCATGTTTTAAAAAGATTTGACCCATTTGTGGAACATTATTATTTTTTGTGGTAAAATATAGGACAAATGTAGCATTTTAATCATTTTTAAGTGTACAGCTCTGTGGCATTAAGAACTTCATATTGTTGTGCAGCCATCAATTACCACACATCTTCAAAACTTTTTCACCCTCTCCAATTGAAACTTTCTACCCATTAAACACTAACTTCCCATTCGCCTTCCTCTCAGCCCAAGGTAACTACCATTCTACTTCCTGTCTCTGTGATTTTGAATACTCCAGAACAATATATAAGTGTAATCATACAATATTTGCTCCTTTGGATCCAGCTTATTTTACTTGGTATAACACATTCCAGATTGATCCATGATGTAGCATGTGTCAGAATTTCTTTCATTTTAAAGGTTGAATAATATTCCATTTTTAGTATATACCACATTTTGTTAATCCATTCAACCACTGACAGACATTTAGGTTGCTTCAGACTTTTGAATGTGTGAATAATGCTGCTATAATCATTGGTGTACAAACATCTGTTTGAGTTCCTGATTTTATATCATTTTTTATTGAATTTATTGGGGTGACCTAGGTTAATAAAATTAACCATTTATCCCCCCTTTACCCTCTTCTATCTCCTCCTACACCCCTTTTCCTCTGGTAATCATGATACTGTTATTTGGGTCTATGATAATTTTTTTTCTTAATCCCTTCATCTTTTTTTACACAGTCCCCCAATCTCCTCTCCTCTGATAGGTGTCAGCCTATTCTCTGTATCTAAGAGTCTATTCATATTTTATTTGTTTGTTTGCATATTTTGTTTATTAGGTTTTATTTGTCTTTCTCTGTCTGGCATATTTCACTTAGCATAATACTTTTCATGTCCATCCATACTGACACAAAAGGTAAGAATTCCTTCTTTTTTTGGCCAACTGGTATTCCATTGTGTAAACATACCATATCTTTTTTATCCACTGGTGTACTGATGGACACGGGGCTACTTCCAAATCTTGGTTATTGTAAATAATGCTGCAATGAACATAGGGGTGCATACATTCTTTCAAATTAGTGTTTGAGATTTCTTCAGATATATTCCCAGAAGTGGAATAGCTGAGTCATAAGGCAATTCCATTTTTAATTTTTTGAGGAAACTCCATACTGTTTTCCCTAGTGGCTGCACCAATCATCATTCCCATCAGCAGTGCACAAGTGTTCCCTTTTCTCCACATCCTCAGCAACACTTGTTGTTTGTTGATTAATTGATAATAGCCATTCTGACAGGTGTGAAGTGATATCTCATTGTGGTTTTAATTTGCATTTCTCTGATGATTAGTGATGTTGAGCATCTTTTCATATGTCTATTGGCCATCTGTATGTCTTTTTTGGAGAATTGCCTAATCAGGGCCTTTACCCATTTTTAAATTGGATTCTTGGGGGGTAAGAGTTGTTGTTTGGTTTTATTGTTGTTTTTTTGGTATTGAGTTTTCTGAGTTCTTTATAAATTTTGGATATTAACCCTTTATCAAATCTATCAGCAAATATTCTCTCTCATTCAGTGTGTTGTCTTTTCATTTTGTTGATGATTTCCTTTGCCGTGTAAAAACTTTTTAGTTTCATGTAATCCCATTTGTTTTTATTTTTTCTATTGTTTCCCTTTCCCAACAAAGTATATTAAAAAAAACATTGCTATGAGAAATGTCCAAGATTTTACTGCTTATGTTTTTTATGGTTTCAAGTTAAGTCTTTATTCCATTTTGAATTTATTTTTGTGTACGATGTAAAAAGTGGCCTAGTTTTATTTTTTTGTATGTTCTGTCCAATTTTTCCAACACATTTACTGAAAAGACTGTCTTTACCCTGTTGTATGTTCCTACCTCCTTTGTCAAACATTAATTTACCAAAGGTATGGGTACATTTCTTGGCTCTCTGTTTTATTCTATTGATATATAAATCTGTTTTTATGCCAGTGCCATGCTGTTTTGATTACTATGGCCTTGTACTATAGTTTTATATCAGGAAACTTGATTCCTCCAACTTTGTTCTTCTTTCTCAAGATTGTTGTGACTATCCAAGGTCTTTTGTGGTTCCATATAAATATTTGGAATATTTGTTCTAGATCTGTGAAATATGCCATTGGTATCTTGATAGGAATTGTGTTGAATTCATAGATTGCTTTGGGTACTATGACATTTCAATGATGTTGATTCTTCCAATCCACGAACATATTGTATGCTTTCACTTGTTTGTATCTTGTTTAATATCTTTCTTCAATGTCTTATAATTTTCTGAGTACAGGCCTTTCACAACCCTGGTTAAATTTATTCCAAGGTATTTCATTTTTTCGATGCAATTGTAAATGGGATTATTACTTAGTTTTTATTTCTGATAGTTCATTATTTCTTTCTGATAGTTTATAAAAGTGCAACCAATTTCTGGATATTTATTTTGTTTCCTGGTACCTTACTGAATTCACCTCTCAGTTCTACTAGTTTTTTGGTAAAATTTTTAGGTTTATCTGTATATGGTATCATGTCATTTGCAAATAATGACAGTTTTAATTCTTCCTTTCCCATTTGGATGTCTTTTATTTCTTCTTCTTGTCTAATTGCTGTGGCTAGGACTTCCAGTACTATGTTGAATAAGAGTGGTGAAAGTAGACAGCCCTGTCTCATTCTTGATCTTAAGAGAAACACTTCTAATTCTTGCCTATTGAGTATGAAGTTGGCTGTGGGTTTGTCACATATGGCTTTTATTATGTTGAGGTATATCCTCTCTGTTACCACTTTTCTAAGAGTTTTTATTATAAATGGGTGCTGAATTTTACCAAATGTTTTTTCTGCATCTATTGATATAATCATGTGATGTTTATCCTTCATTTGCTTTATGTGGTGTATCACATTTATTGGTTTGTGAATATTGCACCAACCTTGCATCCCTAGAATAAATCCCACTTTTTAGTGTATTGCTGGATCCAGTTTGCTAATATTTTGTTGAGGATTTTAGCATTTATGTTCATCAGTGGGATTATTACTTATTTTTTCTTTCTGATAGTTCACCCCCTGAGTTTTCACAGACCTGTGCTCTCTGGCCCAGACAGCTGATTCCTCAGCAGGGCATGAGCTCCACAGGGTAGGGGGACAGGGAGACCAAAGGGTGGAGCAATTGTATTTCCCCAGGAGATGCCATTATGGGAGAGTGTTCCACATAAGAAAGATGGCATTTGCAGTGTAGGAGAAGGATTTGGCACAGGGATATTGGCAGCTAACCCTTCAGTTCTCTCCCCAGAGTCACAAACCCCAGTTTCTCCTCACACAACTCTAGTCTACTCTGCCCTCCTTCTGCTGGAGCCCAAGGTGAATAGCTGCAAGCAATATTTTGTGTGTTGGACCTTTAAGAGGGTGCCTGTTTCTCTAGCAGACTTCCATCTCTCCTTGAGAGACAGAATTTCTGCTGATTTTCACAGCTAGATGTTACATGTTGTAATTCCAGTTTGGTCCTGGGAAGAGGTAAGTATAACTTCCACCTACTCTGCTGCTATCTTAGATCTCCCTGATTTTAATTATTTTGTGTATGTACCAGAATTGGAATTACTGAATCATATGGTAACTCTGTTTAATTTTTTGAGGAATTACCTTACTGTTTTCCACCAAAGCTCCACCATACTCTTACACCACCACTACACAAGGGCTTAAATTTCTTCACAAGTTTGTTAACATTGCTATTTTCTGTTTTCTTAATAATAGCCAACCTAATGGCTATGAAGTAGTATCCTGTCATTTTGATTTGCATTTACCTAATGGTTAGTGATGTTGACCATATTTTCATGTGCTTTGTGGCCATTTGCTTATCTTCTTCTGAGAGATGTTTCTTTAATTGTGTTGTTTTGTTGTTGTTGTTGAGTTGTGGGAATTGTTTATATATTCTGGATAACAATCCGTTATCAGATGTATGATTTGCCAGTAGTCTCTTCCACTCCAGGGGTTTCCTTTATACTAGGTGACAGTATCCTTTGATGAGAAAAGTCTTAATTTTGAAGAAGTCTGACATCTGTTTTTTTTCTTTTATTGTCTGTGTTTTTGGTGTGATATCCAAGAAATCATTGCTAAATCCAAAGGCATGAAAATTTCCTCTGTCTTTTCTAATTTTTTTTTTTTTTTTTTAGTTTTAGGTCTTATGTTTAGATTTTAAACCACTTTGAGTTAATTTTGTAAATATAATATTAGAGTCTAACTTTATTCTTTTGCATTTGGGTGTCCACTTTTTCCAACACCATTTGTTGAAAAAACTGTTTTTCCCCAATTTGACACCCTTGTCAAAAATTATTTGGTCATATATGTGAGGTGGACTTTTTGGCACTGTATTCTATTTCACTGATCTTCACGTCTGTCATTATGACAAGTTCCACACTGTTTTGATTGCTCCAGCATTGCAGGAAATTTTGAAATCCAACTTTGTTCCTTTTGAAGATTGTTTTGACTATTAGGGGTGCCATGAAATTCCATTTCTCTTTTTGCTAAAAATATCAATGGGATTTTGATAAGATTTGAGTCTATAGATTGCTTTGGATAGTAATGAGATCTTAAATATTAAGTTTCCAATCCATGAACACAGATATCTTCCATTTATTAGTGTCTCTTTTTTATTTTCTTTTAGCAATGTTTTTTTTTTTTGTTTTCAGTGTACAAGTAAGTCTCTCACCTCCTTGGATAAGTTTATTCATGAGTATTTTGTTCTTTTTGATGCTGTTGTAAATATTGTAAATGAAATTGTTTTTAAAACTTGGATTGTTCATTGTTAGTATATAGAAATGTTTTGCTTTTGAATCCTGAAGCTTTGATTAATTTGTTTATTAGTTTTAACAGCTTTCTGTGGAGTTTTTAAGGTTCTCTACCTATTAGAATATCTCATCTGTGAACAGGGATAATTATATTACTTCCTTTCTAATTTGTATTCATTTTATTTCTTTTCCTTGCTCAAATGCTCTGGCTAGGACTTCCAATACTATGTCAAATAGTAGTGACAAAAGCAGGCATCTTGCCTTATTCCTGATCTTATAGTGAAAACTTTTAGTACTATGTTAGCTGTAGGTTTTCATATACGGCATTTGTTATGTTGAACTAGTTTTCTTCTATTCCTACATAATTAGTGTTTTTGTAATAAAAGGGTGTTGAATTTTGTCAAGAGCTTTTTTTTCATCAATCGAGATGATCACGTGGTTTTTAGCCATTCTATTAATGTGATGTATTACATTGATTAGTTTTCAAATGTTGAACTATCTTTACATCCATGAATAAATCCCAATTGGTCATGGTGTATAATCTTTTTAATATGCTAGTAAATCAAGTAAGCTAGTGTTTTTTGAGGATTTTATATTCAATAGTAATGTTGGTCTGTAGTTTTACTTTCTTGTAGCATCTTTATCTTGATTTGGTGTCAATGTAAAACTAGCTTAAGAAAATAAATTAGGAAGTGTTCTCTCTTCTTCAATTATTTTGAAGAATTTGAGGATTGGTGTTATTTCTTTAAATATTCAGTAGAATTCATTAGTGAACCCATCTGGTCCTAGGGTTTTCATTTTGAGGAAGTTTTTGATTACTAATTCAATCTCCATACTAGTTTAGGCATATTCAAATGTGGGGACCTAACAATGCATAAATCAGCAAGTTAGATACTCAGGCCCTCTCATTAAAAATGTATGGTTCATTTGTTGCTTTCAGTTTTATATCCTACATATGGGTGAAATCATATGGTTCTTGACTTTTTTCTGACTTATTTTGCTTAGCATGATATTCTCAAGATCCAAAAACTCATAGACAACAACAGTATGGTGGTCACCAAAGGAAAGGGGATGGAGGGTAGAAGAGGGTAAAGGGCGTCAAATATATGGTGACAGAAGGAGATTTAACTTTGGGTAGTAAACACACAATGCAATATACAGAGCATATATCATAGAATTGTACACTTGAAACCTATATAATTTTATCAACCATTGTCACCCCAATAATTTTAATTTTAAAAATTGTATGGTTAATGCCATGTTTTTTAATCCTGGGAACCGTTTAAAATACTAATCTGAGCCCCACCCAAATCAATTAAATTAGTATCTCTGAAAATTAATATTGTTTAAAGAAGTTCAACAGGTGATTCTAATGTAGTCAGTAAGGAAAACCATTGGGTTAAGAAGGCAGGCTGAAAATAACAGAAGCCCAAAGTAGAAGTGTGCGCATACGGCAACATTGCTTAGTGGAGTCAGATGGCCCAGGTTAAATCTTAGTACCAATGCTAATTAGCTGTACCATATTATACAAAGTACTTATCTTCTCTCATCTTCAATTTCCTTACACTGAAAACTACATTCCATAAGTTGGGTTAGTAATGGTTCCATTTTAACAGAGTTGTTCTGAGGAGTAAGTAAAGTAAGGCATGGAAAACAGCTCCTGGAACATGGCAAATGTTAGCATTATGATTGCCCTGCCAAATCTTACCAGATAAGATATGAATTAAAGAAGTCTTGCAGGATGGGATGTATGGTGGAAACATTTCATATGAACATTGGAGGAAGACAAAATTAATTTGAAGGCAATTACAACTCTCACTATTTCCACAACATAAATCAGCTTAACACAGTTCAGGGGTGCGATTCAATAGGGCGTTTTTATTTTTGTATTTGTTTCTTTAATACTTCATGAATAAAAGGAACTACACCAGTAGAGTTGGCTGGAAAGAAGGGTTTTTAGCTACTGATGATGGGTTCTGAAAGGGTTTATTGATCTCAAACACTAGAGCTTTCATGTCCTGAGAACAGGGTCCCCTGAAACCATGACAAGCCAGGCTGGCTATACTGCATAAACAGTCTAGTTTACTGTTAGTATATAAACATTGCTTTGGCATTAATATAGAAAATTTGAATCAGAGGGTCCTATTCATAAATAAAATATTTGGTTAAGAGGAAAAGCCACCACAGAGTTAATTTGTCTGTAAAGTCAAAAGAAACAAGAGGCATAAACAGAAAAGCTGGTGTCAGCATCAGGTAATACTTTGGATATATGGCAATTATCTGGTTAATTTAGTGAGGGAAAATTCAAGAACTCTTTCAAATTGTGTATCCACACTGAATGAAGTATTCAAACAATTAATATATCTCTACATATATCTGTTGGTTAGATGGGTAATGTTTAAAATATGCTTTAAAATGGTATAGCATAACAAATACGCTACAGTCCAGATTGACAACCAGAACAGATACTAGTCCAATTAGATCCAATGTTATCTGTAAATAAATACTTATGTGTACCCACCGACTATCAGCTCTGGAGTATGTACTATCCCTTGTTTCTTTTTTCTTCCTACCACTCACTCCTACATGAAAATTGATTCTTTGAGATGTTTTATCTAAAACTTCAATTATCCCAGCTGGCTTTCTGCACTCATCATTTAACCACTTAGCAACAAAAATTTCTACATTTTTTGTTGAGGAGATTTCTGAGAGAAGAAGAAAATATTTTTAAAATTATTAATGTTAATAATGCTCTAGGTCCTTTCAAAATTGGTCATTTAGAATACCACTGGAATTGTAGAAAAACAGCAGAGTAAAATAACACGGAGAAGAAATAGAAATGCAAGCTCCATCTATGGTAAACCAGGAGAGATATGTAATCATGATACATAGTATATAAGAAGAGCTGACAAAAGCATTAAAAATCAAGATAGCAAGAGGGAATTCTCACAGATGCAGATCCCAGAGAATCGACAGAGTACAATTTTATGAGGTTTGTCCCTTAGGGGGACAAAACCAACTATCTCTTGTTTGAAATAAGAAGTATAGGTACTCTTAGTAGCTTCGGGAAGCATGGAAGGTAAGATTGAATGAGAAACCACAGAGACAAGCACTTTGCACGAAACTACCAATTAAACTAGGAGGCAAAATACTGAATTCAGTTAGATAGGGAGATGTAAAGTTTCAGTGACTAACTCACACACACAACCCTGAATATTAAGAAGAGTTTCCACTAGCCTGAATCATGGCACTGATTCTTTTTTCACATAAATCTTTACACACAGCTGCTCTAGAAAGAATTTATCTCTTTCAAAGATACAACAAAAGGGAGAAAAAGAATTAAAAAGAAATTTAAAATATATGGAAAGCCCTTACACCAGAAAAAAAATATATATATTGCATTTCACAAATAAAAATTATAACTAAACATATCACTGCAAAATTGTTAAATCTTTTTTTTTTTTTAATCCTCATCTGAGAATATTTTTTCCATTGCTTTTCAGAGAGAGTGGAAGGGAAAGGGAGAGAGAGAGAAAGAAACATCAACGTGAAAGAGACATCACAGGCACTCCGACCAGGGCCGGGGATCGAACCTGCAACCGAGTTACGTGCCCTTGGCCAAAATTGAACCTGAGACCCTTCAGTCCATGGGCCAACACTCTTAACCACTGAGCCAAACTGGCTATTGCAAAATTGTTAAATCTCTAAGAAGCAACCATTTCTCTAAATCAAGAGCATAGAGGAGAAATATAAGACCTCAGAGAAGTTATAATAGGATAATAGAAGGATATAAAATATGAGCTCATAGAATCCAGAAAAAATATGAAACTAAAAACTAAAATTCTCCAATAAACAAAGGTTAAACTAGAAGCAAACAAATGAGAAATACAATATGATTATAGAAAAGATAATTGAGAAAATCAAGTAAAATGTAATGAAAATAGAGTTTATAAAGATCAGGAAAAATATTTATATATATGTATATAACTATATGTATAATTTTTTTAACTTTTAAGATTCAAGTGAAGGTTTCTTTCTATAAATTAAGGTGATATACAATTCCCTAGGAAAAATTGACATACAAGAACAAATGTTGAGACAGCCTAGTAAAGTTACTGATTTCAAAGATAAAATATCAAATCACCAAAAGTGGAAGAAAAAAACTCATGCTATTCTCAAATTAATGCTATATTAGCTGTGAAAGAACAGTCAGCAAGGCCTACAAAGTCCTTAATGAAAGAAAGTGACCTAAGAATTTTATTCTTATTCTTAGGTCAGGTAACCAACCTGTCCTGGCTTATTCAGGGTAAGTCCCAGTTTTTGCACTGTAAGTCTTACATCCCAGGAACCCTCCCGTCCCAGGCAAACCTCCCTTTCAAGTGTCTATACAACTCTTATTATAATGTGCATTAGATCATAATGAGAAAATACATTAATTCCAACATGTAGAAATAGTACAGATAACATTCTCTGATTACATGAAATAAACCTAGAAATTAATATGGAAACTAAATAAATAGAAAAATATCTATTACCTCCCAGTTTAAAAAGGGAAAATCAAAATGTCCATTGCAAAATACTTAGAAATAAAGACAGAAAACACCACATAGAGAAACTATGGCTTATAGGTAAAGTAGTGCTTGGTAACCAAGATTTGTGATCTTCTTAAAAATGTAAAATTAAAAAGAAGGTTAAAAATAATCATTTAAAATCCCTCATGAACAGAGATGCAAAAACATTTAATAAAATATTAGCAGATGGAGTTTTGTAACATATACAATAATGATATATCAAAATGAAGTAGAGTTTATCTTAGGATTGTAAAATTGGTTTAAGAGTTAAAAATGAATCAGTGCATGATCATTTAAAAACACACACACACCCCAAAAACACTGAGCAAAATTCACCACCCATTCAGGGTTAAACAAATAAAAATGCTTCTCAGCAATGTAAGACCTTAAGAAGGTAACATTTTAATCCATCATTCTGATAAAGGACATTTAGCAAAAATCAACAGCCAATATCACCCCTAGTAGGAAATTTCAAAACATTTTTCCCCATAATATTGAGAACAAGGCAAGAATGTCAATTCTCACCATTTAGATTAAACATTGTACTGGATACCCTACCTAACCTTTATAATACAACAAACAAACAAAGGCATAATATCAGAAAGGATTTTCTGTATTTTCAGATGGCATTGTTTGTATAAAAATCCTTTAAAACTATTACTAAAATAACAAGATTAAAAATTATTTTTTGCCAGAAAATAGAGGATATAAATTTCCATTTATAGTAACATCAAAAAATACTCATTAAATACTTAGGGATAAACTTAACAAAAGGCATACCTCTACAAAACAAACTATAAAAATTCGATGAGAGAAAATAAAAATGGAACAAAGACTTGAGCATATACTTTACTAAAATGGCATATAGGCACACCTCAAAGTTTTTGCAGGTTCAGTTCCAGATACTTCGAATACTACTAAGCAATGAAAAGGAAAGAACTACTGATCCATACACCAACATTTATGAATCTCAAGAATATGCTGAGTAAATTTTAACTATTTTATGGTATGTATGTGAAATAGGGGAAGTGAGCTGATTTCTACAATTTACTTTGAAATGAGTCAACAAAGTAAGATGGATTGCTGGATGGGTAGAGTGGTAGATATGTTATAAAATGAGAATAGTAAATATTATTGGTAGGATCTATGAGATGAGTAAACCTATGTGTTCCCTGTAAGATTATTTCTACAGGGTTCTTTGTTTAAAATTTATCACAATAAAATGGTGGAAAATTTTTTCTCAAGAAGCTAAAAAGTAGAAGGCAAGAGTAAAGCAATAAGAAAATGTGATCAGTATTATTTTAAATTGATCTTTTTTTCTTTATTTATTTTTCTTTCTTTATTTTTTGGTCAAAATATTACAGATGTCCCTTTTTCTCCCCAGTGACTCATTCCACCCCATCCCCACCCCCTCCCCAGTCCCTTTCCACACCATTGTCCATGTCCTTGGGTTGTGCATATATGCATATAAGTTCTTTAGTTAATCTCTCCCTCTCCACCCACCTGCCCCCCTCCATCCCTCTGAGATTCATCAGTCTGATCCATGCTCATTTCAAAACAGAAAAATAATAAAGTTAATAAATTCAAGAGCTACATACTAAAAAATAATAAAGTGGATAAATAATTACCTAATTTAATAAAGAAAATAAGTATTAAGGAGAAATACACAAAATAAAAATATGATGGAAAATAATTACAGATATAAAGGCTTCAACAGATTCATAAAAGATAATTTCAACTCTGAAAATAAATTTGGGAACTGAGATGTAAAGCATAATTGTTTATTAAAATAAAAGTTTCTATATATAACACCAGAAGAGAGAAAACAATTAATACTGTAATGAGAAGATATTTTCAGAGATATAATCCACTATATTTTCCTAAATAAAAACCTGTGAAAGTTTCTTGCAAAGTTAAACTACGAAAATTCCACATAGATAACATATGAAAAAAGAAAAACTGCAGACTTTACTAATTTATGAATAGTGATACAAAATCTTAAATAAAATATCAGCAAACAGACTCCTCCAAAAATGTCCAAATCATTCAATATTTAGAAAATCGATTTCTATATTACTATAGATCATCATGTGAGTTAAAAGAGAAAACATATTATCATCTCCATAGATGCTCTAAGGCCTTTAATAAAATATAATATCAATTCAGATTAAAAAGTTAAATACTAAAAATATCTACTTCTTAACATGAATTATACCAAAAATATACTATCTAGCTAGTATATAGAGATATAGAAAGATAAAAAGAGAGGAGAATGGTGGATATATATATGGCTGTATCAATGAAAGGATACCAGCAAAAAAAATCTTTAAAATCTAGAACAATGAAGCAGGTATCAGCAATATTGTTATATTGTTCCATAGCTACTAGTCACTGCATTTAGACAATAGAAAAAAAAAAGAGAGTTATAAAACTTAAAGAGGGAAAATTATTTTTGCAGATGATATGATTGTTCTCTGAAAAAAATTGTTCTATCTGAAAAACCCAAGAGAATCACATAAAAATTAGAACACAATAGTAAGAGAATTCAGTGAAATAGATACAAGCAACAACCAGCTAGATTACGTATTAATGAAAAGTAAGAGTAAGCCTATTACAAAAACCTTAAAATGCTGCTGAGAGGCATAAACAAAAGCTAAAATATGACATACAATCAAATCTTGAATAGGAAATTCAATATTGCAAAGATGTCAGTTCTCCCTAAGTAGATATATTCTAATTTAATTTTTTCCTAATATTTTTTAATTATATAAGCTGATATTTAGTTCATGAGAAATTTCTGAAAGAGATAAGTAATGAGAAAAAATCGAACCTTGCAGATATTAAAATATATTTAAAAGCTACATTAATTAATTCATGAATCCATAGGTTTATGAATATTAGATTAGTTACTTATGAAGAGTAGAAAAAACAATGGGAAAATATTACAAAGGCCAGAAATACTAATAAATAGAAAAGCAATCATAGCTAATGTTATTTAGACTTTATTATATACAGTCATCCCTCCATATCTGAAGATTTCATACCAGCAGATTCAACTGAGGATCAAAAATATTTTTTTTAAAGTTACATTGTTGCTGATGTATACTATGTAGTTAGGTCTAGGATGGTTGTGTCTATACTGAACATGTACAGCTTTTTTTGGGTCATTATTCCCTAAACAGTACAGTGTAAAAACCATTTAGTTAGCATTTACATTGTATCTGATATTATAGGTAATTTAGAGATGATTTAAAGTATATGGGAGAATGTGTGCAGATTATATTCAAATACTGTGGCATTTTTATATAAGTGACTTGAGCATCCACAGATTTTGGTATCCATGGGGGTCCTGGAACAAATCTCCTGAGAATACCAAGGGATTACCATATCAGGAAATATTTTAAGTCTTGTACAATATTTGCCTTTTATTGTGTTACCAGTAATATAATGGAATTGTTGTTATCTTTATTCTCACTTATTAGATGAGAAAATTGAGGCAAAGAGATTAAAAAACTTATTTAAGTACAAACCATTAGTTAGGGAAGGAGCTAAGTTTCAAATCCAAACAAACCACAGTGTCCACATCCTCAAATATATGGCTTACTGTCTAAACCCATGGGAAAATTGAGTATATGATAAAAATGTATTTCAAACCATTGGGAAAAGTTACATTATTCAACACATTGTATCTGGTTATAAAATAAGGTTGGGTCCCTGCCTCATAGCCATTAAAAAAGTCAACACCAGGTAGATAAAATATTTAATATTTAAATGACAAAAAATTAAAAGTAAAGAACAAGTATATCATTTCAGCATTATTTGTAACAACGAAATCAAAATATCCACTAATGAAAGACTGGACTATAAATTAGAGTGAATCCATACTATAGAATATTATAGTAATTTAAAATATTGGGCATTATTATATACTCAACTATGTAATATTATATATCATTGAGTATAGAATGGAAAGAACAGAGCACTGTAAATAGCATGCTATCATTTCTGAGTGCACAGGCATGGATTCTCTTTAAAGCATGCACAAGAGCCAAGTAACAGGGATTACCTATGGGGAAGAAAACTTGGATGACTAAGGCCCATGGTGATGAAGAGACTAAATTTTCATTATATATCCTCTTGTACCTTTTGAATTTCTTACATTATACATGTTATTACCTATTTGCAAATAATAAAATTTTAAATTAACAACCAATATTGAGGATATTTTAATGAACCTCTGCATAATACTATCTTTGTCGATTAAAGTAAACAACTTTTGTGAAAACACAAAGGGGAACTATAAAGTTGAAAAGTAGCAAGAAAAAAGTGGTTCAATAAATGAATCTTTAGGGTTTAGTTTTCTTCAGGTCATTCTATCTTTTAAAAATTTACAAAATTAAAATCCTTTAAGGAGTCATGTCAGAGGAATGACAACGTGAGAGTCACTTTGGCCTCTCCCTCTGAAATTTCAACAGGTTAACCAACTATAATTCAACAAAGAATTCCCTACTTGATACAGAGGCATGCCTGAGAGACCAGTGTATAGAAACATCTAACGGTAAGCAACTGGGAATAAGCAGGGAGATGAGAAGGGAGAAAAGCTCAGACAGCCCTCAGACACAGCCCTACAGCCAGGAGCGCACAGTGCGGCCAGGAGAGGGGAGGTAGCCAGTGATAGCAGGCATTTCCTTTGGCCAGGAGGAACAGAGAGCTTCAGGGGCAGTCCAGCAGGACAAACAGAGAGAACAGTGACTGAGTAAGCAGAGTCCTAACAGAGTGCATGGTTCTGCCACACAGCTCTTCACTGTTGAGTGGGAGTGTTTCTGACAAAGAAACAGAACCGCAGAGCCCTGCTTCCCCTTGGACTCCCAAAACTTGCCTCTCGTTGCCCTAAGTGACAGGTCAAGGAACATTTTATCTGTAAACCAAGAGTTATTGCAGTGGAACTGCTGTTTGCCTCTGTGACAGATCCCAGGGTTTGGTGCTTGGGGCTGGACCCTACAGAGGTTGGGGGTCACCATTATAGTGAGGGCAAAACAAACTTCACCTCCAAGCATTGCAGCTTTACTGTTTTATAGAAGCCTTGGAGGTCAAGTCTGGGAGAATATAGAGGTAAAAAAATCTTGCTGGTCAGTGCCATCTACTGGAAAATAACAGAAATACCTCTTCAGAGAACACTACTATAGAAGGGATATTCATGCCTAGACAAAAGAGAGTAGCAAATAGCATGAATAACTATGGTAATGAGGATGATCAGAAAGAAAAGAAAAAATTCCCAGAAAGCAAGCTGGAACACATGGGAAAATGTGATGTAAATGACAAAAAACCTCAAGATTACAGTTCTGAAAACACCCAGAGGAAATTCAGTGCACTCAGAAAACAAATCAATGAAAAAAATGAGTGCTTTACCAAAGAGATTGAAACTTTAAAAAAGAACCAGTCAGAAATCATGGAAATGAAGCATGCAATTAAGGAGATTAGGAATGAGCTACTAAGCATAGAAAACAGAGCCAACCAGATGGAGAAAAATATTAGTGATATTGAAGATAGAAATCTAGAAATGATGCAGAGGAAAGAAGAGAGAGACCCGAGCATAAAGAAAAATGAAAGGGCTCTACAAAAACTGTCGGACTCCATCAGAAAAAGCAATATTAGAATAATAGGCATTCCAGAAGAAGAAGAGAGGGAGAATGAAACAGAGAGTCTGTTTAAACAACTAGTGGATGAGAACTTCCCAAACCTATGGCAAGAAATAGATCCTTAAATCCAAAAAGCAAACAGAACACCTAGTTACCTCAATCCAAAGAGGCCCTCTCCAAGGTATATTGTATTAAAACTGAAAAATTAATGACAAAGAAATAATTCTCAAAGCAGCCAGGGAAAAGAAAGAAGTGACCTACAAAAGAAAACCCATCAGGATTTCATCCAACTTCTCAGCAAAAACTCTACAAGCCAGAAGAGAGTGGAACCAAATATTCAAACATCTAAAAGAGAGAATTACCATCCAAAAATAACATATCCAGCAAAATTATCCTTTAAATGTGAAGGAGAAATTAGGATGTTCCCAGACATACAGAAGCTGAGAGATTTTATCACCAGAAATCTTCCATTGCAGGAAATACTCAAGGGAATTATTCTACCTGAAACAAAGAAGATAAGGTCACAACACTTACCAAAAAACTTACATGAGTAAGTTCACCAAAAAACTTACAGCATAAACAGAGATAATTTGTGACAACAAAAACATAAAAAAGGAGAGGGTAAAAGTCTGAACTGGCAAAGGAGAATGAACATCAGATGCACCCAAAAGAAAAAAACAAACTATTGTATATATGCAATTTTATTTTTTATAAATCTAATGGTAATTGTACAAAAAAAATCCCCAAAGCAGGGCACATAGCTTAAAAAGAAAGGAAACAGAGAAAAAAGTATGGAATACCACCAAACAAAAACAACAGACAGAAGTACAAAGGAAAAGAACCAATGGGGGCACAGAGCTACCAGAAAACAAAAGATAAAATGGCTATAGGAAATCCTCATGCATCAATAATTACTCTAAATGTAAATGGTCTGAATTCACCAATAAAGAGGCACAGAGTAGGAGACTGGATCAAAAAACAAAACCCACCCATATTACTGCCTACAAAAGGCACATCTAAGCTGCAAAGATAAAGGTGGATTCAAAAGGGTGAAAAATGATTCTCCAAGCAAATAACATCCACTGAAAAGCAGGTATAGCCATACTTATACCTGAAAAAATAGATTTCAAGACAACAAAGATAACAAGAGACAAAGATGAACACTTTATAATGATAAAGGGGATACTACATCAGGAAAACATAACACTTCTTAATATACATGCACCCAACCTGGGAGCACTGAAATATATAAAGCAGCTACTCACAGAACTAAAGGGAGAAACAGATCAAAACACAGTCATTGTTAGGGATATTAATACTCCAATGACAGCTCTAGACAGATCAACCAAACAAGAAATCAATAAATATCAGCCTTAAACGAAATGCTAGGCCAAATGGACATAATTGACATCTATAGAGCCTTTCATCTCAGAACATCAGATTATACATTCTTCCAGTGCACATGGAACATTCTCAAAGATAGACCATATGTTGGGTCATAGAACTAGCATCAACAAATTCAAGAAGATTTAAATTATACTAAGCATATTCTCTGACAGTGATGCCTTGAAATTAGAAATCAACTGCAAAAAGGAAGTAAAGATACACACAAATACATGGAGATTAAACAACATACTACTAAAAAATGACTGGGTCAAAGGTGAAATAAAAGATAAGATCAAAAGATATATAGAGGGAAATGAAAATGACAATACAACATATCAAAACTTTTGGGATGCAGCAAAAGCAGTAATAAGAGGGAAGTTTATGTCATTACAGGCTTATCTCAAGAAACAAGAGAAATCCTAACTAAACAACCTAACATCATATATTGAAGAACTAGGAAAAGAAGAACAAAAGCAACCCAAAGTCAGCAGAAAAAAGGAAATCACAAAAATTAGAGCAGAACTGAATGAAATAGAGAACAAAAAGACTATACAAAAAATTTAATACAACAAAGAGCTGATTCTTTGAAAAGATTAACAAAATTGACAAACCCCTGGCTAGACTCACTAAGGAAAAAAAGGAAAAGACTCATATAAACAAAATCAGAAATATGGAGAATTCACTATAGACATCACAGATATACAAAGGATCATATTAGTATATTATGAAAGACTATATACCATCAAATTCAATACCTTAGAAGAAATGGGTAAGTTCCTGGAAATATAAAACCCTCCTAGACTAAATCATGAAGAATTGGAAGATCTAAACAGATCCTTCAGCAGCAAGGAAATTGAAATAGCCATCAAAAACCTCCAGCCCTAGCCAGTTTGGCTCAGTGGTTAGAGCATCAGCCAGTGGACTGAAGGGCTCAGGGTTCGATCCCTGCCAAGGGCATGTACCTCAGTTGTAGGATCAGCCCTGGTTGGGGCATGTGCAAGAGGCAACCAATTGATGTGTCTCTCTCACATTTATGTTTCCTTCTCTCTCTCTGTCTCTCACTCTCTCTCTCTCCCATTCTTTCTGAAAAGCAATGAAAAAAATATCTTTGGGTGAGGATTAAAAAAAAATACAAAACCTCCCAAAATAAAAGTCCAGGACCAGATGGTTTTACCAGTGAAGTCTACCAAATATTCAAAGAAAATTTAAAACCTATCCTCAAATTCTTCAAAAGAATTGAAGAAGATGCAATACTTCCTAACACATTTTATGAGGCCAATATAACCCCAATACCAAAACCTCTCAAGGATAACACACAAAAAAGAAAACTACAGACCAATACATCTGATGAATACAGATGCAAAAATCCTAAACAAAATACTAACAAATCAAATACAACAGTACATCAGAAAAATAATACATTGAAATCAAGTGGAGTTCATTCCAGGGGCACAAGGATGGTTCGACAAATGAAAATCGATCAACGTAATACACCACATTAACGAAAGAAAGGATAAAAATCATATGATATTATCAATAGATACAGAAAAGGCATTTGATAAGATACAATATACATTTATCATTAAAACAATAAAATAGGAATAGAAGGAAAGTACTTTAACACATTAAAGGTCATATATGATAAGCCCTTAGCTAATATCATACTCACTCATGAAAAATTGAAAGCTTTTCCTTTAAGATCAGGAACAAGACAAGGATGTTCACTCTCGCCACTCTTATTCAACATAGTTCTGGAAGTCCTAGCCAGAGCAATAAGGCAAGAGAAAGAAATAAAAGGAATCCAAATAAGGAAGGAAGAAGTAAAACTGTCACTTTTTGTGGATGACATGATTCTGTATATAGGAAATCCTAAAGACTCCACCAAAAAACTATTAGAAACAATAAACAAATACAGTAAAGTTGCAAGATACAAAATCAATGTACAAAAATTCATTGCCTTCATGTACACTAACAACAAAACTTCAGAAAAAGAAATGGAAAAAAAAAACCCACAATTCCTTTTGCAATTTTAACCAAAAGAATAAAATACCTAGGAATAAAATTAACAAAGAATGTGAAAGACCTATATACAGAAAATTACAAAGCATTATTAAAAGAGATTGAAAAAGACACAACAAAATGGGAAAATATTCTGTGTTCATAGATTGGAAGAATCAACATAGTTAAAATGGCCATAATACCCAAAGCAATATACAGATTTAATGCAATCCCCATCAAAATACCAATGTCATTTTTTGAAGAAATAGAATGAGAAATCATTAGATTTGTGTGGAACCACAAAAGACCTCAAATAGCCAAAGCAATCCTGAAAAAAAAAAGAACAAAGCTGGAGGTATAACGCTACCTGACTTCAAATTATATTACAGAGCTACAATAATCAAAACAGCATGGTACTGGAACAGAAACAGACACACAGATCAGTGGAACAGAATAGAGAGCCCAGATATAAAACCGCATGTATATAGGCAGATACTTTTCGACAAAAGAGCCAGAAACACACAATGGAATAAAGATAGTCTCCTTAATAAATGATGCTAGGAAAACTGTAAAGCCACATGCAAAAGAATGAAACAGGATTACAGGTCCCCCCCCCCCGTAAAAAATTAACTCAAAATGGATCAAAGACCTAAATATGAGAACCAAAACAATAAGTTACATAGAAGAAAACAAAGGTACCAAACTTATGGACTTTGGTTGTAGAGAACATTTTATGAACTTCACCCCAAAGACAAGGGAAGTAAAGGCAAAAATAAATGAATGGGACTATATCAAACTAAAAGGCTTCTGCACAGCTAAAGAAACTGACAACAAAACAAAGAGGGAGCCAACCAGATGGGAGATATTTGCAAACAGTTCTGACAAAGGTTTAATTTCCAAAATATATAAAGAACTCATAAAACTCAACACCAAACAACTGAAGCAAAAAGTGGGCAGAGGACCTGAACAGACACCTCTCTCAAGAAGACATACAAACAGCCAATAGATATATGAAAAGATGTTCAACCTCACTAGCAATTAGGGAAATGCAAATCAAAACTACAATGAGATACTATCTCACTCCTGTTAGTGGCTATTTATCAACAAGACAAGCAATAACAAGTGTTGGAGAGGTTGTGGAGAAAAGGGAAACTTCACTCACTGCTGGTGGGAATGTAGACTGGTATAACCACTCTGGAAAGCAGTCTGGCAATTCCTCAAAAAATTAAGGATAGAGCTACCATATGACCCAGCAATCCCTCTTCTGGATAGATAACAAAAAAACTCTAAAACATGTATTCACAAAGATATATGCATCCCTATGTTCATTGCAGCATTATTCATGGTGGCCAAGACATGGAAACAACCAGTGTCCTGCAATAGAAGACTAGATAAAGAAGATGTGGTGCATGTACACAATGGAATGCTACTCAGCCATAAGAAAGGAGGAAATACTGTCATTTGTAACAACATGAATGGGCCTGGAGAATATTATGCTAAGTGAAATAAGTCAGTCAGGAAAAGCTAAGAACCATATGATTTCACTCATGTGGGATATACAACTGAAACTCGTGAACACAAAGAGCAGTGTAGTAGTTGCCAGAGGGAAGGGGGTGGAGGGTGAAGAGTGTCTTAATATATGGTGGCGGGAGAAGATATGACTTTGAGTGGTGGACACACAGAGCAATATACAGATCTTGTAACATAGAAAACCACACCTGAAACCTACATTTTCATATTAACCATTGTCACCCCAATAAACTTAATAGTGTTTCTTTGTAAGAAAAAAAAGAAAAAGAAAATTAAAGTCATTTAGAAAGTACACATTTCAGACAAGAACATGGATAATAATACTAACCACACAACCATAGCTAACATAAGTGATGCTTACAGCTTGTCAGACAGTTTTCAGTGTTTTTAGTATATTTATTCGTTTAACCCTTACAGCAATCTTGAAATTCCACAAGGAGGCATTGTCGTATATACATAATATTGCCTGTATTTTTCCAAAGAGTAAATCTGAGTTTCCATTTGGTGCATACCTCACATTTCCATTAAGGGAAAAGTTATAGAGTATAGTGTAGACAAGGACAGATGACAAAACCATCTGGCTGTTTCTACAAGCCAAGCAGAGTTTTCCAAGACATCATCGTCTCCCACACCTGAAATCTTTCCAGAAGCACAAGGTCCTGCACAGGTCACAAGACAATGATGATGACCCCCGGGGGTGGCCTGACCTTGAGCAAATGTCAACATTCAAAGACAATGGTGCAATTTCCTGCTTTGAATGCTCCACATTCCTGAGCATTCATAGTGAGGGCTAATATAAAGATTTATCCAAGATCATCTACTGAGCACCATGTGGTGATGGACTTGTGAAGATAAAGAGGGCAACTGGGCACTCTGCTTACAGCTGATTATTGCACAGTGGTGACAGTTATCACATAGGGAAAGCTTGAAGTATGGCATTTTGTGAAAATCTCACTCCATACCTTTTCTCCACATGTCTGTCCTAAGTGCCTGAAATTCCACAAGGAAGCATTGCTGGCTTCTGTCAGCCAGCTCCACTTTTTAAATGTAAATAAGGCACATATAAATATATAAATAAATATATATTAAATAGATATACATGTCTACACATATATAGAGAGAGTTAACACTAAATAGAAGAATGAATTATTTTAAAAGAAGAAAAGTGTAGAAGTCAGTGTCAGATATTTGTTGTAAACTTTGCCACACCTCTTAATAAGTCTGTGCCACCAGGCAAGTTTACTTCATCTGTACAATGGGGTTACTAATTCCCAATTCATAAGGTTATTGGGAGAATTAAATACAGACACACATACACTCCACTTGATACAGAATTCAGTTAAATGCTTAAAAGCATCCAGTTAAATGTTCCATTAACATCAGTTTCCTCCTACACTTTCCTTCCCAATTAACTCTATCTTCTTGGCAGGCAATTCAAGAGCATTTTGCTGAAACCAAACTTGAACATACTGCCTAAAACTGGCCTTTTGTGCAGTGACTACCCACATCCTTTATTTCACTCCACTCCCCTGACCCTTGACCCAGTCTATTCACTATAGTTCATAGCCTGGTGAGCCAATCTCACGACGAAAGTGACATTTCCTACCTTTGAATATGGGCAGAGAACCAGCAGACTTGTGGTGCCTTTCATTTCCCATCTGTAAATTTTTCAAAATACTTTCCAGTAAGCAATCTTCTAGGGCCCATAATGTGATTAATAATATTAAGTGTCTCAGTCATCTTTAGTGTTTCAGATAAAATAATGTCTTAAGAACATACAGGAATTGAATAATGAATGGGAGAGGGGAAGAGCCATCTGGATCTGCCTTCTTTCTATTCACATGTGTGCTAGAATTGCAAAGGGATTACAGGAATCAATTGGTCATTTAATAAGTAAAAGTTTTGCCTGAATCCAGCAATGAATGAACTGTGCTGTTATGGGTAAAATCCAGTGTCACCTCTGGAATCAGGAGGCTTCAACTCAGCAGGCTTACAGGGAATGGGCACCATAGAGTGGCTCTTCCTATGAGCGCTTTAAAACATGACTCAGCTTCATGTTCATCTGAAATTCTGTAGCTGTAAAGTTGAATTTTAAAAGTGCAAGTATAAGTACAATTTTCTCTCTGCAAAGCCTGTTTCAATATACCTTATTGGGGTGGTCGTTTTCTAGAGATGTGATTTTTGAACTGTCCAGTCCTGACAACTGTGCCCCGGCCCCCATCACATGCAGCAGGCTTCCACTGTCATCATCGGAACCACATGCCCTTTCCCGAGCCCCCACTATTCTTCCATTCCATGTCAGATGAATTAAAACAGGCAGAGCTACTGTTCCAGCCACCCTCTTTATCAGCCTTCACAATCCTTCCTCTGCCTATTCACGCCACTGCAGAGGTCTGGACCAGCTTCCTGTAATCTGGGGAGGAAAAATTTCTGTCTTATGAGCCTAACTGTTTTGGGTAACTGATTTCCTCCTTTCTTCTCACAGGAGTTCATATTGCTTCCTTTGCTCAGCCTGCTAACCCTCCTCCAAAGGTAAGGAGTCTCTCTAAGCCCCAGGATTTCAGCCTGCTTCTCTTTTTCCTGCTGTCAGAGTACAGGATTTCCTGAGCCAGGGATGTAAACAGAGTTCAGGCACTGCTGGGCTCTACCCTGACTGCACCTCACAGGGATCATCCTACTCTCTGTACAACACATCATATTTATATCCCAGGGTACTGAGGTCAGTCTCTATTTGATATATTATTTCCTTCATTCCCCAAAGCTGAGCAAAACAGAAAGTTCTTCATCTTCCAGTACAAGAGCCCCTAGTCTCTCCCTGCTTTAATTTGAGGGTGTTCTTTTTGCCTCAATCCCTAAACTGAAGGATTTAGTAAAATTTCCTTAAAAATTAAGGATAAGTCAATAGTTAGAAAAGCAAAATGTTGCATGCAATATAATATTCCAGTTGAAATATCTTCTGAGCACACTAAATATTTAAAACATTGAACACTTTGAAAATAAAGGATTAGTAGATATAACTGAATTAGGGCACTCTGATTCCTTCTGTTTCTAGTAGATGAATATTGGTAGGCGCTTATAACAATTTGATGTATTGCACATATGAGAAAACTTCTAAACAGCAACTAGAAAATGACTAGAAAAGTTCATTTTAAATCTGGGAAGGTAACACTTATCAGTGGAGACCCAAAATAAAATACTAAATTTATCAGATGGTTCAATAGCAAGAAATGCAGTCTCTTTACTTTCTACCATCTCACTTCCAGCTCCCTGTTATATACCTTAATACAGCCCAGAATTCCCAGGTGCTTACTAGAATTCAAAGGAATTTCTCAGCTTTCCAGCCTTACTGCTGGAACAGGAACTCAGATGCATCCTTTCAGGTCACCTTCAGTGTTGCTGGAAAGCAACCATGCTGCCACCAGATGATCCAAAGAGGTCCTCTGGTAGCCATGCCATAGCCATGAGGCTGAAGCATATTGCAGTTGTTCATGACCAAAGCTGTGTGTGGCCTGAGACTGGGCCTTCACTCCAAATCCTACCCAGTCCATGGCAGTTCATCAAGCTTGACTCCTTCCTCCCAGTACAATGCTCACAGAGGGGTGCCCACAACCAAATAAGACTGAGTACAACATGTTAGCACTTTCAAATGCATTTTCTCAGGCACTTCCTGAGGTCATGGGATTGCCCTCTAGGGGTATACTCAGCACTCACACTCTGGGGGTTCCCAAAGCACCACCCTTCAACAGCCAGTTCAGTGCAGAAGCAAGCCCACAGGTTCCTCTCTTTCTACCTTCTTGGGAAATTTATTTGGAAAAACCCACTGTTCCTTCCTGTCCCTGGGCTTTGGTTAAGGACACCATCTTCATCCAGACAGGTTTCCTTAACTCTGAATCTTTGAAAGCAAAGGAGTTAGAAATCTTGTAGGCATGTGAAAAAACTGCTATATGAATGATTCAGTCTCTCACAGTAAACTTAAAATTTTTATTATTTAAAGTTTTGACTAATTACTCAGTGAAGAGCCTACTGTGCTCTATACTCCCTAAAAGCAATCTTCTTGACTTCTATGTCTAATGTTTACAGCCCCTAGAGCAAAATACATATTCAGTAAATACTAGTTGATTGGCTGTGTTGCCCAGAGGCCACCTTCTCCTTCCAGGTGGCTGTGGTCTTCTCCAGCTCTCTGTTGGAGTCTCTCAACTAATCCAAGCCTCTAATTCTCTGGATTCAAAAACTCATTTCTCACAGCTGTTCTAAGCAGCACCCTTGCCCTTTAAATCATGCTCCCCTGAAGGTCCTGCATCTGCATTATTCTTTGCAGATGAGTTCAGATGGGCTGTGCTCTGACCTAGGCAGAAAGATGCTTACAGATATCTCCAAAGAATTCTATGACTATAAGCTCCCAGCTGAATGTGAAAGTATCGGCAGCTTTTCCATGCACAGCCTGCTCATTACCGTTTCTTCATGTTCTATGCCCTACCTGAAGTGTACCAAATTGCACCAGCCCTAAGTGAGGTCACTGAAGCCACCTTGCTCCCTGACCACCGCAATTTCACAACCCAGGCTCCATGTTGTTTGGGGCCACCTCCAGCCCAGCTTCTACTTCCTCTAAGCTAGTAAGAAAAATGATATGACTTGGGGTTACCTTTATTTCCAAAGATCTTTAACGAAATAGGAATGAAAATTTCTCTCCATAAACTCAGAAGTTGAACTTCTATAAGAAAATTGTATTACTATTGCGTATGACCACTCCTAGCTTGAGGGAGACCTGGGTCAACAGATAAATAGTGCTCAGAGTAAAAATTGGGGGCCATATTTCATAATATCAGATATCTGGTCAGTTAGGTCAATTTGAATTGGTCTGTAGTCTAAGAAGACCTCCCGAAAGCATTGTTCTTTCAATAACACAAGCACATAAGTAGCACTGCCAACTGTAAAATAATTTTAAAACAGAAAAGACACAGTTTCTGACTCCAAGAATTTCACAGGAAACACAGAAGAGAGTAAAACAGTTTTAAAAATAAGTTATTGTGCTCACTTATGACATTAGGAATGACAGAAGGAAAACTAAATTTAAAAAAAACAACAAATATTATTTGTACAATAATTGAAAAAGCCAGGTTTTTATATTGCTGAGAATAAGTACATTTCTTCAAAATGTTACCCTTCTAGTTCAGTGACCACCATGCTTTTGTCAATGAGAATATCTATTTCTAATGTAGGCATAAAGTTTTCCTAACAACGGGCATAGGTTCAAATGATATAGCTTTGTCTCCACCTGCAGGAATGAAAAGACTGAGCTCTTTCTTGTTATTTGAAAATATGTAAGGCCTCTAGTATCACCACTAAAAATATTAAGTACAATCTGTATTCAAGTTTTATTATATATTCTTCTATAATAAAGTAATAATGGAATCAAAACAAGGTCAATTAAAAGAAAGCCATAATTAATATGGACCATTATGTTAATTTTTATAACTTATTGAACTACAACATACATAGAAAAAACTTCCCAGTCATTAATTTACACCTGGATAAACTCACAAAGTAAACACACTGAGAACCATCATCTAGATCAAGAAACAAGACATTGGCAGCACCCTAGAAGCTTTCTCACAAATTGTACCTATTTTTAAAGTCAGGATTCAAACCTTAGTGACAGATCCTTGCCCCCTAAGCATTCTGGTCCAAGAGCTGTGTCCAAGAAGGCCATCACCAGCCTTGCTGTGATGGAGAGAAGGCAGCAGCTCCCCAACTTTCTATGGTTCCTGTCTCTTACATGGCTCCAAACATGATCAGCTTATGCTCATGTTCACAGAGAGGTCTAGCACTCATCTTCTTTAAGCTAAAATTCTATCATAAGACTTAATCCAGATGAAAATAAGGCAGAGATTGAGGTTGGGCCTCACCAAAACCTATTTCTCGTGTACTTCTTACAAAATGTAGTATTTGAGAGGACTCTTGTCTGATCTGATCCAGATAAGAGTTGGGGTACCCACAAGTTACACAATCAGCATGTTCAACATTCTACACCCACACCACCTAAGAAGTTACAATATGGCCCCAACTACAACTTCTAACTAAAATAAATCGCTATCCTAAGCTCCCTATTGCCCAGTGTCTTAAAACTATTATTTCAGCCCTGGCCAGCGTTTCTCAGTGGTTAGAGCATCAGCCTGCACACTGGAGGATCTCAGGTTTGATTCCCGGTCAGGAGCACCATACCTAAGTTGCAGGCCTGCTCTCCAACCCTGGTCAGGGTCAGGGTGAGTGTGGGAGGCAACCAGTCGATGTGTCTCTGTCACACTGATATTTCTCTCTTCTCCCCTTCTCTCCCCCCTCCCTTCCACTCTCTCTAGAATCATTGGGGGGAGGGGGGGATCCTCATTCTTCAGGTGAGGATTTAAAAAAACACTATTATTTCATATAGTTGTTTAGTTGGGTTGTTACTCTACATGGCTGGAAGCAGAAATCTGAAGACTTACATGCTGACAGTCCTCTGAAGGTTTCTATTTCTAGAAATACTAAACATTTGCTTATTCTTATGCTTTGCTATACAATGGGTTCTGTTTTTTTCTTTATCAAATATGTGTTATCACTTGTTCTATAACCACAAAGTCTATATTTATTTTCAGACTTTGCAAATTAACAACTCGTCTCCCACTGCTTCAAGCTGGGAAGAGCAAACTCACATTTAATGTTAAGAACCCAAGGGAAAAGGAGACAAGAAGAGAGTTTGATAGAGAAGAAATTATGAAACTGAACAAAATAGGACAGGCTCTATTTTCCTTCCGGTTTTTAAAGTATATGTTCAAATAATTTGTTAGACCACTTCTAATATTTGCTAAAATTGCTGTAAAAATGTATTTGGACATTTGTCGCTCAAAGAGTTAAACCAGACTCCATGGGTGGACCTAAGGTTGGCTGGTGACCTTGCCAGGTGCCTTCGGTAAAAGGGAGGTAACAACATGTCTAATACAGACATATTGTGGGCTCACTTCAGCTATTCAAACCCCACAGAGAAGATGGAGAATGGAGACTGGGGAGGATGGGGCTTAGAAAATGAATAAAAGGAGAAAATGGCCCAAAACTCTCTGCTATGGCTCTTCATGTGATGAATGCCTCCATTGTGCGAAGATGTGAGTCAAAATAAAAAGGCAATTCAGCTTTTGCAGTCCACATTTGAAATATGAAATATTCTATTCCAGCTGTTTGGCTTCTCACACTACAAAAAAGTCCCCCTCATTACTTACCAGTTTTTTTCTATGGCACAACTTCATTTTATACTTTTAGGGGAAAAATTAATTTTTTAAAACCTCTCTTCTCTAACCTCAAATGAACTTGCATGTTCCAGTGAATTGGGGTGAATGTTTGGACCTACTTTTATGTTTGCCATGAGTCCTCTGACCCTCTAATAAGTGTCCATGTATTATGTGGGAGCAGCCCTCACTCTCCTTCTCATCTCTAAAACAGCTCCTCTCTGTGTCCCTGTCCCCACCCCCAGGTCCTTCACTGCCATCTATTTTCCTTGGATGAGAGCCTCAAAGTGAATAGGAAACATTTTTAAGAGAGAGGAGGAGGGGTTGTGAAAGAGATTTAGAGGCCAAACAGGGCCCTTGGAGGAAAATGAATTCAGAGTGGCTGATATAATTCAATAGCATTCAGTGTTGCAGAAAGTAATGAACATTTTACTTAACAGCAGTTTATCTAGTGTTCCAAACTAATTGGAGACCATTTTCCAAGAAGAAAAGAAGGGTGTGTGGTTTACAGCCATGCATCTGTATATGGTGCTGAGAGCCATCCATTTTGTCCTGTGTAGACTTTTGTGTAAGGAAAAGACTCATCTTTGCTTCTCTGCCTGGTTCCTTGTGTGGCAATCTTTCATAGGAATAACACAAGGGGAAATTGAATGGTTTGTAATCCACTTTAAAAAGGTAAATTTTATGAGAAAAGTATGTGCTATAACTTCATCATAACATTCTGCATCCGAATATCCTCAGACCTCCCTGAGTAACAGAGTGTATATAAAGTGTACAAATACTGATCCTGAAGCTGAGTCTTCTACCAAGTTAGCTGAAAGTATAATGCTTTGAGAAACCACAGAGCCTCTTTTTTCATTTATTTCAGAGTAATATGAACCTCTCACCAGAAATAATAATTTTCATTTGTTGTATTAAAATCTAAAAAAATAAAAATAAAATCTATAAATTATTTCTCCCTGGATACTGCCTTTGAATAGAAGAAACATTCCTTTCCAAGAAGGGTTAGCCCCCAGGCATGTGTGCCAGAGGGCAACATTTATGCTTCCTGGTAGTCTTGCCTTCTATGGAGCCATTCATTATGTTGCTTTACATGTTTAAAAGCAGAGTTTTAAACTTTTAACTTAATTTGGTTAGATTTCAGGGATATTTGGGATATTTGGACACCTTATCACATTATTTTTTTCTCTTTTTGGACTTTCTTTCTTTGCTAGTGTGAAGGCTGTAACTGTAAGGACTGTGTAGTAATATTGGCTTCTAGTTTGAACCCAATGCACTTCTAAGTAAAAAATTCAAAACTGTCCCCTTATTTAACTTACTGACATATGTTTTCAAAATAGCACTATAAATTTTGACTGCAGCATATAGCAATTAATCTAAGATCCTCCATGGGTTAACCTATTCATTCCTCAGAAAGTTTCTTCCAATTCAGGAACTATTGTAACTTGCTAATAGTAAGTACCTAATAAATATTATAAATTTGATTTAATCTGAGATAATATCTCCAAGCTCTGTTTGGTAGCTAGATTCTTGAACATTCCTGTAATATTTGTCCCTGACAGTCAATTCTCAGAGGTGAAACTGAGGTGGGTGATTTTGAATGATTTCTGGCCCTGGATCCCTTTCCTGTGATGTCAGAGACACAGCTTTCTGAGGTGACTTCAGGACAGAGCCCTGGAGAGGCCCTTGTTCAATGAAGCCACCCTAAGAAGCTAAAAGAACCTATTCAAGTGTTCTTGGATGGTTCCCGATGGCTCAGCTGAGATGTATACCTCTGATTTTCTCAGGACCTCTAGTTGCCTTTTGATCTTCCTCATCTCCATGCCATTGGACCTGAGAAGTCACATAGTCTGGCTGACATCTTTGCAGACCACTTCTTCTTGTGAGAAAAGAATAAGGAGCTTTTATAACAAAGAAGAAAACAAGTTGCCTGTCATGGATCCTCAACCTAGACAAGAACATTATCTAGGTTCACCAAGGCCCAACAGGAAGGTGTGGAGTTAACTCTGTTGCTTATAAGAATGATGAATATAAGGGGAGCCATGACTGATGACAGTATATATCCTTCTTGCCTCCAGATTAGCTCCAACATAGGACAAGAATTCTGGTATGGACTTAGTAATCAGCATAACAATTGCTAATATTTACTGAGCTATCATCATATATCCTGCACTATTTTAAAGTCTCTACAATAATTCATTTCATTCTTACAACAGGTCTATAGGGCAGATACTAATATTTCTATGTTACTGATGAAGAAACTGAAACACAGATATTTAAAATAAATTGCCCAAGGTTTATACAGTGCAATGGTGTAAAATTGTATGCACAATTCATTGAAACTCTTCTCTTCAAAAAGTGGATACAAATATCCTCCTTTGATTTGAATCAGACTTAGAGACTCAATTCTAATGAATAGAATGTAGTAGAAGTGACAGAATATGCTTCCTCGGTTGTGATAAAAGACATTGCCCCTTCTTCCTGGCTTTCTCTTGCATTGCTCAATCTGAGGGAAGCCAGTCATCATGTCTTGAGGGACTGTCAGGCAGCTTGGAAAGAGGCTTACATGGGAGGATCAACAAGCAGCATCATGTGCCCCCCATGTAAGTCAGTGATCCTGGAAATGGGTCCTCCTGCCACACTCAAGTCTGCAGATGAAAGCATTCTCATTATAGACCCTGAGCCAGCTAAGCCACTTCTAAATCTCTGACCTACAGAAACTATGAGATAATAAATGTTTATTGTTTTGAACTGCTAGGTCTGGGGCAATTTATTATTTATCAATAGATGACTAATTCACATATATTCTAAGTGTCAGAGCCAAGATACCAATCCAGGAGTCTGAAGGCGGAGCCCAATTTTCCACTATGCAACTCACTTCTACTGGTAAAAAGGATATTATTTAATGAGCTCAGATTCTCTTTAAAAAATCATCAATAGACAACAAGATAGAGGAGTATGTAACCACGATATCCACTGCCTCCCACAACCACATCAATATTACAACTAAAATACAGAACAACCATCACTCAGAACCTCCTGAAATTTAGCTGAAAAGAAGTACCTACAACTGGGGAACTGAAGAAACATCAAAACCAGTAGGAGGGGTGGAAACACAGGGCGGGATCTGGGCTGAATCCTGGAAACCAGGTTCAGCCCCACACCCAGGTGCTGCGGTTTAAAACAGGAGGGTATGGTGGTGGACTGAATGGAAGCTACACTGACACTCTCCCAAGACCAAATTGGAATTACAACTAAAATATAGAAAAAACATCCTGAATAATCAACTGCACCTGAAGACAAGCTGGACAGCATGCTCATTACCAAGGAGGAAAAGTGGAGACCACATAGAGACTGGTAGGAAGTGTGGAGGCATGAGAGGGTTGGCTGGGCTCCCACAGGCAGCAGCTGAAGGTTCTGAGGGATATCTTAGCTGTGGGGGGTTACCACTGAGGACTCTGGGGCCTAAACCCCAGACTGGGCTTCCCAGCCAAGAGCACCAGAACTAAGAATGGTGCCCACATAACATCTGGCTGTGAAAAGCACCAGGGTTTCTGTCTGGAAATGCAAGCACCCTCTTAAACAGCCAATGCACAAAGTTTTGTGTGCAACCACTCACCTTGGGTTACAGCAGAGGGAGGGCCAAGTGGACTGAAACTGTGTGAGGAGAATCTAGGGCTATGGGCTCTAGAGATAGAGGTCAGAGGGCACCCCTCTGGATTCCTGTGTTGAGTCATTCTCCCATACTGCAGGGGCAGATATTTACCTTCCAAGTAACTTTTGCCTGAGGGGGAAGCAATTGCTCCATCTTGCTAGAAAACCTCTCCCCCTTCCCCCAGGAGTTTCTACAGCCTAAATTTCATTAAGAGAATCAGATTAATCAACCTGCAGGCAGAGGCAAAACCCAGAGTGCTTTGAGTCTTTACCTGATCTTCTTCTGGACATGGGCCTTGGAAAAGCATACTTTGGTGGGCACCTTGGTCCTGTCCAAATGCACCCAGCCCCATCAGAGGGGACCTCAAGCTGTGGGTTGTTGATAGCTCTAAACAAGGTACTCAAGGTCAGTCACAAATAGCCTCTGACATTGGCCTGCACCAAAGAGCTTCCAAAAAGACAGAGTCCTAGCAGATCTACCTAATACATAGAAACAAACCCAAACAGGCAGCCAAAATGGGGAGACAAAAAAACAAGCCCCAAATGAAAGAAAAAGAGAAGTTTCCAGAAAAAGAGTTAAATGAAACAGGAATAAGCACTGTATCAGATGTAAATTTCAGAATATTGATTGTAAGGATGCATAACAGCATGAAAAAAGATAGAAAATATGAAGGAAATGAAGAATTACATAGCAGAAATAAAGAACATTGAAAGGAATAAACAGTAGATTAGAGGACGCTGAGGATCAGATAAGCGAATTAGAAGTCAGGGTAGAAAAAATCACTCAATCAGAGATTTTAAAAAATCATTAAAAAACAGAAAGACAGTCTAAGGGAGCTGTGGGACAACATGAAATATAACAGTATTCACATCATAGGAGTGCCAGAAGAGGCCAAACGTAAGCAAAGGATAGAGAAACTCTTTGAAGAAATAATGGCAGAAAACTTCCCTAACCTGGTCAAGGAAAAAGTCACACAAGTTCAGGAGGCACAGAGAATTCCAGCAAGAAGAATCCAAAGAGGCCCATGCCCAGACACATCCTAATTAAAATGCCAAAAATTCAAGACAAACAGAATATTAAAAGCAGCAAGAGAAAAGCAATCTGTTATCTACAAAGGAGCTCCCAGAAGGCTGTCAGGTGGCTTCTCATCAGAAACTCTACATGCCAGATGGAATGGCATGAAGTATTCAAGGTAATGCAAAACAAGCATCTGAAATCAAGACTACTCTATCCAGAAAAGCTATCATTCAAAATAGGTGGTGAAATTAAGGGCTTCCCAGATTAAAAAAAAAAAAAAAAAAAAGGCTAAAGGAGTTTATCACCACCAAACCAGCAATGTGGAAAATGTTAAAGGCACTGTTGCAATTAGATTTAAAAATAGAAGCATTGCAGGAAATGTTAAAGGATCTGCTGTAATAATAAGAAGAAATAGAGAAACATAGGCACAAAGAATTAAAAAGGCAATAAATAAGGACTTATTGCTAATTACTGTAAGAACTTTAATGGAGAGATCAACAGCAATACAGGCATAGTTGTGGACTTTAACACCCCACTGACTTCACTGGATAGATCTTACAGACAAAAAGTCAACAAAGAAACAGTGACTCTAAATGACACACTAGATCAGATGGATTTAATGGATATTTATCAAATATTTCACCCCAAAGCTGCAGAATATACATTCCTCTTAAGTGCACATGGGTAATTCTCAAAAATAGACCACATGTTAGTTCACAAAACCAGTCTCTATAAGTTCAAAAAGACTGAATTATATCACGCATCTCAGATCACAAGGGCATGAAATTAGAAATCAACTACAGTAAAATCATTCAAAAACATTCAAACACTTGGAGGCTAAATAGCATGCTATTAAACAATGAATGGGTTACCAATAAGATCAAGAAAGAAATCAAAAACTTCCTGGAAACAAATGAAAATGAACACAAAACAACCCAAAATCTATGGGACACAGCAAAAGCAGTTCTAAGAGGGAAGTTCACAGCACTACAGGTCTACCTCAAAAAGCAAGAAAAATTTTTAGTAAACTACCTAACCCTACAGCTCAAAGAATTAGAAATCTCCCTTGAGAAGCCATCCAGACTAGGGCTTTTGTTTGCTGGGAGTTTTTTTATTACTGCTTCAATTTCATCAGTTGTTAGTAGCCTATTCAGGTTTTCTAATTCTTCCTGATTCAGTTTCACATGATCTCCCTCATATGTGGACTCTAATAAACAAAATAGACTAAGGAACAAAATAGATCCAGAGACATAGAAGAATGGAACAGAATGATGAATCCTAGTGGGAAGGCAGGGGTGGGGGAAGTGGGTGGGAGAGATTAATCAAAGAACTTATATGCATATATGCATAACCCATGGACACAGACAATAGTGTAGTGAAGGCCTGGGGGTCACAGAATGGGGGGTGGAGGGGATCAATGGAGGGGAAAAGGGGGGATATCTGTAATACTTTCAACAATAATGATAAATTTAAAAAAAACAAAACAAAAAAACTCGGGAGGGTTATCTCTGTCAGTGGAGGTTTCCCTGAGGAATGAGGCATCCCAGCCCCACATCAGGCCCCCCAGCCCAAGGTTCAAGTGCTGGGGAGAGAAGTCCCCACAACTTTGGGCTGTAATAACAAGTGGGGATTGTGGCTGAGGGATTCGGAGGCTGCTGGAGTCCCAGGCAGCTCCTTTTAAAGTGCCCATGCATGAACTTACTCAGACACACTCCCCCTGAGCTCCAGTGCTGGGCATTAGCTTGAAAGGAACCTGGAAATTCAGAGAGGAACTAACTTGCCTGGAATGAGGGCAGGAGGTGGAGGGGCAGCCTACTCCAGACAGGGATGCTGGCAGAAGCCATTGCTCCTTTGATGAGCCCTCTTCTCACAGAGCCAGCAGGCAGATGCCTTTTCTGAATCCCCATCAACCTGGTTCACACTTTTCTCCCTGCCTTTGTGATTCCCAGAGATTCCACCCTTCCCTACTTGCAAACTCATCCAAGCCATTTCCAGTGGCTTTTCTAAGCAAGTGGCCTCTCTAGCCTCATGCTTAGGACTTTCCTAAAATCTCTAAGTCAAGCAGCAGCTGGCCTTAGTAGGTGCCATACCTCTTGATAAGTGTCCCCAGCCCTGGCATTAATAGCAGCCTGCATTGGTTCATAGCTTGGCCTCTCCTGAACACCTCCATGCCCAGCACAAGTAGCAATCATCTATGGTTTGCTGTGTAACTCATGCTGGGTGGCCCTGGGCAAAGCACAGGCAGAGGCTGACTTTGCACCTCCCAGGAGGCCCCAGAGACAGTCCACCTGGTGGTCAGCTTTGACCATAATGGATTACAATCTTACCACATCCATAAGTGGCACACTCAAGGGGTAGTCTTGGTGAACATCAGAGCTCCACTAGAGTAAATCCTGCTCCATAGGGGTGTATCCAGCACAGCTGCTCTTCAGCTGTAGCTGCACCTGGTCCTCACAGCCAATTGGCCAGGGGATCAATTCCTCCCAGTGATGCCAATAGCAACCAAGGCTTAACTACAACAGGATGGTGCACACAGCCCACACAGGGGAGCACCTAGAAGGCCCAGCTCAAGTGACTGGGGAGGCTGAGCCACTGGACCCTACAGGACACCTACTACACAAAGCCACTCTACAAATTCCAACAAACATAGTAGCTCTTCCTAATACAAAGAAACAAACATCAGGAAGCAGCCAAAATGCAAAGGCAAAGAAACATTTCACAAAGAAAAGAACAGAATAAATCTCCAGAAAAAGAACTAAATGAAATGGAGCCAAGCAAGCTAACAGATACAGAGTTCAAATAAATGGTTATAAGGATGCTCAAGGGTCTTAGTAAGATTATTACAAAAACAAGTGAGACCATTGATGACATAATAAAGTACCAATCAGAAATGAAGGCTACACAAACTGAAATGAAGAATAATTTACAGGGAATCAACAGTAGAGGACGCTGAGAATCAAATCAGCAATTTGAAATATGAGGAAGCAAAAAACACCCAAAAAGGAGAGCAAAAAGAAAAAAGAATCCAGAAATATGAAGATAGTGTAGCAGTCTCTGGGACATCTTCAAGCAGTCCAACATTCACATTATGGAGATAACAGAAGGAGAAGAAAGAGAGCAAGAAATTGAAAACCTATTTGAAAAAATAATTGCAGAAAACTTTCCCTACCTGGGGAAAGAAATAGATTTACAAGTCCAGGAAGCACAGAGGGTTCCAAACAAGAGGAACCCAAAGAGACCCACAGCAAGACACATCATAATTAAAATGCCTAAGGTTAAAGAAAAAGAGAGAATCTTAAAAGCAGCAAGAGAAAAGCAGTTAGTTACCCACAAGGAAGTGCCCATGTGACTGTCAGCTGATTTCTCAACAGAAACTTTGCAGACCAGAAGGAAGTGGCAAGAAATATTCAAAGTGATGAAAAGCAAGAACCTACAACCAAGATTACTCTACCCAGCAAAGCTATCATTTAGAATTGGAAGTCAGATAAAGAGCTTCACAGATAAGAAAAAGCTAAAGGAGTTCATCATCACCAAACCAGTATTACATGAAATGTTGAAGGGTCTTCTTTAAGAAGAAACTAATGAACAAAAGGATCTGACAAACAAAATAGACCCAGAGTCAATGAAGCATGCAACAGACTGTCCTATCTCAGAGGGAAGAGGAAGGGGGGTGGGAGGTGGGAAGAGATTATCCAAAGAAGTTATATGCATATATGCATAACCCATGGACACAGACAATTATGGGGTAAAGGCCTAGGGAGGGAAGAAGAGCAAAGTACGGGGGGGGGAGGGGGGGTCAATGGGGTAAAAAATAGGACATCTGTAATACTTTCAACAATAAAGATAAATTTAAAAATAATAATAATAAATAAAAGGTGCTCAATAATTGGAAGGACTATTTCATTCAAGCTGCAGAAAATTCTAATGTGATTTTTGACACTTAGAAATTCAATGATGGCAATGTACACATTAGCATACAGTCACTCATTTCCTTGAGTGTTCTGCATGAATGAATGCTGGTCAAAGTCTTTTGCCCTATCTTAATTTTTCTAGACTCCAGGCAGACAATACCTTTCTATGAGCACATTACTTCAGACAAGCCTGTTACAATGTCATTAATCAAATTACAGCTTTACTTAATGACATTTTTATCCTGATAATACACCATAATCACCTTAGCTGAATTGGATATGTATCATATCTATCAACCTATCATGTATTAGCCCTCCTTTATAATTTATTACCTTTAGACTGGGAGGAAAACATAATCATTTCATCTCTTACATAGACTCACTTCTGCAAGTGGCTGTTTACCATTATGTGTTGATTAGAACTGCTTAACTCTCAGAAGGGTGACTCTCTGCTGCCACCTTGTTGATACAATAAATGTTAATGTTCATAGCACTGGGCATTGCACAGAGTGGATGCTCATTGGTGATTCTTGTCTCTCTCCAATCACTCCCCACATATGCAATTAAGAGAAAGTTAGTCTTCCTCACAGATTGTTAGAAATTTGTCAGTAAATAACCATCATTTGACATAACCCTGGGGGGCTGCAGTAAATATGTGTTCCCCACTACCCATTTTTCAGTACCAAGGTATACCTAGAACATCCATTCAGAGATTCAGAAGGTACTTGGTAAGTAACTTAATAATTATTTAGTTCAAGGGAGACAGATGGCCTCAATGATATTCCATCCAAGAAGAGCTAACCTGACTCAGGAATCCCAACATTCATCATCTCTCATCTGGAGAGGTATGATGTCACAATCTCTACACCTCTACCCCTGAATGTTTTCTACATAGCAGCCATGTCAATCCTCTGCTTAAGATCCATTACAAAACCCAAGTTTCCCACTAGGTAATATAGTACTTTCCACAATATGACTCTGGCCTACCTTATTTCCCAATAATCCTCATGCTTTTCAACTTAATAACACTGAACTCTATAGAATTTCTTGAGCAACCATCCTCTCCAACTGCAACCTCCTTTATATCTCCTTAAAGACTTGGCCTAGATTTTATCTCATCTGAGATATCATCCTCCCCTGACCTCTGCCCTTGAGCCTTCCTCTTCACTGCTGGAGTGGACCCTCACCCTTCATGCTCCAACAATACTCCGAAGATAGCCCCATGCACTCAGTGGGATATGTTAACATTACCTGTTTGAATATTTGTCTTTCTCAATACATCATAAGCTCTTTGACAACAAGTGCAGGACCATATTTAATTTGCATTCTTAGTACCTGACAAATAGTAGGTGCTTAATAAGTGAGGTAATATATACAAAGCATATAGCTCAATACCTGACATAGTAAGTGATACATTCATATTGTTATTGTTAATTAGTTGAATGAAATCAAAGATTACTGCTCACATATCCATAAGCAAAAATTTGTTTGCTTTCTTCCTGGCAAAAACTAAAGAGAGTCAGGCTCAATGAAAAGAAAAGAAAACAGAAAACACACATAGAAAACAATGAAGAGTCTAAAGACACTAAAGATAAGCAATTAAATAAGCCAAATCAAATGAAATTAATTAGAAAATTAAAGCCAGGGGAATTTGACAAATTTTCCTAGCAGACTAGATAGTCTTTACTAGGAAAATTGCTTTGAGGAAAGTGATAAATATTACCTGAGGCACTAAACACTAGAACAGACTGAGGGTGAGGTAGCAAGGCTGCCCAGCACCAGCTCTGCCCCTTGTGGCTGCACTGGCCTCTCCCCTGCTTGCCTGCCTTCCTGCAGCTGCCAAGTGTGCAGGAGATGCCTGGTAGGCATCTTAGAACTTTATAAACAGAAAAGACCTGCTTTTAGGAGATAATGCTGACACTATGAAATCTTGGAGTGATAACCAGTCAGATCTCTGTAGCAGGGACCAAGAAGAGGAAGAAGAGATTATTTGGGGTAAAAATGAAGATGATCTTAAGAGATGATGGATTTAAGTGATCTGCCCACCTCACCTTTTGCTTGCAGTGTCCATGAAGCAGTGTTTGAGGAGCAAGAACAAGAGATTTGAAGCTCTTTTCAGCATCTATGATGACCCGGTTACATTACAGATGTTTAAAAGCTTTAGAAGAGTCAGGATAAATTTCAGCAAGCCTGAAGCAGCAGCAAGAGTGTGAATAGAAAGCCATGAAACAGACTTCAACGGTAAGAAGCAGAAGCTGTATTTGCAGAGGTATAGATGTAAAATGCCAGACAGATCGTATCTCCCCTCCAGTATCTCCTCAGTGGGGTGGAAGCAAGGTGAAGATGCAATGCTTGTTATAAATTATGATTTACTCTGTGCTGTTTCCAAATTCGCACCAGGAGAGAAATATGAGAGGAAGTGAGTCGAAACCCAGTGTGGTGGTTCACGTTAGTGAAAGTTAAACTGTTATCGGAGAAAAGTGTGGGTGGTCTTTCCCTGTTGTGAATGGGAGTGGGGGTTTGGAGGTACCATTGGAATAATCATTTCCAGAGCCCCTGGAAGCTTTATTTCTGTGAAATTAAATTCCTGTGTTTCCAAAGTCCCATTTCCCTTAGTCCAGTTATAGAAGAAATATAGCTGGGGTTTCAGAAAAGCTAGAAGCATAGTCAGAGTCAAGTGTTTTCTTCTCATGTTGGAGCTGGGTCCAGTTCAGCAGCAGGCTAGTTACAGTGCATTAGTCCATTGTGTGTGGGGTCTACATGGCCATGGATCAAGTGAGCAAATGCAGCGGAGTGTGTTTCAAGCAATAAGAGTACCAAGAGCATAAGAGGAACCAAGAGAGTGAATTCCTTTGTTTAGGGGATTAAACATCCCAAATTTCACCCTTTTGCATTGGCCATGCCCATTCTGGGGTAACCTGTTCCCAAGTGTAATTGACAGCAAGCACCTTCCCTAGTCCCCCCCACCAAATTTACTGGGCATGCATCTACCTTCCTTTTGCTCCTTTCCTGTTTTTAATAAGTAAATTAATTACAACAGTATCAAAACTGAAGAATAAGAATAAACAGAAAAACCCCAATAGAAAATTACCCAGACAGAATGCCCTGAACTTCCCACCATAGAACTGAGTAAGCCCCAGACCTTGATTGCCAGGTGCCAGCCACCTGCCATTCTGGGCCTCAGTAGGAGACAGTGCCACTGTTGCTGACGCATTGTTGCTAATGGTGTAGGGAAGGTGAGGAGGAGAGTGCACACAATGTGATGACCAAACCTGCACTGTAGACATGGTAATATGGAGTATAGGTTGATTTTAACTGGTCAATATTTTAACTGATATTCTCAATAGCACTTTAAAGGATTTTAGCCCCCAACATGTGGCATCTCGACCATTTCTAAACAGTAGCAAGTTAGGAAAATGGCTCCTTCCAGCAATGTTTATTCCCTGATTTTATGTAGCACAGAGTACTCAAAAAACTAACTGTAGTTTCTAAGTGCACTACCATTTTTATTAATTTAAAAGTAGTCTTACAATTTTAATGATCTAGTGTGGGTATTTTTGTGCTGGTATGATACCTTCTAATTAAAACTCTTGATCAAAGGTTAATTGTTATTCAGTATACATGAAATGTTTTGCAAGAAAAGAAACCTGAAATACAGACTAATTCAGAGAAAATCTTTTTTTTTTTTTTTTTGAGTATTTTTTTCCATAGCTTTGGGGAAGTAATGCCATATCCACTTTTGACTATCAGAATCAAATGGCGCAAATCCGTGGGCATAGCTCTCTTACTTGGAAATAGAGGAAAGTAATGCACACACTACTGTCCTCATGTGTCATCACCCACCGAAAAAGAATTGCTACTTAGGAAGGGGGCATCTGGCCAGTGAGCTTGACTGATTATGGCTAGGTGGCTACTGCAACCTGCCATTTGTGACCATGCTGTAACCTGTAGCACAGAGAACTGTCTTCAGTCACCAGTTGAGTTTTTCTATGCTAAACATATTTGTGTGTGTCATCAGCAGACCTTATATTAGAAAAGGCATTAATATGATTTTATGAAGACCATTTTAAAATTCTCCATTTAAATATTTTCAGCTTTCTTTGAGAGAAAAAGTCACACGTATTCCATTTCTGTGAATTAGGGGAAAATGAGGGAAATCATTTAGGTAGTCAGGCTTTTTTGGTGAAAATTTTCACCCTGGTTTATAATAGGCATTTTTCCCTAAAACGGAATTGTTCCTCACTTATGTTTCAATGTGTATAACTGAACCTCCTAAAGCAGAAGCAAACATCTTTTTAACATTTGGGGTCTATTCAGACATTGAAGTCCTTTTGATAGGAAAGGCTCATAACTAAGAATGCTTTGGTTTTGGTCTGGTGGCTCTGCTGATTCTCCGTTCACACTGCTGTTTTCTTCGTATGGCAAAAGTCTGGAGCGCCTGGTGTATGTGTGAAGGGGTTACACATATGAGTCTGGACTAATAAACAAAGAAAGAAAAATGCAGAGATTCATGTCATGGTGTCTGTACATTTTTTGGTAACATGTTTTTGTGGTTTAGATGTTCTTATTATGGTAGAGTGTATTTGTAGTGCAGAGGATCTTGCCAAGTGTCCTTCCAAGGACTACGCCAACTGTAGTGGCCACTCAGGGCTAGGGAGGTTCACTCTAGATCTGGGGAAAGTCCAAAGAAGGGAGTGGAGCCAAAGGAGGATGAGACATTTACTTTATTCAGCTGACGGCCAGGCTGACATACAGAGAAACAAACCATCTTCCAGGTGCCGGCTAGCCAGGCATACACACACGGGGAGCACACTACACTCCGGGGGACAAACCCACCCGGAGGGAACAAACCACACCCCTGGGGAACAATTCACAAACCCGCAAGCCCACAAACCTGCAAACCCATGACAATAAACCACACCTCTGAAGGTCCTGGGCCAGTCTTATAGGAACCAGGACATAGTGGGTCTCAGCCAACATGGGTCAGACATTAGCTAACAGGGCATCTGTTATGACTGTGCTATATCATGTTTACATAACTGCAACCTTCTGCTGTGAGAAGGTGGCAAGAAAGCCTAAATGTTTTCATTTTCCCTACAGTATTTCTGGGGACTGAACGCTATATTGCAAAAAAAAAAAAAAAAGACAAGTTTTGTATATTTTCCTTGCCCTGAAATACTCTGAAGTGATAAACTCTTCTATTTGTATATATCTACTACTGCTAAGCCTCAATGGAAATTTAGTTAATAAGCAGTTTATTAAATTTGGATCATTTGGCAATTTAATTGACAGCCATTAAATTCAGCATTTTGCCAGCTTTAATCTTATCCTGTTGCATTAATTTATCATTGCAGAGTGGACCTTGTAAACCAGGACATCTATATACTTTCAACATTTGGGGATTTTAAAATTTCCTTTTAGGTAATAGTTACTCATTGTAATTCTCTAAGTGATCAATCTCATGATATTTTATTATTTGGTTTGACTTTCATTCTCTACATTCCAGTTAAATAAAATTTTATCCCTAACATAAAGTTAAACTTACTTTAAAGGTCAAGCAGTGCAAATTACTTTTTTTTGAGAGAGCATTAAATAAATTGGGGAAAAAAAACTTTAAAAAAAAAATTGACCAGACACACCACTTAATAATGCACATCAGTAGGCAGTTAGGGTACTGGGCTGAGTTACTGCTTTTTTTCATCTTTAATTTCTCTGATTCATAAAGTATTCATAGAAGGCTGCACAACATTAGTTATATCTTTTCCCATTTGTTGGTCTTCATTTTTCTGAGAGAAGAGTGTGCAATATTAATACTTATTTAGTTGACATTACCGAGCAAGTGGATTGTGCAAGCCCAGAGTGGCTAATATTTAACAATAACACTGGAAAAGATAAAGACAGGCATTTTACTGCAAATTTTTTAACACAGCCTGATTATTTTGATTAGGTCTATATTGGGAAAAAAATTCTTGGAGCAGATTTCTCCTGGGTGTTTGTTGATTTATTCTTTGACTAAAATCAGTCAGAATACTTTTTCTTAAAATAACAACGATGCAGACACACAAGTTGTACTTCTTTTCTCTTGCTCCCTCACCACCTCATCTTCCTCCTGCCTTTTCCGCTGCCCCTTTCTTTCATCTAATATTTCCTAGAAACAAAGCCAGACACTAGGATAAAAGAGCTGATATTATTATTCTCTTGTAGTTGTTTTCTTTAGCTTTTTAAATATAGTCATATTTTTTCTAACTCTTTGTTGATCAGAATTTTGCTGAAAAACCATCGTTCAGAAATATTCTAAAAGATTGTTTTACATTATTTCCAGGTTTCACTTTAGCTGGAATTTGGATGCTTTATCTTGTTTTGACATTAAAATGTAATACTACATTAAAAAATTCCTGGTTATAGGGTTTTGAGACACTTGAACATGACCTTAGGATGTTAGAAGTAAATGGGAACAGGGAGCTCCCAGCACAGCCTTTTCATTCTAGTAATGAGGAAACCTAGTCTCCAGATGTACAGTAGGGTCACAAAGCTAGTGAGTCAAAGCCAAGACAGAACCCAGATGTCCTCATTCTTTGTCTAAAACTTTTCCCATCATAAACAGGATTAAGTGAGTAGTAGCAATTGATTTGTGTCTTTTTTCTCCAATCTAAATTTCAGCAATATAACTATAATAAAAATAAGAAGAGCTAATATCTAATGAGTACTTCTTTTATGTCCTGCATTATTCTACACTTTTTCAAAATCATTACCCCCACCTTACAGGAAATTGAAGCACAAAAAGACTATGTTACTTTCCTAGGGTAACCTACATTAGATAACATACGACAGAGACAGGATTGGACTCAAGGCCTGGGAGCCCATTACACCCAATATCCTCTCAGAAAAGTAGACTTCTTCCAGGGCTGGGAAAGCAATGGAAATACCTATTTCCCTGTCTGATTTTAATAACCTCTATTCCACATAATCATTAATAATGAATTTGCAATCTCCCTCAGAATGTTCTGAATATAATCACACTGATTTTGCAATATTGTGAAAATGTGGACTTTGCGAATTTTGCATCTTTGTAAACTACCTAGAAGTAAAGTATTAAAAAGCTTCCCCAAAACCACTGATAAAAGTGAAATAATTATAATCAAGAAGATTTACAAAGGAATCAGAAGTGAAAAGAAATTTCTTGAAATCCAAAACTACAAGTCAAATAGAAGAGCTTCTGAGTGAGCAGCATGGAAGCTGAACCAAACACTAAATGCAGTTCTCAGATTTTTTTCAAAACCACATTTAATGAGTATCTTCTATTCTGTTCTAAACACCAGAAATAATTGGCCTAACAATTTATAAAAATGGATTTCTATTAGCAAAAAGGAGCCTTCAAAATGTACATTACATTTATAAAGTTCAAAATTATATGCCGTTTGGGAAAGAACAGATGATGTGAGAGACATTAAAAGTTATGACTAAGGTTTCCTTTGACATTAACTTGGGGCTTATTGGTGAGCATTCTATAAATAGTGTGCCCTGTTAATATAGTCAGAGAAGCAGTTAGCTGGATCCTTTCCTGCAATTAGGCAATCCTGCTCTGAACTGGGGAATCGTTTGGAGCTTGTGCACTCAAGACACACACAGTGGGTTTCCACCCATCCAGTTTATACTAATCTACCCAAACTTCATGTTCCTCTGAGTGATTAGTTTTTAGGTTCATTACAATCAATAGTTAGACATCATGGAACAAACAGAAATGTCAATGGGTTTATGATTTCTGGCCCCTCCCTAGGCCTTCACCACACTATTGCCTGTGTTCATGGGTTATGCATATATGCATACGAATTCTTTGGTTAATCTCTTCCCGCCTGCCCCCTCTGAGATTTGTCAGCCTGTTTCATGCTTCCATGTCTCTGGATCTATTTTGTCAGTTTATTTTGTTCATTAGATTCCACATATTAGTGAGATCATGTGATATTTCTCTTTTTGAGAATGGCTAATTTCACTTAGAATAAGAATCTCCAAGTCCCTCCATGTTGTCTCAAGTAAGAGAGTCTTCTGTTTTACACCTGAATAGTATTCCATTGTGTAAATGTACCACAGCTTTTTTTATCCACTCATCCATTGATGGGCACTTAGGCTGTTTCCAGATCTTAGCTACTGTAAATAATGCTGCTATGAACATAAGGGTGAATATATGCTTTGTGATTGGCTTTTCTGGCTTCTTAGAATATATTCCTAGAAATGGGATCACTGGGTCAAATGACAGTTCCATTTTTAATCTTTTGAAGGAACTCCACACTGTTTTCCATAGTGGTTGTACCAATATGCATTCCCACCAGCAGTGTACTAGGCTTTTCTCCATATCTCGCCAGTAATTGTTGTGTTGTTGATTTGTTAATGATAGCCATTATTCTGACAGGTGTGAGGTGGTACCTCATTGTTATTTTAATTTGCATCTCTCTGCTGATTTAGTGACATTGAGCATTTTTTCATATGTCTATTGGCCATCAGTATGTCCACTTTAGAGAAGTTTCTAGTCAGGTCCTCTGCCCATGTTTAAATTGGATTATTTTCCTTTTGTTCAGTTGTAAGAGTATTTTACATATTTTGGAAATTAACCCCTTATGTATCATTGGCAATTATGTTCGCCGATACAGTGCGTTCCCTTTTCCTTTTGATGCTGGTTTCTTTTGCTGTGCAGGAGCTTTTTATTTTGATGTACTTCTATTTGTTTAATTATTCCTTTGTTTCTCTTGCCCTAGGCAATGTAGCAGTGAAAATTCTGCTCTGTGAGATGTCTGATATTTGGTGCCTATGTTTTCTTCTAGGATTTTTAAGGTTTCATGACTTACATTTAAGTCTTTTATCAATTTTGAGTTTATTCTTGTGCACGGCATAAGTTAGCAGTCTAGTTTCCTTTTTTTGCATGTATCTGTCCAATTTTCCCAACATCATTTATTGAAGAGACTGTCTTTGCTACATATATACTCTTGCCTCTTTTGTAAAATATTAAATGAGCATAATGGCTTTGGACAACTTCTGAGTTCTCTGTTCTGTTCCACTGATCTATATGCCTCTTCTTGTGCCAGTACCAGGCTGTTTTGATTACAGTGGCTTTGTAATACAACTTGATATCCAGTATTGTGATCCCTCCAACTTTGTTCTTTCTCAAGACTACTGCAGCTATTCAGCATCTTTTGTGTCCCATATAAATTTTTGAGGTATTTGTTCTAGATCTGTGAAATATGCCATTGGCATTTTAATAGGGATTGCATTGAATCTATAGATCGCTTTGGGTAGTATGGACATTCTAATGATGTAAACTCTACCAATCCATGAACATGGTATACTCTTCCACTTGTTTATATCTTCCTCTATCTCTTTTTTCAATGTCTATAGCTTTCAGAGTACAAGTCTTTTACCCCCTTGTATAAATTTATTCTTAAGTACCTTAACTTTTTGTTTTTACAATGGTATATGGTATTTTTTTTTTTTTTTTTTTTTAGTTTATCTTTCTGATACTTTATTATTGGTGTATGAAAATGCCATTGATTTCTGGTAGTTAATTTTGTACTCTGCTACTTTTTATTTATTAAATCAAATAGTTTTTTGGTGGAGCTTTTCTATGATGGGTTTTTTATGTACAATATCATGCTATCTGCAAATAATGACTATTTTACTTTCTCCTTTCCAATTTGGATGCCTTTTATGTTTTCTTATCTGATTGCTGTGGCTAGGACTTCTAGTACTATGTTGAATAAGAGTGGTGAAAGCAAACATCCCTGTCTTGTTACTGTTCTTAGAGGAAATGCTTTAGGTTTTGCCCATTAAGTATGATGTTGGCTGTAAGTTTGTCGTATATGGCCTTTATTATAGATCCCCCTATTCCCAATTTGCTGAGCATTTTTACCAAAAATGGGTGTTGGATTTTGTCGAATACATTTTCTGGGTCTATTGATATGATCATGTGATTTTTGTCTTTCAATTTGTTTATGTGATGTATCACATTTATTGATTTAATATTGTACCAGCTTTGCATCCCTAGACTAAATCCCACTTGGTCATGGTGTATGATCTTTTTAATATATTGCTAGATATGATTTGCTAATATATATATGTATTTTTTAATCCTTACCTCAGGATATTTTTTTCATTGCTTTTCAGAGAGTGTGAAAGGGAGACACACACACACAGAGAAACATGGATGTGAGAGAGACATATCGATTGGATGCCTCCTGCACTTGCCCAGGTCAGGGCCAGGGATTGAGTCTGCAACCGAGGTATGTGCTCTTGGCCAAAATTGAGCCCAGGACCCTTCAGTTTGAGAGTCAACGCTCTAACCACAGAGCCAAACCAGCTAGAGCTGGATTTGCTAATATTTTGTTGAGGATTTTAGCATCCATGTTCGTTAGGAATATTAGACTGTATTTTTCTTTGTAGTGTCTTCATCTGGTTTTGGAATTAGGCTAATGGTTGTCTTGTAAAAAGTGCTTGGAAGTGTTCCTTCTTCTTTGAATTTTTGGAATAGTTTGAGAAGGTTAGGTGTTAATTTTTCTTTGAATGTTTGGTGAAACTGCCCTTTGAAGCTATCTGGATCAGGGTTATTGTTTGCTGGGAGTTTTTTGCTTACTGCTGCAATTTCATTAGTAGTTATAAGCCTATTCAGATTTTCTTATTCTTCCTGATTGAGTTTTGGAATATTTTATTTTTCTAAGAATGTGTCCATTCTTCAAGTTGTCCAGCTTATTGGCATGTAGTTGTTCACACTATTTTCTTGCAATCCTTTGTATTTCTGTTGGGCCAGTTGTTAATTCACCTCTTTTGTTTCTGATTTTATTTGGATATTCTATCTTTATTTTTTGTTGTGTCTGGCTAAAGGTTCATTAATCTTATTTGTCTTTTCAAAGAACCAACTCTTGGTTTCACTGATCTTTTGGGGTTTTTTGTTGTTTTTTAGTCTCTATGCCATTTATTTTTGCTCTGACTTATATTATTTCCATCCTTCTACTTACACTGGGCTTTTCTTGTTGTTTTCTTTCTAATTCTTTAAGTTATAAGGTTAAAAAGTTTATTAGAATTTTTTCTTGAGTTTTTGAAGTAGACCTGTAATCCTTTGAACTTCCATCTCAAGACTACTTTCACTGTGTCCCATGGACTTTGGGTTGTTGTGTGTTCAATCTCATTTGTTTCCAGGGAGATTTTTATTTCTTCTTTGATCTCTTTGGTAACCCATTCTTTGTTTAGCAATATGCTATTTAGCCTCTGTGTGTCTGAATGTTTTTGTGTGTTTTTATTGTAGCTGATTTCTAATTTCATGCCATTGTGATCTGAGAAGATGCTTGATATGATTTCAATCTTCTAAAATTTGTATAAATGTAGTTTGTGTCCTAACATGTGGTCTATCTTTGAGAACGACCCATGTGCACTTGAGAGGAATGTATATTATGCAGCTTTGGGGTGAAATGTTCTGTAAATGTCAATTAATTCCATCTGATCTAGTGTGTTGTTTAGAATCACTGTTTTTATTGATTTTTTGTCTAGGAGATCTATCCAGCAATGTCAGTGAGGCATTAAAGTCCTCTACTGTGATTGTATTGCTGTTGATCTCTCCCTTAAAGTCCTCCAGAAGTTTTATATATATATATATGAGTGCTCCTCTGTTAACCAGAATTGTATCTTCTTGTTGGATCAACCCCTTTAGTATTATGTGTTGACCTTCATTATGTCTTGTTATGGCCATCATTATGAAGTCTATTTTGCCACATATAAGCATTGCTGCCTCAGCTTTTTTATCATTACCATTTGCATGGAAAATTTTTTCCATCCCTTCACTTTCATCCAGTGTGTGTCTTTTGTTCTGAGGTGGGTCCCTTGTAGATAGCATATATATGGGTCATGTTTTCTTATACATTCAGCTACCCTCTGTCTTTTGATTGAAGCATTTAAGCCACTTACACTTAAGGTCATTATTGGTTGGTATTTATTCTTTATGCCTGTGTTTCTTTCTATTTCTTCTTCTTATACCACTTCTTTTAATACTTTTTGCAGTTCTGGTTTGGTGGTGATTAGCTCATTTAGCCTTCTTTTGTCTTTGAACATCTTTATTTCACCTTCAATTTTGAACGTTAGTGTTGCTGGATAGAGTAGTCTTGGCTTCAGATCCTTGCTTTTCAATACTTTGTATACTTCGTGTCTCTCTCTTCTGGCCTAAAGTGTTTCTATTGAGAAGTCAGCTGACAGTCTAATGGGAGCTCCCTTTTAGGTAACTTTCTGTCTCTCTCTTGCTATATTTAAGATTCTTTCTTTGTCTTTAACATACGCCATTTTAATTATGATATGTCTAAGTGTGTCTTTTGGGGTTCATCTTGACTGGGACTTTCTATGTTTCGTGAACTTGAGTGACATTCCTTCACCAGGTTAAGGAAAGTTTTCTGTCATTATTTCTTAAAACAGGTTCTCTATTCCTTGCCCTCTTTCTTCTCCTTATGGCACCCTTATGATATGGATGTTATGTTTCATGTTGTCCCAAAGCTCCCTTAAACTATTCTCCTGCTTTTTAATTTTTTTTTTCAAATTGTTGCTCTGATTGGGTGTTTTTTTCTACCTTGTATTCTAATTCAGTGATTCTGTCCTCAGCTTCTTCTAATCTACTGTTTATTCCTTCGAGGGTATTTTTTATTTCAGCTAAGTCATTCTTCATTTCCGATTGATTTTTATTCATGGTTTCTACATCTGTTTTCATACTGATATACTTTCCACTAAGTTTCTTATAGTTCCATTATGTTGTTTGAGCATCCTTATAAGCATTACTTTGAACTCTATATCCGATAAATTGCTTTCCTCCATTTCATTTTTAGCTCTTTTTCTGGAGATTCCTCCTGGTCTTTCATTTGTGGCCTGTTCCTTTGTTTCCCCCATTTTTTTTTCTGTTTCTTTGTTTTTATTTCTGTGTGTCAGAGAATACTGCTTTGCCTCCCAGTCTGGGTGGGGTGGCCTTCTTTTGGGACCCTGTGTATAATCTCCTTGATCTTCTGAGCTGGTTGCTCTAGGAATGACCCTTGTGTGGGTTATGTGGATTCTCCTGTTTAATTTGGGTCTTGGTTACTGTTGTTCTATTTGTGGATGAGCTCAGCCCTATATGTTGTTGACTGTGAGTTTCAACCCTGACCACATCATGCCAACTGCTATACTGGTGCTGACAGAACAAAGTAAGACAAATCCAGACCAAACCAAAAGGAACACGAAGAAAAAAGGAAATAAAAAGGAAAAACAACAAAACAGCAAACAAACAAAATACACCAAAAATAATGAAAGCAACAGCCTCAATCAAAAGACTAAAAAACAAACATACAAAAAACAACAAACACAGACACACATACATAAGAACACTACAAGACATAAGAGCAGAAGAATTAGAGGAGGAAAAAAGAACTTCGGGAGCTCACTGGATTTTGCTTTGATGCTGTCCTATCTGGCCCCTTAGTGTATGGGTTCTGGAGGCTGGGGCAGTTTTCTGGTGAAGGCCAATGTGAGTGCTGTCTCTACCTGGTTCTGGATAGCCTAGCTAAAGCATTGAAAGGCGGGTCCTCAAGTTTTCTGGTGGGCGGGGCCTCCCTAGACCAGAGGTTGGGTCTACTTTGGGCCCAAAACAAATACATTTTGGTTTTGGTCTGCTTCTCTTCTCCCACAGAACTGGGCTCTGTAGGGTATCTCGTCCCAGTCAGGGTGGTTTCAACAGATTTGTGTTAAGGGTGGTGCCCAGAGCTTGTAGGAGGGGGAGGGGGTTTCCTCTCCTTCCAACACCTCTGCTCTGTCTGGGTCACTGGCACCCCTTTGTCACTAGTTCTAGGAGTCGGGGATTTAAAGAAAACATACAGAAAAAAAAAAAAAAAAACCCCACCCTCTTGGCTTTCTAGTCATTCAACACTGCCCACTCTGCTCTCACTGGGCGAAGCTTCTGCTCAGGCTCCCACCCAGCCAGACATCAAGTCCCCATGCCACCAGGCCCAGCCGCTGGGGTGCATATTTCCAGCCCTGAGCCCTTCCACAGGTGGGGGAAGGGGAGGCTCCTACTCACCGGATGTTGAGAGGATCACGCGGTTTCCCAGGACACTCGGACTGGCCCCCATTCTGCCCTCTGGGGAACGTTCTTTCAGAGAATAATGAACACCTCAGATTCACTCCTGGGTAGGTCCGCTCAGACACCTCTGCCACTCCGGAGTTCTGCTGAGCGGCCCTTGCCTTAGACACCGTTTAGGGCGAGCTTCCCAGGCTGGTATTGTAACCCAGCACTGGCTTTTTGCCTGGGATAAGGCCATCTGAGTTCCCCTGGTGGAATGAATTCCCACTAAATCCCAGTGTCCAATGCTATGTGGACTCCCCTTGCCTTCTCTGTTACCTTAGTTGGAGATCGCTGAGTGTTGCAGAGATCCCAGCTGCATGCACATTGGCTCACACACTCCCAGTCTTCCCTGTCCTCTCTCTATGCCCCAGGCTTGCAGTAATTTGTATCAGCTTTTTTCAGCTGGCTTTTTAAGTCCCATGTTCTGCAGATTAGCCACAAATCCAGTCCGTTGTTGGGAGCAAGCAGATGGAACTTCCTTAGATTGAGGAAGTTTTTCTCCCCTTTTAATTTTTTTAATTAAAAATTTTTAATGTTGTCATAATTGCAGGTGTCTCCCTTTTCCCTGCCCTTTGCCCACCTCCACCCACCCCTGCCTCCCCATCCCTTGGCCTCCACCAAATTAGTGTCTATGTCCATTGGGTATGCATATGGGTTCTTTAGCTAATCCCTTCACCTTCTTTATCCAGTCACCCCAACCCCCTCCCCTCAGGCACCCCCCAGGCTGCTTCATGTATCCATACTTTCAGTTCCATTTTGTTTTGGTTCCATTTTGTTTATTTTGTTCATTAGCTTCCACATATTAGTGAGATCATATGTTACTTGTGTTTCTCGTCTTATTTGGTTTAGCATAATACACTCTGGGTTCATCCATGCTGTTGTAAAGGGTAAGAGATCCTTCTATTTTACACAGGCATAGTATTCCATGGTGTAAAATGTCCCACAGCTTTTTAATCTACTCATCTACTGATGGGCTCTTGGGCTGTTTCCATATCTTGGCTATTGTAAATAATGCTGCTATAAACATAGGGATGCATATATTCTTTCTGATTGGTGTTTCGGGATTCTTTGTATATATTCCCAGAAGTGGGATCGCTGGGTCAAAAGGCAGTTCCGTTTTTAATTTTTTAAGGAAATTCCATAATGTTTTCCAGGGTGGCTGCAACAGTCTATGTTCCCACCAACAATGTACTAGGGTTCCCTTTTCTCCGCATCCTAATCAACACTCGTTGTTTGTTGATTTATTGACAGTAAACATTCTGACAGGTATGAGGTGATACCTCCTCGTAGTTTTAATTTGCATTTCTCTGATAATTAGTGACATTGAGCATTTTTTCATGTCGATTGGTCATCTGTATGTCCCTTTAGAAAAGTGTCTATTCAAGTCCTTTACCCATTTTTAATTAGATTGTGTGTCTTCCTGGTGTTGAGTTGTGTAAGTTCTTTATATATTTTGGAAATTGTCCCCTTATCAGATGTATCACTGGTTAACATTTTCTCCCATACAGTGGGTCCTCTCTTCATTTCATTGATGGTTTCTTTTGCTGTCCAGATGCTTTTTAGCTTGATGTAATCCCTTTTGTTTATATTTCCTGAGATTCTCTTGCCATCAGAGACATATCAGCAAAAATCTTGCTGTGAAAAATGTCTGAGATTTTGCTGCCTTTTTTCCTAGAATTTTTATGGGTTTGAGACATTTAAATCTATTATTCATCTTGAGTTCATTCTTATGTATGATGTAAGTTGGTGGTCTGGTTTCATTTTTTTGCATGTGCTTGTCCAATTTTCCCAACACCATTTATTGTAGAGATTGTCTTTATTCCAATGTATGTTCTTGCCTCCTTTGTAAAATATTAATTGACCATAGAGTTGTGGGTTCCTTTCTGGGTTCTCAATTGTGTTCCGTTTGTCCAGTACCACCAAGCTGTTTTGATTATGATGGCTTTGTAGAATAGTTTGATATCTTGCATTGTGGTACCTCCAAACTTTGTTCTACTTTCTCAAAATTGCTCAGGCTATTCGGGGTCTTTTTTGGTTCCATGGGAATGTTTGGAATATTTGTTCTAAATCTGTGAAATATGCCTTTGGTATTTTAGCAGGGATTGGGTTAAATCTGTAGATTGCTTTGGGTAGTATCGACATTTTAATTATGTTAATTCTTCTAATCTATAAATATGGTATATTCTTCCAATTATTTGTATCTTCATTAATTTCTTTCTTCAAAGCCATAAAGTTCTCTGGTAGTATAGTTCTCTGAGTGCAGATCTTTTATTTCCTTGGTTAAGTTTATTCTTAGATACCTTTTTTGTTGTTGTGGCAATAGTAAATTTTTTTTTCTTAGTTTCTCTTTCTGGGAGTTTGTTACAGGTGTATATAAATGTCATCAATTTCTGGATGTTAATTTTGTATTCTGCAACTTTGCCGAATTCATTTATTAGATCTAGTAGTTTTTTGGTGGAGTATTTAGGGCTTTCTATATACAATATCAATTCATCTGCCAATAATGACATTTACACTTCATCCATTCCAATTTAGATGCTTTTTATTTCTTCTTCCTATCTTATTGCTGTGACTAGGACTTCTAGTACTATGTTGAATAAGAGGGGTGAAAGTGGATATCCCTGTCTTTTTCCTAATCTTAAGGAAAATGCTTTTAGTTTTTGCACATTGAATATAATGTTGGCTGTTTGTCATATATAGCCTTTATTATGTTGAGGTATGATCCCTCTATTTCCACTTTGCTGAGGGTTATCATAAATGGGTGCTGGATTTTATCAAATGCTTTTTATGCATCTATTGATATGATCGTGTGATTTTTATCCTTAATTTTGTTTATGTGATGTGTCACCTTTATTGATTTGCGAATATTCTACCAACCTTTCTCCCAGAATAAATCCCATTTGATCATGGTATGTAATCATTTTAATGCATTGCTCGATCCAGTTTGCTAATATTTTGTTGAGCATCTATGTTCACCTATGAATTTTAGCATCTATATTTATCCAGAATGTTGGCCTGTAATTTTTTTTCTTTGCAGCATCATAATCTGGTTTTGGAATTTGGGTAATGCTGGCCTCTTAAAAGGGACCTGGAAGTCTTCCATCCTTTTGAATTTCTTAGAATAGTTTGAGAAGGATAGGTGTTAGTTTTTCATTGAATGTTTGGTAAAATTCACCTGTGAAGCCATCTGGTCCAGGACTTTTGTTTGCTGGGTTTTTTTGTTTTGTTTTTCTTACTGCTTCAATTTCACTAGTTGTTATCTGTCTGCCCAGGTTCTCTGATACTTCCTGATTTAGTTTTGAAAGATTGTACATTTCTAGGAATTTATCCATTCTCCCTAGTCATCCAATTTGTTGGTATATAGTTGTTCATAATATATAATACACACACACACATATATATTACAACTTTTTTTATTTCTATGATGTCTGTTGCTACCTCTCCTTTTTCATTTATGGTTATATTTATTTGGGTCCACTCTGTTAGTTTCTTGATGAATCTGGTTAAAGGTTCATCAATCTTTTTATCTTTTCAAAGAACCAGCCTTTGGATTCAGCTATCTTTTGTACCATTTTGTTAGTCTCTATGTCATTTATATATGCTCTGATCTTTATTATTTCCTTCCTTCTGTTTATTCTGGGCTTTTCCTGCTGTTTTTTCCAATTCTTTTAAGTGTAGGGTTAGATTTCATACTAGAGATTTTTCTTGCTTCTTGAGGTAGTCCTGTAATACTATGACCATCACTCTCAGGACTGTTTTCACTGTGTACCATAGATTTTGGGTGGTTGTGTGTGCATTTTCATTTGTTTTGAGGTAATTTTTTTATTTCTTCCTTGATCTCATTGTTAATCCATTCATGGTTTAATAACATCCTATTTAGCTTCCATGTGTTTGAATATTTTTGAGTTTTTTTGTCATGGCTGACTTCTAATTTCATGCCCTTGTGGACAGAGAAGATGCTTGATAAGATTTCAATCTTAAATTTATTGAGACGTATTTTGTATCCTAACATGTGGTCTATCTGTGAGAATGTTCCATATGCACTTGAGAAGAACATATATTCTGCTGCTTTAGGATGAAATGTTCTGTGATATCAATTAAATCCATTTGACCTATTGTGTTTTTTAAGGTCGTTGTTTCCTTGTTGATATTTTGTCCACTGATGACAATGAGGTATTGAAGTCCCCTACTATGATTCTATTGCTGTTGATCGCTCCCTCAAAAATTTTTTTTCATATATTTAGGTGCTCTTATGTTGGATGCATATATGTTTATAAGGGTTATATCCTCTTGTTGGACTGATCCCTTTATTACTATGTAGTGACCTTCTTGGTCTCTTTTATGGCATTTGTTCTGAAGTCTATTTTGGCACATGTAAGTATTGCTACCCTAGATTTTTTGTTTCCGTTTGCATGGAATATTTTTTTCCATCCCTTCACTTTCAGTGTGTATCTATTGTTCTGAGGTGGATCTCTTGTAGAGAGCATATATATGGGTTGTGTTTTCTTATACATTCAGCTACCTTATGTATTTTGATTGGAGCACTTAATCCATTTACATTTAAGGGTATTATTAAAGGTATGCATTTATTGCTGTTTACTTACTTATTAAATTTATTGGGGTGACACTGGTTAATATGAACATATAGGTTTCAGGTTTGAGTTTCTATTTACAAGATCTGTATATTGCACTGTGTGCCCACCACCCAAAGTCATACCTTCTCCTGTCACCATATAATAAGACCCTCTTCACCCTCTATTGCCATTTTTTATGCTATGTTCCTCTCTCTATATATTTCTTTTTCTTCTTAAAGCAGTCCCATTAGCATTTCTTGCAATGCTGGTTTTTGGTAATAAACTCCTTTAGTCTTATTTTGTCTGGGAGGCTCTTTATTTCACCTTCAATTTTAAATGATAGCCTTGTTGAATAGAGCAGTCTTGGTTGCAGGTTCTTGCTTTTCATTACTTTGAATACTTCATGCCATTCCCTTCTGGCCTGACATTTTTATGTTGAGAAATCAGCTGAGACCCTTATTGGAAATCCCTGTTTCTCTCTTGCTGCCTTTAAGATTCTCTTTTTGTGTTTGATCTTGGCCATTTTAATTATCATCTGTCTTGGTATGGTTTCTGTGTTTATCTTGTTTGGGACTGTCTGTGCTTCCTGAACTTGTGTGATGTTTTCCTTTACCAGGCTGGGTAATTTTTCTGTCATTATGTCTTCAAACAGGTTCTCTATCCCTTGCTTGTTTTTTTTTCCTGTGGTACCCCTTTGATGTGGGTGTTGTTACATTTCATGTTTTCCCAGAGTTCCCTTAAACTATCTTCCTGTTTTTTAATTATTTTCTTTTTCTGTTCTGATTGAGTGATTTTTTTCTATTTTGTCTTATAACTCACTGATTCAATCCTCTGCCATGTCCCATTGACTTGCAATTTCTTCCAGTGTATTCTGTATTTCAGATATGGCATTCTTCCTTTCCACTTGATTATTTTTCATGGTTTCTATATCCTTCTTCATGATGTGATTGTTCTCATGAAGTTCCCTGAGCATCCTTATAACCATTACTTTGAATTCTCTTTCTGATTAATGCTTGCCTCCATTTCATTTAGTTCTTTTTAAGGAGTTTCCTGCTGTTCTTTCATTTGGGGCCTGTTTCTTTGTCTCTCCATTTTCATTGTTTCTTTGTGTTATTTCTATATTTTAGTTAAGACTGCTGTGACTCCCAGTCTTGGTGGGGTGACCTGGTTGTAGGTGTCTGTGGCTCCTACTGGTGCAGTCTCCTTGCTCTCCTGAGCTGGATGCTCCAGGAATGTCTCTTGTTTGGGTTATTTGTACCTTCCTCTTGTAATTGGGCCTTGATTGCTGATGGCTCTTTTGTGGTTGGGATTAACCCTCAGGCTGGTTGACTATGAGGCTTAACCCCGATCATGGTATGCAATCTGCTGTGCAGGTGCAGTCTCGAGGTGTCTTGATGGGCTCAGTGGCGCAATCATTATCCCTTAAGGCTGGGTGTCTATAGAGGTAAACCTTTATCACCAAGTATGAGACGCTATGTAGGAGCTTCCCCAAGGCAAGGTTGTTCCTAGCAGGGTGCAGGGCCTTCTAGGATTCACCTTAGGGTGTGCTGTTTGTCTAGTTGAGTCAAGCTTTGATATGGTTTGAGGCCCACCACTTATTGTGAAGGTTCTGCGTCCTTTTGGATTCTTTTTGGTGGGCTTCAGATGCAGGCCAGTATCAGACATTGTATATAATTGGACCTGTGCTACCTGTGTATAGTTACCACTCTGTTTACTATTTGTATCTGCATCTGCTAGACCTGTGTGTTCATGAGAGGTATCAATCTGTGTAAATCAATCAGCTTTTTTTAGCTTAGAGCTGGGGGCAGTTCTGTGGTCAGTCTGAGGCTCCCTGTGGTCCACTTCTACCTGTTAGCTACTCTGCCTTCCCCCTGAAGTTGCCTGGTCTTTCTCCAGTGCCTTCAAAAGAGAGGCTTTAGGGTGGATCCAGGCTAGCCTAGCTTGGGCTAGTGGCCCCCCTGCTTAAAGAATACAAAGTCAGGCACTCAATGAGGGGAAATTAATCTCTGTTTCAAAGCCAAACTCCTCGGTCTGTACCAGACACCGACTCTAGTTCCTCCTAAGGTGGTCTGCTGCAGGTTCAGGTTGGGTATAGCTTGCAGTCTTCTCTGCAGGAGGGGAGATGGGCTCTACCTCTCCTTTCCAGGACTGGCTGGCTGAACTCGCAGGGAGCTTGGATCAGCCTCCCCACCAATGCAGTCACAAAGTCCAGTCCTAGCTTGTCTGTCTCTCTGATAAGAGACTTCCTGGGGGATACAGTCAAAAATCCCAGCTCTGCGTGGAACTGGCACCCTTGCGCCACACGTCCAAGCCAAAGGGGTTACAAAATCAGCCCCATGCAGGACCCAGATCTCTCTTTGTGGCTGGTCTCAGCAAAATGGAGGAGGGGATTCCAAGCTCTGCTTGTGCTCTCAATTCTCAGCAGTGTGGGTCCCAAATGCCCAATCTGCTCTGTTCCTTTGTGCTAACCCCACAGAATGAGCAATATAGGGGGCTCACGGGTGGGGGGAAGGGTTCTAACCCTGTACTCGAGGTAAGAGAATCCTTTCCCCCTTCCCCATGCCACATAATCACCTGTTGGGGCTTTGCACAATGCCTTCAAGAAGGTAGAGGGTCCCTCAAAGTCACTGCTGGCTACCATCCAGGAGCCGTTCTGCTGGACCCAAACTATGCAGTGGCGCCTTTCCAACAGAGCCCAGAGTGAACTTCTCAGGCTGGGGCTGCTAACAATAGGAGTGCTTCTTCACTGGCAAAGTGTGGTCCTATCTCCCAGGCCCTCTGCCCAATATTATGTGGGCTCTTCTTCCAGTCTGTGTTGCTCTAGGTTTGAAATCCCTGTGTGAGGCTGAGATCCCACACTCTCAAGGGGAAGGAGCTTTGCAGTCAATATCAAGCAGCCTCTCAGCCGAGCACCTGCTCCAGGAGGGGGCTCCCCCTTTCAAGGACTCCCCTCTTCTTACCAGTCTCTACATTGTTTCTTCAGTGCTCCTTAGATATAATATACCCAATCAGCTACACTTCTCTTGATTTTTCAAGTTGATTACACAGTATTTTTGTTGTAAATCCAGTCCCTAGCAAGGCATGTAGCCTCCAGTTACTCTGCAACCATCTTGCTTCTTCTCTTTTAAATATAACATAGAAAGCAAAAACAAATAAACACATACTATGGACCATAATACAGTAAGACAGGGTGAAGTAGTGGGACAAAACATTGGATCCAGTGACAGAAGACTTGGGCTTGATTCAAGCTTCTGTCACTTACATAAGACAAGTCTCTTAACTTTTTCTTTCAGCTTCCTTATCTATAAAAATGGAAATAGAAATAACATTTATCTTTGAGGACCATAAAGGAATAGGCCTTATAAACACCCTATATTAACATTGCTGCTCTTTGCATCACTATTGGTTATCTCTAAGGACAGCTCCACCAATGTGAGAAAGTCTTTGTGTAGCTTGTGTTGTCTTATAGGGCTCGGAGAGCTATGGTGTTCCACTGACAGCCCAAAGATAAGCCCAACTAACATGTATAAGGCAACAACAGTAGTGGTGGGTGTTAATTAGGTAAATTACCAAATTACTACCACTGACACAAACCAGAAAATGGTTATACCTTCTGGTATATTATTGATCTCTCATTTTCTTTGCAAGATGTATTTAAATTGTGGGTAGTACTAAGTAGCAAATATCCTAAACAAACAGCACAAGGAATTTTGGCTGGCTGCACTTGGCAATGCTACAGCATTAGATTGTTGAGGAATGCTGCACTGTCATAAGGCAAAGAGTTTGTCAACATGATCACTAGATTTTAGGTACTGGGCTAAAGTAAGTATTTTTCCCTACTCTAAACTCTAGTTTTAACATAAAATAATCATTGCTAATAGTTATTGGAAACTATTATATGTCTAGCACTGTGCTTAGGGCTTTGCATAGATAATTTTAATTCTGGAATTTAAAAAAGTGGGAATCTGGAAAATTGCAAGAGATATTGCCCGGCTGGAGGGCTATGAGTTGGTTAAGCCACTTTGGAAAACAATTTGGCGCTCTCTTATACTCTAACATTCTTATATTCTATAAACCCCGAAATTCCACTCCAAGGCAGAGAAGTTCTCATACATTTGCACTAGTATACATACACAGGAGTGTTATGGAAGCATTGTTCATAATCCAAAACAAAAAGAAAAAAGACAAAAAACCTAGAAAAGCCCACAAATTCATTTGACAGGAGGATGTCACATGAGGGAATATTATACAGCAATGAAGATGAATGAATCAAAACTCTACACATTTACAGAGATGGATCTTTAACATTAAACCAAATGGAGAAGAAGAAGTGACAGAATGCTACCTATAGAATGACACTCCAATAACACTCAAAGTGAGCAAAACTAACAATAATGATAATGAATAAGGATACATACATATGTGATAAATCTTTTAAGAAATCATGTGAAAGGTAAGGACAAAATTCAAACAAACAGTTCCCTCTGAGGGTAGGCAGGAGTGGGATAAATACGCATAGATATATGCAAAAGTATTGGATGACAGCTTTGTTATGCTTCATGGCTACCATATAAATTAGATATACTATTTTGAATAAAGTAGATATCTCATACTTCAAACCTTGTTTTCTAAAGTTACCATTAGGACTAAACTGCAAAGGCAGGATGGGCATTCAGGAGCTTCTACCTCCCAACCATCACCCTAGGCACCTAAAGCCCAGATGACAGAAAATACATCAGACCAAGTTTTATGGCTCTGATTATCCAAGTTGCATGGCTCTGATTATCCAAGTTGCATGGCTCTGATTATCCAAGTCTTTCTGGCCCCTCCAATCTAAAGGGATACCTGGAGCTCCGGGGCCCAAATAAACAACCCTGCCAGTACAGCAAAGCAGATCTAGGCTACCCACACAGCAATCATGAGCCAGAAATTGCAATTTTTCCTGGCCTGTGGCAGCACTAAGCCACCTGTGGAGAGCAGTGGGGGAATGGGGTTTGTCCAGGCCCAGTGCCCCACTGCTCCCAGGGGCCATCTAGTGAGTGCCAGTGAGACATCAACACCAGGCACTCCAGCTGAGGCAATTTACATAAGTGGATAATTACACGTAAGAGAGTTAAAATATAATTGCCTCATTAAAATGGGTTACTAAATCTCATTATATGTGAGTGTGAGATAGAGATGTGTGTTAAACTGCAAGATAACAAAATTTCATAAATGAGTGTAAGTGGGTGTGATCTGAGAGTTCCAGACTGTGCCACCTTGATAGAGGAGACCATGGTGACTAAAGGAGTCTTCTGAATGACTTGTGAAACCCACCACTTGTGGCTGCTCTCACACAATGATGGCTGAGTTGAGGCTGATTAATGGTAACCAGGTCTCATCTCCTGCTGGGGTGTCTCCATTTTGGAAGAGAAAACTCTAGTCTTGTAGAGGAAGGATCTTTCTGTCCCTTCACTGTCTCCCGAGTTCACCCTGGCATGGCTACTCAAGCAAGCTGTACAATTGGAACTTTTCATGTCTGGTTGCTTTCATGGCAGAATTCAGAGCTGGAATTGGAGCTGTCTGCTTGTGTGACAGGGAAGTCTAAAAATTGGAGAATGGTCTCAAGTATAGCACAATTCCTTGCCAACCTGTAAGGGAGCCCATCCAAGTGACATCTTTCCCTATTACCCTGGACGAATTCACACAACCAGGCTCTAGTTAGATTCAGTAAGAGCTCCCACCATTAACACACAGTGAAATAATCTCTTCTTTCCCCACAGATGTGAATTAACTACAATGCTTCCTGCTACTGCCATCCCCCAAATCACCAAAGCCCATATAAGAGCTCCTAAAGGGAGAAAATCCCAGTTTTTAAAAAAAAATAGTTTCTCCTGAAAATAACTCTGAGCATTAATTGCACCAAGAGCCACAAGTGGTCATGCCTCACTTTATTCTCAAGTGTCTAACATGCACTCAGTCTGGCAATTAGCATAACATAGTCTGGAAGAAGCAAAGTTAAGTTTTGTCTCAGAACCCTCACACATTAAAATGTCAAGACTAATGAGGTATTTTCTTTTCAGAAAGCAGATTAACATTAACAATCTGGTGTCAATGTCACTAACCAGACTCAAAACTTGTGTGAGAACCCCACAGTCCAGGAGTGTTTATTGTAGGCACAACTTAGGCAAGGAGATGGAGACAAGAAATAGAGAAGGAAGGGGAGAGAGAAATGGGTCCACACCCCAGCCCTCACCTGTGTGTGTGCAGAACACTAATGGCGCCCTATTGCCTTCACCAGCCTGCATGACTCACCTCTGCTGGTAAACTCTAGGCTTTAAATGCAGATTTTCACTTACTTGGGCAGATTTTTTGTTATGCATGATTAAATACCCCCTTGATTCCTCAGATAAGTTGAGCAGTGAAAAAAAAGGATAAGCTTTTTAATTACAAGCAATTCAGCCTGGAAAATAGAACTCCCAACCTGTCCAAGTCCTAGACTTCTGAACCTTGCCAAGATCCCCATCTGCTTCTTTTGTGGGGGATTGGGGAGGGGTTGCTGATTCAAGTTCCCACAGAATTAGAAAATCTTGGACCAAATGCTTAGTTGTAACAAATAAAGAGCTCCAGTTTGGGGTAAAAGTTAAGTTGTTAAGGTATTCCACTGCTCTGGTGTTTTGTTTTCTTTTCTTTTGTTTGGAGAGCAGGTTATGGGACCAGGGGGGTGGGCAAATGACAGAACCAGATTTCAGCTCATCTTGATGAAATTTTGGAGTTTTAAAGGCTATTCTTATTCCCCCAGGTATTTTTGGGTGCAGGTCAGGGAAGCCTGGATGTCCGTAATCTCCTGAGTGGATCTCCCTATCCCACTCCCATGCCCAGTTTCCTTGAGTGCCAGGATACTTCAGAAGTCTCTGAACGGAGCCCCTGAAATGTTATTAAACTGGAATTGGCAACCCTTTCCTTTAAAACTGCCAAGCTGGAGAAGGGTCTGTGGTAAGAAGGGAGTGGGGGGAGAGGGGAGAGGCACAGTAAAGGTGAATGCAGTGTGTCAGCTGGATGTCATGACTCAACCTGTGAGGTGCCCCCAACTGTGCACCCACTGCTCAAGTGGCAGGCAGATGGAGGACAGATGGGCAAGAAGGGTGGGGGTAGAGGCAGCTCTGGGGAGAGGATCTAGAAGCTAGCAGTGGCCAGGTGGCAGCTGCTAAAACTCAGCCAGGCTAGTACGAATGTCAGGAAGTCTAGAGTGCTACTCTCTGGTGAGCCAGGGGCTGGTGGCTAAATCCTGTAACAGAACCCTCCCTGCAGGCGCTTGGCATTTGAGCCTTAATGGTTTTGGCACTTGGCCTAATTGCTCTGTTAGAGAGTAATTCCTTCATCACATTCAGTAAGCATCTGCACACAGCATAGAAGCTGTGAAATTTTTATTTCAATACTTCAACCACCAAAATTCTATGAAAACTTCTCAGAAGCTATTGAGTATAAATCAAACTGAGTTAAATTATGGATAGTTTTATAAACAGCAGAATATCCACCAAGCAAGAAAATTGTCTCCTTATTTTTTTCAAGAAACTATCTTGAAAGAATGTTGCATTCAGTGATAGAAAGGATTCACATTTTACTATCTCAGAAAACTGGAAGCTAGGAATCAATGTGACCTACTTGCTAATGCCTGTTATCATGATTATGTACCATAGCTCACTTTGAGATAGTCATTTCAGTTAATGAAATCAGATTATCTCTAGTACCTAAAATATCAAGTTTTCCTAGAGATTAAAGTTATTAAAGTATTAAAAAACAATAACACTCAGAGCCAAGAGAATCCAAATCACCCCACCCAGAATTTGAGAGGGAAAGGTAGAAGTAAGTGATAGAGGTGAACAATATGAATGGTATCTCAATACACAGTGAGGATTTAGCATAATTTATAATGGGACCAAAGAAATTGGGGCTGCCAATAGCTCAAATATCAGTGATTGGCTTAAGCCAATAATAGTTTATTTTTATAACTCTGGAGTAGGACACAGAGAGAGACATCAAAGGAGCATGTATGGCAAAAGGAAATCTACCTTTATCACTGAATATTCTGTTTAGAAAACAAATTGTATTGCCTCACTCTTTGCTAAAAACCTTAAAAGAAAATAACATACTTCTAAGTAGTTAATGCTTTAAAGAAAATGTACAATTAATAAAATTTAAATATCTAGAAATATGCTCAAAACATGTAAAGTAAAAACTGACAAAACTAAAAATAAATATTAAAAACCCATATCAAGCCTAGCCGAGTGGCTCAGGTGGCTGGAGCATCATCCTGTACACCAAAAGGTGGCAGGCTTGATTCCCAGTCATATCTAGGTTGTGGGTTTGATTTCCTGGGTGGAACATGTACAGGAAGCAATCAACGTATCTCTCTCACATAAATGTTTCTCTCTCTCTCCCCCCCCTTCCTCTATCTCTAAAAAAATCAATAAACGCATATACTCACTAGGGTGAGGATTTTAAAAAATCCACAATCATAGTTAAAAATTTTAACATGTATCTTAGTAGCTCATCCAGCATGCAGACCAAATTTCAGAAGGGTTATATAGGTGATTGAAATGAGATTAACAAAATTTATCCTCTTAACATATGTAGAACACTGCACCCAATAAGTACAAGAATAAAGGGGAAATCATTTATTTAAAAAGATCATACACTGGAATATAAAGCAATTATGAACAAATATAAAAGGACTGGTATGCCAAATATGTATTTTTGGCTATAGTGAAATTAAGCTTGAAGTCAATAACAAAAAAGATAACTAGAAAATCTTCATATGTTTGGACATATATTTCTAAATAATCCATGTGTCAAGAAGAAATCACAATGGAAATTAGAAAATAAAGTGAAAGAAAATGAAAGTATGACATATAAAAACTTATGGATATAGCTAAGTTTGTGTTTAGATGGAAGTACAGATAAACATATTAAATGAATGAATATATTACAAAAGAAGAAATCTGAAAATTGATGACATAAGCTCCCACTTCAAGAAGGTAGAAAAGAAGAGCAAATACATTACCAAGAAAACCAGACAGAAGGAAATAAAAATAGAGCAAAAATCAATGAAAAAGAAAATAAAGATAATAAAAATAAAATAAAGATAATTAACCTGGAGTGTGAGGTTAAAAATAAAGGTCTTTGATAAGACTAACAGAGTCCATAACTCTTAGCAAAACTAATTAAGAAGAAAGAAAGAAAACACAAATTACTAATACTAGGTCCACAGACATTCAAAAAGGAAAGAGGATAGTAAAAAGAACAACATTCTGACAATAAATTTAGATGAAATAAACATATACCTTGAAAAATATAATTCACCAAAACTGACACATAGAAATTCCAAGATGTCTGCAGAGTAGGTAGAAGCTACATTCACCTGCTCCTGGCCCCAAAAGAGATTTACAGCTAAATTATGGAGTAATCAATCTGAATAACCACTGAAAACTAGCTGAACTGAAATATTATGACCAACGATTTCTAGAAGAAGCCACATAGAGACTGATAAGAAAGGCAGAGATGCAGAAAGGGTTAGCCCCCACATGCAGGTGTGGCAGCTGAGATGTCAGAAGGATATCACTTCTACAAAACTCCCTCCCCACAGGAGAGAGGAGTCTCCACTGGCAGGGATCCCCAACACAGAGCAACAGAGATGGGAAGAAGAATCCGCACACCACCTGTGGTAAAATCAGTAGGGATTCATTCAGTTACCATGGGAGATCCAGATGCCACCTTCCCAGGGACGAGCACTCATTGTTACAGCATCAGCCTGGGGAGTGTACTGCCCAGTCTCCAACTCCTGGCAAGGCCACTCTGCCATACTCAGGTCTCATGAAGGGGTCTGGTGGCTATACCCAGCAGTGAACTTGGGAGTCCTCTTTTTCTGGGGAGGCTCTTGGTGGAGACCCAGACAGTAACTAAACTGTGTGGCTTTGGAAAGGGACCTGGTCTCCCTGCCCTAGAACACACAGCTGGCATCCCTCTCATCTGTTGAATCACTTGGCCAGCCCCAAACTTCTGATTTAAACCCCCAGGGGGACCAAAGTGCCACAGAGAGCTGGGACTTTGGGACCATGTCTCCCAGGGAAGCTTTGTCTAGAAACCAGGCAGGTGGGTGCGGAGTGTAAGAATAAATCACAGGGGTTGGCACCACCACCAATGGAAGATTGTTTGGATCAGCCCTGCTAAGTTCCAGATACCCTGTCCCACCAGGCTGTTGCATGGGGCAAAGGGAGAGTGGCTCAGAGATAAGACATTCAAAGTGTGAGTCCCTCAGAGGCTATTGTCTGGGACCAGGATGAAGCCCCTTCTTGCAGGCTTGGCTGGCATTACCCCCAATGAGAGACTGATCTGTTCTCCTAAGCCTGGGGCAGCTGAGTTTGTTCCTGCAGAGGGGACAGCTGGCTACACCTAACCTAAACATGCAGCGAGCCCCTCCAGGAGGAAGGATAGTTGGAGAATCTGACAGAGACTGAGTGGTTTAGCTTTGGAATAGGGGCCATTTTCCCTTCAGTGAATGTGTGATACCCAAGAAGGAGAACAATTAGCCCTGTCCTCCTCATCCCAGTTGGCCCACCCTACTGAGCTCACAACCTGTAGAAGGGACTGTGGGTCACAGCCAGCCTTAGCTCACTCTACAGTCTTTCTTCAGAAAAGGCTCTGGAGGAAGACCAAGTAACCTCAGGAGAAGGTAGTATATGGAGGCGGACCTCAGGGAGCTTTGGTCCTTTTTCAGATCTGACCCCAGCTGGAAGCTAGAGAAAGCCAACCCTTATATACAGATTGGCCCCTCTCAAGCACAGCCAGATCCAGCAGATACAGCCACAAACAGTGAACAGTGTGGTAGCTACAGAGAGGTAGACCAAGGCCAGTTACACACAATGTCTGACATTGATCTATACCTGAATCCCAACCTCCCCCCAAGTAGACCAGTGTGGGCTTCAGATCATACCAGAGGTTGGCCCACGAAGCCACATAAGTAGAAAATCTAAAGGGAGATTCCAGCAGGCACCAAACCCTGCTAGGAACAACACTGCTTTAGTGAGCAGCCCCTTCAGAATGTCTCATACACAGTGATCAAGGTTTATCCTTATAGTTAGCCAGCCTGAAGGGTTAACTCCACCCATGAAAGGGCCAATAGTATTCAACACTCAACTATGACAGGTGGGTGCATACAAACCACAACAAACATTCCTGGAACACGGAGGTCAGGCATCTGGAAGATTGTGCCACTGAGCCAAACAAGACACCTTCATCATAACACCATTATAACAAGTTTGGGAGTCACAACATAATCTATACAATACAAAGAGACAAAATGGGGAAACAAAGATGTCTCAAGTGAAAGAACAGAAGAAATTCCCAGAAAATGAATTAAATGAAATGGAAGAAACCAAAATACCAGATGCAGAATTTAAAACATTGGTTATAGCCCTGGCTGGTGTGGCACACATAGTTGGAGTGTTGTCCACACACCAAAAGGTGGCGGGTTTGATTCCTGATCAGAGCACATACCCAGGTTGCAAGACTGATCCCCTGTCAGGGCACATGTAGAAGGCAACTGATTGATGTTTCTCTCTCTCTCTTCCCCTTTCTTCCTGTCTCTAAAATCAATTTTAAAAAATCAAAACAACAAAAACAATTGTTATAATAATGTACTATGATCATAGGGGAGATAGATGATCTCAGTGAAGACATAAATAAAAAGATAGTAGGCATTTAAAAAAAACATAGAAACCATAAAAAAGAACCAGTCAGAAATGAAGAATACAATGTCTGAAATGAGGAATACATTAGAAGAAATAAACATCAGGTGAGATGAAGGAGAGGATCAAATCAGTGATTTAAAGGACAAGATAACAGTAAGCACTTAAGCTGAGCATCTAAAGAAAAAGAAAATTTTTTTTTAAATGAGGAAAGTCTAAGGGACCTCTGGGACAACATGAAGCCTAACAACATCCACATCATAAATGTGACAGAAGGAGAAGAGAATGAGCAAGGGATAGAGAACATGTTTGAAGAAATAATAGCAGAAAACTTCCCTGACCTGTTGAAGCAAAATGTCACACAAATTCAGGAGGCACAGACAGTCCCAATCAAGATGAAACCAAAGAGATTCACACCAAAACACTTTAAAGTTAAAATGGCAAAGGTTAAAGACAAAGAGGGAATCTTCAAGGCAGCAAGAGAGAGACCATTAGTTACCCACAGGGAGTTACCAGAAGGCTGTCAGCTGATTTCTCAGCTGAGACACTTCAGGTCAGAAAGGCCTGGCATGAAATACTCAAAGTAATGAAAAGCAAGGACCTGCAACCAGGACTACCCCTAGGCCATCATTTAAAATTGAAGTTAAAATAAAGAGCTTCCCAGACAGAAAAACAAACAAAAAAAACTAAAGGAGTTAATTACCACCAAACCAGCATTTTAAGAAATGTATGCTAAAGGGCCTACTTTAAGAAGAAGAAATAGAGAGATAGAGGAACATAAGTATAGAAAATAAAATGCAATAAATATGTACCTATCAATAATAACCTTAAATGTAAATGGATTAAATGCTCCAATCAAAAGAAATAAGGTAGCTAAATGGATAAGAAAACATGACCCATATATATGCTCTCCACAAGAGACCTACCTCAGAACAATAGATACACACAACTGAAAGTGAGGGAATGAAAAAAATATTCCATGCAAATGAAAACAAAACAAAACAAAACAAAACAAAAAAGCCAGAGTAGTAATACTTATATCTGACAAAATAAAAGTTTAAAATAAAAGCAAGAGACAAAGATCACTATATAATACTAAAGGGATCAATACAATAAGAGGATAATACCCTTTGAACATATATGCACCCAACATAGGAGCACGTACATTTAAAAAAAAATCTTGTTGGACATTAAGGGAGAGATCAATAGCAATACAGTAATAGCAGAGGATTTTAATAGCCCACTATCATCAATGAATAAATCTTCCAGACAAAATATCAACAAGGCAACAGTGACCTTAAATAACACACTAGGTCAAATGGATTTAATTTGATACCTACAGAACATTTCTTCTTAAAGCAGCAAAATATACATTCTTCTCAAGTTCACATGGAACATTCTCAAGGACAGACCACACGTTATGGCACAAAATAAGTCTTAAAAAAATAAAGGAGAATGAAATCATATCAAGCTTCTTCTCTGACCACAATGATATAAAACTATAAATCAATTACAATAAAAAAATGAAAAACATTCTAACATGTGGAGACTAAATAGCATGTTATTGAACAATGAATGTGTTAACATGAGATCAAGAAAGAAATAAAAAATTACCTGGAAATGAATGAAAATGAACACACAACAATCCAAAATTTATGGGACACAGTGAAAACAGTCCTGAGAGTGAAGTTTCTAATAATACAGGCCAGTTTCTAATAACTACAGGAAGCAAGAAAAATCTCAAATAAATAATCTAACCATACACCTAAAAGAACTAGCCAGAAAAACCTAGAGTAAGTAGAAGGAAAGAAAGAATAAAGATCAGAGTTGAGATAAATTACATAGAAACTAACAAAACAGTACAAAAGATCGATGAAACCAAAGGCTGGTTTTTTGAAAGCATAAACAAGATTGATGAACCTTTAACTAGATTCATCAAGAAACAAAGAGAGAGGACTCAAATAAATGAAATCAGAAACGAAAGAGGAGAAGTAACAACTGACATCACAGAAATACAAAGGATTGTAAAAAAAAGTTATGAACAACTATATACCAACAAATTGGACAACCAGGGAGAAATGGATAAATTCCTAGAATCATACAATCTTTCAAAACTGAATCAGGAAGAATCAGAGAACCTGGGCAGAGAAATAACAACTAGTGAAATTGAAACAGTAATTAAAAAAACTCACAGCAAACAAAAGTGAATTCACAGGTGGATTTTACCAAACATTCAATAAAAAACTAACACCTATCCTTCTCAAACTATTCGAAGAAATTCAAAAGGAGGGAAAGACTTCCAAACTCATTTTAGGAGGCCAATATTACCCCAGATTATGACACTACAAAGAAAAAAAGTATAGGTCAACAATCCTAATGAATATAGATGCTAAAATTTTCAACAAACTATTAGCAAACTGGATCTAGCAATACATTAAAAAGATTATATACCATGACCAAGTATTTATTCCAGGGATGCAAGTCTGGTACAATATTTGCAAATCAATAAATGTTATACATCACATAAGCAAAATTAAGGATAAAAATCACATGGTCATATCAATAGATGGAGAAAAGCATTTGATAAAATCCAGCACCCATTTATGATTAAAAAAAAAACCTCTCAGCAAAATGGAAATAGAGGGATCATGACTCAACATAGTAAAGTCCATATATGACAAATCTACAGCCAACATCATACTCAATGGGCAAAAACTAAAAGCATTTTCCTGAAGGTCAAGAAAAAGACAGGGATTTCCTAGCCACAGCACTCAAACAAGAAGAAGAAATAAAAGGCACCCAAATTGGAAGAGGAAGTAAAACTGTCCTCCACCAAAAAACTACTACATCTAATATATGAATTTGGGAAAGTAGCAGGACACAAAATTAGTAGTCAGAAATCCATAGCATTTTTATATACTAATAATCAGCTATCAGAAAGAACATCCAAGAAAACAATCCCATTTACTATTGCAACAACAAAAAATAAGGTACCTAGGAATAAATTTAACCAAGGAGGTAAAAGATCTGTACTCGGAAAACTGTAGGATATTGAAGAAATAACTGAGGAAGATAGCAATAAGTGGAAGCATATATGGTCTTCGTGGATTAATATCATGAAAATGTCCATACTACCCAAAGCAATCTATAGATTAAATCAAATTCCTATTAAAATACGAATGGCTTATTTCATAGATCTGAACAAATATTCCTTAAATTTATATGGAACCAACAAAGACCCCAGATAGCCTGAGCAATTTTAAGAAAGTAGAACAAAGTTGAAAGTATCACAATACCTGATATCAAACTATACTACAAGGCCACTGTAATCAAAACAGCCTGGCACTCACATAAGAACAGGTATGTAGATCAATGGAACAGAACAGAGAGCCCGGAAATAAACTCACACCTTTATGGTTAATAAATATTTGGCAAAGGAAGCAAGAGCATACAATGGAGTAAGGAGTCTCATCAATAAACGGTGTTTGGAAAAGTGGACAGATATGTGCTAAAGAACAAAACTAGACCACTTTCTTACACCATACACAAGAATAAACTCAAAATAGATAAATGATTTAAATATAAGTTCAGGAAACCATAAAATCCCTAGAAGAAAAACACACAGGCAGTAAAATCTTTATTTCTCGTAACAATATTTTTGCTTATGTATCTCCTCAAGCAAAGGAAACAAAGGAAAAAATAAACAAATGGCTCATCAAACTCAAAAGCTTTTGCACAGCAAAAGAAACCAACAAGAAAATGAAAAGAAGACACACTATATGGTAGAACATATTAGTCAATGATACATCTGATAAGATGTTAATTTCTAAAATATATAAAGAACTTATACGACAGGGAGAAAAAAATCCAATGAAAAAAATGGGCACAGGACCTGAATAGACATTTTTCCAAAGAGGACATACAGATGGCCAATAGACATATAAAAAAATGCTCAATGTCACCAATCATTAGTGAGATGTATATTAAAAGCACAACGAGATGTCACCTCACACCGGCCTGAATGGCTATCATCAATAAATCAACAAAGAACAAGTGCTGGCGAAGATCTGGAGAAAAGGAAACTGGTGCATTGTTGGAGGGAATGCAGACTGCTGCAGCCACTATGGAAAACAGTATGGAGATTCCTCAAAATATTAAAAATGGAACTTCCTTATGACTCAGCAATCCCACTTCTAGGAATATATCTTAAGAACACCACAACACTATTTTGAAAGAATATATGCACTCTTACGTTCATTGCTGAGTTATTTACAATAGCCAAGATGTGCCCATCAATAGATGAGTGATTAAATAGTTGTGGTACACAAAGAACATATATGCTTACATGCATAACCCATGGACACAGAAAAGAGAGTGGGCACGGCCTCGGTTGGGCCCAGGCTGGGTTGAGACGGGTAGAGGGAGTGTAAAACAGGGGACAATATAATATTACCGGGCCATTAAAAAGAAGGAAATCTTACCTTTTGGGACAGCATGGATGGACCTTGGAGATTATTATGCTAATGAAATAAGCCAGTCAGACAAAGACAAATACCATTTGATTTCATGTCTACATGGATCCGATAAACAAAATAAACTGATGAAAAAAATAGAAACAGAGGTATGGATACATGGAACAGATACACAACTGTCAGATGGAAGAGGGGACTAGGTAAAAAAAGGTGAAGAGATTAGCCAAAAAACATATATATAACACATAAACACAGACAACAGTGAGGAGATAGCCGGAGGGAAAGGTGGGTGGGGCTAGGTTGAAGTGGGCAAAGGTGGGGGAAATGAAGACTGAAGAGACTTTGCTTAGGGTGATAGGTGCAGGATGCATTCTGAAGATGATGTTTTCTTGTGTTGTACACTTGAAACCTGTATGGTTCTGTGAACCAATGTCACCCCAATAAAATCAATTAAAAAAATAAAAGAATTGTGCAAGAAAGAAAAATTTAACTTTGTGAGGTAATGGATGTTAACTAAACTTATTGTGGTAATCATTTTGAATATATACATACATCAAATTATAAGCTAATATAATTTGATATAAACTATCAGATTTTAAACTAATATGTTATATGTCAATAATATCTCAATAAAACTGAAAAAAAGGAAAAAAGTAATGTGATAAATAGGACAAAAACTGGCACATAAAGAAATAGAGCATATGAATAAACCTATATCTAGTTTAAAAATTGAATCTGTAATTTAAATCCTTCCCATAGTCATCGATGTAAATTGGCTTCACCTGGAATTCTTCCCAACATTTAAGGAAGAAATAACAGCAATCTTACATGAACTCAGATAACAGAAAAGTAGAGAATATGAACCATGAGGCCAGTATAACCTTGTTACCAATACTTGACAGGGGCATGCAAAGAAAGGAAAATTACAGGGCAATCTCTCTGATGAACACAGATGAAAAAATTCTGAATAAAATATTAGTAAATCAAATCAGGAGGTATATAAAATTTATTTCAAGAATGCGAGGTTGTTTCAATGTCTGAAATTCTCCACATTAAGCAAGTAAGGGGGAGAGAGACTATATGGTTATCCAAATAGATATAGAAAATAATTTTGATAAAATGCAAAATAATTTTGAAAAAATTACTTCATGCTATAAAGGAATCATAAGAAACCAGGAACAGAAGGGAACTTTCTGAATTTGATAAGGCTTATCTACTAAATATCTACCTAGTAAAAGTTTTCCCTCCTTCCCCACATTTTGGGAAAAATATGAGTGGCTATTATTACACTCTCTCCAACACTGTAGCATTTCACTGGCTGAACAGCACACCGAGTCATAAAGCCAGACTAGGATGAAAGGAAGAAACAAAACTGCCATTAATCACAGGCTATTGTGACTGAATCTATAGATAACGATTACAAAAAATCTGTATGTAATGTTTAGAACTAATATGTAAACTTGGCAAAGTCACTAGTCAATACACAAAAACAATACTAACTCCATTGATTCATGCAAAAAGAGATAATATGATGATCAAATTAAGATTATCTGAGGAATACAAAAGTGGTTTGTCATCAGAAAACTATAAATGTCATTTACCACATTAACATATAAAAGAGAAAAACCACATGGTCATCTCAATAGATTCTGAAAGTCATTTAATAAAACTTAATAATTAAGAGTATATAAGAATAGAAAAACTTCCTTCTGGTAATACATTGAAAAACCTATAGAAAACATAATTCTTAATGATGAGATACTGGAACATTACATTTAAAATCTGAATTAAGAAAGGTGTCCATTATCATTGCTATTAGTTAACATTTTGCTAGAAGTCCGAGCCAGTATATTAAGACAAGAAAAATAAAAGGCATATAGATTGCAAAGAAAGGAATAAAACTGTTATTTAGTCTCAAGTAATATGTCTTTACAGAAAACCCAAAGCAAAATCATTAGAAGTAAAAAGTTAGTTAGAATGATGCTTGGATCTAATATAATCAATATGCAAAAGTCAATTCCATTTCTATATACAGCAAGAAATAATTTTAAAACGTAATTAAAAATACATACCATTTATACTATGAACAAAACTTTAAGTTCCTTAGGAACAAATATACCGAAGTTTTGTTAGATTTCTACGGAGAAAATTATTTTAAAAATTTAATGGAAACTTCTACCTTAATTTAACAGGGAACATTTAACATGTTGATGATCTGGATTATTTAATATTGTAAAGATATAAATTCTACACAAATTGATACATAGATTCAAAATCATCCAGACCATTTTCCCAATTGCTAACTGAGAAATGTAAGTGATACTAAAACCTAAGTGGAATAACAAAAAGCCAAGAATGCTTGAGGCAGTCTAGATGAAGAAAATAAAAAGGAACATCCAACTAGTTATCAAGACTTTCTATAAAGCTGTACTAATTAAGACATTTGTTATTGGTGCAGGAATAAATAAATCTATGAGAAGAATGCAAAAAAGATCCAGAAATGTATCCACATCCTTGGAAATTTGATTTATGACAGAGATGGCACTAGCCTCACCTGACAGTTATCACACACAGAAGGCAGGGAATAATATTAATTCCACACCATCCCCTGGCACCTGCAGTTACCAAGAGTCACACCATAGCTAATGATTTACCACTTGCAAAGAGAGTCTTTCAATAAATCATAAGAGTGTATTTGCACATGTTTGGTTTCTGCATAATCCATATGGTTTATTATTATATGATTCATTGCATTAATAACCTGTTAATACTCAGTGAATAAGTAATTTTCTCCTTTGTAAGATTCAGAATAAAGGCAGGGTACTTTGATATGCTGTTTTTATTTTTGTTTGTAACAACAGTTTTTTGATTTTGCTTACTTTGCTTGCTTACATCTTACTAATATAGGGTTTTTTTGTGTGTTTTTTCTTTATTGTTGAGACCATTACAGATGCCCCTCTTTTAACCCCACTGATCCCCTCCACCCCACATCTATCCCATCCCCAGGCCCTCCCCATACCAATGTCCCCATCCCCTAAAGACTCCACCAAAAACTACTAGATTTAATAAATGAATTTGGCACTGTAGCAGGATACAAAATTAACACCCATAAATCCATGGCATTTTTATACACCAATAGTGAGTTCACAGAAAGGGAAACTAAAAAAGCAATTACATTTAACATTGCAACAAAAAACTAAGATATTTAGTAATAGACCTAACCAAGGAAGTAAAAAACCTGTACCCGGAAAACTACAGGATGTTGCAAAAAGAGATAGAATATATAAACAACTGGAAGAATATACCGTGTTTACGGATTGGTAGAATTAAGCAAGGAGCTGTGGGATGCACTTCAGAGCAAAAGCGGGGGATGGGAGTCTGGGTGGAGATTAATCAAAGAGCTTAGATGCATATATGCATGACCCATGGACACAGACAATAGTGTGGAGATCAGTGGGGGCAAAGAGGAGGACATCTGTAATACTTTCAACAATAAATATAAATTTTAAAAAAAGATATCTATAAAAATATAGAATAGGAAAGTTGGTTCTTTGAAAATATTTTTTAAATTAGCTAACCTTTTCTAGACTGACCAATAAAAAACAGAGAAGACTCAAATTACTAAAATCTGTTATGAAAGAAGGGACATTACTACTGGCCTTATGGAACTAAATATGATAACAGAACTCTATATAATTATATGTCAGCAATTAGATGATACAGTTGAAATGGACAAATACTTATAAAAATTCAAATTTAGAGAAATAGAGACTCTAAATTATAGCTAGTAGATTGAATCAGAATCTACACTTTGAGCAACCACAAAAAGCTCAGGACCAGATGGCCCCACTGGTGAATTCTACAAAATGATTAAAGAATTAATAATATTAATCCTATCAAATCTTCCAATATTAAGTCTTTCAGTTCCCAACAATATAATGTCTTTCCACTTATTCATTCACCTTTAATTTCTTACAATAGTGTTTTGTAGTTTTTAGTGGAATGGTATTTCATTTCCTTGGTTCAATCTAAGTATTTTATTCTTTGTGGTGCAACTGTAAATGCAATTGTTTTGTTAATAAACCCATATATCTATTGTCAGTTTATTTTTCACAAGGCTGCCAAGACCATTAATGGGGGGGAAAATAGTCATTTTAGCAAATGGTGCTGAAACAACTGGAAAGGCACATGCAAAAGATTCAAGTTTGACCCATATCACATACCACATATAAAAATTAGAATGGACCAAAGATTTAAATGTAAGTTTTTATAAAAACTATAAAACAGAAGGAAATGTAGATGTAAATCTTTTTGGTCTTATATTAAGCAATCAATTTTCATCTTTTATACAATATGGGTTTAAAAATAAACATATAAGTAAAAAGCAGAATCACATAATGTTAAAAGCTTGGCAGCAAGTCAGTTTTCATATTTAGTTAAATACGCTGCTCAAAATATACATAGGCCTACATATGGTTATTTGGAGGCTACAATTGTATAAAACATGACTAGCTTGAAAATGCATATTTATATCTCCTCAGACAGAATGTGCTTTTGGAGATAGATAATTATGTATTTCTACAATTGATTCTTATTCAAGCTTTTGAAGTTCTCATTAAGTACTTGAGCACCCTTATAACCATTATTTTGAACTCTATTTCTGCTAAATTGCCTGCCTCCATTTCACTTAGTTCTTTTTCTGGCCTTTTCTCCTTTTGTTTTTTTGGGTGTTCTTTCTTTGTCTCCCCACTTTATTGTGCCAGTTGTCCAGTGGTACCAGGTCAAGGCTGCAGGCCATGAACAGGGCCTCGTTTCTAGTAGTCCCAGAGCACCAGGTCAGTCAGCCAGGTCCTGATCACAGGCAAGTGTGTCTGGGAGGCATTGGGTCATGATGACAGGGCCAGGTGCACTACCATCAAGGCAGGCAGGCTGGTTGTGCTGTCAAGGAGTCAAGAAGGCAGGCATGCAGGGAAGCTTGGGGGGGGGGGGGTCTTGTCATGGAGGTATGGCAGGCCGTGGGTGCCCATCAAGGAGGTGGGCCAGGAAGGCAGGCCTTTTACATATATTTTTAAACACCGTCCTATAGGCAATACTTAATGGTAAGCAAACCCAATAACTCAAATAAAATTATTCTCAACATGGCTGAGTAGGGAGTATTCCTAGAAACATCGTCTTACATGTGTATTTAGACACTTGTCTGTATGCATGACATAATGATCAGCACATACAGTCTCAAAAATAACACTCTTCCCAATAGGCTGTGCAAGAATATTTTTGAAACATCTTTTTCACATGTGTTCAAGCATCTGTATTCAAGCACATATCTACATGTGTTACAGAAAGGTTAGGACATCCACTTACTGAAATGTTATTTTTCTATTCTACATTTTCTCTATGTCTGTTATAATTTTATTTCCTTCTTGCTTTGTTTTGCTCTTCTCTTTCAATTTTTTACAGTGTAAGATGTTAACATTTCTTTTTCTTTAATGTGGGCTATAAACTTCCCTCTGAGCACTGTTTTTGCTGCATAATGTAAGAATCGGTATGCTGTTTCACCCCAACTTTCCTTCATCTCAGTTTTCTCTAATTTCCTCTGTGATTTCTTCTTTAACTCACTGGCTATTTAAGAGTGTTTTACTTTATTTCCACATATTTATGCATTCTCAAATTTTCTTTTTTTTATTGATCTCTCATTTCATCTTTGTGGTTGGAGAATATAATTGGTATACTTTTAATCTTTTTAAATTTATTGAGAATTGGATTGTAGGCTAATATGATCTATCTTTGAGAATAAAACACATGCACTTGAGAGGAATATGTACTCTGCTATTGTTGGGTGGAGTGTTCTGTAGACATCTATTAATTCTAGCTAGTTTATAGTGTTACCCAAGCGTTCCATTTCTTTGCTATTCTTTGTTTTGTTTATTCTAGTTACTAATATCCATTCACTTCAGTCCCAAGGACTCCCTTTAACATTCACAAAAAGTCTAATCATTTTTATCTGGGAATGCCTTAATTTCACTTATAATTTCACAGGCAGTTTTGCTGGATACAGAATTCTAAGTTAACGGTTGTTTTTCCAACACTTTGAATGTATCATCCAATGTCTCCTGGCCTCTATGGTTTCTAATGGTAAATCAGGTGTTAATCTTATTGAGATCATACATGATGGTTACCTCTCTTGCTGTTTTTCAAGATTCCCTCTTAGTCTTTGGCTTTTGATGTGTATCAGTGTGTATCTCTTTGAGTTTATCCTATTTGCAGTTTGGTGAACTTTTTGAATATATACATTCATGTTTTTTAATGATATTTGGAAAGGTTCCTCTTCATATTTCTTCAAATATTCTTTGGCCCCTTTCTTCCTCTCTTTTCCTTTGGAGGCTCCCATTGTGTGTATATTGTTGATAATATCCCACAGGTTCTAGGGGATCTGTTCATTTTCTTTCCCTACTTTTTATTCTGTTCCACAAACTCGGTAATTGCAATGATCTACCTTCAAGTTTGCTGATTCTTTTTCTGGCCTTCAAGAAACTGCTGCTGCGCTCCTATAGCGAATTTTTGAAATTTTCAACTTGAACCTTCACTTGTTCAAGTTAAGGCCCAGAGAAAGAAACAGGAAAGTTCAACCAGTTTTTTGCCTTTTCTCTTTGAAGAAAAGGCTAGCATGCATTAATTAAGGTTATACTTATGCCACATCAGCACAGTTCAAAATCCAAACTATGAAGTATATGGCAAATAAAAGTGTTATACTAATGGATTAACACTTATAATCTCTTACTTTGACTTAGCTTTTAAGATCATATTGATAACCAATGGAAAATTGATGTGGAGAATGTGGTATCTACATTTGACCCTATACTGTACTTTCTTTTCTGTTAGTACATTTTCTAAAAGAATTTTAATAAAATGTATAAAAATACTGCAATGATCACTGCTCTAGAAATAGTTTATTTTATTTGAGAAAACTGGATAAAAGGTCAAATATATTTTTTTCTTAGATAACAGAGGAATTCACTGATAAGGTAGTAATCTTTTTTCTCAGTAAAAATAAATTATATAAAATTAAAGCTCTTGATTTACATCATACTTTATTTTCTATCTTTTATATATCACACAGTCATTGAAGGAAAAAGACTAAAAATACAGACTTATAACAAAAGAGATGATATATAATCTTGTTCCATAAATAATTATAAATTTCGAGAGATGAAGAGGTTATGTCCTTTAAATACTAATTGTTATATATTTTTATATAACAAATTTTTATATAAGTATTAATTTCATTTTACTATTTTTCAAAATATCTTAACCTAGTCAACGTTTTCTTATCCTTGTTTTCTAATTTATAATATGACTTATTTTTGTTGATTTACCAAAAATTAAGATATTTTGCTAATAAGTTATTTTCAAAATCTTACCAACAAAGCAAGGTCACATGAAACACACTGAAATTTATTTCTCAAAAAACCACAGTGACTTTGAATATTACTTATAGGTCAAGTTCTAAAGTGAGAACCCAAATCGTTTTTGGTAAGAGGCAACCATGGAGATAGACATCAATTACTGTCAATTAGCAACTGCTACTCTGGCATTTTTCTTCCATTATTAGAGTAGATCATTATTTCTTTGGTTTGAACACTGGACAAAATTTGTACTTGGTTGAATTTAGAGTTCACATTGTATAACAAGTACCTATCTTTAAATATTAGACTTAAACACAACACAGGATACCTACACAGAATTCAGCCCACGGCATACACAGAGTGGAATCCACCCTGTTTAAATTATTTCTCTTTCTCTTTACCCCTTTTTGCTGAGTGTATATTTCTGCTCCTCAGTTTAAGTGCACCTACTCACATAAATAATCTTTAAGTACAGAGACATTTGTTAGATCATATCCTCATACTAAACTGAGTTTAATTTTTTATGTATAGTTCATTTAAAACTAATCTTGTAAAAAAAATCCCTCAAACCTCTCATACTAATTTTTTTTCCATATAATTATATTCCAGAATAGAGGGCAAACTGCAGAGCTGGAGAGGTGGCTAGCAGAGAACAGGACATCTCTACATAGAGAGTAGATATAGAGCAACACTAATTCAGGTCAACAAATGTTACTTATTTCCACATTATTGCAACCAAAGAAAGCAATTACTGGGACTTACAATCTTATGATACAAAGAAAACTGTAACCATCAAATTTAAAAGTAAAGATTAACAGACTAAAAAACAAGAAAACCTTCAGTGTTTTAGATGTGCAAGATTTTGCTAACATTCAAATAATATAATCAGGAGAGAAGTGTCTGCACTTGCTGCGGCGACCGGTGTAGAATGCTCTCTGGATCTTTGTATTCATTGACTGGATTCATCACAGCGGCATACACTTCACCATAGGCTCTGCAGACTAATTCTGTAGACTGTTTTATGATCTGTTCTCTATTGGTAAACAAAATGTGAAAACATAATTTAAAAATACTAAGAACTGTAAGAAAACTTCATATTTGAAACAATGCATTCCATTTTCGTAATTATTACATCAATATTAAAAAGTCATTGTACCACTACACAAGTTACTTATACAATTTATTTAAAAAATTGTATTTATTATTTCTTTGTTAAATTTTCCAGATTAGTATGAAGATTTCAGGAAGGCAGGGACTGTGTTTTGTTCACTGCTATATCTTTAGGGATGAAACAGTGCCTGATATATAATGGATTACTAAACAAGAAACAGAAACTGTGACCCACCATCAATGTATTGATTTTGCAAACAACTGATAACACTAAAGAGGCTTATAATTATTCAAATTTATTAACACTTCAAATCTCAGAATAACTTACAATATATTGCTTTTTCACTTATACAAACAGATCTTATTTTATTGTTTTATTTCATTGCACTTCACAGATGTTGCATTTTTTTAAAAATGAAGGCAAAACCGACTCACTTTATTGCGATTCTCTTATCATTGCAGTGGTCTATAACTGAACCTGCAATATGTCCAAGGTACCTGTAGCTCCTACACTAATAACCACATCTCCTAGAGTTCACATCTGTTTAAATTACCAGGCTAAAATAATCTGACACTTGCCTATAACAAATCACAGCATTTTCACAAATATGCATTTCTACACAAGCACATAAAATAATAGAAATAGCTTTAAACAAACTAAAGCAAATTTTTTGGAATTTATCTTCATTGTTGAAAATATTACAGACGTCCCCCTTTTCCCCCCATTGATCCTCTCTATCAGGCATCTGCCCAACCCTCCCCCCCCGCCTTCTCCACACTATTGTCTATGTCCATGGGTTATGCAAATATGCATATAAGTTCTTTGATTTCTCCCCCCACTCCTACTCCCCCACCCCCAGTCCTGCCTTCTGAGATTAGTCAGTCTGTTCCATGCTTCTATGTCTCTATCAGTTTGTTCATCAGTTTATTTTGTTCATCAGATTCCCCAAATGAGTGAGATCATGTGGTACTTGTCTTTCTCAGACTGGCTTATCACTTAGCATAATCCTTTCCAGGTCCATCCATGCTGTCCCAAAGGGTAAGAGACCCTTCTTTTTTACAGCTGCATAGTATTCCATGGGGTAAATGTACCACAGCTTTTTTATCCACTCATCTACTGATGGGCATTTGGGCTGTTTCCAGATCTTAGCTATTATAAATTGCACTTCTATGAACATAGGGGTACATAAACTCTTTCTGATTGGTGGTTCAAGTTTCTAAAGCAACTGTTTTTAAAAATGTATCTGGCCAGAAAAAAATACTATTGTGTTTATTAAATCAGTATCTACTCTCTCCAAGTTTTCATGACATTTACTTATCATCCCCAGCTACTTCTATTTATGTATCATTCTACTCAGTGATGAAAAGACTAACACTTTTTTTTCCTCATTTTTGTAACTAAATTAATTATGTGTCTTTAGAGCTTTACTCCTAAACCTACTTTTCTTGCTATGTTTCTTATTTCTGTCAATGGCAGAACCATGTTCCATCATGTCAGTTTGGACTCTAATGAATTCTCACCTGGAGTATGCAAAAAACTCCTATCTGGTTTTTCCCCTTCTAATATTATCAACATTAAATTTATCATAAGCACTTCTGTTAATCTTTCTAAAGCATACTTTTTATCATTGCTCACTTTACCCAGCAACTTCCTTCAAGGAGCTTTAACAGCTTATTCTGGTTTCAGAGAAGTCAAAATGCCTTACCCTATCATTCAAAATCCTTTAAAATACCTTCTATATCACTACTGTAATTCCACAGTTCAATGCAGTTCCTGAATGTCCCCTCTGCCTTGTTCTTGCTGACCTCAATTCCTTTGCTCATGTTCTTTCATTTGCCTGGAATGCCTACCTCTCAACCACCTTTAAATGGCTTTAATTCGCAGTAAAAACGTACTCTCTACAAAGTCTTCCCTGATCCCGTTAGAAATAATTACTCCATTTTTGGAATGTCCACAAACAAAAGAATACATTTGTAAGACTCTTGGTGAGTTGAGGCAAATTAACGTTTCCCCAAAAGCTTCCAAAATGAGTAGGAAAAATGAAAATATCCTGAGTAAAATCTCTGAGCAGAGTGGAGTAATGCTACTGGTTATACTACCCTTTTGTTGGAAGGGAAGATGGTAGAAACCGGTTTGGACACCTACTTCACCAGAAGAAATAGTTTTTGATCTATAGATTGGTGATCATTCATCTAATTAATTAAGCTTAACAATGAGTGAACCAAGAAGATGCAAAATATTTTTTCCCCGAAATGAAGTACCTGAAAAACACTATAACCTGGTATTTTTTAAATGTGTGAAATATAGGATATATTTGATACTCATTTTGCAGCAAGTCAAGTAAGATATTTTAGATACAGCATTTAGTTCTTTACTTAAAGCAATTAAGACAAATCTTAGGGGATATGTACAGTATTTATTACTTATACTTCATACTCTAAAATCTATCCTCAATCTAAACACAGTGTATATTTAAACATATATATAAAAACAAAAAAATAAGGTTATTCCTTCTCATAAGTTTAAAATCAGAACAAGGTACAATAATGAATATCATATATAATTTTTAAAACTGGTAAATGAAGAATTATTGAATATTTTGAAGTAATAAATTTTAAGTTTTACCTTCAAGTCCAAATGATGAAAAATTTTAAATTTACTTATAATTCAGGGCACATATCTATTTATAAATTCAACTAGATTACAAATGTCTAAAACGCATAATGCAGCTAAAAAAATCATTATAAATCTGCAATGGAGAAAAACCAGAACAAAGCAATATTACTAAGGCACAAATAATTAAATAAAATCAAGCCAATAAAATTAAGTAAGAATATAATTTTAAATGTTGGTGTTTGATGGTACAGGGCCTCTTCATTCTGCTCCTCAGTTTAAGAAGTTACCAAGATAGGGAAGGGATTAAAAAATGAACATGGACTGTGCTGAAGATGATGATACCAAAGCTCATGGAAAAAAAGATCTTTCACATGGTGGGAAGAAAAAAGAGGAGTAAGAATTGTTCCACCTGGGCTGTTAGCTACTAAAGCCAATAGGATAGAATGTAATGGAAAGGCAGTTTCTCCAAAAAAAAATCTGAGTCAAATCCAAACTGTGCAGACCAAGAACTGTAACTGATAGTGATTCCCTATCTCTGGACAAATGTAAAAGCTTATTTATCACTACTAAATCTAAGCACAGGTGCATGCACTCATGCTCATTAATTTTTTCTAATGGTATAAACGGATATTGGAGGACATTACTGTCAGAAGACCTTCTAGCTGAAGCTCTGCCACTTACTGCAGCCTTGAACAAGTAATTTAACCTTTCCAGGACTAATTTCACCATTGTAAACCAAAATATTAAACTCAATAATCTTTACAAGGTACTTTCAGCTTTTAAATTATACCATTCCATTGAGAGTTAAAAGCATTTTATTAACTGATTTCTAAAAAAACTCTATGTACCTATTTATACACATACATAGGTATATACATACACATATACATACACACACACAAATTATATTGGGGAAATGGGTTCCCTAAATAATGATTTATAAACATACCTATTATTTGTATATGAATGGGTGGTATTTCTGAAGTACTAAAAGTTTTATTTTCTTGCCATTTTACTATCCCATTTTTATTTATAGTGATATTTTGTAAATTCATTCTTTATTTTAAAAGGTGTTTGTATCTGTATATCTATTTGTCTGCCTGCCTGTCTCCTTGGCCTGGTGAACATGAGTTCACCCTCCATGTGTCCCTCCAGCCTTTCTACATGGTGTCTTACCGAACCTCTGATCCTGCAGATGCCCCATCTCTCAATTTCACGGACTCCTGTGTAGCAACTTAATAGAGGACTGAGGTTGACTTGGGTGACTATTCTGTTTGTCGCCAGATTATAAACTCTTTGCAGTTATGTCTGCCTGCCTACCTGCTTGCCTGGTGTCTTGGCCCAAATTATTCTCTAATATCATATATGAAATACAAAGTCTAAAGTAATGAAAAATCATTATAGTGACAAATAATCAATGTGCAAAATGCAAAAGTTTCAAGTATTCTATAACTAAAAACAAAATGACCAACAAATTATTTCATGCTTCTGAACACTTGTAATGTCCTTATCCACTGATCACCTCATGAACAAGAAGAAAAAAGCAGTATTTTCTTTTCAGTCATGTATGCTGAGCACTCATTCTAGCATGGGCATCCACCTCAGATTTTTAAAAATTGATTTCAGAGACAGGAAGGGAGAGGCAGAGAGAGATAAAACATCAATGATGAGTCATTGATTGGCTGCCTCCTGCACTCGCCCTACTGGGGAACAAGCCTGAAGCCAGGGCATTTGCCCTGACCAGGAATTGAACCTCGACTGCCTAGATCATAGGTCGATGCTCAACCACTGAGCCACACCGGCCGGGCTCCACCTCAGATTTTTAATTACATACTGTATTTTGTTCAAGCCCAGAAGCTGATGAAGGGAGAATACTTTTAGAATTGTCTCTGTAGGTTAAAATTCTAAAAATAAGTCTTGTTTTTCTGATATGAAAAAAGGTCAGGTGAAAAGGAAAATCTTTTATATGAATGTAAGATCACTAACTTTCTTTACTACCATGAAATTCTCATAGTTAATAACTTAAGTGGTACCCTACTGGCTTTTGGACAGTTTCATAATCCTCTCAGTGCAAATATAACTTTCAAACAATTAAAAATATGAATCATACAAATAAAGAATGTAAAAAATTTAATAACTTGTGCCCAGCTGGTGTGGCTCAGTAGCTGAGCGTCTACCCAGGAACCAAGAGGTCACTGGTTCGATTCCCAGTCAGGAGACAGCTGATGGATGTTTTTCTCTCACTGATGTTTCTATCTTTCTATTCCTCTCTTTTTTTCTCTCTCTAAAAATCAATAAAAACATATATTTTTTTTAAATTAATAACTTGTTAATGAGGAAACTATTAAGATGATAAAGCTGGTTCACAGAACATTTTGAAGATGGTAAAGCAGTTCACAGGTCATTTACAGGCATTTGAAAAGGAAGGTTAGAACAAAATTAAGTAGATACAAAATGGGTTAATGTCCCAAGGAGCAAGAAAAACCATAAGACATGAAAAATCATGAGACCTTTAATCAATAGTAAACAGAGAAACAATGTACATTTCCCTAAGTCATTAAATAATTCCAATGACAAAGATATGCTATTCTTCTAGAACCTATTCACCTTATTTCTAAGTTTTGGGAATTCTTTCTTACATTTAGAAGGTAGTTTGCTATACCAGTGTATCACATATCAAAGATAATAATCATATAGTTAATTTGCTTCTCAAGAAAAGGAAAAAAAATGGAGAAGATGAGCTAATTATACAATTTGACAGAAGGGTAATATTTTTCAGTTACTTATGCATCAGAATACCATACATTAAGAAATTTTATTTGTCTAGTTATGTCACAATGCCATAAAAATCTAGTATTTATAAATTTCAGAATACTAATAAAAATTAACATATACCTAGATGGAGATATCATTCTCATTTAAAAATATGTTCACTGAAATTAAGTACACTTTAAATAATTATTTAAAAGCACTGAGCTGTGATAAGAAATGAACTGCTTACTTCCAGAATCAGTGAGCTTGTCAATAATCATTACTTTAGGATTTTGGTTGCCATAACAACATGAAACAACTTTCATTATTACCATAAACTCAGCATTTCTAAAAATAGCATATTTTAACATTTAGGTTCTATGATCACTAAAATTGAGCTTTATTATAGCACCATAGTTAAGAGTACAACCAATTATGCCATAGGAGAAAAGAAGGCGTAAATAGTTTAAGCATGAAAAACTAAGGAAAAAAAGATAATATACTTATGAATAATCGGCTGGTTAAAGAATTAACATTTTCATTTCTCTTCACCACAATGTAAACATCAAGGATGTTACAATGGGTCAAGTCAATGTTTCATCTTGGATGAGCTCTTTTACTCACAGTAAAACTGAAGCATATTTTACATGAGATCAAGGCAACATATTTTACATAAGTCTTGTCTATCACATATGCCTAACATTTTTGAACTTCCCTTTAAAAATAATAAAATATCATCTCAACATAGAAAGAGTTAATAAAAATATAGTATAGGCTAGTGTTAAAGATAATAGGTTCTGGGATCAGAAATACTGGATTCAAATCTTGACTGTTTGACCTTGGTTCAATTATTTAACCTTTCTAAGCAATGTCCTCTTCCATAAAATGGAGATCCTAATTTATAGACTCATTGGGAGAATTAGGTGAAGTAATCCATTAAGGATCACTCTGGTTGAGGTGTTCAGATTACATTGCAGAGATCCGTGTGGTGCTGGTAGTGAGAGCAATGCTGAAAACAGGATAGTTTGAAGGCTAATGTTGATAATCAAGGTACAGATGATACTACCTTGGACCAGAATGATAACTGTGGAGATAGTCAAAGAGGACCTGAATGTCCTTTCACATACTTCTTTCTGGTTAAATATTTAATGAAATGATTCCTTGGGAATTTTGATTGGAGTTATGTTGAATTTACAAATTACTATATTACATAACCAGTTAGAGAAGAATACCTGTACCCATGTTGAAATACTGAAAATCTACAGCAAACATCACATTTAATGATGAAACATCAGAAATACTTTCATTAAAGTTCAAAATAAGATATGCACACTCACTATTACATCAACTATTTACTTTGGCACTCCTAGCCAATATAATGAGTTTATTCATAAATATTGAAAAGAATTAATAATATTCATTAATATTAGATGTCTGTACCAAAAACAAAACAAGGCAAACAACTGAAAAAATCTAGAACTAAAACAAAGTTTAGTTATTTGGACAGATTCAAAATTAACATACAAAATTTAGAAATAGCAATATATGATGAGAACATATAATAGAAAATAAAAAATCTTATCATAATAGCCACAGAATGGTTTCCTAGGAATAAACACAATAATATAGACTGAAAATTATATGAAGAAATTTTATTGAAAATTATAAAAGGAAATTCTGAAATAAACAGACATATCTTGTTTGTAGATGGGAACATCCACTAGTGGCTTTCTTATTTCTTTTCTGTTCATTCTTACATTAGCTTGGTGAATGTTTTATATGTACTTGAAAGGAATGTTATTTTCTATAGTTGTGGGTGGTATTCTATCTCATTCTATAGGGATGAACTGATTGGTGGCACTGTTCAGTTCTTTTGCACTATCCTAGTTTTCTGTCTACCTTTTTTCTATCCATTACTGACAAAAGATTGTTAATCTATCTATAAACTATCAATGTATCTATTTCTTCTCAATTCTGTAAGCTTATACTGCATGTTTTTGAAACTCTGCTATTAAATGCACATATTTACTATTATATCTTCTCAATGAATTGACCCTATTATTAATGTGAAATGCCCCTCTTTATTTTTCATATTATTATCTGTCTGCAGTCTAAGTTTTCTGATATTAATAGAGCTATTTTAGCTTTATTATGATTAATATTGCATGGTATATCTTTTACCATCCTTTTACTTTTAAACAACCTGTGTCTTTATATTCATAGTGGATTTTTTAATAGATAGCAGACAGATGGGCCTTGTTTTTCATCCACTCTAACTAGCTCTGACTTTTAATTGTAGTTTACATAGTTACTTACAAGGCTGTCATCTGTCTCACCTGTTCTTCTTCCCTTCTTTGGATAAATGCTTTTTAACATTCTATTTTATCTATCAGCATTTTAGATAATTTTTGTTTGTTTCTTTTAGTGCTTTACTACCTTAAAACACTTTGCAAATAACATTTTAGATATTTTCTGAATGTAAAAGGAATAGTTAAATAATACTAACCAATGACTAATTATTAGTTGCACTGTTATTATTTATATAAACTATACACATATCTTGAATTTTATAGGTCATTATAATTGGTAAGAATTTATAACAGGAGATTAGGTACATATTATAAAACCAAAATACTAATTTAAAAGTTTATATTTTAAAATAATGTACTACAAAATCTATGTTCATTTGACTTTTTTAATAACAAAATTCACATTCGCATTATTACTATTAAACAATGGGACAATAAAAGTAAACATAAAGTTAAAATATATCTTCAGTAAAAGAAGACAAACATTTGATTTGAAATATAATTTAAGTTTTAAAAATCTGAGTTCGCAGATTAAAAATTCAGGTAGAACCATATAAAGTGCTTAATACCCCTGTTAGCTAAAAATTATTTTAAATTCTTATAAATATTAAGGAAGAAAAAATTCTATTAAGAGGTATTCCTTGGAAGAAGATAGTTCATGCAAATAGAAACAAAAAAGGCTGGATAGTAATAGGTAGGTAAACAGACTTTAAAATAAAGTCTGTAACGAGACAAATAAAGGCATTTAATAATGACAAAGGGATTAATCCAACAAAAGGATATAACTCATGAAAATATCTATACACCCAACAGAGAAGAAAATAAACATATAAAGCAGAAATAAAGGGAGAGATCAACAATAATAGGTGACATTAATCCAATCATAGTAGGAGACTTGAACACCCACCCCATTGACATCAATAAATAGATCAGACAGAAAATCAAAAAGGAAACAGTGGCCTTAGATGACACATTAGAACAGATGGCCTTAACTGATATTTTAAAACATTTCTCCCCAACAAAGCAGAGTATATATTCTTTTCAAGAGCACATGGTATATTTTCCAGGAGAAACCACATATTAGGCCACAAATCAAGTCTCAATAAATTTAAAAAGACTGAAATCATATCAAGCATCTTTTCTGATCATAATGGTATCAAAGTGAAAATCAATTAGGAAAAAAACTCTGCAAATCAAACAAACATGTGCAGACTAAATAACATGCTACTTAAAAATAAATGGGTTAACAAGATCATGGAAGGAATCAAAAGGTACCTTGAGACAAATAAAAATAAAAACACAATGACCCAGAATCTATGAAACATAGCCAAAGCAGTTCTAAGAGAAGGATTCATAGCAAGAAGGCTTTCTTTCAAGAAACAAGAAAAATCTCAAATAAAAAATCTAACCTTACACCTAAAGGAACTAGGAAAAAAGGACAAAGAAAGCCTAGAGTGAGCAGAAGGAAGAAAATAATAGAGATCACAGTGGAAATAAACAAAATAGAAACAACAACAAAAAAAGAAAAAAATCATAAAACCAAGATCTCATTCTTTGAAAAGATAAACAAAATTGATAAACCTTTAGCTAGACTCATCAAGAAAAAAAGAGACAAAATAAATAAATCATAAATGAAAGAGAAGTGACAAATGGCACCACAGAAATACAAAGGATTAGATGGAAATACTATGAACAATTATATGCCAACAAATTGGACAACCCAGAGAAAAATGGAGAAATTCTTAGAAACAGACGAATTTTCAACATTGTGTCTGGAAGAAAGCAAAAATCCGAACAAATCAATTACTACTAAAAAAATGAAATCACTAATGAAAAAAACTCCCAACAAATAAAAGTTCTGGAATGAATGGCATCACAGGTTAATTTTACCATACATTCAAAGAACTATTACCTATCATTCTCAAACTATTACAAAAAATTCAAGAAGAGAGAAGGCTCCCAAGCTCATATTATGAGGCTAGCAGCATTACTCTGATTCCAAAACCAGATAAAGACATTATAAAACAAAAGAAAATTACAGGCCAATATCCCCGATGAAAATAGATGCAAAAATTCTCAAAAAAATGTTAGCAAACTGAATTCTGCAATACATTAAAAAGATCACATACCATAATTAAGTGGAATTTATTCCTGGGATGCAAGAATGGTTCAATATCAACAAATCAATTAACACAATACACCACATATATAAAATAAAAGATAAAAATCACGTGGCTCATATCAACAGATGAGGAAAAGCATTTGCTAAAACACAGCATCCATTGATGATAAAACTTTTAGCAAAGTGAGAATAAAAAGAACATACTCTCAACATAATAAAAACCACATATGACAAACCTACAGCCAACATCATACACAAAAGTGAAAAGCTAAAAGTGTTTTCCTTAAGATCAGAAATCAGATAAGGATGTCCACTTTCACCACTTTTATTCAACATAGTTAGAAGTCATAGAGTAGCCAGACAAGAAAAAGTAAAATGCATCCAATTTGGAAAGGAAGAAGTAAAACTGTCATTATTTGCAAATGATAGGATACAATATATAAAGAATCCTAAAGACTCCACCCACAAAACTATTAGAATAAGAAATGAATTTGGTTAAGTAGCAGGATACAAAATTAATATTCAGAGAACAGTTGCACTTTTATACACCAATAACAAACTATCAGAAAGAGAAATTAAGGAAACAATCCCATCTACAATTGCATAAAAAATACATAGGAATAAATTTAACCAAGGAGGTTAAAAGACCTGTACTTGGAAAACTATAAGACATTGAAGAAAGAAATTAAAGAAGACACAAATAAATGAAATACCGTGCTCATGGATAAGAAGAATTAGCATCATTAAAATGTCCATACTATTCAAAGTAATCTACAGATTCAATGCAATCAAAATACCAAATATCATTTTTCACAGAACTAGAGCAAATAATCCTAAAACTTATACAAAATCACAAAAGACCCAGAACAGTCAAGGCAATCTGGAGAAAGAAGAACAAAGTAGGAGGTATCATACTGTCTGGTATCAAATTAGGCTATAGTAATCAAAGCAGCATGTACTGGCATAAAAACAAATACAAAGATCAATGGAACATAATAGAGAAGCCAGAAATAAGCCTACATAGTCAAACAATCTTTGACAAAGGAGGCAAAAATATACAATAAGATAAAGACAGTTTCTTCAATAAATAGTGTTGGAAAAACTGCACAGACACATGCAAAAGATACACCTGATAAGGGGTTAATATCCAAAATATCTAAGTAACTCATACAACACCAAAAAGACAAACAATCCAATTAAAAATAGGGCAAAGGGCCTGAATAGATATTTCTTCAAAGGGTATACAGGTGGCCACGAGACATATGAAAAGATGCTCAACATCACTAATCATGACAGAAATGCAAATTAAAACCACAATGAGATATCACCTCATATCTGTGAGAATGGCCATCATTAATAAATCAACAAACAAATGTTGGCAAGAATGTGGAGAAAAGTGAACCCCTGTGCACTGTTGGTAGGGTTATAAATTGATGCTGGCACACACAAAAAATAGTATGGAGGTTCCTTGAAAATTTAAAAATAGAACTACCTACCATATGACCCAGCAATTCCACTTTTGGGTATCTATCCAAAGAAACCCAAAACGCTAATTTGAAAAGAAATATGCATCCCTATATTCTTTGCAGCATTATTTACAATAGCCAAGATAAGGAAGCAACCTAAGTGTCCATCAATAGATGACTGAATAAAAAGTGGCAAATAAATACAGTAGAATATTACTCAGCCATAAAGAAGAATGAAATATTCCCAGGTGTGCAACAACACAGACAGAGAAAAACAAGTATCATATCATTCACTTATATGTAGAAACTAAAAAAATAATAAATCAACAAGCAAAATAGAAACAAACTCATAGATGCAGAAAATAAACTGATGGTCACCTAATGGAAGGAGAACCTCCGAGATGGGTGAAAAAGGTGAAAGGGATTAAGATGGACAAACTGTCCATTATAAAAATAACCATGGAGAGGTGAAGTACAGCATATAGGTAATATAGTTAATAATATTCTAATAACTATGTATGCTGTCAGATGGGTACTAGACTTGTAGGGAATATCAGTTCATAAGGTATATAAATGTGTAATCACTATGTTGTACATTGAAACTAATATAATATTGTATGCCAACTGTAATTGAACAATATATTTTAAAAGAGAGATATCCCTGAGCTTAAGGATATGTCTTTTTTTTTAAAAAATGTATCTTTATTGATTTCAGAGAGAGGGAGAGGGGGAGAGAGAGACAGAAACATCAATGATGAGAGAGTCATCATTGATCGGCTGCCTCCTGCACCCCCGACTAGGGAGGGATTGAGCCCGCAACCCGGGCATGTGCCCTGACTGGGAATCAAACCTTGATCTCCTAGATCATAAGTTGATGCCCAACTGCTGAGTCATGCCAGCCGGGTTGATACCTGTTTTTCTACAGTTTTGTACTGGTTTGTAGGATCTCGCTCTACATTAAGGATAACTGTCTGTTACGTAATTTGCAAATATTATTCCATATTATTTTTTGTATTTTAACTTAGTTTATATTGCCTATCTCTATAAAAATGTTTAAAATGTTAAGGAGCCAAATTTGTACATTTTTTCCTTTATGGCATCTGGGCTATATGCCAATCTTTAAAATATATTAAAATTTCCCCTCAATCATTACATTATGAAAAGAAAATGGTATAGTTTATATATTTTATATTTACTGATGCTTCAAACAACTCAACATTCACATACTACATACTGAAATATGGCTAAATCTAAAATAATTAAATGTATTTTGTTCAAAAATTAAGTAATTGCCCGGCCGGGCGTGGCTCAGCTATTGAGCATCGACCTAGAATCCAGGCGATCAGGGTTCGATTCCCAGTCAGGGCACATGCCCGGGTTGCGGGCTGCAGCCGATCAATGACTCTCATCATTGACATTTCTGTCTGTTTCCCTCTCCTTTCCTCTCTCTGAAATCAATAAAAGATATATTTGAAATATCTATCTATCTATCTATATATATATATATATATATATATGAAAAAATTAAATAATTTAAGAATGACACACAAACAATTTGAGCCATGGCAAAGCAGAGTTTCTTTTCTCAGGTCCTCAGAATTCTGGTTATGTAGATAGTATGAAATATTTTAGAATAATATATAAAATTTAAAAAATTAAAATAATTTACTCTAACCACACCTAATACGGTACTTCCCTATGTCTTACAGAAAAATGGACCATGCCATTTTCAGCCAATTCTAACCAATATTAAATTCTTCCGCATGTTGAGGCAAAATCTGTCTCCTTACTTTATTTATTGCCATAAGCCTACTCTAGAACAACAGAAAACAAGTGCAGTGCACCACCTCTGTGCCACTCTATCCTTTTAGATATTCGAAGTATTTTCTTCAAGTTCAACAGTTCTTTCCTTAGTGTACCTTTTAATATAAATATTTATTCACCTAATAGACCCATTATATTATAATCTCCATGGAGACAGTGCAACTGTCTTTTAAATCTTAATCCTGAATGCCTGCTATAAAGAAAGCACTTAATACACAGCTGGTTGAATGAAAAGAAAAGAAAAAATAAAAGGACAGCTGTGGCCTAATTTCTTACTTGTGGACAATTATGATGTGTTAACTTTTTTTTTAAATCAAGAAACTCAGACAGTATTATTTCTCAGTTTCTTCTAACTGTGATATCTTAATGTTTTAATGTATACAGTTCTTTGTCCTGAACACATTCCTGATAAATATACAGTACTGAACATTTTTATAATATATCTACAGAAATGGCATAGGTCCAAAACAGTCTATAAAGTAGCTTATCTGCATGGCACAATGACTATTCCATGTCATTCTGACATGTTTGTTAATATAAGGGAACGTGGTATTATGGCTACACAGCTCCAATTATATTCATGTTCATTTAAAAAATCATTCACTAAATAGAGATTTTGGAATTACATACATGCAAGGAATAAGTACAAATCTCTTAGAGGTGCTGAGGCAGAAAAAAAGGTTAAGAACTACAGATCTTCAATGGTAAGTCTCCTATTCATGAAAATAATTTTTTTTCAAAGAAATGTGCTTGATATTTAAAAATATGTGAATCTTTACCGACTAATTGGGACCAAAATATACTTACTTCACTGTGGCACTTAGAAGGAAGTTAATCTGTGGCATTAACAGGTTGTCTGGTGCTGATAGATAACGATCAAACTGAACCTAAATGAAACAGAGAAATGTAAAACAAACTGCATATATTTCCTAACAGACATCTCAAATATATCACCATATCTTTCTTTTAAATTTATCTTTATTGCTGAAAGTATTACAGATGTCCCCTTCTTTTCCTGCATTGACCCCTACACTCCACACCTGCCCCTTGTGTAGGCCTTCACCTCACTATTGTCTGTGTCCATGGGTTACGCATATATGCATATAAGTTCCCAGGGGTTAATCTCTCCTGACCCCCACCTGCCTCTGCTTCCCTATATTATCTTTTAAGGGTTAAATCTTAGGCAAAATCCCATATTCCAAATAACAAGTTATTTGTGATCAAAATGATAAGTTATTTCCTTAAAAATTCTAACTAAACTCCCTAAAAGTGTCAACTTTTTAAAGTAGTCAATATCCAGCAATACCTGCTTTTAAAATTCTGAACCTTAGCCATTAATCTTCATTTCCCTCACCAAGCTTTTGAGCAATTTTAACAAAAAGTAAAGTCATCAGATTTTAAGTCTACTTTACTTTCTTTAAACCATTGTATTTGTTACTTATTCACTCAACTAATATTTATCAAACACCTACTATTACAAAGGTACTATATTAGGTAATGTAAATATAATGGTGAGTCAAAGTGGACAGTCCCTAGCATCAAAGAGCTAGTGGCCTAGTAAGATGGGTAGTAAACAAATAATAATGTAAATAAATATGTATTTACAAATTGTGTTAAATGCTATGAAGGAAGAAACCAAAGTACTATAAAAGCATAAATCGGAAGGACTGACCTATTCTGTATGTTTGGCAAAAGCATCTCTGAGGAAAGGTGATTTTAAGTAAGATCTCAAGAATAGACATTAAGTACGTGTGTGTGGTGGGAGTTCAGGGAGTAAGGATAGCATGTATGAAGGCTTAAGGAGAGAAAGAGAAGAGCTAATAGTTAATGTTCAACTTGCATGCTTTTTCAAAGGATTTTAATTCTGACTATAAAAGCACTAGGAAACCACTGAAGTAAGGGAGTAATCTGGCCAAAGCAAGAAAGAATGTAATGAAAGATTGTAATGGTAGTTGCAAGGACAACAAATAGGGAGCTACTACAGCATCTTAGTCTATAAGGGAAATGAAGACAAGAGAAATGTGAGAGAATTAAAGAGTAAAGTTATCAAGATTTGGTTAGTGATAGGATGAAGGGACTGACTCCCAGATTTTGGATCTGTATAATTTAATTCACAGTATTATCACAACTCATAATTGTATAGTTTAGATGTTTATTTAGTTGTGTAATGGCTGCATCCTTTACTAAATCATATCTCTTTTCATCCCAATTCTTAGTATGTTGCCTAGAAAACAGTAGATACTTGGTCAATAACTGTTGAAATAATAAATAGATAGATGCTCTTACCATTGTGAGTTAAGAACACTTGGAAGAATCTGGGATTGGGGGTGGAATAGGAAGAGTTAGAAGAGTTCAGTTTTAGAGATGATGAACTGAAGTGTCTTTGAAACATCCAAGTGGAGGCAACAGACAGTTATATATAAAATGAAAGATCACATATAAAACTCAATCAAGATTTTGTTTCTTTAATGACACATAAGATATTCAAGATAATTATTCTCGCCCTGGCTGAGTGGCTCAGTTGGTTGGAGCATTCTCCTGTACACCAAGAGGCTGTAGGTTCCATTCCAGTCAAGGCACGTTTCTAGTCTGTGGGTTTGAGCCCTGGTCAGGGTGTGTACAGGAGGCAACTAATCAATGTTTCTCTCTCTCTCTCTAAAAAGTCAATAAAAACATATCCTCAGGTGAGGATTAAAAGAAGAATTATTTTCAAAGTTAAAAAATAAGGCAAATAAGAATTTGTAAGGGATTTAAATATATTTTATGGGTTTATATTATGGACTGGATATGTGTTGGGTAGAAGAAACAGGGAGGAAACACATTTATTGAGCACTAACTATGGTTGCTTATCTTTGTGTAGACATATGAGCTCATTTTTGGAAGGTAAATACCTTAAAGTGGAATTACTGGGTAATATAGCAACTGTATATTTAACTTTTTAAGAAACTTATCTTTTTAAATAAGTCTAAAATGTATTCATTTTCATTTATTTTTATTTGAATGTTTTAGAGTCAAATGTTTTGCATTTCTAAGTTTTGATTTTATAATTCACATACAGAGGTTATAACTGTTACTTCTATATATATCTTTTATCATGACATAATGTTCCTTATTCATCCTATTTAGCGTTTTCAAACTCTACCTTGTCTAATATTAGTATCGTCAGCTAGGCGTTCCTAGCAATTGTTAGGTATACTGGCCCTATCCCTTTATTTTCAGTTAAATTTGTACCTGTAAGGTGATAGATAAGAAAGCCCTGGCATCAAAAAAGACACCTAAGAGAACTATTTATTAAAGTCAAACTGTTTTGGTAATGAGTATATTTGAGCATTTAAACACTTAGGATGGGCAATATAATATAGTAGTTAAGAGCATAAGTACTGGGTTGAATGGGGTTGTTAGGAGGATTAAAGAGTTAACACATGAAAAACATTTAGTAGGCTAAATAAAGTTAACGGCAGTTATTATTCATATTTGGTATTATTACTAGCAGTGTTATTATTGTAAAGCTTCCAAAGGGAATCATCCTGTGAGAGCTAAATGAGTATAATCCAATTGAGGAATATATGTTCATGCAAAGAATATACTTAAGACATGAGCATGCTACAAAAAGTGGTGGTCTTACAGAAAGGGATGTGCTAGCAAGATCTTCACTTGAAAAGTAATAATGTGGAGAATCGGTTGAGTGTGACACTAAAGGGTAATATGTTATTTTAAAATTGGAATCCAATTTTAGGTATCACCTCAGGAAGAATTCAAAAACTAAAAGCCAAAGATCACTGACAATAAGTAGAAAGTCTAGAATAATATAGAGTCTAACCTCTTCATGTCCATCACTTCTGTTTCTCCATTATTAGGTTACAAGTAAAACTCTAAAAATGAAAAAAATCTAAATAGAAATAAAGAGTCTACTAGGGTATAGTAGAATATTACTACAAATGTATGTCTTGGTCAGACTTCCTTAGTAGAATAGATACAGGTGCAATCATTACTGGAGCCAATGTGAATACAGCATATCAAGAGATTTAAAAATATCACCCAAAGACATAGAAAAAAATTAAGAATGATGTTTCAAAAAGCAGCACAAGAAATACGGTTCGTTAACTACAAGAGAGCTTGCATAACACTGTCATGCGATATCTAAACAGAAATTTTTAAGTTCAGAAAGAACTGCCACAAAATATTCAAAATGATATGAAAAAGGATCTACCACCAAGACTACTCTACCCAGCAAGGATATAATTTAAAATTGAAGGAGAAATAAAGGGCTTCTAAGACAAGAAAAAGCTAAAGGAGTTAATCAGCAACAAACTATTATCATAAGAAATGTTAAATTTCTTTAAGAAGAAGAGGGGAAAAAAAGAACATAAACATAAGTAATAAAATGGCAATAAATATGTACCTATCACTAATGATTTTAAATGTAAATGGTTTAGCCCCAGTTGGGTGGCTCGGTTGGAGTGTCATCCCATACGCCAAAAGGTTGTGGGTTCCATCCTGGGCCAGGGCACATACCTAGGTTGTAGGTTCGATCCTCAGTCAAGGCACCTATGGGAGGCAACTGATCGATGTTTCTCTCTCACATCGATGTTTCTGTTTCCCTCTCTTTCTCTCTCTTTCTCATCCTCTTTCTCTAAAGTCAAGAAAAATATATCCTTGGGTGAGGATTAAAAAATAAAATAATAAAGCAAATGCTCCAATCAAAAGACATTGGGTTGCTGAATGAGTAAGAAAACAAGACCTATATATATGCTGTCTACAAGAGAAGCGACTCAGATCGAAAGACACACAAATTGAAGGAAAGGAATAAAAAAAAGATATTTCATGCAAATAAAAACTAAAAAAAGCTCAGTTAGTAATACTTACATCAGACAAAATAGACTTTAAAACAAAGGCTATAATAGGAGACAAAGAAGAATAAAAGGATCAATCCAATAAGAGGATATAACCCTTGTAAATATTTGTGGACACAATATAGAAGCACCTGAATATATAAAAGAAAATTTTGATGGACATAAAGAGAGAGAGTAACATTAATACAGTCATAATATAAGGTTTTAATATCCCATTAACATCAATGAATAAATCTTCCAGACAGAAACTCACCAAGGAAAGGAGAGCCTTAAAATGTCACATTAGGTTTGATTCCAAGAGGGTGGTAGATTAAGTGGAAGATACAGTGAGACTCTTCCAGGACTAAACTGGAATACAACTAAAATAGAGAAAAAAAATCCTGAATAATCAATTGAAGACTAGCTGAAGAGAACCTACATAACAAGGATGAAAAGTGGAGACTGCATAGAGACTGGTAAGAAGTGTGGGAGCCCAGGAGGGCAGGCTGAGCTCCCACAGTCAGCAGGTGAAGTTCTCAAGGGATATCTCAGCTGTGGGGGGTTCACAATGATAACTCGGAGGTCTAAGCACCAAGTTGGGTTCCCCAGCCCAGATCACGAAAACTGAGAAAGATGCCCATATAACATTTGGCTGCAAAAAGCAGCACGGTTTCTCTCTGCCAGGGAGAGACAGCTGAAATGCAGGCACCCACTTAAAGGAACAATGAAGAAAATTTCATGTGCAGCCACTAACCTTGGGCTCTGGCACAGGGAGGGCAAAGTGATCTAGAACTGTGTAAGGAGAACCCAGAGGTGCTGAGAAAAGAACTCGGAGGGCAGCTATCTGGATTCCTGTGCTGAGTTATTACCCCATAATAAATAGGACATATTTCTTAAGCAGACCTTTTCCATCCAGGAGGTTTTTGCCTGGAGGGGGAAGCAACTGCCCCACCCTGTCGGGAAACCTCTTGAACCATCCAGTGGAATTTATGCCTTGCTGCAGTCTACAGCCTGAGGCTCATTAAGAAACTCAGACTATCAATCAGCCTACAAAGTAACAATCAGCCCACAGGCAAAGGTAAATCACTATGTGCTTTGAGTATTTGCCAGACCTGCTTCTGGAAGTGGGACACGGAAAAGTAGACCTTGGTGTGCATCTTGGCCCTTTACAAACTCACTCAGCCCCAGCTAAGACAGCCACAAGCTATGGATCTTTGATAGCTCCAACTAGGGTACTCAAGGCCACTCACAAATAGCGTGTGACACTGGCATGCGCCAGAGACTCTCCAAAAGTCTGGGAGTCCTAGCAGATCTACCTAATACATAGAAACAACTAAAAAAGGCAGCCAAAATGGGGAGACAAAAAAAAAACAAGCTGCAAATGAATGAACAAGAGAATTCTTGAGAAGAGCTAAATGAAATGGAGATAAGCAATCTATCAGACATAGAGTTCAGAATACTGATTGTAAGAATGCTCAACAGCATAAGAAAAGACATGGAAACAATTAAGAAAATGAAGAATGACATAGCAGAAATAAAGAGTACACTGGAAAGAATAAACAGCAGATTAGAGGAAGCTGAGGATTGAATCAGAAGACAGGGCACAAAAAAATCACTCAATCAGAGATCCAAAAAGAAATAAAAATCAGGACAGGTAAAGGAAGCTGTAGAACATCATAATACATAACAATGCTCCCGTAATAGGAATGCCAGAGGGGAAGAAAGTAAGCAAGGGATAGAGAAACTGTTTGAAGAAATAATGGCAGAAAACTTCCCTAACCTGGTCAAGAAAAAAGTAACACAAGATCAGGAGGCACAAAGAGTCCCAAGCAAGAGGAATCCAAAGAGGCCTACACATAGACACATCATAATTAAAATGCCAAAAATTCAAGAGAAAGAATCTTAAAGATAGCCAGAGAAAAGTGATTTCTTGCCTACAAGTATGCTCCTTTAAGGCTATCAGCTGATTTCTCATCAGAAACTCCACAGGCCAGAAGGGAATGGCATGAAGTATTCAGGTAATGAAAAGCAAGGGTCTGAAAGAAGAACTACTGATAAAGAATAACTACTTTATTTTATTTCATTCAAAATAAATGGAGAAATAAAGAGCTTCCCAGACAAAAAAGGTTAAAAGAGTTTATTGCCACCAAACCAGCATTGCAGGAAATGTTAAAGGAACTGCTATAAAAAGTAGAAATAGAGAGAGAAACAGGGGTACAAAGAATTAATACAGCAATAAATAAGTACCTACCAATAATATTAAATGTAAATGGATTAAATGCTCTAATAAAAAGACACAGAGTAGCTAAATGGATAAGAAAACATGACCCAAATATATGCTGTCTACAGAACACCCACCTCAGAACAAGACTCACACAGGATGACAGTGAAGGGGTGAAAAATTTTTTTCCATACAAAAGGAAATGAAAAAAAACTGGGGTAGCAATACTCATATCTGACAAAATAGACTTCAAAATGAAAGCCATAACAAGAGACAATGAAGGTCACTACACAGAACTAAAGGGATCAAACCAACAGGAGGATATAACACTGGTAAGCATATAAGCACCCAATATAGGAGCACCTAAATATATAAAAAAACTTCTGGAGGACTTTAAGGAAGAGATTGCCAGCAAAATAGTCACAGTAGGGGACTTTAACACCCCAGTAACTTCACTGGATAGATCTTCTAGATAAAAAGTGAACAAGAAAACAGTGATCCTAAACAACACACTAGATCAGATGGAATTAATTGACATTTACAGAACACTGCACCCCAACGCTGCACACGGGACATTCTCAAAGACTGACCACATGTTAGGACACAAAACAAGTCTCTACAAGTTCAAGAAAACTGAAATCATATCAAGCATCTTCTCAGATCACAATGGCATGAAAGTCGTGAAACATAAAAATCCTAGAAGAAAATGTAGGCAGCAAAATCTCAGACATCTCTCGTAGCAGTATGTTTGCTGATGCATCTCCTAAGGCAAGGGAAACAATGAAGAAAATAAACAAGTGGGACTACATCAAAATAAAAAGATTCTGCACAGTAAAAGAAACCATCACCAAAATGAAAAGAGATCCCACTGTATGGGAGAACATATTTGCCAATGACATCTGACAAAGGGTTAATATCCAAAATATACAAGAAACTCATACAACTTAACAAAAGGAAGAAAACCCAATTGAAAAATGGGCAAAGGATCTAAATAAACACTTCTCCAAAGTGAATATACAGATGGCCAAGGGATATGTGAAAAAATGCTCAAAGTCACTAATCATCAGAGAGATGCAAATTAAAAATGACAATGAGATATCACCTCACACCTGTCAGAATGGCTACCATTTACATGTCAACAAATGACAACTGCTGGCAAGGTTGTGGCGAAAAGGGACCCCTGGTACATTGCTGGTGGGAATACAGACTGGTGCAGCCACTATCGAAAACAGTATGGAGTTTCCTCAAAAAATTAAATACGGAACTGCCTTTTGACCCAGTGATCTCACTTCTAGGAATATATCCTAAGAAACCCAAAACACCAATCAGAAAGAACTCATGCACCCCTATTTTCATAGCAGTGCAATTTACAATAGCTAAAATCTGGAAACAGCCCAAGTGCCCATCAGTAGATGTGTGGATAAAGAAGCTGTGGCACATTTACACCATGAAATACTATGCAGCTGTAAAAAAGAAGGGTCTCTTATCACTTGGGACAACGTGGATGGACCTGGAGATTATTGTGCTAAGCGAAATAAGCCAGTCAGAGAAAGACAAGTATAATATGATCTCACTCATGGGGAATATAATGAACAAAACAAACATGATTAAAACAAATCCAGAGACACAGAAGTGTGGAACAGACTGACAAATCTCAGAGGGAAAGGGCTGGGGCAGTGAGTAGGGAGAGATTAATCAAAGAACTTATATACGCATACATGCATAACCCATGGACACAGACAAATAGTGTGGAGAAGGCCTGAGGAATGGGTAGATGGGGGGTGGAGGGGATCAATGGTAGCAGGAAAGGCGACATCAGTAATACTTTCAACAATAAAGATAAATTTATAAATATATATATCACATTAGGCCATATTAATTTAATTGATATTCTCAGAGCATTTTACATGAAAACAGTAGAATATACATTCTTTTCAAGTGCACATGGAACATTTTCCAGCACAGACCACACGTTAAGCTACAAAAGAAGTTTCAATAAATTTTAAAAGATTGAAATCATGTGCAGTATCTTCTCTAACACAGTGGTTTGAAAACAGAAATAATCTGAAAAAACAAGAGATAATCTGAAAGAAAAACCACACAAACACATGGAGGGTAAATAACATGTTATTAACAAGGAATGTGTTAACAATTAGAAAAAAAAGAAATCAAAAAATGCCTTGAGACAAATGAAAATAAAAACTCTAAAACTCAAAATCTATGGGACACAGAAAAAGCAGTCCTAAAAGGGAAATTCATAGCTATACAGGCCTACCTCAAAAAACAAGAAAAATCTCCAATAAATAATCTAAAGTTACACCTAAAGAAACTATAAAAAGAACAAACAAAGCCCTAAGTGAGTAGAAAGGAAATAATAAAGTTCAGAGTAAAAATAAACAAAATTGAGTCCAAAAATAATACAAAGAAATTTCAACTAAACCAAAGGCTGGTTGGTTCTTTGAAAAGATAAAAAAGATTAATAAACCTTTAACCAGACTTGTCAAGAAATAAAAATAAAAAAAGGGAGAAGCCATGTAAATAAAATCAGAAATAAAATAATACAGATGACAACCGAAACCACAGAAATACAAAGGATTATAAAAAACGTAATGTGAACAATTATATGTAAAAAACTGGGCAATCTGGAAAAATGGATAAATTCCTAGAAATATACAATCTTCCAAATCTGAATCAGGAAGAATCAGAGAATCTGAACAGATGAGCAAAACAGAAGCTGTGATAAAAACAAAACACTCTCAACAAACAAAAGTCTGGAATGGATGGCTTCACAGGTGTATTTTACCATACATACAGAGAAAAACTAACATCTTTCTCAAACTATTCCAAAAAGTAGTTTGAGGGAGGGAAGAATATCAAGCTCATTTTACGAGGCCAGCATTATCCTAATTCCAAAACCAAATAACAACACTAGAAAGAAAGAGAATTATAAGCCAATATTTCTCATGAATATAGATACAAAAATCCTCAACAAAATACTAGCACACTGGATCCAATAATAGAGATGATCCCACCATGATCAAATGGGACTTATTCCAGGGACTCAAGGTTGGTTCAATATCCACAAATCCATAAGGTGACACATCACATAAACAAAACGAAGTTTAAAAATCACATGATTATGAGTAGATCCAGAAAGAGCATTTGATAAACTCCAGCACTAATTTAGGAAAATAACTCTCAGCAAAGTGGAAATATAGAAAAAATACCTCCACATAATAAAGACCATTATGAGAAACCCACAGCTAACATCATAGTAAACAAGAAAAAACTAAAAATGTTTCCCTTTAAGATCACTTTCCCCACTGTTATTCAACATAGTATTGAAAATCTTAGCCATAGCAATTAGATAAGAAAAAGAAATAAAAGGCATCCAAATTGGAAAGAAATAAGTAAAACTGTCATTATTTGAAGATAATATGATACTGTATATAGAGAACCCTAAAGATTCCATCAAAAAACTACTAGAACTAATAAATAAGTTCAGTAAAGTAGCAACATGCTAAATAAATATTCAAAAATTGGTTGAAATTTTATACACAAATAATGAACTATCAGAAAGGGAAACTAAGAAAACAATCCCATTTACAATTGCAAAAACAAAAAACAAAAAAAAACCTAGGAATAAATCTAACAAAGGAGGCCAAAGACCTGTAGTCAAAAAATTATAAGACACTGAAGAAAGAAACTGAAAAAGATACAAATAAATGTAAGCATATGTATACTGTGCTCATGGATGGGAAGAATAAATATTGCTAAAATGTCCATACTACCAAAGCAATCTACAGATTCAATGCAATCTCCATCAAAATACCAATGGTGTTTTTCACAGATCTAGAACAAATAATCCTAAAATTTATGTGCCACCTGATATACAACTATAGTACAAGGCTATTATAATCAAAAGAGTATGGTACTGGCATAAAAACAGTGCCACAGATAAGTGGAAGAGAACAGACAGAGTCAGAAATAAACCCACACCTATGTGACCCAAAAATGCCTGAAAAAGAAGGCAAGAACATACAATGAGTTAAAGACAGTCTGCTCAATAAGTGGTGCTGGGAAAACTGAACAGATATATGCCAAAAAAAAAAAAAAAATTAAGCTAGACTCCTTCTTACATCATATAACGAAAAATCAAAATGGATTAAAGACTTAAGTGTAAGAATCAAAACCATAAAACTCCTAGAAGAATAAAAAGAAAATCTCTGACATTACTCTTAGCATTCTTTTTTTAACATATCTCCTCCAGAAAAGGAAACAAAAGGAAAAATAAACAAATGGAACTACATCAAACTAAAAGGTTTTTGCACAGAAAAGGAAACCATCAACAAAATGAAGAGAATGGGAGAAGATATTTGCCTATCATATTTCTGATAAGGGATTAATATTCAAAATTTATGAAGAACTCATACCACTCAACACCAAAAAACCTCACATAATCCAATTAAAAATAGGCAGACGACTAAAACAGACACTTCTCCAAAACTAACAATATACAGATAGCCAATGTTCAATGTCACTAATAATTAGAGAAAAGCAAATTAAAACTGCAATGAGATATCATCTCACTTCTGTCAGAATGGTTCTTATCAATTAATCAACAAAAAACAAGTGTTGGTGAGGATGTGGAGAAAAGGGAACCCTCTGCACTGTTGGTGGGAATGCAGATTGGTGCAGCCACTATGGAAAACAGTATGGAGGTTACTCAAAAATTTAAAAATGGAACTGCCTTGTGACCCAGTGATTCCACTTCTGGGTACATAATGGAAAAAAAATAAAACACTAATTCAAAAGAATATATGCACCCCTATGTTCATTTCAGTGTTATTTACAATAGCCAAGACACAGAAGCAACCCAAATGGATAAAAAAGTTGTGGTATATTACTTGGCCATAAAAAAGAACAAAATCTTAAAATTTGCAACAAAATGGAGGGATTTAGAGAGTGTTATGCTAAGTGAGATAAGTCAGACAGAAAACAACAAATATCATATGATTTCACTCATACATGGAATCTAAAGAATAAAATAAATGAACAAACAAAACAGGAACAGACTCAAAGATACAGAAAACAGACTGCTGGTTGTCAGAAAGGAAGGATATTGAGGGGATGGTTGAAAAAGGTGAAGGTATTAAGAAGTACAAATTGGTAGTTACAAAACAGTCATGGGGATGTAAAGTACAGCATAGGGAATATATTGTAATAACTATGTATCATGACAGGTGGATCATTTTGTAAAGTATATGACTGTCTGTTCGCTATGCTGTACACCTGAAACTAATACAAAATAATACTGAATGTAAACTGTAATTGAAAAATGAAATTAAAATAAAAATTTAAAAAGAATAATGTTCCATAAGGAAAACTATATTGAAATGCTTTATTATGCACTTACCATTGCAGCCTTCAGTGCCACAGAATCTAGGTTGGGAAAATTAGCTAAAGAACCCTAAAATAAAAATAAACAGAAAAAGAAAAAGAAACAAGATGTAAAAAACATGCTATGCATTTTTGTTCATTTATAAAACATAGTCCATTAGTGAACTGCCCACATTTGGAGATTTAGCTTATTTCTAAAGAACTCAAGTATCATCTCTTCAACCTCAATTAGAGTAGGGACAATGATTTGTTCATTTTTTTATAAGTAGCAAAAAGGCACTCAATAATAGTTGTTGGAGGGAGTAAAAAGCACATATGTTTATTAACAATGGAAAAATCAGGATATCTCAGATTTATTTATAAGCAAAAAAAAAAGGCAATTAGGCACTTAGAAAATGGCAATGAGACATGGAGGCTTTATGGGTTTAACTGATAATTTTAGATAGTATAAAAACAGCAGAATTGGTTCCTTCTGATAGAAATTTGCTTTCTACTTTATCAAAAGAAAAAATTTAGAACTTGTGATTTTTGACAGCTTCATTTAAGAATTCCTGGAATATAAAATAGTCTTCATGTAGATGTCATTTAAAAGAGTTATTTGCTTTTTAAAGAAAGATGCTTACCTGGTTTTCAAGGGTTTCTATCACTCCTTTTTCTAGTTCTACTGGAGTTCTATTACTTAACATGATGATATGCTGGTCCCAGAAGTATTTACCTTTCCAAAGTAATATATCATGATTTGCTAAATTAAGAAAGGAATGGCTGCTATTTATATAGTAATGTACATGTTCAATTAACTGAAAGAGATATAGGACCCTAAAAAAATTCCCAGAATGAATACTCTTTATATACTTTATATGAATTTTTGTATATTTTCATTACTTTTAACCCAAACTATCTGTGATAAAAAGGATAGTTCATAGTTTGGGGCACTCAGGTAATCATCTAAGAACTATACATGTATTATCTCACTTAATCCTAGAATAACCCTATGAAACACATCCTCCAAACTACAGAAGAGGAAACAGAGGGATACGTCATTTTCTGAGTGAAAAATAGCTCTAAAGTGGCAGAGCCAAGATTCAAACCAGAGTCTAGCTCTAGAACGCATACTCTGAACTGATATATTTCTCTAATTAGGAACATCCACGTGCTTACCTGTTCAGGTTTATGCTGCTGTATGGTGTTATAGATGTAACTCAATCCTGCTCTAGTTAAAACATAAGAAGCTTGCTCATTTATAAGTGTGTCCAAATGTGCTTCAATCTAAAATAAAACACAATAAAAAGAAAATATTTCAAAAGAGATATGAGACTGAGGAGAGTAGAAGACTACCTGCAGTCTTAGTTCTTCACCGTGGGGCTGTTCCTTGAAGTGGCTCTAACACCAGACTATCGGCCACAGGGACTGCTTCTGTAACAAAGGCTCTTCCTTCCCCTAAAGAGGAAGTCCTTCTTCAAAAAGGAGAGAAAATCTTACTTTCAAAGATGATAATCAAAAAGGATTTCAAAAATTTTGAGTTGCTTCTCAGCTCTTTTAAAAGCCAGTAATAAGCAAAAGAAAAACAAACACACACACTAACAAACAACAATGTAAACTAAAACGCTTAGTAAGAATTCTGGGAAGATAAGGGCCTGATATTCTTAACCTCCTCACTCCCTCACCTTCCCAACTTGCTGGACTGACTCCATCAATCAAATATGCCATCTGGAAAAACCTGAAGTAAATCCCATTGGGGCTGTAAGTTCTCCTGAGGAGAAAGTAGGTATTGGGACAACAGGGGAGAGTTGACCCAAATGACATTTGGTCAAAGATATCAGATTCAAGAACTGCCTAAGACTCAGCTAGCAGAAATTACTTGTATGTGCTCATCTGCTTTGTGCTCTTTGGGAAGCCATCTAACACTAATGTAGGCAGAAGCCACAGAAGAGAATCACCCTACAGGTTTGAAGTATTCCCTAGTAGGAAGAAGTCTGCTGCTCCCTTATTTTACTTAGTACAGGCCTGAGAGTATGGAGGTCTTCCTTCTACTCCTCCCCAGAAAGTTCCGTAAGTTTTACCATTTTGTTTGCCAATGACACTGTACACTACTAACTGTGCTGTTACTATCTGAATATTTGCCATTGTCTAAGTAACTTCAATAGCTGAGCCCTTCCCCATAAAAAACTTACAACTGTTTAAAAGAGGTGAGTAGGTTTTAAGAGGACACTCATCTGAATAATCAGAACAGGTATCTCTTCTTGGGGTAACACTATTGAAAGACAGAGTACTTTTAAGTAATTTTCCAATAAGTCTAGTAAGTACGGGCTCTAATTTTACTTTTTTAAGTGAATACCCAAAAAAGTAAAATCAGAGTCCGTATTTACTAGACTTATTGGAAATCCAAGAAAAACAAGATGTACAAATGTAACATTTAATGAAAGAGTTACTGATTAGAACCAAATTAGTATCTGAAGGAAAAATTGAAGAAAAGTAACACAGAATAAACATCAGAGAAATAGGTTACAGTGAAGAGGTTTAAAAAGAAATTAGAAGAAAGATTCAAGAGATAAAGCCAAATAAGGACAGGAGCGTCAGAATATAAAAAGTAACAGATGGAGAAGTAATAATTAAAGATAACAGAAAACTTTATTGAGCAAAAGAAAGGGTTGAATCTTCAGATTGAAATAGCTCTGAAAAGTTGAAGATAAAAATAAGGGGAAAAGACATATACCAAAAAATATCCTGAGGAAATATCTGAACTCAAAGGAAATCCTTACAAGCTTCCAAATGGATAAAACAGATTACCACAAACAAAAGAGAAACAAACTAGCCGAGACTTCTCACTTGAAATACTAAAGGAAGGCCCAGTCGGGCATGGCTCAGTGGTTGAGCATCAACCTAGGATCCAGGCAATCGGGGTTCAATTCCCGGTCAGGGCACATGCCTGGGTTGCTGGGCTCCATCCCCAGTCGGGGGCGTGCAGGAGGCAGCCAATCAATGACTCTCTCATTATTGATGTTTCTATCTCTCTCTCTCTCCCTGTCCTTTCTTCTCTCTGAAATCAATAAAGATATATTAAAAGATACATATACTAAAGGAAGCTTAGTAAGTGTAGAAGAAAATTAGCAGGATTAATAGAAAAGGTCTGAAAATCAAGGATCTTTTACTTAACAAGGTAAACTGCTACTTTGCGGGGCCTAATAAACCATGTCTTCTAGTATCCACATACTTATATAATCCTTTCACACACTGTCTATGAGCTGGTCCATGCCACTAGTACCAGCCAACTGTCTATCAATAAGAATAATGCAAGTGCACACTTAATAAGCACTTATACAGTGGTGCCTGTTCTCTTGAAATGCAAAAAAATGTCTATGGATATTTAAGAAATGCAGGTAATTGGTGATAAAACAGATTGATGAACACCTGATATACCTATATATCTTGAAAAAGATTTAGACAACAGGAAGAATTTGGAGTTGAATTAGTGATAAATACAGGAAAAACTAAGTTTTTAAAAGAATTTTATTAATTCTATATAAAAATGTTATGCAGGAAAGAAAAATTAATCATACTTCATTATGTTTCTTTTTAAATAGAAAATATCACAAATTTAGATGGATCACACTCTTTCCTCAGAAAACCCCAAAACTTTACAAATGAATTTTTACTATAGCCACTGCCAAACTGTTTATATACTTGTGATAACACAACATTCAGCATTTTAAAAAAAATTACAGCTACGGAAAATCACTATTTCAAAATCAGAACCCAAGTATCTGGTAAATTTTCTATAAGGTTTTGTTTTAGCCATTTTACAATCTCCTAAGTGATACCATTTGGTTTAAGGAAGAGAGTGATTGGTATAACTAATTGTAACGTTTTGCCTAACACTGGTTTACACACAGATAAAAATGTATCTGTCCTTTATAACACATTTTGGACTAACCTCACAGCTTAAAAAACATACCATATTATTATTTACAGTTCAGAAACTGAAATCTGCATATAGAATAATTGTTCAAATTAATCAGAAAAGCTTCATTCTACCACCACATACTGTGGTTTGAATATACTATCTTACCCATTACATATTCTGACTTCTCCAAAACAAAACTAAAATAGTGAATGTGTGTGTGTGTGTGTGTGTGTGTGTGTGTGTGTGTACATGTGTGTGTGGCCTTCCATCAGACTATAACAAAGGATTTATAGGAATTAGGGCACAAAGCTAGTAACTGAGATGACATATAGAAAAAGATTCCATCACAGTAAACAATCATTTTATGGCAGAATTAACCTGAAACTGTAGCATTTCCAAACGTCTGTCAGTAAATTCAAATAGAGCTAATGTTGTCTTCATCATATATAGTGAATTCACCATGAAAGTTGCCATGTCAGCTGTGCCTAAATTGCTGGCTGATACAGTACACATCTGAAGGAGAGGATCCAGGACACAAGATAAAACCTGCAAATGAAAAATAAAATAAAATTTATTCTTTCATTCCCAATGAGTGATACAGGCCTGGGTTAATGGCACTTCTGAATGAATGCCAAACTAATTTGAAGGGGGCCAACTTACAGAATCACATAAGAAAAAAAAATTAAATGGTATAATAATCAGAATAGTTTTTAAAATGAGTATCACTGAATGAATACTTTTTAAATTAAAGAGAGCTGATTTATATTTGAAGGAAAAATCAATGGGAGAGTTTGTCAAAATATATGTCATAAAATACCAGAATTTCAACAGAATTTACAATAGAGGAGTAATAAGCAATAATTAAAAAAAAATTTACAACATACCTGCACAAAATCAGCTTGACGGGCATCTAGTGGTATAACTGAAGAATCATGAGATGCCAAAACTTCACGCAGCAACATGAGTGTCTGATTTAGTGCAGAACTTGGTCCAAGATCAGGTGGTGGGAGTTCAACCTAAAATAAACTATGGTTACCCACTGCTTATATTTTCCACTAAATTTTAATGTATAAATAAATGCCAGTTCACGGTAAAATAATACATACAAAAGTTGTAGAGCTGGCACATTAGAAAATCAGTAATTTATCAACAGCTTATATTATCCTAATCAACACAGAAAGTGACACAAAAGCTTTTTGTTAGATTATCTTAGAATTAATATGTCACAATTAGAAGTAAAGAATTTATACCTTTAATATTCAAAAAATTGTGAGAAAATTTAGTGTTCTTTGAATTGCAGAATTATATTTTCATATAAATTTGAAATGGCTTATTTTGGTTTTCAGCCCAAGTTACAAGAAAAAAGCAATCCAGAGACAGCACTTCAATAGCTATAATGGAGAATCATCACCCACTCTTAGGCTCAAATCTCCAAGATTTTGGTTCAATATGTATAGGTTTGGGGTTTAGAAACCCATCTTTCAACAAGCACCCCAAGCAATTTTCAAGAGACTAGTCCATGGACTATACACTGCACAGAAACAGTACAACACTGCCACTAAAATCTTGGGCTCTGGAGTTAAGGAGATTAGTTTTATACTTTGGATCTACCACTTACTAGTGGTAAAATTATTTAACTTCTCAGAGTTTCAGGGGAATTCTGTAAGGATTAAATGGGATTGTTGCATCTAAATTACTGAGTAGAGTATCTGGCACTTACTGAAACAAATGCCAAGTTCATTATCTCTACTTGCAGGCATATGATAGCCAAAAAGAGGTGCCTATCAATTAAAAAAGGAAACAACATTTTTCATAGTACTTATAATATTAATATAGTCAGATTTGTAAGTGAAACAAAATCCAGTACTTAGAAGTCCATGTAATAGACTACAGTCTTGTGTCAGGCAGACAGAAAGGCATAAGAATTTTAAAATATCAGATTTATATTAAGAACGTTTTATGTATAGCAGTTAATACATAAGTGACATCGGCAGGAATGATAAAGTATGGACCTCTAAAAATATTCCCTCCTTCATAAAAGCAACTAAAACAAAAAAATTTAAAGACATGCAAACAAACAAAAAATTATGGTCCATGCACAGAAAAAAAAGTCAATAGAAACTTTCACTAAGGAAGTCCAAATGCTGGAAGCCAAACACTTTAAACCAGTTATTTTAAATAGGTTCAAAGAATTAAAGGAAATCATGTTAATAAACTAAAGGAAAATATGAGAACAATGTCTCACCAAATAAAGAATATCAATAAAGAAAGAGATAATTAAAAAAATAACCAAATAGTAAATTTACAGTTGAAAACACAATAACAGAATTAAAACAAAAAACAAACAAAAAAAACACTATAAGAAATCAACAGGAGATTTGAGCAGGCAGAATAAATAATCAATGAACTTGAAGATAGGTCAATTAAAATTACTCAGTCTGAGAACAGAAAGAAAAAGAATGAAAGAAAATTAACGGAGCCTAAGAGACCTGTGGGACACCAATAACAACATAACTAAAATGGAGATCTCAGAAGAAGGAGAGAATGCAAATACAGTATTTAAAGAAATAATTGCAGAAGACTTCACAAATCTGATTTCTGAAAATCTATCTAAACATCCAAGTTCATGAACTCCAAGTAGAATAAACTTAAATAGATCCACAGAGATATATCATAATCAAACTGTCAAAAGACAAAGAGAAAGAGAGACTATAAAAGCAATGAGAGATAACTCATTATGAACAAAGGATTCTCAATAAGATTAACAGTTGACTTCTCATCAGAATACATGGAGACCTGAAGGCAGTGGATGAAACATGCAAAGGCTGAAAGAAACAGTCAACCAAGAATTCTATATTCAGCAAAATTATTCTTTAAGAATGAAAGAGAAATTAACACATTCCCCAAAACACAAAAATTCTAGCAAGCCTGCTCTACAAGACATTAGAGAGACTCAATCCTTCAGGCTAAAATGAAGGGACACTAGACAGTAACTGAAATTCTCATGAAGAAATAAAGAACACATTAAAGGTTCTGACATAATATAAAAGAATATTAATGTACTTTCTGTTTGTAAGTCCCTTTTTTCTCCTATCTTATTTAAAAGATAACTGCAAAGCAATAATTATAAAACTGTTGGGGAACACACAATGTATAAAGACATAATTCATAACAATAATACCATGAAGGCAGAGGATAATGGGACTATATAGGAGCAAAGCTTTTGTATATTATTGAAAGTAACTTGGTATTAATCAAAACTAGAATTATAAAGTAAGATAATTGTAATTCACAGGTCACCACTAAGAAAATAACAAACTATTCATACACACACACACACACACACACACACACACACATTTAAATAAACAGTAAGGGAATTAAAGTAGCATACTAGAAAATATTTACTTAATACAAAAGAAGTCAGTAATGGAGGGACTGAAGAAGCAAAAACACTTAAGAAATACAAGAACAGATAACAAAATGGCATATATAAATGCTACTTTATCAGCAATTAAATTAAATGTAAATGGATTAAACTTGCCAACCAAAGAGCAGAGCCTGGCAGATGGATAAAAAAAAAAAAAAAAGGCCTGCCTATATTCTGTGTTCAAGAAACACACCTTAGATTTAAAGATACAAAAAGCTTAAAAGTAAAAAGGTGGAAAAAGATATACCTTGCAGACAGTAACTAAAAGAGCCAAAGTGGCTACAGTAATTTCAGACAAAACATACTTTAAGATAAAAACTGCCACTACAAAGGACATTTGTATAATGTTATCAGAAAGATATGACAACTATAAAAATATTTTCATCTGACAACATAGCCCCAAAATACTTAAAGCCAAAATCAAAAAAATTAAAGGAAAAATATCTTCTGTAGTAAGGAAATATTTATTTCAAGTTTCATACCTCCTTTAGTTTTATTTCCCCTTTTCTATTAAATTCAAATAAATCTGACCTAAGAAAAACTCCAGAATATAAAGTCATCTTTATAAAAGTAATTTTATCCATCCATTTTTTTAAATCCTCACACAAGGATATTTTCCCCCCACTTGGGCTTATTTTTTGCAAATATGTTTTTATTGATTTTAGAGAGAGGAAGGGAGAGGGAGAGAGAGAAATATATGTGAGAGAGAAATGTGGATTGGCTGTCTCCTGCACGCCCCACACTGGGAATCTAGCCTGCAACCTGGGCATGTGCTCTGATCAGGAATCAAATCAAGGACCCTTTGGTGCTTGGAAGATGCTCAAACAACTGAGCCACACTGGCCAGGGCCGGAAGACATGTTTTTTTAACTGAATTTACAGAGAGAGGAAGGAAGAAAGGGAGGGAGGTCAGGGGTTAGGGGGCAGAGATGTGAGAAACATCAATCAGTTGCCTCCTGTACGGGCCCCCACTGAGGATCAAACCCACACCCTCGGTATGTGCCTTGACCAGGAACTGAACCTTCGACCTTTCAGTGTATCAGACGATGCTCCACCCAACAGAGCCACAACAGCCAGAGCCATTCATCCATTTTTAAAGAATAGCTAAAATGTTATTAAATTGATGGTAACAATGGTTAGCTAATGTTATTTCTAAGTGGAAAGATTTTTAAAACTTTTACCTTTGAGCTTTTTTGCATGGTGCAAATTTCTTATGAGTAAATGCGTATCAGTTTTACGAAAATTATACAGTGATCCCTGTCCCCAAAACTGAAAAAAAATGCCAACCTGTTAATAACAGTTAATTCAGAATGACAAGGTATGGGTGGTTGTTATTCTCTTCTCTGTGTTTTCATATGTTTTAAAATAAAATAAATATCTATTTAATAAAATAAGTGTATTCATAAGTTTAGAAATTTAATTAAAATATACAGGTATAACATATAAATGCATACATATATCTAGGTAGCGTAAAATGAACAGAAATTATTCATATAAAAAATTACTTGGCAACGGGGGAGGAAAGGGGGCATCTGTAATACTTTCAACAATAAAGATAAAAATTTTTTAAAATTACTTGGTAGAATCTCTACATATCATAAGATTGGCCAGAAATCTAACAGCTTTAATTTAGAATAGGGAGCCACATAAACCAGAGGAAATGTGTGTGTCTCCATTTCGCAATACCTTTCTTAAATAGAAAAAATAATAACAAAGAATTTACCAAATCCTCCAGGGAAGCTAGGTGGGGTGTAGACCTTTAGTACAACTACACACACTACATCATTAAGATCCTAAATTTTAATGTGTAATATTCTCTTCTTAATTATAAACTATGGCATAGTGGCTTTTAGAAACAAAAGAACTTAGATAATTTCTTTCAAAAATTCATTACAATGTTTTAAAATTGCCAATAAAAACAAAAGACCAATGACAGAAATCTTATGCACAGATGCCAGAAAGCTGAAATCTTTTTTTCATCCCCTTGAATTAAGGTCTTTAAAGGCTGTACAAATTTAAGCAGAAGTCATACCTGCCATAGTTAGAGCCAATGGTAAATAATACAAGTGAGTACTACGTGAACTTACTTCATTCAACAAACTGCCATTCGATGAGGTGCTTTTACACACATCCATCAGATCAGCAACACGTCAGAATCATACTTTTAAAGCAAAGTGAAAAGTGTGGCAGTTATTAGATAAACAAGAGTTATGACTTTATACTTCTGTTGAATAAATAACAGAAAGAAGGAGGAAAAAAATGAGAGAGAAAAACTCATGGACAGCAGTGTGGTGACTGCCAGTGTAGGGGGAGATGGAAGAAGTTATAAAGGGCAATGAAAGAAGATTTGAATTGTGGTGGTGAACACACAGAACAGTGTTCAGATGTTATGTTGTGGATTGTGCACCTCAAACCTGTCTGATTTTGTTAACCAATGTAACCTCAATAAATTCAATAAAAAGGAAGCAAAATAAATAAAGAGAAATATCTGATTGCTATCCTTCTATCACTTTAATTTCATTTAATGAAGTGAAATTAATTTCTAATGGTTAAACTTTATACAAGACAAATCTATTTCTTTTGATATCCCTCCAATACATTCCTGTGCTTACTTCAATTGACCTTATCTTATAAGACTATGGAGCTCAAACACTAGAATTAAGTGGGCTTTGTAATTTTGAGAATCTATAAAAATTGTTAAAAACAAATCCTATGAACTTCATGTATAACAATAATCACAATACAGAAATTTCTAGAAGTTTTAGGATGTGCAGCAAATATCAACTTATTTACACTCTACTTCCTTAGAAACTAGCTAGCACCAGCAAGTGAGTGTCAGATGCATCCTCACAGTGATGTGAGGGAGAAAGAGTGTTAATATTATCACTGCTACTTGGGCCAGGACTCCAGCTAATGATAGAAATTTTACACACTGGTAGGAAAAAATGTTGAAGAAAATCGTAACTTTAGCTCTACAAATAAAGAGCTCCTTCTTTCTTTGTTTGACCTTTTCCTCTACTTTTGTCAGGATTTTCCTAACTCTCAGAAATCTGAACTAGAGGTTGACCTGAAGTCAACCACACACATGACAAATACACATCGTTTTAGTTTGTATTTCCTGGAAGAATAATCTGTAAGGTATAATGCAAAACTCAAAGTATTCATTTAGAACAGCACTTCTCAAACCCTAACTTGCATATAAATAGCCAAGGAATCTTTTTAAACGCATATTCTGATTCAGTGGGTCTGGGGTGGAACCCGAGATTTTTGCATGCCTAATAAGCTCCAAGATGCCCAAGCTGCTGGCCCATGTACAGTACTTTAAACAGTAAAAAGAAATTCTAAACAGTAACTGTATCCTAGAATTTGTTTAAAGGACCATTTAAGTTTTTATTTCAGAAACCTGGACAAATTAATCCTGACTACTATTAATTTGATATGGATTTCATTTATGATATACCATACCCTTTTAAATTAGCATTGTACTATTACTATAGTGAAAAGAAATTTAGAAAATGTCCAGCTTAAATTGATATGGCGTTGTGTCTTTTGCAGTGCAGATACATATTCCCCTTGGACTAGGCCAGATTTGCAGTAATGAATGTTTTAGGAGAGCAAGATAAGGGAGTACATATACTTTAATACTTGAGAACTTCAAAATGCTTTGTTAGGGAAAAGGCACATCTTTCAATAAACTAATGTTCTTGAATTTTCTTTTTTTCATGCTAGATAAAGAATTAGTTCCCAAATATGTCTAAAATTTTAAAAGTACAAAAGGAATTATATGAAAAGAATTCATCTCTGGCTATACCCTTTATTTTAAAAGCTATTCTTCAAAACAAGATTGCTATCCACTTAAAATTCTAATAAAAAATTTCCTCTTGTGTGCTTTGTTAATAATGAAGACCATTCTGCAATACATGTTATTTTACTCATAAGGCAGAATATTTTTAGAAGAAGTGAGTGGCATATAATATGCAGAATAAGATATAATTAATATAAAATATGGATTAAAATTTGGTAATTCTTGGAAGAAATCTGAAATTTTTGTGGATATAAGCAACATATAAGCTATAAACAGCATATATTACAAACTCAATTTAATACTTAAAAAAATCCTGAATATGGCCCAATTCATATCTGAGAAAAACAACTCAGGACACAATTATTGATAATAATGACAATAGTAAGCAACAAAAATAATCAGAACCATTTCACTGCTATAAACTCACATAGGCTGCAGTAATAATCGGTACTTAATATATTCAAATTACAATTACTTTCTTTCCCCGTTTTTACCCTATTTTATTCTAAGTGTTAATTGGAAGATACCATCTTGAAAACTTGCCTGTTATTATTCATTTTCTTTTCCAATTTTCTTGCAATTTTCATTTTAAACTTTACAAGAAAAATAAAATATATAAGAACCTGGTCATTTTCTTCTGTAAAAATAAAATAAAATAAATGGATAACTACTGGAAAAATAAATAAGAGCCCCGTCTTCCCAGCATAGACAAAAATAAACTTCAGGAAAATTATACATTTGATATAAAAGTGAAACAAGCCCAGCCGCCATGGCTCAGCAGTTTACCTATGATCCAGGAGATCTCAATTCAATTCCTGGTCAGGGCACATGCCCAGGTTGCAAAAGCTTCCCTAACCTGGTCAAGGAAAAAGTCACACAAGTTCAGAAGGCATGGAGAATCCTAGCAAGAAGAATCCAAAGAGGCCCATGCCCAGACACATCCTAATTAAAATGCCAAAAATTCAAGACAAACAGAGAATATTAAAGGCAGCAAGAGAAAAGCAATGTTACCTACAAAGGAGCTCCCAGAAGGCTGTCAGGTGGCTTCTCATCAGAAACTCTACAGGCCAGATGGAATGGCATGAAGTATTCAAGGTAATGCAAAACAAGGATCTGAAACCAAGACTACTCTACCCAGAAAAGCTATCATTCAAAACAGATGGTGAAATAAAGAGCTTCCCAGGTCAAAAAAAAAAAAAAGGCTGAAGGAGTTTATCACCACCAAACCAGCAATGCGTAAAATGTTAAAGGGACTGCTGTAATAATAAGAAGAAATAGAGAGAGAAACACAGGCATAAAGAATTAAAAAGGCAATAAATAAGGACCTATCAATAATAACCGTAAGGACTTTAAGGGAGAGATCAACAGCAACACAGGCATAGTTGTGGACTTTAACACCCCGCTGACTTCAATGGATAGATATTCCAGAAAAAAAGTCAACACAGTAACAGTGACTCTAAATGGCACACTAGATCAGATGGATTTAATTGATATTTACAGAACATTTCACCATAAAGCTGAAGAATATACATTCTTTTCAAGGGCATATGGGTCATTTTCAAAAATAGACATTTTAGTACACAAAACCAGTCTCTACAAGTCCAAGACTGAAATCATATCAAGCATCTCAGATCACAATGGCATGAAATTAGAAATCAACTACAGTAAAAACACTCAAAAACATTCAAACACATGGAGGCTAAATAGCATGTTATTAAACAATGAATAGGTTACCAATAAGATCAAGAAAGAAATCAAAAACTTCCTGAAAACAAATGAAAATGAACACACAATCCAAAATCTATGGGACACAGTGAAAGCAGTCCTAAAAGGGAATTTCATAGCCCTGCAGGCCTACCTCAAAAAGCAGGAAAAATTTTTAGTAAACTATCTTATCCTACAACTTAAAGAATTAGAAAGCTCCCCTGTGAAGCAATCCAGGCCAGGGCTTTTGTTTGCTGGGAGCTTTTTTTTTTACTGTTTCGATTTCAGTTGTTATTAGCCTATTCAGGTTTTCTGATTCTACCTGATTCAGTTTTACATGATCTCACTGATATGTGGAATCTAATAAACAAAATAGATTGCGGAACAAAATAGATCCAGACACATAGAAGCATGGAACAGACTGCTGGATCTCAGTGCAAAGGCGGGGTGGGGGCGTGGGTGGGGAGAGATTAATCAAAGAACTTACATGCTTATATGCACAACCCACGGACACAGACAATAGTGTAGTGAAGGCCGGGTGGAGGGGATCAATGGGGAAAAAGTGGGGGATATATGTAATACTTTCAACAATAAAGATAAATTAAAAAATAAAAGTAAATTAAAATAACTCATCCCCCACTTACGAGTTCCTGGCAACCACCATTTTACTTTCTCTCTCTAGCTACCACTTTGACTACTCCAAGTACCTCATATAGGTGGACTCACACAGTAGTTGTCTTTTTGTGATTGGCTTATTTCACTTCGTATAATCTCCTCAAAGTTCATTCATGTTATAGCACACATCAGAATTTCTTTCCTTTTTAAGGCTGAATAATATTCCATTGTATGTTTGTACCATATTTTGCTTATCCATCCATCCACTGATAGACACTTGGGCTGCTTCCAATCTAGTTCTTGTGAATAATAGTGCTATGACCATAACTATGCAAGTGTCTCTTTGAGACCCAACTTTCAATTCTTTTGAATATACACCCAGAAGTGAAATTGTTGGATCATATAACTCAACTTTTAATATTTTGAGCAACGAACATAGAGTTTTCTACAGCAACCATACTATCTTTTACATTCCCACCAATGCACAAGGGTTGCAATTTCTCTACATCCTTGCCTACATTTGCTGTTTTCTGGGGGTTTTTGCTAGTAGCCAGCCTAATGGGTACCTTATAGTTTTGATTTCCTGAAGACTAGTGATATTAAGTATCTTCTCATGTGCTTACCAGCCATTTATGTATCTTTTTAAAGAAATGTCTATTCAAGTCCTTTGCGCATTTTTAAATCAGGTTGTATTTTTTGTTGTTGAGTTTTAGGAGTTCTCTACATATTATGGATATTAATTCCTTATCAAATATATGATTTGCAAATATGTTCTCCCATTCTGTGAGTTGCCTTTTTACTCTGTTGATAGTATCATTAATGCACAAAGCCTTTTCATTTTCATGAGGTCACATTTGTCAGTGAAATTTTGATAGTGAGTGCACTGAATCTATGGATTGTTAGGTAGTATGAAAAATTAACAATATTAATTCTTCCAATCCATAAATATGGGATCTTTCTATTTATTTATGTCATGTTTAATTTTTTTCAGCAATGTTTTTCATATTTCATCGTACAAGTCTTTTACCTCCTTAGCTTTTCATACATGGTATGCAGAGGTAGTTTTCTTCTATTCCTAGTTTATTGAGTTTTTATTATGAAAGGGTGTTGAATTAAGTCAAATGCTTTTTCTGTATCAACTGAGATGATCATGTGGTTCTTTTTTTTGCTCTGTTAATGTGGTAATTACATTTACTTTCATATGCATTCCAGGAATAAATCCCACTAGGGCAGGGTATATAATCATTTAATATGCTTCTTAATTTGATTTGCTAGTATTTTGTTGAAGATATTTTGCATCAGTATTCATAAAGAATATTGATCTGTACTTTCCTTTCTTACAGTATCTTTTTCTGGCTTTGGTATTGGAAATGCTGGCCTCATCAAACAAGTTAGGAAGTATTGCCTCCTATTCAATTTTTTGAAAAGGTTTGAGAATTAATATGTTTTTCTTCAAATGTTTGATAGAATTCACCAGTGAAGCCACAAGGTCTAGAACTTTCAGTTTAAAGAGATTTTTGATTAACTGATATAATCTCTCTGCTAGTTACAAGTATTCAATTCTTCTAAATTTTCATGATTTGTTCTTGGTAGCTTTCGTACTTCTTGGAATTTGTCAATTTTATCTAGATTACTCAATTTGTTGACATATAGTTGTTCAATAATACCCTCTTAAAATCCTATGTTAACAATGTTGGCTGTTAGTTTTATTTATTTTTATATGGTTACGGAAGTATGTTTAATTTCTTATTTATTAAGATTTCCCCCCAACAATTCAGATATAAGAATATAAAACGTTCTTAATTAACAATGAAACACTTAATTTATTTCCTAACAGTGAAACGGTCTTATATTCCTGAAAATAACCTATATTTGTTTTCATTATAATGCTGGATTTGACTGAATGGTTCTGCTGGCTATTTCCAACCAGAACTCATCTGTGTGGCCAGCTACTTTTTAGTCATGACTGGTCAGCAAGGTGTTTAAAATTACTTAAATTAATGTTTAAGTGCAGACGTGAGTTATCTCGCGACCGGTCAGCAACGTTCAGACACAGAAACACGTGTATACTTGTGACTGGTCAGCAAGGTGTTTAACTATGTTTATTGTTTTTTAAACTTAAAAAATGACTGGTTGGAGGATTTCATTTTTGGACTGTCCTGAGAAAGGCTTTTATATCAGTGGTACACCAACCAAAAAGAACTGGAAAGTTTTCCATATTTTTCTGTTTTAGAGAATTATCTGTTCTTTGTAGGTACAAATGAAGCTATCTACATAACCTAAAGTAGGCCTAGCAGCATATTCTTTAATAAATTTTCTTCCCACTCTAAGTATATTCAAGTTTTCCACTTTTTAAATCATTTTTAATTTATAGTTCTTAATATCATTCTTTTTAATCAGATTTTCAGATTATTTTAGCATAAAATTAATACATTTTAATATGGTGTTCTAGGTTTTAACCCTCATCTCTAGTTATTATCTCTGATTTCTGATATCATAATTTTAATTTTTTCCCCTTGGTGAAAGAATTATTAGGAGGTTATCAATTTAGTTGATCATTTCAACACATGATTTTTTTGTATTTTAATTTACCACAATTCTACCTTTAGCCATTTTGTTTTATTATTTTCTTTCAAATTTCAAAATAAGAATGCCCACTATATTTTATTTTCAGTCTTTAGCCTATATGTTTTCCAATTGGTAAAGTTTTAGGTAGTATGCTCATCAATGTGCTTTTTCCATACACAGCAATCCGGCTCTTGTAGCTACCACATGACTAAAATTATTCTCAATAAGTCATAGATCATCTACATACTGACAAAGACAGCATATCTGCTGTCCTTGTTTTACTCCAACTCTTCATATAGTATCTGTCATTAACAACATCTTCGTTCTTGAAACTTTATTCTTTTGGCTTTTCTGATAAAACCCTCCCCTTTTTTTCCCCTGCATCTCCAGTTATCCTCCTTCAGAATACCATGGGTATGCTCCTTTTCTTCTTTTAAATGTCAGTGTTTCTCAAAACTCTGTGTCCTGGGAGCTCTAATCTTATTAAACATGATTCCTAGTGAATTCATCCAAAACCATGGATTCAACTGTATTTTATATGCAACACTCTCTAAATCCAAATGTACAGCTCCTTACTAGATTAGATTGATTCAAGAAAAATATTCCACAGGTATCTTGTCTAACTTAAACAATACCAATATCAGCATCTTTATACCAAAATTTTACTGTCTGTACTCTAGATACTCGTGATTAGTATCAATATTCCCAGGTTGCTAACCAAGGAATTACTTTAGACCCTTCCCTGTCATTTACTCACATTCAATCAGTCACCAAGTTTGGAAGATTTATCTTTACCCTTCAAGAATCTATCCCTGCCTGGCTGGGCGTGGCTCAGCGGTTGAGTACTGACCTAGGATCGAGGAGATCGCGATTTGATTCCCTGTCAGGGCACATGCCTGGGATGCAGGCTCCATCCCTGGTTGGGGCGTGCAGGAGGCAGCTGATCAATGGCAACTCTCTCATCATTGATGTTTCTATCTCTCTCTCCCTCTCCCTTCCTCTCTCTGAAATCAATAAAGATATATTAAAAAAAAAAAAGAATCTATCCCTTCATGGCTCTTCCCAGAATATCAGCCTTAGAGCACATATTTTCATAAAAATTACTTCATAACTCCCCTAATTCTCCTAGTTGGAACCTGACCTCTCTCCTATCTATATGCCATACTACTTTCCAAGTTATTTTTTTAATAAATGAAAAATCTGTTTATTGGCAACTCACAGCTTGTGTTCTTGCATATTCTATTTGTTTCCTCTACTCAGGATGACCTCTACCCACCCCCTATTTCACCTATTTAAAATCCCCTATGTCCTTCAAAGTTAAATTCTTGTATCTTCCTCTCTGAAAAGCTCCCTCTCTGCAAAGGAGTAAATGAAGGTTACTACATATAATGTGCTAGGACAGCACCTTGAACACATGCCTTTGATAAAACATGTGATTCTGTAGTAATCACTGATTTATTGACTATTTTCTGCAAAAGGAGAAGCAACTTGAGGTCAACAGACCTTGATTGTTTGCTTTTATACTCTCATCATAGCACATTTGTTCATGATCAAAGTCTTTATCATATAAATATATTTTTTAATTGTATACATACCAGAATTGCTAGTAAACTTCTTGTGCAAATAGAAATACATAAAACAGGAAAAATATAAGATAAATACTCTAGCTCTACAAATTCATGCTGTTTTTCCAAAAGAATTTTAGTCATGCATGGGGGTCAAAAAGAAAACTCCTAGTAAGGCTTCTCTGAGTTTAGGAATGTAAAAATTGACCAGGTAGTTTGGATTGGATTGCTACTGACTGTCCTATACTATATTACAAAACCTGTGCCTAATGTAACCAGGCTACTAGGTACAGCAGTATAGTTAAAAGGAAAAGCCAGCATAGTGACTGTGATGCATCCTTTAAAACTTTAGTCCTTAATAATTAAGCAAAAGATAGATTTGATCATTATTAACCCATTCCTTTTGGTCCTGCCACAACACGCTGCTCAATTAAAAATATTAGCTCTTTAGGATTCTTTCAGGTTTCTGTTGTTGCCCTTTATTTGGTTTTATTTCTTGGGGAAGGGGTTATTATCCTATTTGTTTCCATAATTAATTATAATACTAAACTCAAAGGAGCATAAATTTCATAAGGGCAAAGCTGGACCATCAAAGAGTACAAATACAAATAAGCTGTTTAGAAAATCAGTAAGAGTTCCAGCTTTCTAATCTGTATGTCATCTTAGCCCTGACCTAAATACAGTAAATTTGATTTAGTCACAAATTTTTGGTTACAGAAAAATTGTAGTGAAAGTAGGGCTTGAGATTCTATCTCCAATTATGACTCAATGTTATACTGTTCTAGGAACACAGACTATAAACCTAGATCCAGTAAGCCATCTCAAAATGAATTTTCTTATTCATAGGAAGAACACAAAACGTACATTGTATGGAATGAAAAAACAATAGTCATCAGTATAAAAACAGCAAAACATTAAATGTGAAAGATACACATTCAAATAGTTTAAGAATTGCATTTTTCAAACATACCTTGTCCATTAATTTACTTGCATGAAGACTCAAGCTATTGAAGAATATTTTTTTGCTTAGCAAATGCATTTCTTCAATGGTAGTCAACAGTGTGGTTGCACTATTTCCAACAATGCCACTAAAAGCAAAGAATACTTCAGGTTGCAAAACAGGCTAAAACAATTCAGTTCTTTAACTGAAAAGAATTCTTTAGAAAGATCTAGATTTAAGTAAAAGTTTCTTTTATTGAATTTATTGGGGTGACACTGGTTAACAGGATCATACAGGTTGCAAGTATACATTTCTATGATACATGATCTGTATAATGCACTGTGTGCCACCACCCAAAGTCAAATTAAAAAATAAAATAAGAATAAAATAAAATAATAAAATAAAATAAAATAAATAAAATAAAATAAAATGCTTTATACAGAATCTTACCTGTGAATTAAAAACAATTACTCTAGTTTCATATAAAAATGACAGGTTTTGTTTTTGTTCCTTTTGAGTTAGGTAATGAACAAATGAAAACAAAGTATTATTTTTTCAATACTTCACAATCTCTTTTAGAAAAGCAGTGGGTTAGAACAGACACTCATAATATGCAAGCCCGTATTTCTATTTTTCCTCTATTAAAATAAATGCATGTCTTGTTTATCCAAGAATAATTTTAATTTCAGAGAAGCCATTCCATCAATAGCTCTACTGATAAAACATTTTAATTTTAATAATACTGAGTTATTCTTTGAATTAAAACTACTATGCTATATCAGTATTGTACCTATAAATTATACAGTTTCTCAATATTTATAAAGCTACCTAAATAGCAGCTGCATATTTAGACTAATTATGAAAAACTTGATGATATTTGAAAATAATAATCAGCACATTCTGTAATTCTCAATTTACAAGGATATTTCTTAGACCCATCCAATGAGGCTTCCCAATTTTCCCAGGATGTAAGACAAGCATGTATATAAAACAATTCCCAATTTTATTTTCCTAAATCTGTACTGAAAGTGATTTTAAATGTGTTTTTAGGGGAAAGGTTTTGGTTGATGCAAAAATATACTGTAATCCAGAAGGAAATAATTTCTACAGGCACAGTAACATATTACTTACCATACTAAAAAAAATTTTAGATTACTAAAGATAAATATAATGGCATTAATAAATAACAGTAGATAGTAGCAAAAAATATAGCAAAATTACTGAGAATTGATATACTACATATGTTATAAGAGTAAACACTAATACTATATCGTTTAATATATTCTGAAATGAAAATATATTGGGATAAATTCCTCTACAATTAATGGAAAAAAACAAATTATCAATTTAAAAAATATATAAAGTAAACAGTAAAGTAAAAGCAAATTCCTAAACAGGGACCCATAATAGCTGTATTTTTTGAAAATCAAAGTATCTCAGTTAAATATACTATAAGCTAAACACCAAAATAAACTGGAATTCCCACATATGCCTATCCATATAATAAAAATAAGTATGCCTCTGAATAAAACTATAATACATCAAGCAAAAAGGAAAGAAAACTAAATGAATACAAAAAGAAACTGATATTTTAATGAAAAATTTGGAGCAAGAACAAGACAAATTTACATTATTTATTTTTAAAAACTTGAGTTTTCAGCCATATTTTACAGTTACTCAGATTTAGAATTTACTAACATTTACTAAGTAGTCACTAGGCACCAGTAACTGGACCAGATACTTGTAGATTTTTTTTGTTTTTGTTTTTCCTTTAGGCTCCCTGCCTAATTTTATTTGGATTCAGAGACCAATTCCAATTGAGGTACTCTGGTTTCTTTAAAGCCATGAATACAAAGGCTAATCCTTATTATCATGATCTCTCAATCATTATCTAACTTGTCATATTCTGAAGACCAATTCATAGTTTCTAACCTTTCTTTCTTCCTATTTTATTATTTTAAAAGTACAGTTGACCTATAATATTGTATTAGTTTCAGGCATACAATACAGGGATTTGACATTTATATACCTTACCTTTTGGTATTTCACTTCATAATCCTACCCAATTTGCTTATACTCCTAATAATTTTTCAATTTTAGGTATTATATACAAATTCCCTGATATAGAAGATGAGAGCCAAATTCACGTACACAATGCTTCTCCCCCACCTCAATATATCAAATTTCATCTCTACCAGGCTTCCTAATAGTTATATCACAGCATTCTAGTAAATAAATATTCAATGTTTCATTATTACAAACATGTAAATACTATCCAGAGCTGACCAAGGGATCAGGGAATCCAGCACAAGGGAAGAGCAGGCTTGTGAGAAGACATCCACGGAGGAGGCCTGGAGAGCAACTAGTCTAGACTGGGAAAGGAGGATGAGGGCTCAGAGAGAGGTGTGGGAAGAGAGGACCTAAGCTGCGAGGGATTACTTGAAGTTCTTGACTATATGGTAGAAAATGCACAGTCCACTTAATAGTTTGGGTCTAAAATAGTGATAAGGACATAGAAAAGTAAGCAAGTACAAAACCAAGCAGTTATTAACTACAGGAAAATAAAGTTTTACAGGAAAGAAAATGCAATCAAGGTATACTGGATTCCCTGTTTCCTGGATTCCAAATCTTCCCTTTTTTGGTTACTACTGCATTTTGATGGAATCTATCCTCCAGCAGTTTGAATGTATAGGAGAAAAAACATTTTTGAGAATTTGCATATCTCCTATTTTTTCCCAACTTCAATGACTATTCCTTCCCAGTTTTCTTTGGGGGTTTCTCCTCTTCTCAACCACTAAATATTGGAGCTTCCCAAGATTCAGTCCTAGACCTTATTCTGGATCTACATTCACCTTCTAAATGACCTTACATAGTTCCTAATGGCTTCAAATATCAACTGTATCTGCAAACTACCAAATTTATAGTTTCAGCCTGATTTCTCTGTATTATCTGCTCATCCAACATCTCCTACTGCATGTTCACAAGTACATCAAACCTAACAGGGCCAAAACTGAACTGAATTCTTCATTATCCACCCAATCTCATTTAACTTGTTCCTCTCCAGCATTCCCCATCTCAGCAAATGGCAGTATCATTCATCTACTTGCTTAAATCATAAGCCAATTATTCCTCACATCTGACCTCATCTAGTCCACAGATATGTCCTATAGGCTGTAACATAAAACATCTCCAGAACCAACTACTTTTCACCACCTCCAAGACTATCACAAACTGCTTCCCTTTTGCCCCATAACATTACATTATCCAGTGTACCCACAGTCACCTTAAACATAAATCAGTTCAAGTCCTTCAAAACCTTCCCACAACTACCCAACTCACTCAGTATAGAAATCTAAAACCTCACCATGGCCTACAAAGTCCTATATCATCTGGCCTCTGCCTACCTCTGTGATTTCATCACCCCTTATGTACTTCTTCCAATTCATTCCACTCCAAACACTGGCCTTCCTTCTGGTCCTCTGTAATGCAAATATTTCTTGGCCTCAGAGCCAGAGCATGCCCTAGCATAAAGCACTTTTCAATCCCAACTCCAAGATCTTTTCAATCCCAACTCCTTTCCATTATTCAGGTCTCTATATATCACCTCAACCAAAAGACTTTCCAAAACAGTCACGCACAAATACACCTACTCATTCGTGGCCATTCCTTATCATTTCTACTTCCTTTGTCCCACTTTACTTCTCCTCAGTGTCCTTAATCACACTATCTAAAATTATTTTATACTTGTTTGTTTCTGCCACTGGAATGTAAGTTTAAACTGTGTTTTGTTCACTGTCATTTCCTTAAAACCTAGAAGAATGACATTTATAGTCAACTTTTTAATTGACTAAATGAGAAAATGTGTGAACAAGTAGAAAAGTACATGTAATGTATCAAAAGATCTTAACTGTAATCCTCAAAATTATCATCTTCAAAGACAAAAAAATTGTATCAGAGCCTAAAAAACCTATCATTGTGCTCAGAATCCAAATGATTTTATTCTTAACATTCTCTACATTAGAAATTGAGTTCTCATTACCTTCGAATAATAAATTTCATGCAATACCATATGGGCATTACTACATAGATAACTTTAAAATTATTTTACCACTATCGTTGCATAATACAGCATAAGCTATGTGTTGGCTCCTTTCAGCTCTTAAGTATCATTTTCTTATTTTAGGAAGCCTATACCTTACAATTGAAACTAATTTATTGCTTTTGAGTCATGGCAAGTGATAATAAACTTGTATCTAAAATTTTAGAGAACTAACCCAAATCCTATTTCTGATCAGTTTTGTGGTATGTCGGTTTTGTTTGAAAATCTACCGATAGGATAGAAAATCCATCTCCTGGCTGTGAAGCTTTGGGTGGTTAATCTCAGTCACTAGAATGCAGATAACATCATTGCCATATTCTTTTGGTGCTCTGCAAACTAGTGCCTTGAACCTCTCCAGGATCTGTTATAATAATTGTCTTGGATTTTAACAATGGGCATTCTGATCCTGTCACTGTCATATTGGATAAAAAGTAATTTTTAAATCATTTTTAATGGACTAACATGGAAACTATCAAAAATAAAGCTTGAAATGACATTGTTTTAACACAACAACATGTATAACATAGTCGTACAGTGACATTTATCAACAGATATATGCAAAGCAAAACTGAATGCAACTTCTAGCGTCAAAGTTTGTATTTTAAATGACAAATGGTTCCTAATCAGATAAAGGTTTTATTTAGAGACACCAAAAGAGCTTTTATTTAGAAATGCTAAAGTAGTTTTATTTAGAGAAGATAAAGCTATGGTTCTGTTCTGTAGCTAACAGAAAACTAAATGGTAAAAAAGAATTTATTTATATCCATAATAGGATATTTCACTTATATCCTATTCTGAGCATAATATACAGTAATTTAGGTGTCATAAATCTACTTTACTAATGCATTTACACTGTTAAATAAGTTGTATATGTGCACATGTATGTGTATAACTGTGTTTCAAGAAGAGTGGCAAAAGAAAACAATGAACCTGAAAGAATAGGACATATAATATGCATATAATAATTCATATGGTTTATTCATTCATGTGGAGGTTCTATCAGTTATACTCAGTCATGCAAATAGTGAAAATAAAAAATAAAAATCTTACACTGTTCTAACTGAAATGAGGTATCACAGGATTTAACAAGCACATTTCACCATTCCACTTACCTGATTGTATGATGATAAAATTTAAGAAGGTTAGAAATTTTATATAATAAAACTGCCCCAGGTTCAGCTACTATTACTTGTTCAATTCGAACCTAGTAAAACATGAGAGAAAAATATTAAACATTTCTTAAAAGTATAACTTTTCATCACTAATTTAATGTGTTAAAAAAGCATTAAAAATAGTATTTTATTGTGGCAGAAACTACAAAATTCCTTCTAAATAAAGGATTTCTGGATATTAAATCATGGGGAATGGTGAAATAACAAAAACATTTTAACAGATATACCCTACAAAAATTAACTGATCACCTACAGAACTTGGCTCAAAGCAGTTGCTACCAGAAATAATCAATACAATAATGAGATCATTTTGAGGTTTTCCACCAGTATATAATGGAACTTAATTCATCATTAAATTTCAAAAAAAACTGTTACATCCCTAAAAAGAGATTCTCAGTACAAACATACTGCTCTTTCATCAAATATTCAAAAATAAAATGAAACAACTTTTTATTCCAATAGCAACTCAGATTTTACTTTTTTTAAACTAAATTTATTAAGGTGACATTGATTTGCAAAAACACAGAGGTTTCAAGTATACAACTCAAGAAAGTGTAACCTGCACATTGCACTGTTTGTCCATGGCCCCAAGAAAAGTCTCTTTTCATACCCATTTCTCCCCACTTTGCCCACCTCCATCTAGCTACCATCCCTTTTTCCTCTGGCAATCACCACACTGTTGTCTGTGTCTGTGTGTCATGTATGTATGATTTTTTGCTTATCCATTCAGTCTCTTTCATCCAGTCCTGCCAAGCCCCTCCACTCTGACAGCTGTTGGTCTGTTCCTTGTATCCAGGGCTCTTTCTATTTTGTTCATCAGTTTATATTGTTCACTAGATTCCATATAAAAGTAAAATCATATGTACTTGTCCTTCTCTGACTGGTAAATTTCACTTCGCATAATAATCTCCAGGTCCATGCATCCTGTTCCAAACCAAAAGATTACCTTCATTTTTTACAGCTGCATAATATTCCATTGTGTAAATGTACCATAGCTTGTTTATCCACTCATCCACTGATGGGCATTTGGGCTGTTTCCAGATCTTTGCTACTGTACATAATGCTGCTATGAACATAGCGGCCTATAATTTTCTTTCTTTATAGTGTCTTTATCTGGTTTTGAAATTAGGGTAATGCTGGCCTCGTAAAAAGCGCTTGGAAGTTTTCCCTCCTCTTGAATTTTTTGGAATAGTTTGAAAAGATAGTTTTTAGCTCTTCTTTGAATGTTTGGTGAAATTAGCCTATGAAGCCATCTGGTCCAGGACTTTGATTTGCTGGGTTTTTTTAGTTACTGCTTCAATTTCAGTAGCTGTTATCTGTCTGTCCAGGTTCTCTGATTCTTCCTGATTCAGTTTTGAAAGATTGTATGTTTCTAGGAATTTATCCATTTCTCCTTGGTTGTCTAATTTATTGGCATATGGTTGTTCATAATATATTTAATTTAGAATCCTCTGTATTTCTGTGATGTCAGTTGTTACTTCTTTCATTTCTGATTTCAATTATTTGGGTCCTTTTTTCTTGAGGAGTCTGGTTCAAGGTTCATCGATTTTATTTATTTTTGAAACCAAAGAACTAGCTCTTGGTTTCACTTATCTTTTGTATTCAATCTTCTTTAATTTGTTAAGATTTATTTTGTGTCCTAACATGTGGTCTATCCTTGAGAATGTTCCACGTGCACTTGACAAGAATGTATATTCTGCTGCTTTGAGAAGAAATGTTCTATAAATATCAATTAAATCATCCCAATCTAGTATGTCGTTTAAGGTCGCTGTTGCTTTGTTGATTTTTTGGTCTAGATTATCTATCCATTGATGACAGTGGAGTATTAAAATCCCTTACAATTGCTGTCGATTGTACTGCTGTCAAACTCTCCCTTAATGCCCATCAAGATTTTCTTTATAAATTTAGGTGCTTCTATGTGGGGTGCATACATAATTATAAGGGGCATATCCCCTTGTTGGATTGATCCTTTTTGTATTATACAGAGATGTTCTTTGTCACTTTTATGGCCTTTGTTTTGTGGTCTATTTTGTCAGCTATAAGTATTGCTACCCCAGCTTTATTTGTTGTTGTTTATATTTGTATACAGTATTTTTTTTTATCCCTTCACTTTCAGTCTGTGTGTCTTTTGCCTTAGGTGGGTCTCTTATAGACATCTTATATATGGGTCATGTTTTCATATCCATTCAGGTACCCTATGTCTTCTGATTGGAGCATTTAATCTATTTACATTTAAGGGTATAATTGATAGGCATGTATTTACTGCCATTTCATTCTTTGTACTTGTGTTCCTATCTCTATTTCTTCTTCTTCTTAAAGCAAGCCCTTTAACATGTCCTGCAATGCTGATTTGGTGGTAATGAACTCCTTTAGCTTTTTTGTTTTTATTTTTTAGGTCAGGGAAGCTGTTTATTATGACCTCGATTTTATTTATTTATGAAATACATTTTTATTTATTTTAGAGACAAAGGAAGGGGGAGGGAGAGAGATACAATGATGAGATAAACATTGGTAAACTGCTTCCTGCATGCCCCTAACTTGGGATTGAGCCTGCAACCTGGGCAAGTGCCCTGCCAGGGAATTGAACTGGCAACATCTCGGTGCATGGGACAAAGCTCAGCAAACTGACCCACACTGACTAGGCTTTGCCTTCAATTTTAAGTGATAGCCTTGCTGGATAGAGTAGTCTTGTTTGCAGTTCCTTACTTTTCACTACTTTGAATATTTCATGCCAATCCTTTCTGGTCTGAAGTGTTTGTTGCAAAATCAACTCACAGCTTTCTGGGAACTCCCTTATAGGTAACTAAGTGTCTCTCTATTACTGCCTTCAAGATTCTCTCACTGTCTTTAACTTTCACCATTTTAATTATGATGTGTCTTGGTGTGGGTTTCTTTGGTTTTTTTGTGTTTTTTTTTTTAATTTTTAACTTTATTGATTTCAGAGAGAGGGAGGGAGAGGGAGAGACAGAAACAATAAAGATGCGCCATTGACTGGCTGCCTCCTGCATGCCCCCCACTGGGGATTGAGCCTGTAACCCAGGCATGTGCCCTGACCACAAATCAAACATCCACCTGCTGGATCACAGGTCGATGCTCAACAGATGAGCCATGCCAGCTGGGCTCTCTGGTTTCATCTTGACAAGGACTCTCTGTTCTTCCTGAACTTGTGAATTTTTCCTTCATCAGGTTAGAAAAGTTTTCAGCCATTATTTCTTCAAACAGGTTCTCTATCCCTTACTCACTCTCTTCTCCTTCTGTTACCCCCATGATGCAGATGTTATGCTTAATATTGATTGTCCCAGAGGTCCCTTAGACTTTCCTCATTTTTTAAAATTCTCTTTTCTCTTTGATGTTCTGTTTGAGTGCTTACTGTTATTGTGTCCTCCAAATCACTGATTTGATCATCTTTGCTTCATCTAACCTGCTATTGATCCTTTCATTTTAGATACTGTATTCTTCTTTTCTGACTGGTTCTTTTTTACGGCTTTTATGTCCTTTTTAATGCTTACTGTCTCTTTGCCTAAATTCTCCTTGAGCTCATCCATTCTTCCCTTAGGTCCTTGAGCATCCTTATAACCACCGTTTTAAACTCTGCATCTGGCATTTTGGTTGCTTCCAATACAATTAAGTCATTTTCTGGGGATTTCTCTTGTTCTTTCACTTGGGGCATATTATCTCCTCATTTTGTCTCAGTGTATTAGGTAGATCTGCTATGACTCCCATACTTGTTATGATGGCTTTATGAAGGCGTCTTGTTGGGCTCAGTGGCACAATCTTCCAGATCACCTGAGCTCCGTGTTCCAGGGATGTTTCTTGTGGGTTATGTGCACCCCCGTGTTGTATCTGAGTCTCAAATGGTGTTCGCCCCTTTGTGGGTGGAGTTAACACTTCAGGCTGGCTGACTATAGGGTAATTCTTGATTACCATATATAAGACACTGTTCAGTGCCTGTCCTCCCCTCTCAACCAGCAGGGTCTGGTGCCTACTGGAATCTCCCTTTGGCTGTGATGCTTGTGTAGCTAGTTGGATCGAGTTCTTGTGTGGTCTGAAGCCTACCACTGGTTATCTTGGTGTGGGTTCCCTTGGGCAGGGTTCAGGTACAGGTCAATGTCACACATTGTGTGTAACTGGCCTTGGGCTATCTGTCTGTAGCTATCATGCTATTCATTCTGTGGCTGTGTCTACTGGGGCTGGGTGTGTGTGTGAGGGGTCAATATGTGTCCTCCTCTAAGCAGGAGTGCTTAGAGCTTGGGTAGTTCTGTAGAAGGACCAAGGATCCCTGAATTCTGCCTCCACCTGTCAGCTACTCCACCTCTCCATGAGAATGCCTAGTCTTCCTCCAGAGCCTTCCAAAGAAACACTGTAGAGTGTGTTAAGGCTGGCCACAAGCCACACCCCCTTTTATAGGTTGTGAGTCTGGTAGGGGAGAGCAACCACGCAACCAGGGTCGGGAGAAGAGAGCTAGTGGGGCTCCTACTTGAGGGTTATATAGTCAGGCACTCAATGAGGGAAAGTGGCCTCTACTACAAGAGCCTAACCACTCAGTCTCTGCCAGAGTCTCTAACTATAGTTCCCCCACAAGGAGAGCACCACAGATTTAGGTTGGGTACAGCCAGCTGAACCCTATGTAGGAGCAAGCTCAGCCAGGCGGAGCCAACAGGCTTAGGGCGACAGATCTAAAGAGTCTCCCATTGGAGATAATGCTGACCCAGTCCACAGGAGGAGGCTAAACACTTCATCCTGGTCCCAGACAATAACCTCGAAGGGACTCACACTCTGAATGTTCCAGCTCTAAGCTGTTCTCCCTTCTCCCTGCTGAACTGAGCCAGTGGGGTGGGGACTTGGCAGGGTGATCCAAACAGTGTCCCACTGGGCGGGGGGGGGGGGGGTGGTACCTATAAGCCTATAGGATGGGGATGGGTAGTTCTTTCCCTTCGCAGGATAGTGCAGGCTGAGCACACAGGTAAGAAAGGAGTGGCCTCTCCATGATGTAGCCACACACCCAAGCACCTGTCTCTCTCATTCTGGACAAAAGGTTCCCCAGAAGACATGCTCTGGAAGTCCCAGCTCTGCACAGCACTCTGGTCCCCTGCATGGCCGAAGTCAGCAGGACTAGGCTGGCTAAGTGATTTAACAGTTGAGGGGAGGGGCATAAGTTGTGAGCTGAAGGTGGGGGAGACTGGCCATCTTTCCAAAGCGACACAGTTTAGTCACTGCCTGAGTGTCTGCCAAGATCCTCCACAGAAAAAAAGGGCCCCAAATGTCACTTATGGGTGCAGCCAGCAGACACCCTCTATAGGATTCAGGTATAGCTGTGCAGTCTTGCCAGCAGTGGGAGACCAGACAGTGCACTCCCTAGGCTGGTGGTGTCACAGTAGCAATGCTCGTCTCTGAAAAAGTGGCATCTTGGTCTCTGTGGACTGAATCCCCACTGATTTCCACTACAAGATGCTATGTGGGCTCCTCTTCCCAGCTCTGTTGCTCTGGGTTGGGGTTTCCTGTGTGGGATTGAAACCTCATGCTCCTGGGGGTTAAGGGTTTTGCAGCCACAGTAACCCTCAGGCTAGCCCTTTCTGTGTCTTCACCCTTCCTACCAGTGTCTATGTGGCTTCCTCTATAAATCCTTGGTTATAATATTTCAGTTCAGCTAGCCTTCAGTTGGTTATTCAGGTTGACTGCTCTATAATTTAGCTGTAAATACAATTTGAGGCCAGGAGGTGGTGAGTGTGCAGTTCCCACCTACTCTGCAGTCATCTTGGACTCTCAAAAAAAACTTTTATCTTTAAACTATTTTACCCAGTTTTAATTAGAGAACAGAAGAGCAGATAAATCTTAAATTAGCATAAAAATATTTGTCTTATTATAAGACTACCCGGGCATTATCAGATCTGGTTCAAGATTAATTTGACCTGTTTCAAGATTAACTACTGGGAATCTTTTCTAATTAAATTTCATCCCTCACTGATCTTTCTCTTACTTTATATTCTCTAATTAATGAATATAATCAAAAGTACACTGATATGTGCTATTTACATATTATATGATACCTGATCTTAAGCTGCTGCTTACACTGTACCTTCTTATTTCCTAACTAGATTCTAAATACAGATATTGTCTTTTCTGCTTCTTTTACATCCCTGCAATACCTGGCAAAACAGTATATATACAACAGATGTTTAATAAATGCTTTTGAAAGTTGAAGTTTCTCTGTACTTAGATTTTGGAATATATCTTAATGCCAACAAATGTGATTTGCTATACATTTTATAAATGTATGTATATGAGTATATAAAAAACTCTAAGATTATAAAAATTAATTGACCTTTACATTAATATGTTTATGAAACTGATATACCTGTTGGCATAAATTAGTCCAGCTAACTGCCACAGTATTATAAATAATAAATAGCATTTGAATTTAAAACCTAAAATTTTAATATTACAACGTCTTTCTAAATCTAAGGCCTCCATAGGGACTTAAATTGTAAATTATATTAAAAAGGTGATGTTTTCTGAATTTAAATATAACAATTAGGGCAAAATATAAAGTATATTAATTGTTAACAGACAGTGTTTCCCTAGTAGACTTATAACACCATCTCAGTTATCTGACAACCTGCCTTCCAGAATTTTCAAGCATCAAGAAAATACTTTTCATTCCAACTCCCTTGAGAAAGAAAGTGGGAAAGGAGAGGAGGGAGGGTAAGACAAAAAAAAGAGAGGGAAGAGAGAAAGGAAGAAAGAGAAAAAACCACACATAACTTTCACATATTTTTATATGCACAAAGGTTTTGAGGAAAAGTGCTCTTTCAGCCTCAATGAAAACAACAGAAAAAGGTTTTTGAAAACCCAGGTGATTTATGTATGATACACCAAAACTGCTTAGTTTGCCACACCCTGTTTTATGAAGGGTATGTAAGAGGCCAACCATTTCCAGCAAAAGCCAATAGTCATTGGGAAAACAACAGGAGATAAGAAAAACAAAAAAAAGAAAGTAGAAAGGGTAAAAGAGACTAAAGAAGTACTGGCAGCAGTTACTAACTAGAAATTATAATGGTAATGGCAGTAAAAAAAATTATAAGCTGAGTTTATGGGAACAGTGTTTCAGGTATAAAGAGCTTAGAACAGTCCCTGGAACATAATAAGCAATCAATAAATTGGAACTGTATTAGAGGTGGAATAGATGATAAAAGCAGAAATTAAAAGTAGCAAAATGAGTTGCAGGCAATCTGACAACAAACTCAGGAAGAGACAAAAGATAGAATAGTGGCTCTCCATTGCAATGCCAGAGAGAGAGCTAAGGCAAAAGCAAGAGTAAGAGAGCAAGGGAAAGAGGGAGAAATTGTGTTTATGGGGATAGGGCAAAAAGGAGAAGGGAAGACTGAAAGGGATAATGACAAAAACCTCCTTTAGGGTACACATTTGTTCCCAAGTACACATCAGCAACTTGAGTGCACTATGACTGTATCATGCAATACAGCATTCAGCTCTATTTTCCATGCCATCTATCTTTGCATGTACAGTCAAATCTCAGCTCTCAAACGTCTCCCATATAGAATAATTCGGTCCTTGACCAAGCTGTTCATGGGAAAAATGGCTTGGGTGTCGAACAAAACTTCAGCTCTCAACCTGACAACCATTTCATGCTGATAGATCAGCACAACAAAAAGCATCTCTCAGGCCACAAACAAAGGAGAGAATGTGCAATTATGAGTCAGTTTACCACTAAACCTCCTCTTGCTAACATCTCAGGAAATTATGCTGTGAATATTCTTGCAGGGTTTTTTTGTTTCTGTTGCTGGTGAAATGGATGATTAGCACAATTTTAAAGCATAAAAAGGCCATAAAAGATAAAGCCATCAAGCGCTGATGTTGCTAAGGGTGTGAAAGTGCTCATGAAACAATGATCACAAGCAACTGAAGAGGTAGAAAACTTGTTGGTTTGGAAAAACGAAGAGCAGCTTTCTGGTGATAGCATTTTGGAGACAATGATATGTGAAAAAGAGAAGATGCTGCATGTTGACCTAAACGACACCCCTGGAAGGAGTGCTAAAAGTGATTCATTTAAGGCTAGTAGAGGATGATTTGATAAATTTAAGAAATGAAGTGTTTGTTTATAAAAAGTACGTTAGACATTTCCTATATATAAGAAAGGTTAAAACAGGGAAGCACTTGGGGGTCTAGAATGATTTAATTCAATTTACATTATTTCTAAGGGGAAAAAATGATTCAGTTTTTTAACAACTCACTTCTCCAACAGCCTTCTGAACCTAATTAAGTTCAAGAACTGAGGTTCTGCTGTACACCTATTTTCATAAAACCCACCACAACTTAAGAAGTTCAGGAGCATATCATACACTAAAGTTTTATTAAAAAGATAAACATTTTTATTAAAATATTTGTTGGTACACAAATATTAGCTAGAACATTTACATAAAAGAAAGATTGTATTATCTACGGACTTCAAAAACAAAGATTCATTATATTAATTCTGATGGTTCTAGCCACAGCTTTGGAATAAAGATACCTGTAAATAGGGCTTGATGCTGATGACCCATAGTATCCTCCTCTACAATATATGTAATTTTATCCCTATGTAATTTTAAGTTTACAGCAGCAATTTTTAAAACTGGCAATAACTTTAGAGATCATATCTTCATATATGTATTTACAAATAAGTTGTCCATTGCCTATGAAGTTTCACTTTATTAACAGAAGGGAAAGGTTATAGAGTAGACTAACACAAATACTTAGTTTCACAAGGATATCTCTTACTACCATTACCTTTTCTTTATGCTTCTAAAAATCAAAATCACTGCTGCTCTAAAAAAATTCATTCCTACAGAGTAAAAAGATTGAGGAACAGAAACGTAACCAAAACATCCAATATTTCATGCCAATATGAAAAGTTTAACAGCTTATCAATTAGGAGGTAAAAAATTTATATTAATGGCATGTAAACATAGATACATCATTAAGAAAAACACTCCAAATTATAATTTTAAAATAAAGGTTTTTTTCCTCAGCTAACAATAGATCACTGAGAATACTAGATAGTCAAATGAGGTAATATTGAAAGAAAATTCTGCCTAGAATACCTAAAAAAAGGGAAGAATTCTTGGATCATCACTATCATGCTAATATTCTCTGGGGTATGCAATGACTATTACTATCATATGGAAAAATTTAAGGTTTCTGTCATTTCAGAAACAAAATGGATTTCTGTTCATTTTACAATAAAAAGATCTTTGCTTGCTTACTAGTTTTCTTCTTCACGTTTTGATGTAACATTAAATTTCCCAGAGAATCAACAATAATGGCCCACCACTATTATTAACACCTTTCTGAGCATATAAATTTAAGGAAGATAAGGTGAGAATTTCTAAGTACATTTTAAAACAAAGGCAGGCTTCAATATATAATTTATTTATATAAGCAGTGGGTGTTATATTAAACATTTTTAACATAACATTTCTTACTCAGACCAGGAAAGGAAACTCTTAGGTCCATTCCAACCTTAGGGTTCTAGAATATTATTTTATACAATTTGCTTTCTTGAAAAAAGCTATAAATAAGGAACATAATACCATAAGTAAGACGAGGGGAGAAAAAAGGTAAGGCACATAAAATATAATTTATTCACCAAACTGACTGCGAGTTTCATTTAACTATGTATGTAGTTACAAAAATGTAGGAAAAATATAAGAAAATAAAAAAAATTTATTCTTCCCTTTCTTTTATCTTTCCAATAACTTCAACATTTATATGAGTATAAATGTTTGAAAACCAAAAATGCAAGTTTATCATCTGGGAGAAATAAATAAAATAATTTCAAAATACTTTGCTATTTATTTACTGAATATGCAACTGAGCCATAAGATGGTTAGGCTATAGAGGTAATTAAATTTGTAAATGTTAATGATAATATTTACAATAGTAATAATTAAAATTCTTGCAAGGTGTGCCAGCTGAGATTTCCCTGCTTGAAACAAAATACTAAAGAAAATCTTAGAAACAAAAAAATACTCAAGTTTTAAAATTTAGTTCTTGGAAAGAATAAATCATGAAACTTCTGAATTTCAATGTCTATATAGTAAACCGAAGTCACTCAACAAGAAAAAGTAAACCAATAATTGCAAATTATTCTGGAAATTTTAATAAAGAAAAACAATATCTGTTGGAGGCCTTGTAGATGCCAGAGCTATGTACTTCATCTACAGTTTTCTCAGCTAAATCCCTACAACCCTTGATGGTAGATATTTTTATATATAGGTTCAACCTGAGCAAATTAAGGTGTACAAGAGTTAGACAATTTGGACAAATGAACAAAACTAAGTTGCAAAGTGGGAATTCTAATTTTGACTTCAAATTCTGTTCCATGTACTATAAGTATTGATAACACATACATATTATTTTAACCTTGGATTTATAATTATTTACTGCTATAACAAAAATTTATTATATTTGAAGCAATAAAGTAAATGGAATATGCTGTCAGTAAATCTGTTATGAATTCAGAGATTAGTTACTTCAATTTAATACATTTTTTCTCAACTGATTGACAAATTACTATGGGAAAAATAATAGATAAAAATAAGTCAATATATGCAAACTGAGAATGTCTCAAATTTTCTTTCTTAGAGAGAAAACTGACAATAACTATTTTAAAATGTATCTTATTATCCTACACTAATGTGTCAATTTGACAAAATTACAACCTTAATTCAGGCTGTTATCATTATGTTTAAACTCATAAAATAAGGCAATAATTTAACTACATACCATATAACATACATAAAAACAAATATTTTACCTTTAGAGGCCTGCACACCCCCTCAGTGATATGTCCAACAACTTCTTGAATATTTTCTTCAACACCTACAATTAATTATACCATAATTGAAATTTTTTCCCATATTACACTTTGCTTTACAAATGTTCAAAAACCTAACAAACATACAATGACTAATGGCACTAATAAACATTTAAAATAACCTTAATCATATTTTATTAAGTTCAATATCCCTTAGGACATTATTAATTATGTTAATATCTGAGTTTAGAGCCCTGCTAATTCATTTGACTAACTTGATTAGTTTAGTGATTAATAAAGTGAACATGATTTCTTTATGAAAAAGTAAATATATGAGTCACAGGAAAAGTAAATTGTAAAATGTATTAATTGAAGCAAGTAATGTGAAGATGTATTAGCACTCATTCTCCAAACATCTTATTCTAGGCAGTGATACTGAACACAAGCTGAGGGTATAAAGATGGAAACCACACCTTGCAATCTAATGGAAAAACTGATATTTACTAAACACCAACTGTTTATCAAGATTTGTTCTAGGTATTTGACATTTACTACTTATAAACACCTTCATTTTTACATATAGTAAAACCTAGGCTCAGAAGAATTAAGCGTTCCCACAGAATAACCTATTTCATTCAACTCCAATCTATTTTTTTCCCATATCTTAACACTGCCTCTCATATTAACTTTTCTGAAACATTTTTTAAGAAATACATTCTCTTAAACTGGGTACTTAGGATAAAAGAAAACAACTTTTAAAAAATGAAGACTTTGTGTCAATCTAACAGATACACTGGTCTAATCCCAATGCCAAAGAGTTAAAAATAAGGAGGTTAAGTCTTGCCACCAATTTGTACACTGGCCTCTTCTGCAGATCATGTCCTGAACCAGAATGATGTGGGGCAACACTAAGCAAAACATAAGTGATACCAGTGACGATGTTTCTCTTCACTGCCTATCAAAAACAGAACCTCTTAATTATCCATTAGCCCCCTTCTACAACACGCAACTTAAGGTAGTCATAACAAAGATGATTTGAAATTCTAAGAAAACATCTGCGATTCAAAAATAGTAATTTTTCTTCCTTGAAATCAAAACCAAAATTTTAAGTACATTTAGTATATAGGTAATTATTCAAAAAACTTTAAAACTATCACATGAGAATGAAAAAGGGGGTGGTGTAGTAGGAGTGAAAAAATTAGCAGCTTAATGACCTTAAGCAAGTCATTCAGTCTGCTTCCTCACAGCTAAATTGCCTTTGATGTGCTGTAGCATGGAAAATCAGAGATAATGTATGCTAAGGCAGTGCCTTAAAAGTGAAGCAGAGGAGTCCAGGAGTCCTTGAGATGGAAGTAATAAGGGTCCACTATAAAACTGTGAACAGTTGTGTGACAGGATGAAAGGAATAGAGAAAAAAGTTTTATTAGCAAAAAAAGAGAAAAACAGGAAGAGGATAATTAATTAGGATGCTATTATACCTTGTAGGTGTGAAAAGTTTATCTGCATGAAGAAGTACAGAAACAGAGAAGTCTTGTGTTATTTTATATATTTAGGCATTAGCAGTATCAGTTGGAGGGCCCACCTTGTGTAGTTACATGCTTTAAGAGAGCTTCAAGGTGTTCTTTTTCAGAAGCAGTAGCTTGATGGAGCCAAGCCAACATATCTCCTACATATCTAATGAAAAAAACTAAATATTAGTAAAGATTTCCTTCAGAAAAGCATCAAATGCTTCAATATTGTCTAATTACTGTACCTTAAAGGGTCATGGGAGTGCATTTCAATGGGTCTAGGTGTACCTCCTGGGCCCCCTCTAGTAAGAGCATCAATAAATCCACGGACAATTGTACTTCTTCTGGCTGTTCCAAATTCATCTAAGGTATACCTAGAAGAAACAAGTAATATAAAAAATAGTTGTTTTTCTTCCTTATGGTTATATCAAACTATTCAAGCAATTTCTAAGATAAGCAAGACATCTATAAAGCTTCTTTATACAACTCTCTCAAGCAATACTGTTTTTAAACAACAAAAATACAGGAAATAAGTTATCACAATGAAAATTCAATCTAAAGGTACATATTTTCACTTACTCTTAAGAAAGAGTGCTGGGATCTAGGATCAATCACAGGTGCAGTGGCAATAAAATTTTTTAAAAAGCAGTGGGGCTCTGGTCAGTGTGGTTCAGTTGGTTGGGCGTTGTGCCATGCACTGAAGGGTTGGAGGTCTGATTCCCAGTCAAGACACATGCCTGGGTTACAGGCTCAATCCCTGGTGGGCGGTGTGCAGGAGGCAACCGATCAATGTTTCACTTTTATATCAATGTTTCTCTCTCCCTCTCCCTCTCTCTTCCTCTCTCTCTAAAAATCAATGAAAATATTTTTTAAAAAGCAGTAGATTGGGTAAAAGTAAAAATCAAGGTTAAGGTGGAAATCTTGGACTGTTCAGTTTCATTTTCCTCCTAGTCCAAAACATGATTCTCCAATGCTCACATAATGCCACATTATCTAATTCTCAGGGCCAGTTACAACTCTGCAATCCAAAAAACAAACCGTTTCCTTCTACATTTAAAAAAAACCTCTCCTTTTACATATTATCACAACTTACCACCAATAATTTGCCCAAAACATGCTATCCACATTTAAAAGCGTATTTTGACTCCAATATTAGATATATGTTCCTTAAATTTACTGACCACCTTGGCATACAAAGCAAATAACTTTCTTTTAAGTATGTTTACATGCTATCAATTGTGGTTGAAAATGGGAGAAAGGCTTCCTAAGATGAGGGAATGTCTAGAGAAGGAAAACTTTGAACTGAGGGATCAAACAATTTGGGGTGAAATTATAGGATGGCTTGGAGTTGCCACAAGTGCCCATTTCTTTGACTAAAATCACCCTTTATTTCCCATTATCACCATCATTCCTTACACCTGTCACCCAACTGAAAATGCTTTCTATTTTAAAAGTACACAGGAAAACAAAATTATTTTTTCACAGTCCAATGGCAACACATACTTATAAATCAATAAACAGTATTCTAACAGACTAACTATTAAGAATTATTTTATTACTGTACATATAAAGTTACCAGAATTTCTCAAAGGTTTCGAAAGAAGTAATCTCTTAAACTATACTGCTTTCTTAAATATGCTATTGATTTAATAAAATACATTTCTTATAACACAAGCTGAAAGAGAAAATGTTTCTAAATAAAAGTGAAAATGTAGTGAAGTAGTCAATAACTATACATGTTTAGGAATTTGAACCTTTTTAAAAGACCATTCAGTAGTAAACAGGTCATGGTTTTGTGTGTGTGTGTTTGCTTTCAGTTAAACAGAAATGATTTTGCAATTCCCTGCAGTGACATACTAGCAATATGACAAGATGAAAACAATATCAAGTTAAGTTTTATTAAACTGTACAACTGCTTTGCATTTACTTTCTATTTAAAAAAAAAAAAAATTAGAACCAAAATGCTTAGTTCTATTTTTTCCCTCATGCTCTTAAATTCTAAATATTTTAGTGTAAAAACTGCATTCCTTTAAATAATCACCAATGCTATGAAATGACTTTTGCAGATAACTACTTATTGCAGAACAAAATTCACAAACAAAAGTTATATTAGAAACCACTAGCATTTTAAAAGAGGGGCGGGGGAGGAATTATCAAACCCCACAAACAGTGGAATCTAATCTGTATACTATGAAATATCAATAAACATTAATATTAATGTGAATCCTATTGCAATAACGTAAGCTACAATCAACCTTCAATGGTATCTGTAGACATGAAACATCTCTTCCCAGAGATAGAAAAAAACTCCTTTAACAAAAAAAGACTCTTTTCCAACAAAGGTCAAAAATTCAAACTGCACATTTACAAAGATGAATGTAAAATTATGTAAATATTCTAAAATGCCTCTAGTAGAATTAAAAAATAAAATCCCCATTTTTTTAATTACATCTAGCTATAATGAAAAAAGAAAAATTCTGGTCAAAAAGCAAATTAAAAGATGAAAAATTTTGGTCAATAACAAATTAAAAGATAAAAGAACAGTATAAAAGCCTCACTAAGAAATGCAACAAATAGACAAAGAATGAAGAAAAATCAGTACTGTACCTATTACATTCTTTATACTTATATCCTGAAGGTTTACCAAAGGAAAGACAACATCAATTGTTTTTCACTTCCAAGTATAATAAATATCACTTTGAAGAAACTTCTATAATTGATTTACCAAAAATTAATAATGCATTAGCATTCCAGTCATATACTATGAACAAAAACTGAGTATGTTAACTTTCCCCAAGGACTTCAATAACTGACATTTTTCTTATACATGATGCCTACACATGTGAGACACAATAATGAAGAGAAAAGCTAGTATACGTTACTTAAAGTTCATATAATACCATCTGGTGCTTAACATGATACATTAAGTTTCTGCTAAATTTAAAGAATCCAGCACTTTGAAAATATATGATTACTTAATGAAAGGCCAGTATTCTCTTTTTCAGCATTCATCTTATGGTAATCAACTACTTTAAAATCTTCCGTCCCACTCATCTTCTAAATCTGCACTACTGTCCCCCTACCCTATTCCCTGGCATGTGCCCTTCAGAGATAAATCATCTTTCCTCTTGATTATAATTTTATTTTTTGTCTTTCAAGCTTTTGCCTGGCTGCCATGTAGACCCTAAATACACTCCTTTTTAGTTGACAACTTTCCAGTTTATCTCTTTTCAAAATAAAAATAAAAGCTAATCTTTAGTGATGAGCAAAGAATTATGTGAACACCTTATGTGAAAAATCTAATTTAATCTTCACCAGAACCCTTTAAGATAGGCATTCCCAATCCCCTCTTATTTTACAGCTAAGGACACAGAAGCTTATAAAGGTGCAGAGTCTTGTCAAAAACTCTAACTCAGAGCACACCTTCTAAGCCATTATGCAGTTCTGCTCCTTTCCAAGTGTTGACCAAAAATCAAAGTTTATGAAAATGTATTTACATGGTAGAAGTCAATTGACCTTTTCAAATGTCCAAAACACAGAACAGCATTTTTTTAAAAAAGAAAAATTAACTTTGTGAACAAATATGAATCTGTGGACAATGTAACACTTATTAAAATCTAACACCAAATGTTTTAAGTACAAAATGACTCTTATAACCAAACACTAATACCTTAAAGTGAAGAGGCTAGGGAACAAATTTCAAAGTAGATATAATCTGCAGAGCTTCTGACCCACAGTGAACATCAGCTGATCATATGTGCATGCACAAGATTTAGGGCTATTATGATACAGATCTTACTACTAACCCAAGATCCAATGCAAGCCTTTGCAATTACTGCTCAAAGTTGCTTGCATGTTCTTTCTCAATTCACATCTTGGCAGCTGCTGGTGGCTCAACCTAGGATGTTCTCTCTTCCCATTCTTCTTGGAAAATGCCTATTCAACCTTCAGAACTCACTTTACCTACTTCCAGAGGAAACTTTCCCTAATGTTCATCCCAGGTCCCTACCACAGAATACTTGAGCGACACAGCACCTGAGACATGACCTCTAAAACAGCAATAAATATACTCATTAAAATGGATGTGTTTATATTTGGTTTTGTAAAATAAAGCAATTTGAGGGCAGTGTTTTATTGATGTTGTGTCTCTAGAACTTAAACTCTGCTTAACACAAGAGTTAAGCACTCAGTAAAAAGCACTGGAATGGTATGTTTACACAGCTATTCCAGCATTTGTGTTCTAGAACCTTATTACAGGCCAAGTAATGTTCCAATCAGAAAGCAGAGAAATGGGGAAGTTTTGTAAAAATATTACTAGCATGTGAAAGGCATGATTCAGAGCAAGATTCAATTAATGTCAATGTACAAGACCACTGCCTGTTTCCTGAATTGTAATTCCCCACTTGGTCTCCCTATTTTCATATTATTCCAGTTATTAAAAATAAAAAGTATTTCCTTTTATTTTACATGAGAAAATAATAAAATTAAAATGCAGAATAAAAAAAAATGTAAACAAGTTAATAATGCATAGGTTCCTGTCCAGACATTATCACATATCTCTTGATTGGCATAACTTACAGGATCAAAGACCTGGAATCTTTCTTTTCTTGAATCCTATTAATAAAATTTAAATTTTTTTTTTTTTCATTTCTCAGTCTTTTATTTGACCTCCTTCTCTCCAGGGTAGTGTTGCTACAGGAGTCTTACTTACAATTCTAAGGTAGTGAATAAGATGACAGGTTGGGAAAAAGCCCCTTCACCTCTACATAAATATAAGAGGTAGTCTAGATACAGGGGCACCTCTATACTGGATTCTTTAGCATATAATATGCAAGTAACTTGATGCTAGCATTGATATACACGTAGTATGATCTGAAAATATCATTTTTAAGTTATTATAAATATCACTCAAACTACTGTATTTAATACTACAAAAAGTTAATGTACATTATCAAAATAAAAGTAGGGTTTTTGGTTTTTAATTAGGAAAAAGTCACCAACTTATATAAAACAGGTCTATCCTGCAGGGCTTCCATTGCCTGAGTTAATACTGGAGATATGTCACATGATTCTTGTGTCAATGTTCTGCATTCACCTGAAAAATAATTAACATGATAACCCCTGTTAAATTAAAGTTAGGTCTTTATTATGCCTGTTGTAAAACCAAAGTGTAAATTCTATAGCAAATATCACATTTAAAAAATGCTTGGAAAAACCTAGATAATTTGCCTATCAAGAACTGGTTTATGCTGTCAACCAAACTAAAAATCTAAGCTTAAGTACTTATATAACTTTAAATGACCACATATACTGTCTGGTATACCACAAACTTCATTTTCATTATTATAAAAAAAACTACATTTCTAATAAAAAACAATCAATGAAAAAATATTCACTGAATGACTGCTATACACATGGTAATGTTCAAGGCAGAAGAAGAAGAGTATTAAAAATATATTACCAGTTCCTTCCCTTGGGAGTAATCATTAAGCAGTATACTTAAAATGTTTATATGGATAACTAATATACAGTAATAAGATTATAATTTAAAAGTTTAGATTTTAAACTTTTAAAAATCTCTATACCAAATTTTCTTTATTTTACTATTCTAATATTATCCATAAAATATTAAGAGTCCACTATGTTTAAAGAACTTTGAACTTGTTCAAGAATTCCCAACCTTTGTTATATGAGGACTTCACACTAGCACTAAATTTTAAGCATGTATATATATTTTCACACATGGGGACCTCATGTATGATATATGATACAAAGACCACACACAAGCACTAAATTTTAAGCATGCATATATATTTTCATACATATATATGTATGAAAATGGAGACATCTTAAAGTTCCTAGGAGTCAAAGGCCCACTGTTTAGAACCACTATGTTAGATGTCATGGGAGCACAAAGAAATCTGAGGCAATGTCCTCGCCTTGAGAAAGAAATCTAACTAGAGAGCAAGAATATACATATACAGAAAGTAATAGACTAGTAAATTATTGAATGCAAAATAAATATTTCCAACAGTTAGTGTTCAGAGATGAGGAAAAGACACTGTGATTAAATGTAGCTATGGAGAGTTCCAGGAAGATGTAGAACCTAAGCTCAGCTTTGAAGGTTGAGGTAAGACTAGTACATAAAAAGGAAGAGACAACACTCCAAATAGGAGTAAACAGTGCAAACAAGAGAGGTAGAAAAAGAAACACATTTTGGAGTAAATAATCTGAGTAAGATAAACGGGTTTTCACAGCACAGTACAGGTGTTACCGGTTAATGGTATTTTAATCCCAACTTCCAATAGTCAGCTGGTAACACTTATTTAAATCTCTGTGCTCCTATTCCATTCTTGCTCTTAACTATCTTCTTTGGTTTTAAGAGGCAATTTTGAGAACTTACTGAAACATTTTAAAACAAAACTAAAGCAAATCAACCATTTGTGGTAGGCAAAATAATGGTCCTCCAAAAATCCCTAATCCCTGAAACCTGTGAATAGGTTACCTTACACAGCAAACATACTTTGCAGATGGAATTATGATGATAGATCTTAAAAATGGGCAACTTTCCAAGATTACCTAAGTGGGTCCAAGGCAATCACATAGGACTTAAAAGTGGAAGAGGCTGGCAGAAGATTTAGAGATACAGATAGAAGAGTCAGAAGATATTCACAGTGAGTGACTATCCTTCAAAGCTGGCTTTTATTTTACTTTATTTTAAATATGTTTTTATTGATTTCAAAGAAAGGAAGGAAGAGGGAGAGATAGAAACATCAATGATGAGAGAGATTCATTGATTGGCTGCCTCCTGCACTCCCCCTACTGGGGATCAAGCCCAAAACCAGGACATGTGCCTTGACCAGGAATTGAACTGGGACTTCCAGGTTCATAGGGTGACTGATGCTCAACCAATGAGCCACGCTGGCTGGGCCCAATGCTGGCTTTTAAAGATGGAAGAAGACGCCACAAGCCAAAGAATGCAAGCAGCCTCTAAAAACTGAGAAAAGCCCTCAGTGACAGCCAGCAAGGAAATGCAAACCTCAGTCCTACAGACTCAAGGAACTAAAAATTATGCCAACAAACTGAATAAGTAAGGAAACAGATTACTCCTCAGAGCCTCCAGAAATAAACAGAACCTTGCCAACACTTTAATTTTAGTGTGATGAGAACCATATATGATTTCTGACCTACAGAACTACAAGATAATAAATTTCTGATATTTTAAGTTATTAAACTTGCGGCAATTTGTTACACCAGAAAAACAAAATTATTTCACCATTTATAATAAAGTTATGTAAATAACAAGAAACATCTGAGCAACTTCAAAATAATCTAATCTAGAGCAGATAAAACAATCTAATCTAGATTAGACCAAATAATCTAATTAGATAAGATAATCTACAAATATTGACTTTATTTTTTAATTTCCATCTTTAATCAACATATTGCTTGACTGATGTTAAATGTTCATAATACAAACTTAAAGAAAATATGTTCAAATGTAAAGTTTGTTTTCTTTTTAAAAATACTTTTTGATAACTAAAATCAAAATATTATATCAAATAAAGACTACATGAGATAAAAAATATTCTAACAATGATATTCACAAAACCAGACCACATGAAAGAAATCACTTACTTTGAGCCCATCGATAAAGTCTTTCATAAGCTGTTTCTTGAAGCAAAGCCATCTGTTCCATAATTTCTAAACTAAAAAAAAAATTAAATATTTATTATAATTTAAACTTTAGCCAACAGCTACATCTAAGCACCTAATTATTTTGTTTAATTACAGAATGATTTGGTTACATCTTATTAGCTTTTTATCATTTTATGGAATGATTTTTCAATTTTTTATAATTAAACAAATGTCAAATTTTATTACCCTCACTCAGTTATCCAACTGCTATTTTGCTCTAAGCACATCAGGAAATAACTCCCTCCTTATCCAAAGACACATAAAGATTAAACTTTTCCAAAAAGAACCTAGAATGTTTTTTTAATTTTGGAAATATAAGGGCAATGCAATTATGAACTGAAAAGGATACTCACCCTGCTGTTTGTTGGTTCGTACGCAAGAGAACTTTGACATCATTATGAATCTGTTTTACTCTTCCCAATCCCTTGAAAAAAGCCTTTAAAATTAAGAATACAACCTTAAAAATGCTCATGTTTTCAGGTAAAATTGTATTACTCTAAAATGAAATATCACTACAAAGAAAAAAACAAATGCTTTCACCTACTCTGATCCTTTCTATGCTGATCTCAACTTCCTCTAAATTTTTATGTAAAGTGTAATATTTTATTCAAATTTTAAAACATTTATTAATTCAATGTCTACTATATGCTGAACTGTGTGCTAGCTGTCAGGGATGAAAAATTGATAAAGACAAAAATCTGTGTCCTTGGAAGTGCATAGTTTAGTGAGGGAGAAATTCAAACCTAAAGATTATTACATAAAAAAAACATGCTATGTATTACACATCTTATGCCTTAATTAAGCATGGCTTTCTTGGCATTAAAGATGATGTTTTATATATCTTTTATATACCCGTTCTTGCCCCCACATCCAAGAGTAGACTGTAGTTGGATGCGTAAGAGATGCTCATTAAATATTAAGAGTTGACAGATGCTGAACTCCAAGATACTTTTACTTTAGAAAAGTGTATTATAGCCTTAGTTTATAGATAGCCAAATAGTACTCTAAACATGAAAATAATGTGTTATTTTTCTTTGATGAATACAATTTAAATAAAAAACATCTCCTCTAATACAGTTCATTTTCTCTCCCAAGTGGGGGAAGGGTGAGATGTCAAATATTTGAAATGTGCAAAGTTGCTCAAACTATAAGGGCTGATAAGTAATGTCCCTACACACATGTAACTGCTGACATTCCAGCCTAGACTGTAAGACAATAGCAATATCAATCAAGAGCCACTCAGTAAGACTCCACCCCCACTTTAAAAACTCTTCTTGCCCTCAGACCCCAGAATAATGACAGCAAGTGTAGATTTATAGCTCCTCCCAGTTAGGAGAATGGAAGATCCCTTTCTGGAAAAACTGAATGTCTTTCAAGTAAAAAAAAAAAGACGACTTTTCCCTGTTGTTTAGCATTTTGAGAGGTTCGATAGTTCTGTCAGTTTGGAAAGAATAGCATAGGTTAAAAAATTAATTAGATGAAAAATAAGGAATTTCTAATTCCAGAAAAGACAAAAAATTGTAAAATGAAGAACATGTAACCACTGTAATGTCACTGTACTAAAATCAGAAAATGCCATGTTACTGTACTGTGAGGTATGAAGGAAAGAGAATGTGTTTGTGTAGGAGGGGACTAAGGGGAAGAAGCTAAATCCTCATATTTCATATTAGAAAATCAATAAAAAATAGTTAACATAGCTAATTAAAACATATTTTTTACATGGAAGAACATTAAGTTTATTTTTTATAATTGATCTAATATCCTGTACAGCCCCCATCCCCAGGGTAACAGGAGGAGAAAAGCACTAAATTTAGTACAAATAACTAACAGTAATCTTTAAATGCATTTGCTGGGGTAACTTTCTGCCTGTCTAGTCCCCCTACATTAAAAGAATATTCTTTTTAACTGTAGCTCTAGAATACAGAATTTACAAAAGAAGCAATTAACAGGCTTGAAATAGTTGACAAAGGACTTAAGAGATGGGGAAGAGTGGAAGAAGTGATGTAGGTTTTCTTTATAAGCCTTGTACTCTGACTTCTTTTAAAAAAGTATATGTATTGCTTTGAAAAAAAATTAAAACAATTTAAAATATGCATCTTAATTTCCAAATTTAAAACTATTTCCAAATAAAACATTTTTAGATGGTAAAACAAAGCCTTAAAATTTTCTGTATAACATCTGTAACTGCTACACTTTAAATGATTATAACAAAAGCAACATACCTCAGTAATAGGTCCTTCTCTTGTACCTCGGAGAACACTCATTTCATCAGAAGTTAGTTGGAACTTGGATAAGAAAGCATCAGCAACTTGTGCTCTTATTTCTAATCTTTGACTATAATAATAATAAAAACAAGCAATAAAAATCAAGTACACTGTGCATTTGCATAGCTTTAAAACAAATTATGTCTCTTCTTAAAATAAAGGTTTGAAAGATTCTCAACATCTTCTAATGTCTCATTTCTGTCTCAAATACCAGAAGCTCATCAGGTATGTAGGTGATAAAATTAGCTGGTATCATTCTACCTCAGATACCTGCACACAGTTAAAGGGAGTTAACAATTATGAAAAAGAAGAAAAAATTCACAAACTACATTACTAGTTCTCAGCCACTTACAGGTACTTGAAATAGTTCACATTGTAATAATAAGGTTATCTTACAGGAGAGAAATATGCCCATTTTCGACTATTTTCTTCTCAGGCACTAAAAATTCCTAAGCCACTTCAGTTTTCAGATGAAGTACATAACAACCAAAAATCAGGCCTATCGTTTTTTGTTTCTGGTGTGTTTTTTTAATTTTAAGTTAGGCCTAGAAGAACTCATTTACTAATTCTTCATAAATCTATAAAGTCAATTCTCACTTTTGCCTTCCTGGCTTTGTTTGTATACTGTGGTAATAAAAAAGTCTTTTAAAATATATTAATTGAATGCAACCTATTTAGACTAGTTGAAAATTAGGAAAAGGCACACTCTAGTTTGAAATGCAACCTGCAAGGACCTGAAGTACTGAGCAGAGTGATCATGTAAAGGCAAGTTAGGAGTAGAAACTATCTGAGCAGAACCTCAACATTCATGGATTCTGTATCTTAGCTTTGAAGATATATAAATAAAATTATAAGTATTTCACTAGTAGTATTCACAAGGCAGTAATATTCTACAACCTAATACCCAAAAAAAGGCTGACCAAAGATAAATATTAACACTATTTGTATACATAATACAATGTATCTGTTATCTTTGCTTTGTTTCTACGCTTCCATTGTGAGGTTTTAAATTCAGTCAAATGCTCCTGCTGAGTAATATAAAAAGCTAAAAAGGAAAATTCCTCCAGGTGGCAGTAACGTTCTATTTATAGCAAATGATAACATAAATCACCTAATGAAATATACAGATTTAAATGGCATGTGTCCTTAATCATAGTACTGATTATGAAAATTTACCTTAACAGGTTTGGTTTAATACTTTTTAAATTTTTTTTTTAATTTCACATTAATATATTAACTGGGTTCTTTTGTTAAATAAATAGGGAATTCTCTTTAACCATCTTCTCACTTCATGGCCAGTCCAGGAGCAAATGAGAGCAGATTTGAGTGCATCCAGGAGGCACATCGCCAACCAGGCATGAAGCTTAAAAGGAAGAGGACAGGCTAAGGGGCTGCCAAGAGGTCGTGGTGAGTACACATCCAGTTCAGGTCCCAGGAGTCAGAGGCCTTTGTTCCAGCCCTCCCAGCATACCCCAAAGGGCATGCTGGAACTGGCATGCTGGGACCGGCATGCGTTCTCCATTTCCAGAAGCCCCTTCTACAGGGGAAAGAGAAGGCAATGGGAAACAAATCCCAGAAACACTAGCAGGGAAGCAGAAGGTTCCCTCCCTGAACCTCAGCGGTGTGTCCCTGATGCCACCCACACCCTGGAAACTCATGTTAAAGCTCCGAAAGTCACAGCTGTGGCAAAGGAATGACCAAGGTCAGGGCATGGAAGGCAGGTGTGACTGGGGCAGGAGGCTGGCTGGGAACGGGATGTGGGCTGACAGTCCGACGGAAGAGGGCCTCCACGGTTAGTCACAGACCAGAGTGCAGAGAATGTGAGCAGGGCTGACGGTGTCCTCGGGAGGATCGGAGGCTAAGGATCAAGTGGCTACAAAAACCAGGGAGCTGGAATGCAGCAGAGGACGAGGTGGCCAGAGTCCCTCTTTGGGTAGAAGCTACTAGAAGCTACACGGGGGAGCCCTGAGCTCCCAAGGAGAGCCCCAGAGATGCTGAGAGGGAAATGCACTGAGCACATGTGAGCTCTGGGCTAGTGTGGGAACCAGCAGGTGCAGCTCCCAGTCAGGGGGCCCTTCCCTTCCGTCAAGGTCAGTTCCTGGTGTTTTGCAATCAGACCTGGAAGAACAAGGCCTCCCGGCACCCCCCACCCCAGATTCAGCCCCTAGGGGTGAGAAAGGAAAGCGAATGAGAGGCAGGAGGCAGAGAGTAAGGAATCTACTGGATCTTATCTTCTACAGGAAGGGGACCTTAGGCGGGGGGTAGCAGGGAGGTGGCGGAGACTGGTTCTTGGGCATGTAGACATTGTGTGGGTTGCCTGGGTTGTAATAGGTGCTGGCAGCTGCTTCTGTCGCCTTGGCTCTGGCTGCAAGAGTGGAGGGGACATCAGGGGAAATTACCGGTGGTTCCATGGGCCCAGGGTAGGGAGGTGGTGGGCGCTCACATATCCCATGGCCTTGTCCATTATGGGAGGTCCTAGATAGAACTCAGGTGCCGGTGGTGGGTAGGGGTAGCCAGGAGGGCAGGGGCACATTCCATTGGCGATTGGCAGTGGAAAGACATAGACCCCTCTGGGCAGGTAGGAGTACCCTTAGGTTCTGGGGGGAGGGAGGGTGCTTTGCCTCTGGAGACTTGAGATGACACCTGTAGCTGTTTAATACTCCTGGATAAAACTCTAACCATTATCATACAGGATTTAAAGTAATTATAAAACTTCATAAAATTCTTTGAGACCATACAAATTAACCATTTCAACTAAAATATTTTTGGAGCTTCTTTTGAATCTTTAGAGTCTTTGTTAGGTACAAAGGAAAATTAATCTCTTTATAGTTTCACTTCGTTTTTATCAAGTATTACCTATCTTGATCATACCCCTTAATCATTAAAGTTAATTCCAAAAATATGGTTTACTATATTTAAAATTGATTCATAAAATAAAAACTTTCAACCACAGGTTCTAAATCTGCAAAATATATGTTTAAGAATGACTACACTGCTAAAGCAAGGGTTTGGTATCTCAAGATGACAACTTTTAAAGTAGTGATGGAATAAATCTAATAATAAAATTATACTATTCTTTAGTTTTACCATATATATTCCTCCCAGATAAAAGTTCACAACCATTCTGGCAGAAAGTTACTGTTGGATGTATCAGCGATTTGGTTTGGGAGTATCTGTGTAATCGAATAACATTAGCAAGAACCTACAATGTGTAAAGGCCCTAAGCTGGTGTGACAAAAGGTACATATGATCCACACCTTGCCCAAATCTTCATGATAATGGAAGTATGGTATCTTTTAGAGGGTTTTTAATATCTAAATAAAAATTACATAAAACATTAACATAAAACATATAAATAGTTATTATAAATAACTTCTAGAGTATTTGAGATGTGTTCATGTACTCACTGTGTTATATATTTAAAAAATGGCAGATACAAAAAGGGGCAAATATATTCTAGGGAATAATTGCAGCAGATAAAAAATACTAGATCTATCTATATGTGCTAACAAAATGATTTACGAAGCATTTTATAGGTACAAAAAGCAAATCATAGAAAAATGTTATAGCAGCCCCCATTTATTTAAAAAAAAAAACTATACACACATATACATGAATTTTTAGGACATGTATTCATATATTGCCTGAATATTTAAAATAAACAGACTATTTAATCTTTATAATGATTTCTTCAAATCATCCCAGAACATGATTTATGAGTATTGTAGTGCTGTTTTCCCCCCTGAAAATATGCGTCTGTTGTATTTTAACGCTACCGTCTAGGCTTACCTCCACCAAATAACTTCAAAATCACAAGAAAAAGGCTAACAGAAAAAAAATGAGCATAAGATATAATCAAAACAAAAACTGAATAAATATAAATGGAAAAACAAAATAAAAAATGTTGATTCACCAATATTCAATGAAATGTAAATTAAAAGTGTGACACTATTTTTCATCTATGAAATTGGCAAAGTTTTTAATGACACTACCTAATGCTGACAAGGGTTTAATAAAAGATATTCTCATATATTGCTGATGGAAGTGTAAATGGTATATAACCTTTCTGGGGAGTAATTTACGCAATATACATCAGGATATTTTTTTAAAGTTCCTACCATTTGATTCATTAATAATATAGGAATATATCCTATATCGTAAGGAAATTATCTGAAATGCACATAATGATTTACAAGAATTTACCAAACCATTATTTTTAGTAATGAAAACAATACAAATATTCAATAACTTAAGAATGCTTTAACATATGTTGGTTTGTTCACAAGACAATGCCACCATTAAAAAATAACAACACAGTTTTTCAAAATAAAAACATAGGAAAATGCACATAAAATATTAAGTGAATAAAGTAAAATATAATTACGTAAAATAAAATATACATACTCACTCTGGGAGGAAATACACCAAAATGTTAATAGTGGCTATGTCTGGGTGGTGAAGTTATATCTAATTTTAATTTTCTTCTCTAAATTTTATACATGTAAAGAGAGAAAGAAGAAAAGAAAGAAAGAAAGAAAGAGAGAGAGAGAGAGAGAGAGAGAGAGAGAGAGAGAGAGAGAGGTCTGATGCTCCCCTGCTTCAGACATATGCTTCTGTAATATATTTTTATATGTATATTTGTACAAAAGCAACAGTTTTATATTTTTGTGTTACCAATTCAAAACCTTAAAGTAGTTTAAATAAATAACACAATTAAAACTACGAAAAAAAAATAATAATAATAAATACTGAGGTAAAATGAGAAAGCAAATAACACAGCTGAGGAAAACTACTGCAGTTAAGCGCAAAATAGCCTAAGCTTCCTAGCCACTACAGCCTATGTAGAAACAACCTGTGCTGCACAGCTTTCTTTGTCTAATAAAAAGGGAGAGGAATGGAGGAGTAACAATCCCTGATGTATGTCAAGCAGTGTTCTGCACCTATAAAAATCATTTAATCATCACATAGATGATATTCCCTTTTATCAGATGTGGAAACTGAGGCTTTGGGAGATTAATAACTTATGCATAATTAAAAATCTAATGAGATCTTACCCAAGATTTATATTAGAATTGAGATTTTTGTCTTCAAAGCCTACATTCTTTCCACATTAACATATTATACCTAAAAAAGAAACATTTACCAGAGACTATTTTTCTGAGTCCAGAGAGAAATTTGGCTAGTGGGCCTTTACAGGAGATAATAAAATATATATAATAGACAGTGATTTCAATAGTATTAAAAAAGATAGAAGAATGATCACGTAGATTTAGCCTTTCCAGATCATCAATGAAACACATCTTCTATCAACTAAACATTAAGGGGAAATGTTAAGTGGTAGTTCTATGAAGACAATGCTACATCAAACTTTACCTATTAGAGCGTCAGCTGTCACAGTGACTGACCTCCATCAAAACCAGTTGGAAAAATATTCGTATCCTGTGTACACTTACTGTCTGAATGAGAATAACATGTTATCCAAATAAGCCCATCAAATTTCTATTTCTAAAGCTAATTGCTTAACAAAGTTTCTTGTAAAAAAGAAAATTTTAAAAGTTACTTAAAAATTGAAAAAAAGAAGATGGTGGCATAGGTAAACATGGTACTCGCCACCTCCCACAACCACATCAAAATTACAACTAAAATACAGAGCAACCATCACTCTGAACCACCCGAAATCTAGCTGAACATAAGTCCTACAACTAGGGAATTAAAGAAGCAGCACCTTGAGACTGGCAGAAGGGGAAGAATCATGGAACTGGCTGGTCCCACAATCACATGTGGCAATTTAAAATTGGGAAGGTTATCTTGGATACTGAGATTTCTCCCACACCAGGCCCCCCAGCCTGGTAGATTCCATGCCAGGAAAAACCAGAGGGGATTGTGGCTGAGTGACATGAGGCTGTTAGAGTCAAAGGCAGTTCCTCTAAAAGAGCCCACACACGGACTTACTCAGACTCACTCCCTCCAAGCTCCAGCACTAAGGTAGCAGCTTGAAAGGATCTAGGGACATATGAGGAGGACCTAACTTCTCTAGAATCAGAGCAAGAGCTGGAGGGGCAGTTTTGCCCCAGACAGAAGTACTGGCAGAGGCCACTGTTCCTTTGCAGAGCCCTCCCTGCCACAGAGACCACAGGCAGGCACCATATCTGAATCTCCATCAACATGGCTCAAATTTTTCACACTGCCCTGGTGGTTCTGGGACCCTACCCTTCCCTACTTACAGGCTCACCCAAGCTTTTCCATACAACAGGCCTCTCCTGCCTCATGCTTAGAACTTTCCTAAAATCTTGTTTTCTCTCAAACAAGCAGAAGCAGGCCTCAGTGTGCCCTGTACCTCTCAATAAGTGGTCCCAGGCCTGGCACTAGCAGTAGCCCACTTTCAGTCACAGTTTGGCTTCTCCTGGGAACCTCCAAGCCCAACACAAGTAGCAACCATCTGCAGATTGCTCTGTAACTCATGCTGGGTGGCCCCAGGCAGGGCATTGGCAGTGGCTGACTCTTCACTTCCTGGGAGGCTCCAGAGCCATTGCACCTGATGGTCAGCTTCAACCATGGCAGATTAAAACCCTACCACCTCCACGAGTAACACACTCAAGGGGCGGACTTGGTGAGCACCAAAGCCCCAATGAAGCAAGTCCTGCTCCATGGGACAGGTTCCTGCACAGTAGCTCCTTCACTGTAGTCACAGCCAATCCTTGTAACTGATTGGCCTGGGGGGTCAATCCCTCCCCGTGACACCATTAAACAAGGCTCAACTACAATAGGACAGTGCACACAGCTCACACAAGGGTGCCCATCTCAGGTGACTGGGGAGGCTGAGCCACTGGGCCCTACAGGACATCTACTACAAAAAGCCACTTTACCAAGTCTGGGAGACATATAAGATCTATATAATACATAGAACACACACCAGGAAGCAGCCAAAATGCAGACAAAGGAACATGTCACAAATGAAAGAATAGGAGAAATCTCCAGAATAAGAACTAAATGAAATGTAAGCAAGAAAACTACCAGATACAAAGTACAAAACAATGGTTATAAGGATGCTTGAGGAACTTACTGAGAACTTCAAGAATCTTAATGAGAACTTCAAAGACCTTAGTGAGAACATCAACAACATAAAAAGAACCAGTCAGGAATGAAGGATGTACTAATTGAAATAGAGAATAATTTACAGTGAATCAACAGTAGAGTAGAGGATGTCAAGAATCAAATCAAGAATTTGGAATATAAGAAAACAAAAAACACCAAATCAGAACAGCAAAAAAAAATATGAAGATAGTGTAAGGAGCCTCTGGGACAACTTCAAGGGTACCAATATTTGCATCATGGGTATGCCAGAAGGAGAAGAGAATGAAGAAGAAATTGAAAACCTACTTGAAAAAATAATGACAGAAAACTTCCCTTACCTGCTGAAAGAAAGAGACTTACAAGTCCAGGAAGCAGGGAGGGTCCCAAACAAGATGAATCCAAAGAGGCCCATACCAAGACACATCATAATTAAAATAGCAAAGGTTAAAAACAAAGATTGATTCTTAAAAGCGGCAAGAGAAAAGCAATTAGTTACCTACAAGGGAGCGCCCATACAACTGTCAGCTGATTTCTCAACAGAAACTTTGCAGGCCAGAAGGAAGTGTCAAGAAATAGTCAAAGTGATGAAAAGCAAGGACCTACAACCAAGATTACGCTACTCAGCAAAGCTATCATTTAGAATTGAAGGTCAGATAAAGAGTTTCCCAGACAAGAAAAAGCTAAAGGAGTTCACCACCACCAAACCAGTATTATACAAAATGTTAAAGGGTCTTCTTTAAGAAGGAAAAAAAAGATCAAAATGTGAACAACAAAATGGCAATAAATACATATCTATCAAGTGAATCTAAAAATCAAAATAAACCAACAAGCAGAACAGAAACAGATTCATAGATACAGAGAACATTTTGACGGTTGCCAGATGGGAGGGGATGTTGGTGAAAAAGGTGAAGGGATTTAGAAGTATGAATTAGTCATAGTCCATGGACACAGACAATGGACAGGTGAAGACCTGGGATGGAGTGGAAGATGGGTAGGGGGGAACAAAGGGGGACATCTGTAATACTCTCAACAATAACATAGTATTTTTTGAAATGGAAAATAAAAACTCTCTGCCAGCTCCTAGGAATCTGTTATCATATTTTCTGCTACGCTATTTTCATTTGATACAGTCACACAAATGTCCACTTGGCACAACATATCTATAGCCCTTGGGATACTAGAATGTCACAAATTTTCACTTGCCAAAAGCATACCAGGCCAAAACACTTTGATAGGCTTACTAAAATAATGAACATAACCTTACTTAAATAGTTTTGAGAAAATATGAATAGAAGCACAGTATTCTAATATTGCCTCCTGTAGACATTAATTGTAATACCATTTATGTTACAAGCTCCAATACAATGCTTATTTTTCAGTTTTAATTTTATGTTCCTTTCCTGACATTAGAATAGTTGCATTCCATATCCATGCACTCAAAAATTTTTTATTGAATCCACGTTTTAGGTACTGGAGACAGAAGGAGAATAAGAAATTGTCACTGTTCTCAAGGAGCTCACAAATCAGTAGGAAAAAGAGACAATCAAATCAACAGTAAATTACAAAAGACATTACAATACATGAATCCATATTATACTCATCTTCATTCACACATTGATTCAGTCAACAATTATTAGTATACCTATTTGTAAACCACTCCAAAAAGAATTTATATAATTAACTCCTGAATACACCAGAGAAAACTGCTCATAGTTAAAAGAGAGACAATGATTGTTAAAAAAATTTATTAAAAATCTAAAAATACTTACATTTTTAAAAGCAATCATTTTTTAATTCTACAGCAAACAATAAACAACACACTGTCACCGCCAAAGAAGGAATACTCTCTTAACCTCAATATCAAGTTTAATGTTCCTAAGCTCTTGTTTTATGTTTATTTTACTCTTGGACAATAGCTTAGAACCTTATATGTTGTATCAATTTTGAATCATGTTTTTTATTATTTTAAGTTTGATTTGGTTTTATCTATAATTTTCTGCCTATTTAATCTCCAAATTAATGAAGAGGTGATTATATAAGGAAAAACTTACCTTTCAGCTTGAAGCTTAGTGGTTTTAACTATTAAATCTTGAGTCTGTTCCTTTGCTGCCTAAAATTATAAACATATCTAGTATCAGTACATTTCAATTTTATTATACTTCAGAAAACTATTACTACCACTTACTGAGTTCAGACTTATAGCAAATGAGATCACACTCCACAACTCAAAAGTTTATAAAATGCCTGAGTCGTAACTGAAACAGAAGTTTTATGGTTCATACACTACTTTACCAAGAGGAACTCACTCAATGTTCTCAAAACACACATAATACTAAGGCTTACAGGAAAGAAAAGGATATCAAGATGCTTACTAAGGAATTTAACAGTTCATGATGCTTTTTGTGAAACAGAAGCATTGGGAAGAGCAAGTCAAGAATGATGAATATGACTTCAGTTATGCACATGTTGAGATTCCATGAGACCTGTAAGTGGAGTTGTAAGTTAAGTCACTAAAATACTATAGAACGTGTCAGAAATGCCCAAGATGGAGATAAAAATTTGGAAGCTGAGATATACAAACTACCCTTCATATAGGATTTTAGTTAAGATTAGAGGCAGCCCCACCTAAAGGACACAGGGCTGTGTCTGACCAAGTTTCATACCAAGCATTCCTCCCTCCCACAATTCAGAGCTGAAAGGATCGGGAGTGAAAACTTGAAAAATAAGGTGTTCTAACCAAAAATAGGCAAATATTTATAAAGTAGATTGAAACAGAAGACAAATGTAGTCAATCAGATTCTCTCAAAGACCTCAACAAAGGCATTTAACAATGAAGAAACAAGTGGTTGTAAGGCAAAAAGAGACAGAGGGTCCATGCCTTAAGGGGATATTAAGTGAGCCAGAATTATATATATATATACATAAAGCCACTAGTGAACAGAAATTATAAAGTAGACAAAAACACAAGAGCGGAGGGCAGTCTGTTAAAAAAGGGATACCAGAAAAAACACATGAAGATGCTGGGTCATTTTCATGCTAGGTCAGTACAAAAAAGAGGCAATGTTCCTAGAGCTAATGTTCCTAGAGCTGCATTAGTTAGATCTAAAAACACCCCCAACCACCACCAAGTTCTGGGTTCTTAAAGGCCTAATCCAGATTGTCAATGAAATTTTCTGTTTTACTGATTTATACACCTCGTGTCAGTCAGTAACAGAGCCCCACCACCATTTCTAGGGAAGCTATTTAGAGTCTGTGTTCCTTGCAACCAAATAAAGTGCCCAACAAATAGTAGATATTTTTAAGAAAATAGATTTAAACCTAAATAATTCAGCAGATCACAAACTTTTAATGAATGGAACTGACCATGATAGCTCCCATGGTAGTCTTCTAAAATTATCATTCTTCAAATCCAGTAACTTCTTCAAATGCTTATCTTTCCTAATGTCATTTTGCTTTAAAGATCCACTTCCACCCTTTATCTTGCCTTGTACAATTTTTTAAAATATACTATTTCAATTCTAAAACTTACTTACATTTTAATATTTGTGAAAAAAAGAGTTCTTCACAAAATCACTATCATAAAATGCTTACTGGCTTCTTTTTAGTCTCAGTCATTATGAGGGTATGTCTTATAAACAGCACTGTCAATTAATCACTGAAATATTATATTTGAGTACAATGTTATGCAATAAGAATTTTTGAGTATTTCCTGACTCTTCACTTACAAATTGTAGTGAGGATTCCAAAATAATGTTTAATAATACTAGTAAAGATCATTATCCTAAAACAATTTTCAGACAATTTATCTTAAATATTAAAGATTACTATTTTTCATTAAATAAGAAACATATCACTCCAAATATAATTTATTAAAGTAAAACCACAGCCAAAGGGATAAACCATAGCATGCAAAAAATTACTAATTAAATTTCTAAATGTATCTCATAATATCAATTTCTAAAATGTCCCAAATCCAAAGCATTTTAGAAAAAAATAATTAACTAATTAAATTATAACACCCTACAAGTAAAGCCCTTATAACACCTTATAATGTAAAAGAGAGGGGAGTTACCAAGAAATACTTCTCTTTATAAATAAATGAATTGAAAACACTATTCTAGAGTTGATAGTATAAATGGGTACTATTAAAATTACAACAAAACTATATCCAAATAAATTACTGCCAGTAAATGAACAAAACTTTCAAAATCATGGATCTAATACCTACTTATCTAAGAATCAAAAATGAATGTATTATTCTGGCCAGTTTTGCTCAGTGGTTAGATCGTCAACTACAGACCACCAGGTTGTGAGTTCAATTCCAGTTCAAGGGCACGTACCTCAGTTGCAGGCTCAATCCCTGCCCTGGTCAGGGTGCATTCAGGAGGCAACCAATCAATGTGTCTCTCTCATGTCAATGTTTCTCTCTCTCTCTCTCCCCCCCTCCTCTCTAAAAATCAATAGAAAAAAATATCCTTGGGTGAAGATTAACAAACAAACAAGCAAAAGAATGTATCACACGTAAGTGAAATAACATGATTCTTGTCCTTTTCCACCTAACTTATTTCACTTAGGATGGTGAGTACTCACTGCAATGCAGATCATGTATATAGAATTGTACACCTGAAACCTATAAAATGTTATTAACCAATAATACCCCCAATAAATTTAATTAAATTAAAATAATGAATGTAAACAGTAAGTAGTATAAAATATTTTTAAATATTCAGTATAAAAACTATGAGGATATCTTGCAAGTGCTGATAATGTTCTACATCTTGATTACTAATGGTTGATTCACAGGTGTATAAAACTATGAAAATACATGGATTTGTACACTTCAAATAGATGTAGTTTATTATTGTATATAAATTACTTCTCAGTAAAGTTGAGATAAAAAAAAGAAAGAAAAAAGTTTTATGCCATTATAGGGAAGAAAGAAGACTGACGATCCAAAGAAAATACAAAGGACAAAATAGATGACACTTTGGGATTTAAAATACATATAAACTGTTTTGAAAGTAGCATAGAGTAATACTTTGATCTTTTACACTTCAAAATAGGTATGATAAAAAGAATAAAAATATAATTAAAGACAAGAATTAGAAAATAAGAGGCAATACATTAAGAAGAGGAAACTAACGTAACACAAAATATATGATTAACATTACAAAATAAATACAAGAGTATAATACAGAAAACCTTATAAAGTATAGTATGAAAAAAGGCATTAAATCATAGAAGCTACAAGATGAGAAAAGGAAATTTTTAAAAAGTTAAAAACAAAAGTCAAATAAAGTCAATTAAGCAAAAGAAGTAACATGCAAAAAAAAGTGAAATGGCAACAATTAGCAATTTATATGGTTATTTAAGTAGAGTATTAACAAAGATCTGAAGATTAGAAAATAAATATGCCAATAATATCTGATATATTATTTAAGAATAAAAAAGTTTAGACAAGACTACGAAAGCTAAAATTTTAGAAACAGGGAATCAGCTAGTTCTACAGACAGATCACACAAGTCACTACAATTATTTTGTGGAATGTGCATAGATTCATGATTCTTCCTACAATAATTATAGCTGTCAATAAGTCTAAGAGAGTCTTACAAGTAAAACTTTGGAATAAAAATGTGAAGATAGTAGCCATAATCATGAAAGACACTTAACTTAGGAAGAACCTATTCTATTCACTACTCCAGAATTAGATGACTGAGGGTAATTAGATCAAATGCTAACTCTACAGCCAAACTAGATGTTCAGAACAGCTTTAATAAACAGACTATGAGTGAAAGTATACATATTTTCCTGAGATTTTTTTTGTTTTAGTCGGAGCATGAATCATAATTAAGCTGGTCTTTATCAGGCATAGCATTAGTTTGAACTTACTCCTAAGGCTTTCTATTATGGAATTAATTTCTACTGGGCTTACGGGATATTTATGGGATTAAAAGGTTTATCAAAATTCTACACAATTAACTCTGGAGCAGCATTTCAAAATATGAAGACTTCTGGAATTAACTGAACAATACTACAAACTTCCTACAGGGCATGATGTAGTAAATAACCATACATTTTGTAGACCTATCCAAGAGTTACTTTGTACCAGGAACTATGCTAAAATCAAGCCATTATACAGTACCTGCAGGCGACTTGTCATATCTTGACAACAGCTACTCATTGCTTGAACATCTTCATTTATGCTTTCAAGTTCCTAAAAAAGGGGAAAAGGAACATCATTAAATATACTGTTAAAAAAAATTTCTCTTCTTAGCCAAATCCTGATTTTCAACCCAGGAATTTTTTTGACCAAGACATGACAAAATATCCCATATCTAAGACTGGAAATTATTAAAAGGAAATTACAAAAAAACTAGTGAAATAATAAAAAACAGCAAATGCTTTAAAAATATTAATACCTCTGTATTCAGAAATTCTAATACTAAGAGTTTCTCCTAAGGAATTAATCAGATAAGTGTATGACAATATACTTGAGGATGATCAACACAGTTGCCTAAAACAAACGGAAAATGTGAAACACTTCCAACCACACAATGGAAATCTGAGCATACATTATCACTGAGTATGTGTGTGTACACACACGCGTACACACACTTACTGACTATATAAGGTTAAAAAAGTATTATGAAACAATACATAATGTCTCCCCATTTTTTAGAAAAATATATATATATATATATATGTGCAAAAGAACACAGAAAAGGCCATAGAATAAAATACTACCAATAGTTATTTCTGGATAACGGGCTCATAAATAAATTGTTCTTTCTACTTCTGACTTTATTATCTAACTTTTCTATGATGAATTATTTGTAACTTTTAATTAATAAAACAAACAAATTTGAAAACCCCACAAATAGTGCCTATTTTTCTAAAGTCATCACATATTAAATCATGCCACAGATCTGATAATTTTCACAGTAACATTCTCTCCATATGTATTTCCAACCCCAGCCCCCCCAAATACATATGAATTTAATTGGTTACTAAGTCTTACCATTTACACCCCTAAATGTATATGTCTTATCCATTTCCTTTCTACTATCCAAACAACTACTAATTTAGTTTGGGTCAACTGTTATCTCTTCCATGGAATGATTTTTTTTTTTAAGTCTTCTAATAGGTCTTCAGACTCTACACTCTTTGTTGAACCATCCTCTAGATTTGACTGAACCAATATCTTACTATGAAAATATATTGTCACAAAATCACACTTAGCTTCATACTTTGCTGTTATCTTCTTTTTCCCAATTCAGTTCGGTGTCACATAAAAGAAAGATATGCAAGGAAAGTGAGTTTCAGTGGTAAACAGGGTCTTACTGTTATCACTTTCAACACAATGCTCATACCTTCCAATAGAAACTGGACAGTTTTATGAAGGGACTGAACAATCAGGGGCAAAAGATAAGAAAGCAGCTAAGCACTGGCCAAGTAGCTCAGTTGCTTAGAGCGTTGTCTCAAAACGCCAAGGTTGCACGTTCAGAACATCCCTGGTCAGGGCACATACAAGAATCAACCAATGAATGCATAAATAAGTGGAACAAAAAAAATTGATGTTTTTCTCTCTCTCTTTCCCTTTTTGTCTCTAAAATCAATAAATAAAAATTTAGTAAAAAACAAAAAAGAAGAAGAAAGAAAGAAGCCAAGCAGGGCTATAAGTAAAACATAAGGAAAAAACCAGAGTTAGGAAATCACTTATAAGAATATGAGCATAAATCTTAGTTCTAGAATTAAGAATTTTTCCCCTTCTCTCTATTAAGTACTTTAAATTATAAAAAGTATAGCACCAGATATTTTCAAATGTTACTCTTTATATTTTACTATAATCAGTATGTAATTCAAGTTACTAAACTAAGTCCTAAACTGTTTTGACATAATAAAGTATGATATCAATTAATGTCAGCAATAGCAGATACACAAACCCATCTCCCCATTCCCTCAAATCTTACCATATAATCTAATAAAACTAGTACTATGACATTATCAGTCAGCTAGGTCAAGAATAACTACTCCTAATATTATATTTACTTTAGCTACCATAATACACTAAGTTGGTTTGCTTTGTAAATTAATAGAAATTATATATCTTAATATATTACTTAAATGCAGAGATCTGCTAAATTGTAATTCAAGGGCCTTTTACATTGTTTGTAAAGTCTTGGAACTTAAAGTGTCTTCTTTTTTCCCCAACTAAATAAAATTATAGGTTGTGAAATACAACTAGAGTATCATCAATTCTTTAAAATCTTTTTTATTATCTGGAATTTTCAAAAATATCCAAAAGTTGAGATAATATGAATGCCCATGTACATATCATCTGGTTCAACAATTACAAACTTGTGCGTGACCACCTTCGTTTCATCTCTCTACACACTTTCTTCTCTCTCCCCATCCACTTGCTCCTTCCCCCACAAACTGAATCATTTTGAATTCCAAATATAATTTCATCAATAAATGTATCCATATATACTTCTAAGAGGACTCTTAAAAAAAATCACAATGCTATTTACACATCTAAACATTTAACAATAACCTCCTAATATAAAATATCTAGTAAGTGATCAAATTTCCCCAATTGTCTCAATTTCTTTCAATCTGTTCAAATAAGGAACCAAAGAATATTCACAAATAGTAACTGAATATTTCTCTATTTCTTTTATTATTATTATTGCTTTGAGAGCAAGAGAGAGAGAGGAACATCAATTTGCTGTTCCACTTATTTATACATTCAGATCGAACCCACAACCTTGGCATATCGGGACAACACTCTAACCAACTAGCAACCCAGGGAACGCTTTTTTTTTTTTTTTTTACAATTTATTTGTTGAAGAAACCAGTTCATTTGCCCATACAGTTTCTGACATTCCAGATTTTCCTGAGTCTTCATAGTGTTAATATACTCCTCTGTCACCTGTTATTTCCTATAAACTGCAGCAGTTAGATCTAGAAGCTTGATTATATCTGGTTCAATTTTCTGGCAAGAATTCTGGTGTTGTATACCTTTATTGATAGTCATATATAATGTTTGTTCCTCTTTTTATGAGGTTAGCAGCTAGTGATGACCAAAGGCTAGATCAGCGGTTCTCAACTGGGGCAATTTTGCCCTCCAAGGGGGCATTTGGCATTGTCTGGAGATATTTTTGATTGCAATAACTGGGGAGAAAGTGGTGCTACTGGCATCTAGTGTGCAGAGGCTAGGGATGCTACTAAACATTCTATATTGCAGAAGATAGTCCTCAATAATTACCTGGCCCAAAATGTCAATCATGCCAAGGTTGAAAAACCCTAAGCTAGACCCACACATTCAAGAGTGGTTGCAACTTCTAATCTAGTTCTATCATTTCTTCTTCATTTATTAGATGGAATATTTCTATAAAGAAAAGCTTTGCCCAGCTGGCATTGCTCAGTGGTTGAGCATCAACCTATGAACCAGGAGATCATGGTTCGATTTCCAGTCAGAACACATGCCAGGTTGTGGCGTTGATCCCTAGCAGGGGGTGTGCAGGAGGCAGCCAATCAATGACTCTCTCTCATGATTGGTGTTTCTATCTCTCTCTCCCTTTTCCTTCCTCTTTCTGAAATTTAAAAAACAAAAAAGAAAAGAAAAGAAAAGCTGGCCCTCAACAACCACAGGTAGTTGGTACAAAAGACAGGATAAATGTTTGATGCTTTCCTTTTATTTAGCAGTTTTCAAAATAATTAAGTTGGTTACCTTATATCCATGAAAGATAACTAATAAGGGTTCTGTTTGGTTTTCAATATGATTATGAATTCATGGACTACACATGAATTCATTGTTTCAACCCACCAAGTTATTCTTATTGATGCTCAAACGGTCCTATGTTTGGCCAGTAGAAGCCTCTTCAAGTAGCTCCAGTCTTTCTGATAATTTCCCAATAGTCATAGCTTCCTTGCTTTATGGTACTGTTAAGATTGTTTCTTTCAGTGAAAAGGGGTGTTTAGAGACTCCAGTCTGGATGTGCTCATCACTACTACTTCTTCCTTATTTTGGTGAACACCACTTAACTTTCCTTTTAAACTTCCAGATTATTATCCTTTAATCAGTAAAATCCTCCTGTTTAAAATGTTTTTATTAAGTACTCACTGAAACCATGTATAACTCTCCCATACAATTCACACAGAAATATTAACTATATAATATTATGTTATATTAACATAATTAATATATTACATGATAAATAAAATAGAACATAAAAAATATAACTCATTTTTACCCCATGATGAGTAGACTGTTCATTCAAATATGAGGAATCATTATTTACATACTTAAGTATCTCCATTGGAGATAATTAAGATTAGCCCCTCCAAGGAAGGTTCATTCAATGAGGGACTATCTCTACTGGAAAACCGATCAGAGAAAAATTTTTTTATTGTTTAAAAAGCTAAAATTCCTAACAGAATATCCTAGAACATAACTTTCTAATTACCAGCATTAGTGGAAGTCACAGATTCAGAAATCACGCTAATCCAAAGATCTAGATGCTTCAGAAGTAAATTTTCTATTTGAACATGAAACATGAATAGCAAATATGTCAACCTAATTCATAAAAATACTTAGTACAGAGCCAGGTATACAGTAAATTTTCAATAAATGCTTAATGAAAAGAGTTTACATACTTCCTTCACTTCCTTGAAAATGCTTACAAATTCTTCATTGATGGCTAAACTTCTGCGTTCAATATCTCCGCGTAAATTTCTTCGAGTCCGCAAACTATTTTCAACAAAAAAGGTTGAAAGTGCCTTAAGAGCTTCCAACATCTCCTAAATAATTGATAGAAAAAAAATTATTAGGATCAATTTTCAAATGTTTTCTTAATCTCAAGCCAAAAATTAATGAAATCCTTTTCAAATAATTTTTTTCCATTAAAAAACCCAATTTAGATGTGGACAGCTATTTTGCAAAGAAATACAGCTTGAGCCCACAAATCATAGACAGTACTTAGATAACAACAACAAAAACTAGTAAATACTATTTCACTTTAGCCATGAGCAGGTTCTTTCGCGTTACATTACATAAAATATAATGTAAATAAGAAATAAAATAAAGTATTACATAAAATAATTTCATATTTTAGTTGTTTTCACTTGTCAGTGGAAATGCTCAATTATACCTAGCCCCGTTCTCCCGGTCCTCCTGGCCCCCGATTCGCGTTGGCTTAACTTGTAATCTGCGCTTCGGCATCAGTTTCCCACCCAGCCCCGAACGCTCCCGGCTCAGAGCCGCCTCCGAGGTTGGAGAAAGGGACTCCACGGTTTGCCTCCGGGATCCAAAGTTTTCAATAGGAGCAGTACCCAGGAAACCCCTTCGCTTTTGCAGGGGCCCCTCGCCTCCCCCGTCTCACCCTCTCCGCGCAGGTCTGGGGTGCCTCCGCGGTGCGCAGGAGGGGTGCGGGAGTGGGTGCCGGCCAGACGCCGCCCCTGGCCCGGCTCAGCCCCGCGAGCGACGCGGGTACCCGGCCCTGCCAGCGCCGGTTACCTTGTCATTGTCCAGCCGAGTCTCCAGAATCTTATGCAGCTTCCGCGACAGCGGGTTGTTGGGCTGCGCCGAGGTCCCGCCGGCCCCATTGCTGAGGCCGTTGGCAGCCCCGGACGCAGGGACTGCGACTACTTCCCCGCTACCCTCGGCCATAGCGCCCCGGGTCCAGCCCCAAGCTCGGCCGCGGCCACCTCAGCCCGGCCGCGCGAGTACTGCGCGTGCGCAGAGTACCGCGCATGCGCCCCTGGGAAGGCTCTGCGGAGACTCCGCCGCTCAGCCAGGCTGGTGGGAGCGAGGAAGGGGCGGGGAGTTAGAGGGAGGCGGAGCGAAAACCTCAGCGTGGGAGGGGTGACCGACGGGGTCGGGAATGGCCGTACATAGAGCTCGGAGTTAATATTTATAGGATTAAAAGGATTTCGGAATCCTGAATCTAAGAAAGTACAAACTAAGTATTAGGAAAATACAACCAGACCTATGCCTTGACATATAAGTTCACTAAAAGTTAATTGAAATTAAATTCACCTCACCCGAATGCTTTTCTTTTTTAATTTTATTTTATACTTTATTTTTTCCATCACCATTTATCCCCTCTATGCCCTCTTCCACCTCCATCCACTCCTCTCCCCCACCCTTCCCCTTTTTGTAAAAAAGCATTTATTGAAGGTATTTTATGAGCCAGGTACTCCGTTAGGCATTGGAGGTTCTACATTTTGTGTCTGAGACAAAAGACTTAATAAATGTTATTAGATTGGGATTAGTGAAGAAAAAAACGAAGTACTGTGCAATTAAATAGTAATGGAAAGGCCTGCTTCACCCAGGAAGGTCTGGAAAGTAATTGCCCATTAAACAGATTTGAAGAATATAAAATACAGAGTAAAATCATTCCCAGGCAGGAGAAAGTGTAAATGCAAAGGCCCCAAGCCAAGAAAGAATTTGTTCCACAAACTGCCAAAGCTGGTGTGGCTGTAAATAACAAGGAAATAAGTAACAAGATGAGAAATATATTCCTAGGAAGGTCTAGAGAACAAATATATATATTTTTTTCTTTTCTCACCTTTTAAATTTTGGGTCAGAATAAAATCCCTGAACCTCTTGTGGTTCATCTGTCTGTTTTTAAGCCAGTACCATGATGTTTTAATTCATATAGCCTTGTAGTATAGTTTGATACCAGGTTCTTCTTTCTCAATATTGCTTTGTCTAGTCACGGTCTTTTGTAATTCCATATAAATTTTAGAATTATTTGTTCTATTTCTATGAAAAATGCCTTTGGTATTTTAATAGAGGTGCATTGAATCTATAGATTGCTTTGGGTAGTATGGACATTTTAACTCTATTGTTCTTCCTATCCATGAGCACAGTATATACTTCCATTTATTTGTATCTTTTTCACTTTCTTAAATGTCTTATAATTTTCTGAGTACAGGTCTTTTATCTCCTTGGTTAAATTTATTACTAGGTATTTTATTTTCTGATGCTTTATTGTTTTATTAATTTCTCTTCTGAAAGTTCATTATGGGTGCATAAAAGTGCAACAGATTTCTGAATATTGATTTCGTATCCTGTTATTTTACTCAATTCATTTATCAATTCTAGTAGGTTTTTTGGTGAATCTTTAGGGTTCTCTCTATATAATATAATGTCATCTGCAAATAATGACAGTTTTCCTTCTTCCTTTCCAATTTGGATGCCTTTATTTCTTCTTGTCTAATTGCTCTGGCTAGAACTTCCAACACTATGTTGAATAAGAGTAGTGAAAGTAAACATCCTTGTCTTATTCCTGATCTTAAGAGAAATAATGCTTTTAGCTTTTTCCCATTGAATAAGATGTTAGCTGTGAGTTTGTCATATATGGCTGTTATTATGTTGAGGTATGTTCCCTCTGTTCTTACTTTGCTGAGAGTTTTTATCATAAATGGGTGCTGAATTTTATCAAATACTTTTTCTGCATCTATTAATATGATCATGTGATTTTTATCCTTCATTTTGTTTATGTGGTTATCACATTTGTTGATTTGTGGACATGGTACCAAAATTGCATCCCTGTAATAAATCCCACTTAATCATGGTGTGTGATCATTTTGCTGTATTTCTAAATATGGTTTGCTAATATTTTTTTAAGAATTTTTGCATCTATGATCATCAGGGATATAGGCTTATAATTTTCTTTTTCTGTAGGTTTGTGTGTGGATTTGGAATCAGGATAATGCTGGCCTCTTAAAATGAGCTTGGAAATCTTCCCTTCTCTTGAATTTTTTGGAATAGTTTGAGAAGCATAGGTGTTATTTCTTCTGTGAAGCCATCTTGTCCTGGGCTTTTGTTTGTTGGGAGGTTTTTTTATTACTGCTTCAGTTTTGTTCATTGTAATTGGCCTGTTCAGATTTTCTGTTTTTCTTGATTCAGTCTTGGGAGGTTGTACGTTTCTAGAAATTTAACCATTTCTTCCACAATGTCCAATTTGCAGGCATATTAATTGTTGGTAGCATTTCTATATGCTCTGTATTTTTCTGGTGTCATTTGTTACTTCTCTTTCATTTCTTATTTTATTTATTTGGGTCTTTTTTTTCTTTGTTTTCTTTTTTTGATAAGTCTCTTTAAAGGTTTCTCAATCTTGCTTATCTTTTCAAAGAACCAGCTTTTGGTTTCATTGATCTTTTATATTGTTTTTTCAGACTCTATTTTGTTTATTTTTGCTCTAATCTTTATTATTTCCTCCCTTCTACTTTAGACTTTGTTCGTTATTGTTTTTCTAGTTCCTTTAGGTGTAAGGTTATATTGTTTATTTGAGATTTTTTTTCTTATTTCTTGAGGTAGGCTGTATTGCTATGAATTTTTCTCTTAGAACTGTTTTCACTGTGTCCCATAGATTTTCAGGTTATTGTGTTTACATAGCACAAAGTATCTTTTGATATCTTCCTTGATTGATCTCATTGTTAACCCATTCATTGTTTAGTAACATGTTATTTAGCCTCCACATGTTTGTGTGTTTTTTAGTTTTTTTCTTGTAATTGATTTCTAGTTTCATACCATTACGGTCAGAGAAGATGCTTGTTATGATTTGTCTTCTTAAATTTATTGAGACTTGTTTTGTGGCCTAACGTGGTCTATTTTGGAAAATGTGCAGTTGAAAAGAATGTATATTCTGCTGCTTTGGGGTGAAATACTCTGCAAATATCAATTAAAACTACCTAGCCTAATGTGTCATTTAAGGCCACTGTTCCTTTGTTGACGTTTTGGCTAGAAGATCTATCCATTGATGTTGATAGGGTGTTAAAGTCCCGTATTACAATTGTATTTTTGTCTATCTCAACCTTTATGTCTGTCAAGATTTGCTTTATATATTTAGATGTTTTTATGTTAGGTACATAAATGTTCACACCGGTTATATCCTCTTGTTGAATTGATTCCTTGATCATTATGTAGTGTCCTTCTTTGTCTCCTATTATACCCTTTGTTTTAAAGCCTATTTTGTCTAAGTATTGCTACCCCAGCTTTTTCATGTTTCAATTTGCATAAAATATCTTTTTCTATCTCTTTACTTTCTGTGTATGTCTTTCCATCTGAGGTGGGTCTTTTGTAGACAACACATATATAGGTTTTGTTTTGTTATCCATTCATCTACCCTATCTGTTTTAATTAATCCATTTACATTGGAAATGATTATGATAGGTATTTAATCATTGTCATTTTATTATTCAACTTTATGATTCCTCCCTTTTTTATGCAATTTCATTGACATTTCTTATAATACTAGTTTGTTGGTGATGAACTAGATTAGCTTTTTTTTTTTGTCTGAAGCTTTTTTTTTTTTTTTTTTTTTGTCTGGGAAGCTCTTTATCTATCCTTCAATTCTAAATGATAGCCTTGCAGGGTAGAGTAGTCTTGGTTGTAGGTCCTTATTTTTTATCACTTTGAATATTTTGAGCCAATCCTTTCTGGCCTGCAAAGTTTCTGTTAAGAAATCAGCTGATAGTCTTATAGGAGCTCTCTTGTGGGTAACTAACTGTATTTCTCTTGCTGCTTTTTAATTTTTCTCTTTGTCTTTAACATTTTCCATTTTAATTATGATGTGTCTTGATGTGGGCTCTTTAGGTTCATCTTGTTTGGGATTCACTGTACTTCCTGGACTTGTATGTCTTTTGTTTTTACCAGATTAGGGAAGTTTTCGGTTATTATTTCTTCAAATAGGTTCTGGATTTCTTGCTCTCTCTCTTCTCCCTCTGGTACCACAATGATGAGACTGTTGTCCCAGAGCTCTTTTAAACTATCCTTATTTCTTAAAATTCTTTTTTATGTTTGGTGTTGTGATTGGTGTTTTCTGCTACCTTGTCTTCCAAATTGCTGATTTGATCCTCTGCTTTAATCTGCTGTTGATTCCTCTTAGTGTATTCCTTATTTCAGTTATTGTATTCTTTCTGACTAGTTCTTTTTTATGATTTCTTTGTCTTTTTTTTATGCTTACTATCTCTTTGTTGACATTCTTACCAAGTCCTTTGAACATCCTTATAACCATTGTTTTGAACTCTATCTGGTAGTTTGCTTGCCTCCATTTCATTTCGGTATTTTTCTAGAGATTTCTCCTATTCTTTAATATGGGACATGTTTCTTTGTCTCTTCATTTTGGCTGCTTCTCTGTGTTTGTTTTTACATTAGGCAGGTTCCTATATCTCCCAGTCTTAGTAGGGTATACTTATATAGTAGGTGTTTTGTGGGGCCCAGTGGTCTCCCTGATCACCTGAGCTGGGTGCTCTAGAAGTTTCCCTTTTGTGGGTTGTGTATGCCCTCCTATTGTTTTTGAATCTTGGTTGCTGTTGTCATGTCACTGGGTAGGATTGACCCTTAGGATAGCTGGCTGTGAAGAGTAGCCATGACCATAGCCTAAAAGATGATAGACAGGGGCTGACCCCAAGGAGCAGAATTCACCCTAGCAGGATATGGTCCCTGCTGAGGCCTCTCTTTGGGTACGCTACTTATTAAGCTAATCAAATGGTGCTATGTTGTGGTCTGAAACCAACCACTGGGTATGTTGGTTCTTCTGGGGACTCTTGAGAGGGACTCCAGTGTAGGTCAATGTCAGAGGATGCCTGTAACTGGCTTGGGGCTACGTGTTAGGAACTACAAAACTATCAGTGGTTGGTATCTGCCTGACTAGTGCCTGGGTGTGCCTGGGAAAGGCAAAACTGCAAACTGAGGCCAACTGCCACCAGTACCTGCCCTGGACCAGGTCATCAAAAGGCCCAAGGCAAGCAGAGGCTTGCCACTGCTGCCTCTAAGGCATAGCCATTGAAAGGACCATGGGCAGTACACAAGTTGCCTGAGGCAGGGTCTCAGGACATTACCAAGATGGGGCAAGTTATGTTCACCAGGTTAATACAGATTCAGATTTGGCACCAATGCCGGGCCTGAGGCCACTCAGCAAGAGTCTCAGGGTATATGGAAGTCAGCTGCCACCCTCCCAGGGCCCGCAGACCTTTGCAGTAGGCAGGGTCTCAGGGATTCATCAGGCTAAACTGGTGGAGTTCACCAGATTAATGCAGATTAAAATTTGGACCTGTGAGGGGAAATTTCCATACAGAAAAGGTGGCACCTGTTGACTGTGCAGGAGGACAGCCCTTGCCCTGAAGCCACACAATTCAGTTTCTCCCTGGTGTCTGTCATCCCCCACCCCTAGCCGAGTATGACTGCTCAGGGAGTTTCCATGGTGGAGCTAATGAAGTTTACCACGCTAAATCTGTGTGGTGGTGGGAAGGACTCAACACAGGAATATTGGCAGTTGTCCCTCAAGCCCTTGCCACAAAGCCACACAACTCAGTTTCTCCTGGTATGTCTCGGGCACCCCCACCTCACCCCCACCATACAACACTGGGTAACTCAATTTTTGCCTCCAATTCTTAATCTCCTCTTCTGTAAAATGCTATACCACCACCGGAATTAGTGGTTAATGAGGATTTGATTAAGTATACAAGATGTATTATATAATACATAAAGTAACATGTAGTTGGCACATTAATCTGAGCTATTTCATAGCATCATCAGTGAAATTATACAGTAATCCTTCATTCCTGTCCAAGTTTCATAAACAGTACCACATTCTCAAACAATACATATGTATTTTCTCACATTTTCTATTCACTTTGAATTTCAAGTTTCATCTGGCACACACATGTACATGAATACACATAAATCCCTTTTTGATAGTAAAATGTAAATATTCATGTACTTTCTGGAGTTCCAGCTATGTCCTCTTATCTTTTATGGAGGCATGTATTCTCCAGAAGCAATATTCTGATTGTGTTTCCTTGCCTGCTCTGGGGTCTCAATATGCAGGGTTGCCAGCTGGCCTCTCTCATTTAACACATACCACATTTAAACACATACCACATTTAATTACTAGATGTGATTAATTTAAACAGCCACAGTTAATATTTTTGTTGTTCAACTTCTATATAAAGTAGCTTCCATATAAACTATATATTTCCCCTTTCTATTTGGCTTCCCCCTGTTGCCATCCTGCATGGGCCTGACAACCTTTTGCTTTTAATGGATTGCTATTGATTTTTCTTTGCAGAATATATGAGCCCGCGGCCTCTTAGCAGAATTAAGCAGTCCACCTGTCACAGGGAATCTGATTTCTGTTGAACTCTTCTGCTCGAGCTTCTCATATACACTGTGCTGTGGCTTGGCCATCTTATATCCCTTCTGCACAGAATGAAATCCTTTCTTCTTCCCTTGACTAGCACTTATTTCTTTAGACTGCTCCGGAGCCTCATCTTCCAAAAACGTTCCCAGTCAGGCCTGGTGTCCCTTTCTTGTGCTTTCAAATCACATGACAAGTGGCTTTCTCACTGTACTTTTCACATTATGTATCATTATTGACATGTTTTTATTATCCCACTAATCTGTGAACTTGCTGAAGCTAGAAACCATCTCACTCATCTTTGAATAGTTGGCACTTTAATGTAGTTTCTGAAATGTAGTAGGAGTTGCATAGGTATTTGTTTAGTAAGTTAAAAATTAATATGAATAACATATAGACTGATCTTTTTTAAATAAACCACCACCCAAATTAAAGAAAATATATCTCCTTCTAAACCAAACTTAAAACATAGTGTTTCTATTTTCAAACATGTGCTCAGCTTTTATCCTGCTCTCCAGGGGAAAAAGTCATAGTCACTTGTGGCTCTTCATCCCCCCTTCACCTTGCCTAGCAGTGAATCACTTATTGAAACCATGCAGATCCTGCCTCCAAGTGCCTACCGCATCCTGCTTCTCCTTTCTGTTTTCATGAAGATCTCCCTTACTCAAGTTCTGAGTTAACTCAACAATTTATTAACCATTTTCCTTCTTATTTTTTCTTTTCTTTTTTAAAAATGTTAATCCTCACCAGAGGATTGTGTGGTTTTTTAAAAAATTGATTTTAGAGAGAGGAAGGGGGGAAGAGAGAAACATTGATCAGTTGCCTTTCGTACATGCAGCAACCAGGGACCAAACCTACAACCTAGACATGTGACCTGACTGGGAATCAAACCCGAGACCTTTTTGGTGTGTGGGACAGCACTCCAACCAACTGAGCCACCTGGCTTGGGCTCCTTCTTTCTTTATTATAGACTATTTTCAAGTAGTCTCTTTTATAGCACATTGGTACCACTTTTTTTCCTCAATGCAGTTCTTGAATATCCTGATACATTGATGTATCATGGATCAAAACCTTCAGTGAATCACTATTCCAAAATGTTAAGCAGTGGTACTCAAACTTTTAAAAACTATCAGCCCCTCTCAGGTAAAATACTTTGAGAATGTACAGTGTATACACACATATTTATAAATATATATTTAATTTATGACTGTACTAATATGTTAGATATATTCTTAAACAAAAAAGGTATAAAAATGTAAAAGATTGAGATCAAAAGAATATAAAAATATTTTGAATACTTTTATTTATTAGTGTTTAAATAACTTTTTAACTCTCTAGCTTTTTATCACTAATATACGTGTTTACTTATGTATGCATAGGATTTACAAATATTATACATGCTTAATTGTTTCACAGTCATAGATTTTATATGTGTATATGCTTCATTATTTTTTAAAACTTTGGTTAATATTTTATGATAAAACAAAAAAGTTTCTGTTTTTGTTTCAAGTTCAGTTTATTTCAATATCTAGTTTAAGGGCTATCATCGCAAAAATGGGAACAACAAAACAACAGCAAACCCCTCAAGCTTTCACAAAGGCACAATATGTGTTATACCACTTAAAGTATAATATGGTTCATTATAAATAAAGCTGAATCTATATCCACTTTTTAGAATAGCATTTCTTATCAGATTATTCCTCTTTTTGTCTTGCAATGTGGCTGAGGAACATCTTGTACTTAGAGTAGACGGAATATCAGCTTTGTCACTTTTTATTTATTTGTAATTGTATTATTAACATTATCTTCAATCTGTGGGTCCTCTGAAGGAATCTTTTAAAACTGTTTGCCATATTGTGATGAGTTTAGTTAAAATTAGATGATATAATCTATAAGCACCTAACCAGGCCCTCAAATCTGCAAACTCACTGAAAGGTAGCATGTTGATGTGAGAAACACCCTAAAACCAGCTAAAAGTAAAGGTCCTCCTAATCTCTCAGCATTATGTCCACTTTTCCCTCAGGATCCTTCCCTTATTGTATACGCAATGTGACGTATGAACTTGAACTATGCACAGGATGGGAACCAGACTCAATCAAAAGAGTAAAATTTAGTAATGCTTAATATCTTTTGTTTTTAAGATTAAAAATTAAAACTAAGTGGAGTTTTGGGAGATTCCAGGATGACGGCAGATTAAGTGGAGCTAAAATGGCCTTCTCCCAGAACCAAATATTGAGTTACAACTAAAACATAGAAAAATCATTTCCTGAATAAACAATGGAGATTAGCTGGAGAGAACCCATATAATCAGGGGCACAAAGAGGAGGTCACATTGAGAATGGTAGGAAGTACAGAGATATAAGAAGGTTGGCTAGGATACCACGCACAGCAGCTGTAGTTCTGGAGGGATATCTCAGCTGTAGGGGATCCCCCTGAGAAGTCTGAAGTGTGAACCCCAAGCTGGGTTCCTCAGGCCAGAGAACAGAACTGGGAAAGGTGCCTAAATAACATCTGGCTGTGAAAAGCACCGAGGGTTCTGTCTGACAGGGAGAGACAGCTAGGAACAGAGGCACACACTTAAAGGGCCAATGCAGTAAATTTCATTTGCAGCCTCTCACCTTGGGCTCCAGCAGAGGGAGGCAGAGTGGACTAGAGCTGAGTGAGGAGAGTCTGAGGTTTGTGGCTCCCAGGAGAGACCTGAGAGGACAACCGCCAGGATCCCTGTGCTGAGTTATTCCACCATGCTACAAAAGCCATCTTTCTCAAGCAGTACTTTCCCATCAACACAGTTTACACTGGGGGGAAGCAATTGCCCCATTTGTTGGAAGCCCTCTCACCTCACCCTGTGCAATTTATGCTCTACTGAGGATTACAGCCTGAGACTCATTACATGACTGAGGCTGTCAGACTGCAGGCAGAGACAGATCTCTAGGTGATTTGAGTTTTTGCCTGTCCTGCTCCTGGACCTGGGTCTAGTAAAAGTAGACATTAGTGAACATCTTGGTACTTTCTACATCCACCTAGCTCCAGAAGAGGGAGCCACAAGGTGAGGATCACTTATAGCTCCAAAGAGGGTACTCAGGGCCAGTCACAAACAGCGTTTAACACTGGCTTTCACCAGAGACCCTCCAAAGAGGCCCAAAACCAATTAACTCAGTGGCCAGCTTAAGATAACAACAGAACAAGATCCAATAAGTTTCACAAGCAGTATATCCACAGGGAGATATAGGCAGGCTCCAAACCCTGCTGAGGTGAATTACACTTTATGTGATAAGCACCTGCACAGCAGCCTGCACACTGTGTTGGGGGTTGTCCCTCACTGTCCACCAGCCTGAGGGTTGACCTATGAATGAATGAGCCAATAGCAATTGAGACTCAATTACAACAGGAGGGCCCAAAGAACAAATACAAGGGACATTATTAGAGGACTCAGTTCTGATGATCATGGAGATTGTGCCGCTGGGTCCCACCTACTACATAAGGCCACCTTAAGAAGACTGGGAGTCATAGCAGATCTACCTAATACACAGAAACAAACCCAAGCAGGCAACCAAAATGGGTAGACAAAGAAACAAGCCCCAAATGAAAGAACAAAAGAAATCTCCAGAAGAGCTAAATGAAATGGAGATAACCATTTTATCAGATACAGAATCCAGAGTAATGATTATAAGGATGCTCAACAGCATGAAAAATATATGTGAACTATGAAAAACAAACAGTAGGAAATGAAGAATGACATAGCAGAAATAAAGAACGTACTGGAATGAATAAACAGCATATTAGAGGAAGCCAAGGATCAAATCAGCAAATTCAAAGACAAGATAGAAAAAAATCAATCCCAGAACCAAAAAGAAAACACAACTAAAAAAAAAAGGACAGTTTAAGGGAACTGTGGGACAACATGAAACAGAACAATATTCACACCATAGGAGTGCCAGAAGAGGTTGAAAGTAAGCAAAGGTTAAAGAACCTGTTTGAAGAAATAATGGCAGAAAACTTCTCTAACCTAGTCGAGGAAAAAGTCACACAAGTTCAGGAGGAACAGAGAGTCCCAAGCAAGAACCCAAAAAGGCTCATGCCCAGACATATCCTAATTAAAATGCCAAAAATTCAAGACAAAGAGAGAATCTTAAAGGCAACAAGAGAAAAGCAATATGTTACCTACAAAAGAGCTCTCATAAGGCTGTCAGCTGAATTTTCATCAGGAGCTCTACAGGCCAGAAGGGAGTGCCAGGAAGTATTCAATGTAATGAAAAGCTAAGGATCTGAAACCAAGAATACTCTATTCAGCAAGGCTATCATTCAAAATAGATAATGAAATAAAGAGCTTCTCAGACAAAAAATAGCTAAAGGAGTTTATTACCACCAAACCAGCATTGCAAGAAATATTAAAGAGGCTGCTGTAATGAGAGAGAGAGAGAGAGAGAGAGAGAGAGAGAAACAGGCATAAAGAAGAAAAATGACAAAAATAAATGCCTATCAGTAACAAACTTAATTGTAAATGGATTAAATGTCCCAATCAAAAGGCATAGGGTAGCTGAATGTATAAGAAAACGTGACCCATTCATATACTTTCTACAAGAGACCCATCTCAGAACAAACAGCTCACACAGGATGAAAGAGAAGAGATGGAGTTCTAGCCTGTTTAGCTCAGTGGTTAGAGCATCAGCCAGTGGACTAAAGGGTCTGGATTTGATTCTGGTCAAAGGCACATACATTGGTTGCAGGTTTGATCTGCGGAAGGGGCATGTGCAGGAGGCAACCAATTTATTTCTCCTCTCTCTCTTGCTCGCTCTTGCTCTCCCTCTTCCATTCTCTCTGAAAAGCAAGGAAAAAAATATCCTTGGGAGAGAATTAAAAATATATATTTTTAAAAAAGAAAGTGAAAGAATGGGGAAAAAATTTTCCATGCAAATGGAAACAATAAAACACTGGGTATTAATACTTATATCTGACAAAATAAACTTCAAAACAAAGGCCATTGCAAGAGACAAAGAAGATCATTACATAATATGAAAGTGATCAATCCAACAAGAAGATATAACCCAGGTAAACATATATGCACCCAATATAGGGGCACCTAAATATATTTTTAAAAATCTTGGAGGATTTAAGGGAGAGGTTGACAGCACTACAGTCATAGTAGGGGACATCAACATCCCACTGATGTCACTGGATAGATCTTCCAGACAAAAAGTCAACAATTTAGTGACCCTAAATGACACACTAGATCAAATGGATTTAATTGAGTTTTACAGAACATTTTACCAGAAAGCTGCAGAATTTAAATTCCTCTCCAGTACGCATGGGATGTACCTAAAGATAGGCCACGTGTTAGTACACACAAAAAAAGTTTCTACAAGTTCAAAAAGATTGAAATCATATCAAGTATCTTCTCTGATCACAATAGTGAAACTAAAAATCAACTACAATAAAAATGCTCAAAATCATTTAAATTCATGGAGGCTAAGTAGCATGTTATGAAACAATGAGCAAGTTAACACTGAGATCAAGGAAGAAATTAAAAGCTTCCTGGAAACAAATAAAATGAACACACAACAACCCCAAATCTAGGCCACACAGCAAAAGCAGTCCCGAGAGGGAAGTTCATAGCACTACAGGTCTATTTCAAGAAACAAGAAAAACTTCTAATGAACTATCAAACCCTACAACTACAAGAATTAGAAGATAACAAGAAAACTCAGAAAGTAGAAGGAAGGAAATAATAAAAATCAGAGTGGAAATAAATGGCATACAACCTAAAAAGACAATACAAAAGATCTACGGAACCAAGAGCTGGTTCTTTGAAAAGATAAACAAGATTGATGAAACTTTAGCCAGATTCATAAAGAAAACAAAGAGAGAGGACACAGATAAATAAAATCAGGAACAAAAGAGGTGAATGAATGACTGACACCACAGAAATAAGAATGATTGTAAGAAAATATTATAAGCAACTACAAGTCAACAATTGGACAACCTGGGCAAGACAGACAAATTCTTAGAAAAATACAATCTTCCAGACTGAATCAGAAAACCTGAATAGACCAATAACAATTACTGAAATTGAAGCAGTAATCAAAAAACAGCCAGAAATGGAAAGTCCTGGACCAGATGGCTTCACAGGAGAGATATGCCAAATAATCAAAGAAGAGCTAACAGCTATCCTCCTCAAACTATTCCAAAAATTTCAAGGAGAAGGAACAGTTCTAAGCTCTTTTTACGAGGTCAGCATTAGCCTAAATCCAAAACCAGATAAATACACTACAAAGAAAAATGACAGGCTAATATCCCTGAGGAATATAGATGTCAAAATCCTCAACAAAATATTAGCAAATTGAATGCAACAATATATTTAAAAAGAATATTTATAGTGACCAAATGGGATTTATCCCAGGAATGAAAGGCTGGTATAGTATTCACAAATCAATAAATAAGATATATCACATAAACAAACTGAAAGATAAAAATCACATGACCATATCAATAGTTGTAGAAAAGGCATTTGACAATATCCCTCTTTGATAAAAACTCTTAGCACCCCTTTTTGATAAAAACTCTCAGCAAAGTGGGAATAGGGGAATCATAGCTCAACATAAAAAAAGCCATATATGACAAACCTACAGCCAACCTCATACTCAATGGGCAGAAACTGAAAGTGTTTCCCTTACGAAAAGGAAGAAGACAGGTGTGCCTGCTTTGACCGCTCTTTTTCAGCATTGTACTGAAAGTTCTAGCCACAGCAATCAGACAAGAAGGAAAAATAAAATGCATTCAAATTTGAAAAGAGGGATTTAAACTGTCATTATTTGCAGATGACAAATTATAAATAGAAAGCCCTAAAGACTCCACCAGAAAACTGCTAGATTTGATAAATGTATTTGGCAAAATAGCATGATACAAAATTAACACCCAGAAATTGATGGCATTTTTATACACCAGTAATGAACTCTCAGAGAGAGAAAATAAAAACCAAAACCATTTACCATTGCAACAAAAAAATTAAGATACTTAGGAATAAACTTGACCAAGGAGGTGAAAGAAGTATACTATGAAAACTAGAGAGCGTTGGAAAAAGAGATAGAGGAGGATATATGCCATGTTCACGGATTTGAAGAAAGAAATCATTAAAATGTCCACACTACTGAAAGCAATCTATAGATTCAATGCAATTCTTATTAAAATACCAAGGCCATATTTCACAGTTCTAATACAAATATTTCAAATATTTATAGGGAACGAAAAAAGAACCCTAATAGTTGCAGCAATCTTGAGAAAGAAGCACAAAGTTGGAGAGATCTCAATACCAGATATCAAGTTATACTACAAAGCCACTGTAATCAAAACAGCCTGGTACTGGCACAAGAACAGACATATAGATCAATAGAACAGAGCAGAGAACTCAGAAAGGGAACCAAGCCATTACCCTCAATCAATATTTGACAAAGGAGGTAAGAACATACAATGGAGTAAAGACAGGTAAATTGGGAAATTGTTGGGAAAATTGGACAGGTACGTGCAAAAAAATGAAACTAGACCACCAACTTACACCATACACAAGAATAAACTGAAAATGGATAAAAGGCTTAAATGTAAGACATGAAATCACAAAAGTCCTAGAAAAAACCACAGGCAGCAAAATTTCAGATATCTCTCATAGCAGTATGTTTGCCAGGACAAGGGAAACGAAGGAAAAAATAAACAAATGGTACTACCTCAAAATAAAAAGCTTCTGTCCCGCAAAGGAAACCATGAACAAAATGAAAAGGGATCCCACTATATGGGAGAACATATTTGCCAATGTATATCTGATAAGGGGTTAATTTCCAAAATATATAGAGAAATGATACAACTTAATGAAAGGAAGACAAATAATTTAATTAAAAAGTGGAGAATTGATCTAAATAGACACTTCTCCAGAGGGGACATGCATATGACGGGGAGACATATAAAAACATGCTCAAAGTAACTAATTATCAAACAGAGGCAAATTAAAACAACGATGAGGTATCATCTCACACCTGACAGAATGGCCACCATTAACATATAAACAAATGACAGGTGCTGACAAAGATGTGGAGAAAAGGGAAGCCTAGTACACTGCTGGTGGAAATGCAGAATTGCGCAGCCACTGTGGAAAACAGTATGGAGTTTCCTCAAAAAATTAAAAATGGAACTACCTTTTGACCCAGTGATCCAACTTCTGGGACTATATCCTAAGAATCCTGAAACATCAATCAGAAAGTAAATATGCACTTGTATGCTCGTAGTAGCTTTATTTACAATAGCCAAGATCTGGAAACAGCCTAAGTGCCCATCAGTAGATAAATGGACAAAAAATCTGTGATGCATTTACACAATGGAATACTATGCAGCTGGGAAAAAAGAAGAAGAAGAAGAAGAAGAAGAAGAAGAAGAAGAAGAAGAAGAAGAAGAAGAAGAAGAAGAAGAAGAAGAAGAAGAAGAAAAAGGAGGATCTCTTAACCTTTGTGACAGCATGGATGGACCTAGAGATTACTACGATAAAAGAAATAAGCCAGTCGGAGAAGACAAATATCACATGATCTCACTTATATATGGAATCTAATGAACCAAATAAACTGATGAACAAAATAGATCCAAAGACATGGAAGCATAGAATAGACTGATGAATCTTACAAAGAATTTACATATATATTTGCTTAACCCAAGGACACAGACAATAGTGTGGTGAAGGCCTGGGGGGGGGGGACAGCAGGGTGGAGAGGGTCAAGGGGGACAAAGGGAAGGATATCTGTAATGCTTTCTACAATAAAGATATTTTTTTTAAATTAAAATAAGAATAAATTTAATTAGATTTTGTAAAAAAAAAAAAAGAGTCTTGCTATATTTATCCATACATTGCCAAGTCCACTGAACCTGGGTAGACAAAATTGTTGATGGTACTTTCACAGAAATTTTTATTTTTCTATTTTTTAATTTTAATTTTTAAAAATTTATCTTTATTGTTGAAAGTATTACAAATGTCCTTTTTCCCCCCCTTAATCTCCTCTACCTTGAACCCCTGACCACAGGCCTTCACCCCAGTATTGTCTGTGTTCATGGGTTATGCATATATGCATATAAATTCTTATGTTAATCTCTACCCACCCACCCCCACCTTCCGTCTGAGATTTGTCCGTCTGTTCCGTGCTTCTATGTCTCTGGATCTATTCTGTTCATTGGTTTATTTTGTTCATTAGACTCTACATATGAGTAAGATCATGTGACTCTTGTCTGACTGGCTTATTTTGCTAAGTATAATACTCTCCAGGTCCCACCATGGTATCTCACAGGGTAAGGGATCCTTCATTTTTATAACTGCATAGTATTTCATTGTGTAAATGTCTGAGAAGATGCTTGATATGATTTCAATCTTCTTGAACTTGTAGAGACTTCTTTTGTGTTCTAACATGTGGTGTATCTTTGATAATGTCCCATGTGCACTTGAGGAGAGTGCCTATTCTGCAGCTTTGGAGTGGAATGCTCTGTAAATGTCAATTAAATCCATCTGATCTAGTGAGTCATTTAGAGTCACTGTTTCCTTGTTGACTTTTTGCCTGGAAGATCTATCCAGTAAAGTCAGTGGGTGTTAAAGTCCCCTACCATGACTGTATTGCTGTCGATCTCTCCTTTAAAGTCCTCCAGCAGTTTTTTTTTTTCTTTTCCAGCCTGTGCGAGTCTTTTGTTCTGAGGTAGGTCTCTTGTAGACAGCATATATTTGGGCTTTTTTTCTTATCCGTTCAGCTACCCTATGTCTTTAGATTGGGGCATTTTATCCATCTATATTTACCTTTGTAATTGATAGGTATTTATTTTTTACCATTTTATTTCTTTATGCCTATGTTTCTCATTTTGTCTCTATCAACTTCTTATTACAGTAGTCCCTTTAACATTTCATGCAATGCTGGTTTGGTGGTAATAAGTTCCTTTAGCCTTTCTTTGTCTGGAAATCTCTGTATTTCACCATTTATTTTGAATAGAGTAGTCTTGGTTTCAGATCCTTGTTTTGCATTATCTTAAATACTTCATGTCATTTCCTTCTAGCTTGTAGAGTGTCTGGTGAGAAATCATCTGACAACCTTATGGGAGCTCTTTTGTAGGTAACATATTGCTTTTCTCTTGCTGCCTTTAAGATTCTCTGTCTTGGCCTTGCCGGGCATAGCTCAGCAGTTGAGCATCAACCTAGGATCCAGGAGATCGCGGTTTGATTTCCAGTCAGGGCACATGCTTAGGTTGTGGGCTCGATCAATGACTCTCTCATCATTGATGTTTCTATCTCTCCCTCTCCCTCTCCCTTTCTCTCTCTTAAAAAAAGAGAAAATACTCCGCTTCTCTAAAAAAAATAAAAAAAATAAAAAATAAAAAGATTCTCTGTCTTGGATTTTTGGCATTTTAATTAGGATGCCTCTGGGCACGGGCCTCTTTGGATTCTTCTTGCTTGGGACTCTCTGCCTCCTGAACTTGTGTGACTTTTTCCTTGATTAGGTTAGGGAAGTTTTCTGCCATTATTTCTTCAAACAGGTTCTCTAACCCTTGCTTACTTTCTACCTCTTCTGGTACTCCTATGATGGGACTATTGTTACATTTCATGTTGTCCCACAGCTCCCTTAAACTGTCCTCCTCTTTTATAATTGTTTTTTCTCTTTGGACCTCCAACTGAGGGATTTTTCTGCCTTATCTTCTAATTCACTGATTTGATTCTCAGCTTCCTCTAATCTGCTGTTCATTTTTTCCAATGTTTTTTCATTTCTACTGTTACTATTCATTTCCTTCATAGTTTCTATATCTTTTTTCATGCTGTTAAGCATCTTTATAATCAGTATTCTCAACTCTATATCTGATAAATTGCCTATCTCCATTTCATTTAGCTCTACTGGAGACTTCTTTTGTTCCTTCATTTTTTAGAGAAGTGGAGTATTTTCTTGTTTTTTGTGTCCTCATTTTGGCTGCCTGTTTAGATTTTTTTCTATGTATTAGATAGATCTGCTAGGACTCCCAGTCTTTTGGATGGTTTCTGGTGCAGGTCAATGTCAGATGCTCTTTGTGACTGTTTGAAGTTTTCCACACTCCACAGCTTCTGATTTTCTCTGCTGGGGCTGGGTGTGTTTGGACAGGGCCAAGATGTGCACCAAGGTCTGCTTTTTTAAACCCTGGGTCCAGAAGCAAATCAGGCAATGAATAAAAGTACTCAGAGGCTGTTATTCAGTCTCTTAATGAGCCTCAGGCTATAGAAACTCCACAGGGTGGCTGCACATGAAACTTTGTGTGTTGGCCCTTTAAGAGCATGCCTGCATTTCCAGCCATCTCTCCCTGCTGGACAGAAACCCTGCTGCTCTTCACAGCTATGTAGGCACCTTTCTCAGTTCTGGTGTTCTGGGCTGGGGAGCCCAGCTTGGGGTTTAAACCTCAGAGTTCTCATTAGAAACCTCCCATAGCTGAGATATCCCCCTGGACTTTTACCTGCTGCCTGTGGGAGCCCAGTCAGCCCTTTGTCTTCTCCACACTTCCTAACAGCCTCTATACAGTCTCTGCTTTATGTCCTTGGTTATGAGGGTGCTGCCCAGCTCGTCTTCAGTTGTGTTTGATTATTCAGGGTGGTTTTTCTATATTTTAGCTGTAATTCCAGTTTAGTCCTGGGAGAGTGTCAACGAAGCTTCCATTCAATCCACCACCATCTTTGATCTCTCCTCACACAAATTTTAAAAAGTACCACCCATCTGTGCTCAAATTTTCATTATTTGGTTTCTTTGAACTCCAATTGTCTTAATAACTCAACAGCAAAAGAAAGTATTTGAGTGATCAGTCTTTCATTTACTCACACACTCAATTCACTTATTCATTTTTATCCATTCAACAAACACTTACTGAGCATTTGTTTTGTCTAAAGCACCTTGCTGAGGACCAGGCATAAAATAATTAACAATTCAGACTTGATCTTCACATCCTTGAATCTTTACACATGAGATGGCAGTTGGGTTTTTTGTTTTTGTTTTTACATAATGGCACAACTTCAGATGCCCTGAAAGAATTTTCTTGTTGGTAGCAGAGAAGGAGGCATCTAACGACCTTTAAGTAGAGAAAAGGAGATCTCAAAAACAGGAAAAGGGTGGGCAGATTTATAGTAATTTAATAAACTATGAACATCCTCTCAAAATTTAAGGATCTATCCTATTATGAAGACTTTGATTCTCTTTTTTCTAACTACTGACATGTAGTTCTCCTTAAATTATAAAGAGTTGATTTCTTCACCAAGGAATGACACACTTCATTAATAATAAAGCTTGCTGTTGGCAAGTCAAGCCCACAGAATCTAGGAGAACATACTAAATTCATCTCTTCAGGTTCCATTTTTCTCTTTTAGTGTCTACAGGGTGCATGGGGGAACGCAGGTGGAAGAGGTTCCCTTATTCTCTCCTGCTCATCCCCCCACCTTAGCATCTCATTATGCACTCTGTAGGAGAAGAAAAATCCTTCTAGTCTGGGCCAAACCTCAGTTCTTTCCATCTGGCATGGTCCCTAACTCCTGGCTCTCTTCCCTCAAGTTCTTCCATGCCAATGAATTTTCTTCTGGATGGAGCGGTAGTGGATAGATGATCTAAAAAACAATAAAATATTTTGTACTGCCTCAAATAATTTACCTCCTATGAGTTAACATGCCAAGAGTCTCAGACTCTCCCTTTACTTGGTATTTCACTTCCAAAGGTTGGTTTGGAAGTTCGGTATGTTCCTGGCTCCAGAAAAATTGTGTGTATGAGCAACAAAAAATATCCCTCCAATCCATATTTGTATTTGCTGACTTACTTGTTTGTTATGTGTCTTCTCCATTTGATTATGAGCTCCAAGAGAACATTTTTGTTCACAAATTCCTTCAATAGTGCTTGATACATAGTATATTCTCAAATATTTACTGAAGGAAGGTGGAGTCTTGCCAGAGAGATGCTACACAAGTCACTTCTCTGTGCTCATGAGGCTGGAAATTCTAAGTGACAATGCATGCACACATGCTTGTGCACTGAATTGTTATGTATATATAAGGAATTATTATAGTAGTTACAAACACCATTAATAAATATTTAACATATTTACTGAAGTGAGTTGTGTGAAAATTAAACTAGTAATGAACTGAAGAAAAAAAAACTAAGTGAAGTTTTGACATCTCACACCCACTGCATTCTCATACATACCTCCTGGAGTTATGCCCCACTTTGCAGAACACTAGTGTAGACAATCAAATCCATACAGCTGTCTTTGGCTTCCAGGTGAGCTATAATTTGACCCCACCCATGTGAAAAATAAGTTATTATATTTCATTCTGATCAGTGAACTATATTTATTTTATGCTGCACTCCAAGCATTTTAATTTCTCTTTCTAAACATGCCCAGTGCTTTCTGTGCCCATTATGCACATGCCCTCCTTTCTGCCTTGTATGTTCTCCCCACTTTACTTCTGTATCTTCATCTACCAGGTCTCTCCTTCATGACCTCCTTCCATCTGGGTATGATTCCTTTTTATCTCATCTGAACAAAGATTCATAGAACTTAACAGTTCTCTTTGTCACTTGAATTATTAATGATTATATGCATGTATTTATTATCTCTCCCTTGAGTAAATTATAAACACCTTAAGAAGAGGCACTGGGTCTCATTAATTTTTATGTTCTTAACAATTATCCTGCAAACTTCTTGGCACATAGTAGGCATTCATTAAGGGGCAATGTGATACTATAAAAGCAATATGGGCTTGGAAATAAGTCAGACCTGACTTGTGAAAGGAGGATTAGTATTTTTGTGAAAACTTTGGAAAGGAATTAACTTCTATTATTTAGATCTGTTCAACAAAAGAATAGTTATACGATCACTCTCACTGGAATGGGTGAAGCAGGATTCAGCTGACAGTATCTCAGGAAAGTACAGAAGAGACTTCTCCATTTGGTGGAACATGACATTGAAGTTCCTTTCAAAGGCATGGGTCTATGGTTTGGAGCAGAAAGAAACACTGCATCTCTAAAGGCCATTTCCAAGGAGAATGTTGTTATAATTTAAAGTCATCTGCCATATCTCAATTATATTGACCGTTTCCAGTTTTTTGTTGTTGTTAATCCTCACCCAAGGATATTTTTTACATTGATTTTTAATTAGAGTGGAAGGGAGGGAGAAGGGAGAGAGGGGGAGAGAGAGAGGGGAAAAAGAGAGAGAGAGAGGGGGAGAGAGAGAGAGGGAGAGAAACATCAATGAGAGAAAGACACATCCATAGGTTGCCTCCTGCAGGCCCCTGACCAGGGAGGGGATCAAACCTGAAACCCAGGTACATTCCCTTGACTGGGAATTGACCCCATGACCCTTTGGTGCATGGGCTGACATTCTAACCACTAAGCCAAACTGGCCAGGGCAGACCATTCCCAGTCATAAATGTGATACTATTTTATTTTTTTAATATATCTTTATTGATTTCAGAGAGAGGAAAAGAGAGGGAGAGAGAGAGATAGAAACATCAATGATGAGAGAGTCATTGATCCAGCCCACAACCCGGGCATGTGCCCTGACCAGGAATCGAACCACGATCGCCTGGATCCCAGGTCGACCCTCAACCGCTGAGTCAAGCCCGGCTGGGCTGTGATACTATTTTAAAAACAAAAAGTTATTTCAGGTTTTGATAGGTTTGGTCATTCTTTAACATATTAATGAGTTTAGTAATTGATTATGTACAAGCTTATTTTAGAGGGCTGGCTGTCCTGTTGATAACAAGAAGTATTAAATCTGTTAATTTAATATGATATCATCTAACCATGCTCTGAAGGCACAGATAATGAAGGCAGCTTAGGTAATGGAAGTTACATAATTTATTGCAGGACTAGTTTTCCCATCTTCCACCCCCAATTGTTACCATTTAGCAATCAGAAAAAAATAGTTGTAGACATTGCTTGTGTCTAGAAGGACTGTTAATATCCTACCATCACGAAAGTATAAAACACACTTGCACACACACACATACATGCATGCACACATTCACTTCTATGGTGCTTAAGATAATACTCAGCACCACAGAAGTGAATGTGTGTTGAAATACTCAGCATTAGAGTTTCTCCTGAGAGATAATGTAGCAGTGCAGTTTTTAATTAAAATTAATGCTTTCAGAAGGTGCCTATACTCATTTGTGGTGTTCTCACAGTAGAGTTTGGGAAATATAAAAGTGTGCTACTGGATTAAGAACAGTGAGGGTGAAACATGAGATAGGTCCTTGAAGTGGCTTAAAAATAGGATAATACCTATGATGCACAGAGTTATTTGTTATTGCCCCTGTGGAGCATCAAACTTAGCTCCTAATGAGCTCCAACACTGGAAGTGCACAGCCCATCAGCAATCAAAACTGCCCTTTTAGAATGTTCTAAATTCTGCCACCTTTGGACACCTAAGGCTGCTCACCTGGGTGTTTATGTGGAGGGAAGTTTTAATGACTAGTGAATTAAATGAAAGAGTACAAATTCTCCACTTTAACCAATCCCTTTAAGTTATGCTTACCTACCATGTTTACCCAGTCCTCTCCCCTATTTAATTTTCCCCAGTAGAGTGAAAGGAAAATAACCCAGAATTCAGCAAATTGTAGTGTAAACTTTTTCAAAGTGTTGATTTTTGATCCTTTGTGTAGACCCACTGAGTCTTCAAGAGTGAGGAGGAGGAAGCTCCATGTTACAAAGGAAAAGAGAAGGAAGAAAGAAGGAAGAAAGAAGGAAGGGAGGAAGGGAGGGAGGGAGGGAGGGAGGGAGGGAGGGAGGGAGGGAGGAAGGAAGGAAGGAAGGAAGGAAGGAAGGAAGGAAGGAAGGAAGGAAGGAAGGAAGGAAGGAAGGAGGAATAGGAGGGAAGAAAGAGAGGGAGAAAGAGAGGAAAAAAGGAAAGGAAATGCTTATAAAGGAAGGAATGCTCCTATGTAATTTTTACTAAAAATCCAGTGGTTTTTCTAAGGGTGGTTCCTGGACCAGGAATATCAGCATCACCTGGAAACTTGTAAGAAAAGCAAATTCTCAGGCCCTACCCTAGACCCACTGTATCAGAAACACTGAGGGTGAGGCCCAGCAGCCTGTGTTCTAACTGTCATCCAGATGATTGTGATGTGCTCTAAAGTTTGTGTTCTCTTGTTCTGGCTTCAGCACGTGTGTTTTTCAGTGAACATATATCCAAATATGACAGGTACCAAAGAGAAACTTTATTCCTACAATAATTTTGTTCTCTCTCTTGTTCTCACAAACCTAGGGAGTTTGTGGAAAAATGAATAAATATAAAGTGGAATTTGTATGTGATTATTGCATACATTCCTCATCAGTTTCCTCTCTTATAGTAAGATACCTTAAAGAATAGTGTTATTCATCTATATACCCCACAGCAGAAATTAGTATACCTTATGCAAATCAATAAATATTTGTTGATTAACAAATACATAAACACACTTTCTTTTATAAAAATCAAGTTTTCTGCTTGAAATTTACAAACACATCCAGTTAGGATGGTGGATGTTTAATTACTCTTCTGTGGACACATTTTCATCTAATGTTACAAACATGACATGTGTTTATAGCTTAAACACAGAGGAAATTAATTATCACAATCAAGAAAAAGAATTCAAACTAAGTATGATAATAATTTTGGGTAAGGAAAATCAGATTCTTAGTTCGGTCTTAAGTTCTTAAAATATATTCAGTAAGTCATGGTTAGTGATGATCATATGCATATCAGGGTTATTATGACTATAGGTAAAGATCTCACTGGAAAATTTTATGTCATCCCTGGCAACCTAAAACAAATTTATGCTGATCATAAAATTGAAAATATTTGCCAATAACCAACCTACTAGAAAAAATACATTACATGTTATTACTGAAATATTAAGAATTTTGAAACTGCTAAGAAAGACCATAAAATCAAACACATGGTTAAAAGCAATTCTTTTTGATCACAGATTTACGTCTCAGTTAATCTATATTTGAATTATTTTTTGTGTAGCTTAGCTGTTAAACCATTTCTCTACAAACTACTAATTAATATTAATGAGAAATTCAATGGCATTCAGCAGAAGCATTCTGTCACTGTGCTAGGGTAATCATCGATTTTAATTTTAAATATTAATGCAATGCAATTTTTTGGTCAGCTTAAAGCAGTAAGTACACAAAAGCAGCAAGACCTAAGTCAGGAGAGACTCTATCATAGGAGATTTGATAGCAAAGCTATCAACAGTAACTGGTTAGTAAAATTTGAATTGCTTTTCAGCAATTGGCATATGATTATGAATGATTACAGCCCTCACAATGAATAGCTGACCCCTGGGGTTATTTGGTTTGCAGTGTTCAGCCAGTCTGCTCAAAGAGCTACCTGGTGTCAGCAATGAAGTGGTTCATCCTGAACAAGAAATTCAATTGTGAGGCCAAGGAACAGAGCCACCAAAACCAGCTGGCACTTTGTACGAGGGATTGAAGAACAGAGAGAAAAGCTTGGGGAGGAATGACAATAGGTGAACGGCAACTTTTATGAAGCACCAGCACCTTGAGTGAGAGGCCTGATAAAATATGGAGGGTGAATTACTGAGGTCAGCCTTATTCCTTATGTCTGAAAGAGCAAAAACAGTGTGCTCTAATAATGTCAGAGGAGAGAAGACAGGGGGAGACCCTTTAATTAAGATGAGATTATTCCAAAACCTAATTAATAGAAATGTTGCAAACGAAAAGCATCCTGATCCTGTCACCCCTGGCAGGATCCTCAAACCAGACTCAATCTCAGACTTAAAACATATCATATGAGTGATTCTGTGCAACCAAGAATGCTCTCTTTCTCTTGCATAACTACAGGCTGGCTCCTCAGATTCCTGTCTCTAAAACCCATCTCTTATTTTTTTAAGTAAAGGATAAGTACAGTTATTACTTCTGACTTATAAATCACCTGCCTCTGACAGAAAGTCGACATCAAATAAAAATTAATTATAAAGTATGTATCTACATATTTTACCATGCTTGACACAAATTTATGATGATGAATTTTTATATTGAGAATTATTATTTTTTGGTCATTGAATTGATGCTCCTTGTTCCAGTTTAACTTTATAAGGGAATGTAAACTTTTTGTAAACTCTAATGATGCTAATACCATTCTTTAAAAAAAAAAAAAAAAAAGCCATAGCCCTGGCCGATGTGGCTCAATGGTTAGAGCATCGGCCCCCACACCAAAGGGTTGTAGGTTCAATTCCCAGTCAAGGGCATATACTTGGGTTGCAGGTTTTATTCCTGCCTCCCCCACTCCCCACCCCCCGCGTGTGCGGGAAGCAACCCCCTCTTCCCCTCCCCCTCCCTCCCTTCCACTCTCTCTAAAAATCAATGAAAAAAATATCCTTAGGTGAGGATTAACAAACAAAAAACCCCCCCATAAAATGCCATTGAGTTTATTTTAATTCCACATGTTAGGCAGGATTTCTGAGGAAATACATGTCAATTTACAGGGTAATTTTCTTAAAAAAATACAAAACAAACAATTATTTGTTGAAATTATGATATCCTTCAAAAGGTAAGAGAATTTAAATTAAGTGTAATGAATGAACACCTAGTTATCTGGCTATAACTTCTTATAAGCAAAAACATTAATGATTTAATAATGAGTTTTTTCCTCACCAGAGAGAAGAGAATAAAATGCAGATAGTAGACAAAAAAATTAATGCATATTATTGAGCCTAACATTTCCATTTGCTTCCAGTAGGTGCAAACAATACATCTGGTAAAGTCTTATGTGTAATAAGTACTTTGGGTAAAGAAAGTACTTTTTCCCCAAATGCCTTAAATAATATTTAAATTGGGATGAAAACTAAAACTACTCACACTTTTTCATCTTTAGCATGCTGTATTTCAAATAGCTAGGTACATTTATATAACTTTTTCTTTGTAATCCTCACCTGAGGATATTTTTTTCCATTGCATTTCAAGGAAAGTGGAAGGGGGAGAGAGAGAGAATGTGAGAGAGACACATCGCTCGGTTGCCTCCTGCACACACCCCGACCAGGCCCGGGGATCGAGTCCACTACAACTGAGGAAGGTGCCCTTGGCCAGAATCGAACCCAGGCTGCTTCAGACAACAGGTTGACACTCTAATCGCTGAGCCAGACTGGCTAGGGCTGTATAACATTTTGAATGTCTGTGCACTATATGGAGTTTTGATTATTAAATGAGTGAAAGTGCAACATTAAATGTATTTGGGGAATAAGATAGAGTATAAATAGTAAAATTAATAAGTATGAGAATATTTTTTTAAAAAGTTTTAATCTTCACCCTAGGACATACTTTGAGAGAGAGAGGAGGGGAGAGAGAGAGGAGCCAGGGCAAGTATGAGAATGTTAATATGAACATATTTTATACATTTTGATGTAAATTTTCATTTTATATACATAAATGATTGTATAGACAAACTATTCATTTATAAATAATAATATAAGTAGGGAGAAAAATGCCAGGTTTTTCAAGTCAGAGAGACCACATGGAGGAACACAGAAAGAAAATAAAAGACTTCATTAAAAACAAATGACAGTGTATCTTCTTATTTATGTAAAATTTTACATGTTAGGGAGGAAATTTAGACATAGAAGTTCCAACTATAGTTATTGACTTATAGAAAAGTCCATAACAAGTTGTTAAATAAAAATATTGGAGCTTAAAGTCTATAAAGTGTGTGTTATATAATGGATCAAAGCAAACAATGAAACAAAAAAGAGAAGCCAGAGATATTTGCGTAAAATTATTGTATTTGCTTGTTTAACTAGGAGAATATATAAAAGGATGCATAGTGGTCTATTAAATATGGATAATCCAGGAGATGAAGCTGAGAAAGCTCTTAGCATCGCCTTTACACATCTTCGTATTATTTCACTTATACTGTAAGCTTACACGAGCATTTTTTTCATATTTAAATCTTTTGTTGAATAAAAAATAGAAAACTGCATATATCATGTGTGAAGCTCAATGAAGTATCACAAAGTGAATATAACCATATTACCACCACACTGATGAAGAAAATTACTGGCATCTCAGAAGCCTTCCTCATGCCCCTTCTAGTCATTATGTTCAGGATCCCATCTTTTTTACCTCCATCTCCACAGATTAGCTCCATATGCCTTTCAACTTTATATAAATGAAACAATACACTATATACATATTTTTTATATTTGTGCTTGGTTATTTAACCTTATGTGGTCATTTAACCTTATGATCATAAGATTCATTCATGTTGTTTAATGTAACAGTTCATTCTTTTTAGTTGCTACAAATACTCAGTTTATGAATACAACTTATACTCTACTATTGATGGGAGTTTGGTTGTTCACAATCTTGAGGTAGGAGGAATAATATGAACACTGCCACAAAAATTCCTGTACATGTTTTTACTGGACACACGCTCTATTCCTTTGGGTATGTAGCAGAGTTCTGTTTGCAGTGAGCAACCTTGACAGATGAGGTAATGTTCTGGACAAAGATCAGGCTTGCTTACTGTTTCCTATAAAACAGCAGGCTCTCCAAGTTCAGTGTTTCTCCCTGTATTGCAACCCACTGCGTATGCAGGTGCCATCTGGGTTCTCTGGGTTGCCTCCAATGGGAATGGGAATAGACATGGTTGTGTTCATGCTGCTTCCTGTGTCAGGAGTAATAAAATACTTTGTCTCTGCCCCAGGCCTCTTATGTTTTCTGCCAGCATCCTTAAAATAGTAACAGGCTAACTGATTAGCTTGTAATAAAGTAAAATAAAATCCCAACCCCACACCCATCACACCAAATGCTTCAGTGTATATTTTCCACAAATATAACCACAATAAGAACATCAAAATCAGGAAAATAGCATTGAAAAATTACTGGCTGTGTAAATTGACCTGCTCAGCGCCGCCGAGCCCTTTGCGGACAGTCACCAGCACAGGCTGTGGATCGAGGAAGGGGGTGACAAATCCTGAAGAGTCGCCCTCTGGGCCGACGGGCAGCAGTGTGACCCGGCCGCTTCTACGCTCCCGCGTTCCCCTCATCAAAACGCGGGCTGACCAGGACGCGCAGGGCGGCGGCTGTGGCTCCAGCTGTAGGACACCCCACGACCCCAGGAACCGCCGAGACCCGCGGGCCCCTGGCGCTGGCATCCAGGGTGTCCTCCGCACCCTCGGGTGCCTGACAGGGCGGCGCCAGGGGCGCAAGCAGAGCCTGCGGGGGCTGCGGGCCCAGGCTGCTCCTGGCGTCTCCTGAAGTCCCTGGCACAGGCGCAAGACCAGGAGGTGCGGGGGGGGGGGGGGGGGGGAGAAAGGAAGGAAGTTCCCCAGAAGCCAGCCAGCGGAGAGAGTGGATCGAGGTGACAGCAGAATCTCCCACAGACGCTTTGCAGATTGCTGTGAACCGTCCCAGATGCTACCAGCTCCCGGCTGTCTACTCCCCTCCCAGCCCTCTCCTGGCCTGTCCCACACAGGTTGAGTCGCAGTAAATTATTTGAAGGTCTTGAAAAAAAAATCCTTAGGTCCCGTTCAAGTTTCACTAAAGACAAAAATCACAGATGCCTTTATTTGTCACTTCTTTTTTATTCTCAGTCCTGGACAGTTTCTCAACCTTAACTAACTTTTATGACTGACACTTTTGAAAAGTATGACACATTGTATAGATTGCCCTCAGTTTCACTTTCTGAGCTGTTTTCTCATAATGAGATTCGGCGTTACGGGTAGGAGTGTCACTGTAGTTGATGCTGGGTTCTCTTTGCCTCTTATCAGGCAGTGCAGAGTTTTACTTAGTCTAATTTCTGATGATATTCACCCTGGTCATTTGATTAAGGTGGTGTCTGCCAGGATTCTTCACTGAAGTTGCCCCTTTTTCATTTCTATTTAATAAGAGTTTCATGGGAGTAATTTGAAACTATTTAAATATTCCATTTCTCATCAAACTTTAAACTTGTTTGTTTAAGACTTAGAGTTTGCCATTTTATTCAATGAGTCATAGTTCATTGCTATTATTATTTCTTTTTATGCTCAAATTGTCCCAGACTTTGCCAGTAGGAGGCCACCCAAAGGTTCAAAATCAAGTGGCCCTTCCTAGATGCAGATCATTGATGCAAAGTCTTATTGTTTAATATCTCAGGTTTAAATGCTCAGTCAGGCCTTTAAGGCCTCTTAAATAAGTCTTAAATTATTTTTCCAGGCTTATCCCTTGGTCCTGTATGACACGTATTCTATAAACCACCAAGGCACCCCAAAGAAAAATTAGGAAAAGTTAAGAACAAGCAATTCACCAAAGAAGAAATAGAGATGAAAACCATTTTAAAAAAAATCAATGTCACTAGTAAATAAAGAAATACAAATGTTTGATATGTATTCTTTACTTATCAGAATGGTAAAATAATGATAATATCCAATATGGTAGTTGTGTGGAGAAATAGGAACTCCCATTAAATTCTATAGAAAAAGAAGAAAGGAAAAAAGAATTTAATTGGCAATAAAGATGTCAACTGAACACAATGAAGAGATGAAAACACCATCTATGAGACAGAGGGGAGAAACCAATCTCAGTCAATACTAAAAACACATTCATTTAAAACATCCAGATCATGTAATTCAAAGAATATGTAAACTTAATTTTTTTTTTTTTTTTCTAAAATCAATCCTATTGCAAAAACGCAGGCAATCTCCAGAACGGTGGGCACAGGTTTGGTGGCTGGAGAGGTTGTGGTAGATTTGCTGTCCTATTTTGACCAAGGTTATGAAGCGCTTGGTGTACAGGAAGCAGTTGCAGTGCTGGTGGAAGAGGAAATTGGCAGATACCAACCTACTAAGAACTACCTGAGCTACCTGACAGCCCCAGATTATTCTTTTTTGGAAGCTGACACAATGAGGCCCTAGCCAGGTAGCTCAGTTGGCTACAGCATCATCCTGATCATCCTGAGGGTTCCATCCCCGGTCAGGGCACATGCAAGAATAAACCAATAAATGCATAAATAAGTGGTACAACAAATCAATGTTTTTCTCTCCCTTTCTCTCTCTCTAAATAAATTTTTAAAAAATAAGAAGGAAGAAGAAGAAATCAACAAAATGAGAAATGAATTTGAAAGACTGGGTGCTTGACAACCAATTGAATTGTTCAGTATGATACAATATGAACCTCCAGCTCCTTCTTCTGGTCAGAAAAATGATATTATGGCATGGTAAGAATGTGTAAACAATTCTATGGCCCAGTTAGAGCATCAAGCTGTTCGGATTAAGAATCTGGGACTAATGTCACAGCATGGATGTAATGCTTGGAAAGTATATAATAAAAATGTAGTTCATGTGATTGAACACACACAGAAAGAGCTCCAGAAGTTAAGGAAACATATTAAAGATTTGAACTGGCAGTGAAAGAACATGCAACTCACAGCCGGATCTAAACTAAGAGAAATGGAGTCAAACTGGGTATCCCTGATCAGTAAGAATTATGAGATTGAAAAGACTATTGTACAATTAGAAGATGAAGTCTTTGAAATGAAACAGCAACATGGAGAGGCCAACAAAGAAGACAACTGACAAAACTTCTGAAAAGACAAATTAATTCAATGGTGGCTGGGACTGGTGTCTTCTTGATGGATTCTTCACCCATATCTGACACCTGGGCTGGGAAGAATGGCACAACTGGGCCCCAAAGGCTTATGTCAGAGTCTAGCAGAAGCTATATTACCTTCTATGACTTGGCCTTAGAAGTCACACAATGTTACTTCTGCCCCATTGTATTAAAAACAAGTCAATGAGGCCAGCCCATATTCAAGGGGAAAGGAATTAGATACCACATCAATTAGAAATACTGTTGAAGAATTTGTGGAAGTTTTTGTTTTTTTTAACTTGGACATGTTTTAATACCCCTCCCATCGGGGGGGAGGGGCAGAACAGAGTAGGCATCCATTTAGAAGATGGGCCCTAAATCCATTCTGGCAGGTGTCCTTGTAAGAAGAGGGGAAGAGACACAGACACACATACAGGGAAGGCAACATGAAGACACACACCAAGGGAAGACCACCACATGAAGATGGAGATTGGAACAATGAGTCTACAAGCTAAGGAACACTGGCAACCACCAGAAGGTGGGAGAGAAGTATGGAACCAATTCTCCCTAGAGCCTTAAGAAAGAGCATGGCCTTCCTGACACCTTAACTTCAGACTTCTAGCCTCCAGATGTGTGAGACAATAAATTTATGTGGTCTTAAGCCACCTCCTTCCCCTTAAACCCCCCAAATCATAATGCTTTTCTCAAGATGCTTTGACATGGTCAGTTCCCTCCTTGTTTGGCTCCAAAAGTCTTTGTTATGAGAGTTATCAGCATTGTAATTAATCTTATCTTGCCAGCAGATAGGGGTTCCATAAAGGAAATTCAAAACAGAAGGATATTCTAATGATGAAGTTACTTGAGATGCTCTGAAAATTATGGAAGATTTTTCTAAATGAGTCAAATGTTGCCTTGATTATTCCTTAAGTCCACCAAATAGAAGCAACTAAAGATGCATTAGAGCATTTAGATGTCCAGCAGAGATGTAGTTGGGGGGGAAGAGCAGAGTTTGCCACCCCAAAATATGCCTTCTGGAATACTGATTGTTTTAAGCTGCTTATTTTCAAAAAATGAAAGACTCAGGAAAAATTTTAATCTTCCCCCTACCTGCCTAAAAGAGTTTAGACAAAGGAACTGATCAAGGAAGGAAGCTATCATCCTAGACAACGATAGTTTAACATAGACTAGTGTATGACAGCCAGGGAGGAATCTAGCAAGTCCCATTTGATCAAAGTCATCTCTGTGTCCCATTGTTACAGATGGCCCAGCATTCATGTCTTGGCTGTTGTAAATAACACTGTAGTGAACACAGGGGTAATAAATTCTTTTGAATTTGTGTTTTGGGTTTCTTCAGATATATACCCAGAAGTGGAATTGCTGGGTCATAAGGCAGTTCCATTTTTAATTTTTTGAGGAAACTTCACAGTGAATGAAGGTTCTCTTTTCTCAAAATTCTCGCCAACGCTTGCTGTTTGTTGATTTATTGATGGTAGCCATTCTGACGGGTGTGAGGTCATATCTCATTGTGGTTTTAATTTGCACTTCTCTGATGATTATTGACATTGGGCATCTTTTCATATGTCTATTGACCATCTGTATATCCTCTTTGGAGAAATGCCTATTTAGGTCTTCTGCCCATTTTTTAATAAGATTGTGGTGGCAGTGTTTTTTTTTGCTTGTTTGTCTATTTGTTCGTTTGGGGTTGAATTGTATGAGTTCTTTATAAATTTTGGATATTAACCCCACATCAAGTGTATTATTGGCAAATATCTTCTTCCATTAAATAGGTTGTCTTTTTGTCTTGTTGATGGTTTCCTTTACTGTGCAAAAACTTTTTAGTTTTATCTAGTCCCATTTGTTTATTTTTTCTTTTGTTTCCTTTGCCCTAGGAGATATATCAGAAAAAAATATTCCTATGAGAAATATCACATATTTTACTGCCTGTGTTTTCTTCTAGTTTTATGGTTTCAAGCCTTACATTTTTAAGTATTTAATCTGTTTTGAGTTTATTCTTGTGTATGGTGTAAGAAGGTGGTCTAGTTTAATTTTTTCCCATGTATCTGTCCAATTTTCCCACCACCATTTATTGAATAGACTGTTTTTAACCCATTGTATGTTCTTGCCTCTTTTGTCAAATATTAATTGGCCATATATAGGCATGGGTTTATTTCTGGGCTCTCTATGCTGTTCCATTTATCTATATTTCTTTTTTTATGTCAGTGCCATGCTGTTTGATTACTACGGACTTGTAGTATAGTTTGATACCAGGTAGCATGATACCTCCAATTTTGTTCTCAAGATTGCTATGGCTATGCTGGTCTTTTGTAGTTCTATATAAATTTTTTAATTATTTGTTCTAGTTCTGTGAAATACACCATTGGTATTTTGAAAGGAATTGCATTGAATCTATAGACTGCTTTAGGTAGTATAGACATCTAATGATGTTAATTCTTACTATGATATATGCTTCCATTTATTTGTATCTTCTTCAGTTTCTCTTTTCAATGCCTTATCATTTTATGAGTACAGGTATTTTACCTTTGTACTAAATTTATTCCTAGCTGTTTTATTTTTTCAATGCAATTGTAAATGGGATTGTTTTCTTAGCTTCCCTTTCTGATAGTTCATTATTGGTTTATAAAAAGGCAACCAGTTTTTGAATATTTATTTTATTTCCTGCTAATTTTCATGTATCAGTTTAGTAGTTTTTTGGTTAGCTCTTTTAGGTTCTCTATATACAGTATCATATCATCTGTAAACAATGACAATAGTTAAGATAAGGAAGCAACCCAAATACCCATCAATAGACAAATGGATAAAAAAAATTTAGTACATATATACAATGAAATATTACTTGACCATAAAAAAGAATGAAATCTCACCATATGCCACAGCATGGATGGACCTAGAGGATATTATGTGAAGTTAAACAAGTCAGTCAGAGAAAGACAAATAACATTATTTCACTTACATGTGGAATATAAAAACAAAATAAACAAACAAACAAAATTGAAACAGACTCATAGGTACAGAGAACAGACTTATGGCTTCCAGAGAAGAGGGTTAAGGGGTGAAAAAGGTGAAGGGATTAAGACATACAAATTGGTAGTTACAAAATAGTCACAGGATCTAAAGTGTAGCATAGGGAATATAGACAATAGTATTATAATAACTATGTATGGTTCCAGGTGGGTACTGAAAATATTGGGGGGAACACTTTGTAAAGTATATGATTGTCTAATCACTATGCTATACACCTGAAACTAATACAAAAGAATATTGAATGTAAACTGTAATTAAAAAATTACAAACATCTATATAAAACAAAACAGAAGATGACCTAGCAAACATTTATTTACCAAACAGTTGCTTTTCCATTTCTATGTGAATTGTCTTCCTGCTCTTTGAAGTCCCAGACTACAATCCCCCCTATTCCTTAGCTCAATATTAGCCTTACATGCCAGACTTGTCCTTGGGTCCCATATTCTTACAGAACATCCGTATGTACATACATAATAAATTTGGTTATTTTCCTGTTAATCTGTCTCCTGCCAATTTGATTATTAGACCAGCTAGAAGAACTTAGAAAGGTAGAAGGAAGGTGGAGGAACAAAGGACAATATTTTCAGGGAAGGAAATGACACTGTCATAACTACTCTCAAAACTAACCACAGGCAAAACAATGACAAAGATTCTCCACTCCTGGTTTGAGGCTTCTCTTTTTGCCTTTTCATTAAAAATGTTAAATACCCTGAGGTAGGGCAGCCCCTACAGGGCTCAAAGCTTCTTAGGAAAGTTCAGCCATCTGTGCTGAAATATTTGTGGGTTAACAGTGGAGGCCAGATATTGCATTTCAGTTGTTAGAAGGAATGTATATGGTGGGCTTTTGTATAAGCTTTACATATGAACTTCACCGACATGTAATCTTTGTCCCTTCTTCACATCTTGTGGTCTGAAAACTGAACTAATTAAGGAAAAGAACATTCCATCAAAAGTGAGAAAGTGTCCTTTGTTTTTTCGGTTTCAAGATTTATGAAAAGAACAATGGTTGCTTACAGCAACTATCATTATAAGTTTAAGGTCAAGGACTGTTCAAAATCAAATCATGAAGTAAAAGTTTAATTTTAGACCCTAACACGTGGTTTTTAGCTCTTTCGTATCTTAGGAGGCTGTTCCTCTAATCTTATATGTTCTGTTCAGTTTCCTCCTATCCTCATGTCTTATCTACCCAATAGTCTAAAGGGAACTAATTTTATCATTTACATTAAGGTTTATATCACTAATAATAACTTAATGAGCTACTTTCTAAGAGATATTCATTTTGAATAGAAAATACCTTTTTAATTCAAAAGAAGGATGCTCAGCAGTGGCATTTCTGAGGTCAGTCCCAGGTAGGTAAGGCAAGAGTCTCCTCTCAAAATCTCTCAAAGCAGTATTTTAAGTTGATACTAGTCCTGACCCATTATTTGAATCAAGGCTGCAAACTGACCAAATCAGGGCCACTTATGTCTCACTTAGCCAGCACAGAATTTTAACTAAATCTAAGCCAAAATGTAAAAACTGGTTTTATATAAAAATTACCATTTCTAGTTTTACTTGAAAATAAAAAACAGGATGTTTATCAATTCTGTCCTTGATTTCCACAAGGCATTAGTTGTTTCTAACAAAATACTTCTGCCCCTTTAAGCAGGCCATGTACCTTCCAATTTGCCACAATTCACAACATTCCTATTATTTCTCCACAAATACTGAGGTCAAATGCTACCGTTTATCATCAAGCATAATTTCTCTTATATTAGAAAAATAGTAGCTTTTGTCGGTCTACCAAAAGTGGGAAAATGAGAGACTTGAATTTTCCTACACATGGGACTACTTTACCCATTTCTACTCCTTTACCAGTCTCAGTAGACAGTTGAGTTTGAGTCTTTTAACTTAATTTAACATGCTCATCCACATTGAGCCATTTGGCTAGAAAAAAAAACATTTTTGAAGATTAAATTTGGGTAGAAAAGAGGCTGTAAGAAAAGGAGAGGTGGGAGAGTCATTTTATATATAGCAAAAATATGAATGTATATTTCTAATATTTATGCTATCCTCCCCCTCCCCCCCAAAAAAACAAACACCAAAAGAAGCAGTGAGAAGTGTTACTGAAGTGCAGAGGCTGCAAGAGTGTGCTCTGTGTATGCAGAGGGAGGCCCAGCGGAAGGACTCAAAGTAATTCTTGAGCCAAGTCTTAAAGGATGAGAGGGATTTTTCTTGGCAGAGAAAACTTGACAGCTTCATGAGGAAGTCTAGGGGTAAATACTGGAACTTTGACTTATTCTTTTCCATTTCATTTTTTCCCCTGCAGCGTTCATTACTATTTTCCATACTTAGATCCTCACACAGAGGAGCCAGGATAACATGGGTACATTACATCCAACAATCTCATGTCAGTCATTCCCAGCATGGTTGTGCCAATCACTCCCAACATAATCACTTTGATTAGAATCCAAAGGTGAGAGGTGTGCAAGGTGTAGAAAGAGTCGTGGAAGTGGAGCTGTGGGCCCTGTGATTGCACCTTGGCACTGAGTCTTACTCACTGTGTGACTCTGAGCAGGACAAAACTTCTGAGTCTCTGCATCCTCATTTCTACATTGCAGATGGAAATAATTCCATCTTGCCTTCCTTGAAGGGCTACCATGGAAATTTAAATGAAAGTGTAAGAAAACACGTTTTAATCTGTGACATATTCTTCAAATATTAGGTGTTATCCTCAAGAGTGTCCAGCATAGAAATGGACATATAGCTAGTATCAAACACTTTTTTAAAGTAAACTTTTTATTTTGGAATACTTGGAATTTACAGAAAACTTGCAAAGATGGTACAGTACTCCCATATACCCTTCATTCAGTTTGTTTCCCCTAATGTTATCATCTTACATTATTGTGGTACCTTTGCCAAAACTAAGAAACTAAACTTCAGACTTAATTTGGATTTTACCAGTTTTTCTACCAATGTCTTTTTCTTGTTCAGGATCTTATCCAGGAGACCACATTGTATTTAGTTATATCTCTTTAGTCTCCTCTGATCTGTGACAGTTTCCCAGTCTTCCCTTGTTTCTCACAACCTTGACAGTTTGAGGAATACTGATCATGTTGGGTTGGTTGGTTGGTTGGTTGTGATTAGACTGGGGTTATGGGTTGTTAGAAAAAATATGGTGGTGAAGTGGGCTTTTGTAGGTAAGGGATCATATCAGATACCTGGTATCCATACATCACAGGTAATGTTCACCTTAGTCACCTAGTTAAGGTGTTGTCCTCCAGCCGTCTCCACTGTAAAGTTTTTTTCCCCCCCTTTCCATACTTTATTCATTATGAGTCAGAGTCTAGCACACCCTCTAGGGAGCTAAGAGGAGATAAATTTCACCTCCTGAGTTGGGGGTATCTACATATATTATTTGGAATTCCTCTGTAAGGAAACTGCATTTTTTAAGCCATCAAACAACAGAAATAATACTGATTGATGTAAGGTTCCTTTTTTTATTCCATGCTTACTTGGCCTCTGTAAGAATGCCAAGATCAGCCTTTCAGCCAACTGGCAGAGAATGGGTGGGAGAATGAAGAGTTATTATATGTATATATATACATATATATACACTAGAAAATCTACAAACTAGAAAATAAGACTCTTCATGCATAAGAGTTAACTATTTATGATTCCAGCTATGTCAGTGGCAAAGAGCAGTAGTTCCTGGGTCATAAGCAGATGTTACTATTGAGTGACAGCCATGTAGTTTCTAGTTCACAGGGTCTGTGCCTTAATACTAAACTCGCTGTAGACTGAAGAAACAACATTTTTACCCATTATGTTAATTTTGCCGTGGAAGGATATTTTTAAATTTCAATAATCAAAATAATGTTTATTTGGTTTCTGAAAACTAATCAAGATAAAATGGTGTCCAGGGGTTTCTAATTCAATTCTATAGTCTGAAGTCAGTTTTAGTGGGAACAACTTCTTCATGTGTTTGTACTACTCAGATGTGTATCTCTATTCTCACCAAGGTCAATAATGTGAAGATCGAGAAGATCGTAGATATTTTTGCAGACTAATATGGTTTGTATTTTATCCACAAAGGTTATTAATTGTTATTAGCTAGAATTGATGTAAATCAGTAAGGGCTATCCAGTTATGAGCTGACATTATTTAATAAGAACTTTGGGATTGTATTAATGTGTCTTCCCTATAGAATCCAAAGTGCCTTCATATATATGTCCCTGCTAAACTGGATTGTCAAGATAGATTCAGAGACAGGAAGGGGGAAAGGAAAGAAAGAAGGAAGGGGCATGGTGTAGAATCATACTTAATAATAGAGGGGGAAAAAAAGACCCACACAATTTAGTGTTTGGGACCTTCACCCTGCAGATTTCTTGAGCTCAGAGTAAATGCATATTTCTACCATTTCCCCAATGTTCAATTTTCATTAATTTGATATATTAAAGTCTTAAAGATTATTTTCATTGGAAAACTTGTATTGGCTATTATTTTGTGTAATACAGAATTCTGAACAATACATCAAAATTGGGGTACATTTTGATACTTTTATTTCTATGAAAAATTTGGTCAGAATTTGTCTTTTCTCTTAAGAGGAATTGTGGAAAACATAACAGATTACATAATGAATAATCATATTTTAAAAAGAAAGCTCACTTTATTTTTATATAGCAACTCATCTTAAAAGGGTAAATCAAACCTTTTTGTAGGTTTAAATGTGTTGGATTATTTGTTACTGAATGAATTCTAAGATAGTAGAGGAAAAATCTTACTAAAAGAATAGCCACCATTTATTGAGCAGTTACTATGTGCCTGACACTGTGGTAACTAATTTACATGTTATCTCATTTAGTCTTTAGAATAACACTATGGGATGATATTATTTCCACTTTACAGATGAATAAATTGAGTTTTAGATGGGCTAAAAAATTTACTTATCCAAAATGAGAAAAACAGTGACAGAGCCCATAATGTTCCTGCTCTAGACTATAACAGGCCTTCCTCCTTTAAAAGGTATTTCTATGGCTAAATCGAATTCAGATTGACCTGTCTTGGTGGCAGCAAGTCATTATGCTAAATCTTATATATGTATTTACCTTTATTATACATCAACTCTTAATTCAAGAAACTCTGGAAAATACCCAGAGTAAAACAAACAAACAAACAAACAAACAAACAAACAAACATTTTTCTCTTTAATGAACGATGAGAAAAACAATTGGACTTAGGTTCATATACTAAGTTATGACCCCTAAAATCATCTTGATCTTTGTATGCTACTGGCAAAATCATCACACCCTGAAATTCAGCTTAGGAGAGCAGCTCAGGTCAGACTTATTGTAGGTTTGAACATGTTGGATTCTTTGTTACTAAATGAATTCTAAGATGGCAGAAGAGAAATTCTGCAGAATCCGGCTAGGGAAAATAAACTGTTCAAAACTGATAGTTTGGCTTAATTTATTACTTTGGAAAGCTTGACTTTAAGTTGTTCTATCATTCTCCAGCACTAATTAGTACAACGGAATTGTTATTAAGACTTCAAGGTGTTATTTTTATCTAAGATGTATAGGAACAAGAAATAGGGAAAAAGTTAATCCGTGTCAAATTGGTGCAGCTTTTCATCCATATGCTTGCTGGGGTTTGTTGAACCCTCAAGAAGTTCATAACATATAGGTGTAGCTAATATACTACAGCAGGGAATTTCTTGAATTTGGCCTGACTGGCTATTGGTAACTATGTTGTCACTCCATTACAGAACCACAAAGCTCATATTTTTTTAGAGTAGAGAACAATAGGACGTTCAGATCCCTTATTTTACATGGTTACTTGTCCAAGGTCAAGCAACAATTTAGCAGCTAAACCAGGCCCAGAACTGAGTGTTCTTAACTTTCACCCCTGTGCTTAGATCACCTACTGGAGTTTGTGCCTCTCTGGCTTCTGTCTCTTTACAGATAACAATGAAGGTTATGGAGCAAAGATCGAAAAAGAGATGTTTATTCTCTATGTCTTCTGTTAAACAGACTCTAAGGCTTTTTTGAATCTAGGAAATTAGTTCTTTCCTGTTTTCACAATACAATAATTATTTGTTGTCTAAGTAACATCTACGTTTAAATAAGACTTGCAACACAATTGGAATAAATAGTATTGGGAAAATTGGACAGGTATATGCAAAAAAAAAATATGAAACTAGACCACCAACTTACACCTAGCACAATAATAAACTCAAAATGTATAAAAGACTCAAATTAAGGAGGGAAAACATAAAAACCCTAGAAGAAAATATAGCTAGTAAAATCTCAGACATCTCATGTAGCAATATTTTTTGCTGATATATCTCCTAGGGCAAAGGGAAAAATAAAGAAGTGAGACTACATCAAACTAAAAAGTTTCTGCCTTGGCTGGTGTGGCTCAGTTGTTTGAGCATCACCATCCCAGGCACGGAGAGGTGCAGACCCCAGCCCCAGTAAGCGGTGTGCAAGAGGCAATCAGTCCATGTGTCTCTCTCACATTGATATTTCTTTCTCTCTCCCTCTCTCTATAAGCAATAAAAACATATTTTTTTTAAAAACTAAAAAGCTTCTACACAGCAATATTTGACAAAGGAGGTAAGAGCATACAATGGAGTAAAGACAATCTCTTCAATAAATGGGGTTGGGAAAATTGGACAGTTAAACACAAAAAAAATGAAATTAGACCACCAACTTACACCATACACAAGAATAAACTCAAAATGGATAAAATACTGCCCGGCTGGCATAGCTCAGCGGTTCAGCACTGACATGATCCAGGAGGTCGAAGTTTGATTCCCTGTCAGGGCACATGTCTGGGTTGTGGGCTCAATCCCAGGCAGGGGCTTGCAGGAAGCAGACAATCAATGACCCTCTCTCATTGATGTTTCTATCTCTCTTTCCCTCTCCCTTCCTCTCTCTGAAATTGATAAAATTATATTTTTTAAAAATGGATAATATATTTAAATGTAAGTCATGAAACCATAAAAATCCTAAAAGAAAATGTGGGTAGCAAAATCTTAGACATCTCTCATAGCAAGATGTTTGCCAATACATCTTCTAGGGCAAGGGAAACAAAGGAAAAGAAAATAAACAAATAACACTACCTTAAAATAAAAAGCTTCTGTATAGCAAAAGAAATCATCAACAAATTGAAAAGGGAGCCCACTGTTTGGGAGAACATATTGGCCAATGATACATCCGATAAGAGCAAAATATATAAGGAACTCATAGAACTTAACAAAAGAAAGACAATTCAATTAAAAAATGGGCAAAGGACCTAGATGGCCAAGAGACATATGAAAAAATGCTCAAAGTCACTCATCATCAGAGAGACGTAAATTAAAACAACAATGAGATATCACCTGACACCTGTCAGAATGGCTACCATCAACAAATCATCAAATGACAAGTGTTGGTGAGGATGTGGAGAAGGGGAACCTTGGTACACTGCTGGTGGGAATGCAGACTGGTGCAGCCACTATGGAAAACAGTATGGAGGTTCCTCAAAAAATTAAAAATGGAACTGCCTTTTGACCTAGTGATCCCACTTCTGGGAATATATCCTAAGAATCCCAAAACACAAATCAGAAAGAATATATGCACCCCTATGTCCATAGCAGTGCACTTTACAACAGCCAAGATGTGGAAACAGCCCAAGTGCCCATCAGTAGATGAGTGGATAAAAAAGCTGTGGGACATTTACACCATGGAATATGATACAGCTGTAAAAAAGGAAGAAAGCCTTACCCTTTGCAACAACATGGATGGAACTGGAGATTATTAAACTAAGTGGAAAAAGCCAGTAAGAGAAAGACAAATATCACATGATCTCACTTATATGTGTAATCTAATGGACAAAATAAACTGATGAACAAAATAGGACCAGTGGCATGGATACATGTAACAGAATGACAGATCTCAGAGGGGAGGCATATGGGGAACTGGAAGAGGTTAGCCAAAGAGCATACATATACACATATATGCTCAGTCCATGGACACAAATAACAATGTGGTGAAGACTAGGGGTGGGAGCTGGGTGGAGGGGGGCAAAAAGGGGGAAAGCAGAGGACATCTATAAGAGTGTCAACAATAAAAAAGCAGGTGGTAAATGACGGCTTAAAATTACCCCTAAGTTATACATTATGAATAATTCCTGCTTGAACACCATGATCATGAAAGAAATAATGGCCAGATATGTAAAAACAAAAGAAAAAGAATATAATTAACAGGGATTTGCAATAAAGATGGAAATTAAACTTTTCATGGCTTAATGCCATTTTCAGTATACCTCCACTAAACCAAGTTTGCTCTCGTGTTAATGGGTTAGGAGTAGAGGCATTGGGATGCTAATCAATTATTAACAGAAAAGTCAGACAAGGTTAGGCTGAAATCTAACATGCACCCTTATACCTAGAAAAACAGCAACTGAAGGCCTAATCTCCTTTCTGCTGCATTTTTGCCACTAGGAGGCTTCTGGTTAAAGAAACAAGTACTTTACATTCAAGAAAATCACAGTATAATCCAAGCACTTAGCATTAATTTGAACTCTACCACTAACTAATATAAATAAATTAATTGATTTATTTCACCTCAGGCAAGTGGTCAGATATGATGGTGAATGACCTCCTTATTCAGTAGTCAGGGCCTTGTCTTTGTGTAAGTGGGTTATAACAGAACTGATATCTGACTCATAGTATGGTCAAGATCCAGCCTCTGAATTTGAACTGGGATCTTTCACTCTTCATATAGTGTTCTTTCCACTGCTGAACACTGGATTTTGACTATGACAGTCAGAAGCTTGCTCTGGCTCCTCTGGGAAAAGATTAAGTTTTTTGAAGGCAATGTAGTAGTCTATTTTATGTGTTCTTTCTTACAGCAATAATAATGCAGGCTTTTTATTTTAATATTTTGGCTCAAAGGGTCCTAAGATGACATAAAACTCACGCTGAATACTTGAAAAGTTGTCTTTAAAGAAGGGTCCTTTGGAACATAGTCTAACAATATATTTTAAATAAGTTTTGTTTATATTTTTAAAAAGCAGATTGATATTTGAGCCAGTTAACACTGGAGGAAGGCACAAATCCAAATCCCCTTAACAAGAGAACATTCTTTTTTAATTGGGTTGTGGGACAGATGGCATTATAATGCCTTTGGCTGTGCTCACCTCCAGAAGATGCACAACAGTGAGACAAAGGGAGAAAGCCAAAATGCTCAAACAATACAGAAAGCAAAGACTTTAGTTTCCAAGAGCAGTCTGAGAGAGAGGTGTTGAGTAGTTCAGGAAAAGTTAGTTGTGTAGGAAGGGGCAATTGAAGGAAGGTCCAGGAAGGACCCACCCAGCCATGAAAAATGGCAGTAGGCAATAAGAAGATAGGAACCCCTATGAAATCCTCCATGGCAGAGGCCTCAAGGATTAGGAGGCCCAGTATCCCACCTTAGGTGGATTGTTTTGCAGTGCTAAAATGCAATCCCCCTTCCTGGTCCTCCTCTAAGTCTTCAAATAAACTGCCACCTGGTGTGGTCTTACTTTGGAGATAAAGTAGAAGAGATCTTTTACTATTTGGGGTGTGATATAAGAACCCTGGGGAGAGATAGATGTGAGATCCAGGGCTTAGTGAAAGAGACTAGAGTTTCTCCAAGCAATTCACAGAAATGTAGGGGCCCTATGTGGGTTTGAGCTGTTACAGAGATGTTAAAGAGAAAGTTAACCCTAGAATAGAAGGGAACAGAAAATAATCCAGTAGAACTTCAGAACTTCCCACAGCCTCTGCTGGCTCACTCTTCCCCCAAGTGCAACATAAGTGTAGCCCCACATGGGATGCAGGATCCTCCTTCCCCAGGCTGTGGTATATACATGATTAATAAACTGTTGTCACCTCATCTGTCCAGTGTCAGGTATCAGGCTTTGTAGTAGCAAGAGGGTGAAGGAATTCCTGGTTTCCAAAGGAGGATGTGATTGTTTTGAATAATTTTTGGAGCTGGTAAGGAGGTAAACCATTAAGTTGAGGACCTTGTGGGGTATAAGGTGATCTGGCTGATAGAGAATTAGTCAGGTAGGTAGCTTTTCTTTCTGGGTAGAGAGGCCGTGTGAGACTCAAATACATCAAGGCAGCCCATGAAATTTTAGGCCTTACAATGTAAGCACCTGCTATGTGCCATCATATCAAAAAGCCATCATATCAAACATCAGTTATTATACTGGATTGTCACTACAGAAGTTGACAAAGGGTTGGCAAACATAGCTTATCATTTCCCTGCATACAGCGAATGTCCCTCGGATTGTTAATGCTTCCAAGTTGATATGTATTTCTCATGGCATACCCGTACCCACATAGTAGCAACTGAGTCATTGGATCCATATTTTGCCATCCCTCACCAGACATGGCAACCCTATGCCATGGGAAATACCAAAAATATAAACTAAAATGTTTGCAACAGTATGTTTTTTCATTGATAACTTTCTGTGCCATATATGAGGGTTTGTAGAAAGTTATAATTATTTCAGCCTGTTGGGTGTCCTGAGGGCAACTAAACAAGAAAAAGAGATGTGTTAAGTTTTATTTCATTCAGGTAAAGGAGGATTTCTATTTGGTGACAGTAGCCAAAATAGGAGTTATTCAAGGATCTCAGGATATTTCATTCCTCAATTAACTTCCACCTTGACTATTAACCTTCCCTCTTTCTAGTTCTAACTTTATCTAACAAAATGTTGTTAGACTTATCTCACTTAGAATTCAAGTTTTACACACTAATGTAAAGAACAAAATAAAACATCTATCTTTGATGGCCCGTTATAATACTGTCCAAATCTACATTTCTAGCTTTTGTTTCCACTAAAATCTACTAGTGCATGTACTGTTACACTCTAATTATAGATGTGCATTCACACCCTATGTCAGTGCCTTCAAGGTGGAAGACACAGTATTGCTATTTACCCCTCTCCCTGGAAACAAAGGAAACCAGAACCCAAAACCAGAAACAAAGCAGTTTTCTTATTTCTCTGTCTCCTCCCCCTCCCTTTCCTTCTCTCTGTCTCTGTCTTTGTCTTTCTCTCTTCCTCCCTTTGTTCCCTTTCTCCCTCTTTCTCCCTCTCCCCCTCTCTCCTCCACCTCAACCCTGCTGTTGATCACACCCATCATCACTTCTAATGTCCATCTGCTGACATGGCTGCTGTTGTACACTGCCTAAGTTCTATTTTTATTTTTGTATCTTCTGCTTGTCACCTCAACAGTGCTCTTTAGCTTTTAACACACAGAGACATTGATCACTCAAAGACATAACTAGCCACATAGCACTCTCTTTTCATTTACACATTCACTCTTGTTGGCAAGTCAACCAGGCACAGCATTTAAGATACAATCTTTGGCAGTCCTCTCAATATTAACTGCTGAAAATTAGTTCCCCTCTTTTCTCCTTGACCCCATTAATACAGACCTGGTACTGTTGGCATATTAGTCGCAACATAGTAATATTTAATAAATATTTACATGTGCTTACTTCTTATAAATAACTTATTGATTTAAATTTTATATGCTCCATTGATTTACAAAAGAATAATATAGCACTTTATATTTCCAAAGTAATTCTCAAAATTATTTATTTTTTATCCTTTTTGATACAACTCTAAATGAGATTGTTTTTTAATTTTTCTTTCTGATAGTTTGTTATTAGTGCGTAGAAACACACTGACTTTTGTATATTGATTTTGTATCCTGAAACTTTTCTGAGTATATTTATTGTTTCTAACAGATTTTGCTGGAGTCTTTAGTATATATACCACTAGGGCCAATGTTTTTATTGAATCTGTCTAGATTATCTATTTATTGATGAAAGTGGAGTAGTAAGGTCCCTTATTATTATTATACTGCTGTATATTTTTTCCTTTAATATTTGCTTTGAAAATTTAGGTGTTCCTATGTTGGGAGCATAAATATTAGCAAATGTTATATCCTTTTGTTGGATTGACCTCTTTATCATTAGTAATATATATTGTATATATAACATATAATATATATACACACATATATAGCTATATATAATCATGTTATCTGTAACAGTTTTACTGCTTCATTTCCAATTTGAATGACTTTTATTTCTCTGTCTTGCCTAATTTCACTGGCTAGACTTCCAATATTACATTGAATAAAAGTAACAAGAGTCGGCATCCTTATATTGTTTCTGAACTTAGAGAAAAAGCCTTCAGCTTTTTACCACTGAGTATAATGTTGGCTGTGGCCTTGTCATATATGGCCTGTACTATGTTGAAGGATGTTTCCTTTATACACACTTTGCTGAGAGTTTTGTCATGAATGGATATTGAATTTTATTAAATGCTTTTTCTGCATCTTTTCAGATGATTACATATTTTTATCCTTCACTTTGTTAATATAGTGTATCACATTGACTGACTTGCCGGTGTTGAACCACCCTTGAGTCCTTGGAATAAATCTGAGTTCATCATGGTATATGACCCTTTTAAGATATCCTTGAGTTTGCTCTGCTAATATTTTGTTGATAATTTTTGCCTGAATGTTCATGAGGGATATTGACTTGTGTTTTCCTTTTCTGGTGCTGGTATCAGGGTCAACAGGTAGTTAAGGCTATTAGCTATCTTTGCAGCATAGTGAAATTCATAGTTCTTAATGTAAACCTGATCTCTAATTTAAAGCAGTAATCACTTATTTAGAAATATAGTTTAAGATTGGATAAAGATAATTTTACCAAAGAGTATTAAAGACTTACGATGACAATGTTGAATTCAAATCCTTTCTACTTTTCTATGATGTCTTCATGATGAAAGGCCTGGGGATTCCAGTAGGAGGGATAATCTAGTTGTTTACTGTTGAACGCAAAGAGTAAGAGGCGATGGAATGCAAACTGTGTCCCCTACTACATTATAAACGACCTGAATGTTACTGCCTCACATAGGTGGCAGAATTCACCAGTGAAGACCTGTAGTCCTGAACTTCTGGTTTTTTGAAGTTTTTTGAGTAATGATTCAGTATCTTTACTAGTAATTGATCTACTCAGGGTTTCTATTTCTTCATGATTCAATATTGGTAGGTTGACTGTATCTAGGCATTTATCCATTTCTGTGTTGTTCAATTTATTGGTATATAATTGTTGATAACTATTTTATATGTTTTTGGTATTTTTGTGGTATCAGCTGTAATGTTTCCTCTTTTAATTCTGGTTTTATTTATTTGAATCCTCTGTCTTTATTTTTCCTTAGGGAGTCTAGCTAAAGGCTTCTCTATTTTGTTTATTTCTTCAAAGAACCAGCTCTTTGTTTTATTGATCTTTTCTATTGTCTTTGTAGTTTCTACTTCATTTATTCTGCTCTGATTTTTGTTATTCCCTTCTTTCTACTAACTTTGAGCTCTGTTTGTTTTTCTAATTTCTTGAGTTGTAAAGTTAGGTTACTTAATTGAAGTTTTCCTTGTTTCTTAATACAGGTATTTATCATTATAACTTCCCTCTTAGGACAGTTTTTGCTGGATTTCCTACGTCTTGGTGTGTTGTATTTCTATTTTCATTGTTTCAAAGCTTCTTTTTTATTTCTCTTTTGATTTTTTTCACCCACTGGTTGGTTCAGTTGCATGTTTTGTTTTTGTTTTTGTTGTTTTAAATATATTTTTATTGATTTCAGAGAGAGGAAGGGAGAGGAAGAGAGAGAGATAGAAACATCAGTAATGAGAGAGAGTCATTGATTGGCTGCCTCCTGAAAGCCCCACAATGGGGATCAAGCCTGCAACCTGTTTATGTGCCCAGACCGGAAATCAAACCACGATCTTCTGGATCATAGGTTGATGCTCAACCACTAAGCCACGCCAGCTGGGCTCAGTTGCATGTTATTTAATTTCCACATATTTATAAATTTTCCAGTTTTCTTTTTGCAGTTGATTTATAGTTTTATGTCATTGTTTTTAAAAAGATGCTTGATATGATTTCAATATTCTTAAAATTATTAAGATTATTTTTGTGGCCTATGAAATTATCTCTTTTGGAGAAGCTTCCACATTTGCTTGAGAATAATGTATATTTTGTTGCTTTTGGATGAAATGCTCTGCACATGTCTTTAAGTCTATCTGATCTAATGTGTCATTAAGGCCAATGTTTTTATTGATTCTGCATGAATGATCTATTTATTGATGAAAGTGGAGTATTAAAGTCTCCTGCTATTATGGTATTGCTCTATACTTTTCATTTAAATTTGTTAATATTTACTCTGTATATTTTGGTGCATAAATATTTACAAATGTTTTATCCTTTCTATCATTATGTATTGACCGTCTTTGTTTCTTATTACAATCTTTGTTTTTATGTCTACTTTGTCTGATATAATATAGCCACCACAATCTGCTTTAAAGTTCTTTTGTTTCTGCCTTGGTTGGTTTGGCTCAGTGGTTAGAGCACTGGCCGGGGTACCAAAGTGTCCCAGGTTCAAGGGCACGTACCTCGGTCGCAAGCTTGATCCCCTGGGAGACAACCAATCTAGGATGTTTCTCTCTCTCTCTCTCTCTTTCCTTTCCCCCCACTCTCTGTAAAAAAATCAATGGAAAAAATATCCTCAGGTGAGGATAAAAACCACAACTTTTGTTTTCAAGTTATTTTAATTTAAGCTACCTTTTGATTTATTTTCTCAATTTTTTTCCATTGTGATTTGGGACTTTCTGATTAAATCTTTAAACAAGAAACTAGGAAATGAACGAGGATCCACAGGGCTTTGTAAGATGGTGTACTTAATTATCTTATGTAGAAGATTCTGGCAGCATACAACAAGAATCAAACAGATCTGGGTTTAAGTGCGAATACCAGCTCTGACTGCTTTTGTAAGATTAGACACATTTATTAAAGTCACTATGTCTAAATTTTTGTATACATATTTGTAACAGTTGTGGTCAATGTTTACATTAATTTTGGATGACAATGACTCAAACCTTCATGCTGGGGTCCCATTATTCATTTCCCATAGATCAAGGTGTTCTCATGTTTCTTGTGTTTTTTTCTTAGTCATTCCTGCCTCTGAATTCCTGCTCCTATTGGATTTGTTCAATTTCCAGATCATCTCATTTTTCTAAGTGTGCTGTCCCTTTTCTGTGTAATTTGTGCCTATGCTAGACTGTACCTTAATATGTTTGCTCCCTAAAATAAGTTTACACAAGCTGTGCAAGGGAGAAGCATATATTCTGAGGTGTAACAAGCAACTTAAAATTGAATTGAAGATATTTCCATTCTTACCAAATCTTTGGTGATTCCAGTCACAGCAGTTTCTCACTGGACGTTTTATTTTCTCTTGGGCTCAGCCTGTCTCCTTACTGCTCATTCTCAACTCTGTCTTCACTGATTCTTTCCCTCTCTTGTGCGCTTCCTTCCAAAATACTTGTTGGCAGTATCAAAAACAGCACCACGTGTTAGACTGATGGAGTTAGACTGGGCCTCTATTCAGCATTCTCGATACTTAGTTGGGCTAATAAAGAATTCAGAGGCAAGGCACAAACTATAAGAAAGCTTATTTAGAAAGTCACAGAGCTAGAAGAAGTGAGTTGTAGAAGAAATGGGTGCAGGAAACAAGTTATAGAGGCAAAAGAAGGGCCCTTAGAGCTTAGGGGATAGACAGGTAAAGGTAATATGCCTGGGGGAAAGCACAGGGGTACAGGAAAGGCGCAGGTGTGCACCTGAGAGGGAGAGCCGCTTCAAACTTTAGATGAATAACGTGGGCAGCACTCCTGGGAGTAGACCACGCACTATATGTACCTTATTTCCATGAGAGTTCCTCAGGAGTATAGTCATACAAATCATTATGTTTAGAAACTGTACATAACTAGATATATACCATTTCTACAAGGAAGTGGGGTCTTGAGTCTATCAAACACATGAAATAAATTCATAGAAAAAGAAATAAGCAACCCTATTATAACAGGATGTTGGGATAGCTATGATAAATGTATGTATAAAAATGGGAGAATGAACATTCTGAAAAATCTCATTCAGAGACTACTTGAAATGGAGACCAGGAATCCCGAAAGGTCACTTATCCTGAGATTTTTCTCCCCTATGTTTAAGAGATGGACACAATGCAGTAAAATACCATAGCAATGCCCATTTAAATTAGTCTTGAAAAGGAATTCATGAAGGAAAAGGGTAGTTTAGGAATGAAGGACAGGAGGAAATGGCAAACTTACCATGATCTCAAATTGTTTATTTTATACCTTTCTGTAATGAAGACTGTGATGACAGTTTTTCAGCTAGTGGAGCATTTCCTGGGGTATCTCACAGTATCCATAGAGAAACAAATGATATATTCTAATAGAGAGCTGAGGAGCTCCACAGCTAGCAGCAGTCGAGGTAAATTTTCCTTCCCTGGCTCTGTTTAGAGTCTCTCTTGTTATCCTCTAGTTCTTTTGTACCTTACACTTTCCTGCATCTCTCTCTTCCTGGTCTATATACAAGGGGGCCCTTCTTATACCAGGCCATTTTATAACACTGAGAATTTCTGTCTTTTTTAATTTCTCAAAGTTAAGACTTAAAGAGGGGCATTTTGTAAGTTATTTTCTTAACTATTTCTGCCTCTATTGTCAAATTTTCAGGAAGGCCCATCTTCTCTAATACATGCTGGAGACAACGAACACCCACGGCAGCCACCATCGTTGCAGAATCAATTCTCCCTTGGGCACTGTTCTGTCTTCTTTTGCTCTGCTTAGTGCCTCTGTGTTTTGTGTCTAATTCACTTCACTGTGGTGCTGACTCCTGGACTGCAAGAGCACAGTTAGTTTGAAGAGTACAGCAGGCATGTTTTAATTGCTAATAGCAGTGATTTAAACAGCTAAGGGTTATTGTTCTCACTCAAGAGATGTCTGAAGATAATGCAGGAGCCTAACAAAGATACCAAGTATCCAGACCCTTTCCACCATTTTACTCCATGATTCTTTATGTGCTGGCTTTGCCTTAATCCATGTCACCTCATGATTGAAAGATGGCTTCTGTGCTTCAAGGGACTAACCCAGCCATTTTAAATTCAGGCTGGAAGAAAGAGGAGGTGGATGTGATGGTACCAGCAGCCCTCCACTTTCATCTTACTGTCTAGTGCCGTCACAGGGCAACTCAAGCTTCAAGGGAGGCCGGAAAACAGAGATTTTAGCTTTTGCTGCCTCTATTGAAGCCACGGAGAGGGAAGGTGGGATATGGACATTGTATCAGCCAAATCATAGTGCTTGCCATAAATGTGAACTAAAGAAGTCCCTTTCTAAACTTTCTCCAATGGTCAAAAGTAATTGATCCCATGGTATATATTCCATATATTCCACTATCACACTCTTTCCCTAATTTCACATAGCATACCTCATTTTTTAAAAAGTTAAATACCCACTCTCTAAGCAGAGCTAGAACAAGGTTAATAATTACAATAATGTTAATTTGCTAATTAATTACTTCAGCTAATGTTGAATTATTAAATGTCTATCTCTTATTGTCAAGCACTGGGATATAATGTTAACTGATGTGTATTGCATATCATTGATCATATGTCTTATCTGCACAGTGCTTCACCAATTAGGAATGCTTTGAGATATTAAAAGCAGAAAATTCAAATAAAAATGACTTCAACCATATCATCAATCTATAATTTTCTTCTAAAAATTCCAAAAAGAGGTGTGTAGATCCACACTTAATATTAGAGTGCCAGGGTTATGTCTCTGTGATTCCTCTCATGATTACTAGAAGGCTGCCACAGTTCTAAACATCTCATCCTTCAAGAATGTGTTCAAAGGCAGCCAGGATGGTAGAAGAACTGTTCTCTCATGCCTCCTTTTATCAGAGAATGCAATCTTCCCCAAAGGCCTCCTCAGCAGACTCATTGGTTAGAAGAAGGTCATGTGGCACCAAAAAGCATCCGGTGAACAAGGGAGGATGGGTTGAGAATTAATACCGAGTAGCCAACCAAAAGTGTCGTCATAGATGCTTTACAGCTTTCCACATATTTTTACACTCATGATAGCATTTTATGACTCAATGAGACTACTTCCAAACACAGAAACTCAGACCCAGAATAAGAAGTATAAATGGTATCTGCTGTGTGGGAACTTCTGGCTGGGAAGTAATTTAAAGATCCTTTGAAGGTGCAAATTTAATGCAACAGTTTTAAATATATAATGCATTTAGCCTATAAAGTATGCATACAACAGCCAAAGGAGTAATTCAGAAGATTTTATAGTTTGGGAAGATAATTAAATGGTGGAATGAAAAGAGAAATCAGGATACATGGATTCTAGGCTCAGCTTTGGGTAAGACACTGGAAGGATTTTGAACCTCTACATCATCATCTGTAAAATTATGCACTTGAACAAAGTTAGATGACCTCTAAACTCCTTCTCAAATATAAGAGTACCTATCTAGTTATCATGCTGGAAGTCATGAGGTAGAAGAATATTAAAAATCATCTATTCCAACTTCTTTTTATAAGTGAAATAATTTAGACTCAAAAAACCACCATTTGTCCAAATTCACTTATCTAAGTTAGAAATTTGAGTCCTAATATGTAACACACTGTGATTTCACAAATAACTGATATTCCATCCTAATAGATCTTTTAAAAATTCAGCCTCTTCTTTTATCTTTTCTTTTATCTTAGGCATAATCTCTCTAATACATTTACTCTGTTTGATAGGCTGGAAATAATAAAAAAATTGTAAAGCCTACCTTTTAGCTGTAACATCTTACCCTCTGGGAAACATGATAACTGCACCTTTCTCATACTTTCTCTCTTCTTTTTTGAGGACTAGATGAAGTAACCTATTAAGAGAAGTTAGTGTGGTAACTGGCACTGCAAGGACTTAATTCCAGCCACCCACCTCAGGGCTTAAAACTCCTCCAAGCCTGAGAAAGGTCCCAGACTGATTTCCCCAGCAGTCTGTGAGAAGGGTGAGTCTGAATCTCACGATCATTATTTTGTCTTCACACAGTCGTATCTTTTACCTTCACATTATGTAGACCTGAAGGTTCTGCTAATAGCTTAGGGTGTGATACGTAACTGGCAGTCAAGTACTATGCTGTCACTGAGCTCAGTACCTAGTGCTTTGTACAAGACAGTTTGGATTCCTTAAATCTGGAGTTCATGGATGGGCTGCAGGGGAACGGGGACCCATATGACATTTCACTGAAAAAGGTTTTTTCAACCATGGTACTATTGACCTTTCGGCCAGATAATTCTGAGGAACTGTCCTATACACGGCAGGGCATCACTGGCCTCTAACCACTAGATACTAGTAGCACCTTCCTGATCAATGATAATAGAAAATGAGGACCTAGCCCTGGCTGGTGTGGTCCAATTGGCTGGGCTCATCTCCTGCACCCCAAATGGATTCCAGGTCAGGGCACATGCTAGGGTGGGGGTGGGGGTTGTTGGCTCGATCCTGGGTTGGGGGGCTGTGCGGGATATTTTGCTCTCACATCCGTGTTTCTCTCTCTCTTCCTCTCTCTCTAAAAATCAATAAAAAACCAATGAGGTCCTGAACTTGCCAAATTTCGAATGGAGAGCATAATCTCGCTACTCTCGCTTGAGAAACCACTGTGATAAAGCTTAGCATGTAGGTGCGTTCTGGGAGGCTTATCAGTTTTATTAAGTTCTTAAAAGGGTCTATGATCTCAAAAAAGATCAATTACTCAAAGCCTTTCAAATTAATAATGAAAGAAGGCACATCTCCAGCTGTAGTTGTGGAAAAAAGTACATCATCATAGCTAAATAAAATGGTACACTTTGAAAATTTACTATGAAATATATACCTACTTATTTATTTCTTTCAATTACTTTGAAGAAACACTTCACAAACTATATCTGGGGAAGTATCTGCTTCACAAACTTCTATTCTCAGGCGGCACGATTCTTAAAACACTGCCTTCAGCAGAGACTTCCACAGTCTTCCACTGAACGTGGCTCTAAACTTCCAAAGAGGTTGTTAAGGCCAATGACAAGCACAAAAAACAAAAACAAAAACATAAAATACCCCCTCCCCCAAAAAAAACCCTCAAGTCTGGACGGGAAATAAAAATAAGTTGTTTCTTAGAAAAGAAACCCAGTGTTGGTATTGATTGCAAGATCGGCGAGATGGAAGGGGGGGGGGGGCGCGAGAAGTTCCCGGCGGGAGCGGGTGTTGGGAGCGGCTCGCTTTTGCTGGAAGGCGTCCCCGGCCTCCTCCCTGGCTTGTTTAGAAATGAGGGCTGCCGGCTGAAACCCTGAGCCTTGGACTCTCTATTCACTTCCCATTCCCAAGTCCCCACTGTTCACCCCCTTCCAAAGTGACCTCATTCCAAAAGCGTCCTCGGAGCTCAGGAGGGTGCGTTTCACCAGTCCCCATGCTCGTCTACAAGGGCCAGCCGCGGTAGGACACCGGGCTTCGCCCCCAAACACCAGACCTACGAAAGCACACAGGAACCTGCCTCGTCTCCCGTGGCCCCTCGCGAGCACCCCAGAAGACAAGCAACTTTCTCCCCTACTTCTCGGTCCGTCCGCCCCCACCGCTCTCCCTTCTGAAAGAGCCCCAGTGAAAGGCGAGCGGAGGGGAGGGGGGCGGCGGGGGGCTCGGGGCTGGGGGAGCCGCGAAAGCCGCGGCCTCGGGGCGTCGCTGGCTGGACCCCAGCGGGCGGAGGGGCGCGTCCCCGCCCCGCGCGCCGGAAAGGTCCCCGCCGACCGCGCCTAGTCCCGGGTCTGTGTGCTCCGGGTCCGCGGGGCGCGAGGGGAGGGCACAGGAGAAAGAGGAGGGCTGGGCAGTCCAGCGAGGAGGCGGTGCGTGCCTCGCCTGCCAAAGAGAGGTCTGTGCATCTGCGTGCGAGCCCCGCGCCCCGCGCTCCGCCCGAGCCGCCGCCGGAGACACGCGAGGAGCGCGGGCTCCGCTGGTGGCGGCGCAGCCCGTCCTCCTGGAGAGCCCCCGGAGCCGGGCCCCCGCTCTCTCCCAAGTCCGGCCCGGACTCTGTGGCGCTTGGGTCAGCAGTGAAGAAGGAAGGGCGGTCTTCTTGGCTGTGGATGTTCCGCCCGGGAAAGACAGCAAGTTGTGTATGCGCCCCGGCCCGGGGAGAGAAGGTGGCCGCCGCCCGCCAGCCATGTGAGTAAAAGCTCGGCCGTCCCCGGGGCGTGGGCTCCGCTCCTTTCTCTCCGTGCCCCCCTGTTCCCCGGACGCCGGACTTGTGCTCTCCGGGGTCCGCACTTCCTGCGCTGGGCGGGCGGCCGGGCTCTGCCTCCCGCCGCGTCTGCTGCCGGCGTCCGCCCCGGGCGTTGCTGCCTTCCCGTGCCCGTCCCCTCCCTTCAGAGGCCGGCTGGAAAAGCCTCTCGTCCTCTTTTTGAATTGAGGGATCATGCGTGTCTTCAGGAGTGGGGGTGGGGGTGGGGGTGGGGGTGGGTGGGGGAGACCACTGCAGGGCGCTGATTGCGGGCCCTTGCCCCGGGATCCTTACCCCAGCTCTAGATGATGGCCCTCCTCTCCCCATGTCACCCCCCACTCGTCTTCTCCGGCCTCACGGCCCAGACAGACAACTTCAGTCGTTAACCCTGAAGCTGACCGCAGCTGACAAGATTAAAAAAAAAAAAAAAGTAGCCGGAGCTCCCCTGGAGTGACACACTAGACTTCAAAAGTGGGGTGGTGAGGAAACCTCAGGGGCGAGGCTTGGGAAAGAGGAGAGGTGAGGGAGAGGGGCATTTGCTGTGGACTCTGAACGCTGGAGTTGAGAGCTCTGGAAATGGAACAGGGCGGGGGTGGGGCATGGGCTTTGTGCTTATGTATTTATTTCTTTATGGAAAGTGTGGGAAATGGTTCAGAAACTCTTTGAAAGAGAGGGAGGGGTTGTAGTCAAATGCATGTGGAACTATTTGAATGATTGGGGTGGGATGTAGAGTGCTGGAAAGTATGGATTACTTTTCAGATTAGACACTGGCAGTCACTGAACTGGAGAGAGAGTTCCAGAAATTTTATTGGAACCAATGAATCAAAATTGCAGATATGAAAATAAGTCTTCCGCTGGCTTTCTTTCATTTACTCTAGTAGAGGATAGTTAAGATGGAAGGGATTCACAAATGCTATTGAATGAGCACTGGGAGTGCCTAATAGGTCCATCCATTCTATGTGTCTATACAGTCTATAAAGCTGAATTTATGGTGCTCTGCAATTGTGAAAATTATCCTAATTATTTTGTTTGGGCTCATGCAGAAAATTAATGCACCTAAAGGGACGCAGAAAAGTTACTACAAATTATGAGCATGGAACTTGCAAACCAAGTAGACAAACCATGGTATGGTTTGTTTCATTTTAATATTTGAAATTATGTTTGCTGCCAATAAAAATGCTACATAACTTTTAATGTGAGTATATGAAATGAGTTCACTCACAAATAGAAGTCATGCATTTTTTTAGGTAAACAGCTGTCAGAGTTAATTTGGGAGCATTTTAGGAGATCAAGACATGAAAAAATGTGTTGAGTTAGTTTGACAAAACTTGAATTAAAGAGATGTTTATAGAGAAAATTAAGTTCTTCTTGCTTTTGAAGTCTTGAGGCAAGTTTGAATGTTTATTAATTATTAGTTGTAGACCAACTGAATTGGTATTATCACTTTACTAAATACATTAAATTCTTTATATTTCTTATTGTTTTACCAGGGATCATCACCCTTACTACAGAGGATGGGAAGTTGAGGCCCAGTAAGACTGAAGATCCATTCTGTTTGTAGACACTCCCTATTACAGAACTGTGGATTACCTAGGGTCCCAGTATCTGGTGGTTTCACACCTTCACTTACTCTTGCAGCCCCAAAACAGTTACTTTGGGTCCTCATTGTCCTATCTGGAGAAAGATGGCATCCAGCCTGACGTGTACTGGGGTGATCTGGGCTTTGCTCTCATTTCTTTGTGCTGCTACCTCCTGCGTGGGGTTCTTTATGCCTTACTGGCTCTGGGGATCCCAGTTGGGCAAGCCTGTGTCCTTCGGTACTTTCCGGAGGTGCTCATATCCTGTACATGATGAGAGTCGGCAGATGATGGTAATGGTGGAAGAATGTGGGCGCTATGCCTCTTTCCAGGGCATCCCCAGTGCAGAATGGAGGATTTGCACCATCGTGACAGGCCTCGGTTGTGGCCTTCTTCTCCTGGTGGCTCTCACTGCCCTCATGGGTTGCTGTGTGTCTGATCTCATCTCCAGAACAGTGGGAAGAGTGGCTGGTGGAATTCAGTTTCTGGGGGGTAAGTGACTTTTTGCACTTGAGTTGTTTTCTTGAGCTGAATCCCAAAGTAATATTGAAAATTATGTTCCAGTTGTCTATTCAGGTTATTATACTTGATAATTGGAATGCTCTGGAGAAATAGACATTTAATGGCTTTGGTGATAGATTACCAAAGTCAGACAATTTTACTGGAATTGCTTTACAACTTGGAGAATTCTTAAATTTCTGTACATCCTTAGACATTTATACATCATTAGCTTGCAAAGTACCACCTATGGGAGGCAGTAACATTTTGGTTGTTTATAATGTAGTAGGGGAGACAGTTTGCATTCCATTGCCTCTTACTCTTTATGTTCAAGAGTAAGCAACTAGATTATCCTTCTTACTAGAAACCTCAGGTTTTTCATCATGAAGACATCATAGAAAAGTAGAAAGGATTTGAATTCAACATTATCATCATAAGTCTTAATACTCTTTGGTAAAATTACCCTTATCCAATCTTAAACTATATTTCTAAATAAGCAATTACTGTTTTAAATAAGAGATCAGTTTTACATTAAGAACTATGAATTTCAATATGCTACAAAGATAACTATAGCCTTAACTACCTTGTTAGAATTTCATTTCCCCTGGTACTCTTTCTGTTAAGAAAAAAAAAAAAAAAAGGAATATTTAGCAAATGATGTGTACTTGTCCCAAATGGACTGGATAGTGTCACTAACACCAGAAAAGGTTTGATTTTTACTTGGGTTTCCTCCAACAAGTACTGCTTCAATATCTCTGGTCATATGGTTTTAATTATACTTTATATATTTTCCTCAGTGCCTTTCACCTCCATTTTTCAACCTGAAGGGCTGAACTTGCCTGATTTATAATCTGCCCTGGTGAAATATGACAACTTTCATAGATAATGCAGAGTGAAGGGAAAAAGCCAGGAAAATGTGTAAAATGTATTTGTAACTTCATTACAGAGTAAAAGTCTATTTCTGTTTCTATTTCATTTGGTGTTTCTTTGCAGAGTTTTGTGAAAAATCCGGAAGGAAGCAATTAAAAATGGATAGTTCTGAGATAGAGTCTCCATATTGGAGAAACCCCAATAGATTATTTTACATTATTTAATATAAAACTTTCAAGTAATGTTTAAGTAAGAAAATTCCTGTGCTAAAAATGGTAAAAGTGGTAAAAAGTGGTAAAAGTGGTAAAAAGTTTTGTGTTTTGAAACAAGAGATAGAGTTATTTGCAGTTCTTTATTTCCTTACCAGATATAACTTTGTTTTCATCTGTTTTTTTCTCTGTGGTTTTGCATCTCACTGTGCTCTAGAAGGCAATTTGGGGGCCTTAACTCTCCTTTCTTTATTGCTTCAGTGTTCAACATTGACGAAAAGTCTTGGATGTGATATGTATATTCATACCGAAATACAGTAAAACTATTAGGAAACAGAGTTTGTTGTTGAAAGTTGCAATATAAATCCAGAGTTTGAAACTTGTTGATACCACAGATTTTAAGAATAAAACTAATGTCAGGAGTTTTTAAATATTTTTCGTTAACATAAACTTAATTTGCTGTTTTTGTTTCACTTGGCTGAGGAAAACTGCTTAGGCAGTGTCTTTTTCTCCTCTTATGGTAAATATGACCCCCCCCCCCCTTCATTTTAGGGCAGGGACTGCTATTATTTCTGGCAGAACAGGAAAATGCTTACAAAGAGAAATCATTTTTATTGATTATCTTTAAACATATAATGAAGGAAGGCAACAGAAAGTGAATCTGAGAACCATGAGATTTATGCTTCCCTCTCTAAACTATGTATAGATTTTTTTGAATTATATAGAGCTAAATGTTTTACTTGACAGAAAAAATCAAGGAGAAAGACCACTGGGGAAGCTATATATATAGTTTCAAAGGGACTGGTTTTTTCTTTGTATTTGCTTTTCATGAACTCTGGCTTGGTAAGTGTTACTGACATTAAGCTAAGGATATAGTTTATTACTAGCAGTTGGTATTCTCTCATTTCTCATATATATTTTTCCTATCTGGCAAAAAATTTCTCACTGTACAACCTAAGAGGGTTTTTCTGAATTGAACCTCTTCAGGGCACAAGTAGGTAAATATATCCTATTACCCAAGTAATAGTAAATTTAGAATTAAAAAATAACTTGAATTATGGAACAGGTTTTGGGAAAATCTGCCATTGATGGCTATCATTTAACGGTAAAGCAGTTGACAGAAGTAAAAACGCTTCAAAAAGAATTCCTCCTGTTGTTTATTTCATAACTGTTTGGGTTTTTATTCATAATCACTTAAATGGTAAGTAATTTTATTTTATAAAAGTTTTCATAAAATGAGTAGGTTTCATAAAGATTGCAGAATATCAAACCAGTGAGTTCTATGAATTCCATAGACAGCAATGCTTCAGAAATGTAGTCAACATACAGTGTATTCTGCTGTAAGGCGGATTCTCTTACTAAAAATGATTCACCCAGAGGGTTATGTTTAGCTAAAGTTAGGGTTGTTCCAAAAACAACAGGAAGCAGCAGAATGGCGAAGTACAGAGGCATCCTGCTTAACCCTGCCTGCTGTGTCGAGAGTTGCACATATGGTGTAACATCAGGCAGTAAAACCCCTGCAGTACTTTGGAACTAGTTAAAGGACAAAATGTCAATCTTAATTTTGAATAATCTTGCTCTGGTTGGTTAGAGGTTAAAATGTCACATGTCAGCTGATAGAATAACACAAAATGAGTCTGTTGTACATGGATATTTGCTACCTATAGGAGGAATACTTCAGCGAATTAATCGCTTTACTTGCCACCATCTCCATCTTATATTTGAAGTCATGTTTTTGCCAGAATTTTCAAAAACAAGTCTGGGTTGAGTTTTACCCTTAATAGAAGTTTTTTAAAAAAGATTTTTTTTTATTGATTTTTAGAGAAGATGGGAAAAGGAGAGAGAGAGAACAGTTGCCTCCTGCATGCCCCCTGATAGGGGATCAAGCCTGCAACTTGGGCATGTGCCCTGACTGGGAATCAAATTGGCAACCTTTTGGTGCAGAGGATGACACCCAACCAAAGGAGCCACACCGGCCAGGACCCTAATTGAATTTTTAAAAGGCATGTAGAAAACCACCATGAAATATAAGGTATAACAAAAAATGCTAACATTTGTATAGTGTGGAAATGTGCTATGAGAAAATAGAGGCTTTAATGTTTTTGTTTATTGAATATAAAATGACTTGCTTTCAGATACTGTTGTAGTCATTAAGTACTGTAACAGTTTTTAAAACTTAATATCAAACTTTTTGATGTATGTGTTTGTAAAATATTTATGTGCTCTGTAAATGAAACATGTAAGAACATTATAAAGACATATTCAGTAAGTTCTGTCAGCTGGTGCTTGCAAATGTTAGTTTCTGAATTTATAGATTTCATTTTAGGAAACTGCTGGTGCTGTAATGGTGGGGCACTGAAGAGAGTCCCAGATTTGGAGTAACCCACATTTAGTTTGAATGTGAGTCACATATATGTATAAAATGGGTGTAGAATGTTAATCAGTAGCAAACAACTATCTTTCCAATTTAGACACTGTTCTGTTCTAAGAGGCCACGGGAGACCATCTCCTCAATTAATTGATAGTGAAGTGCTGCTCAAGATAGAAATGATGACAAAGTGTTTCTTTGAGCACCCTTTTTTCTGTCTACTGAAAGCATCCTTGCTTTTCCAGAATCCCCTCACTTCAGGGTTTCACCTGGGCCTGTCTTTCACCCCTTTGGAACGAGGGCCTGGGGCTCCCTTCCCCTCCCTCTACTTTAAACCTGACCTGTCATATGATATGCCACGTTCTGCTTTCCTTCATACCCAGGTTCTTTGTCAAGCTGAGGAACAAGGTAAATGATAAGTACTGGCATATAAATGAGCATAGTAGCTTTATAGTGACAGTGTCTTAACTGGAGTTGCTCTAATTTTAAGAAATCCAGGCATTTCTCAGGCCAGTTGGGGGAGCAGGGAGGACTCTTTTGTTTATTTTAAATTATATCTTGTAGATATTTCACTCAGCTCCCTGTAACCTACAATTTAAGGTCCAGGTGAGTTGTCTTAAGATCTAAGCCAGTGGTTCTCAAACTTTAGCATGCATCAGAATCACCCATAGGGCTCGTAAAACAGATTTTGGGGGCCCACCCAGAAATTTCTGATTCAGTAGTTTGGTGGGGTGGGGGACTGATAATTTGTATTCCCAGATAATGCTGGTTCTGAGATCACATCTTAAGAATCTTGTTTTAAGTTAACCATTTCATGTTCTTAAAAATGTGACTTCTGGTAGATGGTTTACTTTCAGAACTTAAAGTTTAGATATATCATGATCTGATATAAACCTCTCTAACTGGGCTGTAAAAAGACCCACCTCTGTAATTTAGTATTGTCTGAGCACATTTCTCCTTGTTTTTGACACAGAAAGTTGTTTTCCTGGAGTTTTCACTCTTAATACATATTCTATAATTATTATAATTGTAAAATATACATTATGTAATATATACATATATATTTTCTTTCACTTACAATTATCCTTTACCAGAAACAAGATTTTATAGATGAAGAGCTAAAAACAAGACCTTAATACATCCTCTGTAGTTTTCATGCAGTGGATTTTCAGTAAAGAATTACTAACTGAAAGACGTGAAGACCATACTGCAGACCACAGAGTCCGGCCAAGACAGCCCTTGGCCAACTCTGTAAAGCCATGTATATCTTGGAAAAGCAGAATGGTAGGTCAGGAAGGCACTTAGGAACCAGCCAGTGTGAGCTGCTGCTGCTAGGCAGGATGATACTTAAACCAGCTTAACTAAGGAGAAAGTCACCTGGTCTTAAACATCTCCAGGGAAGATGTTGTACTCTTATTGTGATCTAGGTCCACAGATCACACCTGCCATGACAATCATACGTCCCGTGTACACTGATAGTAAAGAGGGACAAGCTTGAGGTCTAGCTGGTTTGGCTCAGTGGTTAAGAGCGTCTGCCTGTGGACCGAAGGGTTCGATTCCAGTCAAGGGCACATACCTCAGTTGCAGCCTTGATCCCTGGCCCCTGTCAGGGGCGGGTGCAGGAAGTAACTGATCAATGTGTCTTTCTCACATTGATGTTTCTCTCTCTCTCCCTTTCACTGTCTCTGAAGCAATGGAAAAAATATCCTCAAGTGAGGATTAAAAAAAGAGGAACAGGCTTAAGATGGATGGTGCAGCAGTGTGAGCAGGCTCCTGCCAAGGAGGAAGGAGTGACAGGGAGACGCAGATAACCAGCAATGAACGCCACAGACAGCATCTACTACAGCTCTGGATTTCTTAAAGGCAGGATGTCAATCAATTAACTGATCTATAAAATCTAAAACATCAAATTTTATATATTTGTATCTAATAATGTTTTAAAATTACACTTTCAAAAAGTCGTTGTCACCAGTTTTATTTTTTTGCATACTTTTTTTCCCCCAGAAGAACTTGTGTTTTAAGCCTTAGTTTGGAAAGTTTTTCATGGCTTTCAGACTTTCCTATGAAGCTTCCAATTTCTCCATATGAGTAATTAAAACACAATTTTTTTAGTCTTCATCCAAGGATATTTTTTCCATTGCTTTTCAGAGAGAGAAAGAGAGACAGAGAAAGAGAGAGAGAGAGAGAAAGAGAGCCACACATGACCCAACCAGGGCCTGGAATTGAGCCTGCAACTGAGAGGTACATGCACTTGACCGGAATCGAACCTGACACCCTTCCGTCCACCGACAGACACTACCCACTGAGCAAAACTGGCTAAGGCTCCATATGAATAATTGACATCAGAACTCAATACAATATTCTTGTAACTCTCTAATGGGCCTAAAATTCACCTGAGAGTTTATTCCAACACCCCAGGGGACAGCCTCTGCCAAACTGATGTTAATCCCTAGTATTCCAAGTGGGGAGTCCAGTGCCCAGCCTCAGAGGTTCCTATTCAGTAGGTCTGGGTGGGGACCACAAGAAGCACTTTTAACAAATCCCCCATGGGTTCTGGGTTCTGGACACAGGTGGCCCACAGACCACATTTTGAGAAACATGAGCCAATTTTATTCACTTAAAACCTATGTTACTGGTGTTGGGGGAATACATTTATAGTAACTGTTAAGCTAAGTATGGATTGTAATCTCTTTATATCCATAGTTGTTATTTTGGGATGATGTGATATAAACAGCAAATATCAGAATTAGTGTAGGATAGAGCAATTTATAACTTTCCTTTAAGGCATATTACTGACTTGAGGTGTTACTGGTAATGGGCAGCCGTGTAAGCAGAATAACCATATCTTTTTCACACTATGCTTAGATGAAAATTCTATTTTTGTTGCCAGTGGAAATAGGATTCTCCTATGGAGTCGCAGGTTCTTGCAAAACCGTGAAAAAACATTTCGGGGACCCATGCGTAGAAGAATGTGATCAGTTATGGCAAGGTTTATTGGAGCAAAAACAAAAGACTGTCCCCAGGTGCCTGGTGTCTCATCCAAGACCAGGTAGCTCAGCTCTGTCCAGCTCTGAAAGAAGTCCAGCCTCTGAGGCTGCAAGCTCCCACCCATGCCTATCAGGCCCAGAGATGCAGAACTTCTCTGTGTCTCATTTACCCATGTGCATTTCCCCGCCAACACCCAATGGAGTACTGGTACCAGCCGGCATTGTGCTTGGGTGTACAAATGAGTGAACCAAGGACCAAATGAATGAACAAACAACTTTGAGCCTTTGTTAAGCTTTGATTATTATATCTTTTTGAGTTTGCGAAGGGGTAAGATTTTTTTCAAACTATCCAATCTCTTTCCTAGCTCTTCACAGGCTTGTGCTGGGCCCTCCCCTCTATCCAGCTCCTTTCCTGGATCTTCCCATGTTGTGTCCCTGTCCAATCCGATTATTTTCTTAGGGTAGACAGCTCCCCTTAAATACTCAGAAACCTAAGCATATACATTCTTTTTTACAGGCAAAAGGAAAGAAACCATTATTTGTACAGTTGATCCTGGAAAATATATGGAGTTTGTATGATGCTGTCTTTTAAATGCCATCTTTTAAAGGTTAATGGTTGACATTGTGGCTCCTACCAAGCATGTCCTCCCCACCCGTGGGTTGAGCCCTGGGGAGATTGGAAAGCCGGTGTTTTCTCCACACTAAGAATTAGCATCCGTTTGGCAGAGGCTGTCCCCTGGGGTGTTTGAAGCTGTAACTTCTAGACTTAATCAGGTTTAGGCTTAGCCAGTTTTGTACCCTTCTCTTTCATTAATAACTAACTAGCTGCCTACACTAACATTTTGATTTTGTGACTCCAGCTGCAAATTACAAACCCACTGTCATTGCAGTGTTACATTTTGCATCCTTCACCCAGCAACAGTGAACTGTTGCTAGTTTATGTTCAGTGTGCTCAACATAAACTCAAATTCCTGGTTTCTTTACAGTTAAGTACTCAATTTTTCCCTATTTGAGTTCCTTGTTCTTACTTCCTAAGATTATATCTCTGAAGTAAAAAAATAATAATTATAATCATTTTTTTAAATGGTGGAATAAAGAATTATCCATTGCACTTGAAGCTGTTATATTAGAAGCTATAGAAGATTTTTTTTTAGACTTGGTTAGATTTTTTTTTCTTTTTGACATGGTCCAAATCTTCACTTTATTTACGTAGTTTTCCTAGAGAGCCGTTTGATTTTTAACATATTTCCCTTTGTTCCCACCAGCTAACACAGCTAGAGCCAGGGTCAGTATGGATTAGTCAGCATTGTTAACTCATAGACTGCAGATTGGTTACCTGTCTTGCAAAAATATGTTGTTATTCACAAAAAAAGCCAACTGAAGAATGTGAACTCATAACTATTCCTATTTAAAAAACTCAAAACACACACTCAAGAGAGTTTTACATCATTCTATATAGTATTACAAGGTGCATAAAATGCACTCCTACAGAGTCATCATTGTTACACTATTAGTACTTTAACTCTCCAGCTACAGTCACTTGACAAGAGTTGTGTGTTAGTTATAATCAGAAAGAATAACAGCGTCAAGTTAAAAAGTTTTACTTTGGATGTCATTAAAGTCCATCTTTTTGTTCTCTTAAGGCATCACCCTCAAGGGTTTTCTGTGGTGTACTAGTAGGCATTAATAGGAAAAAGCAAAATAGTTTTTGAAACAAGTAGATTGAGAAACATTTGGTTATAGAAAGTTAATAGATTTCATTACAGCAGAACTCACAGAGCCTTTAGTATGTTGATGCCTATTACCAACCTCTTGGGGCAGTGAGGAGGGCATACTGTATATTAAGTGTAGTATTAAGTGTTTTTCTAACTTATTTGAGCCCAGCACTCCAGTGGGACCAGTGATCTGTGGAACATACTCACTTCTCATTTCACTCCAGTGAGGCAGTTAATTTTTTTTTCTTTACAGCTGAGAACACTGAATTTTAGAGAGTGACTCCCAAAGCTAACTCATTAGTTATTGGTTGATTTGTGAATATTATCACCATAGTGAAGTGTTAATTGAAGTTCCACATTGGATTATGTGTAGAACTCAGAATTTCTGACCATTATGGATAACAAGTCTCTTACCATAATATTTTTAATGTTTCTTTGGTCCTCAGTTTTTGTGTTTTTTTAAAAATATATCTTTATTGATTTCAGAAAGAGGAAAGGAGAGGGAGAGAGAGAGATAGAAACATCAATGATGAGAGAGTCATTGATCTGTTGCAGCCCACAACCCGGGCATGTGCCCTGACCGGGAATCGAACCCTGATCGCCTGGATCCTAGGTTGACACTTAACCGTTGAGCCACGCCCGGCCGGGCTGGTCCTCAGTTTTTGTTTGTAGTAAGATGGTACCACTGGAGTAATATGATATACCAACATTTTGCCAGTTCTCAAGAAATAAATACATTACAGGTTAATGTTAATAATGTTATGTGTAGTAGCTACACCAGTAGAGGGGTATGCCAAAATATATGATCAAAACAAACATACTATCTTTCAAAAGTTATTTAACAGCCTGGCTGAATGGTTGAGCACCGACCTAGGATTCAGGAGATCGCAGTTCAATTCCCAGTCAGGGCACATGCCGGGGTTGTGCGCTTGATCCCCAGTCAAGGACGTGCATGAGGCTGCCGATCAGTGATGACTCTCACATCGTTGATGTTTCTGTCTTTCTCTCTCCCTCTTCTTTCCTCTCTCTGAAATCAATAAAGATATATATATTTTAAAAAGTTATTTAACATAAGAATTTTATCTTTCATTATTGCATGCTGGCCAAGTTTTCTAGTGTAAGTACCTCATTGTTAGAAGCCTTTGTAATAATACTTTGTTAAGGATGAAGATAATGTTAATTCCAGAGGACATTCTTCTTAATAACAAAACCAAGGACCTTGTGTCTCTCTTTAGAAATTAAGGATAATGTTCTTCATTGTCAGTCTTGATCGATAAAATATTATGATAGAAGCAAATAAAGTTCTAGCTAGATCACTCTAATGGAATCTACTGATTTCCCAGGGACTTTTGAATGTTTATTTTTAAATCATGAGGTTGGAGTAACTATGCCCCAGTTCTGGTACATTGATATTGCTGACTAATTATTTGGGGATCTCATTAGCCTTTCTTTTCTTTATATCGTAGACACCAAACTGGTTAGTGATTTGCTCTTGGAGTTCGTGAAGCTCGAACTGTAATGTAAGCTCCAGAACTAACCTGCTTACAAGTTCAGTAAATAATTTTCCTTTCATGTGTCTCATATTTTTAATAATCAAGCAATACCAGATACCTGATGTACTAAAACATGTATAAAATATTGTTGGATAAAAAGAAAGTTTCATTTTATGCTTCTCTGTTTTTCTTATGTTTCATGTCTTCAAGTAAAGGAGGAACTAAAATTATATTTTTATTCTAGTCCTGCAGTGACTAGAATAGTAAACAATATCTTGATTTTCAATTACTACTTGATGTATTATTTAGTTTTAATTATTTATTAGCAACACTTTTTTTTATCTATAAGGTGTGACCTTGTTCTTCTGTACCTCACAGAAATATTTCAAAGATGAAATAAAATAATGTTACAAATGTGGACATTTAAAGCAATATCCCCTTCACTAATGTCCCCTGTATAATTCTAGTCCTTTGGAAAAAAGTGTTCTTCAGTCAGAAATGTTGAAATGATGCTGCCTAACACATCTCCCTCTTCAAGGACATTTTAAAAGCTCTGAATGGATTTTATTTATTTTCTGCAATAAGAAACCAGCTGTTATGGCCTTAAAATTTGTGTGCCCCACAAATTCATTTGTTGAAATCCTAAAGCCCAATGTAATGATAGGAGGAGTTGGCACCTTTGTTAGGTGATTAGGTCATGAGAATGGAGCCATCATGAATAAGATTAATGCCTTATAAAAGAAGTCCGGGAGAGCATCTTTGCCTGGCTTGCCAGACAACGAGAAGTCCGTGACCCAGAACAGGGCCCCCACCCAGCCATGCTGGCACCCTGATCTCTGACTTTCAGCCTCCAGAGCTGTGAGAAATAAATTTGTTATTTATAAGAAACCCAGCCTGTAGTATTTTGTTATAGCAGCTCGAATGGGCTAAAACACCAGTTTAACTTTAATATTGTGCTTCAAAAACTTATTTGGGAATGGTAGAGTCCTGTTCACCTGAAATATTCATTAGCATCAATTTGAATTAATGGCCAGCAGAACAAGCTTTGGGAAACACTGAATTTTAAATCCAGGGAATCAGTGTTTATAGGCACTTAACAGTATCTATTGAATGCCTACTATATGTCAAATACTTTGCTGTGTATTAGGATTCAAATTGAGATAAGGGCTCTGCAGCTTAACTCATAGTCTTATAGAGAAAATGAACATGTGAAGTATAATTACAGCCCAAAAGACTCATGATGCATACACACACTTCCATGCTTTGCTGCACACGGTGATGAGTGAGGCCTACTCAGCAGCCAAGTGAGGTGCTCACCATCCTCACAAGGTGTGCCTGTCATTTTCCATTCTGCCTTTTTGCTTGGCCGTGTATCTCAGGAGACTACATTTCCAGAATACTTGACACCTGGCATCCGAATACATTCAGCCAATGGAGGCAGGGAGGAGCCAGGATATTTCTCCTTCTCTAGGTCTTTCTTGGGCATTACCTTTGACAACAATTGTCTCTCCTCCTAGAATTCCTGCCCTTTATGGTCCCAGCTCCCATTAGTAAGCCACTGCCATGATCCTATCCTAGTCACACAGCCCAGCTTTTCAGTCACTGGTAATGCTATCTTCTCCCAATATCACTCCAGTCTAATGGATGGCAGCAATTATCTGGTGTTGTAAACTTCTGGATCACCTCCTGTTTGTCTTTTTAGCTCTTTCATCATTTGTGTAAACAATTTCCTGTATTGTATTAAATTATCTGTGTTTGAAATACCTAGGATGGTTTCTGATTTCCTGGCTGGACCCTGGTTAGAATACAATACATAATTCAAATTCCTACCTCAATCAAGTGGTAGATTATGCCATACTATGAACTTTTGGGATTTTGAGTGAATAGACAAAAATCACAGATGTTTAATCTAGGAATACCCAGGTCCATTGAAGTGTGAACAAAATGTAGGAGTAACAGAGAGGGAGTCACCTTCTGTCTGGAGAGGTCTGCGGAGGCTTCATAACAGAGGTGTTAGTTGAAAGATGAGCAGAAAACTCCCTGGTCCTTCAGGCAGGGGGAACATCAAAGTTTTTCAAAGCCAAGGATTTATGAAAAGATCTTATTATGAGTCCAGGGAATGGTCACACACTATAAAGAATAGGGCAGGGATGATGTGACAAAGGATGAAAGTGGAACGAACAGGTGGAATCAGGTTTGTAAGGTCCTTATTTATATGCCATGCAAAGAATTATATACTTAATTAAACTTAAGCTTTTGAGTGGTTATGGTTGAAAGTGACTTGGGAATTATATAATATAGAAGCAATGAGGAATAAAGATTGATTTGGGGAGCAACCCAAACCAGAAGAGTCAGTGAGAGTTGGTATAGTGGCCTTGGACAGAGTTGGTCGAAGCTGTGGGAATAGAGAGAGAAGGATTTTGAAGACATTTCCGAGGTAGAGACAAATAGGTCTTACTGCTACTGTTTTTAGATGAATAAATGAATGAATGAATGTTTCAGTAATTTTATATTCCGTTTATATAAGAAACCAGGCATTTTCTCATTTTTCTAGTCCTTCATATTTTTTAAAAAAACAAGAAGATATGACTTACAATAATATTGTAATAACTAAGTATGGTATGGTGTCAGATGGGTACTAGACTTATTGGGGTGATCACCTAATAATGGATATAAGTGTCTAATCACTACGTTGGACACCTGAAACTAATATGATATCGTATGTCAAAATAGGAAAATATAACTTAAATTAGAGCAGCTCTGTTTTTGCTTACTGAACAAAACATTTATAAAATTTATAAGTAATATTATTACCACAGCATATAAAATGTAACTTTCTGTACAGTTTTACAATGCGGAATCCCTGATTGTAGAAGTTTGCATGTTTGTGTGTAAATGAGGGTTACTGACTATTCACCCCTGGGGGCTTCTTAGAGGAGCATTTTATCTGACTTCTTATGAGCAGATATTTTCCTTTTCTTCTCCAAAAGTTGAAGGAAATAAGTGTGTAAATACATAAGCAATAAGTAGATGTAAGATTGGTTTTATACATCTTATTTTCATCGAAATTTTTACATTATCAATTATACTTTTATTTTATTCATAGATAAATGAATGTTGTCAAAATATTTATGATTGAAAATTGCTGTCAGTTACCTGTAGTTTAGGAATATTTTCATTCAGAAACCTAATAGATTGCTGTCATAGCTTATGTTAGTCACGTTACAGCATATTAATGTACAGTAATCAAGGAAACTAGTTATCCTTTTATTACCATCTATGAGCTATTATTTATGAATGAAGGCCATGAAACAGGAAATGTACTTTTGTCATTCCAATGTAATTTATAGTGCTCATGTACTTGTCATTTAAAATCTCTGAAAAACAGAAATGTGCCTTAAGGCTCTAAAATAGTATGATTCTGTGACTAAATTTTACCCTCATTTTACAATAGTGCTCCTTGTTGAGAGCTGCTGTGTAGGAGGTATGGCTTTTATTTCTTGATGTTGCATGGAGCTGGGCACACATAGGAAGCACTGCATTCCCTGCAGTACCGTGGCATTCCAGCATACCCTGCATGGCATTCCAGCATACGTGTCGCAAGAAACGAGGAGCAGAAGTACATAGTCAAATTTGGTATAGCTTTATCTTACTCCTGGCCACAGTTGGCTCCCCAAAACAATAAAAGCTTCCCATATTGTTTCTCCCCCCTACTATGTGTGCACAGTTTTCTTGGATAAAAATAGAAGATTTTTCATGTGCTCTTCAATGATGATAGAAGAGAACATCATTTTTGTTGCTGTTCCTTTCTTTTGTTTTTCTTATTTGGCATTGCAATACTTAATTTAAATGGAAAATAAATTGTAATCCTTAGGTATTAAGACAATTTCTTTATTGCCTCCATTATCACTTCTAAGTAAGAATTAATTCTTCTGACAGTACTCCAAGGAAGAATATCAATTCTAACCTTAAGGGAAGTTATCCTGGTATTTACAAGGCTTGAAAGTGTATACATACTGGATGTGATAACATGAAGAAAAATTCACTGTGGTGCTTTTGTTCATTCATTTATTCAACAAATGATTTTTAAGTGCCTACTATGTGTCAGGCTCTAGAACATTGATCAGAAAGGTGTGGTTCTTGTCTACCTAGAATTTTAGTAAGAGAGATGAACATTAATCCAATACTCCCCCAAATGAATGTAAAGTTACAAATCTGATGAATGTTAGGAAGGAAAAGTGCATCATAGGCAGTGGTGATCTAGATGGGGTGCCAAGGAAGGTTTCTCTGACAATATCAGGTTTGAGTTGAGACCTGAAGCAAGGAGGGGTAGGAGGGGAGAACATCCCAGTGAGGGAACAGCAGGGACCAAGCCCGCACTGTGAGCTAGCAGGATGCCTTTGAGGCATTCTAGAGCAGAAAGCATGGGGGATGATATGTAGATGAGGCTGGAGAGGTAGGGGCCAGAAGGATTAGTGTTAAGGATACTCCTGAGATAAGAAGCCAATGAAGAGATGAAGAGGTTTGAGCAGGAAAGTGTCATGAGAAGTCTGTTCATTTAAGGCAAGTTGTTAGAGACATAAGCTGAGAGGTAGTTGGCTGGAAATCTCCTGGATTCTTTCACTTATACCAATCCTTTTGAGGTATAACCATTGTTATCTTTTGAAAAAAGAAATAGTCATTATGGAATTCTTGTGTGTATTGGTTGAATGTATAAGTTAAGTAATAGTGATGTCTAGGTATTTTGTTAGGGGATACAGCTGTTGAAATTTGTACCCTTCAAACAGAACGGAATGAAAATGAATGGAAAAAAGTACCAATACACAGTGATATTTTTTCATGTTGTTGCATCTAGTTCTTTCACGGCATTCTGTACACTTATGATTACTTACTTAATTTTTGCAATTTTGTGTAAAATGTCTTTCTTCTCTGATTGGATGTAACACCCTGACAGCAGAGGCTTCTCTGTTTTACAACACTATCCCCAGAGCCTAGCAAAGTGTCTTAGAGAAAGTAGGCAATAATAGTTTTCTGTCTGCCTGATAATATGGTCTCTTTGGAAAGCTGCTGTATACGTGTTTTTAATCCAGTTCAATTTTGCAGGTACTGATTGAATTCCTGTTTTGCAGAATGGCAGATGCTGGGTCTGGTATTGAGTACTGACTTAAATATGGTAGTGTCTGGCTTCAAGAGGCACAAACTCTAATACGAGGAATTGCACAGACAAATGTAACGTGGATATTCAGATGATTCAGGAACATGTTATTTTGTTGACGTCCTCAAGATCCTGTGAGATATACATATTGAGTAGGCTGTGGAACAGATCAGTTTCTGCCAGCCTTAGCCAAACAAGACTGCAGACCCCCTGAGTCCTGTCTTCCAAGTCTTTAGCATTGCTCATTGAAAAAGCCAAAAGGGCCAGATGGATACAATGGAAGCTCTGTAATGTTTTGCTACTGATCAAATTCCTTTGTAAAATACTTTTCCATTTGTTGGGGGTGGGGGTCAGCAATCTTCTCCTGCTATCTTTCTTTACAGAATTGGCTTGCCTTGATTTCCTTATTTTTCCTAACCTTGAAGTCCCCCAGTAAGATAAAATCTCACCTGATTGCGCATGACTTTGTTGGGCTTTGCTGACCTTATCTAGAGATCTGTACAGTGAGGCTCTGGACCCTGGAAAATGTAATAGACAGAGGTAGGAAGAATGGGAGGGAAATACAATCGATAGAACTTGGCAACTGATTGTCATTGGCGGGAATGAACATCAGTGGTGGCTCTCTCTTTTTGTCTGTGTGCCTCCTGAGATGAGGCTGCCCTCATGAAGAGTGGAGTGTCTGCAAGAGGCAAGATTGTGAGGCAGGGTGATGAGTTCAGGTCTGGATAGTATGTGGTTCAGGTTCTGGTGCGACTCAAGGTGGAAGGTCAAGTGGGCAGTTGGAAACATGGGCAAAGAGCTCCTGAGAAAGATCAAGATAATGTGTGTGTGTATTTATAAAAATAGTGTCTTTGAAAACTTTCATAGGCGATATTACTTTATTTATTCTTAAAAAGACATGACTTTTAAATCTTGACACTTTCTTTTACCATTTAGCTGTACTGATTGGAAGGCAAGCTCCTGGCTATGTATAACTTAATCATCAGTTCTAAGCCTCCCTTCGGATAGTGCCTGGTGCTTAACAGCTACTGTGATGGTCAGGATTATGGAGAAGTTTGCTCTTTGCAGGAATATGTCTTATTTTTCTGGAATAAATCATAATAAAAATTGAGGTAGGAAAAATATTATTTTGCACACTGTTCACTAAAGCGAAGGTGCCTTGGGGAAGAAAGAGTCTAAAAATGACCATGTAGTGAAAAAGCAGAGGTATGGAGGATACATAGTTTAACTTTTTTTTTTTTTTGGTTTCATGCATAAAGATGGCATTTTATTTTGATCCCCTGGTGAAGGAAAGTCAGTTTATTTATGTCATCCACCCACTGGTGGCTATCCTGATTATAGTCTTCTGTAGGGACCACTTAAAATTCAATTTGGCTGCCTGTGCCCTTGGTGCTCAGTAGGTTTCATTAAATCACACAGCAGCGAGCTCTTCTTCTCTGTGCAAGACCATTTCATGCATATTTGACTTCAGTGTAATTTCAGACAATTGTGCTTTGTGTGGAGTGGTTTTAACATCATAATCTTTCAGTACAGTTAAAGCAGGTCTGGAAATCTGAATATGATGAGATTTTAAGATGGTGGAAAATATTGGACAAGGGAAATGTTTTTATTTCTCTCTACTTTCTCTATTTAGCTTGTTAGGCTTGTAAATTGTGGCATATTGTTTTTGTAACGTTACTTACAGCATAAGATTAAAATAACAGTTTTTCCCATGTGGAATGCCAGAAAAAAATGTTTCTGCAAGAGTAAATAAAATGAAATGTTGGTGCTTTTTTCTTATATTAGCAAATCTTCACTGCCTTCTGTTCATGTGTTGTGTTTACATTATTCTTTGGCCATGTGTTGTTGTGTAAAGCAAGTGAACACAGGATCTGGACAGACAAGGTTGAATTCTAGCATTCATCAGCTTCATGGCCTTGTTTACAAACTCAAGAGGTTCGCCTCTTGGGGTGTACTATTCAAGAATGACAGGTGGTTGTCACAGGTAGTTTTATTTACTTGCAGCAAGTAAAGGAGACAGGGGATTCACATCCAAAGCTCTGGCTCCCTGAAGGGTGGCTTAGCCATATATACTAGTCAATGACACGTTGATTTCTCCTTTGCAGTTGGCTACACTTATCCAGCTGAGTTTTTGTCAAACTTACCCTGTTTATAGCTGGTCTGCAAAATATTGTGCTACATTTTAACATTTAGCAAGAATAGCATTTAGTAAGAATCAGCCAGACCTTGAGACTCTTGTACTATTAACAGCCCTGGGAAAGGTACTGACTCTCAGCTTCAGTGTGCACCTAATATTAATAGTGGTACGAAGTCATTGTTTTTTTTTGTGAAGTTGAAATATGTGTAAGTCATGTAATATCAGGCTTGGTAAAACAGATTCCCAATGAATGGTGGCTATTACTAATAGTTCATTTGACTTAAATTTTTAAACTTAAAAATTTTACATGCTTCATTCATTACACAAATATTTATGGAATCCCACTCTGGGCTAGACAACATTCCAGATATTAAGGATAAAGAAATGAATAAGCCCAGCCAGTGTGACTCAGTGGTTGAGCATCAACCTGTGATCCAGGAGATCAAGGTTCGATTCCTGGTCAGGGCACATGCCCAGGTTGCTGGCTCCATCCCAGTAAGGGGCATGCAAGAGGCAGCCTATCAATGACTCTCATCATTAATGTTTCTCTCTCTCTCCTTCTCCATTCCACTCTCTGAAATTTAAAAAAAAAAAAAAAAAAAAAAAAAAAAAGGGCAGGCTAAGAAAGAACTATCAAGGAAGAACTTTGGTTATACTTCCATTTACTTTTAGTTTGCTATTGTACCCTACTGTATTTCCCCAACCAATTTTTGGACCAGTAATAGTCTTACCTACAGGTTTGTTACTAGCTATTTGTGACTGCCACAGATGATGATAATTTGAGGTGCAATATAGATATCTGTATAGATATTCTCAACATCTTGAACAAATGGGTTCTTTTTTAGCACGTGTCCCCATATTATGGGTTTTCTTCATTTAGGTGATATTTTATATATCGCCTTAGGCTTTGTGAGGTTTCTTCCTTTAACCCTCCATTTCTTCTTCCATGTAATTCCATGTATTTGTAGCCTGATCACACTTGTCTGTATTTTTATCCCTTATGAATAACCACAGAGGCCAATTAAGAATAAAATTAGTTCTTTAGAGTTCAAGTCAACCAGTGTCAGCTACTTTAAAATACAGCATTTTATAATGTACAACACACTTTTGTACACATTTTCTCAATCTTAAAATCCTGCTGCAACTTTGTGCTTGAAACTGATAGGTCCTACGGGGAACAAAAGAAGTAAATACAGTACAGGGTCGTGACCCGGAGCAGTTTGTAAATTCATGGCTTTGGTCAGTAGGCTCTCCTCAGAAAGATGTCATTGTTATTCGACCAAAAACAAGTGCCAATATTGACTTATATGGCTAGATTATTATTTTATCTTCACAAAATGAACCTTGCCAGTGATTTTTGCAGGTGTATGTTGAGGTGATGTTTTCTTAGATTAGAGCTCAGTTTAGGGCTTTTGGAGCGCTTGTTTCTGATCCCCAGGGGAATTGAACAAAATAAAAGGAAAGTGCTTTTGATGGTTGTATATAATTCTTTAAAAACTGTACCACATATATTGTAAGAGAAAGATAAAATGTATTTTGAAATGGAAGATAGAGATGGTGCAGAAAAATGTGCTGTAAAACAGTGAATTAGTTTGATATCAGGGCCTGAATCCTGTAGAGTGATGAGAAATTGTATTGTCTCAAATATACTGTGAGAAGGTTAATGTAATATGTAACTATATGTAATTGAAACTTGCTACTAGAATGGTTATGATCTCTGAGTGACCATTAAAAAAACTAGTTGGCTTTAGATATTGTTCTCATTTAGTGTCGTGGTGCACTATATTTATTTCAAATGGCTCAGGAGACCGGTGCTAGGTAGTGAATGTCTATCATTTGCCTGGGATCTCTTCCTGCATGCCTGCCTTCCTCCAAAACATCCTCATATTGCCTCCAGAGTAATCTTTTCAGCTGTGATCATGGGCCTTCATGGCCCTCTAAATACCTGAGTTACTCCCTGTAGTATAAAAACCTTCTACAGTGTGCTCCTAAGCTCCATTTGTCACATTGTCATCCTCTGACATCCTTCCAGAGCATTCCACTTGGGCCAGACTGAGGTATTTTTTTTTAATCTTTATTGTTGAGAATATTACAGGTGTTTTCCCACCCCTTTTTCCCCATTGACCTGGCCATCCGGTTCTACCCCTCCCTAGGCCTTCATGCCCCATTGTCTGTATCCATGGGCAATACATATATGCATGTAAGTTCTTTGGTTAATCTCTTCCTCCACTCCCTCTGCTGTTTCCTCTGAGATTGGTCAGTCTGTTTCATGTTTCCATGCCTCTGACTCTATTTTATTTATCAGTTTATTTTTATAATGTTTCTTGTGCACTCTCTACACAATTGCACTTTTGTGCCTTTGCTGAAACTATTCCCTTCACCTTTCTCTTCCCTTTCTTACAGGCCCCAAATCTACTAATCTTTCAAGGCCTTATTTGAATATTGACCTCTCCATGAAGTCTTCTCTGACTGCATAGCTTGAAGGAATCCTGCCTTTTTTAGCTTCCTTTGAACTTTATCAACCCCCCAGGTAGAGGCCTGGTGAGGGCAGCACTACCTATCACGTATACCCAGATATAATGTCCCAGAACATCCCGTGCTTCTCACAATTTTTACATTTATTTGACTGATGATTAATTTAAAACCATTCTGGAAAACTCTAAATCCAGGTATTCACCTGTGCAAGATACTAATTTGGGGTCTATGGCATGTTTGGCCTTTGTTCCCTATGCGACACTGTTAATTACCCCCCTTTCTTATGGCGAGGTCACTTCTTGTGTCCAGTACTCTCAAACCTCATAGCAAAAATACAGATTCTGTGGAATTCTGATTTAGATGCCAATAGCCTTATGCTTAAAATAAACATCTGTTAAATTGTACATATTTATGATCAGTTAATTCAAAAGAGTATCTTCTTTACCTGTTCCCGTTTTAATTACATTCAAACCAGCAGAGAGCACTGAAATTGTCAGTAATTGAAAATATTACTATGACAGAGTTCTCAGCTATTACTTCGTGTTGATTTAGTCATTTTTGTAGGGGGTCTTTAGTATGGTGCTTTTGTGCTGTGACTCTATAATGATTGGTTCAGCCATTCTTCAGATAAAAATTAAGTTGGTTGCTATTTTCCTGAAAAAAAAAAGAGAAATTGTCAGTGATATGGGTTGAGACATCCTGTGAGTGTGTATTTTAAAAGTGGTGTATGTACTAAGAATTCTCCTTAATTCAGTCTTTGTTGATAAAAAGTCTCTCTTATCTGGCAAGCTTCCAGTACATTCTTGCTTAAATATTAGCAAACCTAACCATCAATATTGGGTTGTTAGAAGGAGACTCATAAGCCATCAATTAATGCAGATATTGCTGTGTTCATTAGTGCCACCATGCCAGACTATTTCTGGTAGATGATCACAATCCATCTAATGGGACAGGAACTCATGCATGGGGCGTGTGCGACTAGGTGCTTTTGAAACAAGTGGAACACTTGAAGATGTGTGCATTGAATTTCATTCCTTTAACTTGTGTTTGGAAGTACTTGTGCTCCTTTTCAAAATGCTAACTTTTCCAGTTTGTAAAGTGATTTCCTAAAACTGTGAACTACAATTCGCCCTCAAGTGTTGGCTCCCTCAGTTTTGCTTGGAGGAACACTGCTTTGTCACTTAGCACATAGCAGGGAAGAGAGAAGGGAAGGCAGGAGACTAAGAAGAACAGCAAAGTTGGATATATTTGTTCAATTTAGTAATATATCCTTTTTAACTGCCATATGGAATTGTTGTTTAAAGTTTTAAAGGTCAGCTTAGAATTTAGGCTTTTTCTTATTTAAATGCTATTTTTCATTATTTTGTTTATTTCTTCAGCCTGCTAACTACATGAGGATAATGAGTGTATCTATTTAGAGTTTCTTACATTTTTAGCACACAGTAGGTCTCAACAAATAGCCATTGAATGAATGAATGAATGAATGGAAAGAATGAATGAATTCTATTCTGTTAATAAGGAGATAAGGACAATTGACAATGGTCAAACCTCTCATGCAGGACTGGTGACATAATTTTGAGGGTCCAATGCAAAAGAAAAATGTAGAGCCCCTTGTTTAATAATTTCAGATGGTGGCAGCAGAGCATTGAAACCAAGTGTGACCCTGTGAGGGCCACATCATAAAGCTGCCCAGCTCTAATGCAGAAAGGAGCCAGAGGTTTGATTTCCCATTCTAGTTGTTTTTGCTTAAGAATTAAACATATTTTATTTCTTTGTTTCTAATTAATGGTATGAATGCTTGCTTCTTTGAATTCCTAATGAACTAAGGAGAGCAAACACTTAATACTAGTACCTGTCACACCACAGATTTGAACTGATGCTTAATTTGCCATCTTTGAAGTCAGCCTGTATGAGTTTTCTTTGCATAATATATATTTTTAAATTTTATTTTATATTTTTCCATCACCATTTATGCCCTCTATGCACTCTTCCACCTCTACCCATTCCCCTCCATCCCTGCGGTGGTTGCCTACGCCTATGAGTTCTCTCTTTTTTCCTTTTTTTGCTTATCTCACCACCCCCCCCCAACTGTCTGACTACTCTCTAGCTATGAGTCTGTGTCTATTTTGTTTGGTAGTTCAGTTTGTTCATTAAATTTCACATATGAGCAAAATCATATGGTACTTGTCTTTCTCTGGCTGGCTTATTTCACTTAGCATAATGTTCTCCAGGCCCATCCATCTTAGCATAAAATTTAAAGAAGTAAACTCCACCACCCTAAGCAATTTATTCTCATCCTCAACATTATATTTTACTGACTTAGTGCTGCATTAGTAAATCATCTGACCCAAATTTAGTCCGTATGAACTCCGGTAAAACTCAGTGAAAAATGAGCATATTTCCTCTTTAGCTTTGGAAGCATAAGAACAAATTCAATATGGGATTGCCAAAGAGTCACTGGTCCCAGGAAGAGGTAAGAGAAACCCCTGGGGCAGGTTTAATTTATAAAAGAAATTGAATTGTAATAAAGCAGGAGGAAGAGATACCCCTGTCAGTGCTACTTGCATAGCACATCAACCTGAATGGAAAGTAAATGTTGACTCCTCTGCAGTCTCCACAGATTTAGAAGTAAATTGGTGATTTTTAATTAGACATGTCAGCATAGATTATCCTTCAGACTCTGAAAGGAAGTCTGAGGATCAGGAGCAGTCCACAGTCTATACCCAGGCGGCCCAATGTCTAGAAATGAGCCACAAGGAGAAACCGTGCACATCCGGGCAGGGGGAACTGGGCCCCGCAGAGGAAGTCACTGGCCCACGCAGAGCTGTCCCCCTGTCCTGGCCACTTCGGAACTTAGAACTTTTGAAATGGCAGATTTGCTACCAGTGTCCTTTGCTGCTGTTTATCTTTTAATTGCCTACCTTCATGGCATATCCTTATTATCAAAAGGTAGGCCTTTTGGAATTAAAATAAAGCTAATAATAAATTTGGCCTCTTGTATTTGTTGATCCCTGGACATAAAGGTTTAGGAGTGAAGGAGAAAGATGTTATGATAAAAATGATACATTATAACTATCTGTGGATTTTCATTGTACTAGTTTTTAATTTATATAGGTAATGAAGTGCTAGTAGACTAGGAAAAATGTAGTTTTAAAAAATTATTACTGAACTCTATGCAAAAGTGTGAAATATAAGTAAGTATACTAGCAACTTCTGAAATGATTGTTCTGTAGGCATTAGCTGAATCACAAACCAGGGTTTAAGGACATGTTATTTTTCTGCCTTCACATCTGTGCTTTGTGCTCTACTTCTCCTAGGAAAGGCAGTAAAGCTTTGGTCACCCATGTATGTGGTCATGACTGTGTTTTCATTTGATGAGGCACAGTGGGGAGGAGGGAATAGAAGGAAAACTTGTAAGACCCAGCTCCTTTCCTGAAAGAGAAAGGAATCACATCCTGAGTCCTGCTTGTTCTCTTCTTCCACACTTCCAGCCTTCTGTGAAGCAGTCTTGATTTGCAGGAAGCTCAGCGTATCTGTCATCCAACTACCTACTGATGCTAGTCCTTGCTCTGCAATAGAGCTGGGAGGACAAGATTTGAGCACACAAAAATGGATGAATAATCTAAATAATATGAATTGTGATCTATTATATACACATTTCAGGCTGGACACTTTTATTTGTAATTTTTACCACATCTCTGAAGGAAAGGTTGGCCCTATTTCACTGATGAGAAAGCTGAGGTTTATAAAAGTCAGGAGCATGAAGCAAGCTAGTGGCCGAGCTGGAATTCAAACATGAATCAGGTGAGTCCAAAACTGTTCCTCTTCCCACTACAACATGCCCCTTTCCTCCCCATGACACAGATGAATTGTAGTAAAGCTGAACATCTGTTGAGAGACATCTCATTTCCTCTGGAATGATTAGGGAAGGTGCCGTAGATCCATGTGTGGGTTTTGAACTAGGCCTGGAACTAGGAAACAGAGGGAAAATATTTTAAGCTCCCTTTTTAATTTTTTAATGTACTTTCTATAAAGTTTTAAAAAGTTTTACTATTAGCCAACTCATAAATATTAGTATTAGAAGGGATTTACTAGATTATTTTCAATACTTTCTTGTACAAAGTAGAATAAAGATACACTGTCATTTAAAAACTTGTAAATTTAAAAGCATTTTGTGAGAATATATTATATAAATTAAGAGCTTACAAAGTTTTGACCTTGAAGCCTGGAAATTTTCTATTCATTACTGTGGTTGCATTTCCTTAGATATAAATATTTATTCACAAATTTTAATCTATTTTGATGATCATTGGTTCCTAAAATGTGCTTTTCATTTTTATTAATATCTTGTATTTCTTAACCCCAGAACAACTCCGTATGAGCAATTAAAAAAAAACACACCACATACATTAAAAAAGACTCTTTCCTTTTGAAGGGTAGGACCTATTGACATATACTCATATTTAAATTGTAAAATGATCTACACCAAGAAATAATTTGTTTCATGTAGTTGTTATTTTTCTTTCTTTTTTAAAAAAATATGTCTTTATTGACTTCAGAGAGGAAAGGAGAGGGAGAGAGAGATAGAAACATCCATGATGCGAGAGTCATTGATCAGCTGCCTCTTGCACGCCCCCAACTGGGGATCGAGTCCGCAACCCGGGCATGTGCCCTGACCGGGAATCGAACCTCGATCGCCTGGATCCCAGGTCGACGCTCAACCGCTGAGCCTCGCCTGGCCGGGCTAGTTGTTATTTTTCCTTAATAGGTATAGGAGTATTTAAGGAAGAATGAATCTTTATTCTCTTTTTTCACCTATTTTGATGGGAAAATTTCTATTTATTTTGTTCCCCAAATACTGTTATATTTAGAATTGTATACCATACATTTTTAGAAATCTTTAAAAAGAATAAACATGGCTTTGGTTAGGTACAATCAGTATGCATGCAATACATTTAGTTTAGATCTTGGTTGCTTTTCTGTATGTGAGTATAAGCTAGGAAACTGACCATTATCAGACATTAGCGTGTTTATTTCACCTTTAACTTCAGTAACATCATTCATTACTTTCCTGTGAATTCCCTCTTTGCCTGTGGTTTTATGACCTGGTGGTTCAAAGACCACATGACTGTGGCTGACTTAGAGGGGAGAAGCTAATGTTCACTAACAGAAGTCTCCCACAACTCCTCCTCCTCAGAAGAAAGATAGGCTTTTCTGCCAGTTTTTGATGGCTCAGGTACACAAGCTCAAAAGGTTAAGGTTTTGGCTTTTTGTGTAGTAGTGAGGATTAAAATGTAAGGTGAGGATCAAAGCCAGCAGGGGGTAGATTGAACAGGAAGAGAGGAAGTGAAGGAGGCACAGACAGCCAAATGCTGCAGAAACGAACTGAGGAAGGTAAGTGGCTAAGCCTACCTTGTGCAGAAAATTGTACTGTGGTATGTTTGCCTTTTCAGGGTCCAGAGTGCTAACCATTACATGATGGGACCATGTTTTCCTTTTCAAGAGCCACAAAAATTAGGTATAAAGCTTTTGCTTCTTAAACAGAGATTTTGAGTAACAGGAAATGCACATACTGTATAATATCATTTACTGAACAAAGGACTTTAACCTCTAAATTAGGACTTCTTACTTCATGCATTAATAGAAGATTAACAACTGGACCCTGCATTTCGGTATGTGTACCCATTTCTGGAAAGAAGTCTCCGATTTTCATCTGATTTCTAATGGAAACTGTAACACACAAAATTTAAATCAACCAACCAACCATTGCTACAACTCTGAACATTAGATGAGTAACTCTTTAGGTTGTCCTATGTCTTAAATGTTTTATTCTCTATGTGATTGTATTCAATTTTAGGTAACCTTCAAGGATTTCTATGCAGGCTTGCTATTTTGCTTTCTAACTGTTATTTATTTATGTAGGACACAAATACTAATCTATTTTAGGAATTCCTTGTTCTGTGGTATATCATTGTCCAGTTTACATCTTTCCCCCTTGATTTAGTTATTAAATTTTTAACCTTTTACATATATGGTCACAAACATTGATTCTCTAGCTTATGTGTAGTATGAGGCCTCTCTCGAGATTTTCTAAAAAGACTACGTCTGGCTAAAATTTGAACTGTATAAAATGGTTTGTCTTTTTTCTTGGTTATACTTTCAATCAAATAGCTATGTGATTATACTAATGGGAATGAAGGATTCTGATTGAATGAGTCTGATTGGATGAGGGGATAAAGAATGTAAACTGGAAACTTTGGGTAAAAGAAATAATGGGATTCTCCCTACTTTGGACATTCCTCTTCAAGAGATAGGTTAGTTTATTTTAGATTATTTCTTTAAACACCGAAAAGAAAAGCAATAGCATGCTCCCATGGGAGAGTGAGGGCGAGCTTGCGCACGCGGGCACACACACACACAGACACACACACGCACACACACTCCATTGTTACCAGACTGATAGTTGATATTACTTAAAATGAAACCATCTTACATCTGCTATGGCTTTAATCACAGTTAAACCATTGTTGTCCACAAATGCTAATTGTATGGATATTTTCTTGCTTAGCTCTTTGATTTTCATTCTATCAGATAAGGTTCTACTCCCACTTCCTCTTTCCTGACATGTTTTTAATGAATCCTGGATATTTAAAATTACATAAATCTTCTCAGATATGAAGGATTTCAGCTATTTAGATTTTGTGTTTCTGGTTTGGAATGTAAAAGAAATCACTGAGGGAAGTATGAATTCCCCGTGCTTCAAGTTCCTAAAGCCTTCCAAGAACATGTGAGGGAATGCAAGAGGCAAAACAAAGAACGATTTGCTTGTTTTCATTACTGAGATCCTGATACAACTTTGGCTTTCTGTGTTCAGTTCCAAGGGAAGTGTTGGCAGACAGAGTGTGAACAACGTGGGCTTCTGGTTAAGGAGGGGTTTGGAGTCAGAGCGCTGCTTCAGGGTTCAACCCTTATCCTCTACTATTTAACTTTGTGAGCTTAACCTTAGGACTGTTTTGAGGAACCTGGACTTTCATTTGATATGATGGGGAGATGCTGAAGGGTTTAAGTAGTGCAAAGTTGTTGTATTTGTGTTTCCTGTAGACCACCTTCAGTAGAATAGATTTATACAGAGATATGATTCAGGGTAGGGGATCATCATGAGATTAGCGCCCCATTTGGGTGAGAGATGAGGGCATAAACTAAAGCAGCAGTGGAAGTGGGGAGGAGGATTGGGATTTGAATCTATGTAGGATTTCAGACATCAGAATAAGTCTGTGGTCATGTCACCAATTAAAATAAGGAGTTCAGGGGTAAAAATACTGAGGGGCATTGATGACTTCAATTTTCAACATTGCTGAGTTCGCAAAGTGCTGTCTTGCCAGCAGTCAGATAGATATGTGACAGTCGTGTTTGAAGGAGAGGTAGTATGACAAGACATAACTTTTGTACTTGTGGGTAAATGGTGATATTAAAGCTATGTGAGTGAATGAGGTCATTCAGAAAGCATGTAGAAGCCAGTAGACATTAAGCACAATATATGCCAAACTTGTAAGACATACAAACATGATATTGCAAGTCCAGAAAACGTAAAGATAAAAATATTTTTTAAAAGGTGGAAAGGATGAACAAAAATTTAAAGGTAACATATGTGATGGGCCTTTGAGGGTGAGGAGAATTTTAATAATGGCAGAAAATTAAAATAATAATATAATTAATATAAAATATTAAAGATATCTTCCAGGAAAAGAGAAAATCTGCAAAGGTGAAAAATTCTGTGTGTGTTTGGGAAACTACACATAATAAAATTTTGCTAGAGTGATGTATACAAAGGAGTAAAGAAAGATTAAGCCTGAAAGCTAAATTGTAGCCAGAATCTGCACATATGGTTTTTCATTGACATTGTTCTTTTTCTGTATAGATATTTTGTAAACTTACAGAATTTTAAAGGGAAAGGTAGGTAAGAGTATACTTATCTCTCACCATTCTAGGTCGTCTCCCTTTTAGACAGAGCCATCCTGTGCTTGAACAGGTGCTTAAGTTGTTCCATCTATTTTACAAACTTTTTAATTGTGAACATTCTCATTACTTCATTATTTAAGCTTGTATTTTCTTCCAACTTCTGTATATTACCAGATGATTAAGATATTAATTTATTAATAGCTCTCTTTAGCGATAATTTTCAATCAGTTTTTAATCCATTTTATTGTCCTGCCTTCCAATCTACATTTTTCCATTTTGACCATAAAGAACATTGTCAACTATCTTGCAAAAATCAAGACACATTATGCCTGTAGCATTTTGTTAACTTATCAAACCTATACATGAGGTGAATTTTATAGTTTTTCTTAGTGATAAAGTGCTGCTTTCTGGTAATCTTCCTCTTGAGTAAGGGCTAATGATATATTGGCGAGCAAAACAGACATGATCTTTGCTGTCATGGATCTTTCTCTATTAAGGCTTTAAATTTTCTAGCAGTAAGGAAAACCGTTATGGAAAATGTTTTCAAGCATCAGTGAAAGGGATAATTGCTCAGGTTGAGGAAGGATGATTGAAGAGAATGGGTGAGGGTTTAATAGAATACCCTCTCTGTTTGGTGAATCCTCTATCATTCCTTGATCACCAGAATTGAGGTCACTGGATAAGGTCTACTCAGATTCTGGTTTGCTTTTGGGAAGTAAAGCAAGAGCCTTTTTGTGGAGGCTGTGTCAGTCTCTACCTAAACTGGACATGGTGAACAGTGTTCGGGAAGAGGGTGGAAGCCAGAGTCTGGAGCTTCTGAAAGTGGGCTGGGAGTTTTGACTTAATGGCATCATGCAGTGGGAAAGTGAAACACAAAATACGAAAACAATATCATAGTACTTTCCAAATTTAATTCTAGGATAATTTAATTTCTAAGATAAAATACTCTATTTATAGAACTGCGAGAAAACAACATAGCTTTTGGAAATTATTTGGATTGGCTTTTGGTATGCATATGAGCAGATATGTATGGCACTTTGCTCTATTCACATTTTTTTACATTTTTCTAAACTGAGTCAAAATTGATATGTAAAGATTTTGAGAAGTGAACCAGTGAGTCATTGTCATGAGCAAACTGAGCAGATGTGTTCCAAAGAATTGTGAGTTCACCCAATGTTCATATACCACAAAAGGCTGTTTTTCCTGCCTAAATTTATGTTGTATATTCTATTCTGGGGTTTTGGATAGGCTGTGTCAGCTTAGTATTGCTTTTTCTTGTAGCATTTCATGAAATACAAGCTTTCCCATTCTCAAAAAAAAAAAAAAAGGACAGAAAAAGACTTTGGGGCAATAGGTTCATGATGCGGTGTGCAGATGTTTTATTGAGTTGTACAGTTGAAACCTGTATGGTTTTGGGAACCAATTATCACCCCAATAAATTCAATAAAAAAAAAGGAATTCCCATTCTCTGTTGTTACAAAAAAATGTGAAAGTACATCCCACCCATTTCAAGAAACACATGGATGTCTGGAAGTTTTCGCTATCCCACGCTAGTTTCTTGTATAAAATTTATTATTTTTAGCTTTTATGATGTTTAACACAGGCAAAAAATAATAATTTTCAACAAAGTAATGAAGACTATTGTTTAGTTCTTCTTATAGTGGAAAGAAAAGTTCTATTAATGAAGTATTCTCTTTATTTCAGGATAGATATTGACAGATATCTTCCTGTAAAGAGATAGTATTTTTGCCTTTGTGGGCCATGGGGTCTTTGTTAAAAGCACTCAATCTGTCTTTGGGGTGAGAAAGAAGCCATAAACAATTTGTAAATGAATGAGAGTGGCTGTTTTCCAATAAAACTTTATTTACAAAAACAGGCAGCTGGCAAGATTTGGTTTCTGCTCTGTTGTTTGCTGACCCCTGCTCTAGAACAGGAGTTATAAAACTATGGCCCTTGGTCCAAATCTGACCTGAGGCCTATTTTTGTATGGCCCTAGAGAGCACACCTGGTTCTCACGTTCTTAAACAGTTGTGTTTTTTTTTAAAAAAGGAGAGGGGGCTGAGGGAAGGGTGGGAGGAGGAGGAGAAGTGACAGAAAACTTATGTGGCCTGCAAAGCCTAAAACATTTACTGTTTGGAATTTTATGGAAAATGTCTATTGACTCTTATTCTAAAAGACTGTGTAAACCAAAATTAATTTTATACTGTAATAAAGAATAAATGTAAATTATTCTCTTATCTTAAAAAAATTTAAGTGAGAATATTAAAACACAATTATGTATTCCTTCTTAATTCTGTGCCTCAAGTTTTCAGTCCCCTGAACTTTATTTGTGACAGAGCATGCTCCATCAATGTGACCTTTTCAATAATTGAAATTCTCTTTGGTGCTAACCGAAAATAGTACTAGTTAACATTTAATCAGTGCTTACTATATGAAAGACACCATGATACGTGCTTAACATAAATTTTCTTACAGGGACTCAAGAAGATAGGTGTGTTTATAAATCCTAGGTTTAAGGCTGAAAAGATCAAGATACAGAGAAGTTAAGTAACTTGTCCAAGGTAACAAAGCCAGTTAATGGCAGAAATTAAATTTGAACTCAGGTTTTGGACAACTTTCTCAAGTAGAGGTCACATTCAATTTTCCTTCAATGCTTTTCAAAGTGAACTGTTATCTTTTTCATTAATCTCATAAGTGATACTTGTTAGATGGGCCAGGTACAGAAACCCAGGTACAGAAAACAGTAGAAACTCATCAGGGCAGGAAGCCCCAGATGCCTACCAAGGGGCAAAAGTGGGAAAACAAGAACCTTGCCCCTAGGGTAACCTATCCTCCCCCAGCATATTGCTGATCATGCAGTTTAGACCCCCTGAGTGTTTCCTCCCTAAAGATAACCTCTAGGCCTCAGTTATATTTTAGCTCTAGGCCCAGAGAAGCCGCAAAACCAGACAAGTGGTTCTGTGGCTGCCTCAGGACCAGCTACATTGACTAATGGCACCAACCTATCAGTGGAGAGTGTAACCCCAAGAGAGCACACCTGGAAAGCTGATGAGTATTCTATTAAGACTCTTCCCTGAGACCTCCCCTAAGATTTTCACCTGCAAGAAAGAGATAAATACACTCAGGACAAAAGACCCAGTGTGCTGTCCCCACCAGGGGAGCACACAAGCTCCATCTCCATCCCCCTTCTTCCATCTGAGGAGACCCGACAAGACTTGCAACCAGGGGAGCAATGGGCAGCAGCAGCTCTTCCCGGGCTAACCCCCTGAACCTGTCTCGAAGGTCCCCCCTCTCTCTGACTTCTCAGTGAACCAAAGCAGCCCAGCCTAGGCTCTCCTGTTGCTGCTTCTTTGCTCTTCCTTGTTTCACTGCCCCAAGTATATTTTTGCTGCCATCATGAACCCAATACCCTTTGACTCAGTGCTGTGTAGCCCTTCCCTCTGGATATCCCCATCCCTCACCCCCTTTCCTTAAATAAGTTCAATTTTTCTTTATTCACCATCTGAGATGGTTATTTAGCCTGCCTGCACACCACTGACCTTAACCTTTCAACTCTCATTGATATAAACTGGATTGTTAAAAGAATATGTAAGTTAAATGATATGTTATCATTTAATTTCTCCCTCTCTATTTTCTCATTCTGGGTCTGTCTTCCCCCTGGATATGGGATGAGCTGGATGGCAAGCTTATTTCAGGTCATTTTAAATTTTAAGCAATGGTATCTTTTTTTTTTAATCCTCACCCAAGGATGTCTATTGATTTGAGAGAGAGAGGGAGGGAGAGAGAGGGAGATAGGGGGAGAGAGAGAGGAAAACATCAATCGGTTGTCTCCCATACACACCCTGAACCGAAAACCTAGGTATGTGTCCTGCCTGGGAATTGAACCTGCAGACTTCCTGGTGTCCGGAATGATGCTCCAACCAGCTGAGCCACCGGGCCAGGTCAAGCAATGGTATCTTTTCAATGGCATTGGTCCTTCTGATCATTGGAGTATTCTTAGAACATTGGAATGTGGAAGAAGTGTTTATGCCCTGGGATTGCCATTCATCCAGAGTAGTTCCTCTGTGAGAATCTTTCATTTATTGCCCTTTATTTTACTTATTATCGAGGGATGCTAGCTATACAATATCAAGGTATAAAAAGGTGTATATAGGCAGGTTTTACAGAACCTTGCCCCATTAGCATTTTACATTTTGTCACATTTGGAGTTAGTATACAGTCCCAATTTCCAGATAAAAACTGTTCACTGGCAGAGTGTGGAAGTGGTATTCTTAACCTATTATACACAAAGGCTTTATATTTAAATAAGCATATTCAATTTTTCATCAGTGTTTCTATTTCTTAAGGTCCAAATTCAATCCACTTGCCCATGGTTAGATACTTTTAACTTGTTTTATATTTCCCAAAGGCTGTCAAAATAGTGCTTTTTTATGAGTTACATTTGGTACCGCAGTAACTGTTTTTGATGTACTCTTACCTCTAGGTGAGGTGGCTACAGGTGATGCATTACAAGCAGTATCCAGGACCATTATTTAGTGCTGTTGAGTTTTGTACTGCATGGGCCACTTATTGCAGTTTAGAAATAATGAAGATGCAAAGATACTTGCTGCTCTGGCCCAGTCTGGATGACACAGTCTAGATGGATTGAATATAGATAGATAGACAGATATTTGATATTAATTTTTTCCTTTACTGCCTTCATTAGGAAAGAATCCAAAGCAGTCACCTCATTTAATCCTGGCAGTAGGCTTTACCATTTTTATCAAATACCCCTTGTTAAGCATTCTATATTTATAATGGTTTACTAGGTGCTTATATTCAGAGTATACAAAATAGAGTTTATCCCTGGTCTTGGGAAATTATCTGCTGATTTGGTTAAACATGTGCAATATTTCTTTTTTAAAAACATCTCCAGAGGAAAACAGCTCAGAATTTCCTGTATTTAATGACTCTCTATGGCAGGAAGCTTTCTAACGCAGTGATAATTGCAACCTATGTTTACTGACTGTTCCCCATGGGCCTAGCATGGTGTTAGGAGACTGACATACATATTACACAAGTTTGGTTGCTTTTTGGGAATATACAGCAAGTGTCTCTTCTCTTACTGGGCAGCCCTAGGGGATAGTGTCTATTAACGTCGTTTCACAGGGGAAGAAGCAGAGGCTCTGAGAAGAAAAGGAACATGTCATTTCTTACTCTTAATTTTGTTTCCAATCTAAGTTAGCTGTTATATTTTATTACATGAAATCATGATTATATTGTTGCCCAGGCAGGAATAATAAAATATAGAGTCATGACAATGGATTAATAAAGATCTGTTAAGGAGTAAGAACCTCCCAATCACCTTAAGAAATGCTGCTCCCAGAAAAGTAGAAATAATATTCCAAGTCCCTTACCTCCCCTTTGCATGTGTTTTATTCTTATTAGCCTAGACGGCATTAAAATATGCAACAATGCTGCTCTTGAGAATGCCTCTATATTGCTGACATGTAAGCTTTTATCTACTGAGGATATTTTTGATTCCTTGCCTCATTATCTAACTCCTGTATTGAACTGTGTAAGTCACTTATCAACTCATACCAGTCTCATTTATTCTAGTAAGTTAGGAATGTGTTTGTTTTTTTCTTCTGCACAAAGATATCTTGCTGTATTTTGTTTCTCTCATCAGCAAATTTAGTGACTTGAGGGAGAATGGACTAACACAAAGGGGTTTTCTTTTTTGATGCATCCTCTTATATTTCTGCTCTTTACATGATTTAAAGTTATTAGAATTTCATCTCCCCTTGATTTTTATTTCATCCTGATTTTAATTTGTAATTTACTTAGCCCTTTATTTTGGTTCCTGTTGCTTTTCTGGATAATTAAGAGATGGTGTGTGTGTGTGTGTGTGTGTGTGTGTGTGTGTGTGTAGTAGTGTCCTATGACCTTTATGACTCATTTAACGAGGGACTAAAAAATATTACTACTCCTACTGCATTCATTATCAGTTAGCAGTCATCATCTTTCTCCATAAAATATTTTTCATAGAATACCCTCTATTTCCCCTTGAATTTATTCTTCCCTTGATGTGTGTGTGGGAACAAATTACGTTCATAACAGCCATTAATGATAATGGGAAGAGGTCTAAATCTTTGATGCATTGAAAACGGAGTAGCAGCCTGGTGGGTCTTTTTTCCTACCTTACCTACCAGATTTTGTTTGGCAGCATGGGCTATAGGTTGGTTAAAGTGCCCTTCCTCATATTTTTCTCTTTACAGTATGCACATGGTGTACACACCCACACGCACGCACATGCACATGTGCACGCACACACAGATGTGGTCTTAGAAAATTTAGAGTCTGTGATTCTTTTTTTCATAGAGAGCCTGACTCTCCATCTCAGTTCTCGGTTTCTCTTTCCTACATAGCACTTCTCACACTGGATGAGGGTTGCTCTTTGTTTGCTAGTATCCCCATGAGAGCAGGAACTGATTTGGTTAGCCCTCCTCTGCACCCATAATACTCTACACACTGCATGGTCCATGGTGGGGGCTCAATAAGATTTTACTGCATAATAAATGGATGAGTGCATGGACATAAAAGCAAAGGGTCTGCTAATTCTACCTGGGCAATATTCTAATGCTAAAGTAAATATCGTGTGACTTGTTGGATAAATAATTGTTATTTTTAATGCATAGGATATAGTATAGGGAAATGAAAAGAATACAGAATTTGAAGTTAGAAGGTTTGGACCTACCTCATCCTGCTAATTACTGGCTGTGTGAGTTTTAGGAAATTTTCTTAAAGTCTCTATCCTCAGTTTTCTCATTTGTAACATAGAGAGAATAGTTCCTAATTAGAAGGTTGTTGTGAGAATCAAATGAGATCACATATTCACTTTGATTCAACAAACATTTACCAAGTATTTACTCATTGGTGGGGTCTTGTACAAAGATCTGAGGATAAATAAGACTCCACTCCTCTTATCCTGAAGTTCATAGACTGTGAGACTTCTAAAGTACACCAAAGTCAAGGAGATATTGTTAGCAATGTTGATTCTGATGCTGTAGGTTTGGGGAGTACCTGAGATTCCCAGGATATGTCAGTACTTCAGGTTCAAGAGGTTGACAAACAAGTATTAATGCAAGATAGTAAGTGCTGCTATCTTGGCATTCTGAAAGGATGATGAAAATATAAGGAGAGAGCAATCGATTCGTGCTAGGGTGAGGGGATTAGGCATTCAAAGCTTCCTAGAAGTGGATCATCTGGGTCCTGAAGAGCCGAGTTGATTTATCAGACAGAAAAGTGGGAAAAACCTTTGGTCAGAGGGAACAATGTGGATGTTGAGAAGAGCTGGCTAAAGCGTAGAGAATTAGTAGGACAGAGGAAGGGGAAGGTTGGAAATAGAGGAAGCAAGAACACTCACCTGGAGCCAGTGGGTCCTGTTTGCCAAGCTAAGACCATAGACTCAATGCTAGAGCCAACATGGAATCATGAGGTTTAGCGGAAGTGTTAGGTGATACTTGTAAATCCACTTTGAAAACACCCAAGTGCTGTATCATGTTAGGTAACTTCCATTACTTGTGGTAGGTTGTGCTTGAATATTCCCAAGAAGTAAATGAAAGGAATAAGACTGTAGATGAAAGGCAGGTTTTTAAACTTTGGAAGCAAACAGCAGGAATTGAATTCTGGCCCCACCAGAAGGATTTTGCGTACACGATGTAAATGCAGGTAGGATTCAAGAGAGGAACTTCAATCTCACAATCAATATCCAAAATAGGGCACAGAGTCAAGATTAGACTAATCAAAAAGGATACTGCAAATCCCCAGAGCAACAGAATGGAGCTTCTTAAACCCACCTCCTCCAGTGTCATTCCTTTCTAGCAAGGAAAACTGGTCTCAGAGTACCTATGAAGATGAAAGAATTTATTGAAAGACAACTGTATCCCTGCTCTAGGCAGTGGGAAATCAGTGATGAGGAAGACAACTATTCCTGCCATAAGAAACTTCAAGACTAGTAGAGGAGGTAAAATGTGATGAGTGCTGTGTTGCAGATGGTCACTGCATGGAACAGACGACACAGGAAGCTGCCTACTTAGAACTGGTGGAGTCAAATATATTCAATATGTTTTTTTGAACTAAGTCCTAGGGCAGTCCCCCATCTTCTCTTCCCTAGAAAAAAACACATTTCTTTGACTTATTTTTAAACAGTTAAGAGAATCCTTCCCACCCTTTAAATTCTCTTGGAGTGTTGTCCAATCAGACAACTGGTCATCTCTGCCACCCACAAAACCAGTTGAGCTTCTGGTTTAAAAAGACATCAGAATACCACACTGGAGAAAAGACACTTGGCAATCTATCAACATGATAACTGTCTAATTCCACTAAGTTATTTCCTAGACAAGAGTTTGTATGAGCTCAAAATCAACATTATTAGTAATAAGTTAGCAAAAACCTCCTGTTAATATCAAACTGAATCCTTAACCAAAAAATGGTTTATCAATGAATTAAATAAATGACCTCATTTCACCTTCACAATTATTCTATGAGATAGTATTGATTACCTCCACTCTATACATGAGAAGGCTAAAATTCAGAAAGCTAAAATTCTCAAGGTTATATAGAATATAACCGTGTTTCCTGTTCATTAGGCTGGTCACATTAGAATAAAGACACTGTCTCTGAATCCCAGTCTGGGGAATGGAGCCAGTGGGCCTCTACTGTGTTTGTTGGATGTGGCCTTCCTGGGAAGACATCTCCACCTGTCCCTGGAGGAGAAGTATTGGGTACTTCCTTGGTCTTCAACCTGATATCTCCCTTGCTACTAGTTGTCTCTGAGACTTCCAGCTCCTGCTGCTGTTATTGTGTTTGGCCTGATGGGTCTCATCTCAGCACCTGTACCCAAACCTGTCTCTCAACACGTCCCCAATGGGCTCTGACCCCTCCTACTATGTTTTGTCCAAAGAAACTTGAGTGGACCAAGACCCAAAGTATAATTACATTAAATGAACAGAAATTTCACAGAATGGAATGTTTCATAAAATATTCGTCATTTCCAATACGGATTTTTTAATAAGTCAACTTTGCTTAAATATATGCAAACAAAGTAACATTTAGAGATTAGAAACCATCATTTAAGAAAATGATAGGTTCTTCCCTTTCTAAAATAGGGTATCCTACTTAGTATTGGGGAAAAGAGTAAGGTAGATCAAGGGCTCCCACTCTCTATAGTATTTCTACACACCAAAATTATTGCCAGGTATTCCCTTAATTTCATATGTCAGCATGGAATTTAAGCCAAAACTTGTTGTCTGATATGTTTTTATGAATAAAATTATTGTGGCTCTTTTTATGGCATCACATCTGCCATTTAGTGAACAGAGGAGATAAATGACTTTGAAGCATGTGCTATCTGTGAAAATATTTCAGCATTATGAGAGGATGTTGAATGATAAAAAATAGCATTATTGGATGAGAGGTTACGTTTAATCATGCATTGTTAAAGTGCTTTTAAACTTTTATTTAGTACCTGCTCTATTCTAGTCACTGAATGTACATTATCTCATTCAATTTTTACAACCCCCCAGTTAGGCAGGAATTATTATCCTTAATGAAATAGAGATTAGGTAACTTGTCCAAGACCCCACAGCTCATTTACAAAGGCTGTGGTTGTTTCACTCTCTATAAGACCAGTATTTTAATATGATTAACTCAGCTATGTGGTCGGAATAGGTTGTTCTTATTAATTGAAATTTCTAACTTCTTGAAGGCCATGAAAATACTCTATTTTTCACCTTTGTTAAAAATCTTTCAAAATTATTTTGGTGTATTTTGTTATCTTTGTAAGTATATTATGAATAATTTAATACTTGAAGGTTTTGTTACTAAAAATCTTGCATTCTTTTGATTTCATTATTGTGGACACCAGTTATAATAAACTGATGTTTAATAAGCTCACTGAAGTTTAATGCTAAGTTAGTCTCAGCCACTCATTTTACAGATGAAGAAACAGGGACCCGGAGGAGTTAAGAGACTTTGCTCAGAGTCACTGTATTTCTTTTCAGAGGCAAAGTGTACATGTGATTATAGAATTCCCTCTGAATATAATATATGCTTGAAAGTAGCTATTGAATGCATCCTAATATCAAATTATTGTCTTTCTTCTCTTTACAGTGGAATGCAAAAAAAATTGCTTATCAGAGAGCTCTGTTTTTCAAGTTCTTCCTCATTCAAAAATTACCCTTCACTCATCTGATTCTGCCAAATATGCAAGACAGACAAGGATGAGAACAGAAAGGAATTATAGCACTTCTGAGCCCTGACTTTAATTGAATTCAACATATAGTTATCAGTTTCCTGAATAAGAGTGAAATAGCTGATGTATTGTAATATTTAAGTTTAGAGTTTTGAAGGAGTCAAAAGCTAAATAACTCTGCTGTGCATAACTTTCCATTTCGAATAAAAGAGCAAAGGTATTTATTTGCCCCACATCTGTATTTTGCCCTTGGCTGGAAAACTAAATTCCCTCTGAACAGCTTCTCTTCACTCTGGGACCCCAGGATCCCTAGCATATTACATTTTAAGTATTGTCCTGGGCATATGAGGGATGCAAAGATTCATATGCTACGCTTCCAAAGAATTTACAACTTTCCAATATTCAACTAAGTATAAGTTAAACCTATATGAAAAAATTACCATGATAGAGGCATATGTGAAATACTCAGAGAAAAGGCACTAGGAAGAAGGCTTGAGTGGAGAGGAGGGCTGCATGCCTGCTGGAGAAGAGTCAGAGAGTTGCCAGTAGTTGAATCAGTTGATTGGAAGTTCAATAGGTAGGGAAGAAGGAAGGGAAATACCATTTCAAAGGCACAGAGAAGTGAAAGAGCATGGTGTATTTGGGTGATAATTCTGGTTTGATGTGACTGAAAAAGTTTGAAGTGATGTTGTAGGAAATGACTCAAAGGAAAGACTGGGACCAGATGATGGAGCATCTTCACTCCCATGCTAAGCTGTTCAGAGTATTATCTTGGCAACTGGATCTGTTAAAGTATCTGAGATGGGGAACAGTAAGTCTGACATAGATTTTGGTAAAATAATGATTTTGTTTTGGTAAGAAAATTACTTTAGTGACTAAAGAATGCATAAAGAAACAAAAGAATGAGGAAAGGAGACCTAGACAAATGATGAAGACCTTTACTAATGGAGTGCAGAAAGAATGGGAAAAAACATACACACAGTGGGGCAAAGGTAAGTTTACAGTTGTTTGTATGGAAAATAATACAATAATTAATAAATAATAATACAAGAACAAACTCTGTTCTGAATACTCACAACTGTAAGCCTACTTTTGCCCCACCCTGTAGATTTGAGATCCATTTCTGAATATAAGCTACAAAACTAAGTGACTAATTATGGGGAATATGAGAGAGAGATAAAAGTGGATTGAATAATCAAGAACCATAAGACTAGTAATGGTGATATTGCTAATTGAGAAAATCCACGGACAGGAAAAGATACAGGTAGAGAATGAAATTTGACAAGCAACTTGGAAAAATAGGTGATTGTATCAGTTATCTTGTACTGTATAACAAATCACTCCCAAATTTCATGGCAAGACAACAACCACATATTAATTATGCTTATGAGTTTGTGTGTCAGCAGAGCAGTTCATCAGGTCTGGGATGGACCAGGATAACCTCACCTCATACTCATGCATCTGCAGTGTGCAAATTGTCTAGTGGTTGGCCAGTTTAGGATGGTCTCAGCTGAGATGGGTCTCCTGTCAGTTTTTCATTATTCTGCAGATTAGCTCAGGCTTGTTATAATTGCAGCAGGGCAGGACTCCAAGGCATGCATGGCCTTTGGAGGTCTAGTCTCAGCACTGGCATAATATCAGTTCTACTGCATTCTTTTGGCCAAAGCAAGTCACAAGGCCAGTCCAACTTTAAGGGGTGAAACTGCAAATTTTTAGTTCAAGGCATAGGTCTAGGATGGGATAAAAATGGGGCTGCTATTTTAATGTCTCTCACAGTGATTCATAATTATTAGGCTATTATAAAAATACTTAAGTTGTACTTTATTAATTGTATTCATCTGCTTCCCAGTAAAGATTAAAATGTATGATTTTCTAATGTGAGCATCAAAGCATTAGTATTTGTTTAAATTTCTCAAATTTTGTAGAAATTATAGGAAATCTGTTTTCTCTTGGTTCTTGCTGCTTTACATTTTTTCATTTAACTCCAGAAGCATTAATCAAAATTTCATCTTTTATTTGAAATTACCCACAGAAAAAAGAGTTAACTATACAATGAAGACTAGAAGTGTGAACTCCCCACTAAGTCATTGCCTCCAGAAAGCACTCATTACATAAAAAGACTTGAATGAATAAGTAACTGTGCCCTCATTGTCTCTGGGAGCCCTTCATTTCACATGCTTCAAAACTGCCTGGGCTGCTTTGTAAAATGTCACCACGGGCAAGGTGTGCTTTGTTTCTATAATTCTTCTGTATCGTTCTTATTAATGTTTTGCTGGCCCCATGCAGAGACTTTGAATAACATTCTCAGACAGGACTACCCACAGTGAAATTACTAAGCTTATCCAGGGGACTTGAATGTATCCCTTATTAGGAAGTGGAATCTTTATGTAAAACAGACACTTGGGAAATAATTATTAGTAATTACAGGCCCTTTTATCGTAGTTTTTGATCCTTTGCATGCACCAGTACTCACTACTGCTGCTCATGAGGGTGACAGTGGTATAGTCCAACAATGGCTTTGATGTCATTAGGAACAAACGGGATATTTGAAAAAATAGTCAGTTTACCAATTACTGTCACAATCATAGTCTTTGAATGTGGTCTTACGTTTCTTAGTTAATGATTTCTCCTTATACTAATGCTGGCTCCTGCCTCTGTCACAGGTTTTAAGGGTACATGTTTAAGATGGTTTGTTAATATTGGGGTTAGGTTACACATGTGTATGATTTATTTTGTTCAAAAAATTTTATGAGTGACATGACCACGTACAGTTTTTGATTCATGAAGGGAATGGTACCTGTCACTAAGGGTATTGATTTTTGAAACTTTATGTTTTCATGAATTTTTTCTGATGTTTGAATAATTGCCCTGTCTAATAAAAAACAGGTTGACTGCATTTAACTTATTCACACATAATTAAGGAAGTTAGCCAAGATATTCTGAGCCATTATTAAGTAAAAACTTTTAGGTACAGAGGGCTATCATTATGTTAGTAACTGAAAATTTAAAAATATAAAAAATACTTTTTATTATCTTAAGAACTTTCTTTAATGTGTCAAAATTTAACTTTAAGGAATGGAGGGAGGAGAGGTAGGCAAGCATGAAAAAGAAGATGCCAGAAATAAAAACTAAATTTCTCCTTAGAAAAAAGTCCAAAGAAGACCTGAATAAATGGAGAGAGAAAAATGTGTGCTAGTATTGGAAAAGTCAGTGTTGTTAAGATGCCATTTCTCTGCAATTGATAAATAGATTCGCTGCATTCCTAAACAAAATCCCAGCTGGACTCTGTAGATAATGATGAGTTGATTCAAAAATTTATTTTATTATTTTTAAAAAATATATCTTTATTGATTTTAGAGAGAGGAAGAGAGAGAGAGAGAGAGAGAGAAACATCAATGATGAGAAAATCATCATTGATTGGCTGCCTCCTACACACCCCCATCGGGGGATCGAGCCCACAACCTGGGCATGTGCTCTGACCGAGAATCTAACCAAACACTCCTGGATCCTAGGTCGATACTCAACCACTGAGCCATGCCTGGCTGGGCAGATTAAAAAATTTAAATGGGAAGGTAATGAAACTAGAATAGCCAAAATAAATAACCAAAATAATTTTTGAAAGGAAGAACAAAGCTGGAAGACTCATGTTATCTCATTTCAAGCTTTACTGGAAATCTGCATTAATTAAAGCAGTGTGGTACTGATGGAAGGATAGATGCATAGGTCATTGGAAGGGGCTAGAGAGCTCAGAACTAGACACACATATTTGCGAGAGAGAGAAAGACAACAAATAGGGTAGACAGCGTAAGTGAATACGGGTAAGTGGTATATAGATATTCTTTTTACTATTCTTATTCTTGCAGATTTTCTGTATGTTTGACATTTTTTTGTGATTTTAAAACATTATTTTTTCTGTAGTAGAAAAATCTAACATACTTTAAGAAAATATTCAAGAATAAAATAATTTAATTTTGAGTACAGTTCTCTTAAATAAGCAATTAAATTTCTCTTTTTATAAAGCCCATTGTTAAGTTAGTAAGCATATACAAACTGGATTTCTTACTCATAAAATAAAAATAGAGTCAGAGCTAGTTAATAAGTTTATTATTGTGACTGGAAATGTAGTTACTGCATTACCATTTTTTATTAAAAAATGTTTAAAACGTTGAATAAAACCACTTCAGTTATAAAAATGCAATAACAAACTACGTATTTGGAGTTGTTATGATTGTGACAAACCACTGATAACACAGTATCTGTGGATAAGCAAATAGTACTATATTACTCTAATATACAAATTAAAAACCGTAAAACTAATGACTGTTTTTCTAAAGGGAAATGTAGTTTTTTAATTTTATTTTTAATGTGAGGTTTATTGAGGCTTATTTACTTGCAGGAAAATTCATCCTGCTTAGCTATTGTATGAGTTTGGACAAATGCAGAGAGTTGTGTAACCTCCACTACAATCAAGATGCACAATTCCATCATTCCCCAAAAGTTTTCGTAAGCCCTTAGTCAGCTCCTTCATCCACCCCAGCCCCTGACAAAAACGGATCTGTTTTCTGTGCCTATGGTTTTGCCTTTTGCAGAAAGCCATATACATGGAATCGTACAATGTAACCTTTTTATTGAGATAAATTCACATAATATATAATTTATCCAAAGTGTAAAATTCAATGGTTTTTAGTATATTCACAAAGTTGTGCAACTAGCATCACAATTAATTTTAGAACATTTTTATTAATCCCAGAAAATCCCCAATACCCATTAGTAGCCACTCCTTCTTTCCCCCCAACTTTCCCAGCCTTAGGGAACCACTAATCTACTTTCTGTGTCTAATGTAGCCTTTTGAGTCTGGCTTCTTTACTTGATATAATGCATTTGAGATTCATCCATTGTTGCATATAACAGTATTTTGTTTCCTTTTATTGCTGAGTAGTGCACCATTGTATAGAGATAACACATTTTGGAGTTAATATATGCCAGTTGAAGGACATTTGCTTTTTTACTCTTTTCAGTTTTAGTGATTATGAATAAAGCTACTATAAACATTTGCTTAAAAGGTTTGTGTGAACATTAAGTTTTCATTTCTCTTGTGTAAGTGCCTAGGTCTCAGAGTGCTGGATTGTATGGTTCCTAACTTTAAAAGCCAAACTATTCTCCAAAGTAATAGTACTACTTTGCATTCTAGCCAACAGTGTAAGAAAATTCCAGTTGCTCTGCATTCTTGCCAGCACATTTATCGTCTTTCTAATTTCAGATATTCTTATGTATGTGTAGTGGTATCTAATTGTGTTTTTGTGTCGTATCTAATAAACCTTTGGGTCACAGAGATTTCTTTCATATTTTCTTCTAGAAGTTTAATTGATTTAGATTTTACACTTAGGTCTATTTTTTGAACGTGGTGGAAGACAAACTTTTTTTTTTCCGTATGGACATACAATTGTTCCAACATTATTTGTGCGCTAATTTTGTGCTTTGGTTGAAAATCAATTGACCATACATGCAATTTCAATTTGCATTTTCCTAGTGATCAGTGAGCATATGATTATTTGCTATATGCTTATTTCATATGCTTATTTGCCATCTATGTATCTTCTTTTATGAAACATCTCTTCAAAATATTCAATCTGTAATAGGATTAAGTTCTGTTTTTAACATGATTAAGTTTTGAGAGTTTCTTATATATTCTGGATAGAAGTCCTTTATCAGATATATATTTTGCAATTATTTTTCTGTGACCTGTTTTTTCATTTTCTTCTAAGCACTGTTTTTTAAAGAGACATTTTAAATTTTATTTTAATGAGGTTTAATTTATCAATTTTTACCTTTATGGATTGTGCTTTTAATGCTTCGAGCTGGTTCTTGCATTCTCTTGACATACACTCACCCTTTTTTCAAACATTTCCTTATTTTCTGGTATGACGAGATACCCCAAATTCAGCTTATACTTTCCCTGCCCACCCTGGACTCAGCCATTTCTTCAGACAAGCCCTGGTTTCTTTTACTGAGGCATTGCATTAGGGAAACAGAATTTTGATAACTTTCTTTTTAAAATCTCTTTTCTTCCTTAACAACATTGATTTATACATAATTCTGTATAATAACTTTGAGCATGAATTTTATTCCGAAGTTAGGGAATATGATTTTTCTAATAATACATACTTAACTTACAACTAAGGTACAGCATTACATAGCATTCTCCACTTTGGGATATTTTGACTTCATTTAACCTATTGATTCTAATAATTCAAATAAGTAATTTATATCAGAACGACACTTCATTCTTAACAGTGTTAGAAAACTGAAAAGGAATAAATATGGGAAAAGATCTTGGAAATATTAAGTATGTTCTTTTATTTGTAAAAAATTGTGATTTTAAAATTGGCTGAACCATTTTGTCCATGATTTTGTTTCAGGGTTAGCAACATCCCACAGAGGAAGCTTCATTTCTCAGCAGCTGGCACTGGTCAGGCTTCTTGCAATAGCTCACTGTTTTGCAAAATGTTTGAGCCATGGTGTCTATGTTCACTAATTTAGTTAATTTGAAGGTAAGGGGAGTGAATTTAAGACCAGTTCCTTGCATAGACTCTACACAGAAAAGTATCTGGCGACAGACCACTTCCAGAAACTCAGGCAACAATCTAGGACTAAAATGTTCAACAAATAATTTTTTTTATTGTTGAGGGTATTACAGATGTCCCCCCCCCCCCTTTGCCCTCTTTCACACACCACTCGCCCACCCCAGGCCTTCATCACACTATTGTCAGTGTCCATGGGCTATGCATATATGTATATATCTTCTTTACTAAATCTCTTCCAGTCCTCCCTATGCCCACCCCTCTGAGATCTGTCAGTCTGTTCCATGCCTCTGGACCCATTTTGTTTGTCAGTTTATTTTGTTCATTAGATTTCACATATGAGTGAGATCATGTGATATTTTTCTTTCTCTGACTGGCTTATTTCGCTTAGCATAATAATCTAGAGGTACATCCATGCTGTCACAAAGGGTAAGACCTCCTTTTTTTTCATCTGCATAGTATTCCATTGTGTAAATATACCACAGCCTTTTTTATCCGCTCATCTACTGATGGGCATTTTGGCTGTTTCCAGGTCTTAGCTATTGTAAATAAATCTGCTATGAACACAGCGGTGCATATTTTCTTTCTTATTGGTGTTTCCAGAGTCTTAGGATATATTCCCAGAAGTTGGATCGCTGGCGTCAAAGGCAGTTCAATTTTTAATTTTTTAAGGAAACTTCATACTGCTTTCCACAGTGGATGCAGCAGTCTATTTCCACCAGCAGTGTACTAGGGTTCCCTTTCGCCAAATCGTGGCCAGCACTTGTTGCTTGTTGTCATTTTGATGATAGCCATGCTGGCAGGTGGAAGGCATATCTCACTATAGTTGTAATTGCATCTTTCTGATGATTAGTGGTATGATCATTTTTTCAAATATCTATTAGCCATCTGTATGTCCTCTTTGGAGAAGTGTCTGTTCAGGTCCTTTGCCCATTTTTAATTGGATTATTTGTCTTCCTGATGTTGAGTTGTTTAAGTACTTTATATATTTCGGAAATTAATTCTGTATCACATGTATCATTGACTAATATGTTCTACCACACAATGGGTTCCCTTTTCATTTCGTTGATGGTTTCTTTTGTTGTGCAATTTTTAGTTCAATGTAGTCTCATTTGTTTATTTTTTCCTTTGTTTCTCTTGCCCTTGGAGATGTATCGGCAAACATATTTCTACGAGAGATGTCTGTGATTTTGCTGCCTATGTTTTCTTCTAGGATTTTTATGGTTTCACATCTTTCGTTTAAATCTTTTATCGATTTTGAGTTTATTCTTGTGTATGGTGTAAGTTGGTGGTCTAGTTTCATTTTTTTGCATGTACCTGTCCAGTTTCCCAACATCGTTTATTGAAGAGACTATCTTTACAGTTTATTGAAGAGCCACTTTATGCTCTTGCTTCCTTGTCAGATACTAATTGAGCGTAATGGCTTGGGTCGATTTCTGGGTTCTCTGTTCTGTTCCACTAATCTATATGTGTGTTTTTGTGCCAGTACCAGGCTGTTTTGATTACAGTGGCTTTGTAGTATAACTTGAAATCTGGTATTGTGATTCCTCCAACTTTGTTCTTCTTTCTCAAGATATGCTGTGGCTATTCGGGGTCTTTTCTGGTTCCATATAAATTTTTGGAGTGTTTGTGCTAGATCTGTGAAATATGCAGATGGTATTTTTAATAAGAATTGCATTGAATTTATAGATTGCTTTGGGTAGTATGGGCATTTTAATGATGTTAATTCTTCCAGTCCATGAACACTGTATATTCTTCCACTTGTTTAAATATTCCTATATCACTTTTTGCAATGTCCTGTAGTTTTCCGAGTACAGGTCTTTTACCTCCTTGGTTAAGTTTATTCCTAAGTATCTTAACTTTTTTTGTTTCAATGGTAAATGGAAATTTTTTTAGTTTCTCTTTCTGAGAGTTATTATTGGTGTATAAAAATGCCATCGATTTCTGGGTGTTAATTTTGTATCCTGGTACCTTGCCGAATTCATTTATTAAATCTAGTAGTTTTTTGGTGGAGTCTTTAGGATTTTGTATGTACAATATCATGTCATCTACAAATAATGACAGTTTTACTCCCTCCTTTCCTATTTGGTTGCTTTTTATTATTTTTTTTCCTGTCTGATTGCTGCAGTGTATTGGGATAGAAGGTTTTAGATTGAGAGAACAGATATTGGACAAAGATCAGCAAAACAGTAGGCAAAAACTGGCATGCTTTGTCTGATACAGAGTAAATTCCTCAAAAACAAGAGGCACTGAATGGGTAAACAAAATGTGGTAAGTATATACAATGGAATATTTTATAGTCATAAAAAGTAATTAAATTCTGATACATGCTACAGCATGGATGAATCTTGAAAACATTATGTTAAGCTAGTCACAGAAGGTCAAATATTTTATGATTCCACTATATGAAGAACCAGGAATACCAAATTCATAAAGACAAAAAGTAGAACACAGGTTCCCAAGGCCTGGAAGGAGGAGGTAATGGGAAGTTATTCAGTGAGTACAGATTTTTCTGTTTGGACTAATTTAAAAAATTTCTGCATCCCTTACCTGGGAAAAGAAATAAACTTACAAGTCCAGGAAGCACAGAGGGTCCCAAACAAGAGGAACCCAAAGAGGCTCACAGCAAGACACATCATAATTAAAACACCAAAGGTTAAAGACAGAGAATCCTAAAAGCAGCAAGAGAAAAACAGTTAATTACATATCAAGGGAGCACCCATACGACTGTCAGCTGATTTCTCAACAGAAACTTTGCAGGCCAAAAGGGAGGGCAAGAAATATTCAAAGTGATGGAAAACATGGAACTACAACCAAGATTGCTCTACCCAGCAAAACTATCATTTAGAACTGAAGGTCAGATAAAGAGCTTCTCAGACAAGAAAAAACTAAAGGAGTTCATCACCACCAAACCAGCACTACAGGAAATGTTGAAGGGTCTTCTTTAAGAAGAAGCTAATGAACAAAAGAATCTGGTGAACTAAATAGATCCAGAGACATTGACAAATGATCATATTTCAGAGGGAAGAGGGAAGGGGGGGTGGAGGGTGGGAAGAGATTAACCAAAGAAGTTATATGCATATATGCATAAACCATGGACAAAGTCAGTGATGGGGTGAAGGCCTGGGGAGGGGGTAGGAGCGAGATGGAGGGGGTCAATTGGGGGGGAAAAATGGGACACCTGTAATACTTTTAACAATAAACATAAATAAAAAAATAATAAACTAAAATAAAAAATAAAAAATGTCTGCAAATAAGTAGCTGTGATGGTTGCGCAGCATTGTGTATTTAATACCACTGAATTGTACACATAAAAATGGTTAAATGATAAATTTTATACTAGGCGTATTTCACCACATACACACAAAAAACCTTGGGGCCATGTCTTATTCATCATTATGATATATTCCTCAGCACTTAGCACAAAGCAGACTAAAGTTTTTATTGAACTGAATTGACTCAGGTACCAAAGGAGAAGAAACTCAAGAGAGAGTTGGGATGTGCATAATGTGAGGGGTTACAGACAGTTGGGGATTTCAGCTCATGCAGGCAGAATGGATTCCCACAGTGAGAATAGAGGCCTTCCTAGAGCTTTTAGGTTTGGCAGCATGAAAGTTGGAGTAGCTTGTTACACAGTCAGGGGAAGCCTTTCTGGGAAGGTCTGGGCTGGTGGTGGGTGCAGAGGAAGCACAGTGAAGGGGACTAGCCAAGCAGGAAAGACATTTTGCTGTGTGTGTGTATGTTAATATTGTCATTGTCCATTGAATATTTCATTCTTACTAAATGGTGATGCTAGACACTATACCACTTAAAACAACAGAGAGCATTGTAATCCGGGTTTTCAGGAGAAAACATCCTGTACTAGTTTGCATTCTTTCTGCTGCTACTTCAATCTTTCATTTCCTCCTCCTCTTCCTCCTCCTCTTCTCCCCCCCCAAATGTATACACACACTTTGAATAATTATAAAAGCAGTGTTTATTAAAATATCTTTCTTTTTAAAAATTGAGCTATCAGCTGTTAAAGTGTGTATACATTTTGGGGGGAAATATATTTTAGATGAGTATCTACTATGTTCCAGGCACTGTTCTGGGCACTGGAGCAGATACAAAGCTGAATAAGGTGATCCCTGCTCTCAAGCAGATCAAGCTCAGAGATGGAAAGAAACATATAAACAAACATGTGAATAACTAATAGTTGTCAAGGACAGTGAGAGTAAGGGGAGATAATCCACTTGAGCTGGAGTAGTTAGAAAAGACTGTGCGTAAGAGAGGAGAGTTTATTTTAGTTGGACCTGGAGGATAATAAATAGGATTTGCAGAGGAAGAGTTAGAAGATGAGGCCTCCAGGTAAGGAGAACACCAAGAGTTAAGGCTCAGAGGCAGGAGTAACGGTGGCGGCAACTTATGGAGGGGGTAAAATCTTGCATGAGTGCATAATTGGTGACATAATGTTGCACAGGGAGTAACCTTTGTAGATCCTTGAACACCAGAATGATAAAACATACCTGTAGAATTTAATTTTTTTTTGTCTGAAAATTTTTATAACGAGCAAATATGGAAGAATGACAGTTTTTGATTTGTATTCAAGCTGTGTCTTTACAGCCACCGAAACCAAACTACCCTTATTAAGAGTGATCCATTTTCTCAGCAATGGCTCAGCTGGATGGGGAGATGGAGGGTGCTCTTAGGAACTCTACTGGGTTGGCCAGAGCCCGCTTAAGTTTCCATGCTGTGACCCCTGATGGTTATCATTAATACAATCTGCTAAATTACTGGAGAAATAAACTAATCTTGTCAGATTTACTCATCTTGTAGAGAAAATATACTTTTAGTATCATATTCTCAGTGACAGAATACTTGCTAAGTATTAGCCATTCTTGTTTTACTTTGAACTTCTACTCAGAACTGAAATGTGTATTTTAGTTTTTCTCTCCCTGTTCATTTGTGTTCTAAGGAGAAAAAAAATCCTAAATGCATTTGTTTCTACTCTCTGGTAAGCTGTTCTTTATCTATGTTAATAGGGAAAAAGGTTACCCCAAATTAGTTAAACAGAGGTTTGACAACTTAAAATATTTTGAAAGGAATATAATTTTATCATTTCCCCATTAAAACATTTCTTTCAACTTTTAGGTAAGTTTGTGCAATGGAAGCTTATTTACAGGAAGATACAACTATTTTATAATTATGATATTAATTGCTAACCCCAAACTCCCACAATGGGTTGAAAACTCATCATATGAAGTAGATTACGTATATCCCTGGTGACCATACTTCCCATCAAAAACTCCTTTCTGCTGGGTTAGGGCAGAGAAAAATCTTGCCTCTGGTGGACAAATTTACATAAATTTCAGGGCACAAACTGTAGAAATACAGCAGTATTTCTAGTAATTTATGTATTATTTCCTTGGTGAGTATAATACCAAAAAGTAAATTATTTTAAAAATAACATGTTTCTATAAACAACTTTCTAATAAGGCTTAAAAATAGTAATTTCTTTTTATATCATTTATGGTGAATTGAAATTAAAAATTCCAAAATAATACATAGAAGTAATAAGCCTCTAATGTGATATTTTTTCATGAGTCTTCTGCTTTATTGCCCAATTTGAACCATAATGTATATTACCATGAAAAATGTAGTTCTATATATAGCTTTGTATTTTATGTCAATTACTTTTATGACCTTGAAACTTGGCAGGGTTTGCATTCCGCCCTGCCTCCCTCATTGCCAAAGAATTTATGGGCTATCTTAACTCCATAGTTTTCTTCCCTAAAAATTTAAATCATGATTTTTTTAATTAATAAAACATCTACATAACATGAGTTCTTTCTAAGTTTTTTATTCATCATCTCTATGAAACTTCTTTAGAAACTCTATTCAAATTTCATGCCACACCATATTCTACTAAAGTTTATTACATGGAGGTTTAATGACAGAGCGCAAAACTGAATAAACTAAACTTTCCATTACACAGCTTGGGGCAAACATAGGTTTACAGTTGTTCATATGGAAAATAAAAAAATAATAATAGTACAAGAATAAACTGTGTTTTATCTACTTACAACTGTAAACCTACTTTTGCTACACCCTGTATGTAAACTTCTAATAGGCAGCCTGAACAAATGGTGCAACTTAATCCGCCAAATACTTTATCCTACTTCTATATTTTTATTGTCATTTTGAAGAGAAATCTGAGTTTGTGGAGATCATCCTTTCAGGATTGCTCATTTATGAGCATCCAGACAGGCACACACATCTATTTCAATTGAACCTGTACCTACTTGATAAGAGGAACTGCTGTGTGCAGGTTGATTGAGTCCACTGATGGTAGTTTACCCAGACCCATTGGGAGCCTCCCAGCCAACTTGGCACATGCATGCATATTGTGCAGGAAAATGTTGATTTGCTGAGTAGCCAGTGTTCCAAGGACCTAAAAGAGTAATTTGTTTGGTTACAGTGGTGTAGTGAGGCGACTTTTCCATTTGTCTTCAAAAGATCCTGAAGTGCTAATCAGTTCCAGAACCAGAGATCCCTGGTGCATTTGAGGAAGAAGAGGTTTTTCAGAGTTGAATTTTCTTCTGGATATAGTTATTTTGCTTTCTAGGGACACTGGTTTTTTTTAAAATAAAATCTATGAGTCACATGATGAAGAAAATACTAGCTGTGTAGGAAAACACTTGGCAGCTATTACATTCTCAAAGTGAATAGGAGCCATACGCTGCTACTGTGCTAAATGCAAAGGGGGAAAGGATTAAAAGGCTAAGGTAATGCCATATTGTATATTGTGGCCAAAGATTATATTTGTTATGAACCCAGCATCTATTTTTAAATGAGGGGGTATATTGAGGCTTGCAAACTGTGGCCTGTATGCCTCTTTCTTTATAAATAAAATTTTATTGAAACATAGCCATGCACATTCATTTACGTATTGTCCATGGTTGCTGTCATGCTTCAGTGGTAAAGTTGAGTAAATGCAAGAGAGCCCATATGTTCTACGTAGGCTAAAATATTTACTGTCTTGTTCTTTGCAGAAAAGGTTTGCCAATCCATGGATAAATAAATAAATAAATAAAATTTTATGCAGAGACATTTTAATGTAAATTACAGATATCCTCACATTTCTCCTCTAATTTCTTAAGTGGATATCTTAAAGAAAAAATTAAAAATAATATTTTCTGTGTAGCAAAATGAAAATTATTATACCCAAAAAATAGTTATTCCTTAATGTAATTTGATACAGTACATAAAAATTTCAGTTCACATAAAAATTTCTGAATTGTTTTCAAAATATAATTTACAATTGGTTTGTCAAAGCCAGAAGCCAATCTGGGATTATGCCTTGCATCTGATTGTGTCTCTCAATTCCCTTTACCTCAAGATATGTCCCTTTTTTCATGACACTGACTTCCCGAAAAAGCCAGGACATTTGTCCTGTAGGATGTCTCACTTTCAGTAATGTATCTGGTTACTTTTGATTGGTATCATCTAGTAAGTTCTTCTGTGCCCTGGATTTACCTTAAACTGCCCATTACATTTCAACTGAATTCATGTTAAACATGATTGTCAAGAAATCATGAGAAGTGATCTTCAAATCTGCATCAAATCTGAAGATTTGTAACACTAGTGTTTTAGTGACACTAAGATTCACGAAGTTCTTTTAAAAATAAGAAAAATTGCTTCTAAGAAGTAAAAATATAATGGAAGAAGTAAAGACTTAGAAATGGAACTTGCAACCTGACACTGACTTCCTGCGGCATAACCTGATCTTGATTCTCCTTTTTTTTAAAAATTTATTTTTATTGTTGAAAGTATTACAGATGTCCCCCTTTTCCCCCCATTGACCCCTTCTACCCCACACCCACCTCCTGCCCCAGGCCTTTACCACACCGTTGTCTGTGTCTGTGGTGGTTTTGTCCTTGGATCATATTCTGACCAGATGAAGTTCTGCAGTAACGGTTTAGTAAAATGAGCCTAGACCTGTTTTCCTGATAATTGTGTTTTAAGTTTGGGTTCTGAGTTGAGAGTTTTGTTTTTGTTGTATTCCTTTCTTTGTTTTTAAGTGAAGTATGACAGAAAAGAAACAAAATGATAAAGATTGTAAAGATTGATAATGGCATGTGAAGGAAATCAAAAGAAGTTGTGATTGAGACAGATAAATAGAGAAATTCAAGTTGTAAGTTAATAACTGCATTTAAATAATTATAATCATTTAAAATTTTGAATGGATATTTGTTTATTTATTATTTATTTATTCCTCACCCGAGGATATGTTTTACTGATTTTAGAGAGCAAGGAAAGGAGAGAGAAAAAAACACATCAATATGAGAGGAAAAAACATGAATCAGCTGCCTCTCGTACTGGTCCTGCGCAGGAATCGAACCTGAAAACTTTTGGTGAATGGGACGACGCTCCAAGCAACTGAGCCACCTGGCCAGGACTGAATGGATTTTTAAAGCATTCAAATTTCCTAGCTTGCAGAGGCTCTTTCTCCAGCATGAAATAAACTGTAAGGATAAATCTGAGGTAGACACACTCTGGAATGTGTGCCCTTTGAAGATGGACTTGCGTTGTGTTGCTCTGAGTTCTTTAATTTTCCTTACAACTGTTAGTTATTTCCTTGATGCATGAACTTAGGTTTTATAGCCCAGGTATAGTTTCCTGTGCATTTCAGCTAAAATCATGTAGAGCTGTTTGGTGTGTATGTTTAGAATTGTGAACTTAGCTGTCAGTGCCAATGGGACCTAACCTGTCCCATTATTTTCAGGCAGGAATGTGTTTGTGTCTTTTGCAAGGAGGAGGGCTAGAGTGAGAAGTGAAAAGACACTACAGAGAACAGTGAATGAACTTAAAAAATTCCACAGAGTTCCAGGATCCCATCAGTAGGAAGACAGTTAATCAAAATGACAGTCGCAGCCCAGGTGGCGTGGCTCAGTGGTTGAGTATTGACCTATGATCCAGGAAATCATGGCTCGATTCCACATCTGGGCACATGCCCTGCTGGGGGGCGTGCAGGAGGCAGCCGATCAATGACTGTCTCATCATTGATGTTTCTATTTCTCCCTCTCCCTTCCTCTCTCTCTAAAATCAATAGAGACTTAAAAAAGAGGGGGGAAAAAAAGACAGGTGCAGAGGTGCAAGCCTGTTGAAGTAATATCCTGAACAGCCTTGGAATTACCTCAGGGAAGTGTCTGAGCTTCTCTTGGATCTTGAATGTATTAGAATAGGTGCAGAGAGGAGATAGTTAAGGCTCAGGAGTTAACAAAGAATCATGCTTCATTGTTTTAGGAAAAATAACTGCTTAAAAAGAAAGTGCCTATCACCTGCTGGTAAAGTCTTGTGTAAATCAGAACTGGATTCATTACTAACTGACTCACTCTGATATTAGTTTAAGTAGAATTTTAACTGCGTTCTGCTGGTCATACATGCAAGAGACCTGGGTTGGAAGGAAAGACCCCGGTGAATGGTAAAAGGAGAAGGATTAGGAGGAAGTGGAGAGAGCTGCTAGACCAGGCTTTAGGTATGACACCTGGGAACTGAGAGAAGGGTTGGGTGGAACAGCTTCCGATTTCAGTGCAGTTCTGAGATCTCAGCCAGGTCAGTGGGGAGTCCTTGAGCACGAATTGCCTATTGGAAGAGTCCTAAGTGGGGCAGGAATGGCTAGCTCTAACAGCACCCTTGCAGTGCTGGGGAATGCATGGCTTTGGCATTAGTGCAGAGGGCTGAAGGTATGGTGAGTGGCATCCACTCTGTTCACCTCACTTCTCTTGAGGGGAGATCTGAGTGGTGCAACTCCATGGCTGCCACAGACAGCATCGTCTGTGAGAGCAAACTCTATCAACCCACATCCCATCTCCCCACCTCCTCTGCCCCTCCTGCCCCCCGGCCATCTTTATTCTTGGTTTCCATGCCCTTATAGCCATTGCTTGGGTGCATAATTAAATTTAACGAAGAGAATGACACTTTGCAATGTATATTTCTTTAAAATTTTAGAGATTGCTCCATGGGAAAAAAGTTTTGATAGTTCAGTTTTACTACTTGCTGCTTGTGAACTTAGGGCTGTGACCTGATAAACAGGTAAATCTTTTGCCAACTAGATAGTGAAAAAGACACTTAATGCATACAGAGAATGGTGATATTACCATGCCTAGTTTTCCTTTCCTACATAGTGTCAAGTAGAGGACTAAAGAAGGTAATCAGTGAATGTTTTGTGAATGGTTGAGAAGGGTTATTCTGATCTCTACTTACTTGAGTTATTTATTTAGACTGTAGATGGTCTCTGTCTAACCCCAGGCCCCTGATTGTTATGTACCGAGCTTAGTTGTTTATTCACTGAAATATCTAAAACGGGTAATTATGACTGTCAAAGGAAGAGATAAAATCAGAGCAGAAGAAAAGTGTTTTTCTGTCTAACAAATCTTTAATTTATTTGTTCTAATTTAACTGTAAAATTTAACAGCACACATATCTATGTAGGTAAACTTCAGCCAGATAAAAAATGGTACCTAGTAAAACAGAATATGCACACTACCCCTGAATTCATAGAGCATCCGGACCAAGTGCCTGAAATTACCTTTTAGTGATATATAAAGCCCTTGCTTCCCTATTAATATAGATAAAATACTTACCCTTCTGCTCTTTTGAATTTTAATTTAAATTTCTTCCAGCAAGAGATGTAGTTTCTATTTTACAATGCCAGCCAAATTTTTAAAGGAAGACAAGTAATCATTGGGGTAACCCAGCCACTCTGCTGTGTCGAGCTCCAGCCAAAAAGAAAGGAGAGAGAAATGAGGTCTATAGAATGTAGTGAGTAATGAAATGGATTACAGTAGTGTTTTGAGTTGAGTTGTGTCACCAAAGAGATATGTTGAAATCCTAACCCCTGGTACCTATGAATGTGGCCTTGTTTGGAAATAGGTCACCTTGATTACAGACATAATCAAGTTAAGATGAGGTCATATGGGACTAAGGTTGGCCGTAGTCCAATATGACGTAGTCAATTATGTTCTTATAAGAAGAGGGAAATTTGGACAGAGACAAACCCAGAAAATGCCATGTTACTGTGGAGGCAGAGATTACAGTTATGCTGCAACAAACCAACAAGTGCCTGGGGCTACCAGAAGCTGGATGAGGAAGAAAAAGGGTTTGACAGAGAGCATGGTCCTGCCAACACCCCGATTTCATATCTCTAACCTCCAAAACTCTGAAAGACAAATTTTTGTCCCCTTAAGACACCCAGGTTATGGTACTTTGTTATGACTGCCCTAGAAAAATAATAAAGTAGTATTTTAAATGTTAAAGGAGTGAAGGTTGCACAAGTAGCAGTAAGAAAAAATATATATTTATTTTATTAGAATGGGTGATGCATGGATATGGTCCATAGATGTAAAAGTATAAAAATATGTATAGTAAAAGCATCCCTTGCTACATTTTCCTCCACTAACCCAGGTCATCTCCAGATAACAGCCACTGCTACCACTTTCTTGGGTATCATTCTAAAAGTGTGTAATGCATTTACAAGCATGTCAGAATATCTAATTTCCTTTCCAGCCCCCCTCCACAAATGACAACATACTATTTACACATTTTGAACCTTTACAATATATCTTTGAGGCCTTTGCATATTATCATTTGTAGAAGTGACTCTGCAATAAAGAATATGCAAATATGATGTGTAAAGTTCTTTGTTTATGAAATCTAATAATTGTTTCTGTTGTGGAAATAGTAACTGTCTCTGTTGCTGTAAGACAGTAATAACTATCTTACTATACAGCACAATCATATATGGAATGCTTCATACTTCCATATTTTGAAAACTACCATGTGCTAGGCACTGTGCAAAGTTATTCACGTATTTTATTTAATGTGTTTTGGGGTTGGAACAGGATTAACAAGAAAGCCTCAATTTCCTTGGCCTAAAAAACATGAAAGAAATGTTTACTACTGGAATAGAATCAAGTTCCATTTGTGCTATAGGCTCCTGAAAAGAATAAAAGGGGAAATTTTTATAGGTAGTCCTGATTACTGCCAAACTGCATCAAGGTGAGCATTATGTTAAAATTCTTATCTCTTGTCCTTTACCTGTCATTACTAAAAAAAAATTTCTTTGGTGCTATAAATCTAATTTTCCTTTGCATAGAGCTTATGCTCAGTGAAGCAGAACCTGGTTTAGATTTTTTTCCCTGAACATTCTTAAAGAAGATCATGTGTATTTTATACTGAGAATGTGAGCCAATTGCATGCACAACCCAACATGCCACCCTAAAATTACTGTGACTATCCAATTAAATGAGGATCTTTGCTGGAAACTTGACAGCTGGGCACCGGGAGGATGTGGAATGTTGTCTGTGGCCACAAAGAAGTGGGGAAGTATCTGTGGCATCCCTGTCCTGCTTCAGACCTGGAAATGCAGACAACCACATGTCCTTCCATCTGCTATAGAAAGAGGGTAAATAGACCAGTACTTCCGAAAGTTCTCCAAAAACCCTCCATTTTGGCATGGACTCTGACAATAGGAAGCACTTCCTTATGTTTGAATTAAGCTTTTGTTTGAGCTGTGTGGTGGCAGACGAATGGTTTTCCATCAGTACCGCAGCTAAGGAGTTTATATCAGCCTCTTTTGCAGCTAAGTGTGGCAAGTAACCAAGTTCTGGCCAATGGGTTGTAGATAGACATTATAGGGGATCTTTCCAGGTCAGGCCCTTGAAAGGAATAGGTCTGCATACCTTTTCTATTTCCTTACTGCTGTTCAGATGTGATGGTGGAAACTGGAGCTCCACCTTGGACTCAAGAGGGAAGCCACATATTGAAGATGGCAGAGCCACCCTGTCACCATGGAATAGTCTCCTGTGTTTTTGTGGTGTTTTTTCATTTGTTTCAGCAATTTAGATATTGGACCCCTATGCCCAGATATTGGTAGTGAACTAGTCCAACCACATCTTTTAACTACCTTCTGGAATCAAGTATTGAACATACAAATTACTAGTTTCAAAGCAGCCTAGATTCCAAGGTAATTCTCATTTCCTTAATTTAATTTTGTGATTTAAAAATGTCTATGACATGAAATGAGACTAGTTAATATCAAGTTGGTTATAGCAATATTTTCCATGCTGCTTTTCAGGACACTTGTATTGATAGGTTATAGATTCAGTACCCAATTCCAATGTGAAGGAGGGGTTCCCCAACACCAACAAGCAATTTTTTGACACCTGCTGGATGTCCTGCAATTCAACTCAATTCTGACACTATCTGTTCAGAGAGAGCATCAGATTCTACAGGTTAAAGGCTTCCTTCCACTTCAGATGCCAATTTTAAGTTTAGGTTGTTATCTCTGTTTCTGACTAACTGGTTATTAATCAGAGGTTTGATTAATTTGCTAGAGTGGCTCAGAGGACTCAGAAAAACTGTTTATTCACTAGATCACTGGTTTATTACAAAGGATATTAAAGGATATGAATCAACAGCAGATGAAGGTCCAAACGAAGGAGCTTTGGGTTCTGCGGAGATTGAGGTCGGCTAGAATGAGGAAGCATTCTGGTTCCCCAACCTGGAAGCTTTCTGAACTCCCTCCTTTTGAGCTTTTATGGATGCTTCATTATATAGGCATGGTTGATTAAATCATGACCACTGGTGATTGATTCAACCTCTAGCCTCTCTTCCCTCCCTGATGGAAATCAGGGGGTGGGACTAAAAGTTCCATCACCTCTCATCATGGTTGATTCCCCTGGCAACCAGCTCCCGTCCTTAGGTGCTTTCCAACAGTCACCTCATTTGAGAATATCTGAGTATTTTCTCCCATTCTGTGGGTTGTCTTTTCTTTTTGTTGATGGTTTCCTTTGCTTTGCAAAAGCTTTTTAGTTTGATGTATTTTGTATTTGTTTATTTTGTATTTTGTTGTCCTTCCCCTATGAAACATAAAAAAATAAAATAAAATACTACTATGGAAGGAGGTGGAAAGGCATCAAGAAGCAGCATGGGGGACATACTTGTGAGACAGGTAGTAAGTAAGACAGTTTGTAAACTCTCTTCAAGAGGATTAACAAAACAAAAAAAAAAGAAAAACAAACAAAAGTCACTTCATTAACATAAATCCATTTGTGGTGCAAAGGGTCTTGTTCTGCATAATGATATGCATCTTACCCTATGGCTCTGAAGCAATTTTAAGACCTGAGAATAAGAGGCCAAATACAACAAAAGATGCTCCTATTGCTCTGCTTGCTCAGAGAATTCCAAGGGTTTGGGGAACTGTGAGCCAGGAACCCGGGATGAAGACCAAAATACACATTTATTGTAAATCACAATATCACATGAGTGTTCTTAAAAAAAAAAGTAGGGGTAACTTTGAAGACAGTAAGTGTGAAAAGTAGTGAGTCAGATAACTTTAACCAGTTTCTTTAGAGCTTGTAATGAGAAACTAATACCATTGATCTGTCAGTGGGAGGGTATAGTGTGCAATGTTTTCAAATATTTTCCAATATTACTTGCTTATGGATCACTTTCTTTGCAACACTTATTAATGTTTTGTGGAACTGGTATTCTTCTGAAACATAGCTTGGAATTACAGTGTTACAGGGTTACAACTGTCTTGTATTTTACTGTTTGCCATTAAAGATGACTATGATCTCATCCACTTGGGGTTGATTAAAAGTTTTACTCATAGAAAGCAACCATATGTATTTATTTTGAAGGTCTGGAGGAGTTCATATTTGGTCCCATGGGCTATATATATGGTACAAGTAAAAAGTATTAGTATTAGTATTTATCTTCATAAAAGAAAATGATATAAATTTGAATATATGAAAATATATTCTAATAATAAACCATTTTACCTGCTTTATATTATTTGGATCATTATAAGATTTTATTCACAAAAATGGTGATGCTGCAACAAAAGTAAGTTGAAAAGCCATTGGTGTTCGTAGAGCAGTGGTGATTGTTAGATTAGGAAACATCAAAGGACTGTATTGTGGAGGATGTGAATTTCTACTTTAATTGGGTAGGCACTGGGAGCCACCGAATAGGCAGGAGTAGGATTAGTGCTATTCTTTAAGAAGAATAATCTGACATAGGAATGAAAAATGGTTTGAGATAGGAAAATACTGGAGGGATTCTGGATTATCAGGCAGGAAGCCACTGCAGCCATCTAGGGGAGAGGGACAAGAAGAAGATGGTTTAGGAGTAATTTTCAGAATTTCTATGTTTCACAGTCGTACTGTTGGCATTATATTTTGTATAGAGTTGTCATGTGGACTTTTAGAAATGTAAACCAATAATAAAAGGTGAAAAGTAGAAGTATATGACTACACCTGAAAATATAAAAGTTGTATCTGTTTTCATGGTTGCCTTTCGACAGCGGTTGACCCAGTGCATCAAATGGTTCTTCATAGTCTTAGCATATGTCACGAGATTTTTTGTCCCATAACTCTCCTTTCTTAGGCCTACTTGTGGCAGAAGGGTTGAATTACAAAATTATGTTCCGTAACGTGTTATTTGTTCCTCTTTAGTTAAATTTTCCATGGTCTTAATGTGGTGGTTCAACTTTTGTTAGGGGATTTGCAAGCCTCCAGGCCACACAGATCCTAGGCAGTTTATGGAGAGCTGAGGTCCTCGTAAGGAAGCTGCAAGAAGTCCAGCTAGCTTTGGACACTTACAGCTGAGGGTTTATGAATTCCAGATTTAAATTTGGTCCTTCTGTGTGGTACACTTTTATTTCTAAGTGTATATGCTTGCTCCAGTCCACAAAAATGTTTTGACCTGAGTTTGGAATCCTCACAGAGCCTCAAGGACATGTTAATTTAAAATAACCTCTTCCATTTATATAGGTGTGCTCTAATTTTTCTTTGTTTAAATTTTTTTATATATCCAAAGAGGAAGAAAATGCAAGCACAGCTGTGTATACAGAGACAATGAAGTTCATTAATTCTCATTTGTATAAATGACATTTCTATCAGTGCAGCCTCTTTTTTTATTACAAACTTGATGCAATCTATCCAGGAAAAAAAGGATGTTTCCTAATATTCTGTCACTAGTGTATCGTCTGTGTCTAGCTCATTTTTAATACTTGCTCTTAGGTTATGACAATAAACTGTCCTCATACAGATCGTTGGAAAAAATCTAGACAAATGCCATGTGATCTCACTTATATGTGGAATCTAACAAACAAAATAAACTGATGAACAAAATAGAAACAGAGGCCTGGATACATGGAACAGATTGACAGGTGTCAGAGAGAAGGGGAGAATGGGGACTGGATGAAAGAAGGTGAAGGGATTACCCAAAGAACATATATGCATAACCCATAGACACAGATAGCTAGAGGGAATGGGGTGGGAGGGCTGGGACTGGGTAGAGGTGGGCAAATGGGGGGGGGGGGGATGGGGACATCTATAATAGTGTCAACAATAAAAAGACAAAAAAGAAAAAAGAAAAATCTGTAGTGTGTTCACTAGCTGTAATACATAATTCTGGCATGAATTTAACTTGTAAGTAATTACTCTATGAAAGGCTGAGGCAGTTAAATGTATATTGCTTGTGATATTATCCTATCTATAGCCAGCAGGAAGCAGTGCTTTCAGGAGTTTCTGCTTGAATCTCTAACTAGCACTGTAGTTTTGACAGAAAAAATTTTTTAAGGAGACTTCTTTGTCTTTATTGTAATGTAGTTGGGAATTTGGACTCACTGCAAATTTTAGGCTTTTTTCCATACGTGCTTCCCTAGGTTCAGTTGTAGGTATACAGTATCATTCTTTTGCGTTTTCAGGACCTCCACCTGCCCAGTTCTGGGTGTGGGGAGACACTATTCACATAAGATATAAAGGGCATGGTGCTCTTTGGATTTGTGGGATGTGATGACACTGATCTGATTACCCATGTTGGAAGCATTCCAGTGGGATTAAGTTCAAGTTCTTAAACACTGGCAGGTACCATGCTCCACATTGCCCCTCCTCACTCCTCCAGGCGCTTCTCTTCCTACAAATCCCCCTGCCCACTTACAGTCCCCAGAGGGGAGCTTGGCTTTTTGAAGGTCTCCATGCCTTTGTATATTCTTTTCTCTAGTAATAGTTTTCCCATTTTATGTTCACTTAAAGAAATTCAACTCATTCATTCATTCAGCAGTTATTTATTGAGCACCTACTATGCACCATGTATTATGCTAAGCACATAGAATGTACTCGATTATAGCCTTAGATTGGATAAATTAATCTTTGGAAAAGCCTCAGCATAAAATTACCTCTTTTATAAAACTTTCTCCCTTTTGGCATTTTGTGCAAAACTTTTTTTTTTTTTTTTAATTTTCACTTTGTTTTCATTTACATTGTGTTGTGGTTGCTTGTTTTATCTGTGTACTTTCTTCCTCTGGACCATAAGTCCTTTGAGTACTTTGAGTACAAGGTCTTATTTTTTATTTGTTTCCCAACAAATAGCTCAGTAAATTGGAAAGAGCAAAAGTTAGAGTAGAATAGACTATTTGAATTCCAACTCCACCTCTTACTAGCTTGGCAAGTTAATTAACTTTCTAAATACTGGATTTCTCATTTGTGTATTGGATATAAGAACATGAAATTAAATCAGTCCAGCAAGGTTTATTTGTTTTTACTGTGTCCTTAGACTTTAAATGAGAACATGCTTGTACATTTCCAGTACCATGCCTTCCACACTGAATATGAACTTTCTGAAGTGTCCACAGTAGTAGTTTTCTTTTTCCCCCTTTCCTGTGACTTTGAGCATAGTAGGAACTAATGGATGTCTATTGACTAAATGGACAAAGCACACAGGGTTTCTATCATTAAATATGTTTAGATAGAAATGAGGGATTGGCATGCATGTTGTATGTTATTTCTTGGCAGTGGTACCTCTGCTGATCGGGTGCTGGACAACGGTGAGCATGTCTTCCAGCTGTCGTAAACAGAAGCTACCTGGCACTGCCTTAACCGTCTTTCTCTCTTTTGGTGAAAAAGAGTAATTACTTGAAAATCAATCATATCTATTTTTTCCTTCCAAAGAATCTAAGGAAAACTATAAATAAATTTATTATATATTTTGTGTTGATTCTTCTTGCCAAACATGAAAAATGTATTTAGAGGGAATTCCTGGAAAAGTATCTTAAGACATAAAAATAATAACCATGGTTTTATTTTAAGCCTGTCCACAGGGGTGTAAGTGCATGAATTACAGCCCACATGTACAGGGAGTTGCTCATAAATTCTATTTCTCACTATGTTTTATCTTCCCTAAAATGGAAATAAATTTTAATATGATAGATAGAAATGGGAAAAGTCCACTATTATTTGTAAAGGTGAAACTGTGGTGACTGAACATTGACAGGGACACTCACAGAGGCTGGCTTTTGGGAGAGTGGGATGGCACTCAGAACCTACCAGATGCTGCTGGGCCTGTCATGACTATTCCTCTTTGGGGTCTCCAAGCTGCTGTTAGAAGCACTAGGAGGTGATCATGGGACCTGATTAAAAGTCCTTTAATTTCCCTTTTCAAGTCAACTTCTGCAGTATTCAGAGGCCTAGTTCTCTTTAATCAGAGGAAAGAGGAAGAATTTTTAATTTGAAGGGTGGGTGGTAAGCATCCTCATTGAGAAGCAGCCAGGATTGCAGGTGCAGGACAGCACTGGAGTACATTAGTGACTGTAGAGCTGGCCTGGACTCTGAGGTCCAGTGTGGGGAATGTGCCAAGTTGTCCTTCTGTTTGAATTATGGCCTGATTCACAGTGTGGACCACTGGATACTTTTTCTTACCCTCAACAAAAGCCAAAATGGTGGGTTCTTTCTTTGTAGGGTCATCTCAAGAAGAAGGAGATGAGATTCTGTATGATTTAGAACAATATTATGAGCTACCAAAGCTGTACAAAATAGGAGACAGATCAGATACTAAACTTCTATTTTCTACCTTAAAGTTTTATGACTGCAAATCTTATTTCTAATGGAAGCAACTGGTGGTTCTTAAATCTGTAATTCTCTGACAACTTGATTGAACTCCTGCCAGGTGTAGGGAAGTTTCTGGGATGTAAATAAAGAGAAGTAGGAGCATATGTCCCTGTTTTACTGGCTTTATAACCTGTTTGGGAAGGCTAAAAGCAGCCATTAAAGCTAAGTCACAAGAGCACAGGAGAACAGCAAGTACATAACTAGAAGCAATCCTCAGTTTGATACTGACATAGGGAAGTTCTTGGGTTTTACTTAAACTTCAGAGCCAAACTTGAAATCTGACATAGTCTGTTCTGACCACAGAACATTAAATGGTTTCTGCACCTGGGAGCACAGTGTCATCCTGTGGAACTCACCTCAGCTAGGTAGGTTCAAATCTAGCCGCACATATCTGTCACAGGAAAGAAAAAACTAATTGCAGATATATTGTCAGCTGCTCAAGGGCTGTTGTCCATTTAATAAGATTATTTGTAGTTTCTGTTTGTTTGGTGCTATGATAATGCATGTATTTATTCTGAACCAATACAAAGGTAATATTATGAAACAGTCTTAGTAGAGGAAGGCAAGAGACTTCATTGTAAGTGGCAAGACTTTGTTCCATTCAGGGTGCTGTATTTATTAAGGGTTAGTGCCCATCAGATAACACTGTTTCTCTGGGACTGATCAGAAACATTTTTTTAAATTTATATTTATTGTTGAAAATATTACAGATGCCTCCTTTTTCTCCCATTGACCCCTTCTCCCCCACTCCCCACCCCAGGCCTTCACCACACTATTGTCTGTGTCCGTGGGTTATGCATATAAGCATGCAAATCTTTGGCTAATCTCTCTCCACCCACCCACTCCCACCTTGCCTCTGAGATGTGTCAGTTTGTTCCATGCTTCTGTGTCACTGAATCAATTTTGTTCATCAGTTTATTATGTTCTTTACATTCCACATATAAGTGAGATCATGTGATACTTGTCTTTCTACTGCCTGGCTTATTTCGCTTAGCATAATATTCCCCAGGTCCATCCATACTGTCCCAAAGGGTAAGAGATCCTTCTTACAGCTGCATAGTATTCCATGGTATAAATGTCCCACAGCTTTTTTATCCACTCATCTACTGATGGGCACTATTGTAAATTGCACTGCTATGAACACAGGGGTGCATATATTCTTTCTGATTAGTGTTTCAGGATTCTTAGGATATATTCCTAGAAGTGGGATCACTGGGTCAAAAGATAACTCCATTTTTAATTTTTTGAGGAACCTCCATGCTGTTTTCCACAGTGGCTGCACCAGTCTGCATTCCCACCAGCAGTGTACCAGGGTTCCCCTTTCCCCACATCCTCACCAGCACATGTCATTTGTTGATTTTTTGATGGTACCCATTCTGACAGATGTGAAGCGATACCTCATTATGGTTTTAATTTGCATCTCTGTGATGATTAGCAATGTTGAACATTTTTTCATATGTCTCTTGGCCATCTGTATGTCCTTGGAGAAGTGTCCATAGTCAATGGGTAAAAGCTAAAAGTGTTTTTCTTAAAGTCAAGAACAAGGTAGGGATGTCTCCTTTCACCACTGTTATTGAACATAGTACTGGAAGTCCTAGCCACAGCAATCCAACAAGAATAAGAAATAAAAGGCGTCCAAATTGGAAAGGAGGAAGTGAAACTGTCTTTGTTCACAGATGACATGATGTTTTACATAGAAAGCCCTAAAAACTCCACCAAAACCTACTAGGTCTAATAAATGAATTTTGCAAAGTAGCAGGATACAAAATTAAATTCAGAAATGGTGGCATTTTAATATAACAATAATGGACTGTCAGGAAGAGAAACTAAGAAAACAATCCCATTTTCTTTTGCAACAACAAAAGATTTAGGTACCTAGGAATGAATTTAACCAAGGAGGTGAAAGACCTGTACTAGGAAAACTATAGGACATTGAAGAAAGAAATTGAGGAAGATAAAAATAAATGGAAACATATACTATGTTCATGGATTGGAAGAATTAGCATCATTAAAATGTCCATACCACCCAAAGCAAGCTATAGATTGAACACAATTCCTATTAAAATACCAATGGCATATTTTGCAGATATAGAACAAATACTGCAAAAATCTGTAAGGAACCAAAAAAGACCCCGAATAGCAGCAGCAATCTTGAGAAAGAAGAACTAAGTTGGAGGTATCACAATACCACATATCAAAGTATACCACAAGGCTATTGTAATCAAAACAGCCTGGTACTGGCATTAGGGCACATTTGTGATTCAATTAAGTGCCCCTGACATGAGGGCTGGAAGAACAACTACTGGGCACCATGTTCTCAGGTGGCTTTGCACTTGGTTGATTAAACATGATGCAATTGAGGCTGGGTCTTGTTCTGTTTTCCCGTGTTTGTTTCAGTTGAGAAGTTGAGTCTAGTTTTTGATTTGGGCCCCTTCAAATCTACTTCTCTCTGTCCTAACTATAGATCATTGAATCTTACATGGCCCTTTACATAATGAAAGGTGTTAATTGAAACAACCCCATTTTGGAGACGGGGCTGCTGGGTGTTAATCTTCTAGACAGAGAATGTGGATCTGATCCTTCAAGGGTTTCTGATATAGCCTGCTTTCCACTGAGATCACTGATTTACAAGGCTAGGAATCCTTTCTAGCATGGAACATTCCTATGAATTTCTCTGACTGGTTATATCTTGAACTAGGAGCAACGTAGGCCTGCAGGCAGTGAATGTTAGGGATGTACTTTGAAAAGATCCACTTCACTTAATTTTTTTTCTTTGTTAATAATACTCAGAAATCTAGGTATTAAGATTTGTAGATTCTCACTCTTTCATTGACATAGAAGGAGAAGTATGGGGCTCACCCAGTCACAGGAAGATTAAGAATGGATTAGAACTTCCATTCTTAGCCTTGATGACATATTTCTCATATATCATGCTTAGCTTCACAATTTTAGCTGGTATAAATGTTTAGGAAAAAATTATTAAGTTCAGTAAGTAAGGGTTTTATTTATTTATTTATAATTGAGGCATAATTGACATACAATGTTATATTAGCTTCATGAGTACAACATTATTCAATATTTGTATATACTGCAAATGATCTCTACAATAAGTCTAATTAACATCTGTCACCGTACATAGATACATAATTTGTTTTTCTTCTGATGAGGATTTTGTTTGTTGTTAAAGCCAGGAAATATGAAAATTCCCCTGGTCTAATCTATCTGACATCAGTTGCAGATGTAAAGGAAGATGTAGAGGGGGAAAGCTTTTAATATTCAGAGTGTTGTAGGACTTTGATGCTGACCTAATCAGTAGTTTAAGAGAAGAGTCCCTGCTAACTCCATTGAAAAATGCATGTGTTCAACAGCCAAACCTAAGGCAAAAAAAAAAAAAGTGTGACTTCTTAGAAGTGGATTTATTGTTGAATTTCTATCATTAGCATACTCCTGAAGTATATTTATATTTCAGTTAGACTTGCAAAATTTATAATTTTATGTATGTAACATTTCCATATGTTTATAATCTGTGGTTTTGATGCAACATAGTAGAAAGACTTATTTTAATGACAGTAGTTTCATTTTGATAGAATTTTGCTGATCTTTCAATATTTTATTATTTTTTAAAAATAATCATTCCTTTATTTATTATTATTATTTTTAAATATAATTTTATATTATTTTTCCTTCTTCCCTCTCTCCTCTCCCCCTCCACAATCACACCACTGTTGTCCATGTCCATGAATTCTTTTTTTTTCTTTTTTTGCTCATTCCCCTTCCACCTCCCTCCTGCTCCTCCCACCACCACCACTACCAGAGCTGTCTGCTTGTTCTCTATGAGTCTGTCTCTGTCTTGCTTGGTAGTACAGTTTGTTCATTAAATATGAGTGAAATCATGTGGTACTTGTCTTTCTCTGGCTGGCTTATCTCACTTAGCATAATGCTCTCCAGGTCCATCATGCTGTCGCAAAAAGTAAATTTTTCTTCCTTTTTATGGCAGGGTAGTATTCCACTGTATAAATGTACCATAGCTTTTTTATCCACTCATCTATTAATGGACACTTGGGCTGCTTCCAAATCTTGGCTATTGTAAATAGCACTGCAAGGAATATAAGAGTGCATATATCTTTTCAATTTAGTGTTTCCGGTTTGTTTGGATAAATTTCCAGAAGTGGAATCGATGGGTCAAAAGGCAGTTCCATTTTTAAAATTTTGAGGTAACCCCATACTGCTTTCCATAGTGGCTGCACCAGTCGGCATTCCCACCAACAGTGCACAAGTGTTCTCTTTTTTCCACATCCTTGCCAACACTTGTTGTTTGTTGACTTATTGATGATAGCCATTCTGACAGTTATGAGGTGATAGCTCATTGTGGTTTTAATTTGTATTTCTCTGATGATTAGTGACATTGAGCATCTTTTCATATGTCTATTGGCCATCTGTATGTCCTGTTTGGAGAAGTGTCTATTCAGGTCCTTTACCCCTTTTTAAATTGGATTGTGTTGTTTTTAGTGTTGAGTTTCATAAGTTCTTTAAAATCTGGATAGTAACCCCTTTTCAGATGATTCATTGGTGAATATGTTCTTCTATTCTGAGGGTTTTCTTTTCATTTATTTGATGGTTTCCTTTGCTATGCAAAAATTCTTTAGTTTGATGTAGTCCCATTTGTTTTCTCTTTTGTTTGCCTTGCCTGAGGAGATATATCAGGAAAAATATTGCTGTGAGAGATGTGTCCAAAACATAGATGCCTATGTTTTCTTCTAGGATTTTTAGGGTTTCGATTCTTACATTGAAGGCTTTAATCCATTTTGAGTTTATTGTGTGAGCTGTAAGAAGGTTGGTCTAGTTTCATTTTTTGTATGTTATCTGTCCAACACACACCTTTAATATTTGACAAAGGAGGCAAAAACATACAATGGACAAAAGATAGGCTATTCAATAAATGGTGCTGAGAACATTGGAAAGATTTGATTATTTTAAAGTGAGTGGTTTTTGTGAATAGGTTGCTTTTTGTTGTTGTGGGTTTGAAGGGAGTTAGAACCTGGTTATGTTAGAGTTTTCAAAAAAGTCATTAAATAGCTTTGAGTACCATTTGTCTGTCACTTGAACCTTTCTGAGTGAAAGCCTCAGTTTATAGTGATACACCACGATTTAGCAAGTCTTTTGACAAACAGGATGAACTGTCACCCTGAGGTGAGAAACCCAGTTGAATCAGCTAGTGGAAGTCATCGGTTGGCCGGTCAAGTGGTTGTGGGAAATTTGGATTCACTAAAAGCTCCTGTAAGGAAGCACTTTTGGCTGCCTGACTAGCTTTCTTAGTTATGTATATTGGCTCACAGTTAACATGCCAGTGTATGTGAATGTGTCTTTAAAACCACCCAGATCAGTTGTATCACAATCAATATAATAAACAAAACTATATGTATCGTTTAAAACTTACATGATCATGATAGAAATCCAGTTTGAACTCCACATCCAGTTTTCTCTTAACAGCTTTTTATGTACACAAATTTATAATATACTTAGCTGTAGCATGCTCTTAGCATGTGTAAACATAGTTCTAGGATCATGTAAAATTTGACTAATTTTGATAGTATGAAGCAAGATAATTAGAAATAAACCAAAGTTTAAAAATATTTACTTATTTTAAATAGTTTCTTACATACCATGCCACTCATTTTCCAAGCAGCAACTTTGCTTACTTAACAACTGGTTTATTAGTTTATTTTCATGTTGAAATCAAGTAAGTTTTGATTCTGCTGGTTTGTCACTTCTCTGGGTATTATATCATGATCTGGATGCTGCTCATCACTGTCCAACTTCAGGGAGCATCAGCAAACACACCTGTTTTGGCCTCATATCTGAAGATTCTGATTGATTAAGTCACGGGTGGGGTGCCCAAGCATCTGCATTTTTTAAAAGCTCTTTGGGTGATTCTAACATATCCCAAAGCTGAGAAACACTATTGTAGAAAGACTCAACTAAATACCAGACAGGATTGACCTTTAGAAATTTCCCATCCCTGAGATTCCTTATAGGTTTGTCTAATGTGAGATATCAGAAAGTTTTAGAAATAGTTAGAAAACTTATGAAAATGAGAAGTTAGCAAACAGAAAATATACATTATAAGAGAATACTTGTCATTGAGAAGGATTTTCTACAGGGCTATTTTAAATAGAAATCTCCCCTAGTACATTCAAAACATAAAGTTGTTTAAAAATACAAAAAGACTGACAGTTTTTTGAAACACAACTACTGGGGACTGTAATGTCCCGGAATTCCTATATTCCTCTTTTACAAGAAAATAAGTTGGTCAGAACCTACAATATTGATTCTTTAACACTTAAGTCTGGTAAAACTAACTCTAAGTTTGCATTATTATTATTAACAAGGAAGTTCTAATATTGTTTAATTCAACAAACGTGTAATGGGAGATATACTGAATGAAGTCAAATCATGGATGAATTTTAGTACTCTAAATTTTTTTCTGGAAGCAGGCAAATCCAATGAAGCAGGGGAGAGACCTTATTAAATTTTTACTTTATAAAAATCACCTGGCATGAATGGTGTGCTGAGTGAATTAGAGGAAGGAAAGGACAACATGGAGATTGGAAGTCCCGTTAATAGATTATTTCAGCAGTCTGACTGCTGGGGTGGGTGGAGTGGGGGAGGTGGAGAATGTGGATACAGCGACCATGTAAGTTATCTTTCCAATTGGACTCTGTGAGTGTGAAAGGAAGTACTCACTATTAATGATTGCCCCAGGACAACAGGCATCAGTTGGAACTGTCCCAAACAGGGACGTATAATGGTATTAGGTGTGGGGAAAATAGACACAATTTCTAAGGATTTTTCAAAAATTTGGGAAAAGTTGGACAGAAATTTGGATCCCGAAAGTGTCTGGAGTGGAGACATATATTGGATATGTGTAGACATTGGAGTGGAGACATGTATAGATAGTGGTGATAAAGGTGGAAGCCTGGTTTACTTGAGGTCATTTCAGATTTTAAATAAAGAAAAGGGAGTCAAGGACCCTGTATCTATTTGTAAAATCAGAGGAAAAAACATTTTTTTCACCTGCTCCTTAAAATCTTAAGTGCTTGAAGCGTGAAAAGGTAGAATCCCCCCTCCCCCCCATTCCATCAGTGTTCACTGGGTTACTAAGTGGTATCTTAGTCTATCCTTTTTGTACTTCATTTTTGCCCCCATTCCAATCAGCAATTTGCATTTTAAATATTCTTGAGTACTCAGGAACTAATTACATAACTTAGAAGTGTAAAAGTTCTCATTACCCCCCTACAGTCTACGTTAATTTTCTTTGGAACTCAGAGCACTTGGTAAGCCTTTCCCTGTAACTGAAACATACAGAGTAGGTTTTCTTTAAAACAATTTCTAGGAAAAGGTATTATTTTTAGATCATGTAGGGAGCTAAATAAAATTTAAACCTCCTCTCCTTAAAACTACATAGCACACCGTATTTCCAATATAAAATATTTAAATTGCCGTTATGTAGTGTGCTTTACATTAATAGAATGCTACGAAGGCTGATTTAAGAGACTGTATAATATGTTTGACAGCTAAAGTGATACAACTCACTCCTGTACTGGCACTTTTGATCTTTGCTTTGTGTTTTGAGTGTTCTCTTCGGAATTGTAAATTAATCCTGAAAGCTCATCACAGTAAATTAAATCCAACATCTAATTTTTATCAAGGTTTTTGCTTCATTCAATTTTACTGTTCAGCTAATTGAGGCTTAGAGAGGTCAGGTATCTTGGTCAAAGTGTCTAGCATGTCAATGTCTTAGCTCAGATGAGTTTTCTTTTAGAACCCAATGATTCCTGTATTATATATTCATTAGTCTGTCCATTAACATCCAAGTCATTCTTGTTGCTCTCTTTATGAACTGCTGGCTGTGTTTAAAGGGTCCTCAATACCAGTGAGACTTTATGGGAAGTCTGCATGTTCATTTGTTATCTTTTATCTGCAAATGATGAACATATAGAGATCAATTATGATAGTCTCCTACATGGTAGATGTGACTCTCCAGCAAAATCCAGCTGTGTGCTGCTCAGGCTCACCAGTAGGATGCCTGTGTGGGGTGGGATGATAAGTCATGTGCTATCTGGTATTTGAAGCCAGCATGGCAGAAGGCAGGATGGCCTGCAAATAAATTACTTCATTTCAGGGGCATGGAGCTTTGCCAGGAGACAAATATTTTGCATTCATTTCCTAGAGGCTGCTGGAAGTGTGGCATAGTTGTTAGATTTTTGTTGCTGCTGCTGAAGGGCTTTGTCCAATCTAGCTAGGAGATTATTCCAGAAGGATTAGACAATAGAAACCCATAAAGAGCCTCCACAGTGCTGTGCCTTTTAGGATATGCTAGGTTGAAAGCATTTTGAAAAATTCTTTGGTTGAAATTCAATTTAAACATATTAGCATGAGTAAAGAGAAGGGTATACTGTAATTATATATAACTTTTGAGGTATGAATTCATATAAAACTTTACTCAAGCTCCCGTTTTTTTCTCTCCACAGTAATTCTTTTTTTATGAAAGCAAATGTTTTGTATTATTGGTCTCCCCTCTCAGTTAATAATGCTTTTTATTTAAGCAATTCCTTCAATTTGTATCTCTCCCTTCCTTCATCACTACTCTCATGTGGTGTGGCTAAGAAGACAATGCTGATGCTAATATAGGACAATCTATGAGCTAGTTAATCACCTACCTCAGCACAGATAGCTCTGGAGGTGCCTTGCTGTTCTGTAGAGATAAAGGAGAAAGGGAGAAAGATGATTTTAAAGCAGTGTCTTCAAATGATTATCAAACAAAGGCAAGCATGTAGGAAGCTATTAAGCTGGAAGGAAATTCCCAGGAAGGAGAAGGCAATAAGGGCAAATGGTAAAAATAAAGTGTGAACCCAAGTACATATTATGTCAACTTAAGTGACTAACTGCCAATTTGGCACAGCATGCTTTTGGATCATGTACTGTTAAATGCATGACCTTGTTTCCTGATCCTGATTTATAGCTTTGTGTGCTTCAGGCTTTATTTTGCTTTCTGAAAAATTCCTGGATCCTTGACGGGAAAGTAGGCAAAGCCTGAAGTGGCTGCAGAAGTTACGGCCCATCACTTCTTGAAGGCCACAGGGCTCATTCCTAATTTGGATTGTTTTGTGAGTGGAGCTAACAGGCAGGGACAGTACTGTGTCAGAAAGATCATCAGGTGTAAAACGGAGTAAGATTCTGTGCAGGAGAAGTGGGAAGAGCTGTTGGAAGTGCAACCACTCCATTTAAAGGGGATTTGGGTCTCATCAGGATCAAATGAATGAAGTTCAACAGCAGTGGCTCAAGATGGCCCTAAAAAGATTGTGTAGGACTGATTTGGTAGTTATTTGCTGATTTGGTCTATTCCTGCAAATGCCCAGAAAACTCATGTTCATTTTACATGTTCTCTGAGCTTGTTTCTAATATGTGGCGATACATGGGGGATAGGAATCCCTATCTTTTAGCACCTCACTATATGTCTTCTGGTTTTTGTCTGGCTGGAATTAAAAACATTTACATCAATCAGTTATGTCCTTGGTTGGCTTCTTCAGCTTTGGGAATATTAAATTCTTTTCTGCGTAAGCACAGAAATTCATATACATTTAAGTTGGTGCATTGCTGCTGGTTTTTAAGCTTTGCTGAGTTGGCAAGCCATATGCCTTTCCCTCTCCCATCCCTTGGCATTCAGTTAACCTTGACTGAATAAAATGAGCTACTTAGGTGGGTTTTGTGGCTCGCATTTCTTTGGTAAATGTTATTTTCACATGAAGCATGGCGTTCCTACGTAGATTATTGTTGTTCCTGTTTGTAACTGGATCACAACAATAGCCTGCTTTTTAGAGCAGGTACAAATGTGCTGCCAGGGGACCAGAACACTTTTCCTTTATCAGTGTAAACAGTGAATAAACCGATCAGCTTCAAGAGAGCAGAATTTCAGTCATTGCCCTGCTGAGCTGCAGGTTCAGCTGTGAGATGATGAGGCTCTCTCTCAGTCTATTTTCAGAAGAGACTCTGGCACTTAGAGCTTTATCACTTGCGGCTCCACCCGTCCTTTTAGTCCATTTGTTAGTCCGTTCATAACCTGGGAAACAAGAAGGAATTGCAAGATGGTGGAGCTTTATGAAATTTTAGACTGCATCTTTCCAATCATTCAATTCACAGATGAAGGAAGTGAACCCAGTTACTTTAATTCGGCCAGTTTAAATACCCAGTGCCTATGCCTGGACCAGAATGTGGGTCTCCTGACCCTCAGTCTAAATCATTCTTCACTAACCACTCTGTTTCTCATCGAAATGAGTGTAACCGCTGAGAGTAGGGATTACAAAAATTAATTGTTGTAGTTCAAGAATCAGGTTGGAAAGAATGAGTTCATCAGTTTTTTTTAACACTTCTCAGATGGGAATATTCCATAAGGATCTAAGTATTAGTTTTTGTAACACCTTTTCAATTTGCTTGGAGAAAGCTGACCTCTTGCATTCATTATCAGTCAGGCGACACACAGCTGTTCCTGGACAAGCCATTACTTTTTCACTTGCCTCAGCTTCCTCGTGTAAAATCAGGACAACAAGCCTCATCACCACCAGTAAGAGATGATAAGAGCCATCTACTTTGTCCTGAGTTTCATGTAGGAGACTGATCATTCTGCGGGTGGTGTAAACCAGTGGTTCTCTAAGTGTGGTCCCCACACCAGCATCAGCATCATCAAGAAATTGTTAGAAACGCAAATTCTTGGGGCACAGCCCTGACCTATTCTATATCACAAACTCTGGGGTAGAGCCTAACAATCTGTCTTTTTTTTAACAGGTCTTCCAAATGATTTTGAAGTGTGAGAACCACTGATCTAAACAATTCCTTCTCATCTTCCTCTAGCATAGACAATAGTCATGGAATTCAGAGAGTTAAAAGGAAACATTTATATGAGAAAAAACTAATACTCACAGAACTGTCACTTAAACTTCAGGAAGGAGACACAAATGTTCTGTATCTCTTTTCTGTGCCTTTATTATTAGCTATGTGGCAGATGGGTGTGAGAATCGTTACCAAAATATAAGCCCTGGAAGGCAGGGACCACACCTAGTATGTTCCCTGTTAATTCCCCAGTATCTGTCTCAGTCTCTAGAACATACTTGGGACTTAATATTTCTTGAAGAATGAATTAATGAATGTTAAGAATGTCTGGCACTATAGCATATGGAAGAAGCATAAAATTGGACAAGGAACAGGTCCAAAGCCCAAGTTTGATTCCCTTTAGCTGGGTAAACGTTACTGAGTTGCTTACTCTTTGGGCTGGAGGGGCCTCATCTGTGTAATGAGAGGATTGAGCTGCAGTTGCTTTTAGAGGACTGTCCCACTCTGACATTGAACTTTCTATGAAAGAAGGTAAAGGGCAAAGTGAATGTAGATAAAATGATAAGGCCCATTAAGGAGATTAATTTAATTAGCCCTTTTCCATGAGATTTCCCATGTCTCTAACAGTTCATCAAGATCCTCCTTTTCTAACATATTGATTGAATTTCTCTCTGTACCTCCCCCTGTCCTCCCGTCCAAATTTTTATGATTACTGGCTCTGACTTAGAAAAATGGAATATATTCATACTAAAGCTATTGAGAGCAGGGTATAAATTGTATAGATTGTTTATTCCATAATTTACTAGTACAGTCAAGATCATATAATACATACTCAATAAATACTTACTGAGTGTGGTTGAAGAAAGGCATTATGTGAACTAATAAGGCTCATATACATGTTGTGATCATAAAGGCCAGCATCATAAAGTCCTGGGTCTAGATCTTGACTTAAAAGATCTATGACTTTGGACAATACACTTGATCCTTTCTGAAATTCAGTTTCCTATTTGTAAAGTGGATATAATACTTACTTTATAGAGTCATTGTGAAGAGTAAATACAGTAACATGGAAACTTCTACTACAGTGCTTGGAACATAGTAGACACTCAATAAAATACAGTTTATTTTTACATTTCCCCATGAGCTAGTTTCTAAGCATCCTGTAGAACACATATACTTATTTCTTCACTCTCAGGTCTTTCTATTTTGTGTAGCTCTAGCCTTTAAGACTTTCAAAGACTATTTTGAAGTATTCAAATAAAGAAGGCCATGGCAGATTTCAAATAGAAATATAACCCAGAAGCAAGACTGAGTATAGAATATGATACATACTTGGGAGTATAAGAGATGGGGGCTGAGAAAACTCTACCTTGATGATTAGAATAAAATAATTGCTTTAGATCAGAATTCCACGGATGCCATAAAAGAAGTCATTCCTTTCTACTTCCAACTGGAAGTTATTTGATTTTACCTAAAATGATTAAACTTACCCTAGGACAAACACTCTCACAACCAGTATTTCCAGTTAGTAAAATTTTAAGCTTATTAACTATTATTTAAAAATAGCCCTTTGAGCTTCTTTTTATTAAATTGAATTTATTGGGGTGACATTGGTTAATAAAAATATATATGTTTCAGGTATACAATTCTATAATACATTATCTGTATATTGTATTGTGTGTTTACCACCCCAAGTCAAGTCTTCTTCCATCAACATTTATTCCCCATTTAACTGCTTCTTCTCCCCCACCCCCAGCCTCCTTCCCTCTGGCAATTTACCATACTGATGTCTATGTCCATGAATCTTTCTTTTTTACCTTGCTTAATCCCTTCACCCTTCTCACCCAGACCTCAAATCCTTCCCCTCTCACAGCTGTTAGTCTGTTCTCTGCATCCATGAATCTGTCTCCACTGTTAGTTTATTCTGTTCATTAGATTCCACATAAAACTGAAATCATATGGTATTTGTCTTTGTCTGACTGGCTTATTTTAGTTAGCATAATACTCTCCAGGTCCTGTGATAAAAGGCAAGATTTCCTTCTTTTTATGGCAGAGTAGTAGTCCACTGCGTAAATGTACCACAGCTTTTTTATCCACTCATCTACTGATGGGCACAAGGGCTGCTTCCATATCTTAGCTATTATAAATAACGCTGCAATGAGCGTAGGGGTGCATATATTCTTTTAAATTACTGTTTCAGGTTTCTTTGGATATATTCCCAGAAGTAGAATTGCTGGGTCATAAGGCAGTTCCATTTTTAATTTTTTGAGATAACTCCATACTGCTTTCCACAGTGACTGCACCAATCTGCATTCACACCAGCATTGCATGAGGGTTTCCTTTTCTCCATATCCTCGCCAGCACTTGTTATTTGTTGACTTCTTGATGATAACCATTCTGACAGGGTCTTTTGAGCTTCTAAAGGAAGGAAATGGCGTTAGGGGAGGGCAAGGACAGCAAATGGTGAGGATATTTCCTTTCTAACAATACCCAGCACATTTTGGCCATGAGTCTAGATAACTGTGGCCTTTCTAGTGGCCAATCTATAGAAGAGAAATGAAAGGCAGAACAATGTAGCACATAACTGGGTGGGCCTTTCCAACCCTTGCCAGCCATCCAAACCTTCCAAGGGTCCATAGAACAAAAGTGGCCAGAAGACAGCTTGGATTCTTATCTCCTTCCAAATTCCAAACATGCCAGGCCCAGCCAAGTTGCTCTGTTTTTAGTATTGAAGAGCAGTCTGAAGATACATTTTCCAAAACAACTTCACAAACTAAAATAAACAAGGGGATAGGATTGGCTCAGTCATTTTGTAACAGAGAGATGACCGAGAGAGCAATTTGACTTTGATTCTTATATATTTTACATACTATGAAAAGAAGGAATTAAAGTTATTACTTGATTTTTAGTCAAGGAAACAGATGCCACGATGACAGGGCTGTAGAGTTAGGATGAGATAGGAGATAACATGAAGACTGGATATTAAGCATTAAGGAGAAGGTAAGGATTGGGAAGTTGTTGAAATCATAGATAATATTTAAAACTTGAAATGTTCTTTATAGTTACTACATTTTCAAATAAAACCACATTTTAATTACTCATCCTGCTTCAGGACCAGAAAACAATAGGTGTTTATAGGTGGTGTCAGGGAGTCTTGCGAACCATTTGTCTGGAGAAGGAAACTTTCAGAGAATCCACAGGCATTGGCTGGGTTGGTTGATGCAGAAAGTGTTGGAAAATGCTGAGGGAATAATAAAGAGTTACAGTGGAGGGTGCAGGAGGGTGCATTGTTATTATCAAAAAGCATTTCTCAAGGACAGCTCTGCTATTTTTGTTCCATGAGGGAGATACCTAACAGCAGGCAAAATATTACACCATGGATCACCAGAAAAATAGATAGCAAATACCTTCTCAGTATAGTAGTTTGCTCTTATCCACAAGACCCCCTGTGGATGCCTGAAACTGGGGAATGCTGAACCCTATATATAATGTTGTTGTTTTTTATAGATACCTACCTATGATAAAGTTTAATTTATAAATTAAGCATGGTACTAGATTAACAACAATAACTGGTTATAAAATAGAACAATTATAACAATATACTATAATAAAAGTTATGGGAATGTGGTTTCTTTCTCTCTCCCTCTCTCAATCTGATAAGTGATTTGATAACTGAGGTGGCTACTAAGTGACTAATGGGCAGAGAGTATATACAGAGTAAAGACACTGGACAAAGAGATGATTTACATTCCAGGTGGGACAAAGTGCAATCGGAGATTTTATCACGATACTCAGGACAGTGCACAATTTATAACCATGAATTGTTTATTTCTGGAATTTTCTATTTAGTATGTTTGGACTGCAGTTGACTGCCAGTAACTGAAACCACAGAGAGCAAAACCATGGATAAGGTAGAACTACTGTAAAACTCTTGATCCAGAGAAAATTAGACTTTAAATTGGTATTTCATTCCAAAATATTACTAAAATTCAGAGGAAAAAAGGAGGTTTTTTTAATTTTCTTTCTAACCTTTGCCCTTTCGTTAAATGCCTGGAGTTTTTCACAGAAAACAATTAATATGGCTTGAGGTTATTCATTTTTCATAAAGCAAAAGTTCTGTGATTATTCATAAAGTCATGCTAATTAATCTAGAAAGTTCAATTCCACCCCCTCCTCCCATGCCCGTCTTCAGGTTGAACCATTTGTTTACTTCTCTTGTGCATTTGTCAAGGATGGTGATGGTTTTTTCCCCTGTTTTAACCAACTTTAATCAATTGATTGAGGATAGGAGCAAACAATGCCATGATTAATTACTGAAGCTTGTGGGAAGTGAAAGTATGTTAAGGATATATTTCATGCCTTACAGTTCATTCTTATTTATAAATTTTTAATCAAGAAAGATGATATTACACTATTGTATTATTTTTAAAAATAAATTTGATAAGATATTAAGATTTGATAATTTGGGAAGTGGATGCAGAAATGTTAATTATATAAATTCATGACTTTCTGTATATTTGAAATAACTTATTGTAACAAGAATGAATACACTACACTCATATAAAGCTACCCATCCTAATCTTAGTAAATGTTAAACCCAGCTTGTTACTCTAACCTGATACTGTCAACTCTTGATTTTGTGGACCTCGATTTAAGGGTCTTTAAATTTAATGGACAAAATTTTTGGTCTGTATATGTGAAAATTAACATCCTGTTAATTTTAAAATGCTTTTAACCAAGATTTGCTTGTAACTAAATTAGCAAGGTTTTTTTTTGTTATTAATTCACTGTTATTTTGAACAGGTTTTAGTTAAAAGGCCATATGTTGGAAAAAACACTGTAGTAATTTCACCAACATAAATAAATTTTACATATCTACAACTATAGTCTACATATTTAAATTCAAGAGTCACCACCCCTAAACAATGCTTGGCAAATGATTAGCACATGATCACACTGCATCACGACCAATAATTGATTCTGTTGTCCGGTGGCATGACTTTCTGCAGCAGTTTTTAACTCCTGCTGACCAATGTTCTGACGTGAGCTAAGCCATGCCCCAGCTGTGTGTAATTGTTTACTTGTGGTGACTGGTGAATTCACGCATTTACTAGACAATTAAGTATCAATTTTAAGTTACTGTAATGCATATAAAAAACTTTTCTGTGAAATTAAACTTTTTATACATACTTAATTTTAATTACACAATCATGTTTACATAAGTAAAAACAGGTAAACTAATGAATTTGTCAATTTTTTAACATAAGCAGTCAGAAAATGTACTTTATTATATAATGGACTTTTGACTTCAACAGATACCCCCTCACCTGAATTAGTCCATTATATTGAGGTTTTACTGTATTGTACTCTTGAAGCTAGAGCTTGCATGTTAAAAGTTTTTTTAGTATACTTTACAATTCAGGAGTTTCAGTTCCTGTGTGAACCTAAGGAGCAGCCTGACCTTCAAGGCACTGGTTAATGCAGACTGCCCAAACACAGGAATTCAACCAGGTGGCTAACTGTGGGACTCTGACCACGAGAATCCATATCAGGGCCAGTAGTTACACTGCCTGCATGTCTACGGCCCCTTTCCCCTGATCTCTTTGTTCTGCTTTCCCTCTCCCTCATAAAATCCTCTGTCTGCACTGAGATCTGAAAATGGGTTTTTGAGGACTGGGAAAAATCCCTCATTTTCTCAAGATGCAGGCACTGGAATAAACCTCCTTCCTTTTTCACCAAGACTTGTGTTAGGAGTTTGGCTTCCAATGGGGTAGGCAGGCGAACCTGAGTTCGGTAACATTATGAGAAATATTTTTAAAATAATAATCATAGATACCAGTAATTTAATTTCAAGTTTAAATTGTATATTTCAAATTGCAGTCTTTCTCTTTGACTATTTTTTCCTTTATTTTGCTTAACTTTTCCTTCCAAAGTTATCCATTTCTGAAGAGAATATTTACTTTCCACTAATTCCTGTAGCTCCTAACTTGTCACATTTTTTCCAGTCTTTCTTTCTTTTTTTTTTCTGGAAAGATGCATGCTGATCTCTTGATTAACATGGGGTTTGGTGAAGAATTTAAGTTACAGACCCAGTGACTTCAGACTTATGTAAAAAATACAATATCCCAGAGTGAGCCCCACCCCAGCTGAGTGTAGTGGGTAAACCCAATGTCCTCCCCACCTCTTGCTGCTCTGGTGAGCTCTGTGTGGTCCTGTGAGCATCTCTGAGTGCAGGCAGTGGTCTCCATGGGTTCATCAAGGTATCTTATGATGAGGCTTTTGCTCTGGCTAATGACCCGTTGGAAGGTTTCCATGAAGTAAACCTTGCTTCACCCACTTCTCCAGACCTTCTTGGCATGAATGAATCGGAAGCTCAGAAGCAGACTACTTCACTGGCATCTATGTTACAGATCCAGCACTTTGTTCTACCTCTGGTATAACAGCTGCCAACTAAAGTAACTATGAGAAAGGACAACTATAGTGCAGAGAGGGTTTTGCAGGGTGCTTCTACAACAGAAGCTTATGATGTCAGTGATGATATTTTCGGGTTGAGTACTAATAGCCTGTCCTGTTTACGAAGCCCATCTGTTTGGAAGTCAGAGAAAAGGGCTATGAAAGATTAAAAGAAAAACTTGCAAAAGCTCAGAGGGAACTGAAGTTAAAAGATTAAGAGTGTGAGAGGCTTTCTGAAGTATGAGATCAAGTTTGACAGGAATTGGAGGACCTCACAGCTAGTCTATTTGATGAAGCTCGTAAGATAGTGAGAAAAGCAAATGTCAAGCAGGCAACAGCAGAAAAACAGCTAAAAGAAGCACAAGGAAAAATTGATGTACTTCATGCTAAAGTAACTTCATTGAAAATACTTGTATTGTCCAGTTCTCCAACATCACCTAACAAGAGCCTTTGCCAGGTGAAAAGACACCTTTTAAAAAGGAGCCCACAAGAAATCAAAGTGTAGGCAGTGCTATGAGTGGCAGTCACCAGGACCTCAATGTGATAAAGCTGTGAACGAAAAGGGGCCACATGCTAACCTGACTACTCAAGGAAGACCTGTGTGGTGGTCTTGCAAACTCAAGAGACCTAAAGGAACCACAAAGGATGGACCAAAATGAAAACTTTCAAACTAAAAGTGGTTTATGGTGGGTAGTCATGTCCTAGGCTGGAATCTTCCCTGACAAAGGTCAATCTTTACCTTAACTGAGCCTGTCTGTTGTCTTTTTGCATCTACGATAACATATCTTTGAAATGTCAAAGTAATTTTCCTTTTTCTGGATTCCCCCAAAGCACAGGCACCACTGTACAGAGACCACAGATCCCCTCATTGTTGAGTTAATTGTTGATTGTTAGCTATATTATACCCACCTAAGTAAAAGAAATATGGATTTTTATCCAATTCCAGAGATTCCCCCCTTCGCTTTCTCCCGCCTCCCCAATCCAGCACCAATGGATTGCATGTAACCCACATAGTCTCCTCTTCTGATTGTAATGTATAAAATAAGGTGCAAAACTGCCATTCTCTGGAGCATTATCTCAATCCATTGAAATTTTTGCTTCCTGGCAATTGTCAACAGTTTGGCTCAAATAAACTCACAAAAATTCTTCACAGATTTGAATGTTTCTTATGTTGACACAGCCAATTGTAAAAGACTGTGAAGAGACTGCTTTATCTCTGTACAGTGAATGAATTCAGATATTGGAAGGATGAGCCCACAATAGACAGAACGTGCCCTTTCTTAGACAAAATCTATCAGGAAGATATCTTTCGATTTTTAAGATTCTCAAAAAGTGAATTGGCTTCAGCCTTTTTGGAGACTGCAAAAAGCAGTACCCTGAGTGTTGAGACAGCGGGATTACAACCTATTTGATTTGTGAAAGCTTCTGCAGTCCAGTGCGGAGGACCAAAAAGAGTGCTCTCACTGGCCAGAGTAAGTCCTGTAAACACAGAGTTAAATTAGGAGACTATCACCCTATTTCTCTGTTTTATAGATACAGGATCACTTCTGTATGTAACTTTTTACATACATTTGCTGTATTCAACAGGGACTCGTGAAACAGCAGGGTGCTGATTGCATGTTTTGGGAAGATGCACAGTTGAGAAAAGATATGTCACTGGCAGAGCTGGGGTATTTGAAAGAGGAACTCTGACCCTCTGCCTGAGACCATGCATGAACCTCCCTAATACCTGGAAAATGGCTGGTTATTTTTATGGTTACTCGATATTTATTTCCAAGGTGTGGCCCCAAAACTTTTTCCCTCTTTTGCAAATTACACCATGAAATACTGAGATTTCTTTTAAACTGACCTATGCTGTGTTTGCTTATTCTTTAGTTGAACACACTATAAAGAATTACACACTATAAAGGAGTACTAGTGACTGTAATTTTTTTTTAAACATATTTTTATTGATTTCAGAGAGAGGAAAGGAGAGGGAGAGAGAGAGAAACATCAATGATGAGAGAGTCATTGATCGGCTGCAGCCCGCAACCCGGGCATGTGCCCTGACCGGGAATCGAACCCTTATCTCCTGGATCCTAGGTGGATGCTCAACCGCTGAGCCACACCCTGCTGGGCGTGACTGTAATTTATAGTTGCAAAAAAAGCTAAATATGTAAATATTAGATTGGAAAAAAAATACAATTTCCCACCTCTCAATGCTAAAAGTAAAGTCCTGGAGCAGCAAGAGAAACACATGATTCTGGATTTTCAGTTTCAAGTAACTTATCCCTGGAAAGAGGCAAAGCCTTTCTCTTCCAGTTGACATAGACATCTCCACCCATTTGCCCTAGGGCAAAAGTAGCCCTCCTGGAAAACAGTGTCATGTTTTATAATTCAGATAAAAAAGATAAAGGTAAAGGAAACTTGAAGAATGTTATTTATAAACCAACAGTGCTCAAAGTTTACAATTTGATAGACATAACTCTGCCTTTAATAAGTGATGCTATCTTTAGTTTTTCAATCTCTGGTAAGGTGCTTGGCTGTATAGAACTCTAGGACAACACACATTTACTATGCTACCCTTCATTGCTGTCGTCTGCAGAGGAATCAGTAACCATGGGCAGCTAAGTGTGGCTTCAGCCTTCCACCAGGATTCTATTTGAGCATAGTGAGCTCCTCTCACAGAATCTGGTTTTTTTCTTGTAACTTGTTAGTTACTTAATATTGTTTGGTTTGTGCTATTTATCATCTTTATTTTAAAATCTCTTGCCCTGGCAAGTGTGCTCAGTGGTTAGTATTGGCCCATGCACCGAAGTGTCTCAGGTTTGACTCCTGGTCAAGGGCACATACTTGGGTTGCAGGTTTGATCCACTGTCCTGGTCTGGGCATATATGCGAGGCAACCAATTGATGTGTCTCTCTCACATCTCTCTTCCTCTTTTTCTACCCTTACCTCCCTTCCCCTCTCTCTAAAAATCAATGGAAAAAATATCCTCGGGTGAGGATTAACAATAAACGAATCTCTTATTTTTTGCTCATCTTGGCATTCTTAAAAAAACAACCCATTGATAATATTGGAATAGAGGGATGCTTTAAAGTAGTAAAATTTTAAAAATAATGATCAAATATAGAATAGTGAAATAAAAAATCAAATAAAAATTATACAGCTCATAATTTACACCATATTCATAATTAACCGCAGACATATTATATTCCAAAATGTAAACCCAAAACTATAAAACCTCTAAGAGAAGACACAGGAAGAAATATTTGTTACCTTGTGTTAGGCTAAGATTTCTTAGATACAACATCAAAACCATGGTCCATAAGTGAAAAAAATGACTAAATCTGACTTTGTCAAAAATAAGAATGTATGTTCTTTGAAAAACACTGGGAAAAAATATTTGCAAATCACATATCCAGTAAAGGACTTGTATCCAAAATACCTAAAAACACTCAAAACTCAACAACAAGAAAACAATGCAATTAAAAATGGGCAAAATATTTGAACAAAGATATATGATGGCAAATAACCACATGGAAAGATGTTAACCCTCATTTGTCATTGGGGTAATGTGAATTAAGCCACAATGAGATATCATTTAACACCCATCAGAATGAGCAAGTTGAGCCCGGCCGGGCATAGCTCAGTGGTTGAGCATCAACCTAGGATCCAGGCAATTGGGGTTCGATTCCGGGTCAGGGCACATGCCCGGGTTGCGGCCTCGATCCCCAGTCGGGGACCTGCAGGAGGCAGCGGATCAATGACTCTCTCATCATTGATGTTTCTATCTCTTCCTCTCCTTTCCTCTCTCTGAAACCAAGAAAGATATATTTATATATATAAAAAAAAGAATGAGCAAGTTGAAAAGAATTATCATGCTAAGTGTTAGTGAGGATGTGGATGAACCGAAACTCTGACACACTGCTGTGGCAATGTGAAATGGCAGAACCACTTTGGAAAACAACTTGGCAGCTTCTTAAAAAGGTTAAACGTACACTTGTCCAGCCATTCCACCCTTAGGTATTTACCAAAGAGAACTGAATGTATATATTCTTACGAAGATTTCTGTATGAATGTCCATAGCTGCTGTATTTGTATTAGCCCCGAACTGGAAACAATTCATCTAAATGTCCATCAACAAGTGAATGTATAAACAAATTGTGGTATAGCCATACACTGGAATATGTTCAGCAATGAAAAGGGAATGAACTCAAATTCAAACAAAACTATAATGAAAGAAAGCAGATTAGTGGTTTCCTGGGATGGGAGAGTATGTAATGGGGGGAGGGAGAAATTACACAGTAACAGGAGGAAACTATGGGATAATGGATACGTTTATTACCTAAATTATGGTGATGTTTTTACTGTTATATACACATCAAAATTCATCAAATTGTACACTTTAAGTAAATTCAACTTATTATACATTAATTAAACCTCAATAAAGCTGTTAAAAAGAAAGGAAGAGAAAAGGGAAGAGAAGGGAATAGCAAAGGGAAAGAAAGAAAGAAAAGAGGAAGGAGGAAGGAGGGAGGGAAGGAAAGACCTGGACTTAAAGTCAGAGACCTGGGTTGGGATCTTGAATCTGTCATTTACTTGCTGTGAGCAAACTGCATTCTTCGAGCCTCGGTTGTTGTTTTTTGTATAAAATGAGGTTAATGATACCCATCTATACACAGATGTGTGCGGAAATTTTGCAATATGCAAAATGTTTAATAAATATTAGGCATTATTATGAGTATTATTTTTAATATTTATCAAGCAGATGAAAGTTGCAGCAATTTGAGGCATTTCCCACCCACAATGGGAGGAAATGTCTGGAGTCCTTTAGGGTGAGAGGAATGTTGAAGTGGGTATGGGGAGCAGAGAAGAAGCATGGATGTTCATCTTTTGCTGTGAGATGGGAAATAATACCTGAAACCTGTTAGACCACTCATCACACAGGAAATGTACTGCTGTTGCTCTCCTGTTTGGGGTCTACAGGTCCCAGCATGCAATGCTCTGACTTAACGTGGGCCACAGAGCACTGCTAGTACAGATGTGTAGTTTCTTTGAGCTAGCCTAGTAGAGAGGAATTGAAGCAGAAACGGGCAATAAATTCTTATTGCAATGCACACATTATGTATCATGTTATTTTTAAACAAAAGGCATACCATGCATTTTCTCTGTAAGCTAAAATACGTTTATTTATACTTACTAAACAGTGGCCAAGTATTGCTTGAACGACATAAAAAGCTTTTATAAACATAAAAATGTTTATAAAGAAATTGTTTAGAAACGTGCATATACTGTTTAAAAAAATGCAGTTTCTCTTTCCATTAAACATCTACTCCTTGGGTAGCCCGAGTGTGGAAGTAGATGCAAAGCACTAAGCCATTTAAAATCTAAATGAGACTTTAATAAGGGAATGTCATGTTTCATTTAAAATATTCTCTTCACCTCCTTTTCTTATGCTGTCAAGTGCAAGAAAAGGCAGCTTTATAATTACATGGCTGCCTCAGCTTCAGATTATATGTGAGATCTCACATTATTTTCCCACACGTTTCTCTTCCTTTCTCTCAGTCCCTATCCCACCTCCTTCTTTCTCTGCCATCCAACCCTCCCCCACCCCAGCTTCCTGCCTTACACTTTCTTCTTAAGGAGACGACAGAATGATGGAGTTCTGCTGATTAAGTTGCTGAAAGGTGGTGGCCCTTATTAATTTAGGGGTTGACAAGCAAAAAATAAAATAAAATATAAAATAAAATAATAAAATAAAAGGTGTAAAAAATGTTTCTTATTGTGGATAATCATCCTAGCCTGTCTGGGTAGAAAATAGGAGATTTTGGCTTCCACTGTTCGGCAGAGTGTGAAATCAAACGGAACTGAACTTTGTCAGATGTTTACTCTCTTTCATTCCAAGCTCCTACTGCTGTTCTCGTAGCCCTGAGGGCTTTGCTCACATTTGCTCATAGTGTTCCCCACTGAACATTAGGATTCTCATTCCTCGTTAAAAAACTAGCAAAGGTATTAGCAGCAGCTCTTCTTTTACATATATTTTATAGTAGCCTCTTTTTTTTTTTTCTAATCACAACTATTAACTGCACAGTTGGTTACAAAATAAGAATAAGTCCACGAAGCCAGTGCTGAATATTGGAAACTTGCACAGTGTTCCCTAGAAAGTTGTGTTGTAACGAAGACAGTCTGGAAGATAATGGTGTAGAATGAAGCTGTAATTTTCATTCTGTTTCCTGCAGTGATATACTTGGTGTTATTTTGTTTGTAAGAGATGGTTCTTGCTGGGTCACCTGCATGACAAGGTGTTTAGTTTTGATTTTAGGCTTGATCTGAGTTTAGTGGTAGAGGACAGAGGGAGGGATGTGTCAACAGATCCTTTACAATGACTGGTGAGGTCTGAATAAATTTTGGAAAATTCTTTTGTGATAGTATTATTGAATAGATGGTAATATTTTATTTATACTTAAACAAAATATTATTTAGACAATGCATAAAAGTAGATATTGTCGTTCACTCTTCATTGGAAACCTGTAGAGAGAATGAACCTGTTACTGTAGTTAGCTAAATATTAATCAGAAGGAAGCAAAGGGAATCAGGCATTGTCGAGCTTTATAAAACTGAGGAGCATGAGCCTGTTTGCTTCACCAGGAAGCTACAGTTTAGCAATCCTCCCTTCCCGCACGTAGGGTGCAGCCTGCCCTCCCAAGAGAAGATTGGGGTGGGGCAAGGAATTAGAAGTAAAAATGGTGCAGAGGGAGGTGCTTGACCCTAGAGGCCTGTCAGTCTAATCTAAGAAAGGGATCATTGCCTAGGGAGTGGACCCATCAGAAGCTGGAGAAAGCTTGAGGAGTTGATTGCTTATACTCGCAGAACCTGAGGGCTTCAAATGACTAAGCTTTAATATGAAACAAAAACTCTGGACACTGGTCTTTGTCTTCACCTTGATGAAGACAAGGTTGGATTTTTTCCATGGTGGGACTGACAAAGATGGGGCATTGGGAACCCAGGAGGGGAACTCCTTTGATCTTGCCTCACAGATCACCTTGCCACACCACAATCTCCTGTGCCTGGCTCCGTGAAATGCTTTTCTCATGATCCATGGAAGAGCCTAATTACCACCACCAACAAACCTAATGAGAAGAGTTCCTTCTTCAAATTTGGAAGGAACCGAGGAAGTTGTTTATTGTCTACCTGAACATTAATCCCTCCATAGCACCCCCAAACCTTAGTTAGAATATATTCGGTGAGAGGGAACTCACTTTCCCAATGCTACTGGATAATTCCATTAGACAGATGATCTTCCTTTTAGCAGAAATCAACCTTTCACAGTTTGAACCAATTGATCCAACTGCATTTTGGAGCTGCTGAGAATAAATCGAGTCCTTCTGCCCGAGAGCCTTCAATTTTTGTGGACAGCTCTCATATCTCCACTTAATCTGTCATTCACGAAGTAAAAAAATTCCTCACTTCTTTAAGTTTCTCCCTCAGTCTCCCTAAGTGTCTTCACAATTCCTTACGTATACATAGTAGGCCCTCCGGGATTGTTTGACTTGACACAATCCGACTGTTAACAGTTGTATTGCACTCAGATTCCATTCTATATAATGTGAAAATAGCAGTCATTATTAGCATGTTTTAATATTGATAATATCTATACATGGTTGATCATAAACCATTAATTTAACCTCATGTTTCCTCCTGGATTGGTTGACAAATTCTCCCTCAGGTGGATGATGTTCCTTTCTCTTTTTAATTTACACCAGTGCCCTGAAAAGAATGTTTAGGGGGGAAAAAGGCATGTCTTTATAAACTTAAAAAAGGGCATATCTATGTAAATCTAAAATGAAATATCTAGGAAGAAAGCCTGAGCTTTGAGGAAAACATACATTCTTTTATTCTTCCTAGTTGTTGAGAAAAAGTAGAAATCTTAGTTGTAGTTAAATTAATTTTAATTCATTTATATTTTAGCCAGTTCATTTCTGTTTATTTTAAGGAGCTGATGTATGTTGAATATGAAACTGTATTTTTCTTTTAGCTTTTGGTTGCATATATGACAGCAAGTAAAGATGTAAAATAATATACTTATTACTGATTATGTTTTAAGTATTAGAATTATGAATATGATATTATAGGATGAATTATATCCCCTCAAATCCATATATTGAAGCCCTAACCCCTAGCACCTCAGAATATCACTATATTTGGAGATGGGCTCTTTAAAGAGATAATCAAGTTAAAATGAAGATATGAGAGTGGGCCCTAATCCAATATGACTGGTGTTCTTATAAGGAATTGGGACACAAACATAAACAAAGGGAAAACCATGTAAAGACCAAGGGAGAAGATGGCCATCTATAAGCCAAAGAGAGAGGCTTCTGAAGAAACCAAACCTGCCAACACTTTGATCTCAGATTTCTAGCCTCCAGAACTCTGAGAAGATAAATTTGTTGTTTAAGTCACCCGGTCTGTGGTATTTGTTATGGCAGCCCTAGCAAACTAATACGGTAGGGAAATGCTTACAGTGTAAATTCTGAAACATGAAGCCAAACCAAGATTGAAGGATATTTAAGATCCCATAAGATATAACTACAAATAATTGGTTATAATATTGGGTCTATTAATGTTCACCTAAATTTGTTCATATGAAATAAAACCAGTCCTTTCTTTTGAACAGTTTTGAGAAGAAATCACAAAACATGTTGATTAAACTGTATTTTTAAAACATTATTCTTTGCTGTAACTAAATTAATTTAACTTGAAACACGTTAGTATTCCTCCGATGACTCACTGATGCATTGTTTAGTATGCGCATGTATTTACTCCAACTTTGCTGTGTATTCTCAAAGCTAAGTTAGCATTTTGACCAATGAATTATATGCCAAAACTTCTAATTTTACCATTTTCCTTATTTGTACCTGGCCTGTCATAGTTGTTAACCTTTGGAGGAAGCTTTTTGTATTTGACTCATCAAATGGCACATTGTGAGAAATTGGTCTGATGACTGAAATAGGCATCTGCCAAGTTATTGTCAAATAGCAGTAGAATTTTAATTGTGTCAGTGCTTTTCACTGATCAAGTAGTGAGTTGCTGCCAACACTTTAATAGAATAGAATAGAATTGGATTGACCATATAGAGAATATTGACATAGTAAGGTTAAGTATCCTTGGGTGAAGTTTTGTTCCAGTTACATTAATTAATTCAACACGTATTTATGGACATACCAGGCACTGTCCTAGGTCCTTGGGATACATCAGTAGATAAACAAAGATCCCTGACCTCATGGTGCTTACTCTGTAGCAGAAGAAGAAGGCTAATAAATAATAAGTATGGTAAGTAAATTAAATGGCATGTTAGAAGGTGATAGTAAAGGGTATTAGGAATTACAGGAGTGGGGTATGGTTGCAGTTTTAAACAGGATGACCTGGGCAGGCCTTTTTGAGCTGCCACTAGGCAGACCTATAAGAGGTGAGGGAGTTGGCCATTTGGATATTTAGGGGAACATTGTGCTAGGCAGAGGGAACAGCAAGTGCCAAGGCACAAAAACAGAAATTCCTGGCATGTTTGTGGAATGGCCAGGGGCCTGGGGCTGGAGAAGGGTGAGTGAGGGAGTGATGGTGTCTAAGAAATAAGAGTAGGCCAGATCATATAATACTTGTAGGCCATTATAATGATTCTCTCTGTTATGCTGAGTGAAACTGGGAATCACTCGGGTTCTGGGCAGAGGACTGACATATATATGAATTGTGATAGAAATGAGTTTATTATTCTGGGATGGTCTCTTAAGTTTTGCAATTAGTTTACCAAATAGAGTTTTTTAAAGATCCTGTTTCCAAGCCTCACACAGACCTACTAGAGTAAAATGTGAATTTTTTTAATGGACCAAAAGTTTATTATAAAGCCCACACTGCATTTCTGCAACCCAAGTTGGGATTTCTACATTGTTAGGCAAATGATTCTTATGGTAGAAATAACATCTGATGACCTTGATTCTCATTTTGAAATTAAACATTAGACTGACAGTATTCATATTAATAACTCCTTTTCATTTCAATGCCATTATTTCTAAAATTAATTTTTTAGTTTATTTTCAAATCCCTTTACTTCTTACTGTCCTATTTCATATGGCTTCAGTATTTCCAGCTGTTTTGTTGTGCACTCTATGCTCATCTACTCACTCTTCCCCTCCTCTTGGTTTGTGTTCTTTTATGGCTTATAATGTTTTCACATTAAGTTCCATGAGTTTTTTGTTTAGACATCAATGTTATGGGTGTGAGGCCATCCCTATGGGTTGGCTTTACCTGCCATGGAGCTCTATTTCCCTGTGCATAGATAGCTCTGTTCTATCTCTAAAACCTTCTGTGACTGTAGAAGTCTTTGTTCTCAGCCACTAAAACCAATGCACTCTAGTATTTTAAAGCTTCCTTTTTTTATTTTTGATACCTTGGTTTAGAGCTTCGCCATTTACATTTGTTTGTTTTTTTAATTCCATATACCATGCTGTTAAATCCAAGTGGAGATTTCTCTGATTAGTTTAACATATTATATTGACTTCAGTTTGGCTTGAGTCTAGCATGCTGCCCTATTTTCTAGATATTTACTTATATTCCTGCATGTGGGAATATTTCCTTTGGAGGAAAAATATTTGAAGGAAATATATTTCCTTTGGAGGAAAAATATCCAAGGTAAATTTGCTTAGAATTTCTGTACATAGGGAAAAGTTAATTTTTATATATTAAAATATAAAATTTATTCTCACAGAGAAAAAGTTATAATTTAAGTATTCATAAAGATTAAAATAAAATAGCTTTTTGAAAAAAATCACTATATACTTCAGTGTAAACAAACTAAATGAGAATGTTAAAGCTACTTTGCATTTCAAGTCATAAAAACTGAAATACATTTTTTAAAAATTACACCCAGTGTTTGCTGTCTTTGACGTGACCATCTTACTAAAAAAATGGCTACCAAAGTAATTGGATAGTCATACCAAGTTTTCATGGTGCCCTATCTTTGTATATGTTTATGAATTGTGCATAGAATATAGGAGGACTTCATGAAAAAAGTTGTGGATTTGCATAGATTTCCCACAAGTCTGATCTTGAATTCCTAAACTTCTGTTCATACAAGCTTCAAAATATAGCCTTACCTGAGTGATTCAAGTAGCAGTACTTAAAGATGGTTATATAACACTTGTGCTAAATATTGAAGCAATTTCAATGGTTTATGATCCATACATCATCATTTGAACATTACTACTTTATACATATTAATGAAACCCATCTTCAATTTCTTCTCTCACTTTTTCTCCTTCCCTTTTGGGTTTCCTTGCTGTGGACTGAGGTCACCAGTTCCTTGGGTATAGCCAAAGCACTTTTGTCATGGCTGCATATTGATTTAGACTGACTGGTTTACCTTCATCATCTCTTAATCTACTAAAAACATCATGATAAAGGTTATGCAGTTTCTGTTTTATTACGCTGGGCTCTCTCTAAGGTTTTTTTTCTTTGCTTGCAAGTTACATATATCATTCTTCTAGATTATGTTCCATTTGCACTTAACGACAGTTCTGAGCAGTAACTTTATTTTTTCCTTTTTGTCTAATGTCATGGATAAGTGACACTTGTGAATCTGTCAGATAGTACCTCCTTAGCATGCTGTTGAAAGAATCAGCAGGCACCCAGACAATTTTATCTACAGAAAGAGGGATATGCAGAGTTTTAGTACAGCACTCATCATACCATAAGTTTCTGTGTCATTGAGGTACCTACCTACTCATTTTCTGTGACTTCCCAGGCCATGAAAAAGATTCAGAAGTAGATTCTAGTGTACCTGGCTGTAAGTGGTAAGTGTGGTTATGGAATATGTGTTGAAATGCAAGGTCCTCATGAAAACCAGAATCGCTCTTATGATCCATGTGACAAAGCTTACAGGGCCCTGGGTCATAGCCTCCTAACAGTCCCTTCTAAAGCATAATGGGAAAGGGATTCAAGGTCACCTCTAGAACCTATAGCATTTTCTTCACCAATAGAGGAATTAGACTTGGTGACAGAGGTGCTACTGTGACTTGAAGTTAAGGAGAGCCCAGAATCAGGATTTGGTTTTTCAAAAAGGTGAGAAACTTTCATTGGAGCAAAACCTTCTTGTGTAGCCAAAGACATTAAATTTATCTCATCAAATATGTTTATATCAAGGTCATATAGAAGGCCTTGGCTTGTTATCTTCTTCATCTGATGGTCAACAACTGGAAGAAATCTTGTCAAATTAGCTCCAGGAAGGGTCTGTTCAGGATTGGCATATGAGAATTTAACTGCAGAACGGTTCTTGTGTCTATGAGTTCTTGCTACTGGCCCTCTTCTAAATGTATTGTCAGGACACAGCAACATGGCCTCATGGAGATTCGCACCTTGGTCTACAGCCTGGCTAAAATTACGCTTTAAAGTGCTGAAGAACTCATGCCATCATTGTTACTTTTTAGAAGAGGAGGAGTATCTCCCAGTGAGATGCTCTCCAGTGCATTTTCAGGCTGTGATAAAAACAACTGAAATGTCTTCCAGGGAGATAGATGGGTCAGACCCACTTAGATGTCTCTCATTTATAGATTCAGTTGTTTTCTCTGCCCCTCACTCAAGTTTATCTTCGATTTTATTTTCATCTTCATGCTTCTGCTGTAGTGATTTTTCCTTCTGGACTGACAACGCTCATTTTCCTCCTGCTGGGAACTGCGACCCATAGCGCTTAGTGCTTCATTCTTCTTGCTCCTGCATCAGCTGGCATCAGGCGCTTGAGTGGTAGGTTTCGCCTATGCCTTCTCCTCCCCAGCGGCCAAGGGGCTACTTGGAGTCACTCTGGGTTCCCCGCCTCTCCCTACCCACCCAGGCAACTTGGTGGCTGCTATCTGCCTAGGGGACTACTTCTCAGGCCTAACAAGCAGCCACAGCACCCTGAGCAGCCATTGGCCAGGTGAGCACGACAGCCCAGGCTTGTGGTGGGGGATGAAGAGAACAGCCAGAGCTTGTGCACCTGCCAGAGCTGCTGACCCCTGGGCTCCTCCGCGGGTGGCTCCTGGCCTTTGCGGTGCAGGTGTTTTGCCCGCCCCCACTCTCCGGAGGCCAAGAAGGGTCTGAGTGCTGAGGCAAGATTCCTTGGTCCACCCCACGAAGCAGTTCATAATGGAGGGAACAGCAGGCAGATGTCCAGGTCCAGGTGTAGCTCCATCAAACTCAGTAGGATCTAAAATTTTCAATAAACAGCTCAGGTGATTCTTTTATAATCAAGAGTGTTTGCAAATCACTATCTTTTTGAAAGCTCTGAGTTTGGTTTCTGCCCCTTCCTAGCAGTGAGACATCCTTCAAGTCATGTCACCTGGAGCCACTGTGCCTACCTTGTAAAGCTGTTTTGCAGTGTTCATGAGCAATCTACAACACGCAGCCAACACTGTTGTGAATTTTCCCTAGTGCAGTGCTTCAAACTGGAAATAACAGGTAAAGAATTCACAAGGGAGTGATTTACAAGAAAATGAATTCTGCCTGTGAACAATCAGCCCTACTGAAGGTCTACAAGGCTGTTTGTTAACTTCCCAGAAAGTCTTATGGGCCTGATGAAATCTGTAAGCCCAGGTCCCCTTTGATCTGACCAATTATAATGAAGCACGAAAAAAATGTTAATTGCTTAGTTCTTAGTTCCTGTATTCCTTAGCATCATGCCTCTCTGCCCTGGCTCAGTTAAACTTTTGAACACATGGATGATGCCTCTTCAGAAACTTCATGACTACACTAAGAGCAAGGTCCCACCCAGCCTGCACTCTTCATATGGGTAATGAAAGAAAGCGGGAAACAGTGAACCATGATTTCCTCTTGTTTTTGTGTTTTTGTGAAATACCTGACTAATCATCCTCCCTGGTGATAATATGGTTGAGAATTTCATCAATAGAGTTTATGGGAAGCCTCAACATATTTTGTAGGAAAACTATTTATAATTGTCAGGGGGAGAGGAAACGGGACTATTTTAGCCCAGGGTCCAATTTGTGGGGTTTTTTATTTTAATTTTTTAAATTTTTTAAAAATATATTTTTATTGATTTCAGAGAGAGGAAGGGAGAGGGAGAGAGAGATAGAAACAGCAATCATGAGAGAGAATCATTGATCGGCTGCCTCCTGTATGCCCCCTACTGGGGATCAAGCCTGAAACCTGGGCATTGGCCCCTGACCGGGTATTGAACCCATGATCTCCTGGTTCATAGGTCGACGCTCAACCACTGAGCCACGCTGGCTGGGCTTTATGTTTATTTTTATCTTATTTTATTTTATCTTATTTTTATCTTTTTTATTAAAAAAAATTATCTTTATTGTTGAAAGTATTACAGATGTCCCCCTTTTTTCCCCCTTTGATCCCCTCCACCTCTCATCCAAGCCTCCCCCTGCCCCAGGTCTTCTCCACACTATTGTCTGTGTCCATGGGTTATGCATATATGTATATAAGTTCTATGATTAATCTCTCCCCACCCAATACCCCCCCCCCCCTTCCCTCTGAGATTCATTGGTCTGTTCCATGCTTCTATGTCTCTGGATCTGTTTTGTTCATCAGTTTATTTTGTTCATTAGATTCTACATATGAGTGAGACCATGTGATACTTGTCTTTCTCTGACTGGCTTATTTCACTTAGCATAATACTCTCTAGGTCCATCCATGTTGTCTCAAAGGGTAAGAGATCCTTCTATTTTACAGCTACATAGTATTTCATGGTGTAAATGTCCCACAGCTTTTTTATCCACTCATTTCTTGATGGGCACTTGGGATGCTTCTAGATCTTAGCTATTGTAAATTTGGTTGCTATAAACATGGGGATGCATAATCCTTTCTGATGGCTATTTCTGGTTTCTTAGGATATATTCCTAGAAGTGGGATCACTGGGTCAAATGGCAGTTCAATTTTTAATTTTTTGAGGAAACTCCACACAGTTTTCCATAGTGGCTGCACCAGTCTGCATTCCTACCAGCAGTGAACTAGGGTTCCCATTCCTCCACATCCTCACCAGCACTTGTCATTTGTTGATTTGATGATGGTAGTCATTCTGACAGGTGTCAGGTGATATCTCATTGTTGTTTTAATTTGCATCTCTCTGATATGAGTGACTTTGAGCATTTTTTCATATGTCTCTTGGCCATCGGTATGCCCACTTTGGAGACATGTCTATTTAGATCCTTTGCCCATTTTTAGTTGGATTGTTAGTTTTCCTTTTGTTAAATTGTATGAGTTCCTTGTATATTTTGGGTATTAACCCCTTATCAGATACATCATTGGCAAATATATTCTCCCATACAGTGGACTCCCTTTTTGTTTTGGTGATGGCTTCTTTTGCTGTATGGAAGCTTTTTATTTTGATGTAGTCCAATTTGTTTATTTTCTGCTTTGTTTCCCTTACCCTAGATGTATTGACAAACATATTGCTCTGAGAGAGGTCTGTGATTTTGCTGCCTATGTTTTCTTCTAGGATATTTATGGTTTCATGTCTTACATTTAAGTATTTTATCCATTTTGAGTTTATTCTTGTGTATGGTATAAGTTGGTGGTCTAGTTTCATTTTTTGCATCTACCTGTCCAATTTTCCCAACACCCATCTTTGAAGAGACTGTCTTTATCCATTGCACACTCTTGACTCCTTTGTCAAATATTAATTGAGGGTAATGACTTGGGTTGATTTCTGGGTTCTCTGTTCTATTCCATTGATCTATATGTCTGTTCTTGTGCCAGTACCAGGCTGTTTTGATTACAGTGGCTTTGTAGTATAACTTGATATCTGGTATTGAGATCCCTCCAACTTTGTTCTTTCTCAAGATTGCAGCAGATATTCGGGGTCTTTTTTGGTTCCATATAAATTTTTGGAGTGTGTGTTCTAGATTTTTTAAATATGTCATTGGTATTTTAATAGGGATTACATTGAATCTATAGATTGGGACATTGAATCTATAGTAAGGACATTTTAATGATGTTAATTCTTCCAATCCATGAACACAGTATATTCTTCCACCTGTTTATATCTTCCTCTATCTCTTTTTGCAATGTCCTGTAGTTTTCCAAGTACAGGTCTTTTATGTCCTTTGTTAAGTTTATTCCTAAGTATCTTAATTTTTTTGTTGCCATCGATTTCTGGGTGTTAATTTTGTATCTTGCTACATTGTCGAATTCATTTATTAAATTTAGTAGTTTTTTGGTGGACTCCTTAGGGTTTTCTATGTACAATATCATGTCATCTGCAAATAATGACAGTTTTACCTCCTCCTTTCCTATTTGGATGCTGTTTATGTTTTCTTCTAGTTTGATTTCTGTGGCTAAGACTTCGAGAACTATGTTGAATACGCGTGGTAAAAGTGGACATCCTGCCTTGTTCCTTTCTTAAGGGAAATGGCTTTAGTTTTTCCCCATTGAATATGATGATGGGTGTAAGTTTGTCATATATGGCCTTTATTATGTTGAGGTATGATCCCTCTATTCTCACTTTGCTGAAAGTGAGAGGAATAATAGAGGAATAATAGAGGATAATAGAGAAATTATCAAAAATAGGTGTTGGATTTTGTTGAATGCTTTTCTGCATTTATTGATATGATCATGTGATTTTTGTCTTTCAATTTATTTATGTGATGTATCATATTTATTGATTTGCAAATATTGTACCAGCCTTGCATCCCTGGAATAAATCCCACTTGGTCATGATCTATGATCTCTTCAATATATTGCTGGATCCGATTTGCTGAGGACTTTAGCATCTATGTTCATCTATATAGGCCTGTAATTCTCTTTCTTTGTAGTGTCTTTATCTGGTTTTGGAATTAAGATAATGCTGGCCTTATAAAAAAGTGCTTGGAAGTGTTCCTTCCTTTTGGATTTTTTAAAAGAGTTTGAGGTGGATGGGTGTTAATTCTTCTTTGAATGCTTCATAAAACTCCTGTGAAGCTGTTCTGGCCAGGGCTTTTGTTTGCTGAGAATTTTTTGATTAATGTATTAGTGTTTTTCTATTACTGCTTCAATTTCATCAGCTGTTATTGTCCCATTCAGGTTCTCTGGTTCTCAGCTTTGGAAGATTGTATTTTTCTAGGAATTTGGCCATTTTGTCCACATTGTCCAGCCTGTTGGAATATGGTTATTCATAATATTTGCTTACAATCCATTGTATTTTTGTGGTGTGAGTTGTTACTTCACCTCGTTTGTTTCTGATTTTATTTATTTGGTTCTTCCCTCTTTGTTTCTTGATGAGTCTAGCTAATGGTTTATCAGTCTTGTTTATCTTTTCAAAGAACCAGCTCTTGGTTTTATTGATCTTTTGTATTTTTTTTTGTTTTTTTGTTTGGTGTCTATGTCATCTGTTTCCACTCTGATATTTATTATTTTCTTTCTCTACTCACTTTGGGCTTTTCTTGTTGTTCGCTTTCTAATTCTTTAAGTTGTAGGGTTAGAGAGTTGATTAAAAGTTTTTCTCACCTGGCTGGGCTTGGCTCAGTGGTTGAGCATCCACCTAGGATCCAGGCAATCGGGGTTCGATTCCTGGTCAGGGCACATGCCCGGGTTGTGGGCTAGGCAGCCGATCAATGACTCTCTCATCATTGATGTTTCTCTCTCTGTCCCCCCTCTCCTTTCCTCTCTCTGAAATCAGTAAAGATATATTTTTTTAAAAAGTTTTTGTTGTTTTTTGAGATAGGCCTGTAATGCAATGTACTTCCCTCTCACAACTGCTTTCTCTGTGTTCTATAGATTTTGGGTTGTTGTGTGTTCATTTTCATTTATTTCCAGTTTGTTTATTTCTTTCTTGATCTCATTGGTACCCCCATTGATTGTTTAATAACATGCTATTTAGCCTCCATGAATTTGAATATTTTTTAGTTTTTTTATAGTGGCCGATTTCTAGTTTCATGCTGTTGTGATCCGAGAAGATGCTTGATATGATTTCAGTTTTCTTGAATGTGTAGAGACTTGTTTTGTGTCCTAACATGTGGTCTATCTTTGAGAATGTCGATCTGCTCTTAAGAAGCATGTATAATCTGCAGCTTTTGGGTGAAATGTTCTATAAATGTCCATTAAATCCATCTGATCTAGTGTGTCATTTAGAGTCACTGTTTCCTTGTAGATTTTTTGTCTGGAAGATCAATCAGTAAAGTCAGTGAAATGTTAAAATTCCCTATTATGACTGTATTGCTGTCGATCTCTCCTTTAAAGTCCCCAGATTTTTTTTTTCCCAGCCTGTGTGAGTCTTTCATTCTGAGGTGGGTCTATTGTAGATAGCATATATTTGGGTCCTATTTTCTTATGGATTCTGCTACCCTTGATTGGTGCATTTAATCCATTTATATTTAAGGTTATTATTGATAGCTTATCTATTGCCATTTTATTTCTTTAGGCCTATGTTTTCTCATTCTCTCTATTTCTACTTCTTATTATAGCAGTCCCTTTAACATTTCTTGCAATGCTGGTTTGGTGATGATAAACTCCTTTAGCCTTGTTTTATCTGAAAAGTTCTTTATTTCACCATCAATTTTGAATGATATCCATGCTGGATAGAGTAGCCTTGGTTTCAGATCCTTGTTTTGCATTACCTTGAATACAACTTGCCATTCCCTTCTGGTCTGTAGAATTTCTGGTGAGAAATCAGCTGATAGCCTTATGAGAGCTCCTTTGTAGGTAACAGATTGCTTTCCTCTTGCTGCCTTTAAGATTCTCTCTCTATGTCTTGAATTTTTGACATTTTAATTATGTGTCTGGGCCTGGGCCTCTTTTGGTTCTTCTTGCTTGGGACTCTCTATGTCTCCTGATCTTATGTGACTTTTTCTTTGACCGGGTTAGGGAAGTTTTCTGCCATTATTTCTTCAAACGGTTTTCTAATCCTTGCTTACTTTCTACATCTTCTGGCACTCTTATGATGTGAATATTGTTACATTTCATGTCCTCAACTCCTTTATTTATTTATTTATTTATTTATTTATTTATTTATTTATTTATTTATTTTTAAATATATCTTTATTGATTTCAGAGAGAGGAAAGGAGAGGGAGAGAGAGAGATAGAAACATCAATGGTGAGAGATTCATTGATCGGCTGCCTCTCGCATGCCCCCAACTGGGGATCGAGCCCACAATCTGGGCATGTTCCCTGACTGGGAATAGAACCCTGATCTCCTGGATCCTAGGTCGACGCTCAACTGCTGAGCCACACCCAGCCAGGCTCCACAACTCCTTTAAACTGTTCTCCTGTTGGTTTTTAATTGCTTTTTCCTTTTGGATCTCTGATTTAGTGTTTTTTTTTTATACCCTGTCTTCTATTTGGCTGATCTGATCCTCTGCTTCCCCTAATCTGCTATTTATTCCTTCCAATGTTTGTTGTTGTTTTTTTATTTCTATGTCATTCTTTTTTAAAAAAATATTCTTTATTGATTTCAGAGAGAAGAAGAGAGAGAGAGAAACATCAGTGTTGAAAGAGTGTCATTGATCGGCTGCCTACTGCATGCCCCCTACTGGAATTGAAACCGCAATCCAGGCATGTGCCCTGACTGTGAATCAAACAGTGACCTCCTGGCTCATAGGTGCATGCTCAACCACTGAGCCACACAGGCTGGACTACTATGTCACTTTTAATTTCCTTCATAATTTCCATATCTGTTTTCATGCTGTTGAGCATCCTTATGATCAGTATTCTGAACTCTACATCTGATAGATTGTTTATCTCCATTTCATTTAGTTGTTCTTAGAATTATTTTGTTCTCTCATTTGGGGCTTGTTATATGTCTCCCTATTTTGGCTGCCTGTTTGGATTTGTTTCTGTGTATTAGGTAGATCTGCTAGGGCTCCCAGTCCTTTGAATGGTCTCTGGTGCAGGTCAGTGTCAGACGCTGTTTGTGACTGGCCTTGAGTACCCTATTTGAAGCTTTCCATCCTCCACAGCTTGTGATTCCCTCTGCTTGGGCGGGTTATGTTGGACTGGACCAAGATGTGCACCATGGTCTGCTTTTCCAAGCCCTGTGTCAAATCAAGCAAAGACTCAAAGCACCCAGAGGCTAATTGTTATTTAGTCTCTTAATGAGCCTCAGGCTGTAGAAACTCCACAGGGTGGAGCCAGAGGTTTCACAGCAAGGTGGGGCAATTGCTTCCCCCACCAGGCTAAAGCTGCTTAGATGGTTAATGTCTGCTGAGAAAGATGTCCTCTGCCATATGGGAGCATGACTCAGCACAGGGATCCAGATGAGCTCTATTCCCCAAGCCAGCATCCCTAGATTTTCCTCACACACCTCTATTCCACTCTGCCTTCCCTCCACCAGAGCCCAAGGTGAGTGGCTGCACACGAAACTTTGTGTGTTGGTCCTTTAAGAGGTTACCTGCATTCCCAGCCATCTCTCCCTGTTAGACAGAAACCCTGCTACTTTTCATAGCCCGATGTTATGTGGTCACCTTTCTCAGTTTTGGTTCTCTGAGCTGGAAAGCGCAGCTTTAGGGTATAGACCCCAGAGTTCTTAGTGGAACCCCCCACAGCTGAGATATCCCTCCAGACCTTCAGCTTCTGCCTGTGGGAGCTCAGCCAGCCCTCTCGCACCTCTGCACTTCCTCCAGTCTCTATGTGGTCTCCAGTTTCCATCCTTGGTTATAAGGGTGCTCTTCAGCTAGTCTTCAGTTGCCTTTGATTATTCAGGATTGTTTTTCTGTATTTTAGTTGTAATTCCAGTTTGGTCCTGGGAGAGTGTCAGTGTAGCTTCCAATCAATCCACTGCCATCTTGGAATCTCACAATCAATCTCTATTTCTATTTCTTATTACTGCAGTCCCTTTAACATTTCTTGTAATGCTGCTTATGAGTGATAAGCTCCTTTGCCTTTATTTTAAATGCATGAACTTTCTAAAAATTGAGTTTTAATTTGCTGAAGGAAAAAATGTTTTCTGATATAAGGAAAAAATCTGAGTTGTTCAAAGTGAGGCAATTTTAATCATTGTAATAGAACAGAGTAATAGAATGAGATATTAGAAAGGATAATTTTAGAGGCTAGTACTATAATGAAAGCTATTTTCATATAAGAGATACTTGGCTGAGTTGAAAGATCCTGGACTGGGAATCAGAAGACTCATGACTTCCTGTTGCTGACAGCGATGATACCACCAGTAATAACAATTTACTGAGCACTTATTATGTGCTGAACAGTGTGAGAAGCAATTTACTTTTAATCCTTATTGGTGAAGTATGTAGGTTCTATTATTGCCTCATGTTATATATTAGCTAATGGAAGCTTAGGAAAAGTAAGGAATTTGCTAGATCAAGGCCATCCAGAAACATGGAAGATCTGGAATGTAACCTATTCTGTCTGACCACAGAGTTCATCCTTAGAGCCTTGAGCTCTACTGCATTGAGCCTTGAACTCAGATTATAACTTCTCATGGTCATGGAAAGACAGATATGGCGTTCTGGATCTAGACCTCAAAGACCATTCTCTTCTCGAAAATAGGGTGGAAAGAAGAAGAGACATACCTCCAGCGCAGTGGTTCTCAAACTGTGGTCCTCAAACCAGAGCATCAGCATTACTTGGGAAATATACATTCGTACAACCTACCCCATACCTACTGAAAAACAAGCACTGGAGGTGAGACTCATCAATCTGAGTTTGCCTAAATTTTTTAGGTCATCCTGATGTCCATTTGAGTTTGAGTAACACTGGTCTTGAGGATACAATCCAAATTTATTGTCCAACTTGAGTTAAAAATGCATATTTAGTATTACACCAAATGTTGAGTTTGATTTTGGTAACCATGTTTAATTTGTTTTGAAATTTCAGATAATATTAAAACAAGTATAGAATTTTTTAGTTATCAAAAAGAGTATCATAAATTTTAAAAGGCTTGAAAATGCTCATTATACAATTCATGGTTCTTAAGAAATTTATAATTTAATTGAGGAATCTAAGTAATTAGTTGAGGAAATCACATTAATCTGTCATCAGGTGTGTTAGGGAGGAGGAAGTCCGCCCTCTGCCACTCCTCTTGAGTTCTTATGGCTAGACTAATTGTAAAATTGACACATGACCAGATTAACAGGAGAAAATAAATTTAATACAGATGAATGGGAGATGTAAATGATGCTCAGGGAGAAATGATGGATCGGCCAACTTTTTATACTTTTGGACAAAGAAACGATAGATTTGTGAAGAATTGACAGGACAAAGAAGCTTAGATTTGGCTGCTCATTACTGAGGAATTTAAACACAAAGAGGGCTTGTGGTAGTAAATTAGTAAAGGAGTAACAAGGCTGTTTATACAGGCTTTTTGGCCCTGGATTCCTTAACTCTAGCCATAAGGGTGTCTCTCTCAGCCCCCTTGCAGCAAAGAGGACACCTTTCATAGCTGAGATTTATAATCTGCTTTTAAGGAGACAAGGGAGGGTCAATGTGCCCTTCTTGCATCGGCTGATTATCAAGTAATTGTAATTCAAAGTAATCAATATGCCATTGTGGGATATTTTGGGACAGCCTGCCCTGAGCCCTGATGGGTACATACTAATGGAATACAGGAAATGAAAAAGTGCTTATGAGAAGTAGAATGAAGAATTGGATGAGCTTTAAAAACAGCATTGAAAGATGCAAAAGAATTTTATTTTCAAAGGGAGATGATAAAGGATTTTGGGGAAAGCATTGCACCAAATGGTGCAATGGAGGGTCGAGGCAGAGGGAAGCTGGCACATCTGGAGGTAAAGGGACCAAATTGTAAAGAGGAGAATTTGGAAAGGAAGAATGGAGCAGTTTGGATTTTGAGGAAACTGTGTGAGAATCCTGAGCAAAACAGCACATTAGACAAGCTCTCGAGTAAGAATGTCATGTCAGAAGTGTGTGAGATTTGTATCAGCCAGCATCATTTCAGCTGCAAGGAACAAAAAAAGGAGAACTTATTGGTTCATGTCACTGAAGACCAAGGCTTTGGGCCTGCTTTGGATCTTCCCCTTCTTGCTATCTCTACCAGAGCTCCTTTCTCAGGAAAGTACCCTTCTTGTGACAAAAATCTAGAAGCCAGAAGCTTCAGCCTACATAAGATCCTCAGAAACCCAGGGAATGTCTTAGAATTGAGCTTTGGGTTCAGATATGCTAGACCAGGTCCATACCTCTCCTGGAAGGGGGTGGATAGAATCATTGACAACTGAACCTCGTGGACTGACAGTGGGAGTGGGGTGGTTCCACTCACTATACTTTCCAATACCTGAAAGTGTAGGTGTTGGAAAGGGATGCCTACGGCCTGGGCTGCAGGAATATTGAAGTGAGGAAAGGTAAAGAAAGGAATATCAGCAAAGAGACTGTTGCCCAGATCCAAGTACAGACTGATGAAGGCCAGGCTTGGAGTCATTTCTATAAAACCAATGAGGACAAACTTTAACCACCATTGTAAAGAAATAATTACCCTGATTTTTAAAAGAAACATACCTCATTATCATGCTGGGAGTATAGGAAAGATATTAGTTGGTGCACTTAATAGTCAGTGAAGTTAAGAAGTTTGGAGAAACTGTGAGCCTCTCGTTTCACCATGGGAGGTTTTCAGAGTTGCTAGTGAGAGATTCAAGAGGCACTGTCCATGCTACAGCCCGAGATATAAACTTCAGACATTTGCTCCCAGTATCCTTCATCCTTGAATTCTTAACACAGAGTTGGCAGTGCTTCTGTGCCTTTCTGTTTCTTTTGTTAAACTAGACATTTTAGGGCTTTTGTATCTCCTCCCAATGTGGCTAGCTGTCAGTATTGAAAGCCAGGCTCTGTTTTAGACTTCCTAGCCACAGCCACACACTCTAATTTCTCAGAATTTCAGTCTCTACTGATTTTCTCTTCCTGGTTTTAACCATTGAAATAAATAAATCTCAAAAGGAAAAGTGGTTAATATGACTTTCTAGAATTAAAAACATCCTGATACCCCACGTCTATATCTAGATGAAAAATGTGCAAAACTTTGGAACATGATTAACCCCTATTAGCCAGGTTGAATCCACAGAGTAGGTGCTTCTAAATGTTCTTTATCTTAATGAAGCGGTTGACTGAGAAACAAAGTTTTCAGCTAATTCTTAATTGGGCAATAGATAACTTTGATCTTGGGAAAGTCACTTGTCCTCTTTAGGTTTTAATTAAGAACCAGACCACCTACCTGTTGTGGAATGGTTTGAGAAGAATTACTAATACCCGGGTAAAACACTTGGAAAATAAAGTGATACTAAGAGGTTAAATACACCATACATTAATAAAGTTTCATAGTAAAATGGAAATGTTCAGTGTTTTATAACAGAAAAACTCTAGGTGGGGTTGATTTATCCTGATTCACTGAAGGAGCGTCCACTGTAGCTAAGAAGAGCAAAGCTTTATGGGTGTGTACTAGCAGGAAAATCAGACAGTGTCCTCATTAGAGTATTAATCGTGGTAGAAGTGGGAATTAAACTTGACAGCATGACAGAGAAGCTGACATCAGAGTTATTAAATTGAAAAGATTGCCACTCAAATCAAATCACATGTTATTACTGTCAACTCTGGCACTCTCAATACTATAAAGAGAGTGGAGAAAATAAACCCCAAGTTAAACAGCCATGTGCTTCTCCCCCATCTTTTGGATTGCTGTCATAACACCAGAAGGTTAAATATGAAATCAAAGCAGGAAGGCTTATCACTGATTGACTCCTATAAAAATATATAAAAATTTTTTAGTCCCAAACTAATTTATCCTATGGCTGTAATAAGTAAAAAAACATCTTATTGCACAAGAGAAGTAACTTAACCTAGCAAATTTGAGCCAAGTATTGTGAAAAAATACGCACCCTTTGCTCTTCTAAGGGCTTTGTTCCCTATGCCACTGTAGCATGAGGACATCTCTAGGGATAACATGAAATTCTTACCCAGAATTTGCCAGAGTTCCTGTAAATAGGAGTCTCTCTCTTCGTTTCTCTTCCTCAGTTGTGGTGAACTTAGTAGAGCCCATGTATCAAGAATAAAATCAGCTCTTTCAGACCTCTCTCACCTTGATCTTTTCTTCTAGTGTTCTCAGTCAGTGCCAGTAACCGAAGCCCTTGTGGTTTAGTGATCACCTGATTTCCTACCTCACTTTTGCTCAGGATTACCACAAATCCTGACATCGTGACCCAATCTACCTCTTGTGGACACTTCAGTAAGTGGGAGTTTGGCTTAAAGCCCATTAGTAGATTTGGAAAGTAGTTTACTTGTTAAGATGATGAGTGAAATGATCTATCACTAAATTCATACTTCCTCCTGATGTTCAGTTCAGTTTTTCTGGCTCTGCAATTTAGAGCTAGCAGTTAGATTTGAGATAGACCTCTGATTTTGGATTGGGGAGTGTTAGGATTTTAGTTAGTACACAGGCTTTCTGTGGCCACCAGCAGCCTACATCACAGATGCTGGCAATGCTGTGGCCTTTCTTCTGTGGACTGCACTACAGCCAGAGTCTCCTGGAAAGTAATAACCCTGTTTCACACCAGCCTGTCATTGGAAATGCCTATGGAATGAGTGACCCCTGGCTCTTTGTGGTGGCCAGCAGAGCAACCGTTTTCTAAAATGAAATGTAATTAGCCTTTTCACTAATAACAGATTGCCTCTTCCTATGGTGACTATATTCAATCCAGACACTCACAGAGATGCACACTCTTTCCTATGGCTCTCTACTGCTGAGTTACCCAGTTTGTTTTGTGCAGAAAGTGTGTTTTTCTTTGCCATTCAGACACTTGGTCCTTCTCTGCATTTGGGAGGTGTAAATGCCACTGCATACATGTGCTTTGAAGTGCTGGGTTTTTAAAGAGCCTTCTTTAGGATCTGTTATATCACATTTCATAATGTTGGTCTTATTAAGGTATTAAGAAATTGAGTTGGCTGAGCTCTCTATCTTTATCTCTTTCCTTCTACTCTCCCCTTTCCATAGAGTTATTATTAATTCAATATGTATCATGTACCAGCCACTTTATAGCCATTATCTTATTTTACCTATACATTTGCCGTTAGAGGTTTTCTTCATTGGCTGTAGATGAAGAAACTGAAATGCAGAAAAGTAAAATGACTCCAAGGTCATCTAGCTCATAAGCAGTTGAGCCAGTATTTTAATTCCAGGTCACTTGGGTTTCTGAAGCCTGAACTCCTTCCACAGCACTACTGGTCTTAACATTGGCTATGCATCAGTATAACCTTGTGAGTTACAAAAAAAAAATCTTTAAATTACACCCACAAGCTTCTCATATCTCCAAGCCAAGCTCTGTGCCTGGCACTTAGTAGACACATTATAAATATTAATTTGATGCCCAGTAGTTTTTGAAAAGTAGTAAGTAAGCAATTTATAATATTTGAGTCATGGAGTGACCATACAAACAAATCCCAATATGGTTGTTGAAAGGAGATCCATCCTTGCTTCTTGTAATACCACAGCTCTTATCTCCTCACTTCTAGCTTCTAAAATGAGCATAATTTCTCTTTATGCTTATAAGTGAAATGTTATGATCACTCAACAGATGCTTTGAGAAGTATAAGTGCAATACAAATGAAAGATATCATAAATCAAATTATAAGAGAAATTTCAGACATGATTGACTAGATTCACTGGGCCTTGTTAAATAAAATTAGAGGTCAGAGTGTAAGAGCTTGTAAGCTGAGACTACAGCTTTGTAAAGGGGTTCTGAGAGGCCCACACCCTAAAATCTAAAGATATCCAATAACTTGAGATACATTTTTATGTTAGTAAAATATGTTACAAGGTCTTGAGGCAACACAATGAAAATACTTGGAAAATAGACTTTTCCTTGTTTGATGCACAATGTCTGTTTCTGAAGGCCTGTTTTTCTTTTAAGTTGATTGAGTTCAACTGCTTTGCATTGCTTTCTTTTACCAACAAATATCAATGTAGGATGGGAAAATGAGATGCAGTCATTTCATGTTCTAGCTAAATGCCTAAGGATGATATATGGAGTGGTGTAGCATGACAGTTCATAGTCTCATGCTAAATGACTTTCACTCTCTAGCCCACATGATCAGTGTTAGTAAAAATAGAAAATTCTGAACTAATTAATTAGCAAAAGAATGTCCTTAGTCTCAGTCAGAGAAACATTTGTTTTGGCACGGTGCCTTCCTTATGGGTCGCACTGAAAGACAGCTAGTACTAGTAATAGTCCTGCAAGTGGTAACGATAGCTTTTGAGGCCAAAGTGCTTTAGTCACACTTACTGCCCCTTCACATGGGTGGTTGTGTTAGTCCTGTGGTCATGATTATGAACAGATACCACATGCCCAATGTATTTGAGTGGTGTTATGAGGGACCCTTTGCAGAATTCCCTCCGTGGGACCTGAGACTCTTTGACGTGGTAACATAATTATTTTTCTCTTTAATGAAGTTACCATCCTATCACTGTTGCTTAACGTTTTAAGCAAAATCACCACGTTCTTGTGACCCACTCAGATCAGAACGTGCCCTGTGCTCAACCTCCCTGTTAAATCTGTTTGCTTAGAAATCACACTCACTCGTTTTTCTATATAGGAATAGGGAAAACTTGTCTCACAGTATCCTAAATAACTTTAGGGAGTTGTTCTTGGATGTCACCATGGGCCATGAAGTCTTCCCTGAGGACATTAGTGACAGCATCAGAGCACCCAGTGGTCTTCACCACTACACTATGGTCTCCCTAACAGGCAGCTGTGTCTATTATAGAACTTTCAATATGTGGAAATATTGGGTAGAAGCAAATAAAATTTATTTTTAGTCTCTCAGCCACGGACAGCCACTGTGAATATTTTGCTATATGCTTCCCAGGCCTCTACCCCTCCCCCGCACCTTGGCTTCATGCACAGGTTTTGGTTTCAGTTTAAAACTGGTGATTATACTACCTATGTCATGTGCTGTGTTGTGTTTTTTACTAAATTTTATAGGTATTTTCCATTTTATTTAAAATTTTATTAAACAACTTTTATATTTTATAATATTCATGTAACATAATTTACAATTCTTTCATTATTTCATGTTAAAGTGTTTTAGCAATCTTACACAATTATAAATAATTCTTTATTGCCCACTGAGAATTATTTCCTTAAGACATTTTCCTAGAAGTGGAGTTACTAGTTTAAGACTATGATAGTTGAAGTCTCTTGATACAAATTGTCAATAGTTATATAAATTATGGCATTTTCACATGATGGGCTATTAGGCAGCTATTGAAATTGTTTTTAGAAGAATGCTGACATAGTTTTTGTTATAAAAATTTACCATATTTGGAAAAAAGTTTACATATAATATTTTTGGTACAGAAAAAAGAAGACATAAAAGAAGTATAACACTATCTCAACTGTAAACACCTTTGGTTATAGAATTGTAGATAACTTATTTTCTCCTTTATTATTTTAGTACAGTCTAAACTTCCTATAAGAAATTTGTATTGCTTTTATAATCAGAAAATTACTTTCTAAAAGCATTAAACTAAATGTATGATTGTGTTAAGGTCCTACCATCTTTTAGCTTTTTTAAAGCTCTTGAGCAACGATAACACTAACAACTTCACTAAGAAAATGAAACTTCAATTCTTTCAGCTGTTCAATTCATGTACTCTACCGTCTTGATATTTGGAGTAATCAGGGAATGAAGCCATAGTGGTAGATCACAGTTTCTATCTTCACCCATTAAGACATTTGCCTAAATTCAGTTTTTCTTTAAATGGTGAGCTCTAAATTGCATATATATAATGCATTCATTCATTAACTCATTCATTTATTCACTCAGAGTTGAATGAACTTATGGTTCCTCAATTGAAAAAACACATGTTTTTCAGCTTATCTCTTGACTTCCAAATAAAATCCAGACTCTTCAGGCAGCCCTCTATAACCCATCCTTCACCTCGCTTTCAGGCCTTATCTATGACTTCAACTAGTTCCTCATCTCCAAGCTTTCACTGCTCTTTCTTGCCTCTGAGTTACCTTTTACGCTAACCCATCTATCAGAAATGTCATTTTCCCTCATTGCTCAGACTATGAAATCAATTCAAGTGCCAACTCTGCGGAGTCTTTCTTTGATTCCCCAATCAGAAGTCATTTTTCTTCCTTGCTTATGGCTCAAAATTTGTAATGCCTACATGGCATTATGGCATAACATTTATTGTATTTCTTGCTCATCCTCTTTTAGGATATAAAGTCTTAGAGTAGTTTAAATGTGCCATGGTAGGACTCACAAATTTTTGTCAACTAAATTTAGAGGCACACAGTAGTCACGATCTTTATTTTAATCGCACCATTTGAGTGCATTAAATACCAGTGACCCTTATTCTAGTGAAGTTTGAGTTTATTTTTCATTTTAGAGAGCACATATTTTGCTCACATGCCTGATATATTTGGAAATATTGGGATTTAACACTGATCTTTTATAGGACTTCCAAGAAAATCAGGGATCATTAAATACTGAAGAGAATCACATTAACAAAATTTTCTAAAAGCAAATAAGTAAGAATGAGTAAAGAGAAGCTGTATCTTTAGCAGCTGCCCTCTCCAGCTTTACTTTCCAAATTAAATGAATAATTAAAGCTTCCTCAAGACTTTGTAGTGTTATTTGTTTTAACTGTTGGTGTTATCAGTTCACATATCATAGTTGCAATTTTGTGGCAGATGGTTAGCTTTACAGCAAATTACATGGACACAGATGTAACGGTAATTGCAACATTAGTGACTACTGACAGTATCCATGTCCTTTCCCTTAACACTTCAGCAAATGGGCATTTATTGCACCCAGCATCATTTTTCCAGAGTGGAAATGGAGTTAACTGATGGAAATGGAGAGACTGATACACCTGAGAAATACCTTACCACTAGCAAAGCTAGGACTGTCTCTTTTTTGGGCATCCTATAAGGCTTATTCATTCATGTACTCAGTTAGAGACTATGGTTTTGTCTAACCTGCTTTGTTTCCCTATCAGGTAAATGGATTTAGTCCCCTTTTGGCGTATACTTTTATTGGGGCTCTGTTCTCTGTATTTAGGGCATTAAAAAATATGCCTAAACAATTCTTGTATCTTTTGAGGTCAGTGAATAGAAAGGAAAAAAGGTAGAAAGAGAAGCCAAATTCCCCACAGGATCTTCTGTATTCCATTATTTTATCTATTTTTTTTTTTTTTGTTAGCTATTATTTATTTTTTTGTTTCTAGCTTTCCAACTTCTGGGACAGGAACAGCAGTTTGGATTTTATTTAAATTGGTGCTTGCTTTTACTTTTATGTCTGCTACTTTTCTTATTAATGTGCACTGTTGTTTTGTTTTCATTTTGTGGATCTCTAAATAGAAGTGTATACATTATCTCAGCTCTCCAGAGGTTGCATAGAAAATCAGAGTTAGTCATTAAAAAAACCCCAACCATAGCAAATTTCTTCATTCCTTTGTATATCTTTTAAATAAACATGAGTATGAAAATTCATGGAATCATATTATTATACATATATTTTAAGATCAACAGGGAGCTGAGAGATTATCACATTCAACCCTTTTGAAGAAACGTCGGCTTAGGGAACAAGTATGTTGTCCAAGGTCCGTCTGCTCCTGTTTTGGGGCAGCCCTGGGACCAAAATCCCGATCCCCTGACTTCCAGGTCGTTGCTTCATCAAAGAGATTCTTTAGCTCATGAAATAGAAGAAACTGTCAGCTTTGCAAAGCAATTACTCAAAGGTCATACAGTAGTTTCCTAGATCTTCCAATGGTTAGCATTTAGGTCCTAATGTCATTGTTCAATGACTTTTGCATACTAGTTATAATGTGAAAGTCAACCACAAAACCCTCCTCAGTAAAGAGCATATCAGTACTGAACACTTTGTTAGCAGATATGTTTTCATAAGAGAGGAGAGATAGGAGTCTTTAAATGATTTGGGGCAGATCACACATGGGAATTGAAGCAAAAGGAAAAGTAAAGCCAACAGATCAAGAAAGCAAGGCACAGGAGCCACATCAACTGAACAGGTTTCCATTAAGGAAGCTTCTGTAAACATCTTCCAAATTCATGAAGAACATAGAATCTGAAGCATTATCTATCAAATCACAGATGTTGACTGTAAGTAGTGGGTATTGGTGACAATTTATTTTTGAAAACTTGCACCATGATAAATATCTAAAGACTGTTTTAAAAGTAATCAGCACCATTCATTGCATGATCACGAATCTGAGAGGTCTGCTACTGAGCACTCACGTTACTCTTCAGGAAGTGGGGGTCTAGGGACTGGTACCTAGACACTGACAGTCCTATGGGGGTCACGTGTCAGGATCGAATTAATTGCAATGAGCAATGTATTACATGGTCTAACGTGACAATTATGGCTTCATTTGGTAGTGAAGATTTTCTTCATGTGGCTAGAATAATAGAAGCAGGGTTTATCTAACCTGAATCTGCCTTAGAAGTTTCATCTGTGATGGGAAAGAAGGATTTGATACGATGAAGAGGGAGCGAGGAGGCCATCGTGATAGTGTTAAGGGTGGGAGTGGGTACAAGGACAAACTGCTGGGATAAAGGGGAGACTCACTTCGCCAGTTATCCATTACCTGTTCTCAGAGCTCTCATTAAAGCTGTCAAAGGCTGATCTTTTACTTAGTTAGGTTTACAATTCTCACTAAACTGGGGGAAATAATAGCAAAAGCAGTTAAATAACATTGTACTTTTTATGTTACCTAAAGTCTTGCCCACAGAGTAACCTGCATGCACTTTATCATGCAAAGTCTCTGATGCAATTCTATGGACCATATGTATTAATTAATGCGGCAATTTGCTAACTGTTCGTGAATGTTTTTAAAGCATAAAAGCACTTTCAAAGCCCAATATGATTAATTCATAAAACACTTCAATGAGGTATGTAGGTGTTGAGCCTTATTATTGTTGTCATTATCTTTCTTATTTCACAGTTGGACACACTAAAATGCAAGAAGGTTAAGTGCTTTGCTCAAGGTCACTTAGGAAACCAGTGGTGCAGCTAGATCAGGACTGGAGAGCTCCAGGCTGAAGCTCCTTTGTCTACTAAAAATGGAAAGATTGCTCGTTTGTTTACTAAAAATTAAGCCAAAAAGGCACTATAAGATTTTTGAGAATTGAGGAATCTCTATTCCATATTCTGTGCGTTTCTTGAATAATGTTATAGGGGCGTATAGAATTGCCCAAACTGACTGATGATCCATTTATCATTTTGAACAATTTTTGGAAGATAGCCTTTCCAGAGTGGCCCTTATTGTCTGAGTGATAATTTCCAAAAGCTTCTCAGGTTATATGCTTAGTTTCTGACAAACAGTTGGCATTTCATTTATCAGTGAGTTAACTACGTATCTTTCTTTGACTAAAAAGGGCAAATATGCAAGTTCATTGAGTTGAGCGTTGACCCTGTGTAAGCTGGGGCTGCCTCAGGAGATTTTGTACGAGAGTCTCTGTCACGTGCTGATTAAGTATCATTGAATGGATTGTCAAGAACATTCAACCAACTTTTAGTAATCTTTTATAAGCAAAGACACAATTTCAATCTGTTCTAGGGCTACCAACTTGTTCTAAGTTATTGAGGCAGAGTAATCCAGTGGGGAGCTAAACTGTTTTCGCTTTTGAAGTTAGACACTTTGACATGTTAACATTTCTTTGTATTCTATAATAGGGGATCAAAGTGACCCCTGCTTTTCCAGCTGGCGAGATTGCACTTCCACTTGTAGTGACAGATTGCAATGCCTCTCTTCCTGACAAATCTATCTTTAAAGTGGAGCAAGCCACCCTGACTGCAGTCATGACATTGGGAGTAATGCTCAATGACCGCTTGGGGTGATACAGCAGCTGCTCCCAGAGGGCAAATGGAATGTATTTGTATACTACCCATTTATAAGTAATAGCGAAGGATTGCAATACATTTTTTAAAATATTAGCTGACAGTCTATACTATACCAACCTTTGTTGGTAGCAAAAACACTACTATCCCTACACATAGCAACTGCATTGCTGCAGCTGGCCTTTCTGTGGAAACAACACTAAGGCAAACAAAAATCCTCTACCAAAATGGAGACTCAATCAATAGTACTTATTCAGCACAGCACAGAAGACAATGAGTGATGGAGCTTCCAGGTTCTTGTTCCACTCAGGATCCCTCCCTCACTCTCCACTGGATACTTACTTTCAGTAAGAAAAGGAACAGGACCTGTAGACAGCTGCACTTGACACCGAGGAAGCTGTGTGGGGAGGGTCTAGAGGTCGTTCATTCAACCCTTATGCTGCCACTGACCCAATGGACTTTGTGGCCTTGAGCAGGTTACTCACTCCAGAGTCTGTTTTCTTATCAGTAAAATAGGAATGACAATACTTATCTTAGAGGGTTGTTGTGAGGATTATAAACATTATGAGGTGCCTTACATAGCTTAGAACATAGTAAAAAATATAAACTGTTATTATTACTAACAACAATAATGGCACAAGCCAGCTAAGTGCCAAATTGGTGATACAAGCATAAATGCTATTGAAGGTCAAAGCCAGTTAAATCTCCTTCACTGCAATATCTAGATTTTTAAACACTGGGCTCATTCATCATTTTCCTTTAGTTCTATCCCGATTTCCTTTGTTCCCTGAAAATGTACTGATTTTCATAGCTGCCTTCATATTAGCCAGCTCCTGATTATTCACAGTGGTGGAAGCCGAGGAACATGTAAATAATTGAAACATGGCAAAATCTTATTTTAGTCTGTTTTCTAGTCCAGTCTTGCCTTTAGAGAATTCTACCAGAAATCTAGTAAGCAACAAAGTGATCTATTTTTTCATCTTCCTTTCCCTGTTTCTTTCCCATTTCCCATGGTGCTGCTAATGACTTGTGAAACAAATAAAAGATGGCAGTCTTTTATTTTAGGAGAAGAACAGGTTTCCTTTGAATCACTTATAAATTAGATAATTAATTGTAGAATATTTGAAAAATAGCCAAAGCTATTTCTCTGAATCTAATATACAAATAAAATTGTCAGAATATTAAAATGCCTCTTAGGCATTGTTCATTTATGAAGTGGTGTTAATAATACAAACTATGATACATACTCAAAATATTCCTATTTGTGTTTTGTATATGACATGATTTTTTCCTGATAATTAATCTTCCTTCACATTTTGCTTAATCTGATGTTAAATGTAGTTGGTAATCCCCAAGCAGAACTGAGTAACAAGGAAAAAGTCACCCTGAAGGAGCGGAGAAACCTTTCTGGAATTGAAAATTTGCCATGGAAAATCCATAGACTTACAAGTGAGTGATTGTGAATGACTGCAGATGAAAACTGCCGTGTTTGGTCATTTGTTTTCATCACTGTAAATATCAGTAAGTGCTCTCTTGCCATACCAAGAAGGGGAGAAAAATGCATCAGTAATTCTGAAGGTTAGGGCCATGGTTGGCAGCCACATACACAAATCTGTAGGGAAAACTCGCCTACCACACACAGGCCTGCACCCTCTCACTTTGATATTCACCTCTTCTCCACCAGGTGAGAACTCCTGCATATATCCAAGTATATTGCTGAGAGTAGTTTATCGCAAATGTGGATTTGATGAAAGCTGGTATTTAAAACCCTCATGACTAAAGCCACCTACTGTGATGCTTTGTTCTTTTAGAGGAAGTTTGAATTAATGCAAAATTATCTACATGTTGAAATAAATCATTCTGGTACATGAAGGGAGGGGGGAAAACAATAAAAGGAGAGGGAAGAAAAGAAAGGAAGGAAGGCTGCTGATTTTACATCAGTGGCTGATTTTCCCCAGGAGAATCCACACTATTTATAATTCAGGATTATGTGTTCATTGAAGAAATTATTTTTCTGACCAGCCAAGGTTTCCTGTCATTAAATTTTCTTACAACTGCAACAGACTGAAGTGAAATTTAGAAAACTATCTTTGGAAAGTAGAGCTAAAAAGTATACGTGTAATTTTATTCCTCTGAATGAATTTTTTTAAACAGAAAAATAACTTATTATTCAACTAAAAAGATTACTAATAATTCTTGTGGCTGTGATCAGTAATATTTAAGCTACCTTGAACATCTAAAGTCTTCTCTAAATGTTAAAAGGCAAACTGAGCTCTACTAGTCTCAAGCCTCCCTCTGATATAGCAGGAATAGGGTGATGGATTCTGGGAAGCAAATAGTGGCTGACTTTCTTAGCCACTGCCTGTTTCTCAGTCAATTAGTTATTTGCATTGGCAGCTCCATCTTCTTCCTCTCTGATTAATTTTTGGTGCTTTTGTAAAATCCTAAATTGGGTCTACTTTGATTCTGAAACCAATGAAGGAAACAGCATCAGTATTTTGTCTAAAAAATTAAGAGGAAATAGAATCTAGACCAATAAATTCTGTGCTTCATGACATCATAAAATGCCTCTGCCTGAGGCAGAATTCGATAAAAAGGAGCAGAATGTGGCTCTGTTAAAAAAAAAAAAAAATTGTGACCAGATAGACAGGAGTTTGGGGTAATCTAGACCTATTATTTTTGTATATGTGACATTTTTATGTTAGACTTTAGTTGGGGCAAATAAAAGTTCTGTTTCCAGGTTCAGTTCCAAAGTTACCATAGGTTGGTACAGTTTCTTGAGTTCTTACCCCAACACAACCCCTAGAAAGAAATAGACAAGGAGGGGAGCATTTTTGACATTAGGAGAGCTGGAACGGAGCAGAGATTATGCCAAAAAATGTTCCCTCTTTTTAATGTATGTTCAAATCTCTTATGTAACATTACTATTTTTAAAGTTTCCAGTGTGGTTTTAAATTTCATCCAATATTTGGTTTGTAAATAATATTTGTTTTTGTCATGAGTGCAATATGTGTTCATTATAGAATCTTTGGAGAATACAAAATAGTGTTATAACCCAAAACCAAAATTTGTTAATAATCTGAACCATAGGAGGTAACTACTATTAAAGTTGGAAAGATAAAAGGTGGAAGCTGCCCAGCCATCCTTTGCAACGTTTGCCAGGCTGCCTGCATCTGTCCCATAAACTCTCACTTCCTTTTTGTTACAGTGGATGAAGTGACCTCTCCACCGGAGCCTTGTTGCCTAACGCCTTTTCTTTCCATCAGCTTTTATACCTCTCTCCTTTAATGAAACTCCAGTTTTCCCTTCCAACTGCTACTACCTTGCTAGCTTCCATACCACCGAGTTTTCTATATTTGTTGTCTCTGCTTCCTCCTCTCCTCCCCTTCCCTCATCCTGCTCCAGTGAGCCTTCCTTCTCTGTCACTTTACTAAAACTGCCTTGTCCAGGTCACCCATGACCTCACGGTTGTAAATGCAGTTGATAATTCTCTATCCCATTTTACTGAATCTCTGTACAACATTTGACATACTGATTATTTCTTCTTAAAATAGTCTTTCTGCTCATCTTCCAAGATATCATGTCTTCCTCATCTTCTTGATAACTTACTAAGTATTTTCCTTATTTTTCTCTGTTTGACCTATTAATTTGGACAAGATTGATTCTTCTCGAATATTCTCTATTTGCACTTTTCATGTGATTCCATCCAGAACTGTGCTCTAAATGTCATCTACGTGCTAATCATTCCTAAGTTTTTCATCAATCCCCTCCTCTGCACGGAGCTTCAGGTAGCCAGTTGCCTACTAGGCCCTTTCCATGGTATGTACAACAAAACATGGCCAAACGAACTTCGGGTCTGTAGATCCATATTTCACCACTCTAAAGTGTGTCCCTCTGTTTGTGGTCATCAAAGTATGGCACCACCATCTAGCCATAGCTCCAAACTTTGGAGTCATGTCTGATGTCTCTTCTTCTCCCAAACTTCACCTTCACTCCATCAGCAAATACTCAAATGGGGTCACACCCTTTTTAAAATCTTACAATGACTTCTTATTAACTAAAATAAAATGCAGACTCATTGCCGTCGCCTCGCATTATCTGACCTTTGCCTCTTCTTCTGCATGCTTCCTGTACCAGTGTCCCCACCCCGTTGTTCCCTGTGTTCCAGCCCTTACAAGCTTATTTAACCTAGGAGCCATTGCCCTTGTTATTACTTATTCCTCCATGTCCTTGTATCTGCACATGCTGGCTTGTCCCTACCATTTTGGTTCCATCCCAGAAATCTTTCTTCAAAACAGTCTAAAGTATCCCCATTCCTCCCACTCACCTTCCATCACATACAGAGTGTCTGTTACATTTTCTTCACGGCACCTGGTATCCAAAGAGACGGTGCTTCTTTAATTACATGATCATTGTATTTTATTCATTTAGAATGTAAGCTCTAGGCATGCAGCCACCTCACCCATCTTATTTACCACTTTATACTCAGGAAATAATACAACAGTGCTTAGTATGAAGCAAGTACTTAATAAATATGCGTTGAATGATTATTGAACAAATATTTTAAAGTATTTTCCTTTAGTCCTTTTTTACTATGAACTAAGACACTATATTCTAATCACATCCAGTTTTTCATTGCCTGCTTTTTTAAATAACTATCATAAAATTAGCATTTGCCTGTGTTGTTAGACATTCTTGAAAATATTTTTTATTACAAAACTAAATAGTAGTTGAGCAAACTTAAAAGTATAGGCAAACTAAAATAAGAGGGAAAACTAATCCATAATACTCATTAATAATTTGCCACATATCCAGTCACTTATGGACATATAAATATATAATCCATTAGATGAAATTATCCATGCCAGTAAATATAATTTTAATAGCTAAATAGTGCTTCTCTCTATGGCTATGACATACTCATTCATTCTGCTATGAATATTTAGTTATTCCAGTTTTCAATATGAAAATAGCATTGTATTATGTACCTTTTCTGGACCTTCAAATTATATGATTCTAAGATTTTGTTATTTAATAATAAGAGATAAGCTTGTAGTCTTGTGTTTTACTTCATGTTAATAATCATTACATAGTGATATAATAGTTTGCCTAATTCTCGTTTGATTTACCATCTGTAAGTCTTTCTACAGGAATTTTTCTTTTGAATGATGAAGGGTTGATCTCTTAAACCATGGAGTCCCTAGGAGAGGTAAGGAGATTAGTGGCCCACACAAAGATATTCCTGTTGTGGCATTTTCTCTGAGACCTATTCACAAGCTACCACCTAAGACAAGTCCTTCTGGGGTAACAGTAAATGGCCTTCTTTTATGGGGGTTGTCTTGCTATCTCTCCTCCTTAACAATAGCGTAAAAGGCCCTTTATCTTGGGACAACAGTGGACAAATGACAGGGCCAGTTGAGCAGAATAATAGTAAACAGATGCTCTGCATGAACTATACATACTTATATTTATATAAATATATGAATATAGATGCTTCTATATCAAGACACTATAAAATTGCCCTGGCCAGTGTGGCTCAGTTGGTTGGCACCATCTTGTGCACCAGAAGGTTGCCAGTTTCCAGTCAGGTCACATGCCCAGGTTGAGGGTGTATGGGAGGCAACCGATTGATGTTTCTCACATCGATGTTTCTCTTTCTCCCTGTCTCTCTAAAACCAATAAAAACATACTTAAAAAAGGATGCTATAAAATTTAGATGTAACTGTCATGTGTTTTGGATGGTAAGTACTTTCAATGACATATTCATAAAAACCTTTTTTCAAGAGTATAACATTACATATCTCATAGTCCAGATCCAGTTTCAGATTTCTCTCTTTGTACTTTTCGTTCTCTTGTCTTTGAAGGAGACCTTCTTCAAACTGAAACATTTGGAAGAATCTGTGCCAAAATATTAATGGGGGTTTCCTATGCTTGTGGAATTATGGGTAGAGTTTTCCTTTATTTTTATTTATCTTTTTTTTTTAGTTTATCATATTAACTTGTTGCAGGGTTTCCAATAACATGGGAAAGTGCTAATTTACTTTAAAAAATCAATCAGGCTATGAAATACAACAAAAACATGCTTGGATCCATGATGATGCATTTTGGGCTCCTTGGTAGTCCTTGCCTTGCCACTTGCGTGTTGAAGTGTGCTCATGTTAGTCGTAGGGGATTGTTAATGTCAATCTGCCCTTAAAACATGTTTTTTGACCCAGTCTGCACAGAGTGCTGCTTACTGTTGATGGCATTTCTATTATCTCTTCCTACTGTGTTCTTTCTTTTTATTTCTGTCTGTTTTTTTATTTCAAAGTGTTATCACGCAGTAGCTTTGTAGTGAACTTGAGATAACTCTGGAAAGTTCTGCATTTCCTGTCTTAACTTGTGGTTTGTTGAACCCCTCTGTGGAAGGGATCAAAGACCTATGAGTTTAATTTTTAAAAAGTATGTTTTTATTCATGTTAGAGAGGAAGAGAGAGGGAGGGAGAGACACCAAAGTGAGAGAGAAGCATTAATCGGTTGCCTCCTGCATGCCCCCTACTGGGGATCAAAACCAAAACCTGGGCCTGGCCAGGCGTGGCTCAGCGGTTGAGCATCAACCTAGGATCCAGGTGATCGGGGTTCGATTTCCGGTCAGGGCACATGCCCGGGTTGTGGGCTCGATCAATGACTCTCTCATCATTGATGTTTCTATCTCTCTCTCTCCCTCTCCTTTCCTCTCTCTGAAATAAATAAAGATATATTTAAAAAACAAAACAAAACAAAAACCTGGGCATGTGCCCTGACTGGGAATTGAACCAGAGACCTTTTGGTGCATGGGACAACATTCAACCAGCTGAGCCACACCAGCCAGGGCAGACCTTCCCTATGAATTTAGAAAAAGTACTTTTAGATCAACTTCTGCCAAGGGTTGCCTCAATGCTCAAAAGATGTTCCTGGAATTATTTCCTGTCTTACTCTAAAAAGACATTTGTGCTGTCTTGACCACTATAAGATCAGATGTGCTTACAAATTTTTCATGATCATAACCAAGTTGAGGGGCAATCCTTTCAATTTGATTAGTTGGTCCAATTTTATAAAAATTAAGCCATGAAGAAATAAGAAATACATTCTCTGTTGTTATTTTTAATGCAGACATTGATGCCAGAATACAATGGTTTGAAATGCCCACCAAAATTGTAAGGTATTGTGGTGGCAGCACATCTCATAACAGGTGATGCAGTTGGCCCACAAATACTGCAGACACCATCCACCACAACACACAAGGGGGAAACTGGAAAACCAAATGCAAAAGGATGAAACTAGACTGCTATCTGACACATAAAAATTAACTCCTAATGGATTAAAGAATTGAATATAAAACCTGAGACAAGAAAATATAAGTACTAAAATTATGTACCTGAGTCTCAGAGGGGTTTTTGTGAACTTGACCCTAAAGGCAAGGGATATAAAAGCAAAAATAGATGAATGGATTCCCACCAGCAGTGCACTAGGGTTTCCTTTACTCCACATCCTTGCCAGCACTTGTTTGTTGATTTGTTGATGGTAGCCATTCTGGCAACTGTGAGATGATACCTCATTGTTGTTTTAATTTGCATCTCTCTGATAATTAGTGACATCCAGCATTTTTTCATGTCTCTTGGCCATCTGTATGTCCACTTTGGAGAAATGTCTATTTAGGTCCTTTGCCCATTTTTTAATTGGATTGTTTGTCTTCCTTTTGTTAAGTTGTATGAGTTCTTTATATATTTTGGAAATTAACTCCTTATCAGATACATCATTGGCAAATATGTTCTCCCATACAGTGGGATCTCTTTTAATTTTGGTGATGGTTTCTTTTGCTGTGCAGAATCTTTTTATTTTGATGTAGTCCCATTTATTTATTTTCTCCTTTGTTTTCCTTGCCATAGGAGATGTATTGGCAAACATATTGCTACCAGAGATGTCTGAGGTTTTGCTGCCTAGGATTTTCATGGTTTCACTACTTACATTTAAGTTTTCTATTCATTTTTAGTTCATTCTTGTGTAGGGTGGAGCCACTATGGAAGACAGTATGGAGTCTCCTCAAAAAATTAAAAATGGAACTGCCATTTGACCCAGAGATCCCACTTCTAAGGAAAGCTTGAAACACCAGTCAGAAAAAATATATGCACCCCTATGTTCAAAGAAGTGCTATTTATAATACCTAAGATCTGGAAATAGCCCAAGTGCCCATCAGTAGATGAGTGAATAAAAATGCTGTGGGACATTTATATCATGGAATACTATGCAGCTGTAAAACAGAAGGATCTCTTACCCTTTGAGACAGCATGGGTGGAACTGAAGAGTATTATGCTAAGCGAGAGAAGCCAGGCAGAGAAAGACAAATATCATATGATTTGACTTATGTGTGGAATCTAAAGGACAAAATAAACTGAGGAACAAAATGGAACCAGAGACATAGAAACATGGAACAGACTGATGAATCTCAGAGGGAAGGGGAGAGTTGGGGAGTGGGAAGAAATGAACCAAAGAACGTATATACATATATGCATAACCCATGAACTCAGACAATAGTGCAGTGAAGACCTGGTGTGGGTTAGAGTGGGCTGGAGAGGGTCAATGGGGGCAAAAAGGGGACATCTGTAATACTTTCAACAATAAATTCTTTAAAAAACAGATGAATGGGACTCCATCAAATTAAAAAGCTTCTGCAAAGCAAAAGTACCTGTCAAGAAAACAAAAAGGCAATCAATCAAATGGGAGAAGATATTTGCAAACAATACCTCTGATAAGGGGCTAAGATCTAAAATATATAAAGAATACATACAACTCAACAACAACAATAACAAAATCCAGTTAAAAAATGGGCTAGGACTGCCCTGGTCAGGTAGCTCAGTTGGTTAGAGCTTCGTCCAGATATGCCAAGTTTTCGGGTTCCATCTCCAGTCAGGGCACATACAAGAATCAACAAGTGAATGTACAAATAAGTGGAACAACAAATCAATGATCGATCTCTCTCTCTCCCTCTCTCTCTTTTTCCCTTCCTCTCTCTCAAATCAATTTTTAAAAATGGGGGCTAGAACCTCGACAGACACTTTCCTAAGAAGACATAGAAAATGGCAAATGGATATAGGAAAAGATGCCCAACTTCACTAGCTATAAGGGAAATGCAAATTACCACAATGAGACACCACCTCACACTTGTTAGAACTGATATTATCAATAAGACAAGGAATAACAAGGAAAGGATGGGGGGAAAAAGAACCCTCATCCACTGCTGGTGGGAATGTAAACTGATAGAGCTTCTATGAAAAACAGTATGTAGGTTCCTCAGAATACTAAGAGTAGAGTTATCATCTGACCCAGCAACTCTCCTTCTGGGTATCTCCCCAAAAAATTTGAAACCATTTATTCATAAAGATATATGTACCCCTATGTTCATTGCAGCATTATACATGGCAGCCAAGATGTGGGAACAGCCTAAGTGTCCTTCGAAGAAGATGTGGTACATATATTCAAGGGAATACTACCCAGCCACAAGAAAGAATAAAATACCGCCATCTGTGAGGATGGATCTTGAGACTATCATGCTAAATGAAAGAAGTCAAATGTAAAAAGTGAAGAACTATATGATTTTAGGCATATTAACCAATATGTAATACATATGGTACAATACATGCATGAATATCAATATATAACATAAAACCAGCTAAAATCTAACTGAGCAGCAGATCTGTATGTGTTCCCGATAAATCTACGGGCAGGGGGTTCAGAACTGAGGTTGGGAAGCAAAGAGGCTTGAGAGAGTCTCTGAGGCACTGGGACTGCAAAGCAGCCATTTTTATAGGACTTCCTGGGTGGGCTGGGTGGATAAAAGGCGACTTAGGCATCATTGCTATCTGCATGGTAAAGTGACAACCCTCTCCTTTCTGTCCTCATTAGGCCTCCACTTACCAGGTACCCAGAGTCCTTAGAGGTACCTAAAATCCTCTAGGGAATTCATTATGAATGTCTTCTAGGAGAAAATCCTGAGGGTCAGAAATAAATCAGTGGCAATCAGGATGGAGAGGAGGGCCAGATTTCAGTGATGTTTTCCCAGTGGAAAAGTGGAAATGATAGATATGGGTGCCTCCTTTGTCTGGCATAACCTTCTCTTCTCTCCAACACCTCAGCCAATATTTCCTTATCCTTCATACTTTTAAAAATCAGCAGAGGCATCATTTCCTCTAGAAAAACTTTCTTCTTCACTCTGATTGAACACACCCAGCTTCTGTGTTTACCACACCTACACTATAGTTGTTGATTTTCTTGGTTTCTCCCTGGCTGGTCTCTGAGTCCTTTCGGGATAAGGGCCCTCTTATTTTGCTTTGTAGCTCATGGTGCCTAGAGTAGAGCTTTGCTAGCACATTGTGGTTTCACAGTGAATGTTTATTGAGCAAATGTCCTAAGGCCTGACTTGGAGAGTGAGAATGGAGCATCTAGAATGATGATCTGACTTCTGTTTTGGACCACTAATTGAAACGTTTACTATTATTACAGTAACACTTTATAAGTTGAAAGACATTATCTAAAACATGAGTAATTATTAAAGTTGTTTTGAAATCAGGATTTATTTTACTGAGCTTCTTTTTAAAATTAGAATCCAAATTTAGAAAGTTGTACCAAGAATCAGGCTTTCCTGTGTAATTTGGCAGAAAGATTATAAAGCCTTTCATCCATATACCATGGAACAAGAATTTATAGGAGTGCCCCTTCCTCTGCTTAGTAAATTAGAAGCATGTGTGTGTAGCTGAAATGGAATCCATTAAATCACAAAAGAGAATATTTTTTTATTTTGATTTATTAAGATTATTTAAAGTCTGCATTAATAATAAAAAAAAGTTTCCTTTTTAATTTATTGTTAGGATCCAGTGTTTAATTATCATATAGAAAAACTGACACAATGATGATTACAGAGTTTACTGTGAAAAAAATCAAAATATAAACTGAGAATAAATTGCTAAATACTAAATTAAATTGAAATTGAAGCTCATTATTCTCTAAATTTGGCAGGAGCTTTAATATATTAGATGGCTTTCTTTTGCACTTTGAATATACTCAGCACAAAATGTTATATTTGATATGAGAGATATTGAAGAGTAGCTAACCTTGCCCATTTAGTTTAACATAATTTTATGAAAGGAAGTTATCATTTTAGCTAACTATTTTTACTTTGATTCTACCTATATTTTAAAAATGAGCAGAATGATGATATTGTTAGCTTGCTTATTTAGCTCCAAATGCCATTTCACTTTAAGTTCACCTCCTCTTTCAGTTCCTTCCTTATATTCCTTTACTCTTCATCTAGTCATAATTACTTGCTGGTGATTTGTGCTTTCATATTGCCTTTCATGTGCTTCTGCTATAGTAATAATGCCATTCCAATGTGATTGTGTCTGTGCCTGAGACCACAACTGGTTGGAAGAGCCTCTTAGAAAGAGACAATGTGTTGTGTTTCAACTTTGGTTCCCAGGTGCTTAGTGCACAGTAGATATTCAGCATATGCTTTGTGAAATTAATTATACTTTGATAAGGTGATAGATGTAGCTCACTTGGTCAGTCAGAAACCACAAACTTCTACTAGAAGTTCACTCTATCAGCCTACGTTGTCTTCCAAAGCCAGGGCTTACTATATTCTGCTAACTTTCTACTGATTTATGTCTAGTCCTAAGCACTTACCCATTTGCTTGCTTTCAGGGTTAGCAAAGAAGCAGGGACATTGTAAGTAGGATTTAGGAGTCAATCCCAGATGTAGACAAGCATCTGGGAGCCTCATATGTCTCACATTGTATATGTGTGAAACACAGTGAAGAAAGACATCAGCAGCTTTGGGGGAGGAAAGAGCCAGAAGACCATGAACCATATTGGTAAAGAGGGAGAAAGAGTGGTGTTTGGAGGTCTACCTATGATAGAGAAGTTGGCCGGGGCAGAACTATAAACTGAGTGACTACAAGATTGAATCTGGGAGTATTTTGAACATTAAATTTCTTCCTGACTGCCAGTAGCATAAGTGTGTGTGTTGTAAGGTGGAGAGTGTGAGAGAGAGGTAGAGAAGAGAGGGAAAGAAACTGTTGGGAGCCCAGGACACAAAAAGCAGAATCTTACTTGAAGCTCTTTGAGGCTAGCTCTCCTGGCAAGAGGGTTAACAAGTGTCATGCTGTAGTGACTGGTAACTTACAGCTGAAAGCTTTATGAGTATGACTTTTCTCCTTGAATAGTTACTGTTCTTCTAGGCCTCACATAGTCATGCTGGCCTGAAGACAGTGATGAATTTTGAACCTAATGTTACAGGTTTTTATTCTTACATTTTGGCATCTTCCAGCTGAACAAATGGTGAAAAGAGGATGCTAATCATAACGTTAATTCTCTTATGAAATCAAGATTATATTTTTGATGAGAGAAAAAAATCAAAAATTTCTTTTCCTCTGAGAATTTTTGTCATTTTAGGAAAGTCCTAAGTGGTTGGTAATGAGAATATGAAAGGATAATGTTGGATATTTTTGTCAGGAAGCTGGATTCTGATAATTTCCTGGGGACTATGAATAATCCTGATGAATTTCAGAGTGCAAATCATGACATCATATTTAAGACACGATGAAAAATGAAGAGATTCATTACAGAGGCATTATGCTGGTGACAGAAATGTCAAGATATTTCATGAGTTTTGGTCCAGTTTGGGAAACCAGTCAATATTTTGTTTTTCAGGGCCCATTCAATACTACACGATCTTTCAGATGTTTGGCGCACGGAGCTAAGCTTGAGTCCCTAACCACTTCACTGAAATCAAATTGATTAAAGTCAGGGAGAAATGCATGATTACTCTATAGTAGCTATAAATGGAACTGTTTAATGTTCACTATTATGGAAAATGAAAGGATAAGTAGGAGGAATGAATTGAGGAATAAAAAAATTTTTAAAGAGCAGTAGGAAAGAAGCGATGGAGGAATATCAGAAATAAAGAGGCTTACACAGGTCAGCTAATACTAATCAAGAAGTTTGCATTATGGAAGATAACTGTGAAAGTTTGAATTTATGTAGATTAGTGGAAAAGGCAGCAGTAAGGTGCCATTTCAAGAATTTCGTGGATGGTAGAGCTTAGGGAAGACTTTAATGATGTTGAATGTAAGGAATATAGAAACAAGAGGACTAAGTATTGTAATATGACAGGCAAGAGGAGTCTTTGGCTCTGTGGACATGGAAACACCCTTCAAAAACTATGAGAGAGTAGTATTCCATTGTGTAAATGTCCCACAGCTTTTTTACCCACTCATCTACTGATGGACACTTGGGCTGTTTCCAGATCTTGGCTATTGTAAATAACACTGCAATGAAATAAGGGTGTATATATTGTTTTGAATTAGTGTTTCAAGTTTCAGAAACAGACTCCTAGATACAGAGAAGAGACTAACGGTTGTCAGAGGGTAAGGGACTGAAGGGGTTGGGTGAAAAAGGTGAAGGAATTAAGCAGAATACCCCACACAAAACAAATAATAAAACCTCATAGACAGACAAGAGTATGGTGATTACCAGAGGGAAAGGGGGGAAAGGTGGTAATTAGGAGAAGGTAAAGGGAGATAAATTGTAATGGAAGGAGACTTTGCTTGGGGTGGTGAGCACACAATACAATATACAGATGATGTATTACAGAATTATACCTCTGAAACCTATAAAATTTTATTAACCAATGTCACTGCAATAAATGAAAAAAGAACTATGAGAAATGAATATTGTAAATGGTTAGTAGGAGATTCAACTCATCTTTTCAACAAATGCATATGAAATGCTTTCTATAGGTTAGGCATTGTAGTAAACATTAGGAATTAAAATACAAATAAAACTTACTAACCAAAGTCAGGAAACTTAGGCTCCAAAAGAAAGATAGGAATCATAGGTGAAGAAAGATACTAAAGGGGAGCAGGTGCTATAGAGTGGGGACACAAAAGAGATAACGAAGAATAAACCCAGATTCCCTTTGTAAATAAGAATCCTAAATGCTCTAGCCCTTTGTCTAATTTTATCAGAACTCACCTTTTATTCTTTTACTATGGCAGATCTCTGTGTTGTCTTCATCACTTTGTCACTAAGTAACAAAGATTTGTTTATAGAAAGTAATGTAGGACTTATAAAATAAAGTGAATAGATGAATAAAGATAATACAGAATTTCTCTGCTTAGCCTTTATGTATTTAATATATGGTTACCTAAAAGTTACTTAGAAAAACCTACATAAGAACAACAAAGTTAATTTATTCTGCCTTGTCATAATTTGATAAACACAAGATTTGGTCAGGAAAGATGTTTGCTGATAAACTGTGGAGTCTTCTATAATCTCATTAATTACTTATTTTATACAGAGATGTGAGTGAAGAACAAGGACTTTAATTACTTTTGTAGATGCTATAAAATGAGAAGATATTCCAAATTACCTAGGGTCACATAATTTGTCATTGACTGAGTTATTTCAGTCCAGGCCATCTTATTCCAAAGCCTGGGCCCCAAGCTACTAATTATACGACTTCCCTAAATAAGTACCATATAAGGGAGGATACTTTGACTACTTTGATCTCATTTCTCTTATGACTCTGTGAACTTTGTGAAATCAGAGACTATGTATTAATCAAATTCATAAAGTGCTTCAAATCTGTGCAAGATGATGAGGTGTAAATGCAGACAAATATTCATCCCTGCTTTTCTCACAACAGTTCTTTGCATGTGCCAGTGAATTACTAGTATTTACTGACTTAAATTTGTGCTGCTGTCAGGTGGAGGTGAATCTGAACCAGGACATCTTCCTCTTCTCTCCTCTTCTGGTTATGACTGAGTGTTCCATTTTTCTCAATCTGGGAAGGTCTAGAATTATGAGGCAGTATTGAAAGGATCTTAGGAAAATCAATCAATCAATCAAACATGCTTGGATACAAATATTTTAGCTGAATTCCTAAATAATTTTTGCAAATCTCTCTTTTGAGTGAAAAGTACAGAGCTGAAGAATGGAGAGAAGTGGCCTTTCTCCATAAACACTGGATTGAAACACTGGCATTCAGTAGGGAAATATTTTTTTCGAAAAGCATAGAGGGCAGTGCTCCAAGAAGGGGAGTGAATAGTGTACCCAGCAGCACCACACTTAGGGCCACAGTCTAGAGGAAGCCACCACTGAGGCTCCACTAGCCAAATCTTCTGAGCAATGAGAGGCAATCTTCCAAACAAGCATCCTAAATAGGTCATTACTGGCCTCTGCTGGACCGTGTTTCAGTGAAAGGATGTCTCTCGCTCTCTCTCTCTCTGAAGCTGACTCCTTTCGTCTTCATGCTGATTCAAAACCTGGATTCTTATAATGTGCTGCCTCTGTTCTCTGAAACAGTCCTGAAATTCTATCCCTTGAAACCGTGTAGGATAAGTTTGATCTTTTTTTCCTACCAATGAACATTTCAGATATTTTCAGACAAAAATTATAAAATAATTTCCCAGTTTGTCTTTTCCAGACAAACATCCCTAGTAACATACTGTGCTTAGCTCCTAACCATTCCTCCTGGAATATATTGTCACGATGGAGAACAGCAATAATGGGGGTTATGATCTTAGAAGAGTGGGACTCTCATTTTCTTTAACCTAAGATTGCATTAATTGGTTAGCAGATGTTTGAAACCTTTGACTGTGTTGGGAAAGTAGTTCCTAAGTTAGGGAAGTGAGTTCTCTAGAGGCTACAAAGACAGGAAGACCCTAGAATTTTTGAGCTCCCACATAGTGTCTAGGAATTGCCTGGCTGAATGTCTTGTTAATAATAGATTGAGAAGCCACTACCTGTCTGGGGCCACTCTAAAATTAGTATTGATAAATCTATTTAAATGCTTCAGAAGAGAAGCGAGTGCAAAGTATTATTATTTTATGGCTACAGTCAATAACCTGGTGTTTTTCTCTTTGTGGTTTCTGATTTCTTTGAAATCCCATGAGAATAAGAAATCGCTCAGGTGATCAGATCTTCAACCCTTCCTTTATTGCCATAGCAACCAAATCGGTCTTTACTACTCAAGTTAGTTAATTAATCCTGGTCCTTGATTTATGTTGTTTGACAGCAGCTATCCCTAAAGATTACTGGCTCTTTGTTCTTCTATAGCCAATAAGTGCCACTATTAGGAGACAGTACTCCAGATAAAATACACACTGAGTTATCTGAAGGACTCCTTCAGTATGTGAGTCTGAGATCTCATTTCAGGATAATTAGCCTGAATATGGTAAGACCATGTTTCCTCCCATTGTATGTTATTAAGAAAAGAAACAAGTGCACAATTTCCAGTTCTCTGGAAATAGGTCATATACTTTGTTTCTGTAGTGACTAAATGTTAAAAACCCAAATTATGGTATTAGGTTTGACTAAACACTGTCTTTTTCCCTGCTATTTGAATTTATTTGCAGTCAGTTTTTCAAATGTTACAGAAATAAAAATCATAATTAGTTACATATTTAGTTAATACCCTTAATTTAACAGAATTAAATAATTGCGGATTTGGACTTTTTTACATTTTTTGTAGCAGTTTGATATTAAAACATAGGCTGGGTTTGGTTTTTTTTTTTACATGCACTCTTTCATATGGAGTGAACTACTACAATTCACCCAAAATTCAGTATTAATAATCTTTAGCAACTTTAGGTTATGAGTTTATCTTCAATTTTATTTGACTTCCGTTTTGGTTTAGTTAACTACTTTTGCTTTGTTATTCCCTGTCAAATATGAAATGATGATGATCATTTGCCCTTTTATATAAGGTGTGTTTGCTAGCATAGGTCCCTTATATTCATTAATTTGTATAAAAATTACCACTGGAAAGATTTAATTGGACCCAAAATATCACTTCTAACTTGATCTAATCCATATGTTCTCACTTGTGTTTCTGTTCTGTACTGGAGATATTTTTTTTTAATTTATCTTTATAGTTGAAAGTATTACAGATATCCTCTTTTTTCCCCCATTGATCCCCTCCACCCCGCATCCAACCCCCCTTCCAAGCCTTCACCACACTATTGTCTGTGTCCATGGGTTGTGCATATATGCATATAAGTTCTTTGATTAATCTCTCCCCACCCACTTCCCCACCCCTACCTTCCCACTGAGATTCATCAGTCTGTTCCATGCTTCTGTGTCTCCAGATCTATTTTGTTCTTCAGTCTGTTTTGTTTATTAGATTCCACATATGAGTGAGATTATGTAAAAGTGAATCAGGAAGAATCAGAAAACCTGAATATGCCAATAATAAGTAGTGAAATCGAAGCAGTAATTTAAAAAAAACACCAAACAAACAAACAAAAAAAACTCCCAGCAAACAAAAGCCCTGGTCTGGATGGCTTCACAAGGGAGTTTTCTAATTCTTTAAGTTGTAGACTTAGATAGTTTACTAAAAATTTTTCTTGCTTTTTCAGGTAGGCCTGTAGTACTATGATTTTCTCTCTTAGGACTGTTTTTGCTGTGTCCCATAGATTTTGAGTTGTTATGTATTCATTTTCATTTGTTTCCAGGAAGTTTTTGATTTCTTTCTTGATCCTATTGGTAACCCATTCATTATTTAATAACATGCTATTTAGCCTCTATGTGTATGAATGTTTTTGAGTGTTTTTACTGTAGTTGATTTCTAATTTCATGCCCTTGTGACCTGAGATGCTTGATATGATTTCAATTTTCTTGAACTTGTAGAGACTTGTTATGTGTCCTAATATGTGGTCTATCTTTGAGCATGACCCATGTGCACTTGAGAGGAGTGTATATTCTGCATCTTTGGGGTGAAATGTTCTGTAAATATCAATTAAATCTATTTGATCTAGTGTGCCATTTAGAGTCACTGTTACTGTGTTTACTTTTTGTCTGGAAGACCTATCCAGAGAAGTCAGAGGAATTAAAGTTGATGACTGTATTGCTGTTGATTTCTCCCTTAAAGTATGTAAAGTTATTATTGATAGGTCCTTATTTATTGCCATTTTAATTCTTTATGCCTTTATTTCTCTCTCTGTTTCTTCTTATTATTACAGCAGTCCCTTTAACATTTCTTGCAGTGCTTCTATTTCTACTTCTAATTACAGCAGTCCCTTTAACATTTCCTGCAATGCTGATTTGGTGATGATAAACTCCTTTAGCCTTTTTTTTGCCTGGGAAGCTCTTTATTTCACCATATATTTTGAATGATAGCCTTGCTGGAGAGAGTAGTCTTAGTTTCAGATGCTTGTTTTACATTACCTTGAATACTTCATGCCATTCCCTTCTGGCCTGTAGAGTTTCTGGTGAGAAGTCAGCTGACAGCCTTCTGGGAGCTCCTTTGTAGGTAACAGATTGCTTTTCTCCTGCTGCCTTTAAGATTCTCTGTTTGTCTTGAATTTTTGGCATTTTAATTATATGTATCTGGGTGTGGTCCTCTTTGGGTTCTTCTTGCTTGGGACTCTTTGTGCCTCTTGAACTTGTGTGACTTTTTCTTTGACCAGGTTAGGGATGTTTTCTGCCGTTATTTCTTCAAACAGGTTCTCTAACCCTTGCTTACTTTTTAGATCTTCTGGCACTCCTATCATGTGAATATTATTATGGTGTATGTTGTCCCACAGCTTCCTTAGACTATCTTCCTGTTTTTCAATTGTTTTTTCTTTTTGGATCTCTGAATGAGTGATTTTTTGTACACTGTCTTCTAATTCGCTGATCTGATCTTTAGCTTCCTCTAATCTACTGTTTATTCCTTCTATTGTATTCTTTATTTCTGTTGTCATTCTTCATTTCTGACTGGTCAGTTTTCATAGTTTCCATATCTTTTTTTCATGGTGTTGAGCATCCTTACAATCAGTAATCTGGACTCTATATCTGATAGATTGCTAATCTCCATTTCATTTAGCTGTTTTTCTGGAGACTTCTCTTGTTCTTTCATTTGGAGTGTGTTTTTTTGTCTCCCCATTTTGGCTGCCTATTTGGGTTTGTGTCTATGTATTAGGTAGATCTGCTAGGACTCTCAGTCTTTTTGGAAGGTTTCTGGTGCAGGCCAATGTCAGAGGCTGTCTATGACTGGCCTTGAGTACCCTGTTTGGAGCTATCAACAACCCACGGCTTGAGGTCCCCTCTGTTGGGGCTAGGTGAATTTCAATAGGACCAAGGTGCACATCAAAGTCTCCTTTTCCTAGGCCTGGATCCATAAGCAGATCAGGCAAAGCCTCAAAGCACTCTGAGGTCTTTCTCTGCCTTCAGGCTAATTAATCTGATTCTCTTCATGAGCCTCAGGCTGTAGATACTCCAAGGGGTAGGGTGAGAGGTTTTCCAGCAGGTTGGGGCAGTTGCTTCCGCCTCAGGCAAGAGCTGCTTGGAATGTAAATGTCTTCCTGTAAAAGATGTCCTTTGCAGTATGGAGGAATAACTGAGCACAGGAATACAGAGGGGTGCCCTCTGAGCTCTATCTCCAGAGCCCACAACCTAGATTCTCCTCACACAGTTCCAGTTTACTCTGCCCTCTCTCTGCTGGAGCCCATGGTGAGTGGCTACTCATGAAACTTTGTGCTTTGGCTCTTTAAGACGGTGCCTGCATTTCCAGCCATTTCTCTCTGACAGACAGAAACCTGGCTGCTTTTCAGAGCCAGATGTTTGGGCACCTTTCTCAGTTCTGGTGCCCTTGACTGGGAAGCCCAGCCTGGGGTTTAGGCCCCAGAGTCCTCAGTGTGAACCCCTCACAGCTGGGATGTCCCTCTCGACTTTCAGCTGCTGCCTGTGGGAGCCCAGCCAGCCCTCTCGCAGTTCTGTACTTCCTACCAGTCTCTATTAGGTCTCCACTTTTCCTCGTTGGTTATGAGGGTGCTGTCCAGCTCGTCTTCAGGTGAAGTTGATTATTCAGGATAGTTTTTCTGTATTTTAGTTGTAATTCCAATTTGGTCCTGGGAGAGTGTCATTGTAGCTTCCACTTAGTCCACCACCATCTTTAATCTCCTGGAGATTTGTTACTGTATCACTCTTTTGAGTCCTGATTCATAAACTACTTCATCACTGAGCTTATAAGAAAAAAAAGTAAATCACTGACCTACTCGAAAACACCCTTTTTGAACATTTCCCTAGTTCATTAATTCCCTTTGGGTCTGGCATATTTTTGTTTCTGTGTAGTTTATGACTATATAAATTATGACTCCAAATCCCAATTCTCACCATAGCCTTGTCAACAACAGCATGAGGGTTATCACATCACACCAAAGATCTGCATCCCCAATCAGCACCAACACATTAGGCTTGTTCAATTTGCATATCTAGAAAACCTACAGCCAGATTGGCAGAAGTAGCAGACTACCCACAGTGTGCACTTATCATATCTGGGAATGAATCACAGTTTGTTAATTTGCACATGGCCAGTTATAACGTGGGTGTTGTAAAACAGAACCCCTCAGGAAGCCAGAATTTGCCACTACAAAGAATAAGAACTATGAGGTTCTGTATCTTCCTGCTTTCTTTTCTCCTGTCTAGCTTGATTGAAAGTCTCTGGCTGAAGTCTTCAGACCATTTTTACCCAACTGTAGAGTCTTCATATCTATAGGGCGATTCATGGACTGTCACAGGTACCCACCTAAGGATGAAGGTGTTCTGATCTTTAGTCCTACCCCAAATTAATATTTTTATGCAAGGTATGTGTTAATAGGAAAGGTTGGATAGACTAAATCATTTCATATTGGATAGTTTTTTTCATAGGTTAAATAATTTTATAATCAATATAAGAACACTGCCAAGGCTACCAGATTCCACCAATACCAGTGAAGTAAACATGGTAATATCTACTATAGATCTCAGATATACGTCCTCAGTTTTGACAATGTGTTACCAATGAACAAAATCTTTTTATGGTTGGGGAGAAGCTGTAGGGATAATGGTAGGGGAGATTGAAGTCATACGAGTTTGAAATCATTTAGCTACACTCATACCAAAAACATAAATGGAGTGAAGGCAATGAGGCTTTGCTGACTGATTCTGTTCTGTTGTCATGGCCCAGAATCTTTTCACCCGTGATAGCATTTTTTCCATCAATTGACAGTTGTGATAACACCCATTTCCTGTCACTGCCTTAGACGGCTTTGTGGTAGAGGAAGAATGCAGTTGTGTAGAATGTACAGTTCCCCTGGGAGCTACTTTTCCTTCCCGGACATATGACCCTTCCTGGAAGCAGAGCCAGCAGGCATTAGCTAATAATAGCTTACATTATTATAGCCTGGTTTGGCTTGGCCTTTCCTTGAGGATAACCACAATAACACTCCCAGCTCTAACCTGAATAATCCTGTGCTTTTCAGGGGGTGACTTGTCCTCACCAAACTTTAATTCCTGAGGCTGTTGGAGGGTCAGAATAAGCAGAGGAAAGAATATCACTGGAACTTGGAATTACACAGAGTTGAGTTTGATTCTTGCCTTTGCCATATACCACTTGTGAGACTTACCTGAATTTTGTTTTTTTACCTATAAAATGGTGACACTAATATTCATTCTCCACTTCATAGTGAGACAGTAATGGAAAGTTCATAGCCTAGTATGTGTTATTTATTTGTTGCTTAATATAGATTTCTTCCCTTTTCTAAAAATTCTCAAGTGACATACAACTTTATATAGATAGGTTGGTAGAATTGGGAAATATTTGTAGAAGGAAATGACTTTGAACGTATTGAAAATTATGTGAGTGAGAGCATAAGCCAGATATTTTCAATTCACTAAAATTCTCCAAAGTTATGGTGCATGTGATATAGTAGGACACATTTTAGAAAAAAAAAAAAAAAAGGGCAACCAAAGCAGAGGAATTTGGCTGCAGTCCAAAAGAAGCTCTATCCAGGGAGCACTATTTTGCAGTGACATTTCTTTTTAATTTAATTTTTAATTTTTATTTATTTATATTTTTGTTAATACCCATGAATATTTTTTCCATTGATTTTTTATTTTTAGAGAGAGTACAAAGGAGGGAAGGAGGTGGGGGGAGAGAGAGAGAGAGAGAGAGAGAGAGAGAGAGAGAGAGAGAGAGAGAGAGACATTGGCGTGAGAGAGACACATCAATTGGTTGCGTCCCACACACCCCTTGACCCGGCCTGGATCAAACCTGCAACCCAGGTACGTGCCCTTGACAAGGAATCAAACCGGAGATCCTTTAGATGCTCTAACCTCCGAGCCACACCTGCCAGGGCCGCAGTGGCATTTTGATAAATAAATCCTTGGGGGAAATGTGTCTGAGGATTGAGTCACCTCTTCTTCTTACTCTAAAGGTAGTGGTAGCACACTGTCATCTCCACGCTTTCTGAAGAGGGAGAAAATGAGGGAAAAGGGATCAGCTGCTGAGTACCTCATCTACCCCCAGAGAGTTATAGGATGCATAGCTCAGTGAGAAAAGTCTGGCTGCTGGTGGTCAAATTCCCTGAGCCTCTGACTCAGGAAACCCAGAGAGTCAGCTCCACCTTTGCTGAGCATGGATTTGAAATGGGGGACTGTCTTCGCATAACCCTGAGATGACAGACTCAGCCACAGGGCTTCTTTCTACAAATCCTAATCTACTCTTCTGTCTGTTGTGAGAGATTTCTAACTAACACCTAAAAAAAATTCAGGGATTAAAAAATTGTAATAGTTGATGACATGACAAATGCCTGTAGTAAGTTCTTATTAAGAGAAGAAAAACTTTCAACTGGAAATATCATTGTATGCTGGTTTGAGAGTTTTTAAATAATACATCCTTCAAATTTCCAGGTAGTTTTGTTTTTGTTTTTGTTTTTGTTATGGCTTTCGCAACTATCCCTTCACTTTCACCCTCCTCTGATCCCTTCCCCAGATATAACTAGTAAGGATCAATTTTTTTTCCCTTCTGGGCATAGACTAACCTTAGCATCTCTGAATTTATCCCTCAGCTGTAAGGAAAAGCTTGCGTAAAGGACAGTGACTCTAACGGTGCCTGGGGAGTTATGCTCCCCTCTACTTGCCCTAGCGCATGTAGCCATAAACATGTACAGATGAACACGTGGTTTTTAAGCACAGCAGGACCACAGAGGGAGACTTTTCTCCCCATTAATATTTTCAAAGAGCAAACCAAATGTCTTCTCCAAGGGCTTTAACTCCTACGAGCATCTTTTAGGAGTTTCACCTAGGAGCTATTACTCAAAAAAACACTCTGCGTTTGTTTTGCCATCAAATGCTGCTTGTTAAGTGAATCTTGGGCTAGCTGCTTGTTTGTGGCCTTTTCTCTCGGAAATTGAAACTGGCATGCATGTCGTCTGGCAAGCCTGCACGTTCAGTATTTGCACCACTGTTCTTGTTGAAGTGTCTCCTTTTGAGGAATCTTTGGAATGCACTTGGAGAAAGTAGAGAGGAACTCCAAGACAAGCAGGGATGGGATCTTTCTCCCAAAGGAAAGGATCGGAGTTTCTTACTGATTTGATCTGAGGACTTTTCATAATTTTGCATTAGATAATCAACCACTGGGTTCTTGAGCCTTGACTTGCATAAAGGCACATGTAAGCTTTGCTCTTTCTGGAGCCTGCCGTGTCTTCCAGGGTTGTATGAAGTCGACTATACCAAGCATCCTGTGTGACCTTTTGGTTGAAATGCCTGCCCATTTGCTGATACCAATTAGTCATAGCATGAAAAGAGAAATTTCAATGGGTACTCAAGGGATTTATTGAATCACATAAAGTAAGTTAAGAAGAGAAGGGATTAAGGTATATAAAGGTATATTTTTTTAAAAAAAAAAGATCCTCTCATATTACATTCTTTCTGGTAATTTTGAGAGTCTAAAAGAGTTGAAAAGTATGCTGATATGCCAACACCAGTTAGCATATTTTCAAAATGATTTCTTGAATATCAAAATCTTTGCTAAAACAAGGCACATTTTTCTAAAAGTATATGTGTTTTAAGCTGTTGGAGCTTTTGTTGTTGCCATAAATGATTATCCTTAAATTCACAAGATTGTTTTTATAACCGCAACTCTGAAGAACCCTCAGGCTGTCTTGCCAGGCTCAGTTTTGAAATTCCAAACTGGATTGTGAAGACATTTAGGAAATGGGGAGATAAATAATTGTGTATAACTAGAAGAATGCTGTATCTAAAAAGGCTTAAATTCCCATAGGAAAGAAAGTCTTGCTTTTGTACAGAAAAGGATTAATATTGGAGGACAGAACTGTTAATAGCTGCTTCTCTTTAATGTTAAAACACCGAAATGTACTGATAAATGAGCTACTTTCAAGCCAGTCCAAATCATAAGTAGAATTGGAGCCCTGTGGTTTTGTGTCCCAGTAGTTAGCACAGTGCTTGGCATAGAGTACATTCTCAATATTTGTTTGAAGTGAGCGAAAAAAGGGAAGGATCGAGGGGAAAAGGAAAGAATGTGAGAAAAGGATTGAGGGAAGGAAGGAAAAAAGAAAGAAGTTAAGGGAGAAAGAAGAGTAAAATAAATGAAAATAGAAGGGAGTTTGTTTTGTTAACACACACACACACACACACACACACACACACACACACACACACGAGAAATGAAGGGACTAGGTCCTACAGTTGCTGACAGACCTGGAACCAGAATTCAGGTCTTTGTAATATATCTCCCTTTTGTCCATCTGCTTCACAGTGGCAAATCACTTTATAATTATTTTGAAATCTTTGAAAAGAATTATAAAGCATAATGTATAAATTTAAATGTCCTTGGAAAAGAAGCTATATGCCTTTAAATTGAGCTATTTAAGTTTAAGGGAGCCAAATAAAGATCTTAAAAGGCCCCAGGAAGGTTATATTTTATAGAAGTAAGGAAAAAAATGTTGAGAACCTCTGAAGAAAAATTCTTCAAATTGTTTCTCTGGTATTTCCTTAAAATATTTTCATTTTACAACAAAATAATGTACTGGCAGGCTCATATCTCACATTCCCATCCAAATTTGGACTTCTTTACACTCCTTAACTTACTTCTTTCTTTCCTCATTTGTACTTTCTATATTTTTCTTTTTTCTTCTTACCTGTTCTCCCTGGTTTCTGACTCTGCTTGCTTTCATTTATCTTGATATTTACTCTCACATATTTGTGTTTTTTCTTTGACATCATTCAGCTCTACCTTTGCTTTTTTCTTAACCTCTTTTTTTCAGCTGGTACTTTTTACTGATGTATTTGTCCGCTGTTCTTTCTCCTGGTGGGCATTGCTCTCTCCCCTACCCCCTTTAGCTGTCCTTCTTCCATTCTCTCCCCTTCCCACCCACTCTTTCCTCTTCCATTCTCCAAGGTTTGCTAATGGCAGACTGTCATTGGAAATCTGTTATAGTACTTAGCTGTTTCTTCATTTTGAAACTTAATGTACCAAGAAACAGCTGTTATTGCTGTTTAATTTTTCCTGGTGAACATTTTCCCACAAAACAAAATGCTACTGGATGATATTCATAATGTTGGAAGGTAGTTTGCTTGGGCTTGACTCCACATTTTAGGATCTGGATTTCTGATCACTCTCCTCTCAAAATCTTCACTGCATTACTCAATGGTAGTTTTCCCAGGGACTATATCATTTTCTTTACCAAAAGGTAGTGGGCAAAGAAAAATATTTATATAATTTTAAGTTTTATTTATTAAGGTATCTTATACAATAAAATTTGCCCATTCTGCTGTGGTCATTGTGGTTCAGTGATTAGACTGTTGATGGGCCAAAGGGTTGCGGGTTCAATTCCCAGTCAGGGCACTTGCTGGGTGGGTTGTGTGCTTACCCCTAACAGGGGGCATGAAAGAGACAGCCAGTCGATGTTTCTATCTCTCCCTTGCCCTTCCTCGCTCTCTAAAAATCAGTGAAAACATTTTAGAACTCACCCATTTTAAGATTGTAAGGCTTGATTTATAGTCCATCTTTCCCTCTACCACTGATCTGCTGGTTATCACTGTGGTTTTGCCTTTGTGCAGGCTTGAATTTTTATTTGTCCTGGATAAATTCTTAGGAATGGAATTGCTCAGTTATGTGTTAAGTATATCTTTAATTTTGTGAGATATTGCCATACTCTTTCCCAAGTATCGGTACCATTTTCATCCTTACCAGCAACGTATGAGAGTTCTACTTACTCTACATGCTTGTCAACACTTGATATTCTCAGTCTTTTCAACTGTAGCCAATATAGTAGGTATGTAGTCATATCTAACTGTGGTTTTAATAACTAGTGATGTTGAATATATTTTCATGTACTTATTGCCCATTTGTATCTCTTTTGTGAAATGTCTGTTCAAATATTTTGCTCATTTTTAATTGGATTGTCTGTCTTCAATTCTTTATATATTCTGAATACAAGTTATTTGTTGGACATATGTTTTACAAATATTTTCTCTCAGCCTATTGGTTATATTTGTTCTTAACTGTATATTTCAAATTTAAAAGGTTTTAGCTTTGATGAAGTCCATTTTAGCAATTCTTTTTTGTATTTATAATTTGTGTTTAAGAAATCTTTACTTAATGTCACAAATTTTTTCTTTTGTATTTTCTTCTAAAATTTTAGTTCTTATATTTATGTCCACAAACCATTTAGATTGAATTTTTAAATGTAATAGGCAGTTAAGGTAGTCAACGTTCTTTTGTGTTTTTTCCATGTAGATATATAGTTGATATAGCACCATTTGTTGAAAAGTATTTTTTCCCCCATTGAATTACCTTGGCGAATTATATTAATTGCCTTGAATTCCTGGGATAAACCCCACTTGGTCATGATATATTGTACTAATTACATATTTTGGATTTAATTTCTTAATGTTTTGTTAAGAATAGTGTTCTCTTAGCTTTTGGGTTTATTGGTCTTTTGTTCTCTTTTCATGTGATATCTGGACTTATTTAGCATCAGGGTATTACTAGTTTCAAAATAAGCTGAATGTATTCTTTCTTCCTCTATTTTTGAAGGAATTAGTTAAGGTTGGCATTATTTCTATATTTGTGTTCAAAATGCAGAGATAAACTCAAAGAGAATGATATACTGAGTGCAGATACTCACAGACACCCTTCAACCCTTTTCATCTCTGGGCTTGGTCTAGATTCCTTGGCCTAAAGTGTCATGTAGGGAAGTTGCTACCTTGATTTCCCCAATTTATCAAAAGTGAAAATTCAAATTTTGCTACCTATGATAAACTTTTTACAGATTTGGGAGTAAAGTCAAAACTTTGAGTAGCCATTTTCTAAACAGTCCTCTCGAGTTTGGTAGAGTAAGTATATCTTGTAATGGGCTTTGTTTCTGCCGTCCACACTTATCCTCAGGAAGATTTGGCTCAGGTTGGTTAATAAGTACCTTCAAGAAACTAACACTTGTCCAGATGTGAGGTTAAAAATGGCTTTTGCCCTCAGGGAGCTTCTATCCTTCCCTTGGTTGCTAATAGACTGTTCTTATTTGCTTGTTTACCATGCTGAGTAACACATTACAGCTTTTACCACACTCCACCAATTACCTTGAATGTATTTGTGTCCTTTTGTAGAGAGTTTAGGAGATGATGATGTTTACCTTACCGTGGATTTCAAAAGCATACTTGTGTACAAACCCCCCCCCACACATACATACACACATACATATGGCTCATCATAAATTTAATCAAATTTCTATTATTGTCTTTTCATATGTGTTTTGTTTATTTAAACAGCAGTATTGATTGTGTGATTTTAATGCAGTTAGAAAAAAAATAATGTATTTTCTCTACTCTCTCACATGGTAATCTTATTTGCCACTGATGACTAGAGCAGATGAAGTAAATGCTTTGTAACATTTGATAAATACATTATATCTACCGTGAGCTGTAACTAGAGACTTGAAAGCAGTGCTCCCTAGTGAAATGAAATCAGGTTATTGTTCTCATAAATTACTTCTCTTCCTTAGGCTTCTGAGCAGGAGTCATTGCTGCTGTGCCTAGAATGTCTATATCTCTGGTACTAATGAAACTCTTGTAAATTTGGAATAACACTCATTATTTTTAACAAAATGGAAATTGGGAATTTGTTATCCAAATGATTTAATTTTACATTGATTGTCACATACCTGCTGATGGTCTATGACAACAAAGGTATACCTTTTCTTCTTTGATGAGAGCAGAGTATATCTTTATATTCAGTTATTTTAAAGCATGCTGCTGGAAATTTGAACTTCTCCGTTTTCTGTATTCAGTAGTCCAGATTGGGTTAGAGGCTGCTGCTTCTCACGGTTTGTAGTGGCTCAGCTGCAGAGTTCTGTGTACTCTGGCTGCTTAGTGAATTTTTATTAAATGATTTAGACATTAAAAACCTGAAATCCACTGGATTTTTACTAACAAAATCCCCAAAGTGACAATAATAATGAGGAAAAAAAGTGAAGGACACTCTACAATGATACAATAACATATATTTATTTCCAAATGAGTTAAAATGCCAACATTTATATGCACATTGACCTTTGGAATGGAAATATTGTATCTCTGCTCTTTAAACAGTACCACTAGGAAGCCAAAAGTGATGAATACGCACAATAATGAATACACTCTATCTATAAAAAGTACTCTTTAAAGCATTAATGTTAATCAGGTAGTGCTGAAATAGAATTAAATGAAGAAGAATTTTTGTTTTATCCTTAAAGTGAACCCAACTCTTACCCAGGCACCCTTAATTACAACTTAATGGACACATTTAGAGAGAAGAAATGAGTGTCACCAACCCCGAAGACCAGATGATGTTGAAGTGTGTTTTAAAGTATAACTATAAGTTTTGATAATCTTAGTTTTATTATTCTGGGATTTTCACCTGTCCTGCAGAGGTATAATAATTTACAACAGAGACAGATTAGAAGGTTATATGGTAGTTTGAGATCTAATGTTCCTTAAATTCTCAATTTTATGTCAGTTACTGATTATCCACAGGGATGGAGAGAAGCTGGATTATACCATTCAAAGCAGCTGATAAGTCTAAAATCAATTGCATTTGCCTAGGAGATGCAGTAAAAGAGCTCAATTAAAGTACATTCAGGCATGCACATGCAGACACTCAAAACCTCTGGGCCTCACCTTGACTTTGGCTTTTCCCCAGTTCTTTCTGGTAGTTGATGGTCCAGTGTATTGAAGAGAAGTTTAGATTCTTCTTTTCTTTAAATATATCACATATGACTTGCTTATTGAGTCTTTTTCCAATCATGGTGAAGACTTTGCAGTAGTCTATCTGTCATACCACTGGTACTGAATAAAACTCACTTCAGATCAGGTAGCTAGTGTGGAGGCAGAAGTAAAAACATTCCATTACCAATTGTGTGTCTTGACTTTCATTTCTCTTCTTTGTACATCACTTAATACTTCTTAACAGGGTATGGATGATAATACTTGCCTTGCCAATGCCACATGTTTTAATGAAAGTTAAATAAAATAGTTAACATATGCGTTTTTTAAATTTCAGCACTTTAAAAAACATGATACATAAAGTTTTTACTTGCTTTTCAAGATAAAGGGTTTTGTATTTTTATTATATTTTATTATTATTTTTGTAACCCTCACCCAAGGATATTTTTTCCATTACTTTTCATATTTTCAGAGAGAGTGGAAGTGAGAGAGAGAAACACTGATTTGAAAGAGACATATCAGTTGGTTGCCTCCTGCATGTGTCCTGACCAAGGCAGGGGATCAAGCTTACAACCTGAGGCACATGCCCTTGGCTGGAGTCGAACCTGAGACCCTTCAGTCCACGGGCCAAATTGGCTCAGGCTGTATCTTTATTTTTATTATTATTTTTAATCCTCACCCCAAGGATATGTTGTTAGAGAAATAGCGATCGGTTGCCTCCCTCCCGCATCAGCCCCAACGGGAATCTAACCCGCCACCTTTCTTGGTGTAGGGGACAATGCACCAACCAACTAAGCCACCTGGCCAGGGCAAAGGTTCTGTATTTTTAGATGAAAAGCACTGCATGAGTTTAAATGCATATCATCACATACTTCAAGGCTTACAATAAAAATACTAGGTAAGCCTAAAATTGATGTGACTTAATCTTTCTTAATTATCCTGATGCTGATTTTTTTCTGTACTCATGTAGTGCCTACTTAGATATTTTACTTGAATAATTAAACTAGTCTTGTCTTAAGCTATAACAACAATGTCATCACTTAAATATTTCCTCCAGTAAAGCCAGTGAAAATGTATTCTCTTACATGGAAGATGACCCATCTCCCAGGATAAAGCCAGAAAAAGAATGGCCTTGTGTGTTCCTCTGCCCGGTGAAATAGATGAGTAAAATGAGCAGGCTTCTCTATCCTAAGCGTCCACGAAAAGCTTTTGAAAGGTCAGACTTCCAGGGGGACGTATTGTTGCTGGCATCTTAGCTTTCCCCAGGATGCCTTTGGCAGACCGATTTTTGCCTTTCTGCAGAGTGGCAATAAGGTTACACTCTCTGGGGAGAGCAAACTGGGACAGATGGACAAAGCCAAAGGATGGATCATAAGGATAAAGAACGGGGCCAGTGAGGCAAGGGGTGGACATTATAAAGAGAAAGGGACTGAGATGTTCTGCATCACAATTTGATGGCCTTTCCAATTAATCAAATCCATGGGTATCTCTGTTTTTAACTTCTACAAACACGCAATTCACTGTGCTTATTTATTCCTGCTGCTGTTCCTTTAGCTGGAATTAGTCTTCAACATCTTAACTCAGTATTTGAAGGGGATACTTAAAGAGGTGGCAGAAGAGGAATGTGTGTGAGACATCGTGTCTGTGTATCATCATAATGGGTGACATCTAAGCCCAGTGCAAGTCCCCTGTCACCCCACACTCCCAACAGACATGTGAGACAACTCTGGTATTTGTAAAGAAATAGAGGAGCATCTCCCTCACCACTCACCTTTAGATGTTAAGACGTTATTTTAATATTGGCAATTGTGGTTTTACATTTGCATTAATCAAAATGTAAGAGCCCTTCCTCTTCTCTAAATTGAAGGCTGTATTTCTGAATTTGACAATTCATTTCAAAACCTGGGTTAACTGGCTTAATGTAAGAGTTTCTCTTATAGGACAAATATTATAGAAGTTAAAGTATTAACTTCTATTAGTACTCCATAACCTAGGCTGGCTAAAGATTGCTTTTTGGAACAATTCTGTCTATTTATTTATTTTTTCTATGAAGATTTTTCTGGATTAAATCTCAGAAATCTTGTGGATTGCCTCACTTCTCTCTGCAGCCTGTTGTGAACCTGGACCAGCTAGTGACATTCTATTGACCTCTTTAAGCTTTCTGTTTTCAGCTTGATGTAGTTGTATGTAGGAATTTTCTATAGAAAGCTTTTGTTCCTTTCATATGCAGGGGTCCTCTTGGGACTCCGTGATGTCCATGTTCATTCATTTCATGACCTTAATCCAAAAGTATTTCTTAAGCCCATCTATTTTCAAGAGAGAGCAACACACACACACACACACACACACACACCCCACACATTTTCTGTAGTGTTATGCTTCTGCTTTCTGTAGTTTTATTACTAGGCTTAGATAGGTTTTCCCCCAAAAAACAAAATTTAACAAGAATGTCTTAGTATACTTGAATCTTTAGGAATATTAGTGAAAGATATGACTTCATAAAGCTAAAAACAAGCAAAGGGAAATAAAACCTATTTGGTTAACTCTATGAGACTTACTGGGAAGATAGCATTAGCAGTGGAGACACATGCTAATAGGACATGTAAATAATTAAACTACCATTATAATAACATGCTTGGTTATAAACAGCTTTACATGCATTCAAAATGTACTACTTTACTTTAATCTTCTGAATAGCACATTTTGGTACAAAATGATCTGGTCAATGGTTTATAAATAGTGCAAGTATTTGGTATAGCTGCATTTTATGAACAGCTTTCTCTCTTTTGCTAGGAATGTAATAGGTATAATGGAGGTTGTTTCTCAAAAAAGATGATCAGTTATTATAAATCTTGATCTTTGTAAATCAAAAAGCTTGGAAAGAAATTTACTTTTAATAAAATCATGATGCCATTTGATGTTTTTTTCCCATTGCTAACCACCCAATGTCTTAGTTGCTTCAGAAGAGAACAAGTGTTTTTTGTTCATAAGATTCCACATATGAGTAAGATCATGTGACACTTGTCTTTCTCTAACTGACTTATTGTCCATAGCATAATACTCTCCAGGCCCCACCATGCTGCCTCAAATGGTATGGGGCTCTTCTTTTTTATAGCTGCATAGTATTCCATGGTGTAAATGTTTGAGAAGATACTTGATATTATTTAAGTCTTCCTAAACTTGTAGAGATTTGTTTTGTGTCCTAACATGTGGTCTGTCTTTGAGAATGTCCCATGTGTGCTTGAGGAGAATGCATATTCTGCAGCTTTGGGGTGAAATGTTCTGTAAATGTCAATTAAATCCATCTGATCTAGTGTATCATTTAGAGTCATTGTTTCCTTGCTGATTTTTTGCCTGGAAGATCTATCCAGTAAAGTCAGTAGGGTTGTAAACTCCCCTACTATGACTGTATTGCTGTCACTCTCTCCATTAAAGTCCTCCAGAAGTTTGTTTGTTTGTTTTTCCAGCCTGTGGGAGACTTATTCTGAGGTGGGTCTCTTTTAGACAGCATTTATTTGGGTCTTGTTTTTTAATCCATTCAGCTACCCTGTGTCTAGTGATTGGAGCATTTAATCCATTTATATTTAAGGTTATTATAATTATTATTATTTTTTTAATTTTTAAATTTTATTTTTGTTTAAAATATTACAGATGTCCCTTTTTCTCCCCAGTGACCCATTCCACCCCATCCCATTCCCTTCCCCAGTCCCTCTCCCCACCATTGTCCGTATCCATGAGTTCTGCATATATGCATATAAATTCTTTGGTTACTCTCTCCCCCTCTACCCACCCACCCTCCTCCATCCCTCTGACATTTGTCAGTCTCATCGATGCTTCCGTGTCATTGAATCTATTCTGTTCATCAGTTTATTAAGTTCTTTAGATTCCACGTATAAGCGAGATCATGTGATGTTTGCCTTTCTCTGCCTGGCTTATTTCACTTAGCATAATTTTCTCCAGGTCCATACATACAATCCCAAAGGGTACAAGATTCTTCTTTACAGCTGTGTAGTATTCCATGGTGTAAATGTCCCACAGCTTTTTTATCCACTCATCTACTGATGGGCTCTTGGGCTGTTTCCAGATCTTAGCTGTTGTGAACTGTGCTGCTATGAACACCGAGGTACATATATTCTTTCTGATTAGTGTTTCAGGATTCTTAGGATACTTTCCTGAGAGTGGAATCACTTGGTCAAAGGAGCTCCATTTTTACTTTTTTGAGGAACCTCCATACTGTTTTCCATAGTGGTTGCACCAGCCTGCATTCCCACCAGCAGTGTCCTAGGGTTCCCCTTTCTCCACACCCTCACCAGCACCTGTCATTTGTTGATTTGTTGATGACAGCCATTCTGACAGGTGTGAAGTGATACCTCATTGTGGTTTTAATTTGCATCTCGCTGATGATTAGCGACGTCAAGCATTTTCTCCTCTGTCTCTTGGCCATCAGTATGTCCTCTTTGGAGAAGTGTCTATTCAGGTCCTTTGCCCATTTCTTAATTGGGCTGTTTGTCTTCCTCTTGCTGAGTACTATGAGTTCTTTGTACACTTTGGAAATTAGCCCCTTATAAGATACATACCTGGAAAATATGTTTTCCCAGACCATGGGGTTCCTATGTATCTTGAGGCTGTTTTCTTTTGCTGTGCAGAAGCTTTTTAGTTTGATGTAGTCCCATACGTTTATTTTTCCTTTTGTTTCTCTTGCCCTAGGAGATGTATCAGTGAAAGTTCCACTACGTGGGATGTCTGTTACTTTACTTCCTATGTTTTCTTCCAGGATTTTTATGGTTTCATGACTTACATTTAAGTCCTTCATCCATTTTGAGTTTATTTTTGTGTATGCTGAAAATTGGTGGTCTAGTTTCATTTTTTTGCATGTACCTTCCATTTTCCCAGCACCACTTATTGAAGAGATTGTCTTTACTCCATTGCCTCCTCAGTCAAATATTAACTGATCTTAATGGTATGGGTCTATTTCTGAGGTCTCTGTTCTGTTCTATTGATCTATATGTCTGTTGTTTTACCAATAATGGGCCATTTTGATTATAAGGACTTTGTAGTACACTTTGATATCTGGGAAAGTGATCCCTCCCACTCTGATCTTTTTTCTCAAGATGGCTGCAGCTATTTGGGATTTTTTTTTGGTTCCATATAAATTTTTGAAATGTTTGTTCTAGATCTGTGAAATATGCTGTTGGTATTTTATTAGGAATTGCATTGAATTTATAAATTGCTTTGGGTACTATGGACATTTTAATGATATTAATTCTTCCAATCCATGAGCATGGTATAGTCTTCCACTTGTTTACATCTTCCTCTATTTCTTTTTTCAGTGTCACATAGTTTTCCGAGTGCAGGTCATTTACATCCTTGGTTAAGTTTATTCCTAGGTATCTTATTTTTTTAGTTGCAATGGTAAATGGTATTGCTTTTTTAGTTTCTCTCTCTGAAAGTTCAGTGTTGGTGTATAAGAATGCCATTGATTTCCAGATGTTGATTTTGTATCCAGCTACCTTGCCAAGTTCGTTTATCAAATCTAGTAGTACTTTGATGGAGTCTTTAGGGTTTTCTATGTATAGTATCATGTCATCTGCAAATAATGACAGTTTTACTTCCTCCTTTCCAATTTGTATACCTTTTATGTTTTCCTCCTGTCTGATGGCTATAGCGAGGACTTCCAGTACTATGTTGAATAAGTGGTGAAAGTGGACATCCCTATCTTGTTCCGGTTTTTAATGGAAATGGTTTTAGTTTTTGCCCATTGAGTATGATGTTGGCTGTAGGTCTGTCATATATGGCCTTTATTAGGTTGAGGTATGATCCCTCTTTTCCCACTTTGTTGAGTTTTTATCAGAAATGGGTGCTGGATTTTGTCTAATGCTTTTTCTGCGTCTATTGATACGATCATATGATTTTTGTCCTTCATTTTGTTTATGTGATGTATCACATTTATTGATTTGCGGATGTCGTACCAGCCTTGCATCCCTGGAATAAATCCCACTTGCTCATGATGTATGATCTTTTTAATGTATTGCTGGATCCGGTTTGCTAGTATTTTAGTGAGGAATTTAGCATCTATGCTCATCAGGGACATTGGCATGTAATTTTCTTTCTTTGTAGTATCTTTATCTGGTTTTGGGATTATGTTGATGCTGGCCTCATAAAAAGAGTTTGTCTTGAATTTTCTGGAATACTTTGAATAGGATAGGTGTTAATTCTTCTTTGAATGTTTGGTAAAACTGGCCTGTAAATCCTTCTGTTCCAGGACTTTTGTTTGCTGGGAGTTTTTTGATTACTGCTTCAATTTCATTAGTTGTTATCGGCCTGTTCAGGTTTTCTGCCTCTTCTTGATTCAGCTTTGGAAGGTTGTTGCTTCTAAGAATTTGTCCATTTCCCCCAAGTTGTCCAGTTTTTTGGCATATAGTTGCTCATAGTATTTTTTTTATAATCCTTTGTATTTCTGTTGGGTCAGTTGTTATATCGCCTCTTTCATTTGTGATTTTATTTATTTGGGTCCTCTCTCTTTGTTTCATAGTGAGCGTGGCTAAAGGTGTATCCATCTTACTTACTTTTTCAAAGAACCAGCTCTTGGTTTCATTGATTTTTTTGTACTGTGTTTTTAGTCTCTATGTCATTAATTTCTGCTCTGATTTTTATTATTTCCTCCCTTCTACTTTCTCAGGCTTTTTCTTGCTGTTCTCATTCTAGTTGTTTTAGTTGTTGTGTTAGATGGTTCATTAGATCTTTTTCTTGTTTCTTGACATAGGCTTGTAATGCTATGAATTTTCCTCTCAGGGCTGCTTTCGCCATGTCCCATAGATTTTGGGTTGTTGTCTGTTCATTTTAGTTACTTTCCATGAAGTATTTGATTTCTTCCTTGATCTCCTTGGTAACCCATTCATTGTTTAATAACATGCTATTTAGCCTCCATGTGTTTGAATATTTTTGAGTTTTTTAATACTGGTTGATTTCTAGTTTCATGGCATTGTGATCCAAGAAGATGCTTGATATGATTTCAGTCTTCTTATATTTGTGGAGACTTGCCTTGTGCCCTAACATGCGGTCTGTTTTTGAGAATGTTCCATGTGTACTTGAGAAGAATGTGTATTCTGCTGCTTTGGGATGAAATGTTTTGTAACTATCAGTTAAATCCATTAGGTCTAGTGAGTCATTTAAGGTCTGTGTTTCTCTGTTGATTTTTTATCTTGATGATCTGTCCAGTACTGACAGTGGGGTATTAAAGTCCCCCACTATGATTGTGTTGCTGTCAATCTCCCCTTTCAAGTCCCCCAAGAAATTTTTTATATATTTAGGTGCTCCTATATTGGGTGCTTAAATGTTTATAAGGGTTATTTTCTCCTGTTGGGTTGATCCCTTTAGTATTATGTAGTGACCACCTTTGTCTCTTGTTATGGTCTTTATTTTGAAGTCTATTTTGTCAGAAGTAAGAATTGCTACTCCAGCTTTCATTTCCTTTCCATTTGCATGGAATATTTTACTCCATCTCTTCACTTTTAGCCTGTGTGAGTCTTTTGCTCTCAGGTGGGTCTCTTGTAGACAGCATATATTTGGGTCCTGTTTTCTTGTCCATTCAGCTACCCTATGTCTTTTGATTGGTCCATTTATTCCATTTACATTTAAGGTTACTATTGATATCAACTTATTTAATGCCATTTTTCTCCTTTATGCTGATGTACCTTTCTCTCCCTATTCCTTCTTTTTCTTAAAACAGTCCTTTTAGCATTTCTTGCAATGCTGGTTTGGTGGTACTGAATTCCTTTAGCCTTTTTTTTTTTGTCTGGGAAGCTCTTTATTTCACCTTCAATTTTAAATGATATTCTTGCTGGGTAAAGCAATCTTGGTTGCATGTTCTTGCTTTTCATTACTTGCAGAACTTCATGCCACTCCCTTCTGGCCTGAAGAGTTTCTGTTGAGAAATCAGCTGTCAGCCTTATGGGGGTTCCCTTGTAAGTCACTGCTTGTCTCTCTCTTGCAGCCCTTAATATTTTCTCTTTGTCCTTGACACTTGCCATTTTAATTATGATGTGTCTTGGAGTGGGTCTCTTTGGGTCCCTCTTGTTTGGAACCCTCTGTGCTTCCTGAACTTGTGTGGCTTTCTCCTTCGCCAGCCTAGGTAAGTTTTCTATCATTATTTCCTCCACCAAGTTCTCTATCCCTTGCTCTCTTTCCTCCCCCTCTGACACCCCATAATGCTAATGTTGTTTCGCTTCATGTTGTCCCAAAGCTCCCTTAGAATGTCCTCATGCTTTTTAAGTGTTTTTTTCTTTTTGCTGCTCTGATTGAGTGATTTTGTCTACCTTGTCTAAGTCACTAATTCTATCCTCTGCTTCATTGAGCCTGCTTTTAATTCCTTCCAGTGTATTCATGATATCAGGTACAGCATTTTTTATTTCTGTCTGATTTTTGTTTATGTTATGTATCTGTTTTTTCATGTTTTCCCTACCGTCCTCAATCTTATCCTTTATTAGGTTGTTTTTCTCTTTAAGTTCCTTGAACATCATCATCATCAATACTCTGAACTATGTATCAGATAACTTGCTTAACTCCATCTCATCAAAGACTTCTTCTGGCGATGTTTCCTTTTCTTTAATTTGGAGGTTGTTCCTTTGTCTCTCTATTTTGGTAGGTCTTAGTGTTTGTATCCATATATTAGATATATTTGCTGTCTCCCAACCTTGTGGGATGGGATTTTGTCTTGTGGGTCCAGTGGCGCCCAGAGGTGTGTTTTTCTTATACTTATGAGCTCTTTGCTCTAAGCGTGTCCCTCTTGTGGGTGTTCCTTTTGTGGTTTCTTTATGTTCTCCTGTTGTGGTTGGGCCTAGATTGTCGTTGATCAGTACTTGGGAGGACCCTCCTTTCAGGTGGGCTGTGTCTCAGACCCAACCTCGACGTGTAAGCTGTTGTATGGGTGCTGGCAAGGCAGGACAATACACAGCTAAACTTCCAGGAAACAAGAGGTATCTTACAAAATATCTTGAAATACAGTCACAATGAAAACAACCCATATGAAAATAGAGCTGGGAGAGTGAAGGGAGAAAACACACATGCAGAAAAAAAAAGCTTAAAAAAAAGGGAGAGAAAGAAAAGTAACGCTTAGAGATAGAGATATATATTGTTGTTAATAGTGGTGAAAATTTAAAAAATAATAATAAACTAAAATGTAAAAACTAGAGAAGCTACTGGGAGATAACAGAAGCAGAGAAAAGATTCTGAAAGAAGGGCCAGCAAAAAATTAAGGGAGAGAATAGGAATAAGATAATACTTGAAAATGAGAAAACAAAAATACAATAAAGAGAAGAAGAGAAACTAACAATTGAACAAAAAGACAGGAAGACAGAAGGGAGGATAACAAAAGAATGAAAGAAAAGTAGAAAAAGAAAAAAGTTATGCCAATGGATTGAGAGGCAAGAGAGAGAGATAGATATAGCCCAGGCAAGGAGGGAGTCTGGTAAGAGATTTTGTGGAAACTACAAAGAAAAGCAGTAAACTTGGTTATAATGATAAGGTCCCAGTCATTAAGCAGGGAATATCAAGAAAGCCTTGATAGTAGAAGCAAGGATAAAACAAAACAAAGCAAATAACCAAAACAAAACTAAAAACAAGCTAAGCAAGACAAAATTCTTTTATAAAAAAGAGAAAAAAATTTAGTTAAAATTTTGTTATTTAAAAAAAAGTATAAAAAAATTTATTATAAAATGTAAAATAGAAGAAAAAACAAATTTTCTCCCCCTTCTCGTCTTCCTAAGGAAAAAAGAGAAAAAATAAACAAACACACAAACAAAAAACAAAAAAAACAAAACAAAATAAAACCAAACAAAAAAAGCAGAAGAAAAAAAGACAGTGAATCAGATGAGTTTCTTTTGGGCAGCTTGTGTTGTCTGAGTCTCACTGTTTTGTGTTCTGATTTTGGTTCTCCTGGGAGGTACTTGTGTATCACCCAGTGTGAGGAGCCGTCTAGGTTTGACTCTGCTGTCCTTAGGTAGATGGTTGATCTGAGGCTCTCGGTGGACCACCTCCTCTTGTCAGCTATTTTGCAACTTTGTAGTTGCCTGGTCTTGCTCGAGTCTTCTGTAGAGTCTTTAGGTTGCAGGATGGCTAGTGTATCCCAGGGTATCACTCCCCTTACTTAGAGGTTTCCCTGTCAGGCACTCAATCTGTGGGAGTTATTCTCTGCTCCACAGCCAGCTCCTCAGTTCCCACCCTGTCCTCTAATTATAGTTCCCCATGCACTGGCCTGCTGCAGTTTCAGATTGATTTCTGCCTGTTGCCTTTTCTTTATGGGCAGTTTCAGCAGCCTGGGCTCAGTGGGTTGGATTAAAAAAACCTTCTGGTGAATCCTTTGCCTGCCCAGCCCCCAGCAGGGGTTTTCAGCTTTTCCCCTAGTTCTCAAACAACAGTCCCTGAGATTCTCATTCTTGTAATGTCTTCCTGTGAGCTGCTCTCCCTTACCCCTCAGGACTGTGCCCTGCGGGTGTGTCTGGGGCCTCTGTGAGCTGGACCACTCCCTTTCCTGTTGGGGGCAGTGTTCCTGGCTGCAGGAGAGGCAGGCAGGCTCTGCCCCTCTCTGCTCAGCTCTGGTTGGCTGTTCGCACCAGGCCTGCCCTTCAGACCCTCTACTGTGCAGACCCCAATCCCAGCCTCTGCTGGTCTGTCCGCGCAGTGCATGCCGGGAAGGTGGGAACCAGTTCCGAGATCTTACTCACAAATGCACAAAGCAACACACAGGCAGAAAGTCCACCCTGCAAGGTCCCGTTGCCCCGGTGCCAAAGCACCCAGTAGGAGGGGACCCAAAGTTAGCTCCATGCAGCTCCCTGCACTGCTGGTCTCAGTAAAGCTGGAGCGGCTTCACATGCCACCACGGTGCCCCTCAGGGCTGGTCACAGATGCCAGACTTTGCACCAGGAGCTCGGGGCCGGAGGGCTCCTCCCCTCCCCCACACCATGCAGATTCAGTGTTTTCTGGGCCTCAACACAATGCCTTACAGGGAGACAGAGGGTCCCCTTGTGCGACTGCTCAGTGCAGTCCTCTGATCCCTTACCACTTGGGTGCCACACACTTTGGAACAGCCTTTCCTGTGATCGGCACCCCAAGCACTAGACGCCATTAGAAGCTTTGTTTCACTAGGAAGGCACCGTCCACCATTAGAGGCTTTGTTTCCTAGGAAGAAGCTGACCCCTCCTCGCAGACTCACCGCTTCCCTGGGTTGCTCTGCCCTGTGTGTCGGGCACTCCTTCCCCTCTCATCACTCCAGATGTGAGATCACTGCTTTTGGATGCTGGTCCGCACTCCCGAGGGTAGGGAGCTTTGCAGCCTCCAAGCCTCTGGGCTTGGATCCCAGCACCTAAGGTTATTATTAATAGGTACTTATCTATTCCCATTTTATTTCTTTATGCCTATGTTTCTTATCCTCTCGATTTCAACTTCTTATTACAGCAGTCCATTTAACATTTCTTGTAATGCTTGTTTGGTGGTGATAAACTTGTTTAGCCTTTTTTTTTTTTTTTGTCTGGGAAGCTCTTTATTTCACCATCTATTTTGAATGATAGCCTTGCAGGATAGAATATTCTTGGTTTCAGATCCTTGTTTTGCATTACCTTGAATACTTCATACTATTCACTTCTGGCCTGTAGAATTTCTGGCGAGAAATCTGCTAACAGCCTTCTGGCAGCTCCTTTGTAGGTAACAGATTGATTTTCTCTTGCTGCCTCTAAGATTCTCTCTTTGTCTTGAATTTTTCACATTTTAATTATGATGTGTCTGGGTATGGGCCTCTTTGGGTTCTTGTTGGGACTCTCTGTGTCTCCTGAACTTGTTTGACTTGTTTCTCCTCCAGGTTAGGGACGTTTTCTGCCATTATTTCTTTAAACAGATTCTCTATCCCTTTCTTACTCTCTTCACCTTCTGGTATTCTTATGATACCAACATTGTTATGTTTCATGTCGTCCCACAGCTCCCTTAAACTGTCCTCCTGTTTTTTAATTGTTTTTTCTTTTTAGTTCTCTGATTGAGTGATTTTTTTTCTACCCTGTCTTCTAAATTGTTGACCTTATCCTCAGCTTCCCCTAATCTGCTCTTTATTTCTTCCAATGTATTTTTATTTCCACTATGTAGTTCTTCATTTCCATCATAGTTTCCATATCTTTTCTCTTGCCGTTGAACATCCTTATGATCAGTATTTTAAACTCTATATCTGATAGATTGCTTATCTCTATTTCATTTAGGTCTTCTAATGGAGAATTTTTTTGTTCTTTCACTTGGGGCTTGCCTCCCCTTTTTGGCTTCCTGTTAGGAATTTTTTCTATGTATTAGTTAGATCTGCTAGGACTCCCCATCTTTTGGATGGTTTCTGGTACAGACCAATGTCAGATGCTGTTTGAGAACCCTGTTTGAAGCTTTCCACACTCGGGAGCTTGTGGTTACCTCTGCTGGGGCTATGCATATTTGGAGAGGACAAGTATTTTTTAAATGGAAAACCACAAGATAACTTTTGTCAATTATATTGCAGAAAAATCTTAGTGCTTGTAACTTTGAAAAAATGCTGTTCGTGTCAATATTACTTTTTCATAATATCTAATACCTTGTCCATTTACATTCTTGACTAGGACATATCTGAAAATTTTGGTTATAACTCTAGTCCTTTATATAAGTAGAAATTTCTTTATTAACATGTCTAATTTTTAATTAAGTGATAATTTCTTGGGTTTACCATTAAAGTACATTTCAAACATATATATATTTAGTGCATATTTAAATGTAACTATCATGAAATATAGTAAGGAGAACCACTGGTGATTTGGTCCAGAGGGTCACTTTCCAGTTGTCCTGGACTTCTGTTTCTATAAGAGGCATCAAATGCCATTGAAAATCTCTCTGTGTGAGGTAAGTAACACTTCTCTTTGCTCTATTAAACCTTCAAACTTGAAATAAGTTTCATTTTTGCATCCACATGGTTGAGGTAGTTTAGGAGGTATGATCACTTTGGAATTGCTGTTTCCCAGATCAGATGGTTTCTAGTGCTTCTGCTTACATGGTTCTGCCAGCTCCAACTGCCAAATCCCCCTAAAACAAATTTAATCTTATTAGTTTTTCCCCCTTTAAAAACCAAAGCATTACTGTCCTTATTTTGTCCTCAAATGAACTAATTAAGGAATTTATTATATCTTTCCAATAAATTATTTTTATTATAAGCAGTTTAAATTTTTCCAAATGATTTTGCCAGTTTAACATCATGAGTTCTCTTATGAATTGTGATTTGAACAACCAAAAATTCCATTAAAAAGAATCATAGCCATGTGATTTCTCTTAATAAGCTTTTTTCATGTCTGAATCTAGAGTGACCATTAGACATTGTGATAGCAATTTTTTTTACATAAAGTTGTACATTGTTTACAGAAAATAAAAGAGTTATTGAAGCCAATGATGAATTTCTAGTATATGTAATGTCTGATTTTACTCTTCATAATTACAGAATTTATCCAACATACCATATTATTTAGCTAACACTGTTTCTGTCTCTAAGTACATTCTCTTCTTTGTACTCTCCTTTGTTTTTCTACTTGGTGAATAAATGGTCACAGTGTAATACAGGCAAGGCTCCTACATAGAGGCACTGGAACTCAGGATGTTAAGTTATGATATTTAAGATCAAAGGCCAGAACATAAAAGCCTACTTAACTCAAAATATACCCTGAATAACAGTTCCTTCAAACTTAGTCATCTTGGAGAACGTTATTTCTGTGAAAAGACAGACTTCTAAATTAAGGCAACCAGTAAATCTGCTTTCACTGAAACTCTGTAGCTTTGAGATAAAGGCCTCCCTACCATTCCCCAGAAGTGGGAGGCCAGGCTCCCAAAAGTCTGAATGTGATTGCTGTGGCTGTGGCTTGGATACAAAGGATGAGATTAGGAGTTTGGGAATGAAGAGGATGGTGCAAGGGTTTATAATAAAGATAGGAGGAAGATGTCAGGGGATTTGGACTGAGGGGGGGGGGGAATGCAAGAGTGGCCCCAGATGAGTTCCTTTTTCTTTCTTCCTTCCTATTCTTTCTGTTTCTCACTTTCCAGCGCTTTCAAAATTGTTGAGCATTTATGGAGGATAGGGAGGAGCAGTGACTCACAGACTCTACTAGGTGTAGGATGCTACCCCCTTTTCTTGCTTCCTTCTCTTTTCCTCTCCTGCCCTTTAAGAACTCAAATGATTGTGTGGGACTGAGCCTTGTGTGGAGAACATGGTTATGTGTTTTTGGAGAGGCTTGAAGTCCAACAGCAAAATGTATAGGGAAGGGGATTCCTTTGTCAGGCTTTCTGGGCTTACAGATCTTATTAGTATGTGTGTGGTACTATTGCTTTTCATTTAAGACAGACTATCTTTCATTGGATATGCCCCAACTCAACAATGAAAGGTCTGATTTTGCCTATGGAGTTCAATGAATCTAATGAAAAATTGACACTTTGACCACTCTTCTTTTAAAAATGCTGATTTCTAGGTTAGATATATCATCTTCAAAACGAAAAGAAAAAAAAAAAATGATGTAGCAAAGCACAGGCATTATTACTCCTAGATAACATCAACCTAAGATTATGACGTTCCCTTACAGTTCCTTCGGTTTTGGTGGGATGCTCAGAGGGCCTGCAGTATGCTAAATTGGGGCACATGCAATACCAGTGCATGTTAACTGTGCGCTCCTATAAAGGGTCAGCTCAGATTTGTGGTTTGAAAGGTTTTAGACCCTAATTTTTTCACTTAATAGTCTGTGGCTAATTGACTGACTTGGTTAGAAATCAGCCCTCAAGAGCTTAAGGTCAAGGGTTAGTTTCTTTGTGGACCAGTTTATCTTCTCTGTTTCATGGTTATTGATTACACTTTTTTTTTTTTTCCTAATCCTCACCTGAGGATAATTGCTTTTCAGAGAGAGTGGAAGGGAAAGAGAGAGAGAAACATCAATGTGAGAAACACATACCGATTGATTGCCTTCAGCACACGCTCTGACCGGGGCCAGGGGCCCTTCAGTCCTCTGGCCGACACTCGATCCACTGAGCCAAGTGGACTAGGACCATTGATTATACTCTTAATCCTTATTCAGGTGGCTTGTGAAGTTATGTTATTGATTACAGGAATTGGGTATGAATAAATTAAGCAAAGCAGGTCAAAATGACATGCTAGTTATGATCATCAAGATTACTGTTGGACAGTAAATAAAAATTCTGGTTTATCACTTTACTATAGTACTTGGCTAGATGTTTTACTTCTCTAAACTTAGTTTCCCTACAAAAGGAGGATGATGTCAACCTCACAAGGAAGTTATGGGGATTATCAAGATATTAACTGTTATACATGGGATGGGACACGATACTTGCTAATACTAGCCCAGCTCCCCTGGGGATGCTTTCCACCACGCTCAATGTGCCTGGGCCTCCTCCCCCAACTCCATCACGCTCTGCTGCTGCAGACGCTCAACCCCTGTTCTTAACCCTAGTTTATGTAGCTGCTGTCTGGAACCACAGACCCGGAGAGCTTGCCTGTGAGGGCAATTTGTTTAGTAGGTTTATTTATTTAATAGCACCTTTAAACTAACTAAATGGTTCTGAGTGGTGGGAGTTATATAGCACGGGAGAGGATGGGAGGTTCACAGATATGAACACAAAGATAAATAAGCCTACTCTGTGGGAGGAAATTACATTGATGGTCCTAAAGCTGTATAAGAATCTCCATATTCCACTTTATCAGGATTCCAATTAGTCCTAGTCCTGAAGTCATTGTCAAGTTTGGGCTCCTAACTACTATGCTCATTTCTTCATTTGTAAATTTGCTCATCTCCTAGGAGAGGGTTGGATGCAATAAGAACCATAAAGAAGACTAGGCATACAGGTTAAAAATTAGATCAATAAAAATACATATGATGCTTTTTAATTCTCCTTCTAAGGTTACTAGCTTCCCCCCACCCTGTGGAGAGAAAAATGCAAATGTGATGCTAATTATGAAGTTCCATCTGTTATACTTAAAGTGCCATAAAAAAACTCTAAGTTTAAAGCTGTTCTGTAGTACTTTGCTGACTTTGAAGATCCATTTTGGAGAGGCTGTTTTCCTTTCAAACTAACTTTGATGTCCTCTAAGGTAGTAGGTTTTCTTAAAGGACTCTGAGCTACCATTTGAAGAGGCCAGGCTATTCTGACTGTACCACTTTTCATTTGTTTTGTTCTACAGCAAATATGCCATCTCTACCAAATATGTAATCACTGAACAATTGAATAACAATTTGGAAAAGGCTACCAAGTAAATTATGAAAAGCAAGTATTAGGTAACTATCAACCCCTAAGAACTTATTCAGATTATTTGTCTCTTTTAATACCTCACCTGGCAGGGATTCCAAAGAATACTTTAACCAAAGTTATTTTGGGTAAGGTCCAACTTAGTAGCTGGGTGAATAATTAATCTGACTTTTCTCATTCTATGTTTTTTAATTTCTGATATTGGAAAAGTTATTTTCAACAGGTCTTTGCAAAGTCCTGAGTTAAAGAACATCTCTGAGTATTATTAAATTCCCAAATCCATTCCTATAACCCATTTCCATTATGTGATGTGACATTATTTAGGTGTAGAGAGAGATTTGTAAGTTATTGAGGTAGAGGTAGTAGTGGAAGACAATAGAAATGGTCAGTTATTTGAAAGAGGAAAGAGAAAGTGGTGGTACAGAAACTGAGCCATGAGGGCCAGCCGTAATTGAAAACAAATCCATGGAAAGAGACCGAGTTGTACTCACACTAAAAGCCAAAGGAGACATTTTCAGAAGGAGATTGTTGTCAACAGTGCCAATGATACAGAGAAATCCAGGGGGGTTACAAGGCAAAAATTCACAGGACAAAAAAGAAATTAAGAATAGAATTTCAGGGCTCCAAGAAACCTCTGAGATCTTTAAGTATAACCCTCCCAATGTTACAACACATATTGAGAAACTGAGGTCAGGAAAGATAAAGGTACTTGGGCAAAGCCACACAACCGATCAGCAGTGGAGTCCGGATCCATTCTGTCTCCTGATTCTTGGTCCAGAATTCTGAAGCTTTAATGCCTTCCTTTGCCTTTGTAGCCAGCTGATGCTCACACAGACCCTTTAGTATTTCCAAAGTTTCAGTCAGAATGATATTTTAAATGTGAAATATCTTTCCAAAAGTTTCTCTCCACATGAAAACATTGTGTGTGTTTTTTTAATCCTCACCCAAGGATATTTTTTCCATTGCATTTTCAGTGAGAGTGGAAGGGAGGAGAGGGGAGAGAGACGGAGGGAGAAACATCGATATGAGAGAGAGACATCAATTGGTTGCCTCCCTCACAAGGCCAGGGCTGGGGATCGAGCCTGCAACTGAGGTACGTGCCCTTGGCTGGAATCGAACCCAGGACCCTTCAGTCTGCAGGCCGGTGCTCTAACCACTGAGCCAGACCGGCTAGGGCATTTGCTTTTTCTTAAAGTTTGCCCAAGAGCATCTTACACTGTAGAACTTACTCATCGTTTCTTAATACTTGGAGATGTGTTTCCCATAGGAAATAACATGTGATACATTAAACAATCTGACAATGTACTTATTGAAATGTCAAACTTTTCCATGATTTTATTTAAAAAAGACAGTTCTCTCTTTGAACCATGGAAAACTGTTTAGTATTTACTGAAAGAAGTATTTTTTAAAATATCAGCAATCTTAAATATGGTAAATGAGAAAATGTAAGTAATTATTAGAAAGGGGATAGTCTTTTCCCTCCTATATAAGAAACTTCAACTGGGGGAAAATGCATAAAACAAAGTACCCTGGGCATACAAATTGCTTTTTCAGCCATATTTTAAGTATTTATGCTGTGGTATTTAAGTCTTGGTTCCTTTTTAGACATTTTTTACTTGCAAATTAAATGACTTTCCAATTAATAACCAATTCATTTAATCAAGCAGGTATCAAGCACCAAGAAGGGGTATAACTAGAGACTGGAAATAAAATTAAAGAAATGGTCCAGGTATTTGCTCTTTCTTTGTGAAACAAGAGTATGTAATGTACTCCTCAAAGCTCTGGTTTAATCAGCCTGAGAGAAAACTATGAAGTTGGCAAAATTTCTCTTCAAACCTATCCCCCTCCTGCACCTGTTGCATTCACCTCTTCTCTATGAGGTGTGATACATAATCACTCCAGGTTGCTTCCCTAAAATACTTCCTGGCCATCTAGGCTACAGATTATGTGGTCTCTGTCCCTCCCCTTTTATGTCACAATGAGATTTCTTCATCTAATACTTTACTTTTTCAGACTCTGTGTGTTAACTGCAGGTTTTTAATGAGGCTGGACTAGAGGTGAAAGTAACCACTATTGCCCATTTTAATAATGTCTAAGAAGAGCAGGAATAAATGGGGAGTTAACGTTTGGGATCACACCAATACCGATAATACTACTACTAATAAAAGCATAGCAGCAACTGTTTTATATTATAATAACTGTAAAGTTCCTCACTTTTTGGAAGAGGAGGCTGAAGTTTAGAGAGGTTACAAAACATATGCAGAGATCTTAACTATGGGTTTTATCCCAGTTCTGTCGGACTGTAGCAGCTTAACCGCATGGCTGCATGGTCCCGTCCTGTAAGTCATTCTTCTCACCTCCTCTGCCATTGTTTGAATGGTAGCTATATTCTAGGGTTACTGTCAGGTGTGCAGAGGGGTGCTGAAAGTCACACTGTCTCAGTTAACTGCAATGATCAACATAATTTGATGTGCGATCTGCAACAGGTATACTTGCACAAGCATAGTCATCACTGAACTTTATAATAAGTAATTGTAAAGGGCAATGACTACACTATTTGTTGATAATCTTCGCATGAGAGGAGAGGATTAGGGAACATTAACCAGGAAGCAGGTGCTGTGAGAAGAAATATGCATATCAATAATTGATAGCTGGGCAGAAAGAAAGGAGAGGACTGAATAAAGTGGGCAGTGAAGAAAGAAACGTTCCTTTCCTAGACTAAAATTATCTTCATGTATGACAATGCAGGTATTCAGTTATTTGTTATTCACTTGTTAGCTTTTTACATAAGCAAGCTATAGTCATTTTATAAAAAAAATTAATAAAACAATTATTAATAAAAATAAATAAAATTATGATTTCACAACTTACAAATACTGTTAACATTGAAGTACATTTCCCTCTAGTCAATTTCTTATGTAAGTTATATTTTGGGGATCTTTCTGGACATAATCTTCTGGAATATGCAGTGGTTACATAAAATTCTCTTCACTGATTCTCAAATTATTTAGTTTTAGGACTCATTCCACTCTTAAAAATTGTTGAAAATTCTAAAGAACTCTGGCTTATATAAATTACAGCTATAGATATTTATTTTAGTAAAAATAACTGAGAAAGGATGAATATTATTAATTAAATAATTTATAAACAATATTAAAATCAATACATGTTAATATAAATAATTATATTTTCCTAAAGAAAAATATAGTTAAGAAAATAAGTATTGTTTCACATTTTTGTAAATTTCTTTAATACTGTGTTTGATAGAAGATAGCTATATTTTCATATCTGTGTATTTCATCTGTTGCAATATAATTGTTTTGACTGTGTGAAGGAAATATGTACTCACACAGATATATAGTTGTAAAAGAAAATAGTATTTTAACAGCATTTTCAGATAATTATCTATATTCTCCTTTGAAGCCACACGCAAACTTCACAAGTGGTGATTTCTTAAAAGTTGATTGAAATGTGGAACTGATGAACAATTCATATTGTTATATTAAGATTCATCATCCTATCTTGCATTTTGAATGGAGCCCTTACCTATGCACAATTTTGTAATTTATTGTGTTATATAGATCTTCTAAATTGATACATTTCACTTTATAATCATTAAAATGTATTTCTTTTTTTTTAACTTTATTTTTATTATTCACATTATTACAGATGTCCCCAACCCCTCTCCCTTTGCCTACCTCCACCTAGCCCTGACTCTTTCCTTCTATCATCACACTGCTCTCTGTGTCTATGTGTTATATATATATATATATATTTTGCCTAAGCTCTTCACCTTCTTTTATTCAGTCCCTCCATCTCACCTCCCCTCTGACACCTGTCAGTCTGTTCTATGTATCCATGCTTCTGTTTCTATTTTGTTCATCAGTTTGTTTTGTTCATTAGATTCATATATAAGTAAGATCATATGGTAATTGTCTTTCTCTGACTGGCTCATATCACTTAACATAATGATCTCCAGGTTCATTCATGCTGTTGCAAAGAGTAAAATTTCCTTCTTTTTTTATGGCCACATAGTATTCCATGGTGTAAATGTCCCACAGCTTTTTTATCCACTCACCTACTGATGGGCACTTGGGCTGTTTCCAGATCTTGGCTATTGTAAATAAGGCTGTAACGAACATAAGGGTGTATGTATTCTTTAGAATCAGTGTTTTGGGATTCTTAGGATATATTCCCAGAAGTGCAATTGTTGAGTCAAAAGACAGTTCTATTTTTAATTTTTTGAGGAAACTCCATACTGTTTCCCACAGTGGCTGCACCAGTCTGCATTCCCACCAGCAGTGTAGTAGGGTTCCCTTTTCTCCATACCCTCGTCAGCACTTGTTTGTAGATTTATTGATGATAGCCATTCTCGCAGGTGTGAGGTGGTTTTAATTTGTATCTATCTGATGATTAGTAATGTTGGGTATTTTTTCTTATGTCTTCTGGCCATCTATATGTCCTTTTTGTAAAAGTGTCTATTCAGAAAAGAGTTTAAAGATGGCGGCAGATTGAGTTGAAGCTACGCTGAGACTCTCCCAGGACCAAACTGGAATTACAACCAAAATATAGAAAAACTATCCTGAGTAATCAACTGCAACTGAAAACTAGCTGGAGAGAACCCTCATAACCAAAAAGGAAAAATAGAGACCACATAGATGCTGGTATCTATCAATAACGTTAAATGTAAATGGGTTAAATGCTCCAATCAAAAGACATAGGGTGGCTGAATGGATAAGAAAACATGACCCAAATATGTACTGTCTACAAGAGACCCACCTCAGAACAAAAGATGCACACAGGATGACAGTGAAGGGATGGAAAAAAATTTTTCTATGCAAATGGAAACAAAAAAAAAAAAGCTGGGGTAGCAATGCTCATACCAGACAAAAGAGACTTCAAAATGAAGGCCATAATAAGAGACAAAAAGGGTCACTACATAATACTAAAGGGATCAATCCAACAAGAGGATATAACCCTGATAAACATATATGCACCCAATAGGAAAGCCTAAGTTTATAAAAAAACTTATAGAGGACTTTAACGGAGAGATCGACAGCAATAGAGTCATACTAGAAGACTTTAACACCCCACTGACTTCACTGGATAGGTCTTCTTGACAAAAAATCAACAAGGAAGCAGTGACCCTAAGTGACACACTAGTTCAGATGGATTTAATTGACATTTATAGAACATTCCACCCCAAAGCTGCAGAATATACATTCTTCTCAAGTGCACATGAGACATTCTTAAAGATAGACCACATGTTAGGGCACAAAACAAGTCTTTACAAGTTCAAGAAGATTGAAATCATATCAAACATCTTCTTGGACCACGATGGCGTGAAATTAGAAATCAACTACAATAAAAACATTAAAAAAAAATTCAAACACATGGAGGCACTAAATAGCATGCTATTAAACAATGAATGGGTTACCATAGAGATCAAGGAAGAAATTAAAAACTTCCTGGAAACAAATGAAAATGAACACACAACAACCTTAAGTGTATGGGACACAATGAAAGCAGTACTGAGAGGGAAGTTCATAGCACTACAGGCCTACCTCAAAAAACAAGAAAAACTTCTAATAGACTCTCTAACCCTATAATGTAAAGACTTAGAAAGAGAACAAGAAAATCTCAAAGTAGAAGGATGGAAATAATAAAGATTAGAGCAGAAATAAATGACATAGAGACTAAATAAAAATAAAAAGATCAATGAAACAAAGAGCTGGTTCTTTGAAAAGATAAACAAGATTGATCAACCTTTAGCCAGACTTATCAAGAAACAAAGAGAGAGGACCCAAATAAACAAAATCAGAAATGAAAGAGGTGAAATGACAACTGACCCAACAGAAATACAAAGGATTGTAAGAAAATACTATGAATACACACCACCAAGCTGGACAACCTGGATGAAATGGAAAAATTCCTAGAAAAATACAACCTTCTAAAACTTAAGTCAGGAAGAATCAGAAAACCTGAGTAGACCAATAACAGCTGATGAAGTTGAAGCAGTAATCAAAAAACTTTCAGCGCACAAAAACCCTGGCCCAAATAGCTTCATAGGGAAGTTTTAACAAGCATTCAAAGAACTAACACCTACCCTCCTCAAACTATTCCCAAAAATCTAAGAGGAAGGAACACTTCTAAGCCCTTTTTATGAAGCCAGTATTAGCCTAATTCCAAAACCAGATAAAGACACTGCAAAGAAAGAGAATTACACACCTATATCCCTGATGAACATAAATGCTAAAATCCTCAATAAAATATTAGCAAATTGGATCCAGCAATGTATTTAAAAGATCATACATCATGACCAAATAGGATTTATTCCAGAGATGCAAGGCTGGTACAATAGCCGCAAATCAATAAACATGATACATCACATAAACAAATTGAAAGGCAAAAATCACATGATTGTATCAATAAATGCAGAAAAACGATTCATTAAAATCCAACACCCATTTTTGATAAAAACTCTCAAAGCAAAGTAAGAATAGAAGGGTCATACTTCAAAATAATAAAGGCCATATATGACAAACCTATAGCCAACCTCATATACTTAATGGGCAAAAGCTAAAACCATTTCCCGTAAGAACAGAAACAAGGCAGGGGTGTCCACTTTCACCACTCTTATTCAACATAGTACTGGAAGTCTTAACCATAGTGATCAGATAAGAAAAAAACTTAAAAGATATCCAAATTGGAAGGGAGGAAGTAAAACTGTCATAAGATGGCATGACATTGTTCATAGAAAATCCTAAACACTTCACCAAAAATCTACTACATTTAATAAATGAATTCAGCAAGGTAGCAGGATACAAAATTAACACCCAGAAATGGATGGCAGTTTTATACACTAATAATGAACTCTCAGCAAGAGAAACTAAAAAAACAATCCCATTTACCATTGCAACAATGAAATTAAGATACTAAAGAATAAACTTAACCACGGAGGTAGAAGACCTGTACTCAAAAAACTACAGGATATTGCAAAAAGAGGCAGAGATAGATATAAACATGGGAAGAAAATACCTTGTTCATGGATTGGAAGAATTAACATCATTAAAATGTCCATACTACCCACAGCAATCTATAAATTCAATGCAATCCTTATTAAAATACCAACAGCATATTTCACAGATCTAGAACAAACACTTTGAAAATTTATGTGGAACCAAAAATTACCCCTAATAGCCATGGCAATCTTGAGAAAGAAGAACAAAGTTGGAGGGATCACAATACCAGATGTCAAGTTATACTACAAAGCCTCTGTAATCAAAACAGCCTGGCCTTGGCACAAGAACAGATATATAGATCAATGGAACAGAACAGAGAACCCAAAAATCAACCCAAACCATTAACCTCAATTAATATTTGACAAAGGAGTCAAGAACATACAATGGAGTAAAGACAGTTTCTTCAATAAATAATGTTGTTAAAATTGGGCAGATACATGCAAAAAAATGAAACTAGACCACTAACTTAGGCCATACACAAAAAACAAATTCAAAATGGATAAAAGACTTAAATGTAAGACATGAAACCATAAAAATCCTAGAAGAAAATGTAGGCCCCAAAATCTTAGACATCTCTTGTAGCAATATGTTTGCCATTACATCTCCTAGGGCAAGAGAAACAAAGGAGAAAATAAACAAATGAGACTACATCAAAATAAAAAGCTTCTGTACAGCAAAAGAAACCATCAACAGGACAAAAAGGGAACCCACTCTATGGGAGAATATATTTGCCAATGACACATGTGATAACGGGTTATATCCAAAATATATAAGGAACTCATACAACTTAACAAAAGGAAGAAAAACAATCCAATTAAAAAATGGGCAAAGGACCTAAATATAAACATTTCTCCAAAGTGGACATACAGATGGCCAAGAGACATGAAAAAATACTGAATGTCACTAATCATCAGAGAGATGCAAATTAAAACCACAATGTGGTATCACGTCACACATGTCAGAATGGCTACCATCAACAAATCAACAAAAGACAAGTGCTGGCAAGGATGTGGAGAAAGGGAAACCCTAGTACCCTTTTGGGAATGCAGACTGGTGCAGCCACTATGGAAAGCAGTATGGAGATTTCTCAAAAATTTAAAAATAGAACTGCCATTTGACCCAGTGATCCCACTTCTAGGATTATATCCTAAGAAACCCGAAACACTAGTCAGAAAGAACTTAAACACCCCTATGTTCATAACAGCACAATTTATAATAACTGAGATTTGGAAACAGTCTAAGTGCCCATCAGTAGATGAGTGGATAAAAAGCTGTGGTACATTTACACCATGGGATACTATGCAGCTGTTAAAAAGACGGATCTCTTACTCTCTTCGGGACAGCATGGAGGGAACTGGAGAGTATTATGCTAAGAGAAATAAGACAGTCAGAGAAAGACAAATACCACATGATCTCACTTATATGTGGAGTGTAATAAACAAAATAAACTGATGAACAAAATGGATCCAGAGACATAGAAGCATGGAACAGACTGAGGGATCTCAGAGAGAAGGTGGGGGTGGGATAGTGGGTGGGGAGAGATTAATCAAAGAACTTACATGTTCATAAGTATAACTGATGGACACAGACATTGGTATGGAGAAGGCCTGTGGTTGGGGCAGATGCGGTGTGGAGGGGATCAGTGGGGAAAACAGGGGACATCTGTAATACTTTCAACAATAAAGAGGAATTTTCTTTAAAAAGAAAAGAAACTGAAAAGACAGGCTTCAAACTTGAAGAAAATATTTGAAAAGCATACACTTATACTTTTCAGAGGACTTATATCCAGAATATAGAAACCTTTTTTAAAACTGAATAAAAATAAAATCAGGTAAAAAACAAAAGGGGGAGGGGACAAAAGCCTTGAACAGACACTTCACCAAATATGATACATTTATGACAATAAGCATGCACAAAGATGCTCAATATTATTAATGATTAAGGACATGCAAATAAGCCCCACAGTGAGATACCTCTACACACCTATAAAATGGCTGAAATTTAAAAAATTGAGCATACCAAGTGTTGGTGAGGATGTGAAGAACTGAAACTCTCACACTGCTTGTAGGATTGTCACATTGTACAACCTCTTTGGGAAGCAATTTGGAAGTTATCCAAGAGAAATGAAAGCATGACCATACAAAAACTTGTACGTAAATGTTCATAGCTGTGCTATTTGTAATAAGAAAAAGTGAAAAAATCCAAATGTCTGTCAACATGTGAATGGATCAGTAAACTGTGGCATAGCAATACACACTATTCAGCAGTAAAAATGAACTATACGTACATGTTGCATACAACTTAGATGGATTTCAAAATATTAAGCTGAATTAAAGAAAACAGACCAAGGAAAGAGTACACACTATATTATTCAATTTATATAAATTCTGGGGAATACGTATTTATTGTGTGGACACAAAAAGGACATCAGTGGTGCCTGGGAATGGGGATTAGGATAAAAGAGAAAGGTTACAAAGGGGGGCAACACGACTTCTACCAATGCTGTAGGCATTATCTTCGGTGTGGTGGTGGTGTCACAAATCTACACATATGTTACAACTTATCTAATTGTACACTTTGTTTTTCATCAACAATTACTTTATTTTTTAGTTTTTCAATTATAGTTGACATCCAATATTATTTTATATTAGTTTCATATGTATAGCATAGTGTTTAGATATTTATAAAATTTATGAGGTGATCCCCCGATAGGTCTGACACCACACATAGTTACTACAATATTATTGACTGTATTCCCTATGCTGTACTTTACATCCCCATGACTATTTTGTAACTACCAATTTGTACTTCTTAATTCCTTTACCTTTTCGCCCAGGTCCCCAATGCCCTCCCATCAGGCAACTATCAAGTTGTTCTCTGTATCTATGAACCTATTTCTGTTTTGTTTGTTTTGTTCTTTAGATTCCACATATAAGTGAAATCCTATGGTATTTGTCTTTCTCTAACTTATTTCACAGCATAATTCCCTCTAGGCCCATTTGTGTTGTTGCAAATGTAAGATTTCATTTCTTTTTTACAGCCGAGTAATATTCCATTGTATTTTTACCACAACTTCTTTATCCAATTGCCAATAAAAGATAGTAACTCTTAAGTTTTAACTTGCAAACCTTTTTTTTCAGCTTGGTTTTTGCCTTGACAGTTTTCCATTAAATGTCCTATCTTTGAGTTTGTATTTACCTTGCTGAAAGAGATCACTATGTTGACAAAAATGTTCTATTCTATTAGTATTATTTCTTATGGCACTATTAATAACATCTTTATTAATGGATATAACTAACTCAGACTGGCAGTTTTGTTGAAATTCTCTCTTCCCTTTCTTGAGCTTCCTCTAATCTGTGACTGTAACTGGTAAACATCTATCTAGAATTGATGAAATTCTCTCTCTCTCCCCCCACTCCTCCCTTTCACTGTCTCTAAAAATCAATGGAAAAATATCCTCAAGTGAAGCTTCAAATATACATAAATACATACATAAATACATAAATATTACATATTTACAACTATAGTCTATATGTTTAAATCCAAGAGTTGCCACTGGTAAACAACGTTAGGTGAATGTTGAGCATACGATCACACCACATTGGTGTGGTGATTGGTTCTGTTGTCACATGGCATGACTTTCTGCAGTAGTTTTAATGCATACTGGACAGTGTTTCAGTGTGCACTAAGCCTTGCCCCAGCCTTGTGCATTTGTTTACTCGTGGTGACTGGTGAATGCATGCATTTACTAGATCTATTCAGTATAAATTTAAAATTACCGTTATACATATAGAAAATTTTTCTGTGAAATTATTTTTATACATATTTAATTACACAAATGTGTCTATATAGTAAAAACAGGTAAACTAACTAATTTGTCAATTTTTTAACATTTAGCATTTGGGAAACCTACTTCATTATAAAATGGACTTTGGGCTTTAAGGGATGCCCTCTTGTCTGAATTATCCATTATATCAAGGTTTTACTGTAATGTTTTATTTCTTCATCTCATTGGTAACCCATTCATTGTTTAATAACATGCTATTTAGTCTCCATGTGTTTGAATGTTTTTCCTTTTTTTTTATTGTAGTTGGTTTCTAGTTTCACACCATTGTGATCCGAGAAGATGCTTGATTTGATTTCAGTCTTCTTGAATTTGTTAAGACTTATTTTGTGTCCTAAAATGTGGTCTATCTTTGAGAATGTTCCTTGTGCTCTTGAGAAGGATTTATATTCTGTTGCTTTGGGATGCAGTATTTCACAATATCAATAAAACCTATCTGATCCAGTGTGTCACTTAAGGTCACTGTGGCCTTTTTGATTTTTTGTTTGGAAGACCTATCCATTGATGACAATGAGGTGTTAAAATCTACTTCTATGACTGTATTGCTGTCGACCTCTTCCTTAATATCCACCAAGATTTTCTTTATATATTTAGGTGCTCCTATTTTGGGTGCATATATGTCTAAAAGAGTTATACACTCTTGTTGCATCAATCCTTTTAGTATTATGTAGTGACCTTATTTGTCTCTTGTTATGGCCGTTGTTTTGAAGTCTGTTTTGTCAAATATGACTATTGCTGCATCAGCTTTTTTTGTTTGTTTCTTTCCATTTGCATGGAATTTTTTTTTTTCATCTCTTTACTTTCAGTTGTGTGTATCTTTTGTTCTGAGGTGGGTCTCTTGCAGACAGCATATATGAGTCATGTTTTCTTATCCATTCAACCACCCTATGTCTTTTAATTGGAGCATTTGATCCATTTACATTTAAGGTTATTATTGATGGGTACATATTTATTGCCATTTTATTCTCTATACCTATGTTCCTCTACATATTTCTTTTTCTTAAAGTAAGCAACATTTCTTGCAATACTGATTTGGTGGTAATGAACTCATTTAGCCCCCCCCCCCTTTTTTTTTTGGTCTGGGAAGCTCTTTATTTCACTTTTAATTTTAAATGATAGCCCTGCTGGATAGAGTAGTCTTGGTTACAAGTCCTTGCTTTTCATCACTGAATATGTTGGGCCCATCCCTTTGGACCTGAAGTGTTTATGTTGATAAATCAGCTGACAGCCTTATGGGAACTCCTTTGTAGGTAACTAACCAACTAACTGGCACTTTCTTGCTGCCTTTAAGATTCTTTCTTTGTCTTTAACATTTGCCATTTTAATTATGATGTGCCTTAGTTTGAGTTTGTTTGGGTTCATCTTGATTAGGACTCTTTGTGGTGCTTGAACTTTTTCCTTCTCCAGGTTAGGGAAGTTTTCAGTTATTATTTCTTCAAACAGGTTCTCTATCCCTTGCTCACTCTCTTCTTCTGGCATCCCTATGATGTGGATGTTGTTATACATAATATTGTACCAGAGTTCCTTAGACATTCTTCATTTTTTAAAATTATTTTTTCTTTTTGATTCTCTGCATGGGTGCTTACTGTTATCTTGTCCTTTAAATTGCTGATTTGATCCTCTGCTTCATCTAACCTGCTGTTGATTCTTTCTAGTGTAGTCTTTATTTCAGATATTGTATTCTTCAACCTGAATAGTTTTTTTTTATGGTTTCTATCTTTTTTTAATGCTTATTATCTCTTTGTTTATTTTCTTACTGAGATCATCCATTCTCACCCTAATGTCCTTGAGTATCCTTAAAACCATTGTTTTAAACTCTACATCTGGTATTTTGGTCATTTCTATTTCATTTAATTCATTTTCTAGGGATTTCTCCTGTTATTTCATTTGAGGTGTATTTCTTTATCTCCCCATTTTGTCTCTGTGTATTAGGTAGATCTGCTATGATTCCCAAACTTGTTATGATTTTTTTATATAAGTGTCTTATTGGGCTCAGAGGCACAATCTTCCAGATCACCTGAACTCCTTGCTCCAGGAATGCTCTTGTCCCTTTTGTGGATGAAATCAGCATGGCTGACTATAAGGGTAAACCTGGGTCACTATATATGAGATGCTGTGCAGGGACTTCCCCTCCCTCCCAGGCAGAGTTGTTCCTAGCAGGGTCTGGTACCTGCTGGTATCCCTCTTTGAGTGTACCACTGGTGTGGCTAGTTGAGTCTAGCTCTGGTGTGATCTGCAGCCCACCACTGGTTGTGTTGGTTCTGGATCCACTTGGGCAGGGTTCAGGTACTGGTCGATGTCACACATTGTGTGTAACCAGTTTTGGAGCTACCATGTTGTTCACTGCTGGACCTAGGTGTGCATCGGAGGGGCCAATCATTGTGTAAGAGTTGGCTTCCTCCAGCTTGGAGCTTGGGCAAATCTGTAAAAGGACTGAGGCTCCCTCAGGTCCACCCCTATCTGTCAGCTACTTCACTTCCCCCTGAGAATGCCTGATCTTCTTCGAGGCTCTTCCCAAGAATGTCTGTAGGGTGGACCTATGCTGGTAATGACCCATAGCCTCCTCCACAGGTCAGGACCTTAGTAGTTCAGGGCAGCCTAGGTCAGGAAGACAGGGCTAGTGTGTCCCTTACTTGGGAATCTCCCAATTAGGAGAAATTGGCTCCTACTCCAGAGCCAAAACAGTCCTTCTGTGCCGTAGTCTCCAACTCTAGTTCCCCCTTTGGGGGCAGGGCTTTCTTTAGGTTTAGGTTGGGTATAGCCAGTCATCCCCTCAGCCACCCTAGGCTCAAGGAGACTAAAGAAAAGAATTTCCCATTAGGGTGATGGTGACCCACTCCACAGAAGGGGACTAGTACTTCATCCTGGTCCCAGATAATAGCTCCTGAGGGACTCAAGCTTTGAATGTCTTATCTGAGAGCCACTCTCCTTTCTCCCCCCAGAACTGGCCCAGTGGGCAGGATATCCAGAACTTGGCAGTGCTGATTCAAACAGCTTCTCATTGGTGATGGTGTCTGCAAGCCTGTAGGAGAGGGGCAGGCACTTCTTCCTCTCCCCAGAGTAGCTCCACCTGAGATCACTGGGGAAATAAGAGTGCCCTCCCCCACCAGTGATTTAGCCACACACTCAATCATCCACCTATCTGGTTCCTAGAAAAAAGCTTCCCGGGAGACATGGGCACTCTGGTCACTCTGTGGGGTTTAACTCAACAGTTTGGGACCAGCCAAGTGATTCAGAAGGTATGGGAGGGGCTCTAGCTGTATGTTTTGTCACTGTCTGAGCCTCTGCCTAGAGCCTTCTCAGAAAAAGAGGGCCCCAAAATTCACTGCTGGGTGAGGCCAGCACACCCTTCCTCAGAACCCAAGTATGGCAGAAGTCGGAGACGGGGCAGTGCACTCCCCAGGCTGGTGCTGTAACAATAGGAGTGCTTGTCCCTGGGAAGGTGGCATCTGGGTCTCCCTGGGGTACTGAATCCCCAATGATTTTCAGCACCAGATGCTATGCAGGGTTCTATTCCAGCCTCTGTTGCTCTGGGGGGCATCTCTGCATGGGGTTGATACCCCATGCTCCTGGAGGAAGGGAGTTTTGCAGCCGCACTATCCCTCTGGCTTCTCAGCCACACACCTGCCTGTGGGGGCTAACTCAGTGTCTCTGTCCTTCATAAACCAGTCTCTGTGTGGCTTTCTTTGTAAATCCTTGGTTATAACATTTCAGTTCAACTAGCCTTCAGGTGGTTATTCAGGTTGATTTCTTTATAATTTAGCTGAAAATCTGTTTTGAGGCCAGGAGCAGATGAGTGTAGCTTCCACCTACTCTGCAGCCATCTTGGAATTTCACCAAAAAATATATTTATTGGTATTATTAATGACTTCACCTGAAGGGTCTTTAAGTATTGAGACAATGTAAAGCATACTGTGACAGATACAAATTTTCCAAAGTTCTTATTTTTGCTTGAAAGCTCAAATTTTATCATTGACAAAAAATATTGTCAGTGCTGGGTTCACTTTCTTTACTGTAGAAGAAAACATCTGCCAGATATCCAAAAACATCTGCCAAATACTCATCTGAATTATACTTTGTCATTTGTTATTTGTTGTTTTAAATAAAAATGTTTCATGAAAAACTAGGCTATTTCAGACTGAAACTCAAAACAATCAATTACACAGGTGCTTTTACCTCAAGACAAGCATATTTCTGTGTGCATACTGCCCAATTTGCCATACAGGATATTAAAAAGAAATTTATTCAAGGGTTGATATTTAATAAAACTATTAATTTTTACTTCATCAAAGATATTCTTAAGTGATACTGGCATTTTCAGTAGCAGGTGTGTAGTGGTAAACATGGCATGGCTACTATTACACTTTAGTGTGACTACTACAGTTTGGTGCCACCACCTCAACTCATGCTAAGGTGCCTGCAGTTTTAGCCACCTTTGATTTTGCACTGTTAGTGCAAAAGTCAGCACAGTGAAAATGGTTCATGAGATTTTAGTGCTATTTCAAAAGCAAATTCGACCTCATGAATCCCCTGCCAATCTGTGGTCAACATACTTCGAAAGCCACGGCAAAACACTGAAATTTCACAATGAATTTCATCAATCTCTTATTTTGGGGGCTTTTAGGTTTCTTTAGAACTGTAAAGATTTTGTTGAGTTATGTTTCTAGAAATGAAATTGCTGTATTAAAGCAAGTAAACATTTTTCAAAACTTTTAAAGCATATTGCCAAATTGTCCTTTAGAAAGTTATACACATATGTCAGCAACAAAATTGTGTGCGTTATTTTCATATTGCTTTTCAATAATGGTATACAGTTTTCATGTTCTGAAAATATTTAACTTGGTGCCAAAATCATTAAAACATTTGTGTCAATTTGACCACTATGTAATATGCAAAGGGAAAAAATGCCACTGGACTCACTCATGCTGTAAATGCTTGACAGTGTGTCTGAGTGGAAACCAGGAACTCTGGAGTTAAAATTTTGGTGCCTTCTTTGCATATTTATTAGCTATGAGACTTTGGATGAGTCATTTAACTTCTCAGATCTGTCATCTGTAAATGAATTTTCTCACAGACACTTGTTGTAGGTGTTAAATGAGACTGTGTGTGGAAAATGCCTTTTATAGCACCCCCCCCAATGTGATAAGTATTCAATAATTGAAAGCAGTTATAGTCTTAATAAATAATGTGAGAAAGCTCTTTCGAATCCAGGAACCCTTCTGAATCCAGAGCTCTCTTTGATAGACCCATAACTGTCTCTGAGAGTGCAAATCAAAGAGCCCATTGACAGATGCGGTGGCAGAAACTGGGAAGATCAATCAACAGAAATCAAAAAGCCCGATACAAGAGTCTATAAGAGTCGCAAGAACAGAAGACAGAGGGTCAGAAATAGATCCAGAGAGCCAGAGAAATAAGAGTAGGAAATCAATGTATTGAAAGGAGTAGAAGAAACAAGGTTTGGATCAAAGCAAACCCCTGGTGGCTTCTGGATTGTGCTTTCTGTGGCTGGGGAAGCTGATGTATAGGGCCAGGATGAGAGGTATAGGAATTCCTATACTTTTAAGATGAATGAGAATTTTATTCCCAACATGACCACTCTAAGTAGCAATCGAGAGCTTCCAATTTCCACAAAATCTGAGGTCATTCAGTTTGCATTTAACTTGCCCATTTTATTATTATCCCTAGTATCATATTGGATTTTTGGTAATAATCGTTTATCACTGAATATCAGAGTGACACTAATTCTTTCTCCAGGGTGTTTTATTCAGATCACTGACTTTTGAACATATGTGCATGTCCAGAGGTCTGCAACCTTGTCAGGAGTTTCCTTGGCCTAATTGCTGCTTTTAATGTTTATTCAGCACTCCTCAACAGGGTGGATCATCAAAAGAATATATTTATTATGTGCTCTTTATATAAAGTGCATTAAAGATAGAATTTTGTGTGCACATCTATCATATAAAATTATAAAATTCTTAATTACCATGGTTTCTTGGATATATACATGCCTCAATTTATTACCTTGTACCTTTTAAATATGTCAAGTTTATTGTTTCTCACTTATACTTAATAAACTGCCTTAAAAATGAAAGGGTACAAAATAAAACTAACTTTGGTAATTAAAGAATGTTAAGATACTTTGCCCTATTACTTTTAAGAGTTCTGGGAAATATTCTAGGAATGTACAGTGCCCTCTAAGTTTCATATTAATTTATTAAAGACAGAAATGAGTTATGATAGCCACACAGATTCCAGTTCTCTGGAATTATACCAGGATATTTTTAAAAATTGCAATGACTTTTTTTTTACTTGTAAAAATTCTCATTATTTTAAACTAGATGCTATCTCATTGTACATTTATGTGAATGTACACAGGCTCATAAAGAGAAGGTGAATTTTTCTGAAGCTCCACTTTGCATTTTCCTTTATTCATGTTTCCCTCACATTCTCACAATGTGGATGTTTCCTTCACAGCCCATATTATTATCCGTGTGCTGAGGCTGAGCTCATAGTGTGATTCTTGACAGCTTTATTTGGCAGTCTGTTTATAACTATTTGCTGTTTCTCATTTTCACATCTTTCATTTATTTAAGCATTTTTATTTAAACTTTATTCTCTTAAATTGTGAGATTGAGTCTCTAAGATCTACATTTTCAATTTTTCATTGAATTTCTAAATCTAAGCTTAAACTATTTTTAAAAGCCTTTTCATTTTATTATCCAATTTCAAAAATTTTGATTTTATTTTTAATATTAATGCATGAGACACTTTAGGAATAAACCATAATTTTATATAACTATTTATATGTGCTCTTTTAAAATATGTATATTTGTGCCAGTTTACAGGAATTCAAGAGATTTCACTTCTTTCCCTCCCACTGCCTTTACTGTAACTCATGCCACTATCATCCCTGGATTCTTGCTATAGTCTTCCTGGGTAGGTTTTCTCCTACTTCTAATTCAAATCTAGACAGAGTATTCTAAAATATAATCATGTCACAATACTGCAGAGAATCCTTCTACAAGGTTCCATTGTTTTGGGGAAAGAATGCGGATCGCTCAATGTGACTCATAACATCCAGTGTTCGCTGGCACCACTGCATCTCATTTCTCTCTGTTCTCTTGCTCATACTTGACTCATTCTCCATTGAAATCCTTCCAGGTCTTTTCACAGATATTAATTCCTGTGCCTGGGATCACTCTTTCCCACCTCCTCATTCTTATTTGTATTCATGCCTGAGCTTACATTACTTTTCCCCAGAAACCTTCCTTTTCCCAAGCTGAGTTTGATGTTTCTCCTTTGTGCTTCTCGACGCACCTTCATTTCTCCTATCTGAACCTTTATCAGAACATTCAAATTCCCTTAACTGTTTGTGCCATTATACCATAAGCTGTATGATATTGAAGACTATGTCTGTCTTAATTGCCATTTTATCCTCAGGGCCTGCCTAGCACTGTATGTGGTATAAGATATGAGCTAAATGACAAATGAATTACCCTGAAAAGGAACAGGCACATAATAAACTAACTGCATTTATGATCATTTTAGAGCAAAAACTGAGGAATTTTTTCTATTCAGAATTAGATACCTAAGCCAAAATAGGAGGTCTACACTTAAATAAGAAGCAACTTAATTAACTCGATGTGTTTATTGCTTAAGATAAATTTTATCCTACCTGTATTTTCTAAAATTAAGCCAGCCTAATTTCACATATATGAGGTACCTAGAATAGTCAAATTTACAGAGACAGAAGCAGAATAGTGGGTACCAGGGGCTTGTTATTATTTAATGAGAATGGAGTTTTGGTTTGGGATGATGCAAAGTTCTGGAGATGAATAGTGGTAATGGATACACAACAATATAAGTATACTTCATACCATTGAACTGTACACTTAAAATGGTTAAAATGGTAAATAATATGTTATCTATTTTATCACAATAAAAATTATGTAGAGATGTGAAAAAATTAAACCAACTAAAAACTCTATTATGAATAAAATTACATTCATTCTTCTGTTTTATATTATAGTCAATTCATATTGAAGTTTGAGAGAGAGAACAAGAAGGAAAATGGAAGATCCAAAAAGACAATCATTGAGAAATGTGAGGCAGAAAGTTTCCAAGACAAATAGCTCAGGTCACATAGTTTTTTAAGACAATTGCATTTATATTATGCAGCTTCTGTGTGTCATAGAGTTGCAGTCATTTGAATAATTGTCTCAAATTACTATTTTTCTCTCAATTTTTAATTTGCTTTTAATACCCAGAGCAGTATTCCTTATTAATAAGGAAGAAGCATGTCTTTATTTTTTCTCTTTTCTATTTTTTAATTACAGTTTACATTCAATATTATTTTATATTAGTTTCAGATGTACAGTATAGTGGTTAGACATTCATAAAATTTACAAAGTCATGACCCCATAATAAATCTAGTACCCACCTGGCACCATACACAGTTATTACAATATTATTGACTATATTTCCTATGCCGTACTTGGCATCTCATGACTATTTTGTGACTATCAATTGTACTTCTTATACCCTTCATCTTTTTCACCCAGCCCCCGAATGCCCTTCCCATCTGGCAACCATCAAAATGTTCTCTGTATCTACATGTTTATTTGTTTTGTTTATTATGTTCTTTAGATTCCACATATAAGTGAAATCATATGGTATTTGTCTTTCTGTGTCTGAGTTATTTCACTATTACCCTCTAGGTCCTTTCATGTTGTCACAAATGGTAAGATTTCATCCTTTGTATGGCCAACTAATATTCCATTGTATATATGTACCACTTATTCTTTATCCACTCATCTATTGATGGACACAGGTTGCTTCCATACCTTGGCTCTTGTAAATAATGCTGCAGTGAACTTAGGGGTGCATATGTCTTTTCTAATTAGTATTTTGCTGGTTCATAAGGTAGTCCTATTTTTAATTTTTTGAGGAACTTCCATAATGCTTTCCACAGTGGCTGCACCAATTTGCAGTCCCACCAACAGTGCCTTAGGGTTCCCTTTTCTCCACATCCTCACCAACACTTTTTGTTGATTTATTGATGATAGCCATCTTACAGGTCTGAGATAATATCTCATTATGGTTTTGATTTGCATTTTTCTGATGATTAGTGACATTGAGCATCTTTTCATGTCTATTGGCCATCTGTATTTCCTCTTTGGAAAAATGTCTATTCAGGTCATCTGCCCATTTTTTAATTGGATTGTTTGTTTTTTATGGTAAGTTGTGTGAGTTCTTTACAAATTTTGCATATTAACACCTTATCGGATGTATCACTGGTGAATATCTCCTCTCATTTAGTGGGTTTTTTCTTTTTTTTTTTGATAATTTCCATTGATGTGTAAAAAGTTTTAAGTTTGATGTAGTCCCATTTGTTTATTTTTTCTTTTGTTTTCCTTATCTGAGGAGATATATCAAAAAAATACTACTAAGAGCAATGTCAAAGAGTTTACTGCCTATGCTTCTATGCTTTCTTCTAAGATTTTTATGGTTTCAGGTCTTACATCAAGTCCTTTAATTGCTTTTGAGTTTATTCTTGTGTAAGGTGTAAAAAGGTGCTCTATTTTCTTTCTTTTTTTGCATATATCTGTTCTCTTTTTCTAACACCATTTATTGAATAGTCTTAATCCCATTGAATGTTCTTGTCTTTTTGTCAAGTGTTAATTGATCCATGTATCTGTTTCTATACCAGTACCATGCCATTTTGATTACTATAGTCTTGTAGTTTAGTTTTATATCAGGTAGCATGATACATCTAATTTTGTTCTTCTTTCTCAAGATTGCTGTGGCTATTCAGGATCTTTTGTGGTTTTATACAAATTTTAGAATTATTTGTTTTATTTCTGTGAGAAATCCCATTGCTATTTCTATAGTGATTGCATTATATCCATAGATTGCTTTGGCTGGTATGAACATTTTAATGATGTTAATTCTTCTTACCCACAAGAACAGTTTATGCATCCACTCATTTGTATCTTCTTTAATTTCTTCAATGTGTCATAATTATTTGAGTACAAGTCTTTAACTTCCTTTTTAAAATTTATTCCTAGGTATTTTTATGCAATTGTAAATGTTTTGTTTTCTTAGTTTCTCTTTCTGATAGTTCATTATTGGTGTGTGAAAATGCAACCAATTTCTGAATATTAATTTTGTATACTGCTGCTTTACTGAATTTATCAGTTCTAATAGTTTTTTGGTAGAACCTTTAGGGTTCTCTCTATATAGTATCATGTCATCTGCAAATAATGATAGTTTTACTTCTTTCTGACTTGGATGAGAAAAGCATGTCTTTAAATTTTACTTTTGAACTTTAAGAGATACTGGTCAATGTAGCCTTGACTAAAAATTTTTTTGATATTTATTTATTTATTTTAAAAATATATCTTTATTGATTTCAGAGAGAGGAAAGGAGGGGGAGAGAGAGAGAGAGAAACATCAATGATGAGAGAGTCACTGATCTGCTGCCTGGCCCACAACCTGGGCATGTGCCCTGACCGGGAATCGAACCCCGATCTCCGGGATTCTAGGTCAATGCTCAACTGCTGAGCCGGGCAAAATTCTTTTGATAATTAAAAGTTGATTCTAGCTTTATCTTTTTTGAAAAAATGGTATTATTTTATTTCATAATACTTGAAGTTTTACCTAACCAAGTTTTTGTGTCAATGTTGTCTTTCCCTAGTTCATATTAAGCCTCATTTTGTATTGTGTTTAAAAAAATGCAGTAAACCATAATCAAGACAATACTTCAATTATACAGTGTGCTGAATACTACTTTAATTATAATGTCAAGAGTTTAAAGCACCATTCTAAATGTGATAACTGTAGGGGTAGTAGGAAGGGGCAGTTTGTAGAATTTTAGTTTCACCTCTATGAACTTTCTAAAAGGTTTTTGATATCAAACTGAGGTTTCAGTTCAGCCTGTGGCCTTAGTATCCTCTATTTGGTTGTAGCTTGGCCTCCAAAGGTCCATGTACTCTAACTCAATGTTTAGCCATGGTTACACTGTACGATTATATAGAAGGTAGTGGTTATATGTTTCCATTAAGAGTTCAGTCTGTAAAACAGGGACAAGACTTTAACCAAATGTATACATTAATGATCTGGGAATATAAAGTTTTCCCACAGCAATTAAGGACAAGGAAGTGGACACATCGGACAAGGAGGGGACAGAAATTTTGAGCCCTGATACTCTTATAATGAATTAGACACTAAGGGTTTCTGTGTTGTCCATGAGACCACAGATGATTCTGTGGTTACCACCAAAACATGGAATCAATTAAAGGAAGTAAAAGAAATAAAGGTTCTTTACTGGTAATAATTCTCAGCTATAGAAATTGGTATTTATGAACTCTCATGTAAGCTGAACTTCAATCCCTACAGTATGTATAACTTTGAAGATTTCATTTCATTGTGTGTTTGAAAAGTAAATGCTTCAAATATTCCTGAAGCAAGATGTAACTAAAGTCATTTGGCATATGGAAGTATTGTTGATATTCCAACCAGGTCAAATCTTGTGTAATGTCTGAGATAATCTGAGTACTGCAAGAGACCTTTTGAGAATTATATACGTGTAATTCATGTGTATAATCGACTTTTGGCTCTCACAAAAGCCACCAAGTGAAGCTTCTGACCCAAAATAAATTGCTAAGGTAAAAGGTCTAGAATGAGGGCTTTCTAGATAAAAAGACATACTTTTATAAGGAATTTGTGGCTGTCACCCACTGCATTTTCTTCTTGAAATGAAATACAGCAGCATCATTTTCTTTTAGGATTAATGGAACCTAACATTAAAACATACAATGTAGTCTGCTGCCATTTATATAAAAGATAATGATAGCAACATAGCTTCTGTTATTACTTGCCATTTCCTGAAACTTGCCTCCAGATTATTAACCCAAGATTATCTCTGACAAAATCGGCTGAAAGGGACAGGACAAGAGATAAGGCCATCTACTGGAGATTTAAGCAAAAATACATACATACATACATACATACATGCATGCATACATACATACACGCAACAATAAACAACCCAAACCAATTGTTTATACTTACTCCATCCTTTATATTAGTATGCTAAAAAAGTGTTAAGACAACCAGTTTATGAGTGGTCAGATTCCTTGGGTTGGTTTTGTATATGTATAGTACTTTGCCAGGTGATGGAACAGAATTCAAATATATTACATGAAAAGCATTTTTCATGTAGCCAGCCTTCAAACTATAGTATTCTGAAACCACTTTTCAACCTTTCTTCATCCTGATCCCAGTCCTTTTATTTGACTTCTTTGGGCAAAATAGAAACAGAAGACAGCTGTGAGTTTCCAAAATGACCCCAGTAATTTCTCCATTGTTTACTGGTAGGACTGAACTTGGAACCTTGAGCATGTCACCCATTAATATGGGATCTTGCCAAGTGACTGTTGATTTAGGAATGATGATAATTATTGCTATGAAACATCTGATTTCATACCTTATAAAACAAAAAGGTTAACAGCAAACTATCATTCACCCGATGAAATCATTTAAATGACATTGAGAATGGTTTTTAAATTCTTTCAATATGTAGGATTAGTCATAAAGCTGGAATGTATTTCATCACAGTATATGTGTGATTGGTGTTTTATGAAGCTGAAGCTTAAAAGTTTTTTAATCAACATTTAATAACATCTGTAAGAGTAATTTTAAAATATTAGCTATATTTTGCAAAATATTTTTAAACAGCTTTTTTTTAATTGAGGAATCTTAAATCAGTAAGCAAATATTATATTCAAACATCACTTTTTAAAAGGCATTTTGAAGTTTTATTTTCACTCTTTTGGCTTTTCTCCATGATTGACAGCCTATCTGTTGGGGATATAATAGAAAAGTAAATGGACATCCACACTTGTGATTTAGTTATTTGTGATCTGATAGACAGATATTAGATATTGCTAACATCAGGAATTAGAATGCCCTCCTGGCAAAACAGAAATGATAAAGTGCAACTCCTTTTCAACTCTATTACCAAACTGTTTCCTAGTTTTGAGGGAAAAAACACCCTCAGACTCTGAATTTAAAGGCAAGATATTGCTGTTTATAAGAACCACATTGTAGGAAAGAAGGAAGAGAGTTCAGGACAAAACTTCATGACTACTGGTACAAATTGAGAAACTGCTGAGAAAATACAGACTTTAAAGTTCATAACAGTTTTAACCTGCTTACAGTTATTTGCAGCAGTATACCAGGCGGGTCCTCTTTTCCCACATCTCACCATGTTCATCTCCCTCCAGTATCTCTTGCAACGAAAGTGAAAATACAATTCTTGCAAGCCTTTCTAATAGCCTTTTCAAAGTTTTCTGACTTTTGACAAAGTCTACCTTCTAAACCCTTCTAAAACCCTTCTGAAAGTTTTAAAGTGTTTTCTTCCCTACCTGTCACAAAGCTCAGCTCTTTGATATTCACAAGCCAATTCTTGAAAGAGTTCTTGGGTTATACATATATATAAAAGAAATCCTGTAATTTTGATGTGCTAAGAAAACTGGTGTGTTGAGTCTCAGTTTCTGGCTATGAGCACTCTCCTCTTTTCTTCCTTTAGAGCAGTTCTTTTAAATGGCAAAGCCTTATTTTCCCCTATAATGTAATCAACAGGAATTGCTACTTATAGAAAGAACACTCAAAAAATTAATCTACCTAAAGAAATTTGAGGCATTCAATACACCTTGATAGGCAAAGGCAAGCTCTGTATGTTGCATAATTACCCAGACCATAATGTTTAGACACTCCAAAGTCTTTGGGGGAAAAGCCTTATTATTTTAGGGTGTGGTTTGCCTCAATTAGGAAGGGAGCCATGGGAAAAAGTAGGTACAGAGTTCAGAGAGCCTCATTGGAAGGAGTGTTGCCTGATACTATAAAGTCCAGGTGCAGCTGAGCAGGTGCAAATACAGCTGGTGACCCAGACCTTCTAGGAACACACAAGCCAGAAAGCTGTGTCTTTCCTATATTTAAAAAAATGCCTTTGGTAACTTTATTGACAGCCATCACTCCTTCTATTTTTACTTCTGTAAAAGAAATATGTTTCTTATTAACAGTTATAGAAAGTATTGGATTTTAAAAGTATCTCTAGAAAAAGGTTTAATTAGTTCTAACCTACATTAGTAATCTCCAGACTGGGAAAAGACCCTCCAGAAAAATAGAAAAATAGCCTATGAACTCTTTGTCGGCAGAGAAACATGATTCCATTTTAGGACTAGTACGTGAAAAATTCATAACGAGTAGAAATGTCAATAAAAATTAATATTTAGAAAGAATAATGAACTTAAATCACTTGCTTAATTAGAAATATAGTAGCTTTAGTAGAAGTTAAAACATTTTAGTTAATTTCACAAGACTAACTCAACTCTTACTTTACATACAGTGAATGAGGAATATATTGATTGTAAAACTTTTTACATCGAATTTTTAATGAATAAAACATGTTTATTTAAATAAGAATTATAGTAATTTTTAAAAAATATATATCTTTATTGATTTCAGAGAGAGGAGGGGATAGGGAGAGAGAGAGACTGAAACATCAATGATAAGAGAGTCATTGATCGAGCCTACAACCCGGGCATGTGCCCTGACCGGGAATCGAACCCCGATCTCCTGGATCCTAGGTCGACGCTCAACCCCTGAGCCACGCCCGGCCGGGCAGAATTATAGTAATTTATTTCACATTTTTGTTCCAGAGAAGTGGGCAGGGATATTGAATTTTTTTAAACCATTTAATCCAAGGCTGCCTGAAAATGTTCCTCTCTTTCTTTGTTCAGGGCTATGTAAAAGGCTTTGACCTAAGCCCACTGTGATCCCACCAATGACATCAGTTTAAACTTACTGAGAAGAGATGAAATTGTACTTTACAAGAAGCAAGAAGTCCCAGAATAGAGAGACAACCTGTTATTATGTATCATTTATTTTCCTTCTGTAAGCAAGACTGAGGTCAGTACAGAAGGGAGGTCAGTACAGAAGGGAGCAAGTGCAGTGTGTCCTGGGTTTTCTGAGATTTGTCTTCATAAACTAAGTGGAGGAATTAGCACAACCAACATTTAAAGTGTAGACTGATTCACTTGTTGACAAATTGGAATGCTTAATCCACCCTCTAACTTTCTTTTAAAAAGGGTGTGTAACATTACTGAAACATTTTAGAAAAAGTGAATTTGTTGAATTCTTGTTCTGGTCATGGGCAGCATCTTATATATTACTAAATATTGAATCCATTTTCCACCTCTCCTTCCTAGGCAGCTCAGCATGAATGTGATTGTTTATATACTGTTAAAGCCCGCAAGGCTGGTTGGCCACTGTGGGTATTTTATGTTAATGCCAGAGTATAAAATACAAAAGGTGAAGCTGTTTAATTCCTCAAAGATAAGACAATATTGTGAGATTTCTGTGACTAAATTAGATATTTCATTTGGATAACTGAAGAAAATGCACAGCTGCTATTTGGAGCTTTAAGGAATTCTGCCTTAATGAGGGTCCCGTAGACATGGATCTAATGTGTATTATAATCATCAATGTCTGCACACATTCAACCTGATGTTAGCTTCCACCGTCTTTAATATGAGGCTTTTACTGTCTGCTGATGCCACTTTCATTATAAGGAGATCCCTGGATAAGATGTAAAATATGTATAAACCTATTAAAAATAAGGGACGTAACACAAAAGAAATGGCCAGTTCTTTTTATTCCAAGATTAGCTCTATTGCATCCTAAAACAAACAAACAAAAGCTTTGCTCTGTTCTTTAAAATGTTACATTAGGAATCAGGGTGTATGTCTAGCCAGTCAATTATTTATTTTGAACCTATTGCACTTCGTGTGGATAAATGCGGACATCTACATTAATTTGTTCTTTAAGTCCACTGAATATTTAAATATCCTTGCAGCATTTTCTTTCAAATCTCATAAAGAAGAATAAGCAGGTAATTCAGCTTTTGCTTCTACATTATTCATAAGAAAAAAACATATGTAGACAAAAATATATAGGCCACAGTGAAAGAGGACTTGTTTATTTCATTCATTCATTTAGTCTTTTGTTTTTCATTCATTCATATGTTTATTTTTCCAGGGACAGGGTAGAAATGGGATGGTGAGGTGGTAAGAGTGGTTGTGGGTTTTGTTTAGTTTTAATTTGGGCTTATTTTAGAATGTTGTGTAATGTCGTTGGCCAGATGTGTGTCTGGATTGGGCGCCAGGGCACAAGAAGAAATCCTCTTTCTCTCCCTTCATAATGTGGTAGATTTTCAGACAGTACTAACCCAATGACTCCAAATTCCATGCTTTTTTTTATTCTCCTCTTTTGCTTTCTAAACATGTTGTGTTATGAATCATACTCAGATATGGGACCCATTCGCAACCGGGGTGGAGGTGGGCGTGGGGTCCCTTGTCCCCACCTCACTGAATTGGAATGTGGTCCACAGAGTTGCCCCTGCCCTGACCCAGGAGCTCTGCTGGGCTGGGCTGGGCCGGGCTGGGCCGGGCCGGGCTGGGTGAGAGTTTATAGATGTGCTGAATATCACAAAGACAATTCTGTGCTGGAAGGTTAAAAAAAAGGAGGGGGGAGAGGAAAGGAGAGAAGAATAAAGATGAGGTCTGTGGCGAATGGTTGATTCAGCTAACTTTTGCAGAATGACTAACAAGGAAGAGCTTTGCTGAAAGAAGCTTGGTCATTAATGTCACCCGCCCCCCTTGCCTTTGCCCTTCTGAGGGGGAGAAAGTTAGATGAGCTGTTGGTTATATGACAGGGGGGCAGAGAGGACATTTTTAAAAGCTAAATAAAAACTCCCACTTTGCCTTCCAATTCATGCTTTTAGGAATGCGAGCCTTTCATGCATTTGCTCATGCAGCCCTTCCCTCACTTAATGTTATTCACTTAATGTTATGCAAGTGCTGCTGCGACCTAATCTGGTCTTGTCAGCCCTCAGCACACAAGTCAGAGGACTCCAGGGCTTCCTGCACATTCCTCTGCACCGCGGCTGCCAACAGACAGTGCCTTTGGGAGAAAAGCTGGGGAGTTAGTCTTTATGGTAAAGCCCAATCTAATTCTCTCTCAAGAGAGAGAGATGAATATGCCAGGATGATTTGAAGGGAGAGAAAAAACACTGGTAAGAAGTGTAATAAAAGCAGCTCAGCTTGTCCCACCTTTATTTCTTCCTGGAGTTAAGAAGAGTCTCCATATGCCACTTGGCTCTTCTAATTTTGTAATAACCTAAGTCTATAGGTAGGAAAGGAGAAATCTGCAAATGATATTTTAAAACAAAAATGTATTTACACTTACGAAAACAACCTTATGTGATTGTACAAAAAGCATTCATTGTTTAAACACTTGTGATAAATGTTTATATTCCTATTGTAGGTGACAAGATAAAAATAGGTGCTGATGCTAGCAGAACAGAGGTTTTACAAACTTGAGGAAAATTTGATTTGCATGTCATTTACAAATGACTTTTACCACCTCTGACACCAAAGTTATAAAAGTTCAAAAGATGACACAATGTCTTTACAACTTGCCTGTGTTGGATTTATGTTCACCAAGCTGTAAAAGAGAGAGAGGTGGCATTTTCTCCTCTCTTGCAACTAAATAATGCATCATACATTAAGTAAATAAGTCCTATTCTTTTTCAGCTTTAAACTTTAGATTTTATTGCCCAAATATTAAGGGGTTGTATGGAAAAGGAGTTTGAGATGGGAGAAGAGAGGAAACTTTTTATTCCCTTTCCATCCTTTAAACTGTAAGTCACAGGTGTCACTGTAAAAACACAGTCGGACAGTTTTCTTATCTTCTGCTCTCAGTTGAGAAAAGGTAAAGGGAATGAACTGGCCAGTAAGGCACCTAATATAATAGAGTTTAATGCCCTTTTTCTTTCCTTTAACTTTTTAGGGGTTATTCACTCATTTAACAAACATGTGCTTAGCATCTGTAATGTGCCAGCCATTGTTCTAGACTCTTGAGATACATTACTGAACAAACCAGATAAAGATACCAGCCATCTTAGGGTTTATATTCTAGGGCAGAATCTTGGTCTCAGTCACAGAACCTGATTCTAAACGTTCAGATTCCTGTCTCCCCCTCCCTCCAAGATCTTCTCAATATTCTTAATCCTAGCAAAGACTTCAGTTTGTATTCATTTTATTCGCCACTTCCCTTGCAGTTTATATTTGCTCAGTGCTCTCTTTTCACATGTTACCCAGGGAGACTGCATAATCTCATCCATTGGACATTTCTTCAGCCTATATCCATTCTGTTTCTGATTAGGCACTTCCCACGGGCAGAGAAATAGGGAGGTGATATCTGGAGGGTCTTTCTATTTCTTGTTCTGTAAATACCTAAGTATCAGTATTCACTCAAGCTAAGTAAGTATTGTTTTCTTTTCTCTCCTCATTTCTTAATGTATTTACCAAAGACCAAGGAGATGACTGTGAATGGGAAAGGCTTGCGGAGTCAAATTCACTTAGCTTATGAAACTTCGCTGCTTGTTGTTTTTTTAATTCTCCCATTTACTTATTCACTTATTTATTCTTCACCCAATAGACTTTTGGTTACTGCAAACTATGTGTCAGATCCAAACTCAGCCACTAAGGAAAGCAAGAATAAATCAGACAGCCATTGCCCAATGAAACTTAGTCTGGTGCGGGACCAGGATGTGTCTTTGCAAACACAATTCTTGACTTCAAGTCACAAAGGACTTCAGTGTTTCTTATGCTGGCTTTTGTATTTTTTAAATATCTTTATGGCACGTTGTCCTTGCTATCAGAGGAATGTACCATGATCACAGATTCCAGTGAGCTGGCATGTGTGTGCACAGGTGACATGCACACACATACATACGTGCAAGAAGATGTATTTTTCCACAACTTTGCTGAACTAACTTTTCTTCAACTATCTGGTGCAGCAGTACAGTGATATACAAGCTTTTCAGAAATTCGATGAGAGTCATGCCCAACTGAATGATTTCATTCTGCACTCTGTGTCAGTTCCTGGAAATTAACAATAGACTATTTCACATTGGTCTTTGATCCCACCCGTTCAGTCATGGTATTTTTCCAGATGTTTCCGTCTTGGGTTGCTAGTACAAAAAAGCACACACAAGTTAAGCCAGGCCAGTTGGCCTGTTGGGGGGAGCAGGGGCTGAGGAATGTGCTCGTCCCCAAACGACTTGGTCATGTGTTACATAAGGGTTAGGAAAAGGGAGAAACACAGACTTTAAAATCTGAGCAAGCCCTTGAATTATAAGTACTTTTAAGCAAAATACCATGCCCAACGTCGTCACAAAGGCAGTGTTTCAGCCTGGTTCTAGTAAATTATGTTTTGAAATAAATTAATGTGCTGTTGTCTTTCAGTCCATTCTACCTCAACCTGTTACCGTTAAGGGTCTAAATGCCAATAGTCGTGAAAAAAATCTTTAACTGCCAAAGGATTATGCCATTTAGGTGTTTTGGCAGGAGAAAAACAAATAATTGACATTATTATGCCCTCTATCAAAGTTTCATAAGCAAAAATTTCATAGCACGTTTTAACACAAATGTCAAAAATGAGTCCACAGCAATAGGAACTTGGAACGGTATTATGTGAAAGTCACTTGACTGCACTAGAAATAAGGAGAACAAGTAAAAAAGTACCCTAAGAGAGAGATTCCCTGGGGGCCCATAACACCAAAAGCAGAAGCTCTTGTTCTGCCTGCACTTCAGCCAAAGTCAACCATGAAGACTTTTTTTAGATGCCCTGAAGCACATGCCCAAAACTCTTGCAAGAATTTAAAAGCAATCTTGGAAAATGACAAGAATCAGTCTCCTTCATAAGCTACTACTAACCTGTGGCTAATATCTGACTCTAGGAAGAGAAATTAAGAAGAATATGTTGTATGAATATTGACACTTCTATTCTCACATGCAAAGTTTATTTGTTTAAGGCTTTCTGTTTTGACCTATGCTATTACTAACACATAACATTATTTACTGACCTTGAATTCAAGGTAGGAAGTATCTTTAGAAATTCCTATAAACTCTATGATTTAGCAGTATCAGTCCTAAGTATACTCCCAACAGCAATATTCAGGTAGATGAATGAGAAGACATATATGAGAATGTTCATAGAAACATTGTAGCAAACAAAAACTAGAAACTCTTGAAATGCCTGTCAACAGTTGAGTAGATAAATTGTGATGTATTCACACAATGAAAGGCAATGCAGCAGTGACAATAAACCAGTTATAGTGATATTCAGCAATATAGGTATTATAAACATTTCACAAACATAAAGTTGAGTAAAAGAAGCCGAAAAAAGAGTACATAATTTATGATTCCATTTATAGAAGTACAAAGGCAGACACGACCAATCAATTCTGTTAGAAGTTAGGATAACAGTTACCCTTAGGATAGGTGTAATTAAAAAGGAGCAGAAGTAAGGTTTCCGGGATACTGGTCAGATTTTGTTTTTTAATCCTAGCAAAGGTTGCATGGTATATTCAGTTTATGAAAATCCATTGAGCTGTCCCTTTATATGTGTACCTTCCAATATGCATGTTAGATTTCAATATATTTGTGCAAATGCAAACATATTTAACATTTCATAGTTATTATTTGACTAAGATCTCTGAAGAATTGGCATAAAGTGGTGCTCAGTAGAAGTCTGTTGAATTAAAATGAATAACAAGTGCTATTTTTTTCATAAAATATTCCAAATTTCTTTGAGTGGATACTATCTTTCACTTCTTTGAAACTCCACAATGTTTTTATTTCCCTTAGTAATACATATATTACTTCGTATTATACTCAATTTTATAAACTCCTTGGGGAGTCAAGTCTTCGCATCTTTGAATCTCCTTTGATAATGTGGAGACAGGCAATAGGATGATGAGGTTAAGAACATGCACACTGCTCTTAATTGCATGGGTTGAAGTCCCCTCTCTTCCATTTATAAATTGTACAATTTTGAACAAGCACTTTGCCTCTCTATACTTAGATTTTCTTAATCATAAAATGGGAATGATTGTGGCAGGGTTGTCGTAAAGATTAAATGAGTTAGATCCATAATGTTCTGAAACCAGTTCCAGATACGTTGTAAATTCTTAATAATTGTTAGCTGCTATTTTAGTCATTGTAGCATCGTTATGATTCTTATTGTACTTGTTGAATGAGAAAATTTAAAATATTAAAATGACATAGAAGTGTTGGTCAGTAAAAAATTCATATATAAAATATAGAATTATCTGGTAAAGACCCTATCTACTAATTTCCAAATACATCTTTTTTCTCAGATATTCAAGTACAGTGTATTGATCACTTAGTTAAATATAGTCAAACTGTTTTCAATCAGGCAGGTCATACACAATTAGTACTCACTTTTTAAGTATTGGTGGTCTCCTAATTCATTTAAGTAGGCTAGACTATGATAACAAACAGACCAAAAAATGTATAATGGATGAAACATGTTAAAAGTGTATTTGTAGTTCACTAAGTAGATATTACTAGTCAGTTTCCATCTGGTTATTCAACGACCCAGGCCCCTTCTGTAGGTGTACCATTCCCCACGCCTCATCTATATCTGTATGCAACTAACAGAAGAGGGGAGAGAGTGTGGGATATTGCATCTACTTTTTAAAAACCATAATGCAAATGGCACACTTCACTTACTCTCACACTCCTTTGGCTAGACAGTTAATGCCTACATACAAATGAGGAGAAGCTGGTAAATGCAGTTTAAGTGTGTGCCTCAAAAGAAATTGAACTGGGGGAACAGCTAGCAGTGTTTGCCAGTATTTAGAGATAGGCGGAGGCTATAGCTTCTCTCCCTGACTATCCCACTACAAATAGAGAAGCATACTCAGAACACTTTTCTCCACAAATATATTTATTAGTAAGAAGGCCCTAATAATGATAGTGTCTTTTCTGAAGTTCATCAAAATCCCAGCTCTCTGATGTTTTAGATGCTTCAAACAGGGCTGACATGATGTCCCCTTGAGATAAACACAACACCATTTTAGGGGCAGGACTTCAGTTAACTTGAAAGATGGAATCAGGCAACCAAAATCCTATGAATCATGCCTGGATATAGCACTATTTTGCAATCAAGTCTCAGGAGCCATTTCATCAAGTGTACCCTTCACAGCTGACTAGATTCTTCTAGGACACACACGTAAGAGTGAAGACGGTCTCTATTCTAGCCCACCTTCGTGTGTTAAGCATCAATAATTTTAGTAACCAAACCTCTTACATCCATTCTGCTAATTGTAAAAACTCTTAAAGTTAGTGCAAAGAAAAAAATAACTAAAGCAAATCTGTAGCAGCCTCCCTGGAATGTGGCCTTTTGATGAAATGCTAGCTAACCACAGTTGAAGTTAAAGTGTCTGTTCCTAGTTAGAGAAACTAACGTCCCCTGCGTATAGAGAAACATTATTCACACTCGCCTGTCATGCTGCCCTTGCAGAAACGTGTTTATTATAGGGAAAGTAACATCATGAAAAGTGAACTTGGCCTTTTATTCAAATATGCCTCTGACAGAGAGGTTCACCAGGGAAGATTTCCTCATAATAAACCACTTATTTATAATTCTGTGGTTTAATATATAATATTTGCTTGGAATACGAAACATTGATTGGAAGCCAAGCAGCTGTGCTGTGCTGTGCTATGAGGAAGTTGTAGATTCCTGCCATTTTTTTCCTCAACAAAGATTAATAGAGGACAATGACTTCCTGATTCAATAATCTTCAGAAAAGAAGGAAGTAATGAAATGCTAACATTCTTTGCAGACTTTGCTCTTGCAAAACTTCCCAGGGTCACTATGTGCTGATTGATCATCTGAGTGCTTTTGCACAAATACTTGCATTTAGGTTGTAGAAGTAACTAGCTCCTTCCCAGGATGTGGTGGAAAGTATTTGTTGTAAACGTTATTTATACACTTTTTCAGATAATGGAAAATTCTTGTCTTTCATGAAGTGAAGGTCTTTTGTTAGTTTTGTATCACTGTTGCTGGTGGGATGGGGAAAGAGGACTGTTTTTCTGGAATGGTATTTGAAGCTGTGTTTTATAGGTCCTAGGAAGAGGGTTCATTTCCAAGTTATAGTATTTATTTCTTTTTTATTTTTTTAAATATGTTTTCATTGATTTCAGGAGAGGAAGGAAGAGGGAGAGAGAGAGAGAGAAACATCGATGGGAGAGAAACATTGACCTGCTGCCTTCTGCACGCCCTCTGTTGAGGATTGAGCCTGCCACTGGCCACGGGCCCTGAGTGGGAATCGAACTGGTCACCTCCTGGTGCTTGGGTCGATGCTCAGCTGCTGAGCCATACCAGCCAGCCTATAATATTTATTTTTAAGTTCAGTGGTGGCGCTTCAAAGGAATATTGGAGACCGCCCCACTTGTGCTGGAGGGCCACTATCTTCATCCTCTGTGTTCTTCACCATGGCAATAGGAATAGAATTTTTAGCTCTCTGAGCTCTTTTGCATTCTTAAGTAAGCTTACATAATACTGCAGGGGACAAAACAGTTGCCTGCTGAAAGCCAAATCAATGAATAAATTTGGCCTCAGGATTTTTGAACTGTTGTGAAAGACTTTTTGTTTCTCAGCTTTTTAAAAAATCATAGTTAAAATTTGTTTTTTAGATGATACCCTTGTTATCCAAAATGTGATGTATAATTTGGATAGACAATTTTAGCACAGAAAAGTTATAGGTAAAATGGGTATCTGAGTAAAGATTTTCAGTCTATATAGGCTGTTAAGGATGTTTTTCTTATATAAAAGCTCTCCTTTTAAACAAATGTTTAAAGCATGCTGCAGCCCAGGATTATCATATCTGGAACAAAAATGATAAACTCTCTAGAACCTGGCTTAGAGATCTTGCCATGCTATTGAATAGTATTGAACAATATTGAATCACTCTTTTTTTAAAAGATGACTCAGGACAAAAGGAACCTGTTGTTATTGAACAACTTATTTTGAATTTATTTATTGTTGTTTTTTCTTCTTCTTGTTTTTGTGTGTTTTTTTGTTTGTTTGTTTGTTTGGTCACATGAACTCTTCCCTAACCAAGAACCAGTTTTCAATACCATTTTGATAAGTTTTAACCAAAATACCTCAATGGTTACTTTAGGAAATGTAGAGTTATTGAGTATGTTGAACTGTCAGGCCAGATTTTGTATAATGGAAGGTAGACATTTAACTCAATAAGGCCCGCTTGGCTCAAATACACATGTACTGAGTATCCAGGGCTTAGACACTATGATGACAGAAAATGCCTATCAGAGCAATCAGGTGTGGTATCTCAGTGCATCTTTTTTTAAAAATATTTTTTTATTGATTTTTATAGAGAGAGAAAGGGAGAGAGAGAGAAGCAGAGAAACTTCGATGTGAGAGCAGAACATCCATTGGCTGCCTCATGCACGCCCAGTACTGGAGCTCAAGTCAGAAACCCAAGTACGTGCTCTGACTGGGAATTCAACACCTTTTAGTGCATCCCCAACCAAATGAGTCATACCAGCCAGTGCTCTCAGTGCATCTTAACTTGAACTATAAAATATTTAGGTGTCGGATCACTTGAACCAAGGAGTTATGCTGTTTTTAGAATTATGAATCAAAAGCCATATTGGCCTATAGATCTAAGTATGTCGAAGTCACCTGCTTAAGACTACAAATTCCTCATATTTTACAGTACACTAAGACCACTTTCCCAGTACAGCACACTAACCTGTGACAACTTTTATTGTTGTGATAGCTCATTACAAAACATTCAGATTGTTTGGGGTGGAAAGAGACAAATGAGAAACCCTTATTTTCTTAAAGACAACCAGTTTAGCCAATTTAAAAAATAATAACAGCACAAATTTCTCACCCTTTCATAACTATTAAAACTATTTCTCTAAATTACATTTCTGGTCATACTGCTGGAAACTCCAAACCATACCTTTCCTTTTTTTTTTTTTCTTTCTTGAAGTTGACGGGCAGTGTTATTGTGACAGGATCTGCCATGGTCCACGTCTATTTAAACTTGATTTTTATTTTTCAATAACTCAAGCCACAGCAGTTCAGTCTGGTCAGAGGTAAGGAATAAGTGTTTGTGGTGTGTTGGGTGCGAAATATAGTAAAGCACCATAATAAAAATAGAATTGGCCCAAATTGTGAAAGGATGCATTATTTATTAAAACATTTTAGTTTCCTGTAATGAGAACTGGAAAGTCTCTGGCTATATGCAAGCAGCAGTCCTGGGAGGTCTGTATAAGAATCAAATAAGTTACATTTAATTAATATGATTATACAAGGAACTTCATAACATTGTTTTTACTTTGAAGTTGAGAAGATAATTTCGTTATTATGGAATATTTCTCTGGCCTTCTGATAGTCTGGGGTGAGATTTCTGCCTGCATTAGGGCAGTTTAGTTCAGTTTATACATTAGACCATCAAGATATTGTCATAATTACAATAGCAATTTCAATTTACATAACTGACCTATTAATAGGTGTACCTAAAACTCAGCTATTTCTCAGCATAATTGAATAATTTATTCTGTAATTTTTGACATTTTAGCATGTCGTATATATTGTTTTTACCTTATTTCCATTGTATTTTGAAAAGTATTTGAGATAGCTGAGTATAAACATTCTGCTTTACAGTGTGGCAGATACAAAGATAATTAAGTAGCCGCTGGCATCCTTTTTACTCCTCAGTTATTATGCTGAAGGAAATCACAGTGCCGGACACTGTGTCCCAGACAGGTGTCTGCCACCTTCTAAGCCCTGAGAAGGGAAATGCTCATGTTTCTTTACAGAGAATCCAGTACTGTTTATCTGACTCTAATAATTGGTTTGTTATGTAGTCACTGATGACTAAGTAAGTCAACTTTCGTAAAGTAGTCCTTGAAGAAAAAAATGAATAGGTCATAAATCAGTTATTAAAAATCATGTGCAAAGTTATATGTTCTGTGCAGTTATGTATACAGATGAATCAGTGACTATTAAGGTGAAACACCCTACAAATATTTACTATGTAGAAAAGCCTCACTTTCATAGCATATTACATTTAATTCCTATTTGCAGCTCACATTTTTTTTCAATCATGAGCAAATATGTTTAAGTCATTTTCCACAGCAAGCACCAAGTTTTGATGACATGACCTAATTCCTCCAGTTTTCAATTTCTGAGATGCTTGACCTATCTGTCACTTACCTGGGAAAGATCAAAAAAAGTTAGTGAAGATATTTGCAGCTAAAAGTCTGGAAAATGAAAACTTGCATGCTATCAATTGACGCCTTAACCTGCATCAAGGTTAACTTCATGCTGAGCTATGTTTAGAATATGGGGTACTATGCAGGAACTTGCTCTGGAAAAAACAGATTTTATTCTACCCTAGAAATTCTACAGGTGGAAGGTCTACACAGTATTGGAGAGACTGGGAAAATCATGAACTAACTTGGTTAGTACATTTTATTTTTTTTATTTATTTATTTTTATTTATTTATTTATTTTTAAATATATCTTTATTGATTTCAGAGAGAGGAAAGGAGAGGGAGAGAGAGAGATAGAAACATCAATGACGAGAAAATCATTGATCAGCTGCAGCCCGCAACCCGGGCATGTGCCTTGACTGGGAATGGAACTGGGAATGGAACCCCGATCTCCTGGATCCTAGGTCGATGCTCAACCCTTGAGCCACTCCTGGCTGGGCAGTACATTTTATTCTTAAAGGGGAAGGAATCTGTGGAATTCAATGAAGAAATTAAATATCTATGAAACTTAAATAAATACAATTAAAACAGTGAAGGATATTAGCACTAAACTTAATGAGGGTTGCAAAATTCTGTTAGTAGAGGAAAATTAAATAAAAATGTGACTTTAATCAGGAGACATGGGCTAGAGATCACCCTTATTGGAGGGCATGGTCTTGCTATTCATGTTGGCCTAATGACTGTTAAAACAGAATTTCTTTGGGATGGTAGTGAGAAAAATTATACTGGATCTCTTGCAGTCCCAGAATTTACCGCTAAGTTAAAACCTGCAGTTGATTTTCAGTCACTTCTAGTACATAATGTAGCCTCAAACATCTGCTTGTCATTGTGACCACAAAGTTGTTTGAAGTGATTTGGTTGTTTTCACAAGAAGAATTAAATATACAGTGTTTAAGAAAATCACCCTATAATATTAAATGTTTTGGTATAAGGAAATGCAAATGTATATGTCAGCTTAAATGGTTATCTTCATTGAGCCATGTGATTAAATTAAAAATGGGTAATTGACTATTTTATTCAGACTTGTGGTTTTAAGTTGAAATATTAAGTTTATAGACATTACTAGGCCATTTGAGATAACTTAAGATCCACTGTATTTAAGATTTAATTATATAGTTTACAAGAGCTTATATGTGTAGTAGTTTGTCTATACTCAAAAATTGAGGCAACTGAGGAAATTAAACATAGTAAATTTGTAATGTAGCTTAAAGTGTTTAAGGAACTTGAAATCAATTAATAAATTAGACCAGTTGTTGAGCAAAGGTCACTTAAAAGAAATTGTTAAAATTTGCTAAATTTCAAAAGAGAAAAGAAAGATTTTACAAATTGGATTTAGAAATTCCAGAGATTTTTTTTTTTTTTTTAAGTAACTTTTAGATAATCATAACTGTGCACAAAAATCACCCTGGGGGATAATAAAAGTCATACATTGATACTATTCAGACATGGTTCTCCCTCTAATAGTATATTTTTTATTGAGAAGAAAGGAACCCAACTTTACATTTTACATAACAATCTCAAACCTTCATTGGGAAAGAGTATCTTCTGCCTTCTAAGACATAAGGGTGAGCTGGATGGAGGAGTAAAACTGTGCTGAAGACCTTATTGTGATTTCCCAACCATCCCGAACTCTGGGGAGCTCAGTTACAATGCGGAATAATAAATTAATGTCAGTTATACCCATGAGGCCTTTTAAATGTTACCCATTGCCAAAAGAGTTTGAACAAATTCTATTCTTTGCTTTAATAGGGTGAGCTCTGCTATTAACTTAGATTTATAGCTTTGACTAATCTCCCATGTCCTTCATCAGTACTTTTACCACATGCTTTCTTTCACCCTGGAGCTCCCTGGAATTTATCCATCCTTTCTCTCTGCTGTGGCCTGTGAACACTACTTTTATTTGCAGAACCTGCTTATGTTAGAAAGCTAAAGGGCCTGAGAGCTTCTTTTGGTTTGCTAGTTTATGTGCTGCCCTCTTGAAATCAGCAAAAACATTTATTGCCCCTTGTCCCCAATATGTGTTCCTGCTCACAAGTTATCTATTCATGCTGGATGCAGAAATTGTGGTTTGAAGAGATAGCCCAGAAACTATTCAGATCATCAAGGATTTGGGTGGAAGATTAAAATGTGAGGAGAATGTAAATACTTTAGAACACATAGACAGCTCTATGATTCATCAGGCTAAAATTATTTCAATACTATCCCAAATGCTTGATCAAAATTAAATAAAGATGACAGTTTTCAAGATGATGGTATTTCTCTCAAATTTTGTGATTAAGTCTAGTTTTCTGATTCAAATAAGCAAAAGTTTGATGATTTAGGAGACTGCTGCATGAAGATCAGGAAGACTTGGAGGGTAGTAGAATTAAAAAATCCGAGAGACAGAATGCAAAGCTGGGATGGATGGAGATAGCCTGCACTGTATGACGTAAATTTGACTGTCTATGCCCAACTTCACTCATGTCTAGGAGAGCAAATGTCCACATATATGTGTTACTCATCACCTTGCATTCACTGTCACTTTATTTAAACCCTAGCTTTTTATATATTCTGCGTTATCCAGTTCTCCTAGAATTTCATATGCCTTAACCATGCTTACAAATAGATTACATATTCCCTCCTATCATTCCAAAGTACCCATTAGAAGACTAATCACACAGCTAGCACTCAAATATTTGGTTAGTTAGCTAGTTTTAATTGGGTTAGTACTAGTGAAAAGATAAATATTGAATTCACTGATTCATTCGTTTTGCACAAATATATACTGAGCTCCTCCTATGAACCAGGCACTGTGCTAACTGTTTGAGATGCTGAAATGAGAAAAACAGTTAAGTTCTTGGCCCTCAGAGAGCAGAGAGTCAAGAGATAGATGGCTCCAAAACAAAAATGACATAGCTAATTATAAAATAAGAAACTTACAGAGAGCTATGAGACAGAGGAAACTAAATTACAAAGAAACCTAAATTAGGTAGAGTGATTAGTGGTCTTTGCTCAAACACACACACACACATACACACACACACTGAAGCCAGTGGTTCCCAAATGGCTAAACAAATTGAATCACCCAGGGGATCTTTAAAAAATATTGATGCTTGACTCCTATTTCTAGACATTCTGATTTAGTCTGTATGAGTGTGACCTGGGCTGCGGGATTTTTTAGAAACTGTCTGCGTAATTCTAATGTGCAGCAAAGTCTGAGAACCAGTGATTGATGCTGAGACCTGACAAGTGAGTCAGAACTGACCAGGTGAAGAATGCTGAGGGAACTTCTTAACCCCTTGAAGCAGGAAGGATTGTACACCCTGGACTGGGCAGAAGCTCCTGTGTTGGATCAGGGTGAAAAATGGGCTGTTGCTTACTGACCTAAACCAGTTTGTTCATGCACAACACTGAGGTTAATTTTGTTAGATAATAGTAGCAATTAAGTAGTTCCAAGTAGGTGAAAGAAAGCCATACCCTTATGACCTGCCTACTAGGTTATAAAAATGTAAACTCCAAACAAAATTCTGTCAAACAAACAAAAATTCTGTCAAACAAAATAGCCTTTAGCAGAGTAGGCACAAAACATTTCATACACTTTGTTCCTCATGCTCCACAGAATTTCAGCTCTCTGTATTTCTAGGCATGCCAACCTGACCTTGTATGAATGGTTTACTTGAGACAAAAACGACAGCATTTACAAGGCAAGATTTACAATTTCAGGCCTTCTGCTAGACATCAGAAATCCTCCTAAGCCAATAGCTGGGCACAAATCCAACTAGGTATCAAGCCACAGACACCATTCCTCCAAGCAGAGCAGGATTCCTGCTTAAGGCATTCAGGATACAGACCCACTGGATTCCTAGGCCCTCATGCAACAGTGGGCTATGGCTAACTTTTATGTTGTTGTTGTTAATCCTCAGATGAGGATATTTTTTCCGTTGTTGTGTAGAAGGAGTGGAAGGGAAGGGAGGGAGGAAAGGTAGGGAGAGATAGAGAGAAACATTGATGTGAGAGAGACACATCAACTGGTTGCCTCCTGCACGCTCCTGGATCAGAGGCAGGGAGTGAACCTGGAACCAAGATACATGCCCTTGACTGGGAATTGAACCTTTGACCCTTTGGTGCATAGGGCAATGCTCTAACTATTGAGCTACACATGCCAGAGCTATGGCTAACTTATTTTTGTTCATGTATACACTTTGAATAGCTGAAATGTCACCTTATGAGATCCTATTATCACATCTGTCATGCTAATTGACAAAAACATTACTTTTACTAATAAAAACTTGATATTATTTGCTGTTGGCACAATTTGTGCTCTTGATTTATATGCAGATAATAGCAGGACTTAATGTAGCTGCCTCTTTCTAATAAGATAGCACCTTGCCACCCTGGCCTGGGCATTCTTCATAGCATGTCAGCTAATGACTCCTGGCCATGAAAGTTTAAACCAACTGGTTTAAAGTAACTTAAAGTAATTTAGACTTTGTAACAAGGGAGTGATGGTCATCTCTAAACCTAGAAATATTGGAAAGGAAGCAGGGATAAATTATTCTTGAATGAGAAAGCTGACACTGATGAACTTCCCTTCCTGATTGAGCATGAGAGCTTATGGGGTTCTGTGACAAATTTGAAAATGAAAAAGGAAATGGAGAGCTGCTTAGATGTTCCCTTCTCTAAACTGGCAAATGCTTTCATTGTCTAGCTCTGTGAATGACTTGAATTACCATTTGATAAAAGCATTGCTTCCCTCAGGGCTCATACGATGTATTGATTCCTATTTTTCCTTCTCAATATCTGGGGTTTTCACTGTTATTCATAAAAATGTGGCATGTAATTATCAAATTATCTTGCTATCTCTCTGGGTCATTTTATACCTGCTGGGAGAATTCCTTCCAGAAGCCTTTGGCTCTTTTTCAGTAATGAGGTGCCATCTTTGATCAAAAGAAAACCAAAGTGAGGATTTGAGTATCTTGGGAGTCATAGCCCCAACCTTTAGTAGACTGTGAGACCTGCTTTCCCACAGTCAGTTCAAAAGACAGAGATTTGGAAATCTATGTTTGAAATCTCTTTTTGATATGGCTAGATCACTGAGCTTCAGCTGTTGGAGAAGCCTTTATGTTGCTCTCAATAGTGCAGACGTTTATGATGCCTTCTCCAGTTGTAGCCACTCTTCTGCTTTTGTTGCCAGAGGATTGTTTGCCTTCATAGCAGATAAATGTTAGAGTTGCTTTTCATGAGTCTGCATTTTCTAAGCTCTTTATGTTACAAATAGGGCCTGTGATCACAGTCTGTGTTGTCAGTAGAAATGTAACATAGACCACATATGTTGTTTAAAATTTCTAGGAGCTATATTTTAAAAAGCAAAAAGAAGCATTAAATTAATAATAATGTACTTTTATAACCCAATATATCAAATATTGTCATTTCAACATGTAATCAATATAAAAGTTATTAATGAGGGATTTTACTTTTTTCATATCAAGTTTTTGTAATCATTGTTTAAATTTCACGCTTTCAGCATATCTCAATTTGGACTCGTCACATTTCAAGTGCTCAATAGCCACATATAGCTAATGGTTATCATGTTGGACAGTAGAAGTCTATATAATATAACTAAGAAACTTATTTAAATAATCTGTTTCTATTCAGCTTATCTTTTGGATTAATTTTTTTAGAGCATATGCCCAGATCCTTTCCTATTTTCCCAGTGGCTCTCATGACCAAAGTGATTATTTTTAAGGTGACAGGGTTAAGGGTATTGCTGGAAGGGATCTAATTGGCCCTATGGAGTTCGGACATGTAACTCTGAAGCCTTTAGTCCCACTCTAACCATTTTTATTGTTTACAGCGATACACATGTGATAGAAATCGGACTGATGGCTCATGGTGGTAGACTATTGGCAAATCAGGAAAGATATGAGAATGATTTAGTGGTAGAGCTTATGATACTTTAGTGAAACCTAAATTTTAAAAAATCAGAAGGCTGAGTGTGTATATCTCCACAAAGCTCAGAGATTTTCATACTGGTAACCTTTCTGCTGTAACACCAGTCTAATAATAACAACTGGAAAGAACAGGCACAAATGGAAAGTCCTCCAGCCAATCTCCATAAATTATTGAATCTGATGGCATGAGATGGTGAGGTCATCCTGTTTCCCTGTTGACACCAAGTCTCCCTTATATGTATTATCACGAAGCTGATGAATTCCCCCTCTTCAGTGAAAACAGTGAAGATCTAAGTTTTGGAGAAGAGAACCTGAGAAGGGTGAACAAATTACTTGCTTTCTTTTTTTCCAGTTTCTACTTTCATTGTAATTTACGTAAGAGGGTTCATGCAAATGACTTAGGCTTTCATGCACTTCTTTTAAAGTCCAAATAAATGTTGTAAAATCACCCATATTTGAAAGGTCTTTGGAGACTCTATAACTGTTAGAATACTCATTGTGTCTGCCATGAGTAGTTGCAGCTACACTAAACATAGTCGTGAGACCAGAGTTTAATGTCACATAAATTCTATAAAGGAATAATCCCATTAGTTTTCTATATATCAATTATAGGATAGCACATTATATGTTTTAGTTATATTTTCTATAATATTTTTCCTTGTTTATTTATTTCATTGGTGGTTGAGATGGAAAGTAGGTGAAGCTGAAACATAATAATGAAAAAGAATGAAGGAAGTTTAGAGTAAACACAATGGTTGATGCGGACAGTTTGGTGCTGGGAAGATAACAGAAAGATCTTACTAATATCAACCATCCTTATAATAGTCTGAAAGGTTTGAAAAGTATTCCCTCTAAAGAAGCATTGTCCAACAGAACTGTCTGAAAATGATGAAAATGTCCTGCATCTGTGCTATTCCATGTAGTAGCCACTAGCCATGTGTGGCTATTGAAATGCAGGTAATGTGATGAGAAACTGAATATTTAATTTACATTTTAATTGAACTCAAGTCAACTTATTATTTTCCAGTTAACATTAACAGAAAATATCAATTGAAGCAAAAGGTTTCACATTATTGCCATCCCTCATTTTAAATTTGATTATTATTAATTTTCACTTCGCTTTGGGTTTGCTTTCCTGGATCAGATTTTATTATATGTATTTCTGTATTTTAACCCTGGGAGTCAAAGTCCTCTGATTTCCAGAGCTCCTCCAACCCCATTCGAATGCTGATAATGCTGCAATTCATCTTGCTCAAGATGCAAGGGGTAGCATTAGGCAAAATTAGCCAGAGCATTTTGGCTTCTCAGTGAATTTTGTTCTTTTTCACAATGTAATCTTTTTTTTTTTTTTTAATATATCTTTATTGATTTCAGAGAGAGGAAGGGAGAGGAAGAGAGAGAGACAGAAACATCAGTGCTGAGAGAGTCAGTGATCCGCTGCCTCCTGCACGCCCCCTATTGGGGATGGAGCCCACAGCCCAGGCATGTGCCCTGACAGGGAATCGAACCAAGATCTCCTGGGTCGATGATCAACTGCTGAGCCACACCAGCTGGGTTCACAGTGTAATCTTTATAATACACTATCTTTTCAAGTCCCCATGTTTCTCCCCCTTCCAAAAACAGTGTTAATAATTCCTGCCTTGCTTTCCCAGTTCTGCTAGTCGAAGCTTCCAATCAAGATATACTTACATATAAATGTTTTTTGATATGAGTTTAGAAAGAACTTTTGTACCCTCCTTCTAATTTTGTGTCCTTCTTAATGGTCATTTTCCTCTTCTAATAAATGTTAATTAATATACTTTTTTTGCTGGGTTAGAACCTCTTGTTTCAACATCCTTCTACTTAAAGAGACTAAACAGTTTTTCCTCTGAATGCTCAGACCGCTTTGAGCAGAAAAGAATATAACATAACTACTTTAGACTATGATTTCTGTCTTGTGTTTCTGAACAAGATGGTTGCAAGTAGTTACAGATTTTAATGCAAGTGGCAGAATACATCAGGTTGAGTGTTAAGTCTTTTGTCTTGCAAACGTTGCATTTGAAAGCCTTTGGTTAGAATTTTTGTAACATCTAAAAAACCTTAGGGTTTTAAGAACTTGAATTCTTGTACTAATTGTTGGCTCCAGGAAAGACTTCAGATTGTGGGTTGGGTTGGCCATACATGTGTCAAATTATTGTAAAAAGTGTTCTGTTGTAATAGAGGCTGGTGGCGTGTGGCTAAATCCCATCAATCCACAATATTCAAGCAGGCTGACTAATACCAACGAAGCTTCCTGGTTGGTAAAATGTTGCTCTCTGCTGGCCAGATCTCCTCAAATATGGACTAATAAAGATTGAAGTGGCTTACTATTGCTTTGCCTTTTATAGAAGAGCTTTAAGCCTTAGCAAATCGGGAATACAGATATTAACGTTTCTCATCACAGTGAGTCCTCCCGTAACATCTTCAATAGGTTCTGATACTTTAAGTGAAATGACATATAACAAAACCAGTTTTGCCATAGGCTAATTAACATAAACAGGAGTTAAGTTCCTACAAGGGCATTGAAAGAAATGGTATTCGAAGACATGCTGTATTTGGTAAATTAAGGCAGAGACTCACAGGTCAAGACCAGAGAACCCCGTGTTACGTGCCCCCCTTAAAATAGCTTCTTTCTCCTCAGAGCTCAAGAAAATTTACTGTTTCATAAATCTTCACCTAACATCCATGAAGGTGCTTAGGAGATAGAAGGGCAATGGGAAAACAGGCAAAGGAGACGCAACCCTGCTTAAAATAGGGGTTGAAGCCAAAGTCCCAGCTTCTTCAGTTTCCTTGATTATTTCTCCTCCACATCGCCCAGGCCTGGCATTCCAGTGGAACACGATCTGTAAACTGAACAAAGAAGTCACTAAAGATGTATGTGGTGGTGATGAGTTCTGCTGAAATGCTGAGATCCTGCCTCCACCCCTAAGATAAATCTTGTTTTAACCCTCACCTGAGGACACATTTAGAGAGAGGAAAGGAGAGAGAGAAAGTTAAACATCGACTGATTGCCTTCTGTATGTGCCCCAACTGGGGATACGCGCCCCAACTGGGGATTGAACCCTCAACCCAGGTATGTGCCCAGATCTAACCCGAAATCGAACTGGCAGCCCTTTACTGCATGGGATGATACTTCAGCTATCTGAGCCACTCCAGCTGGGCACCCCAAGACACTTTTCATGGCATTGTAATACTATTTGGCAAGGCTACTACTTCTTTCTCCCCCCGCACACACACACAAACATACTCATGACACACTGAGTCTCCTAGACGTCAAGATAATTCAAGAGTTATGGTTTTAAATAAATGGTAATTTTGGAATAGATTCGGCCTTTCTGAGCAACCCCTCCAAAAAAAGGAGGAGGGAAGTGAAATGATTTTCCTCTATTCCCCAAGAGCTCCCAAGAATAGGTTACATGGAAATGTGAACATCAGTTCAAAATAAAAGTGTGTGTATTGAGAGAAGAGAAACAGAACAATTCAGAAAACAAGAATAAACAGAGCAAGTGTTCAAACCTTGAGATACCAAAGGAAAGGGGAATATATGACCTTACTTTACCTTCTTTATGGCTTGGTGGATTAATTAAGTCTGTAAATTTCTCTTAGTGCTTTGGAGAAATAAGCTATTTAAATATAAATTACGATTATGCAGCTTGCATCTCACATGTCAAGCATGCACGGTTAATTGTGTCTAAAGTGTAAGTTATACTTCCTCCAGGTTATACCAGTGAGGATCCCTGGTCGACCTTAGTTTTTTGACCCAGTGGTGAGGTAGAGATTTATGGTGTTACATGTGGCATCTGAGTGCAGGCTGCCTCTTTGAACCTCAGTGTTGTGCTTGGAGAAACCAGAGCCTCAGTATATGTCTTTCCTTGGAAGCATTTTCTTGAGAGACCTGTGGGGAGGGGTGGGAAGAGGGGCAGGAGTTGGTTAGTAAACTTAGAAAATAACTTTCTACTTTCTTTTTTCAAAAGTTTACCTTTATTGTTGTAAGTATTACAGCTGTCCCCCTTTCCACCCATCGACCCCCCCCTTCCCTGCGCCCACCCCTCCCCTAGGCCTTTAATGTACTTTTCTTTATCCACTTATTCCCTTGAGAGGTTAAAAAAATTAAACTGAGAGAAGAAAATATTTTTGATCATGTAAGTTAGTTTCCTAGGGCTGCTATAAGAAAGGACCATAAACCAGGTGGCTTAAAACAACAGACATTTATTCTCTTTTAGTTCTCAAGCCTGAAGTCTAAAGTGAAGGTGTCAGCCAAGTTAGCTCTCTCTGAAGTTTCTCAGGAAGGGTTCTTCCTTGCCTCTTTCTACCTTTTGGTGACCTCAGACATCTCTGGCTTGTGGCAGCATAACTTCAAACTCTGCTGCTGTGTTTACATGACCATCTTCCCTGTATCTGGGTGTCTTCACATGGCTGTCTTTTTAGAAGGACAATGGTGATACTGGATCAAGGGTCCGCTCTACTCCAGTATGGCCTCATCTTAATTACATCTGCAACCGTCCATTTCCCAAATAAGGACATATTCTGAGGTACTGGACGTTAGGACCTCAATATATCTCTTTGGGAGACACAATTCAATCCATATTATCAAGTTAGGACAGCTTTCAAAGCTATTTAGGAGCTGAACCTTTCCCTCGTATAAAATATCACGTGGAAGCCCAGTAGCAGAGCAGAGCAGCTCTGGTTGAAGTAGCAGTGAAGCCCAGGCTTCTCCACCCCTTCACTCTCCTCACCCATCCCCACCTGTGTTCGTGCTCTTTAGACACCAAGGAGATCCCCCTATCCCACTGCACCAGGCTTCAAGGGGCACAACATGAAAAGCTGTGGAACTAGATGTTCCATTAGGTTCATTTCTCAAGTAAAATCTTATGTCTTTCTAGCTGGCAGCTCTAAGGAACATAAATTCTGAAAATAGTCTGTTTATTAAGCTTGTTTGAAAGCAGTTGCATTTCCTTTGTTTATTGGTTTTAATATAAAGGAAATAGAATCTATACGAAAAGGAAACCTCCTCCAATGTTACGTTAGTATTATAACCAGCAGCCATTGAAACAGAGTTGGGAAAAAAGCTTACTGCAGATGGATTGAATTTCTTTCCCCCTAAATTTGAACACCCATATAAAATCTTGGCAAACAGTTCACCCTCTAGAATCTCACTCTCTCCTTTCATAAAAGTTGGGAAAGTAGAAAATCATCCTTGAAAAGATTGAAACAGACTGACTCACAGTCAGTCCCACCTGCTGGGCAGCACCAGATCGACCAACAAAACCAATTACTTCCTAACAGAAACTTGGACAGAGAGCCCTGCTGAATCCTGCCCTGAAGGATGCAGCACTTGGGAATAGTTGCCCAGGCTCCTGGGAAGAATGCAGACTTGCTTATCAGTCTTCGGGAGGCTGTGATCTCCCAGCAAGGAGACATAATTGTATTTTTTAGATGGCTAGAATGCTGTTGGAAGAGCAGGGTTTGGGAAAGAATACACAAAACAGCCCAAGGGGAAGTCCATACTTAACTCCATAAAAGGAGGCTTTAAATGGTCTCAGTTGATCCATATTTTTAGAAAATTGTTTTGTCTCAGCCTGCCTGACTGTAATAATATTGCCAAAACCAGCAATGAAAGGGAGATAGACATGGTGTTGCGATCTTTTTATGCCTCCCCTGAAGTCTTGGGTAGTACGAATCATGCTTGACAGCCTTTGATTAGCAGCTGCTCAGCTCTACTTGGGAAAGGAGGCATTTATCTGAGGCTCTATTCTCCCTTCAGAAATAAGCTAGACATTTCCCTCCCCTGGAGGAAGCCTGATCTAAGCCATCTCCTTCACCCCGCTGAACACTGTTCTCTGTGTGTGTGTGTGTGTGTGTGTGTGTGTGCACGCGCACACGTGGGGGGTGCAGGGGGTTGGCATGGTGGGACCTGATGGCATGCATAGGGCCAACCGGGGAAGCCTGTGTCTCGTGCCTAGGGTAGCACTGCATGATGGCTCAACCTTTTTTTTTTATTAATACGATGTCCCCTGTGCCTGTCAGATCAGGTACTTTCTTTTCTATGTGACAATGTGGTGTTGCAGAAAAAGCTTTGGACAGAGGGGCAAGAGGTATTTCATTTTTTATTCCTTTATTGTCGCTTTGATTATATCAATTATTCTTTCTGAGCTGCAGCCTAGATTCGTAGATTCATTCTTGTAAAACAGTTGCATACATACTAAGAGGGAAAAGGATGGTGTGCTACGTGTATGTGAAACCACAGGACAAACCCCAAATATCGATTTTACTTCAACTCCATATTGCAGAAAGCATTTTCATACAAAAAGTTATGCTATTGCCCTCGCCAGGTGGCTCAGTTGGTTGGAGTGACATCCCGTACACCAAAAGGTTGTGGGTTTGATTCCCAGTCAGGGCACATACCTAGGAATCGTGTTTGATCCCCACTTAGGGCTTGTGTGGGAAGCAACCAAAAGATGTTTTTCACATCGATGTTTCTCTCTCTCTCTTTCTCCCTCTAAAATCAATAAAACATATCCTCAGTAAGGAATACAAAAAGATAGTAATGCTATCTGTTAGATACAATGGAAAATCCCACAATAATTTTTCAGATAGAACTCAGCCCTCTTGTTTTAGAGGAGGATAGATTTAAGTGAGGTAGGACTCCTGACTCCGTAAGGCATGAAGTTCACTCCTCTTGGTCTTTAGGAATATTTTGGTGACAAAGTTTGAGAAGCACCAGATTAGATCATCTTGAGGGTCTCCTTCAGCTCTTAGGTTTGGGAACTCAATTCAAAATCATAAGGTCCCTTTGCCCACTAAATAATTCCAACTTTCTTGGCTCAGAGTTAATGACCTTCTGCAAAGGCCACTGGCCCCTTCTCAGCCATTTGGCCATTACTCTCCTCTGCTCCCTTGATTCTCAACTGAGTCTAGTTTCATTTTCCCCAAATTTGCCCTGCACCTGCACATCTCCAGGCTTTTTCTTCAACTGGGATGACTACATCTACTCTGAATTCCAAATTCTACCTTCTGCTAATTCTGCTATGTAAGATGCTGTATTTACCCATTTGGGGGTTTCCCCCATTTATTTAATATGCCTCTTAGAGTAATCTATTTGAAAAAGATATGAGTGACTTCATTGTGACTGCTTTTGTTAGTATTTATAATACTGAGTATTTTACCATTGTGAAATACTTTGTAATCATATTTTTTTTTCTTAAATATATCTTTATTGATTTCAGAGAGGAAAGGAGAGGGAGAGAGAGAGAGGGAAACATCAATGATGAGAGAGTCATTGATCGGCCACCTCCTGCACGCCCCTGACTGGGGATCGAGCCCACAACCCGGGCATGTGCCCTGACCAGGAATCGAACCCCAATCGCCTGGATCCTAGGTTGATGCTCAACCGCTGAGCCACACCCGGCTGGGCTGTAATCATATTTTTATGTATATTTTAAAATATTTTATATTTTTAAATATCAAAAACCACTTAAGAGAGAACATGGTATTTTAAAATTGAATTAATATTAAAATACATTGAAACAACTTCTTGAGTACTTTAAAAAATTGTTTGGGGATAGATTAAAAATGGAAGTGGATTGAGTGGAAGCTACACTGACACTCTCCCAGGACCAAACTGGAATTATAGCTAAAATATGGAAAAACCATCCTGAATAATCATCTGCAACTGAAGAAGAACTGGAGAGCACCCACATAACCAAGAAGGAAAAGTGAAGACCACATAGAGACTGGTAGGAAGTGTGGAGGTGTGAGAGGGCTGGCTGGGATCCCACAGGCAGTAGGTGAAGATCTGGAGGGATATCTCAGCAGCAGGGGGTTCCCACTGAGGACTCTGGGTCCTAAACCCCAGGATGGGTTTCCCAGCCACGAGCACCAGACTGAGAAAGGTGTCCACATAATATCTGGCTGTGAAAAGCAGCTGGGTTTCTGTCTACCAGGGAGAGATGGCTGGAAATGCAGGCACCCTCTTAAAGAGCCAACACACTGTTTCATGTGCAGCCACTCACCTTGGGCTCCAGCAGAGGGAGGGCAGAGTGGACTGGAGCTGTGTAAGGAGAACCTGGGGTTGTGGGCTCTGGAGATAGAGCTCAGAGGGTTCTGGATTCTTGTACCAATCCATTCCCCCCATACTGCAGAGGATATCTTTCACAGGCAGACATTTACCTTCCAAGCAACTTTTGCCTGAGGAAGAAGCAATTGCCCCACTCTGCTGGAAAACCTCTCCCCTTACCCCCAGGAGTTTCTACAGTCTGACACTCCTTAAGAGACTGATAACAATCAGCTGTGCTACCCTGTGGAGTTTCTCCAGCCTGAGGTTCATTAAGAGAATCAGATTAATCAACCTGCAAGCAGAGGCAGACCTCAGAGTGCTTTGAGTCTTTGCCTGATCTGCTTATGGACCCAGGCCTTGGAAAAGCAGACATTGGTGTGCATCTTGATCCTGTCCAAATGCACCCAACCCCAACAGAGGGGATCTCAAGCTGTGGGTTGTTGATAGCTCCAAACAGGGTACTCAAGGCCAGTCACAAACAGTGTCTGACATCGGCTTGCACCAGAGACCTTCCAAAAAAACTGAGAGTCCTAGCAGGCCTACCTAATACATAGAAACAAACCCAAATAGGCAGCCAAAATGGGGAGACCAAAAAAACAGTCCCAAATGAAAGAACAAGTAAAGGCTCCAGAAAAAAAGCTAAATGAAATGGAGCTAAGCAATCTATCAGATATAGAGTTCAGAATACTGATCAAAAAGATGCTCAACAGCATAAAAAAAGATATGGAAACTATGAAAAATGACCAGTCAGAAATGAAGAATGACACAGCAGAAATAAAGAATACATTGGAAGGAATAAACAGCAGATTAGAGGAAATTGAGGATCATATCAGCGAATTAGAAAACAGGGTAGAAAAATCAATCAAAGATCCAAAAAGAAAAAACAATTAAAAAACAGGACAGTCTAAGGGAGCTGTGGAACAACATAAAACATAATATTTGCATCATAGGAGTGCCAGAAAAAGTCAAAAGTAAGCAAAGGTTAGAGAACCTGTTTGAAGAAATAATGGCAGAAAACTTTCCTAACCTGGTCAAGGAAAAAGTCACACAAGTTCAGGAGGCACAGAGAGTCCCAAGCAAGAAGAATCCAAAAAGTCCCATGCCCAGACACATCGTAATTAAAATGCCAAAAGTTCAAGACAAAGAGAGAATCTAAAAGGCAGCAAGAGAAAAGCAATCTGTTACCTACAAAGGAGCTCCCATAAGGTTGTCAGCTGACTTCTCATCAGAAACTCTACAGGCCATAAGGGAATGTCATGAAGTATTCAAGGTAATGCAAACAAGGATCTGAAACCAAGACTACTCTCTCCAGCAAGGCTATCATTTAAAATAGATGGTGAAATAAAGAGCTTCCCAGACAAAAAAAAAGGCTAAAGGAGTTTATCACCACCAAACCAGCACTGCAGGAAATGTTAAAGGGACTGTTATAATAATAAGAAATAGAGAGAGATACATAGGCATAAAGAATTAAAATGGCAATAAATAAGGACCTATCAATAATAACCTTAAGGAGATTAAGGGAGAGATCAACAGCAATACAGTCATAGTCATGGACTTTAACACCCCTGACTTCACTGGATAGATCTTCCAGACAAAAAGTCAATACAGAAACAGTGACTCTAAATGGCTCACTAAATCAGATGGATTAATTGATATTTATAGAACATTTCACTCCAAAGCTACAAAATATATATTCCTCTCAAGTTCACATGGGTGATGCTTAAAGATAAACCACATGTTAGGACACAGAACAAGTCTCTACAAGTTCAAGAAGATTGAAATCATATCAAGCATCTCAGATCACAATGGCATGAAATTAGAAATCAACTACAGTAAAAACACTCAAAAACATTCAAACACATAGAAGCTAAATAGCATGTTATTAAACAATGAATGGATTACCAATAAGATCAAGAAAGAAATCAAAAATTTCCTGGAAACAAATGAAAATGAACACATAACAACCCAAAATCTAAGGGACACAGTGAAAGCAGTCCTAAGAGGGAAGTTCATAGCACCACAGGCCTACCTGAAAAAGCAAGAAAAATTTTTAGTAAACTATCTAACCCTACAACTTAAAGAATTAGAAAGCTCTCCTGTGAAGCCATCCAGACCAGGGTTTTTGTTTGCTGGGATTTTTTTTTTTTTTAATTACTACTTCAGTTTTATCAGTTGTTATTAGCCTATTTAGGTTTTCTGATTCTTCCTGATTCAGTTTTACATGATCTCACTCATCTGTGGAATCTAATAAACAAAATAAACTGAGGAACAAAACAGTTCCAGAGACATAGAAGCATGGAACAGACTCATGAATCTCACTGGGAAGGCAGGGTTGGGGAGTGGGAGGAGAGAGATTAATCAAAGAACTTATATGCATATATGCATAAACCAGGGACACAGACAATAGTGTGGTGAAGTTCTGGGGGAGGGGCAGTGTGGCATGGACGGGGTCAATAGGGAAAAAAAGGTGGATATCTGTAATACTTTCAGCAATAAAGATAAGCTAAAAACAAACAAAAAAAACTTGTTTGGAATTGATCAGTAAATCACAGATGGAAAAGTAAAAAGTTTCAGTTATCCTTGGCATCTCAAAAGAGAAGGAAAACAGAAAAGGAAAATCATTATAGCTGTCTTGAAAGAAATTTCCTCCAAATTGTTTGTCAGCTATTCCAGATGGCTTTACTATTTTTTAATGGAATTGATGATATTTTTAAAAGACCTGGGGAAAACAAATGACGTTTTTCTTTCCTGATGCCCCTGAAAGTGGAAGAAGGAAAATAAATATCTTTAAAGAATTGTCTGTTTTAAGTATGTTGGCCACTTGTACCACCTCACTGATAGCACACATCAATTTTATATGTCATATATTCTGATTTTTTTAGTGGTGAAAAAGGTGCTTCATGAGTATATAAGTGGTGAAAATAACATATATCCTGAGCCATAAATTTAGTAGACACATATTACAAATGATTTATATATTCTAGAAAAAACGTGTATGTATATAATTTATAAATTTTATATTCAAATAATAATATAAGCTAATATGTAATTATATATGTGGTTTGTGTGTATGTGTATATGTTTATTTATACATATGTCCTTCTGTATATAAAATAATCCTGACAGCAGCTCTATGATATGGATTTTATTCCTATTTTATTGATGAGAAAACATTCCCAAGAGAAAGTCAAGAAAGTTACCCAGGGTTCCAAAGCCAGAGGGTCATGTGATTTGAATCACTGTATGACATTGTAGGGGTATTTGTGGAATGTGTGTAGTGTTTGGCTCTCACCATGGCATCAAAATCAGTTGTAAAAACTTAGATTTAAGTCCAGCCTCTGCTACTATGCTTTGTCAAGACAAAAAACCCAGATAACTTCAGGCTTTAATTTTTTTGTTTGGAAACTAAGTATAAGTAATGTCTGCCATCAGAATATCTAGACCTTGAAGAAAAATTGCCATATCATTGCATGATAAGCTTGTTTTCATTAGTACATAGGATATTCACTTAATACTCTCTGCATTGCATTTTCAAAAGTATTTTAAATGCTTTTCCCATTTCCTAAGGTTTGAGGTTTCTAGTGGCTCACTGTGGCAGGTTGCAAACTACACAGTGGTCTCTGCGATGTCAATTTGTAGAAAGTCTTTCACTAACTATTCATTTCATCACATGTAAATGTTACTACTTTTTTTTTTTAAGAATTTTTTATTGCCCTAGTCAGTTTGGCTCAGTGGTTAGGGTGTCAGCCCATGGACTGAAGAGTCCCAGGTTCAATTCTGGCCAAGAGCACTGTACCTCAGTTGCAGGCTCAGTCCCCACCCCTGGTCAGAGCACCAGCAGGAGGTGACCAATCAATGTGTCTCTCTCACATCAATGTTTCTCTCTCCCTCTTTCTCTCTCCCCTTCCCCCTCCCCCCCCCACTCTCTCTGAAAAACAATGGAAAAAATATCCTGGGTGAGGATTACAAAAGAAAAAAAAAAAGAAATTTTTATTCATTAATTTGAGAGAGAGAGGAAGCGGGGAGAGAGAGAGAGAAACATCAATTTGTTGTTCCACTTATTTATGCATTCATTGGTTGATTCTTGCATGTGCCCTGACAGGGGACCAAACCCACAACCTTGGCATATCCAGAAGACTCTCTAACCAACTGAGCCACCCAGCCAAGACAGACGTTATTACTTTTTTAAAATATGCCTGGGGTCCTCCCTTACTGTTGTCATGGGACCCTGATTGAAGTAATTAAGAACCTTAGAAAGATAAATCATTTCTTACCTTGATATTTTTAATAATAACATCTTTATTGAGATATATTCACATAACAACAAAAATACACCTATTTAACATGTTAAATTCAGTGGTTTTACTACATTCACAGAGTTGTGCAATCATCACAACTTCAGAATATTTTTATCACTCTTCCCAAAAAAATCCTATCCCTGCTAGCCAGTACCCTCCAATCTTCCTTGCCTACTCTCCTTCAGCTCCTGGCAACCACTAATCTGCTTTCTGTGTCTATGGATTTCATATACATGGATCATACAGTATGTGGCCTTTTGTTACTGGTTTCTTATATTAGCGTAATGTTTTCAATATTCATCCACTTTGTAGCATGTCAGTGCTTCATTCTGTCCATGTAAGATACATCCAAACATGTAGAGAATTTTTGTAATAGTTTATTTGAGCCAAACTTATGACATTTGCAAGGTAGCAAGATCTTGAATGCTCCACAGAGTAACATTTTTTTAGTTATTTTATTCATTTGGAATTAAAGAGGGGATGTAAGGAAGATAACACAAAGGTGGAAGAGAGCTGGGTGGGGACTGGATTATAAGATAGTTAAAATTATTTGCTTTTTTGGAGGAAGTTACATCTTAGAAAGAGAGTATCTGAAAAGAGACATTTCAAATGTTTGTTAACCTAGATGCACAGAAACAAGGGACAGGGCTGGCTTAAGGCAAAGATAAACCTTTTAGTAATGAAGTTGTATGCCTGGGACATGACTAGCCACCATGACCTGCCCAGCGTGATCAGTCTGTGAGGTTTCTTTCCATGGAACCATTTTGTTCATCCGTAGTTTTCCCTTTTGGTCATAAATCAATCTAAAGGATGCATTGATGACCTATCTTTTGGTCAGGTAGTATGGTCTCACAGGACTATGAAGGCTCATTCACAGGATGTCTCAGTATCAACATGTTCTTGTTGACTACTGGGGATGGGGCAATACCGTAACCATGGGATCTGAGTTGAGGATAAATTTTTCCCAAAAAGGGAAAGGCAAGTAAATGGAAGGCTGTCAAGTCTTACGGCTTTCACTGTGAATAAAACACTTGGGATCATTTCTATCCTGTGAACTGTCATGATCTGAATTTTGCCTTCCACCTCGTTTTTCTGTATTTGACATCTAATTTGATATTTACATAAACCATGAAAAGAGTACTCATGCTCAGTAATCATAAACAGTTGGACTATATAGAAAAACCCAAAGAACACATATAACTATTATTGAAACTAATATTATTAGAAGACAGGTAAAGATGAACAAATGGATTCTGATTTCAGTATCAATCCATAGGTATACATGCTTTGTTGATGTCTTGGGACAGCTGTCAACCTCTGGTGTCACAGCTTCTCATCCTCAAGGAGTCTTTAATTGATGTTTGTTGTAGGCAGAGGCCAGAAGCCAGTGTCATAGACAGGGGCAGATGTCCATTCATGGTTAGTGCCTGATAAGTTCCTCTCCAATGAGGTTGGAGATTGTCTTTTATTTGATGTTGTTTCCAAAAAACAACATCTAAAGTCTTTGTTTCCTGGGATCTCACCAAGTTCACCTGATGCATGAACTTGGGGCACAGTGGGTCCTTGTTTGTACCTAGCATTGGGTTTGGGTTCACAGGGTGGTTTGGGGTGGGCTTCTTAGGAATCCTGCTGTACTACTTCAAGTAAATGTCACTGGAAAAAATGTCCAAATCTATAGAGAATTTTTATAAGAGTGCATTTGAGCCAAACTGATGACATATACCAGGGAGCAATATCTCAAATGCTCCCTAACTTAACACTTTTTTAAAAAGTCAAGTAGAAATGAATGAATAATGTTTGGAAGCACAGAATCTGTCCATTCTTGGGCATTTGCTGTATTGGTTAAAGGCACTAGTGAGGAGAGAGGTTTTATTCTGTCTTTTAAATATTGTTATGTTAGAACTGAAACAAACTCCTAGAATGGATGTAAAAGCCCCAGAAGCTCATCACTGTTTTAGATTTCTTTACCTGAGTTCTCCTTTGTCCTGGGTAACTTTATATTAGGATAGCACAACTGGGGAGGAGGATATTTTCATTCAAATAGTTAGCTGTCTCTCTGTGCTTATCCTTAACCATATTCAGGGCACTCTGCCTATCACTTGTGAACATACTGTATCACCATCTCCTGGAGCATCTACGTGTACTGGGCAGTTGACATGTGCTTTCTGATCATCACACCATCCCTGAGAGATACAGGTGGCTTATCCATACTTGCCACGAGGGAGGTGCTGAAGTTCAAAGTGAGTGACTTGCCTAAAACCACCACCAACCTGGGCTACCCTAGCCGAACAAAGAAGGACCTCTGGCTCCCAGGCTCCCACCCTGTGTCTACAGCAAGCTTCCAAGTCAGGACCCTACTTCAGTTTAAATCTAGCCAGGCCCCTTCTTCAGACTATGTAGCTTTAAGTACTAATTTTAAAAAAATAATAAATTAATATTTTTTGCAGCCATATGAAAAGATTCATTCTCTGTTTCCCTTCTCCCCAACCCACAATCCAGCTTCTCCTTTCTTCCAAGGGAATTTGGTTACTCACGTCCCACTAGTTCCCCACTCAGCCAGGCCTTCCCTCAGGCCCCAGATACATAAGTCTGCTATGTATTAGCTTAATAAAAGTTTCTCACATGATCTTTGTAGAACTAGGATAGCTTGGTTCCACTATTGTCTCCACTCAAACAAGATACAACCCCGAGATTTGCTCCGATTCTTGTAGGAGACAGTGTATATGAGGAACCTCTGTCCATGCACTGCTGTGCCCTCAATCCCACCTCCAGTGTCACTGATGTCAGCTCACCCAGGGCCTCTGGGAGGATTACACAGTGAGCCATCAGGCATATGTAATGTTATTCCCCTTGTCCAGGGTGATTCACTCCACAGGACTGAGGGGAAGGGAGCTGGGAGCTTTAGCAGGAATCAAAGTGAAGATCTGGAGGCATGTCTGGAAAGCTTGGAGGTGGCGGGGGATGGTAGTCTAGTCTATGGCGTGGTATGTTAGGATTCATGGCATGATGTGCCCTGCAATTCCAGCAAGTTCTGCAAACCTGTCATGAAAGCAGTGCATCCTCGTTGCAGTGCTTTTTTTTTTTTTTTCTTTTCATAAAGTCACTGTTGTATAAATAAAAGTAAATGTTTAGAGTTTGCCTTCCCTTCTTCATTATTTGATAAGAGGGAAGCTACATCTGTGTGCTCTGCACTATGCTGGGACATTTTGTCTAATTCTCTCAGCAACTCTGTAAGGAGACACAGGCAGATCCATTTGATGGATGAAACTCTTGGGGCTCAAGTTTAAGAGACTTGCTCCATCAGTAAGACCCCAAATTCAAATACAGGGCTTTCTGATCCACCACCTTTGTTCCTAACAGTTTGCCTCTTGAATACTTATCTGAGTGCAGGTAATCACAATTTGCCAACATGCAGTAATTGAGTCTGGTTGGGACCTGATGTGGGATATGGGGTCAGGGTTTGCAGCGTAAATGTACTTATAGCTGGGGCTTTTGGTGTGTGTTTTTTCATTTTCTGGTTAAAACTTTTTTGACAGGATATTGTTGGAGCTTAGCACTACTCCTGGAAAGCTTTCATGTTGAAGTGTGATGATTGTGTTAGCTCTTTTTTTCTCATTTAGGGGGTATCATGAGTGGTTTGTTTTATACAAAACAGCAGTGATCCTTAAGAGAAAGCATGTCCACTAAAAGCCCTGTGCTGAGTGGCTGGGCTTTCCTAGAACTTTTTATGTTGTCATTCTGGGCTTTGTAAAATGTCTTGTGAAGTTTTTATTGGTTTTTCAGTGTCAGACAGCTGAAGCAAACTGATCCTATTTTGGGTTGTAGGATGATTGTTTGAGAAATGTTTGCATGGCTGATATACTATTAGGCCTCAGAGGTAGTCATTTCCCTATATAAAATGCTTGTATATAAATTTGTATATAAATCACTTTTAGGTTGGTGGCATCCAATTTAGTACCATTAAGCTGTAAAGATGCAGTGGTATGTCAGTTATGGCTTTTGGGTCTAACTTTTGTGTCTGCCTCAGAGATTTGTGCAGTCTAATGGGCCAAGAGAAGGAAAGGGGGTGGAGTAAGCATAATGAAAAGAGACTTCGTATGTACTGATATTTGAAACCTACTGTGACAAGCATCTCCTCCCTCCAAAAAACAAACATACATGGGTTGATGGGTCAATAGAGGAATTGGAAAGTGGATAGATATGTGATAAAACAAATTTTAAAAACCTGTTAATCCTGGAATTTGGATGGAGAGTGTATGGGTGTTTATGATGCAGTTGTTTCAACTTTTCTGTAAGTTTGTAATGTATCTTAATATAATGTTAGGGGGAAAGAAATGTAACAATTCTTAGCTTATAGAGATGTGGTCAGCTCCAGAAAATATATTTATTGTGAAGATGTGAGCAAGCAGTAAGGTAGAGCCCTCTGCTTTTGATTAGTGTTTTAATTCGTTTGTTTTAAACTGGTGAGCACCTGTCACTGCTAACAAAGAATCTGAAATTGGCAGGTATAATGGAATGAAATGTATGTAGTTCTCAGCAGCAGCAGCAGTGGTACAATGAATTATATTATCATTTTATATCATTTATACAAAACTGCTATTTCCTGAGCCTTTATCTTATGCCAAACACTGAACTAGGCACTTTTATTAAGGCTTTTATTTATTTCTTATACCAATGCTAAAAATATCAACAACAGTATGTGTATTTTATAAATGCAAGTCTAAGCACAGAGAAGTCAAAAGGATGCAGCTCAAGATCACACATCTGGGTTAGTAGTGCCGGGATTTGAACCTGACATAGTCAACATCAAAGCCTGCACTATTTCCAATAGACCCTCATTGTTCAAAATGTGGGCCTGGACAGCAGTCTTGCCTACAGGAGCTGGTTCAAAATACCAGATATCTGGCCCTGTCCCAGAGCTACAAAACCAGAATCTGCATCTTCACAAGCCCCCTAGCTGTGTCCTATGCAGGTTGGTCTGAGAAGTGCTGTATTAAACCATGGTACTCTGGAAACAGATGACTGTCTTTATTTTTTACCCTATATAACACCATAGAACATTTTAGAGTCAATGAAAATTGGCATTTTTTTATTCTAGAGGTGAAGCTGAAAGACTGAGCATTGCGAGCTTCCTCCCTAGCAGTCTCAGAGTGAAGGCAGTGAACCAAAAGCATTGAAATAGGAGTCAGGAGTCCTGAGTCTGTGTCCCAGCTCTGCCTGTGGTTATCCACTTGATGACACTCAGATCTCTCCACCTGTCTGTTACTCCATTCCTTCATCTACCAGATGGGAACATCTGTTCTGGCTCTACCTGCTTCACAGAAAGGCCAAAAGTCGCCTTTAAAAGTAAAAGAAAAACAAAACAAAGAACAGAACAAATAAAAGTGTTATTATCTTTGTACTAGTGAAACTGGAAAAATCAGGTTCATGCTACCTGTCATTACCAGAACCAATAAGTAGAGACAAGGATTGAATCTTTGTGGGTGGCAGCGATCCGAGAAGACGGCGAGTTATGTACCTTAAAGACTGTCTTACATCTCATCTCAAGTTGACCTTTTTTTATAAGAAGAAAAGTGTAAGTAAAGGGTTTGGAATTCAGGAAAAAGTAGGTAAGGGTTTTGGAATTCAGAAAAAAGGTTAGTCAGATAAAAGCTGCAGTCTGGCAATTATCCTAGCATCCCTTCATCTGCGGACCAGTGATTCTTTATCTGCATCCTGGACAGAAGACTTCTCTCCCTGGAGCACAGTGGCTTAGATACCATCTTAATCACTTGCAGTCTTCCTGGGGTACAAAGGTCAAATTGTTTGCAGGTCTACTGGAGTTAGGGTAAGTCTGGTCATACATTTCAGTTCCTGGAACAATAGCTTTCTGCATACCTTAATTACCAAGCTTATTAACTATATAACTAAAGCTAAAAAATTTTAACTTTTGGAGTTCCCCATCATTAGTGTATGAATTCTTTGCCTAAGTGTGAGAGTCATCAGGCTGTGGCACTTCCATTTGTGACTAAGGAGATTTGCTGATAGGACCATTGGGGCAAGTGTTCATTGCTCACAGTTCCAGGTATGTCTTGCTGGAACCTATGCATTCCACCTAAGAAGAGAACCTTCTCTGAGAGTGAAGGACTTGATTTTAGGCATGTTTTTTCAAGCATTTCTACACACATTGGCTAGAACCAAATTCACCACCCTGTTTCACATACAATACAAAGTCTAAAGCTTAATAATAGGGACCATTCATTGAACTCACTGTGAAGTACTGTGCCCATCTCTTTATATACACTATCTTATTTAATCTTTACAACAACCTTGAGAGGTAGATATTTTCTCCATTTTACAGGTAAGGAAAACTGATGGAACTGAGGTGCTCTTATCTACTAAGGTTAAAAGATGTTTCTTTCAACCAGATGTAATTTACAAAAGAACCCACCACTGTATATATAGAAATTGCAAACTCTTCCCCCAAAGTTTCATTGTTTGAAACAACTAAATTTTTTTTTCCTTTTTACTAATGCTTGCCTAAGACTCTAGTAAGAACAAAGATGACAAGTCACTCATGGCTAAAATTAGCTAGTGAAGTTTTTGCTCTGAGCTAAGAAGCAGGTATTCTAGTGGCTAACACTAGTGTATATCTTGTAAGGAAAAATATAAACAAAGCCACTTTAAAATGGGGCCAGAGCTGCCATGCCAGAGGAACTGCCTTACACTTCTTATATCAAACCTTGGAATACTAAAATAGGACAAAATAACTTTGGGACTGGCTTAAAGCAACCTTGTTCCCTGAAAAAATATTTACACAGATAACAAAAAAGCAGTTACTATGACTACTGGACTGAAAATTAAAAAATAGCGTTTAAAATTAACATAATAATGTTCTGTTATCTTCACCATAGGATTGCCTTCCTTCTAAAATTGTTCACCTTCCCTTTCTCACAAATACCTATTACCTTTGTCTCCTAATCAGAACATTATTTCGGATTCTGCTTGTATGAATGATTCCGAATAGCTATCCTCATTGATCTCAGATAAATGCTTGTTTGCCTCTCACTTTGAATGGCCTTTTTATTTTAAGTTAACAGTCTTCTGTGTCTTCTTGAAAAGGAGAAGAAGTGAAAATCAAGGAGCTTCTTTGAAAACATTTTAAGAAAACCTAAAATATGTTCTCTTCTGCAGGATGTTTTCAGCAAAGAAGTAGTCTTGTGATTTGTAAAAGTATTTTTGATAGTTTAGAAATAATCATATTTCTATTTTATATTGTAGTGTAAGGACAAGATATGCTTGTTCTGGTTTAACTTCTGATGAACAGAGAGCTTTGTGTGTTAGAGCTCACAGTCAGATCCCAGGGAAGGGGTAATTTGTAGGGTTCCCAAGAGGCCTTGCTTTTGGTTATATGCAGCAACAGACTCCATCTGGAGAAATGGCGACTTGAAGTCTCTCTTGACCTCTGCTCTATTCTTTCTTCTCAGATTATATACAGGGTTCAGTATATGCATGGACATGGAAAGTCAGCCCAGAGCTGGCACTTGGGAATTTGGGAAGCATTCAAAAGTGGAGGTCAGGAGTACTAGGTTAGGACTCAGACAGACCTGCAAGTAAGTCCCTGGAGTTTCCACTTAGTAGCTTTGTGGGCATGAGCCTGCTTCTCCAGGCTTCAGTTTTCTTCTCTACCAAATGAGGGCAATCATCACTTTTATATTATCTGTCGTATAACTATTATACAATTATCTATATTCTGAGGCTCTTGTAAATTAATCCGTAGGGATAACATCTAGACCTCAGTTATGTTTCAGCTCCAGGTCCTGAAAAGTAGCGACACCATGGCTGACTTCAGGTCCAGCTGCATTGACTTAATGACCCTCTGCCCTGACACCAACCAATCAGAGGGGACCACACCCTGAAAGGATACACACAGAAAGCTGATGAATATTCTGTTGAGACCCTTCCCTGGAACCTCCCCTAAAATCTCCACCCTTAAAAGTACTTAGGATGGAGGACTCAGAGTGCCCTCAAAGGAGAACACACCCTCACCTTTCCCATCCCTCTCCTCTTCCCCCCAGATGGGTTACCTTTACCCTTCTGTCTCTTTTGCTCCAAGAGCCCCTTCTTTTGCCTCTGTAACTTGTTTCTTGAGCCCATTTCTTCCACCACTCACTTCTACCTCTGTGACTTTCTAAATAAACTTTTTCTTATTGTTTGAGTCTTGGCTCTAAATTCTTTCTTAGCCAGAACTCAAGTACTGAGGTTGCTGAACCAAGGTCCGGTCTGATTCCACCAGTCTAATACCTGGTGCTGTTTTCGCCCCCAACAAATTATTTAAGAGACACAAGAAATCTGGATCTACAGGTGAAAGTTCCACTTAGTATAACATGATGATGATCAAATCCCACATGTCTATGGCTGAAGTCAAATTGTGGGTGGTGAGCATCAGGGCTATAACAGGTAGAAAAGAGTCTTGGGCTAGATAGGACCCAAGAGTCCTGAGGTTGATCTGGATAAGCTTCTTTTATTCTCTGTGCCTCAGTTTCCAGAAAGCACTTTGAAAGGAAATATGGGTTATGAGAAAGAACCTAACCAAGCCCCCTTCTTATAGAATACTTAAGTAGATTCCCCCTTACTGTGATTTCAAGGCCTGAAGAGTTAAACACTGGCCCTTGCTCTCTTGTTCACTCGCCACCAAGCCACCAATGGATTTATTTTGTTGTTACATTTTGTAAAGGGGCCATTATCTAGGTCTGGAAAGGGAGGACAAATATCATGTACATAAATTAGCATGTGGAGACTTGAAAATGGAAAAGTGCCAAAGTCTTCCAAAGAGAAGTCCAGATAATAGGCTACAAGACTGAGTAGCTTTCATGAGAAAAGTAAAGAAAACAATTTCCCTCATTGCTTGCCACTGAAAAGAAGATAAAGAAACTAGAGGAAGGATAAAAGTATCCAAAAAACATAAAAGATGCATTCATGGGAAAAGCTGGTTTGATCACTAAAAGGGCAATAGGTGGAAAAAGTCACACAATAAAAAACAAAAAACAAAAAAAAAACTGTGGAAAAAGAATGGAGCAATAGTCATGGAGAAAAGTGAGATCACATACAAAATTTGAAGAGTGGCCTGGAAAAAATAAGTCCTCATGAGTTTAAAAGGAGGGCTCTAGTCTCACTACTTTTGCAGAGTAACTGGCATTTGGTGACTAGAGGTTTGTGTTGCTTTTTTTGCAGGAACCCAATTGTTATGTTAATACGCTAATGGCTAAGTGTTAAGTACTGACTTTGAATAGAAAGTGTTTTAAGGAAGGGAAAATTCCCAGCATCCTGTTCTTACTTGGACCACTAAGCTGTTTAGGAACTTCAGACTTCAAACTCAAATTCTAAAAAATTAGTATCATAGCAGATATTTCCAGCATTGTGCAAAAAACAAATACAGTTTTAACTAGGGACTCTCTCCCGTGGGTGGTTTATGGACAGGCAAGGCATACCAGGCTAAGATTTAGACACAGGAGCCCATATGGAGCTAAAGGCTCTTTTACAACATAGCATCACTACACAGCTCCCAAGTGCTGATCTCTGTGCATTTATCTGCCTTCTCTTCTCCACCAACACTGGCTTCTCCTTAGAGGTCATTTCACTGATCTGGTTCTTCAAATACTTATTGTCTTATACAGGGTGAGGCCAAAACCCTAGGGTACTCAGGTTGAAATGGCCTTAGTCAATGCAATATTCACTTTTTTTAAATTTAAGAATTATTGAGTCATTTGTTGGATTGTTATTTTTTCATTTTCAGGAGGCAGCATCTCCCTAAATTCCTAAGACCTCCTGTTATAGCACAGTAAAATCTAAGAAAATTCCAGGACAAGCTGAATAGGGAAAATGAGACAGATTGTCAAACAGCAGTTTGAAGCCACCTAGTAAATCCTATCTTCCCTAAACCAAGGACACTTGAGAATAAATGATTTGTGTTAGATGGGCCAGGTACAGAAACTCACCAGAGCAGGAAGCAAGGGGTGAAACTGGGTAAACAAGAACTTTGTCCCCAGGGTAACCTGTCCTCCCCTAGCATATTGTTGGTCATGCGGTTTAGAACTCCCCTCCCCCCACCGAGCTTTCCTCCCTAAAGATAACATGTAGGCCTCAGTTGTATTTCAGCTCCAGGCCCATATAAGCATGGAAACCAGTCAAGTGGCACCCTGTGGTTGCCTCAGAACCAGCTACATTGACTAATGATCTCCTGCCTTGGCACTGACCAATCAGTGGATCAGTGGAGACCACAACCCTGAAAGAGCACACCTGGAAAGCTGATGAATATTCTATTGAGACACTCCCTCGTGACCTCTCCTAAGATTTCCTTCCTGCAAGAAAGAGATAAATAGCTCAGGACAAAGGATTCAAAGAGCTCCGCCGACCCCCCACCCCCAAGGAAGAACACCAGGGCCATTTCCTTCTTCCCTCCAAGGGTACCCCACGAGACTTGCAACCAGGGGAGCAATGGGCAGCAAGCGGCAGCTTATCCCAGGCTAACTCCCTGAACCTGTCTCCAAGGCCCCCTTCTCTCTCTCTGACTTCTCAGTGAGCCAAAGCAGCCCAGCCTAGGCTCTCCTATTACTTCTTTGCACCTTCCTTGTTTCACAGTCCTAAGTGTATTTTTGCTGTGGCAAATAAATTCTTGCTTGCTTTTCTACACTGTCTTTTTTTTTTTTTTTGGTAAATTTATCTTTATTAATGAAAGCATTACAGATATCCCTCTTTTATCCCCATTGATTCCCTCCACCCCACATCCGCACCTCTCCACCCCCAGGCCTTCACCACACTATTGTCTGTGTCCTTGGGTTATGCATATATGCATATAAGTTCTTTGATTACTGTCTCCCCACCCACTCCCCAACCCTGCCTTCCCACTGAGATTCATCAGTCTGTTCCATGCTTCTATGTCTCTGGAACTATTCTGTTTATTAGATTCCACATATGAGTGAGATTATGTAAAACTGAATCAGGAAGAATCAGAATACCTAAATAGGCTAATAACAACTGATGAAATCGAAGCAGCAATTAAAAAAAATGCCAGTAAACAAAAGCCCTGGTCTGGACGGCTTCACAGGAGAGCTTTCTAATTCTTTAAGTTGTAGGGTTAGATAGTTTACTAAAAATTTTTCTTGCTTTTTCAGGTAGGCCTGTGGTGCTATGAACTTCCCTCTTAGGACTGCTTTTGTTGTGTCCCATAGATTTTGGGTTGTTATGTGTTCATTTTCATTTGTTTCCAGGAAGTTTTTGATTTCTTTCTTGATCTTATTGGTAACCCATTCATTGTTTAATAACATGCTATTTAGCCTCTGTGTGTTTGAATGTTTTTGAGTGTTTTTACTGTAGTTGATTTCTAATTTCATGCCATTGTGATCTGAGATGCTTGATATGATTTCAATCTTCTTGAACTTGTAGTGTCTTGATTGAAATCTTTCCCTCAAAAAGACAGGAACCAAGATCTCATCATCTCCCTGGTAATACTCTTACAAAATGATCTTCCTCATGGTCTATTGCCTCTTGATAGCTGATTTCAGCTAGGTACTGGGTGAAAGCTAAAGATGGAACTAATTTACACTAATTTGTGATTTACTCATGACCTCTTAAAAGTTACAGTCTTTGCCCTGGCCAGTGTGGCTCAGTTGGTTGGGCATCTCCCTGTGCACTGAAAGGTTGCTGGTTCATTCCTGGTCAGGGCACATGCCAGGGTTGTACAGGAGGCAGCCAATTGATATTTTGCCCTCACATCAACATTTCTCTTTCTCCTTTTCCTTTCCTCTTTCCAAAAATCAATTTTAAAAATCTTTTTTTAAAAAGTTACAAAATCTTTCAGATTGCAAAAATAGATTGCTTTTGAATTGCAAATGAGCCTGTAGCTGCAAATTATCTCACACTTCCTTCACCCACCCCACCTCTCTTACCACCTACCTCCTGTTTGTTTTCTAGCTTCCCAGCCTCTTTTCTCACTTTCACTCCTATACACACAGATTTCCAAAAAGTCCTAAATGTGACTTTTTTCATGATATCTTTTATGGCAAAAATGCCACATAATTAATTCCATGTGGTAGCCACAAAGTTTACAAATCTAATAAAGAAAATCTATGTAAACTATATAAAAACTTATAAGCCAGAAGATTCTAACAGAGCCATTCACTTTCCAGGAGCAAATTAGTCAACTAGAGCTATTTAAACTCATTTTGTCATTAATATATCATTTGGGCAACCACTTTAGATTCCAGAATATTCTCTGAGCCTTATTTCCATGTACAATATGTTGATGAAAGAACTTCCAGCCTAAGAGAAAGTCTTATAAGAGTTTTATTTGAGCCAAACTGATGACAATTGGCAGGAAGCAAAATCTCAATGGATTGAGAAAATGCTCCAGAGAATAGCAGTTTTGCAGCTTATTTTATACGTTAGAATCAAAGGAGGAAACATTAGGAAGGTTACATAAAATCTGTTGGTGATAGGTTAGGGAGGTGGGAGAAAGCAAAGTGGGGAACTCTCTGAGTTTGGATAAAAAGCAAAACAGAGAGACACATACTTCTTTTATATTGGTGGGTACAGGATAATTGGTGGGTACATTTACAGCACAGAGAGATGGTATATGGGTAACAAGATAACAATGTGGCCTCATGCTGCTGGTTGTGCCTTCCAGGAGTCTGGAAGAGAAAATTTCTCTACCTTTCAAAGTTATGTTATCTTAGATGCACAAAGATAATAGACAATTTCAAAGGTAAAGATTGACCTTTGTCAAGGAAACTGCAGGCCCAGGATGTGACCACCCACCGTGACCTGCTTTAAGTTAGAACTTTTTACATTCAGACCACACTGTGTGGTTATTTTCTGTCTCTGAATTTGTAAGGGCTGTCCTGTGGGACTCCCCTGAGCTTGTCAGATTTAGCATGTGGCCTCTTTTTCATTCACAAGTATAATATCTAAGTGGTATCTGATTCAAGGGTTTTCAAACTATGCATCCATCAATCATTGATTTCTCCAACATGGTTTAAGGTTTAACACTGCTAAAACTGAACAGTGGCAGATTGTTTTCCATTAAAAAGATGTTCTTACTTTTATGCTTAATGATTTCTAACTTTACAATGTTAGTGCTTACGTTTAGCTGATAAAAATGCTAGTCGACTTCAATCTAAGGTCAATTAGTCTACATTTGGAGTACCTCCTCTTAAAACTCACACTCCAGAAGAGGTTAATTAGCATATGTTCCCTAACTAGAGACCAGAACCACAGAGATAGTTAACACAAAGCTTTCTAATATTACTCTCTATACTTACCCCAAGGTTTCATAATTAGCATAAGTCATATTAGAGAACATTTTTAATTGAGAAAATGGATGATGTTCAAGAAATAGAATATGATAGAAAGATATATATCAGTCCCTTTGAACAAGTTGGGCATGTACCAGCTAAGGTTTGCTAGTAAAAGGAACCACTTTAGAAATTCCAAGTAAGAAGGGATGTAGCCCAGGGACACAAAGTTTCAAAGATCTATTAGGTCTGGGGACGTGAAGTTCAGAGACTAATACAGGAATTCAAGAAGTGCAAGGAATGAAAGAAGCTGCAACTGATGACATGTCCTTAGCGGGTGATGCTAAGGGATGCCAGGTCGCCATTTGTAAAATCACATCTACTGTCTGCAGAAAGACATACCCCTGACTGCAGCTTCCAATGAGGAATATGGTTTATCCCTCTCTTTTACCTTCTAAATCCCACTTGAAGGCTTCTCACTGACAGAATATGAACCAGAATTCCTATTAAAAGGAGAGTTTTTGAAATGTAGTTTCCTGGCCTCTAGCCCTACCTAGAAAGGGAGAATCTAAATGAGCAGGGATGATTTTGATTGTTAACAAGCAGTATCAGGCATAGCGTATAAGAATCTGGCCAACCCAGCTCCTTTTGAAGTGGTGTGTTTTAAGTCTAGAACAGCCCTCTCCAATAGCATGTTATGCAATTATGAAAACAGTCTTTATTTATGCTACCCAATGTGGTAGCCACTAGCACCATGTGGCTATTAGGCACCCTCATTAATTATCTCTTTACTTAATGCTGAATAACACTAGCTTGGAGTTATTATCAGAATGCCATAAATCCTATCATGAGGGGAAAAGCCTAAGGAAATCTGTCACTGGAACATTTGCTTAGTCGGCAAAACCTCCTATTACTAAATTACTCTTCAGCCTCAACACAATTCATATTTATACATAGGACATCCTCGGATTAGTGATTTGCAGTTTCAATGATTCTTTGTAGACATTCCCTCATATCACAACCCCTCTGCATTAGATGATCACTTTACTGTTGACCAACTGACAGATTGGAGACAGGAGCACCAGGGTGGGAAATGTGTGTCAGTTCATGGGGAAGGTCTCTCCATACTGCTCAGCATAGAGGTTGGGTGTGGGGGTGGAAAGCAGCTTCTCCTTAAATGCCTGTGAGGAAACAGACTATTTGTATGGATTATAACTATTTAAGTCACCCACGAGGGGTGGAGGGAGAAAAATCAGAGTGGGAAGAAAAGAAGGAAGGGACTCAATCCAGAACTATTGGAAGTATCTTCTAGATGCGATTGGGGCCCTGTCATTCTGCCTTTACATTACCATATTAACAGATTTTCTTATTTGGGGGGTTCCTTCATTTAGCCCCTTATAACCCACAACCTCTCAGACAAGGATGGTATTCTCACCAATCAGACTGTGTATGCATTGGTCCTACTGACCCAGCACACTTGTGAGACTTACAAGTGATAATTACTTACTGATTGATGTGACAAGTTGTTACTTTTACATTAGCCTTCAGATTCAAATGGTGGCTGCGTAAGTCTCATTCAGCTTCTTGTAAAACCATATTAGGCTTTGATGCAAAACTAAAGACTTGTCAGCCGATGGAAAACTGTCAGAGTGTGTTGCCATGATAATTTAATTCATGTTAAAATAAATCCATTACTTTCTTCAGTTAAATCATCAAACCTTTTGTTCTTAGCTGCAAGAAGGACTTAGATTGCAATAAGTGTCTGTCTTCTTGGTTATTTCTGAGACAAATGGGTGCTCCTCGATTTTCAACATCTCAATAGAGCATTATAATAGGTAGTCCAGCTCCCAGTTTCAATCAATATGCTGAAGTGGTTTATGAAAATCTTTGCCCTGCCGGGCGTGGCTCAGCAGTTGAGCGTAGACCTGGGATCCAGGCGATCAGGGTTCGATTGCCGGTCAGGGCACATGCCCGGTTGTGGGCTTGATCAATGACTCTCTCATCATTGATGTTTCTGTCTCTCTCTCTGCCTCTCCTTTCCTCTCTCTAAAATCAATAAAGATATATAAAAAAAAAATTTTCTTTTTTTAAAAAAGAAACTTTTAGAAAATCTTTATGTTTTCTCTGCCCCTGGTAAAATTTGATGATGCTGAAACATTCTATTTTGATTCTTTAATTGGAAAAATCTAATGAATGAGGAACCATAACCTATTAAGCACTTTGCTTGCTCTTGAGTTACTTTATGTGGATTAATGGTGGAATTGGTTGGCTTTTTACAAGAGTAATTAAAAGGACTTCTGGATTTTATTTCTTAAACAGGACTGTATTTCCTAAAGCAAGGCCTTTGATGCTTTAAAAGGCAAAGTTGGAACCAAACTAAGCTGTCTGTGATGGTGTTGGGTTTTTTTGTTTTGTTTCTTTGGTCTGTCTTTCTTTTTTCCTTTTAAGCAGACTTGAAATTGTTCTCGGAACCTAACTTTAGATTGCTTGAGGGAGCTGTGGCTGTTACTTTCCAAAAAGCAGACACCATCCTCCTTTGTTATATTGCTAATATTGATTTTTTTCCCCCTGCTACCTTTATCCAGGGATACAGAGGGACACTGGTAAAGCCCCCTTCTCTTATCTCTTTGCAGGCTTGTTGATCGGTGCTGGCTGTGCCCTCTACCCCTTGGGCTGGGACAGCGAGGAAGTTCGGCAGGCTTGTGGCTACATTTCTGGCCAGTTTGACCTGGGTAAGTTCTCGTCATAGATGGCACTCCTTTTAGAAAAGAACCTATCTGATCTTTCATAGGAGCAGAAAGTAGACAAGGGATGGGGGAGAAAAACACATGTTGGTATTGCAGCCAGAGTCCACTTTAACAATACCCATGCTTTCACTTATCCTTCTGTTTCAGTGAAGAGCCATTTATAATCTACTGTTGACCTGAACTATGGGAAATATTGTAGATACAAAGAAAAGAAATAACCCTTGTTCTGAAGTGTTTGTGTTTATTAATTCATTCATTCAAAATCATATATTTACTACTCATCGCAAATGCTAAAAATAATTGTCAATGGAATTCACACTCTATGAGAAGATAAAGCAAACAAAACTATCAAGGAAATGACAGGAAGGGCTAGGGGATATATAGCAATTTCACTCGAAGGCAGTAGACAACTTTATGAAAGGGATAAGAATCAGATTGGGTTTTCAAGGTAGTGACGTGTGTGAATTATCTGACAGTAAACAGAAACACCTTGCTGGCAAGGATTATGGGATAGCAAAGGCACAGGGGAGGAATGAGAACAGTTTATCAGGAGACCATGGAGAAAAAGGAAATCTGGGAATTCACACACTGATGAAAGGCTCATGAATTTTTCTGTGTACTAATTAGAAAGTTTCAGATATTTTTCACCTATAGATTAGTGTATTCTGCTTTGCAATCTATAAGTTTTTTGCATACTACATGGGTTTCACCATTATAAGTTGTAATGATGGGATAATATTTCACTTGGTTGGTTACTTAACCACTTCCTTATTTCTTTCTATTCCAGTTTCTGTTATTTAAAGACATAGTTTAATGAACATAAGTCTTTTCCTAATTGAATTATTTTCTTAGGATGTTCTTCTAGAATTGGTGTTACTAGACCAAAGACTATGAACCCATAAGACACATTGTCAAATGATAACAAATATTTTTTCTTAATATGTGGATAGACAGATTGTTTTTGACCATTAGTGCATAGTGAGTTACTAACTAAACATCCACTTTACACATTAAATAGTTTACACTTAGAAGAAAAATTTTGAGGGAATTGGTCTAATGGCAGTATTACCATACCCCAAATCACTTCAAATTATTTTTATGTTAGAACTTCTATGAAAATTTTGTTTCTATTAGATACTGAGAAAAATGGACAGATGTGATAGCATATCAAAGGTCTGTGAATTTGAAATGAGCAATTTTTATTTGACTCAATGACAAACACTCTGCTTCACTCAAAATAATACTGGCTCTTTTGGTAGAGAAGTTGGTGCTCTAAATACCACGTAATTCACTGGAATACAAACCAAGAGGTCCCCCTCTGCCCATGCTTCCTCCTTGATGATGAGGCTTTCTTAAGGCTGGATTTGTTTGTGCTTGCCATAAATTATCAGAAGGAGAAAATGCTGGCACGAAGTTGACTACCAGTGTTTTGTTTTGTTTTTGTTTGTTTCTGGAAAGCAAACTGTCCAGGGGTATATTTTAACATAGTGTTTGGCATTTCCCTTTCTCTAGTATTTGAAGTTTTCTTGGCTGTTTCATACAGGCCTCGACTTGATTAGAATACTGTTCTAGCTGATCTCTCTTGTTATTGTGTGTGGCTATACTAATTAGCAGGTTATAATGAAACTCAGATCTTGTTATTACCTTCATTACTAAACCTCAGTGTTCTATGTCTTCTTAGCATTGTGGATTAAAAATGTCAAACTTAAACTTTAAAGAAAACCTCTTGCCTCTTTACTAGAGGTAATAATATGTTATTAAACTCACTGAAGCCATTTTAGCAATTTAAAAACTGTAGTGTCATTTTAATTTTTGCTTTTTTATTTATAGATTTCTCTTAGACTGCATGCTGAGAAAATAAAAAACTGGGATCATTTACACATAAAATGAGTTTCTAGGTCACCTGAATAAGTGTGTTGAGTTTGCTTTCTCCAAGCTACTATTATTTTTGCAGACTCTGTTATCTTTACTTTAAAAAGAAGATGTAAAGAGAAACTGTTGCATAGAGATATCATTATGCCTATCCCACCAGTCTACCTATTTGCTGTCTTTAAGAAATTGTTACTGTTCCCCTGAACAAAGATGAAGGATGAACTTTGGTAAATGAGTGAAGTCACAGATTATGGAGCAAACTTGGGCCTGGGAGCCAGAGCATGCACGTGAGGATGAGAATTCACTAAGGAGAGCTCTGGGGCTCATTTTTAGTGGCATACCCACTGCTTGCTGCGGCCACACCCTGCCCCTGCCACTTCTGGGAATCTGAGCTTACTTCTGCCTCTTCCCAAAGGAGACAGCATGTGGGCACATCTTCCTCCCAAAGGCTGGGAAATATTAATGCTGTTAAGGTTCATGCCCTACTTATTGTAGAATATGGGCGACTTTCTTGCATGCTATATTGAAATGTTGTTACTCAATTTCTAGAGCACATCCTGAAAGAAATCATCTCTTCTGTTCCCACATGAAAGATTATTTAAGGAGTGCATTCTTTCACTCACTCAGCTAACAAATATTTATGGGGTGCTGCCAGTGTGCCAGACCCTGTGCTAGGTGCTTGGGACCTGGTACCAGCAAGTAATTTAAAAAAGACACTATTCACTGTTCCCAGGGAACTTAAAAATTAGCAGGAGAGGCAGATATTCAATAAGATATTCCAATATACGTGGGAAGTATGTTAGAAAGGGAAAGTGTCAGACAGAAGAAGCAGTGAGCACTGTGGTTGCCTTGCCAATATTATTCCACTCTAGTTGGTGACTCCAAACCAGAGGTTGGCAGGCATTTCTGTAAGAGACAAGTAAGTAAATACTTTCAGCTTTGTGAACCATATATTCTCTCTTTTAACTACTCAGTTCTGCAGTTGTAATATGAAAAGCACTTCATGTATGAATGGGTATGACTGTGTCCTAATAAAACTTTTTTTACAAAAACAGGTGCTTGGACTGTAGTTTGAGGACCCCTGGTTTCAACCAAAGCATACCCCTGACATTCCAGTAAACGTCTCCTTTACTGATCCCTTCAGCTCCCCAGGTCAGGGCCTAGGTCAGTCCAAGACTCAGCACTCAGCAGTCCCATCCAATTATCCTAGAGTATGCTACTAAATACTACAATTTTCTTGTTGTGCAGTATTGTAAAATAAGGTGGCAAGCACTATAAATTAATCTTGGTTATCCCAGATAACACTAGCATACAATGGGAAGGCTTAAGCCCATTTGGGTCAGTGAGACTAGAGGAGATGTTTCAAGAGATTTCTGAGGAAGAAGGGATCATGTGCCTAAGGGAGAGGTTCCAGAAACTATGTTTTCCCTCCCTCTGGTTATAATCTGACAAGATGGAGTGGCAGGAGGAGCAGCCTGCAGGAGAGGGTGATGTACAGGTGGGCGGAAAAATCAGCCTGTGGGCAGTCATCCTGAAGCAGGCCTTCCCTAGGAATTTACAACCTAGTTGACAACATAGTAATTCATTTCCTTATTGGTAAAGTTTGAGGCATGCTTTCTCTTACTTGCAGCTAAAAGCAGCCTGACTGGTATTTTATCTGGTTGCGATATCACCATTCAAGGGGGGCCTGGCCTCACCTGGGAGCTTCCTAAGGAAGTATTATTTCTAGCTGAGCCCTTAAGGCTGTAGAAGGCTTAGGAAGAGTGAGTGTGGACATTTTTTAGGGTGGCTTGGGGGGTAGGTTGCATAGGGCAGGAAGAAGAGCAGGAAGGAGGACTAGTGACCACACTGCAGATCTGCTTTAGGGGCTGCATCCTTGTTTCAACAGGTTTTAATTCCACCTACCAGCCATGAGAAAAGTAATATTTTAGAGAGAGTAGGTAGGGCATCTTAGGAAAAGAACACTTAAACTGCATCCAGAAATATAAGTAGTGGTTAGGCAAGGAAGGGACTTCATTAAAAGTTCACATTTATGGTTGTAATATAATATGATAGGAGTCTAATAAAATCTATTTTTTTAAATGCCCCTTTTCTTTAAAAAGGCGATTTGGGGAAAATATTTTTTACCCACCTTGAAAACAACTTAATAAAGCTATTGAGTATTTCTCAAGAATTTTAATATTTTATTAAGTGCAAAGCTTTGACATAATTTTGCAAAAATACTCACTTTTACAAATTAAAGATTGTTACTCTGCTTACCATTGGATCACACTTACTTATGAAGAACCAAGGAGCAGGTTTGAATACACACATCTTCAAAACAGAAACAAGAGTCCAAACAGAATGCATCATGAATTCCTAAATTCCCAACTGAAATTGTATAGCTTGCCTTGACAGTAGCTCTCAACCTTTGGCATTAGAATCAGAGGTAGACTTGTTGAGAATGTGGATTTTTAGAATGTGGAAAAAATCATAATTTCTATGAGAAATTATTATTTTCTCATTTGTGTTTTAAACAAATATCCCAAGTGAGTCTGGTGCAAGTGGTCAGTGCACATACTTGGAAAAAATACTGTCCTACTTTATATAGAAAATTAATTTTTTGTACTTTGCTAGAATTTAGTTTAACAAACATTCATTTTGTTTTATATAAACTACGATGCTCTAGCTTTAGGTTAAAAAAACCTGACTCCAACTGGCTTAAAGAAACAAAGAAGACAATTAAGATATCTTATTACAGAAAGGCCAGAGCTACGGTGAGCTGCAGACTTGACCGATCCGGGGGCTCAAAGATGTTGTGTGTCTTCAAGTTGGCTTCATGCTGAGGCCAGTTCTCCCTTTGGTCATAAGATAACTGCATTTGGCCCTTGTAGCGCTAAGCACCTTGTTCATGTCAAATAGGAGAGGGTGAGCTTCTCCCCCGTAATGGACTAAAAGTCTCTTAGTCTAGTTGGGCCAATTTTGCCATGTGTCACTCTTGAATGAATAGCGGCTGCCAGAAAATACCATGTACTAATTGGCTTCTTACGGTCCAGGTTGGATGTGTTCAGAATTGTAGAGAGTCAGATTTTACTGAGAAGCAGTGGTATTCGTGAGTGGAAGATGAGGCAAAGAGGAGAAGAGGCTTCTCAGTGTGTCTTTTTTGGACTTCAGTGCCCTGTATTCCTTCCATCATGAAGTCCATGGTTGTGGTCAGTGATGGTTTATGCTGTTTAAGTGTTAACAATGTTGATTTTATTTATTACTTGTTAAGAGAATAAAACAGTACAGATGATAAGAATAATACATAATGTAGCACAGCACCTTCACCTGACAGGAGCTCAAAAGATGTTTGCTACGATTATTCATATTATTTGTGCAGGACCATTTTAAGTGAGTATTTGCTGGTCAATCTTTACTCTTCCTTTTATATTTCATGACTAAGTTTGGATTGACACATAAAGTCTTAATAATCACATTGTCTAATTGATATAGTTTATGCCTCAAAGATATTTTTATCCAGGAAAGACTTTTCTAATTATACCCTTATGCTCAAAAGTAGTGTTTTAATTAATTTATTTTGCTGATTTGCCAAGTGAATTTGAGTAATTATTGCTTTCATTTTGCTCTTTAATTTGAATGAGAGGCCATTCAAATTAAAGAGCAAAATGAAAGCAATAATTTCTGTTTTTGAAATTATACTCTTAGGCTCCGAAGAACAGTACCATAAATTCTGAAAACTTAGAACCTCTTCATGTTGGAAAAGATGAGAGTCTGTTTTTTCATATTTTCAATCCAGCAAGAAATCTCTTCTCTAATCTGAACAGTGAGCATCCCACATCTCTTTTCACACGTTTCCTTTAGCTCTGTGACTCCTGATTCATATTTTCTCTTCTTTCAAATATAATTGCATTTGAGAAAAACTGATTTGCAAGTTATGAGGAGATCAGTGGGCAAGAATGGGAACAAAAATAGAATTTGTTTTTTGAGCTTTGTCAAGCTTGGTGCTGGTGCTTCATAGAAATCTGAGTGACCGAGTTTTCCTGATATCCACAACTAAGTCTCTACTTCTGCCAACACAACAGAAGAAGCTGCTGCCAGCTTCTGTGATATTAATACAGAAGGCTCTACCTAGTGGCCTATGGGCATCTGAGTTGTGCACCAGAATGGGACTTGCCTGGGAGGTGCTTGCAGAAGGCAGCAGTTAGTGTCCGTCACTTGGTTCTAGAAGAGACTCCTAAAACTTGAAGCATTTCTGGTAATTGCTTAAAGTAAATTTATAATCCCATTCTGATACTGCTTTTGGGGAGAGTAGTAAGGTGTTAAACATGCATTGAGATTTAGCCAAATATAAAGTTGTTACAACAGCAATGGCTTTTTACTGGACCTGTTCCAAACTTTTGACACTTACATCCAAGTCACTGAGAGTCATTAAGAATTTATATGCATATATGCACAACCCAAGGACACGGACAATGCTGGGGAGAAGGTCTGGGGAGGGGGATGGGATGGGGTGGAACGGGTCATTGGGGAGAAAAAGGGACATCTGTAATATTTTAAACAAAAATAAAATTTAAAAAATTAAAATAAAATGCAAAGTGGGGAAAAAAAGGTCCAGCAGAAGCCTGCATTCCCTCACACAGAGAGCTAGTGCAGGAAGGTGACAAAGGAAAGTCAGGCAGCGCTGTAAGTTAAACCAAGAACCAAACTGGGTAAGCCCAGGGGGACCCAGGGAACACTCTGAAATGTGACACCAAATGATGCTGGGAAATTCCCGCAGGCAGAGGAAGCCCAGCCTAGCCAGTGGTGCAGTGAAAAATCCTGTCTTGTTCATGTTTAACCCCCAACTCTGCATCATCTTGCCTTCCTGTCTTGCCACATGTACTCGCAGCTGGAGCTGCCTGGGACAGCTTTAATTGCACATAAAAATCCTGTAGTCTTTCTCTTAGGGAGCACATACTTTTGCTTATGGAAAACCTTTTTATGTGTCATCTAGAAAAAACCTTTCCTGTAGTGGGATATGTTGTTTCCTATGGAGTACATAACCACTCAATCTCACTAGGCCCAAGAAATTTTGTGGAGGAAAATGTGCCCTCTGTGTCTGTGCACTGCTCTGGTCCTCTCCAGAGGCGTCCTGGAGAAGACGAAGTCTATGCTCCCTTCTCTGTCCATGTGGGCACATTTGTTCTGCACACATATCCTCCTCACTTAACATTTTCCACTATTTTATGATTAATGCCTGAATGTTGTCTTTATTATCTGTAGGCTGTTTGCTCCATTTTTTGTGGTTGGTGGGAGTGGGCTGTGGTTGGTGGGAATGGGCTGTGGTTGGTGGGAATGGGCTGTGGTTGGTGGGAATGGGCTGTGGTTGGTGCGATTGGGCTGTGGTTGGTGGGAATGGGCTGTGGTTGGTGGGAATGGGCTGTGGTTGGTGGGAATGGGCTGTGGTTGGTGGGAGTGAGATGTGGCCGGAAACAGGGACCTCCTCAGTTATGCTGCTGTGTGCTAAACTCAGCAGAGCAACATGTACAAATGGCATGGAGGAGGTGAATGAATACTACACAATAAAAATTGCCATGTTCAGGTTTCTTATTTTGCTTGTCATATGACCAACATATTTATTGAGTTCTTGCTCTTTGTACTTACAAGTATAAAAGTTGCCCACTGATTTTACGTATGTTCGTATGTATACATGCATATATGTGTGTGTGTATAGTTAAATTTTAATTCATATTTGCTTAATTTTGATTTTGAAATAATTTCATATTTATAGAAAAGTTGCAAAAACAGTACAAAGAATTCCCATATACTCTTCCCTGGATTTCCTTAATGTTAAATTTCATCATATTTACTTTGTCATTTTCCCCCTGCCTCCTACTCTGTTCCCTCTCTCAGACTCAATGTCCTCCAACCATAGGTAGTTAACTGAATAATTCCTTAAAATGACATTATTTTACATAGCAGTACAATTATCAAAATTAGGAAATTATCACTGATACACTGTTTCTCTCTAATCTCTACCTTATTTATATCTTTAAGTAAAAATTATGCATAAAAGAAATGGAATTTACTTCTTTTTCTCCTAGTGGGTTTTGCTTGTTCTAGACTTTATTTCTGCTTTATGGTTTTCCATTTGTAGAAAATAAACACAAAGTAGTATTTAAAATCTCCAGATGTTCAAATCTAAAAAAAACAACAAAGAATGCTAGTTGTCCATACCTACACTCTGATATTAGAAATTATTAGGATTCCAGAAAGTATTAATAATTATAATAACTATAATAATATGCAGAGCTGTCTTTTGTCTTTTTCCCTAATGTATAGTTTGGGCTCAGTATGACTGAACCTCAGATCAAATGCAACTGCTTTTCTGGCTGTCTTTTCTGCTCACAAATTTGAGCAACTGAGGGACGTGTGAGACCTCAGATTAGTACTTTCTGGTAAATCCCCAAGTTGATGATGGCTAGCACCCTTTCCTTGGGGGATAGTAATAGTACTTGGGTAAAACCCTTCTTCGCTTTTTTTCCTCAGCTCTTTATCCTAAAGGAGGAGCTAGAACATTTCTATGGGGGCAAGAGAGACTCAACAGAGGAAATTAAAAGTACAACTCTATCAAGATTTTGGCGGGGGGGGAATCCAGCAGAGAAATGTATACCATTGAATAGAACTGAAAGAATTTATAATTCAGGAAGATTTTCCCCCCTGAAATCATAAACCCATATCACGTGTTCTCATATTTGAATATGGTCCTTGTACAGAGTCATTGTCCCCATCATGCATTCCTCTGTATAGCCCTCACCTCACTCCTGCTCCAGCTACAGAATGAATGGAGATGTACTGGATAACATTTACAAGGCTGATATATATTTTCCTATCAAATTTCACTATAATGTATCTCCTTAAATATAGTGCTGTTATGAGCTCTTTGCCAATACATCTTTTCCAGAGAGTAAATCCCTGCTCCCTCTGATACCTGGTTGTGTGTAAAGGTAGAATCTCCCCCCTCCCCTGCCCCTAACTAATGCCACAGCTCAAATGCATTAGTCCTTAATGATGGACACCTCTACATTTTATGTTCTTACTCTTTACATTCTGGTTATCTCTGTGGAGAAATAAGGCAAACGAAGAAGGTGGAGACTCTTTTAAAAATGTCTTGCCCCCTCTTCTTTTTAAAGTGGCTTAGTTCCAGTGCTTCGAGCTGGAACAACATACATTGAGGCATACTATGTGTTTTGGGGGAAAGGTATTCAGTTACCAAGAGAGTTCAGTCCCCTAAACCTGGGAGTGAAGGGAGAGGTAGAAAGATATTGTCAACCTATTACATTAGAATCAAGAGCTGCAGTTCTTAAGAAGAAACGCTGGACATGTCCCATTCACTGTGCTGCTGTTTTGAAAACAGGAGGCTTGAAGCTGGCCACCCCTTCCGAGGACATTGTGTACACAGGCTTGGTTCTTAGTCTTTGGGAGGTCCTACCATTACACATAAGTCTGCTCAATCTACTCCTGGGAGATACTGAGACCCACTACCGAGTTCTGCTTGTGGACAGCACCCCCTGGAGCACTTCCCTAGTGGGTACATAGAGCACATCCTGAAATTCTGTACAGAATGACCCTGAGAAGCAGTGTGAGTTTCTACTTCTGGTAATAAACAGAGACACTCAGAGGAGCTTGAAAAAGAGCCATGCCTCACAAACTTACTTTACTCAGCCATTTTACTTCTGCATTTTTTGCCCACCAACCAAGTTTGGTGTTCTCATCTCTTTTCAGACCCACAAGGATCATTTTAATTATTTGTTCCATTAAAAGTTTGAGTGAAAGCTTTTGTATGTTTTAGGTCAAAGGTTTAAAACCTGTTTCTTTTTTGCTAGAGATACCTTTGTTCAGTAACTTCACAAAAGAACAAAATGGAATTGGTCCCATGACAGATTATTTTTGTTCTTGGTTCTAATCCATATGCAAACGAGATGTTCTGAATATGAAGAGGCATGAAGGGGTTTATTCAAGAGGAGAGAGACACCTATTGAACTTTTGTCCACGGTATTTAAGAGTACAAAAGTTTTTTCTCTCTCCACTGATCCTTTTACCTTCCTGCCTTCATTATTTATACAGCAAAAAGGGTGAAATCTAATATGCCTGCTTCTTCTCTACACAAACTTTGCATTTATATCTTAACATGTTTAACATTTTAAAATATCAAAGATGAAGGATATTCTGCCTTGATAAATGAAGACAGTCAGCTTATTATATCCAGACTCAGGCACTTGTGGCCACAAGGCTGGGAACTCAGGAGAGACATCATAAGGAAAGAAGCTGGGAACTGGACTCTCTCATCATTGAGTCTATCTCCCTCTCTCCCTCTGAAATCGATAAAGACATATTTAAAAAAATAAAATAAATAAATAAATTATATTTAATTGATTAATGGTGTTGCTGAGTTCAACTATAGCCTTATAGACTTTTTTCTGCCTGCTGGACCTATCCATTCCTGATACAGGGGTGTTGAAGTCTCCAACTATGATAATGAATTCATCTATTTCTCCTTGAAACCTGTCAGTTTTTGCCTCACGTAGTTTGGCGCTCTGTTGTTAGGCACACACACATTACGGATTATTATGTCTTCTGGGAGAATTGACTCCTTTATCACTATTAATGCCCTTTGTTATCCCTAATAACTTCTTGCTTTGAAATCTGCTTTCTCAGAAATTAATATAGCTGCTCCTGTTTTATTTTACTAATTATATTTTTAGTATTGTGGGTGTTATTATCAGTACTAGTACTAAGCCAAGTCTGAGAGATTAGGACCCATTTGGACCCTTGTTATTATGTTCTCGTTCATATGATGCTTTAACTTAAAGGTGAGTGTTGACTCCAGGAGAATCTGGGAGTTTTTCTTCTCCAGTTCAATCGGTAAGCCTCATTTAGCAATTACATGTAAATGGCATCATTCAATTCAGCATTATCCTGCAAATGGGTCTCCTCCATAGAGTGGTTCCTTTCAGAAGGATTGTATCTATTTTGAATTTTTCCTAAGGTACCTCATTATGCATATGAGTTTGATTGATTTAAATTCGAATTAATAGCTTCATCTTTTCTATCCTGACTATTGCCATTCTTCCTTCCCTTCAGTAGGGCTGTGGCCATTAGAGGCAAGAGGCGTAGGCCTTGAGGTCTTTCTGAAATGCCCCAAACCATTCTTGCTTTCTTCAGACTCAAGATAGCTTGCAGCATGTGTTTTCATTCCATTTGATTGAGTGCACCACATTAATAATGGGTATGTCAGTGTCACTTCTGTACTTTAGGAACACACATACTGGGAGAAATAACAGAGCCTCCTGCAAAATCACCCTGATTTGTGCCTGCTTTCTCTTCCCTTCTTGTGTGTGTCTAGGCAAGTGTGAAATCGGCTGGGCCTACTACTGCACAGGAGCAGGTGCTGCTGCTGCAATGCTTCTGTGCACGTGGCTGGCTTGCTTCTCTGGCAAGAAACAGAAGCAGTACCCATACTGAGATGGAGCCATCAAGAGTAAAGAGGAGAAGATGGGCTGAAGGAGCGTGGAGGTACTAAAGCATCCAGCTACTTTCAAAAGGTGGAATAGTGGTTCTAATTCATACAATGCTAATGAAATGAAAGCCAATGGAATCAGAAACATTATGTAATGCGGAAGGGTTGTACAAGATTTATAAAAGAAATGAGAGCATGGGATGATAGAAAAAAAATGGACCAAAGGCTAAAAATATTGCGGGGGTATTAGTTGTTTCTATTCCACAGAGTATTCTTAATGTAGAACATATATGCAGCAAAACAAACCTATATATGCAAACAAGGGTTTGGGATTTTTTTTTAAGAGAAGGACTCAGATAATCAAAAGGGCTAGTAGAAACAGTATTATGTTGGGAAGCAGGGTAACCTGCAGATGTTCCCTGTAGGTCATGGCGCTTCTGAAAGCACACAAGCACATAGAGACATACGCATTCACACATGCCCACGCACAAACACATAAATTGCTGCAAAGACTGTACAAGAGGTTTAGTTGTGCATTACTCTTCTCTTTTCTTTTTAATATACATTTAAAATACTGTATTGTCACTTTATAAAGCATACATTAAACCTAATAAATGGACCAATAAGCCACTCTATCAGTATTTTGTATATTCTGCATAAACTCTTTATGCCCTCAATGTGTTTTCAGTGTTTATGCAGACCTTTACAGTTAAGCCTTTGTGTTTCAATATTATTCAAAAATATGCTATATTTCTCTGAGTAGCTACTGCTATGATATACTTATGAAGTAAAGGGGCATATTTGTGTCCATTTTTCAGTCATTAGATCTTGTTTTCTTTTGTCTATTATACTGTGCTGTATCACATTTATTTCAGTATTCATTTTGTAAAAAACCAAAAAAAATGCTATTTTGTTTGTATTTGAAAAGCTCTGAATAAATTCTCTCTTTGATCAAAAACTAAATGAGTCGTAGATTTGCTTCTTTAACTTCATAAATATAGGCTTTTGACTGTAACAGTCCTGTAATTTTTTTTTCTTTTAAGGCCTCAGATTAATTCACAGGTTAATTATCAATCCAGATATTGTTCTAGGCATATGGAATATTAAAGGTGAGTATAAGATAGTTCCTGCTTTCAACTTCCATTTTTTGCAACCAGAATTCTAACTTCCTGTTCATTACACTTTAATCATGGCCACATTTTTATGAGAGAAGAATTTCATGTTTATTTAAGATTAAGTAGGAAAGGGCAGTGAGGGCCAGGTCATGGTTCAGGAGGTGTCAGGGCCAACAGTCTCCTGGATGATGACAGAGTCATCACAAGATGCATGTAACCTGCTGCTCCTTCACTTTCTACATGTGTTATATCTTCAATGCTTCTGTGCGAGGAGCAATTTCACACCTCTCTTTAGGAATCTTGGCCATTCGAGAAAGATTATCTGACACTTCTGATCCCAGCCTAAAGCCTTGACTAAAGAGAAAGATTTAGACACTTTTATGACTGCCTAACAGAACCAAGTCTTTCAGGAGCCAAGATTTGCATGCTGGATAGTGGATAGATTGTTTTATTAGACAATGCTGAGTTATTGTTGCTATGATAAAACTCCCTTCTTCTCAAATGCTTAATTGATAATGTACTGAATGTCATTGATCGTGTCTTGTCCACTGAGCAGGGGATTCTCCGCTCTGTGGTTTCCTGCAGAGAGGACAAGATGGCATTTTGCTTCCTCAATTAGACCATAACTTTCATGTATTGCTGTGCTTTTCAATTTTTTTTTCATGGCACTTTTCCTGTCAATATAGTATTATGACTTCTTAGTTCCCATTATCAAGTTGGGGTTCTCTGTGGAATTCATTAAGGTCTAATTTCTTGAACAGATTTAATGACAACCTTGTCATTTTTATGTATTGTTTATGATTAAATTTTTAATTTATCTTTATTGTTGAAAGTATTACAGATATTTCCCTTTTCCCCCCCATTGACCCGTCCACCCTGCTCCTGCCTCCTCCCCAGGCTTTCACCACACTATTTTCTGTGTCCTTGGGTTAAGATATATGCAGCCCAGCCCAGCGTGGCTCAGCGGTTGAGCGTCGACCTAGGATCCAGGCGATCGGGGTTCGATTCCCTGTTGGGGCACATGCCCGGGTTGCGGGCTCTATCAATGACTCTCTCATCATTGATGTTTCTATCTCTCACCCTCCCTCTCCTGTCCTCTCTCTGAAATCGATAAAGATATATTAAAAAAAAAAAAATTATATATGCATATAAGGACTTTGGCTCTCTTCCCACAACCCTTCCCCCCTTCCCTCTGAGATTAGTCAGTCTATTCCATGCTTCCATGTCTCTGCATCTATTTTGTTCATCAGTTTATTTTGTTCATTAGATTCCACGTATAAGTGAGATTATGTGATATTTATCGTTCTCTGACTGGCTTATTTCACTTAGCATAACTACCTGGAGAGTAGTTTTTATGATTTTAGACATTAATAAACCTCACTAGATTAAAAGGTTGATCGCTCTGACATGATGACATCAAGTGGTGAACCTTTATATCTCAAATTCTGACTTCTTATACATATTGTTTTAGAGCAAGCAAAAGATGTTTATTCAGAGCTTTTATAGTGAGGGTGTATCCATCATCACTTGTACTTGGCAGAGACACAAAGACAGCAGAGAGTGGTAAATATTTATACTGGGAAAAAAAGAGAATGTTTCAGGTATACCCTGATTATAGTTTGTTGACCAGGGAAAGCTGTAAGCAGGCTAACTAGAAAAAGTGTGTCCTAGGTGATTGACTAGGAAAGGATATTTGGCTTTCTCTTGTTAGTCCTAAATTGTAAGCTTGGACAAAAACTAAAAACACTGACAGATATTAACCAAATCTTGATTGATTTCAGCCAATTGCTATAAGGTTATTGCTTGTTTTTCTTGATTGGTCACTACAGACAGTAAGCTGGCTTCCTGGACTGGTTGTGGCTAAATTTTACCCTTTATATATAATCTTGCTCTTATCCATTTTTATATTAATCTCTCACTTCTAGCACTGTTTGATTAGATAGGTTATAACATGGCTTTGCAACAAGACTGCAGATACATACTTCTATGTATTTCCCACATGATAGTTGAACAGTTTTTAATCCTTTTTATAAATGGGTAATTAAAAGAACACTTTTACCAGATTAATGCTTACTAGATGTTGTGGTTATTTCTTTCAACAGCAGAAATTACATTTGGAACAACAACATACTAGGAAATATCACTACCCTACTTTCTCTTTTTTTTAATTTACTTTTTATTGAATTTATGGGGGTTACATTGGTCATAAATTTATATGGATTTCAAGTGTACAGTTCTACAGTACACCATCTGAACATTGCATTGTGCACTAATCATCCAAAGTCTAGTCTCCTTCCATCACCATTTATCCCCAGTTTTACCTCTTCCCCCTCCCCCCAAGCCTCCTTCCTTCTGGTAATCACCATAATGTTGTCTGTGTACACAAGTTGTTTTTTGTTTGTTTCTTTGTTCTTTTGGCTTAATTCCTTCAACTATTTCACTCAGTCCCCAGCTGCCCTCCACTCTGACAACTGTCAGTCTGTTCTCTGTATCTATGAGTCTGTTTTTATTTTGTTTGTTCATTTTGATCATTGAATTCCACATATAAGTGAAGTCATATAGTATTTGTCTTTCTCTGACTGGCTTATTTCACTCAGCCTAATACCCTCTAGGTCAATCTATGCTGTCACAAAGGTAAAATTTCCTTCTGTTTTGCAGCTGATTAGTATTCCATTGTGTAAATGTACCACAGCTTTTTTCCCCAACTCATCTAATGATGGGCATGTGGGCTGCTTCCAAACTTTGCTATTACAAATAGCACTGCAATGAATATAGAGGTGCATATGTTCTTTTGAGTCAGTGTTTTGGTTTCTTTCAATATGTTTCCAGAAGCGGAGTCACTGGGTAATAAGACAGTTCTATTTTTAATTTTTTTGAGTGAATGCCATAGTGTTTTCCACAGTGGTTGCACCAATCTGCATTCCCATCAACAGTGTACAAGGGTGCCCTTTTCTTCACATCCTCGCCAACATTTGTCATTTGTGGATTTATTGATAATAGCCATTCTGACAGGTGTGAGGTGATATTTCATTGCGGTTTTAATTTGCATTTCTCTTATAATTAGCGACATTGAGCAGCTTTTCATAGGTGTATTGATCATTTGTATGTCCTCCTTAAAGAAGTGTGAATTCAGGTCCTTTGCCCATTTTTTAATTAGATTGTTTGCTTTTTTTTTTTTTTAATATATCTTTATTGATTTCAGAGAGAGGAAAGGAGAGGGAGAGAGAAAGAGATAGAAACATCAATGATGAGAGAGTCATTGATCAAGCCCACAACCCGGGCATGTGCCCGGACCGGGAATCGAACCCCGATCCTTGGATCCCAGGTCAACGCTCAACCGCTGAGCCTCACCCGGCTGGGCAGATTATTTGCTTTTTTGATGTTGAGTTCTCTATAAATTTTGCATATTAATCCCTTATCAGGTGTATCATTGATGAATATGTCCTCCCATTCAGTGGGTTGTCTTTTCATTTTGTTGATAGTTTCCTTTGCTATGCAAAAACTTTTTAGTTTGATGTAGTCCCATTTGTTTATTTTATTTTTTGTTTACCTTACCCCAAGAGATACATCAGAGAAAATATCGCTACAAGAAATATATGAGTTTTACTGCTGATGTTTTCTTCTAGAATTTTTATGGTTTCAAGTTTTACATTTAAGTCTTTAATCCATTCTAAATTTATTCTTGTGTGTGTTGGAAGGAGGTGTTCTAGTTTCATTTTTTTATGTATGTGTCGAATTTCCCCAACACTATTTATTGAATAGACTGTCTTTACCCCATTGTATTTTCTTGACTCCTTTGTCAAATATTAATTGACCAGAAAGGTGTGAGTTTATTTCTGAGTGCTCTGTTCTGTTCCATTGATCTATATGTCTGTTTTAATGTCAGTACCATGTTGCTTGGATTACTATGGCCTTGTAGTATAGTTTGGTGTTAGGTAGCGTGATACCTCTAACTTTGTTTTTCTTTTTCAAGGTTGCTGTGGCTGTTCAGTGTCTTTTGTGGTTCCATACATATTTTTTAAATATTTGTTCTACTTCGATGAAATATGCCATTGATATTTTGATAGGAATCATGCTGAATATAAAGACTGCTTTGGGTATTATGGACATTTTAATATTGTTAATTCTTCCTATCCATGAACACAGTATATGCTTCAATTTATTTGTATATTCTTCAGTTTCTTCCTTCAGTAACATAACATTCAGAGTAAAAGTTTGTGTTTTTTTACCTCTGGTTAAGTTTATTCCTAAGCAGCATAAATTTTTTGTTGCAATGGTAAATGGGAGTGTTCTCTTCGTTTCTCTTTCTGAGAGTTCATTATTGGTGTATAAAAATGCCATCGATTTCTGGATGTTAATACTGTATCCTTCTACTTTGCCGAATTCGTTTATTAAATCTAGTAGTTTTTTGGTGGAGTCTTTATGGTTTTCTATCTACAATATCATGTCACCTACAAATAATGACAGTTTCACTTCCTCCTTCCAATTAGGGTGCTTTGATTACTTTTTCTTGTCTGATCACTGTGGCTAGGACTTCAGGTACAATGTTGAATAAGAGTGGTGAAAGCAATATCCCTGTCTTGTTCCCGCTCTTAGAATAAATGGTTTTAGTTTTTGCCCATTGAGTATATTGGTTGTTGTACATTTGTCATATATGGCTTTAATTACATGGAGGTATGTTCTCTCTATTCCTATTTTGCTGAGTTTGTGTTTGGTTTTGTTTTTTATCATAAATGGGTGCTGGATTTTATCAAATGCTTTTTGGGCATCTATTGATATGATCATGTGGTTTTTACCCTTCAATTTGTTTATGTGATGTATCATGTTTATCGTTTTGCAGATGTTGTACCAAACTTGCATCCCCAGAATAAATGCCACTTGATCATGGCGTATGATCTTTTTAATGTATTGCTGGATTCAGTTTCTTAATTTTTTTTGAGGATTTTAGCATCTACGTTCATCAGGGGATACTGGCTTATAATTTTCTTTCTTTGTCCTGTCTTTATCTGGATTTGGAATTAGGATAATTCTGGCCTCATAAAATGAGCTTGCAAGTTTTTCCTCCTCTTGAATTTTTTTAATAGTTTGAGAAGGATAGGTATTAGTTCTTTGAATGTTTGGTAAAGTTCACTTATAAAGCTGTCCAGTCCAGGACTTTTTTTACTGGGAGCTTTTTAATTACTGCTTCAATTTCACTAGTTGTAATCTGTCTATTCAGATTCTATGATTCCTCTTGATTTAGTTTTAGAAGGTTGTATGTTCCTAGGGATTTATCCGTTTCTTCCAGATTGTCCAATTTTTTTGTCATATAGTTATTCGTAGTATTTTCTTACAATCCTTTGTATTTCTTTGCTGTCAGTTGTTACCTCTCCACTTTCATTTATGATTTTATTTATTTGGGTACTCTCTCTTTTTTCTTGTTAAAGATTTGTCTGGTTAAAGGTTCGTCAATCTTGTTTATCTTTGCAAAGAACCAGCTCTTGGTTTCATTAATCTTTTTGTTTTTTAGACTCTATTTCATTTATTTCTGCTCTGATCTTTATTATTGTCTTTCTTCTCACTATGGGCTTTGTTGTTGTTTTTTCCAGTTTCTTTAAGTATAAAGTTAGGTTGTTTATTTGAGATTTTTCTTGTTTCTTAAGATAGGCCTGTAATGTTATAAATTTCCTCTTAGAACTGCTTTCTTGTGTCCCACAGATTTTGGTCACTGTGTTCTCATTTTCACTTATTTCCAGTTATCTTTTGGTTTCTTTTTGCCACCTTGTTAACCCATTCGTTGTTTGGTAACATGTTACGTAGTGTCCATGTCTTTGTGTGTTTTTCAGTTTTCTTCTTGTGATTCACTTCAAGTTTCATAGCATTATGGTAAGAGAAGATGCTTGATATGATTTCAATCTTCTTAAGTATACTGAGACTTGTTTTGTGTCCGACCATGTGATCTCTCCTAGAAAATGTTCCATGTGCACTTAAAAAGAATGTATATTCTGCTGCCTTGGAGTGGAATGCTCTAAAGTTATCAATTAAATCCATTTAATCTAGTTTGTCATTTAAGGCCACCATCTCCTTATTGATTTTCTGCCTGGAAGATCTATCCATTGATGTCAATGGGGTATTAAAATCCCCTACTATAACTGTATTAATTCAACCTCTCCCTTTATGTCCATCAAGATTTGCTTTACATATATATGTGCTCCTATGTTAGATGCATACATGTTTACAAGAGTTATATCCTCCTGTTGGATTGATCCCTTTATCATTATGTAGTGTCATACTTTGTCTCTTACTATATCCTTGGTTTTAAAATCTATTTTGTCAGATATAAGTATTACTAACCCAGCTTTTCTTTCCTTTCCAGTTGCATGAAATCTCTTTTCCCATCCCTTTACTTTTTATTCTTTGTGTATATTTTATTCTGAGGTGAGTCTCTTGAAGACAGCATATACATGGGTCTTGTTTTCTTATTTATTCAGCTACCTTTTGTTTTTTGATTAGATCATTTAAGCTATTTACATTTAAAGTGATTATTGATGGGTATGTATTTATTGCCATTTTATTTTTTAAGCTATGTTCCTCTTTTTTTCTTCTTCTTCTGCTTCTTAAAGCAAGTCCTTTAACATTTCCTGTAGTGTTGTTTTGGCTTACCACCTTCTTTTGTTACTCTTCTCCTTATCTAATGTGCTTGACTACATTGTTCTCCTGTCAGTTCCTTCAGTTGGCCAAGATATCAAGTGCCTTGTGTTTGCACTTCTGTCCTCCCTGACTAGAACATCATTCTCTGCCTCCCTCTGGCTAACTAAACTTTATGGACAACTGAGATCCCAACTTTGCTGACTCTTCCACCTCAGATGAGGTGATCCTGTTGGTAGACCCTCCTATGTGTTGTAATGAGTTATTGACTAATGCCTGTCACTTGACTGTATTCCTTAAAGAGACAAGGTTCATGTCTTTCTTACTCACTTAGCACTGACTTTGTCTCATGTTAGTGTTCACTAAGTATTTGCTGCACCAGTGAGTGAATTTAACAGCTATAATACTTCTGATGAGCTTCGGTTACATTCTTACGTTGTGTTTCCTTTTGGAACATAGATTTGTTTATAGTTATGTTTGGTATATATTTTTCAGTGCAATTCTTTGGAAAATGATATGACATTAATTACTCAGACAAATATGTAGAGAAGATACAAATTTGATGTCCTTTGAAGTCTAAATTCTAAATGGCTTAGAATAGTCTTTGAGAAGAAAAATAACATTTAGGACAAGAATGAATACAAATAATTACACACCATGTCTGGAAGGAGTTTCTTCATCACTTTTCGTCAGGGTTTTTTGCACAGAGCAGAAGGTGGTCAAGGTGGTATTAAATGGGAACCAAGGGAAATTTCCCAGCAAACTAGTTTGGAGATTGTGCTGTAAATTAACTTCATATGGGGAAATCATACAAAGTGCAAAATCCATTTGTCTGTTCTGCCCAAGTAAACACAGATAAGAAATCTATTTGTTTATATTTCAAGGATTGGCTTTTTATGGCATTCTATGGTGTCTAGAAGGAAATGCAAGAGATAATTTATGCATCAAAAAGATTGTCAATAATTTCTCAGAATTTAAATAATAATACAGTCCCCCCAATTGTACTGCTTATTAAAAATACAGATGATTGGGCCTAATTCTTAGAAATTATTATTCAGGATATATGGTCTAAGGCTTAGTAATTTGCACATAAAAATAAATTAGACATTTAAAGATAGAGACAGCCATAAAGAAGAATATAGCAAATTCCCATAACACTCATTTATACATATAGACTGGTTCCCTATTTTATCTGTTGTGGAGAGTTCCATCCTGTTATAGTTCTCACCACCAGAAAGATTAGTGACTTCAGAAAGTATCAGTGGCTACCCTACTAAGGAATTGAGGCATCTTGAGTTTGAAATGGTAGTGAATATTATTACAAATGAAGGAATAGAAAACAAGTAGGTTTTTTCCCCCTCCAAAGAGTAGTTTGTGTTGTCTTTTCAGCAATATTTACTAACATAGGTGTGCCTTTCTCATTTCTCTTTATTTGAAAAATATAAACTTCCACAACAACAGATGAACAATGGTTAGTAACTTAAATGGCATGTTCTTATAACATAACGAATATATGGATGTGCATAGAATGTTCTAACCTAAAACAAGACACACTTCCCTTCTAAAGGAAGATACATTTGTAAATCTATTTTCAAATAAAAAGAAAAAGTATTTGCTCAGTTGACTCTTCAGAAGAGCTGCTATTTGAAAAATATGATCTATACATTTGGTAGAGGGTTATGAATTAGAAATGGAAGTGGTTTGCTGGCTTTTTGGTAGGAATCTAGGCTGAGGAGGAGAATATGAATTAGTAACAGGAATGGACAATATTGAAGTGCCAGATAAATAGGTGTCCAGTGGGGTCACTAGTAGAGTAGTTCCTTTGCATATTGGAAACCTTTGGTCTGTCCATAATTGATTTTTTTAGAGGCAAGAGTTGAACCAGAAGGATTTGGGAATGAAATTCTGATTTTATTAGGACAATTGTAGTCACAAGATCAAAATGATTATATAGAATCCTTAGTGTCTGACACAAAGCACTTGATCTTTCTTCCTGAGCATATGCCAGCCGTTGTCAGTGTGTTTTTGCCTCTTGGGTTTGGATGGACACCAGACTGTGGCATGTGAAGCAGATTTCTCCAGATCATACATGTTTGACCTGTCAAGAGTCCTGCTTGCTTACCCTCAGGATCCTAAATAAGATAGCCTTGACCTTTCTTGGTTTTGCTTTTGCTATTTTGGTTATTTTTTAAATTGAATCATCATATATTTTTAAATTAAATCATCACACACACACACATACATACACATATATATCTGTGTGTATATATATATATATATATATATAGTTTTAAAATGTAGCTATGCTTGGAGTTTAAAACCATGGAATAGTAAGTTTGCGTCAGTGTAAAACAAGTATGAGTTGGAGACACTTCTACCACTTACTAGCTGGACAAGTGTAATCTCTAAACCTCTGTTTCCTTGTCTGATAACCAAAAATGGTAATAGTAGTTACTCAATGGGAAATACACAATATAGTTAGTGCCTGACAAATAGTGAGTACTCATTAAGTGTTACTGACATTTTCACTCTTAATTTTCATATTTTGAAGTCTGGTACTCCATTGTGTCTTAAGGAATCTATAAGAACCTCTTTTACATAGAGTCAAGAGTGTATCTCACACTTAATTGGAAATTTTCTGTACAGAACCACTTTAGAGTTCTCTGGCTTCCTTGAAGAACATTGTAAAACCTATGAAGTGGTCTCTAGCTGTACTGTTACAGGCATGATGATCTATTTGGTCAGACTGTCACTTAATGAAGGGTTCCACATTGCTGTTCCATGGACTGATATTTTAAATAATAGCTTGTAGCACACATCATATTGGATGTGGCGTTTATGGAGATGTAACAATTCAGAACTGTGTGTCCAGTCAGGTGCAGGAAGGAGAGATCTGCCAACAGGAGGAGTGGTAAAAGGACATAATGTGAACATCATGCACTGTGCAGGAAGTACAGAGAGAAACCTAAGATTGCTACACCACCTGAAATGTTCATAAATATGAATAAGAAACATTCAATACATACTGAAGGACCTCAGAGCTGGTGGCCAAGATGAGTACTTAATAGTTTGCTGAGGTCAGAACCACTGGAATTTCTCCAGGGCCCATCCTGTGCTCCTCTGTGACAGGAGGTTGTTCTCAAGCAACCGTTCCTCTAGATTGGCGGCTGCTCCTGGACGTGGTTAGGCTCTCATCAGACCTGTTTTTTTGTCAGTTCATTTTGTTCACTAGATTCCACATATGAGTGAAATCACATGGTACTTGTCTTTCTCTGACTGGCTTATTTCATTTCCCGTAATGCTCTCGGGGTCCATCCATGCTGTCACAAAGGGTATGATTTCCTTCTTTTTTTACAGCCCAGTAGTATTCCATGGTATAAATGTACCACGTATTTTTTTATCCATTCACCTACTGATGGACACTTGAGCTGTTTCCAGATCTTAGCTATTGTAAATTTCTCTGCTATGAACATAACAGTGCATATATTCTTTCTGATTGGTGTTTCTGACTTCTTAGAATGTATTCCTAAATACAGGTATTTTCAAATTGACTTCCATAAAATTGTAATAATATGGACTCAGAGCAGCAGTGAGTTCCTTCTGTTTCCCATTCCGTCCACATATAATGTCTTATCAAACTTTTATTGTTGTTAACTTTGTAAGGGGAAAGTGTTATCTCCGTAGAGTTTTAGTTGCAGTTTTCTCAGTTTGCTGAGGACTGGTCAAGATTTTCTTTGCAATTATTGAATTTTCTTTTTGAGTTGTAGTTCTCTGAATATTAAAAAAAATTTGACTTCTGTTAGACATATGTATTGTAGTTTTTCTCATTTATTTTTCTTTTATATAGTTAAAGTTCTCATTTGGGGGGCCTTAGGAAATAATAAATAATATTGTAAAAATAAACTCACTGATTTTTTTCTTCTAGTACTTTTATAATTTCTTCCTTTTGTTTTAATATTAGATTCACTTGACATTTTTGGAGTAAAAACAAAAATGGACTTCCTTTTCTCCAGAATGCTATGAAGTGGTCAAATTCATTTGTTGAAGAATTCATCTATTTCCCATTACATTCAATGTCTCTTTATACTATAAATTCTTGTATGTGGTGTTTTTTATATCTCTGGTATCTGTATTTTTTTTCCTTTATACTGTCTTTTTCTATGTACCACATTATTTAAATTATTTTTGCTTTAAAGTATTTTAACGTCTAGTTTCCTTATTTTTCTTTCCTAGGACTATTCTAGCTATGCTTGGATGTTTACTTTTTCATGTGAGTTTAAAATTAGTTAAGTTTAAAATTTTTCTATTTGTATTTTTTCAATATGTATTTTATAATTGAATGAAATATAACTCATAGATCAATTTAAAAAGAATTGATTTTTTATATTATTAAGTATTTTTATCTAATAACTGAACATACCTCACTTTATATTCAAGACTTCTTTGAAATATTTAGTTTTTTTTCTTATGGAGCTAACTCATTATTTGGTTGGTTTATTCCAAGTGGGTTTTAAGTGTTTGTGATTGCTCTTATAACTAGGTTCTTTTCTTCCATTTTGTTTATTCCTAGTTCGTAGTTGTTTGTATATAGTAAGGTTATTGACTTATGTATATTTATTTTGAACATAGTCACCTTACAGAAATCTCTCACTGTTTATAGATAATTTTTCAGTTTATTTGCTTGAGTTTTTTCCAGATCTACAATCATATTATCTAAAAGATAATTTTGTACTGATTTATTAGAATGTTTTATCTCTTATTTTTTTTCTCTTGCCTTGTCTGCTATTCCCATTTAAAAGTTAAGCCCTGGCTAGTGTTGCTCAGTGGTTAGAGTGTTGGCCTGCACACCAAAGGGTCGAGGGTTCAGTTTCCTGAATTCTCTGTCAAGGGCACATACCTCGGTTGTGGGTGGTTTGCTCCCGGCCCCGGGGGTATGTGTGGGAGGCAGCCAATCGATGTGTCTCTCTCACACTGATGTTCCCCCCCCCGTATATATATCTTCTCCTCTTCTCTTCTCTCTCTGAAAAGCAATGGAAAAAATATCATCAGGTGAGGATTAACCAAAAATACACATACAAAAAACATGTTAAATAACAGTGTTAATAGATAGTAGACAACCTTATCTTATTTCTCACATCAATGAGAATGCTTCTAAGATTTTTAGCATTAAGTATGAGGCTGGCTTTTACTTGAAATATATAATAAATACTTATTTAAATATAGAAATGATTCTAGGTGGCATGTATATGTATATGTATATGTATATGTATATGTATATGTATATGTATATGTATACACATACACATAGGATGTTTTTGTTTATTGCACAGGAAATGTATATAAGAATATGTTTAAATATGTTCAGGTGATTTAATATTTGTTTTTCCTCTACATTCCTATCTAGCATCAAAAACATGAGTTTCCTCACCTTTTTGCCTCAAATGTTTCATCTGATATTCTGTCTCAAGTTTCTTGACTATGGCTAAATAAAAATTGAATCACGCAAGCTCCAGAATTTTCTTAATTGAACCTCAGGGTTATAAAATTCTCTAATATATTGAATCAGCCAATTGGAAAGAAGCCACAATATTTTTTCTTTTCAAAGCACTTCAAAAAATTTAATTGGATATTGTAAGCTCCACTCAGTTCACCAAGCACCCATCAAAAATAGATTGCAAGAAACAAATATGATGGGCCTTGAAGTTGATGAAGCATGAATAGTTGCTAACTTTCTTGTGATGGCTAATTTTGTATGTGAACTTGGCTGGGTCATGGTGCCCAGATATTTGGTCAAACATTATTCTGCATGTTTTTGTGAGAGTTATTTTAAGTGAGATTTACATTTAAATTGGTAAACTTTGATTAAAGCAGATTGCCTTCCATAATGTGGATGGGTTTCAATCAGTTGAAGGACTGAATAGAACCAAAGACTGATGTTCACTGTTCCTCACCCCCATCCACACCCTGAGCAAGGAGGAATTTTTCCAGTAGATTGCCTTCAAACTTGAACTGAAGCGTAGGTTCTTCCTTGGGTCTCCAGCCTGTTGGCCTGCTCTGCAGATTTTGGAGTTGTTGGTCTCCATAATCATCTGAGCCAATTCCTTCAAATATGTTTCTCTGGAGAACCATAATCAATATACTGCCTTCCTGCCCAGTTTTGACCATGAACAAGAAAAGATTTTCTACAGTATTTTATTATGCTTAGAACATGTTCTGGGATGTTAGATTTACTTTTGGTGGCTAGATGGAAATGGGGACAATAGGAGGATGAGATCCCCTCCCAAACTCCATACATTCCAGATTATACTGAGCATGAAAGTAGAAATACCAGAAAAAAACATGTGATGACCTGGGCCTATGGAATTTCTGGCCTGGCTACAGTTCTGGAAGCTTTGTAAATTTTCAAAAAATATTACATGTGGACTTTCTGAGTCCTGTATTTATATAAAATTTCCAGACACATACCTAGATTTTGAACTGCTACTAGTTTTCCTATTTCTGTAACTTCTGTAGTTGTCAAGCCTAGCTGTCTAGGGTTCATCTTTCCTCTATCCCAGTGATTTTCAACTGGTATGCCACAAGAATTTTTAAAATATGCAATACCTGACTACTTAGTCAGGGGCATTAACCCCCTTAGATTGTCAAATAAAAAAATGACAACAGCCAACACAATAGCTATTCAGTGTGAATGTCTTGTGTCGAACCATAAATATGTAGGTCATAGAGTAGTATCTTATTGGTCACATCACATAATAAGGTTGTGTCTGATCGGTTAATTCATGGTATCAAGAATCCTTTTATACAAATATAAGTACCTATTTTTTTTAAAGTCACTTTGGTGAGAAAAGGGTAGATAATTACTAATATATCTATATCTATATCTATATATATATATATGTATATATATATATGTAAATCAATCAAAATTACACCTATTTTTTGTAAGATTGGAAAAAATAGAATACATTAAAAAGCTGTGCCACAGAATTTTAGTAATTAATTTATGTGTGCCATGAGATGAAAAAGGTTGAAAATTGCTCTATTCTTCTTTGGCTAAAAGTAAAAAAATCTGATAAGTTATGTATTTTTGTACAAACTATGTTATCTTCTTGGAGTAATTCTTTTTCCTCTTTACCCCATCTTCCAACTTGAAATGGGAAAGGCACTAGCTTTAGATTCAGGAACCAGGGATACTTGCCACCAGGCCATACCAGACACCTATTAATTGAGGCCACTCTACCAAGACCAGGAGCTGTAACAGCTCTACCTAATGCATAGAAACAAACACAAGGAGTCAGTCAAAATGAGAAGAAAAAGAAATATGCCCCCAATGAAAAAATAGAACAAAACTTCCAAGAAAGAACTAAACAAAATAGAGACAAGCAGATGCGAGTTTTAAACACTGTTTATAAGGATGCTCAATGAAATTAGGGAAAGAGTAAATAAACTTGGTGAGACCTTTAACAAAGCAATAGGAAATATAAAAATGGAAGTAAAAAATATTTTAAAAAACCAATCGTAAATGAAGAATATAATAACTGAAATAAAGAATACATTAGACAGAATAATCAGTAAATTAAACAAAACAGAGGATCGAATCTGCCATTTGGAAGACAAAATAGTGGAAAACACCCAATTGAAATAGCAATGTTTTCTATTGTAATCCATTCTGGAAGACTGTTCGAGTTCTGAAATGTTCAAAAACTGAGAGATCAACAACCGACAGCCAGGCCTTGGGATCTTGCACTCAGCAGAAGCCATGTGGCATGTTTGACTTCCGAAGCATGTTGGAAAACCAAAGCATTTACTTCTGGGTTTACGGCGTTCATAAACTGAAATGTTCGTCAACTGAGACGTTGGAAAACTAAGGTACAACTGTAATTAAAAAATTAAGATAGTTTAAGGGACCTCTAGGACAATATCAAAAGTACCATCATTTGCACCATAAGGGTACTTACCAGAAAGAGGAGAAACAGAGCAAGGCACTGAAAGCCTATTTGAAAAAATAATGACAGAAAATTTCTTTAACCAGGCAAAGGAAATAGACATAAAAGTCCAAGAAGCACAGAAAGTCCCAAACAAGTTGAACCCAAAGAGACCCACACCAAGACACATTATAATTAAAGTGCCAGTGGTTAAAGACAAATAGAGAATCTTACAAGCAGAAAGAGAACATCAGTTACTTAAATAGAGTTCCCATGAGACTGTCATTTGATTTCTCAACAGAATCTTTGCAGGCCAGAAGGGTTTGGCATGTGAGTACTACAGTGTTTTCCTGTTTCTGTGCTCTCTACAGGCAGCGGAGCCCCACTTGCATGCACAGCTCAGTGGGTGCATGCAGCAGTGCTCTGCCTTACCCACTAGATCAATCTCTGGGTGGAGGAGCCCCTTATATGCACGCTATGGCATCCTGTTCCTGCTGGATCTAGCTTTGCGAGGGGTGGCTAGGGACTATGGCAGCCATGAAAGTTGGCTAGAGAACCTGGGTAGAGCTCCTGCCCACTATCCAAGTTCAGGAGAGATGTAAACATTGGTGCTCACTGGTTCCTCCAAGTCCTGGATAGTTCCCTCATCTCCCAGAGAGTTCGAGTGGTTCCCTAACCTACTCTATATGGAGGCCTCTCTCTCTTTGATTTTTGTGTAGAAATTGTTCAATTGGCTTTCAGTTGTCTCTCAGAAGGAATTACTCTAAATATATGTGTACATTCAATATGTTATTGGTAGGAAATGAGCTCAGCGTCCTCCTATGTGTCCATCTTGGATCCACGCTTTGTTTTAAATTCTAACAACTTTGTGTCTTTTGGACAATGCCATGTTCTCTTAACCAAGCTTGTTGGTAAAAAGCAAATAATTTGAATGGACAGTGTCAGTTCTTCAGTTATTACTGTTATTTTTGCAATATCATCTATAAAGATTTGATAATTTTTATAATAGAACACTTCAATAGTCCCTTGACTTTCTCATTTTTACCACACTCATTAGCCCCAGAGTTATTGAACAAGTGGCCCTACTTCACTTAGAAGTTAGAAGTGTGGAAATAAATGAAGACCAACTAAATGAGAAAAGCAAAGAATATTTAGAGCTTGCTATAGCTAAATGTTCAGCCTCCATCACTTGCATTGGGCAGACTCAAAGTCAGGCACAGGAGTGGAAAACCTTTATGGTGGAATAAAGGAAAAGCTTCAGATGTGCCCTGTTTGAAAACTGTTGGCAGGGGAAGCTGTTAGGCAGGACACTCTATGTGATTGATTAGGGGTACATATTGGCTTTATCTGGTTGTTCTTAAGTTGAAATCGGGGACAAAAATTAGAGAAACTGTCAATTATTAATTAGATCCTGGCCATTTGGTGCTAATTGTTACATAAGTTATTGTGTAGCTTTCTGGAGTGTTTAGTAACAATAAAGATAGCAATCTGACTCCCTGCAAGTCTTTGATAGTAGGATGACTTCCTAGGCTATTTACTGTAGATAAGGGGGTTGGTTTCTTGGGCAGGCTGCTGCAGGTCGTGGGTCAGAGTTCTGTTTTTACATATGGTATAGCCATGTCCATTTGTATATTCAGTCTCTCAAATGAATTTCTGTGCTTTTGAGAGTACACTCTTGCTACTGCATTCCACAGAAAACACAAGTCCAAAGCACACTCCCAAAGACTATTCCTTTCTTAATGTATTGGATCTTGAGATTTACACTAAAAACAAATGTACATAAGCCTAAATTTTGATGGATAATCACCTCTGATCCAAAGAGGTTTTTGGTTCTTTTTATATAGGGAAGAGATTTAAAGTTTACAATTTTCATGTAATTTTCTCTGAGACATTTAGTTCGATAAGCATCTGAAGAAGTCACGACAATTTCTCTTAATAACTCTGAACATAAATGGACATTGAAAATCCTCTGAGATGGACACTGAACATGTACACTTGTAATTTTTAGCTCTTACAAAAATCACTTTCATGAAAGTAAAGTATAATAATAGAAACAGATATATCATTAAAAAGGCTATTTTTAGTCTTACACATGACTTACAATCCTACATTTGTTCTACTGTGTGTTAACTGTTTCTTTGTCATCAGATATTAGATCAAGCACGAACCACTAGTACCATAATGATATACTTATATTATTAACCCAGAAATGAACTTGGAAAAAGATGCAAAGAGGTCATGTAGAAAAAGAATTTGAGGTCTTCTGATGAAAGATAGGCTACAAGCCATTACTTCCCACTTACATCCTTCCAGCCCTTTGCTTTAATGTAAATCCAGAGCATTCTCTCCATTTGAAGAAAAGATACTATGAAGGATGAGCCAGGCAGCTGTTGATAGGAGGGAGGATTTCCCAATGGACACCCAGGAGTAAGCTAATAAATTCAATGGACTGTTCCCTAAGAGCATTAAAAATTGCTCCATCCCTGCCTGATTTACTAGTGAAACGTCTATTTTAGAATAGCAGATAGCTTGCCCTAAAAACTGCCTCACTGTGTTCTTAAAGTTTGTAACTCCCGCACTTACTCTTTTTCAGAAATCCAGTTCACCCACCTATTAATTTATTGTATCACTCTGCATCATTTCTTCCATTACAGAAGAGTTTTTAGAGGCAATCCATGAGAGAACAGATACTCTTGGTATTGGAATCTATGTATATTTTAATTTCACTGCTAAATTATTCTTATTACATGATAATGAGCACTTCAAAATTCTTTCATAAAGGCAAACCCGATTTAGATTTAGATTTTTTTTTCTATTTTAAATCATTTAAGGTGGGGGCTTATTATGTATATATACCAAAAAAAAAGTGTGATTTAACATTAGCATTTCTCAATCCCCTTGAGTTTCTGCGTGGTGTACCTCAGTGATTTTTGGAATTAGACCAGAATACTCACGCCACAACAAAGACATTTTTTATTGAACACTTGTCTCTTTGACCATCCTTGACCACCTTCTCCCCTCAAAGAAATATTAACTAATGGTAAGAATGAGATTTTTGAAAAACAAACAAATAAAAATCTACTGGTAAGTAAATTAATGTGATTCTTCCAGAGAACCCTAGCAGACCTTGTACTGTAAATAACCATATGGGGCATCTAGATGAACATGGGGTTGGTTAGTCAGCTTCCTACAAGCCATATAAAGCAAAGGCTCTCATTCTAGCTGAAAGAAAATAGAATAGGGATTCTTGATCACATGCACTGTGCTGTGACAATTCATGAAATGCAATGTTTTCCCACAATCCAATGTCTCACCATTAATTTATCATCTAAAACGTGGGTATTAAAAAGACTTCTGAAATAATTAAAGGTATATTTCTGACCAACATGATGGGTAATTATTCAAAGTCAAACATTTGGTTGAAAAAATTAACAATTTTGACAGGACAATAATATGTCATGCAGCCAAATGATATGTTTCCATACTGGTATTTTGGTGTCTTTTGTTTTGTTTTAGTTCTTATTTTGTTCTGATTTGCATTTTGTTTAATTATTTACATGATTGTATTTCTTATTTTATTTTTTATTGAGGTAAAAATACTTTGTAGTTGATATATTATGGGATAAGTGAGTTTCTCCAAAGATAAAAGAAAATTTATCATTTAAAACTCTCTAATAAAATGAACCAAAACTAGCAAATGTATTTCACAACATAGATAAAAACTGAAGAAACACCTTGTAAATATCCATAGAGAATAGCTGAGAACACTTGTGAGCAATGCAACACGGGAACAGGAAATTCACGTTTCTTGGTGTCTTTGGATCAGTTTCGACATATCACATTCTGATCACATAGGAAAGAGTTTATATTAACACTATAATTCATCAACAGGTTATCTGAATAATTCTTCAAGACATCAGAAGCTTAAAAGGGGAGAGCCAACCCAAATTAAACTGAACTGAGCCATTACATCACTTTACTTAAAAGCTGTTATTCAGTCATTAATTCATTTGTCCATTCATTTATTCAATAAATATTTTAACTGCATACTAGGATATACTAGACCCTTTACATACATCATATCTGATTCTCTCATCAAAGCTGAAGAATGTGTGTTCCACAAATGAGGAAAGCCTCAGAGAGATTAACTTCCCCTAAGCCACATAATTAATCAAGTGATAAAACCATTACTTGAAACTAAGTTTGGCTTTCAAACTCTGAGGCTTTTCCCTTTATATCACTCTAGGTCCTTATCAATATATTTTATGCTCATAGAAAACATTTTTCCAAATTGTGTTCCCTAAAACATGAATTCTACGAAATGTTAGCAACTATTATATAACAAGGGGGGTGGGTTCTATGGTCAAACAAACTTTGTGATACTTTAGTATATACTCTGTTCTTAATTATCAGTGATACTCTTGTTCTCAGTTATCTACTCTCTCCTTCCTCATAAGATAATCGTGTATCCCTGCCAATCACTGTGTGATTCACAGTGCCTTCTATGGGAGAGACAGATATACCTTGTCCCTTAGCCTTCAGGCTGTGAATGTAACATGCTTTGGCCAATGAACTGTGAACACTCCAGCAGAAGTTCTAAACTGCCTTGGAAGTTTCTGTCAGACCTCTTGTTCTTATATCTGCTACAAGAATGGGATATCTAGACAAGCGCTATTCTTTTAGTCTGAGTTCTGGAATGAGAAGGCATATGGATCAGAGCCATGATGACCTGCAGATAAGTGACATGTGTCATCAGTAAGAAACAGGCCTTTGTGGGGTTGTAATCTGCTGAAATTGAGGGATTGTTACTGCAGCAAAGTTAACTAATAAAAAAACTACACAGTATATCCCCTTCTCAAATATACCTGTATAAAGAATTTGAGCATATATTAGGTTCAAATAAGCCCTACAATATAGAAGATATTTAGAAAACAAAGTGGATTAAAAACACATACACTTATATCTGCTCCCTCATTAACTACTGGAAAAAATGCCACTTAAAGAGATTTTTCTTTTTAATCTGAAGAAACTACAAGACAAAGAAAACAGGAAATAAAGAAATAAGAAAGAAGTAAAGAGCAGAAAATGGAGGGCATCAAATTTTTGGAAGCGCTAAAGCAGAGAAATGAGTAATAGTTAACATTTCCAGACAAGAGAAAGCAGAAATCTAAGCTAGATTTCTGGAGAGAGGCCAGAAGCTAGTCAATTTGAACCTTCAAACTCCCAAAGACTCTCAACTGAAGGCATAAGAAACCTCTAAAGCCAGGGAATCATTAAATCTGAAAGTAAGAAGTGAGTTTGAAAGTTTTACATAAGCAGCAATTAGAACTCAGGATCCCCTTCTTTGCCCCATACAGCAGAAGAACTGTCTTCCTCTTACTATGGCAGAAGATGGGTCTTTTAGTCTTGGAAGAGATTAAACCAGAACAGTCTGATCTTGGAGACATCAGAACAGGTGACTTATGAAGGCAGGGGTATTAAGTGAAAGTTGACACTGATTAATGAAATCCCCTTCCTGGCCGACTTCCGCACTTGGCTGCCAGGATACTAACAGGCAGCCTTCTATTTCCTAAGTAGGAAATAAGAGGATTCATTTCTGGGAAGGCTGATCAGAGAAAGAGTTTGGGATTCTCCAGGAAATGGCCACCATATCACTAAAGTATCACCAATGGAAAAGTCAGTCCTCTGCCCATCACTAAAATGACATTCATGAAATAAGAGTATTTATCAAGAATCAGAATTACATCTCAAGAGTAACACCAGAAGCTAAAGACTATTGAAGCAATGACTTCAAAATTCTGAGGAAAAATCATTTAAATTTATAATTTTATAGCCAGGAAAACGATTAATTAAATGTGAGATTAGAATAAAGCCATTACCAGATATTTAAGGTTTCGAAGCACTTTCTCTTGAGGTTTCTCAGGAGGCCTTTGGAATGTCCAGCAAAATAAACAGTAAACAAGGAAGAGAGAGGTATAAGCTCCAAGAAGCAGGGACGCTAACACACCACCATAGCAAAAAGGGTTCTGAGGAGGATGAGAAAGTCCCACAACTACAGCTGTACAGCAATTCTAGAGAGCAGCCAGAACCACGAGGAGCAAGAGGACGGGGGTGCCAGGAAGAACATCAAAAGGAAACTAAACTGTTGGAATATTAATGTATTTGAACTAGTTTAAGAGGAGAGATTCAGTTATATTCGAAAGCTTGGTGGTAAATTATTAATTGACACATAGAAAACTAAACAAATAAGAAATAAGCCCTGGCTGGTGTGGCTCAGGTAGTTGGCATTGTCTCATGCACCAGATGGTTGCTGGTTTGATTCCTGGTCAGGGCCCATGCTGGGTGGTGGGCTCCATCCTTGGTGTGGAGGAATTTGGGAGGCAGCCCATTTATGTTCCGATTTCACATCAATGTTTCTCTTTCTCTCCCTCTCCCTTCCTCTCTCACTAACAGTCAATAAAAATAAGAAAAAAAAGAAACAAGTAATCTATATCTTTAGGTAATACAAGAAGTATTAGTAAATATATGAAGTAAAATAAATAAAGGAAAAATAACATTTGTGACTTAACTGTGATTTCTAGTTATATAGCCATAATATGATAAATTGACTATATTGATTTAAATCCAAACTCTGATATAACTATAGTGAGAGGGAGATGAGGTTTGTAAGGTGGAGAATGAGGTATAATGAAAGTGCATACGATGTCATATTTCAAGGCTCAGTAGAGATCTAAAATCAAAAGATCAGAAAATAGTAGGCAACCATGTCATATAGACTGAATATAGTAAATAGCAAAAGAAACAACAAAAATGTATTGGTTGGGGGGAAAAAACAACACTATAGCACAATATAAAGTTTTAGATTTCAAGGAACAAAAAGAAGTTTCCAAAAGCTTCCAGAGGGATTTTTGTTTTTAAAGTCCTTACCTGAGGATATTTTTTCCATTGGTTTTCAGAGAGAGTGGAAGGAAAAGAGAGAGAGAAAAACAATGATGTGGGAGAGACACATCAATTGGTTGCCTCCCACATGTGCCCCTACCAGAGCCAGGATGGAGCCTGCAACCGAGGTACGTGGCCTTGGCTGGAATTGAACCCAGGACCCTTCTGTCTATGGGCCAATGTTCTAACCACTAAGCAAAAGCAGCTAGGGTCAGAGAGATTTTTAAAAATAATAAAATCAGATCTCATACAAACAGGTTTGGGGAAGAATTTGATGAGGTACCACTATTTATACTTAACCCATAAAAGCATCTCATGTTTTAAAATAGTGTTCTTGCGTTATTTGATAACAAAAAAAACCTTTAATTTAAGAGTTAAAATTCTGTTAACTCAATATCCCCAAAGATCATTATTGTAATTGTTGTTGAGGAACAAATTGTTTATGTATCTCATTTTGAGGAAAGCTGCTCTGAGAACGGAGGACAGGGATTATGAAGGAAATATTTGCAAAGGATTAAACATATATAAATATTTCCTTGAGCCTTTTATGCATGTGTCAATAATACCTGATGGAGTTCAAGTGTGCTGTTCATGAAGCAATTACACAGTAACTTGCACCTCCTCCTCTTTCTACAGCTTGCAATCAGGTCAGCAAATTTCTATGGATTTCACTGAAGGATGTGGGGAGGTATTTGTAAACTTGATATTGTCCTGGCATATCAAGAGCTGATCTTTGATGATGGCATTCCTGATATCCAAACAATCATCATTCATCAAGGAAATTGCCAAGTTACATTCCTTCACTTTGAAATTTCTGTGGTCTTTGGAGTTGACCATTGCTTTATAAAGATTCTGGTTTCTAGAATTTTTATGAGATACCACATTTCAGTTGGTGTGCGAAATTACTGGGGATAAAACTGGATATTCCAAGCATATCTGACCAGTACCATTCACTCTTTGATATATAATGCTTTCAATATAATAACCAAATAGACTTCCTGGAAGCTCCATTGTACTGATATCTCGTATTGAACTTACTTTCAACTTTGATCTAAAGTGTTTTTAAACCTTTCTCCACACATATAACTGTTAAGCCTGGTCTCATCAATTTTATATTTGGATTCAAGTTCCTGACCTACATTTATCCACTCTAAATATGAAGTGTGACCTGAGGGATCCTTTTGAACCATATTTTGTCATTTAACAGAAAGTTCTCCTCTCTGTTTCATGTCATCCATCAATTTTATCAGCGTCTCATTCTACATATTTTTCCAAATCATTGCTTAAACTAGGGAGCCAAACAGGACCAAGGAAACCCATTGGTACATTTAGCAACCATTGATTAATTAGTTTTGAATGTACTTAGTTGTAATCTTATCCAGTCACAAATTTTGTTGAAATTTGTGACTTGTTGAATTGCAGAGCCATTAAATCTATCACTTTTTGTTCTGCTGGTCAGTAATTTTTTTTCAGAAAAAGAAAATGTAAGTAATTTTATATGACATTTTATATGAACACATTCTGGTTTGAAATCACCATTTCTTCTTCTGAAGATTTCCTCACAAATCATTCTTTCTGACATTAATTTCAAAATTTTCCTCAAGATTGTTGTCAAGAGTAAAATAATCTACTTTCTTCTCTTGAAAAATCAAAACCATATGTGGCCATGTGCTTTTAGCAGTTCTTTTCTTCCTCATAGTTTTTCAAAAAACATTGACAGTATTTCATGTATCTTTTTAAAAGTAATTTCAGTATTCTGACATATAATTTTCCCAGATCAGATGATTTTTTTGTTCATCTTAGGCTTCAATTAATAATTTTTATTTATTTCTGATGATTATTCTCCTACAACCCACAGATCAAATAAAAATAAAATTTGAAGAACATTATTAACTACAAATATAGAAAGAATAGTGAGGATAGTAAATTTATTGATAGTAAGGAGTTATTTTTAAACCCCAAAAGATCAGTAATTACATAAAATTTAAATTGACTAAAGCCTCCTACTAAAAGACAAAGATGGATGAAAAAGCAAAATTCAAGCCCTAACTGGTTTGACTGAGTAGTTAGAGTGTCAGCCTGCAGACTGAAGGGTCTCTGGTTTGATTTTGGTCAAGGGCAAATACTTCAGTTGCTGGTTCAATCACTTGGCCCTGATCGGGGTGCATGTGGGAAGCAACCAATCAATATGTCTCTCTCACATTGATGTTTCTCTCTCTCTCTCTCTCTCTCTCTCTCTTTCCCTTCCACTCTCTCTCAAAAGAAATGGAAAAAATATCCTTGGGTGAGGATTAAAAAAATTCAATAATTTCCTGCTCAAGATACGACATTTAAATATAAGAATACAATCAAAAGCAAACAGTGGCCTTAAATGATATTTACAAAACACTTCATCCAAAAGAGGCAGAATATACATTCTTTTCAAGTGCACATGGATCATTCTCAAAGATAGATCATATGGTAAGGCACAAAATAAGCCTTAACAAATTCAAGAAGATTGAAATAATATCAAGCATCTTCTCAGATGACAATGACATAAAACTAGAAATCAATGACAATAAAAAAAAATTCAAAAACATTCAAACACATGGAGGCTAAATAGCATTTATTAAACAATGAATGAGTTACTAGTGAGATCAAGGAAGAAATTTAAAACTTCCTGGACACAAATGAAAATGAACACACAACAACCCAAAATCTGTGGGACACAATGAAAGCAGTCCTGAGAGGGAAGTTCATAGCACTATAGGCCTGCCTCAAGAAACAAGAAAAAACTCAAATAAACAATCTAACCCTACAACTAAAAGAATAAGAAAGAGAACAATAAGAAAAGTGCAGAGTAAGTAGAAGGAAGGAAATAATAAAGATTAGAATGGAAATAAGTGACATAGAGACTAAAAAAACAATACAAAAGATCAGTGTAACCAAGAGCTTGTTCTTTGAAAAGATAAACAAGATTGATTAACCCTTAGCCAGACTCATCAAGAAACAAAAGAGAGAACCAAATAAATAAAAACAGACATGAAAGATGCAAAATAACAACTTACACAATAAAAATTCAAAGGATTGTAAGAAAATACTACGAACAACTATGTGCCAACAAGTACAACCTGGATGAAATGGATAAATTCCTAGAAAAATATAATCTTCAAAACTTAATCAGGAAGAATCAGAAAACTTGAATAGGCTGATAACAACTGATGAAACTGAAGCAGTAATAAAAAATTTAAAAAACTCCCAACAATCAAAAGTCCTGGACCAGATGGTTTCACTGTGAATTTTTACCAAACATTCAAAAAAGAACTGACACGTATCTTCCTCAATCTATTTCAAAAAATCCAAGAGGAAGAAACACTTCCAACCTCTTTTTACAAAGCCAGAATTATCCTAATTCCAAAACCAGATAAAGACACTACAAAGAAAGAAAATTACAGGCCAATACCCCTGATGAATATCAATACTAAAATCTTGAACAAAATATGAGCAAATCAGATCCAGCAATACATTAAAAAGATCATACATCATGACCAAGTGGGATTTATTGTGGGGATACATGGATGGTATAATATTCACAAATTAATTAATGTGATAACCACATAAACAAAATAAAGGATAAAAATCACATGATCATATCAATAGACACAGAGAAAGCATTTGACAAAATTCAGCTCCCTTTTTGATAAAATTCAGCACCCTCAAAAGTGGGAATAGAGGAATCATACCTCAACATAATAAAGGCCATATATGACAAACCTACAGCCAACATTACACTCAATGGGAAAAAACTAAAACCATTTCCCCCAAGTACAGGAACAAGGCAGTTTGTCCGCTTTCACCACTCTTATTCAACATAGTACTGGAAGTCCTAACCACAGTGATCAAACAAGAAAAAAGTCCAAACTGGAAAGGAGGAAGTAATATTGTCATTATTTGCAGATAACATGATGTTATACATAGAAAAATCTAAAGACTCCACCAAAAAACCTACTAGATTTAATAAATGAATTCAGCAAAGTAGCAGGATACAAAATCAATGTCCAAAAATTGATGGTATTTATATACACCATTAATGATCTCTCTGAAAGAGAAACTAAAGAAACAATCTCATTTACCATTGCAACAAAAAAAAATAAGATACCTTGAAATAAACTTAACCAAGCAAGTAAAAGACCTGTATGACGTCGAAAAAGAATAAAGGAAGATACAAGCAAGTGGGAACATATACCTTGCTCATGGGTTGGAAGAATTAACATCATTAAAATGTCCTTACTACCCAAAGGAATTTACAGATTAAATGCAATTCCTGTTAAAATAGCAGTTGCATACTTCACAGGTCTAGAACAAATATTCCAAAAACTTATATGGAACTAAAAAAGACCCTGAATAGCCACAGCCATCTTGAAAAAGAAGAACAGAGTGGGAGGGATCGCTTTACCAGATATCAAACTATACTACAAAGCCATTGTAATTAAAATAGCCTGATACTGGCACAAGAACAGGCATATGTCAATGCAACAGAACAGAACCCCCTGAAATCAACCTACATCATTATGGTAAATTAATATTTAACAAAGGAGGCAATAGCATACAATGGAGTAAAGAAAGTCTATTCAATATATGGTGTTGGGAAAATTGGACAGGTACACGGAAAAAAATGAAACTAGATCACCAACTTACACCACAAACAAGAATAAACTAAAAATGGATAAAAGACTTAAATGTAAGTCTTGAAACCATAAAAATCCTAGAAGAAAGCATAGGCATTAAAATCTCAGACATCTCCTATGGCAAAAGAAACAAAGGAAAAAATAAACAAATTGGACTACATTAAAATAAAAAGCTTCTGCACAGTAAAAGAAACGATCCACAAAATACAATGGAACCTCATGGTATGGGAGAACATATTTGCCAATGACACATCTGATAAAGGGTTAATTTCCAAAATATATAAAAAATTCATACAGCTCAACAAAAGGAAGACAACCTAATTTAAATATGGGCACAGGACCTGAATAGGCACTTCTCCAAAGAGGAAATACAGATGGCCAATAGACATGTGAAAAATGTTCAACATCACTAATCATCAGAGAGATGCAAATTAAAAGTGCAATGACGTATCACCTCACACTTGCCAGAATGGCTACCATCAATAAATCAAACAGCAAGTGCTGGCAAGGATGTGGAGAAAAGGGAACCCTAGTACACCGCTGAATGGAATGCAGACTTGTGCAGCCACTATGGAAAGCAGTATGGAAACACCAATCAGAAAGAATATATGCACGCCTATGTTCGTAGCAGCATTTATTTACTATAGCTAAGATCTGGAAACAGCCCAAGTGTCCATCAGCAGATGAGCGGACAAAAAAAAAACTGTGGTACGCCCGGCCGGGCGTGGCTCAACGGTTGAGCATCGACTTAGGACCCAGGCGATCAGGGTTCGATTCCTGGTCAGGGCACATACCCGGGGTTGCAGTCTCGATCAATGACTCTCTCATCATTGATGTTTCTATTTCTCTCTCTCTCCCTCTCCTTTCCTCTCTCTGAAATCAATAAAGATGTATTTTAAAAAAAAAAAAAAGTTACTTAAAAAAAACTGTGGTACATTCACACAATGGAATACTATGCAGGTATAAAAAAGAAGGATTTTCTTACTGTTTGTGACAGATGGATAGACCAGATGGAGAGTATTATGCTGAGTGAAATAAGAAGGCAGAGAAAGACAAATATCACTTGATCTCACTTATAAGTGGCATCTAATGAATATGATAAACTGATGAGCAAAATAGGTCCAGAGGCATGGATGCATGGAAAAGAATGACATATCTGGGGGGGCATGTGGGGAGGGATGGGAAGAGATTAACCAAATAACTTATAAAAATACATGCATAACCAATGGACACACATAATAGTGTGGTGAAGGCCTGGGATGGGGCAGGGGCTAGGAGGTGGGGAGTATAGGGTGGGAAAAAATGGGGGACATATGTAATACTATCAACAATAAAATTTTTTAAAAAAACATTATAATCTTAAAAAATAAAATAAAATATATGGATATAGAAAGGTTGATGGTAAAAGTATGGAAAAAGCTATTCCATGTTAACACTAACTTAAAACACACACACACACACACACAAAATTCAAGTGTATTAACATCAAACAAAGTAGTCTTTATGGGGAAGTCATTCCTATATAAAAAGAAAGATATTTTATGATAATCGGTTCACCAGGAATATATAATAATTTTAAATCTCTATTCATCCAATACATAACCTCAAAATATATAAAGCAAAAATTGAATAAGTTAAAGGAAGAAATAGATAATACTAATATAAGATTGAGAGAATTTAAGACAACTGTCTCAGTAACTAAGTAACTAGGTTCTTAACAAAATTTCACTATGAATATAGAAGATATGAACAACACAACTAACAATCTTGATCAAATGGGCATATATAAAACAGTACTCCCATAACTTCAGAGTAAACATTCTTTTCAAACATGTACAACAATTACAAAAATATGGTGGGCCATTTAGTTAATCATTCCAAATTCAAAAATTTAATAACACTGAGTGTGTTATCTGTTATTTGACCACAGTGCAATTAAGATAGCAACTAAAAACATAAATATAGTAAGAATATTCTCGTATATTGGAAATTAGGATAAATAATTCTAAATATCCCATGGTCCAAGGAAAAATGGAAAGTAGAAAATATTTTATCTGAATTACAATGAAACATACTTATTAACTTTTAAGGGATATAATTTTTGCTGTGTTTAAAGAAAATTTATAAATTTAAATGGATATATTAGAAAAAAAGAAAGTCTGAAAATCAAGTGACATAAGCATACAAATTAAAAAGTTAGTAAAAGAACAAAAATTAAACATAAAGAAAGTAGAGGAAATAAGAATAAAATTAAGAGGATTTGTGTTATGACACAAATAATAAAATTGATAAACTCCAGGTGAGACTTTTCAATAAAAATGAAAAAAGGCACAAATAGCTAATATCAGAAATTTTTAAAAGCATATATTTTCAGACCTTTTCAAGCATTAAAAGTTTTAAGTTTATTATAAACAAATGTATCCCCAAAGTTTAAAATTTAGATAAAATGTGAAATTCCTAGGAAATGTAACTTAAACATAAGAATTAATAGAAAATCAGTATAGTCTTGAACCAATCCAAGAAGTTGAATCCATAGTTTGTAGCTTCCCATAGAAAACATATTTGGCTTTATATGTGAATTCTTTCAAACATGTAAAGAAGAAATATCGCCAATTTTATACAAAGTATTCCAGAGAGAAGTAAAAACATCCTAAATTGTTTAATGAGACCAGCCTGATTTTAATACTAAAACTTGGAAAGAACTATAAAAAAAAAAAAAAAAAAAAAAAAAAAAGGACAATAACACGCTGACTTTGTTTATTAATGTAGATGGAACAATCCTAAATAAAATATTAGCAAAATAAAGTTAGCTTTGTACCCTGAATACATAAAAACTTTTTAAAAGCTGTAAGAGACAGAAAAACCTAATAGAAAAATGACCAAGAAAAATGGACATTTCAAATCTTTTCATACATTAGTCACCACAAAGACCCTGAATAACCAAACTAATTTTGAAAAAGAACAAAGGTGGAGTCATCACACTTCTTGATTTCGAACTATATTACAGAAATTTAGTAATCAAGACAGTATGGTACTTCTTTTTTACAGCTGCATTATATTTTATGGTGTAAATGTACCATAGCTTTTTTATCCACTCATCTGATGGGGGAATGGGTGGAGAGAGATTAATCAAAGAACTTACATGCTTATATGCATAACCTATGGACACAGACATTGGTATGGGGAAGGCCTGGAGGTGGGGTGGATGTGGAGTGGATGGCATCAATGGGGGAAGAAAGGGGACATCTATAATACTTTTTCAACAATAAAGATAAATTTAAAAAACAAACAGTATGGTACTGGCATAAAAATAGGCACATGGACCAGTGGAACAGAATAGAGAGCCCAGAAATAAACCCACACTTGTGGTCAACTAGTCTTTGACAGGACACTATGAACACACAATAAAAAAAAGATAGTCTTTCAATAAATAGTGTTGGGATAACTGGCTAGTTACATACAAAGAATGCAACTAGATCCCTCTACTACACCACACAAAAATTAAGTTGAAATGGATTAAATATGTAAGTGTAAGATCTGTAACCATAGAACTCCTAGAAGAGAACATAGGAGGAAAGCTTCTTGATGCTAATCTTACCAATAATTTTTTGGTAAAAAAGAAGACAAATAACCCAAAGAGGACATACAGATGTTCCATGAGACATATGAAAAAATACTCAAAGTCACTCATTATCAGAGAGATGCAAATTAAAACTACAATGACATATCACTTCACACCTGTGAATGGCTACCATCAACAAATCAACAAATGACACGTGCTGGCAAGGATGAAGAGAAAAGGGAGCCAGAGTACACTGCTGGTGGGAATGCAGACTGGTGCAGCCACTATGGAAAACAGTATGGAGTTTCCTTAAAAAATTAAAAAGGGGATTACCATTTGACCCAGTGATCCCACTTCTAGGAATATATCCTAAGAAGCTAAAATACCAATCAGAAAGAATATATGCACCCCTATGTTCATAGCAGCACAACTTAAAATAGCTAAGATGTGGAAACAGCTCTAGTGCCCATCAGTAGATGAGTGGATAAAAAAGCTGTGGTATGTTTACACCATGGAATATTATACAGCTGTAAAACAGAAGGATCTCTTACCCTTTGAGACAGTATGGAGGGACCTAGAGAGTATTCTGCTAAGCAAAATAAGCAGTCAGAGAAAGACAAGTATTACATGATCTCACTCAAAACTGATATACAAAATAAACTGATGAACAAAAGAGATCCAGAGACACAGAAGCATGGAACAGAATGATGAATCTCAGAGGGAAGTCAGGGGTGGGTGGGTGATGATGGGAAGAGATTAATCAAAGAACTTATATGCATATATGCATGACCCATGGACACAGGCAATAGTGTAGGGGCTGCCGGGGCAGGGAAGAAGGAGTCCACGGGGAAAGAAAGAGGACATCTGTAATATTTTCAACAATAAAGATAAATTTAAAAAGAAATAAATAAATAAGCAAAAAATTTTTTTTCAAGTATCTGGCCAGGTCATATCTTTCCTTTGATGGTTTGCAAGGACTAAGTTCTAAAGGGGAAGAGAAGGAAGATAAAGCCTAGGCAGAAACACAAATCCACACATTTCTTTAATTTTCCCTTTTTCCCAATATGGCTCTCTTTGTACAGGCTTTGGCCAGCTTCTGAAGTCACTAGGTTAATGTTTCTCCCTTGACTTGGCCTTTATCAGAATTGCTTCTTTTCATGGTGCAACTTTGGTTTGAACTACTGCCTTTTTAGAACACTGCTATCCATATGGGAGGCATGTCATTGATGTCTGTGTAGCAGATTCAGTTGGTGCCCCTGGGGTCCCATTTACAGGCTGCATGAGCACTGTGGCTAATGCAAACTTCAATTCATTCTGGAAAAGAGAAAGCCCTTGTTTGTTTGTATCTTCCTTGCTAGGAGGTGCCTGGGTGGGATGCCCTCCCCACTATCACCCCAGGATGGCCCAGAGCCAATAACTGACTGGGATAAAAATGATACAAAAGACCCACTTTAACCTCTAGGGGGGTAGGCGGAGGTATAATTTAAACTCCAGTGTTGCCCCGTTAGATGTGGGTAAGCATAGACCTCATCTGAAACCACTGCATTGCTTGACTACTTCCCCTTCCCCAGTTAGCTTTCCTCATTCCTGGCAGGTTTCACCTGAGAGTAAAGAGCTCTAGAGTGCTGAAGATTTGCCTTAGTGGCAAGCTAACTAGTTAGACTGCCTCAGTTTCATAGATGCTTGAAGAAGAGAGGAGGCACCTCTGTTAGAGACAAGGGACAGTTTAGTATACACATCAGTGCAGTTGACAGAGTGTCATCATCATTGCCTTGGTTCCCCAGTCCCGTACTCTCAGGTAGCAGAGGATGATTGCACATGGAGTAGCATTACAGGAGAAACACCTTGAGCGTAGGGAGCCTGAGCCCTTTACAATGGGAGGAGAATAAACCTGACCTTTGTTGTGAGGGATCCAAAGCTGTTCATACACAAACAGTCTTGAAAAGATATCCAAGGTATAGAATACAGATAGTCAATTCTGATCACAGAACATACAGAAACATGAGAAACAAGATTTTCATTAGTCTATTCTCACTTCATTACATCTCTTGGTGTCTAAAATAATGTCCCATTATTACATCATTTTGTCAATGACTGATTAACTTGATTTAGAGAGGTAAGGACCAAATTATTCAATTTATATGGGATTAATTAAATAATCAATAGTACTCCAGGATAAGGTCAACCTACAATATTGATTTTAACCATGCACCCCAGGGTCCCAGACTCAATCAGCTGCATAAATCTCATAAACTATAAGCATTTACCTTAGAAAATCAGGGCTATCTCCTTTTTTTCCCTCCCATTTTAACCCTTCAGTTTTGTCTGAGGTATTAATTCAGATACATAGGATTTATTAGCAAATTGCACAGACTCTGCGTCAGCCCACAGAAGGAAGGGGTGATTCTACCATCCATAACAGCCATCACCAGTTAGTTGAGATTGACCTGAGTGCTTTCAAGGACCAAGGTGATACCATTGATCACTTCAGCTACAGTCAAGGGCAAATTTTGCAAATCGTATGACTCCTGTTGTAGGGGTAACTTCTTCAGGTTATGCATAAATAATGACTCAGTTTTTCTCTGAAAATCTCCCTAGAGTAACAAAGAGCAGTCTAACTTTAGAGAGCTCTCTTTAGTTTTCTGAGATCTGTATGATCAATTGATGATGTTTCCTTAAACACTTAAAGATCTTGTATAACTACACTTAAGTCATCATGTTTTGGGGGGAGGGAAGGAAGTTAATATCTGCCTTCCATGTAAATACAGTCCTGAGGGCATAGATAACACCCCTGGAAAGAAAGTGTTGTTTACATTGTTGCTGACAGTGCCTCTAAGGAGTCACCTGGCAGACTGGTAAGCTGTAGGTTACCCAGTTCAGTAAGAATAATTGAGCCTAGTCCTTGCTTTGAAGGGATTGGTGGGGCAAGGCAGGCTGCTCTCTTCATTTTCACTTGAAAGTGAGACTAGTTTAACCCTCCCCACCTTGACAGTTGTCAAGTTCAAGTTGTCCTACTCCAAGTGAAAATATATTTGTCCCTTGGTTTCTGTAGGAGATTGGTTCCAGGACCCAACAGATACCAAAAGCCATGGTGTTGTGCCTTATGCAAAATGACATGGTATTTGTATATAATCTATACACACCCTCCTGTATGGTTTACATCATTTCTAGATTACTTACAATACTTGATACAATGTGAATGCTATGTAAATAGTTGTTATACCATATTGTTTAAGGAATAATGACAAGAAAAAAAGTCTGCATATGTTCAGTACAGACCCAACCACTGTAAGCCTAACTACATAGTACATGCCAACAACAAGGTAACATTTTTTGAATATTTTTTACCTACAACTGGCTGAATCCAGGGGGTGCAAAACCCATAGATACAGAGGGCCATCTGTATTAAGCTAATAATCACAAGACCTCCATGGGTTAGGCACTCAGTTTTGACAAGATTGCAGTAGCAAGCTGATAGCTGTTTAAAAAGGCTATACCTAGCAATAATATTAGGGTGGCAACAAGCCCAAAACTCTAAAGTGCATCAAAATGGATGCTACCTTCCTTTGCCAGAGACACAAATCATCAAAATTACTGGTTGCAAAGATTTGCAACTCAAAGGAATGATTAAGGTTGTGAGGTCCCAAAGGCACTATAACTTCTCTCTATGCAGTCCTTCTCAATCAGGAGAATCTGCTCTGGCACTTATGAGCACTCACAGTACAAACATGACAAGCACCAATAGCAAGGATACATTCTTCCACAACAATGGAACAGTGAATCAGTCCAAAGGACTCCTCCCACTTTGAACCCTGCCCAAACCCCACTTACTAGCTGAATCTAGGAGTCCTTCCCTAATCAAGAGATTGGGTAGGATGGTGAGTTAGGTTCTTGTATCCAAAGAGCCATAAAACTTTCAGACTTTTCCCTCCCTGAAGTTCCCTATATATTCACACATTGGATTTGTCCCTTGGTCACCCTTTTGGCATCCTTAGAGCAGCTGGGTTTGGGACAAAGGGAAGGATGAGATCAAGGTGTGAAAGGAGTGAGGTGTTCTGTACCAGTAAGCAAGGTGATTTACTTTCAGTTTAAACCAGCACAAAGAATGCAAAAGACAATCAAATAAACCCCACTGTTTTTAGTCCACCTAAAGCACTGAATCAGTCACCAAGTTCATTATTACTGACACCATCTATTTCAATTATGGGGTCACCTTGATTCAACCCAGCCATGTTTTCCCTTTGCAGCTGCAGGGTTCACACCCTCTGACAGACATAGGCTTAACTCATGCAGCTGCAACATTTTAAAGGACTCATCCTTAATTCAAGGCATTTATTGCCTGTTGCCTCTATAACAAGTCTTTCATTTTAACCTGTTTTAACATGAGTCTAAGGACATTTTCCTGGAATTGGGGCTGACCACAAAAAGTTATCTAGAATTCTTTAGGTCGGTTTCTCATATGCCAGTGTGGTACCTTCATCAACAGTATAAGCCATTCCTCAGCAGTGGAAGCCCCATTACTGGATGATGCCTCCACTATAGTTTCCCATGACAATTTGCCTTCATCAGAGAAATCTTCCCAAGAGAACCAGTGCTCCCTTCTGTTAGCCAAGACTCACTGCATATAAAACAGACCGCCCGGCTGGGCGTGGCTCAGCAGTTGAGGGTCTACCTAGGATCCAGGAGATCAGGGTTCGATTCCTGGTCAGGGCACATGCCGGGGTTGTGGGCTGCAGCAGATCAATGACTCTCTCATCATTGATCTTTCTAGCCCTCTCTCTCCCTCTCCCTTCCTCTCTCTGAAATCAATAAGATATATTTTAAATAAATAAATAAATAAATAAAACTTTGAGACCTCTTACTTCTATCTCTGAACAGCTCCAACAGTGGAATGATAAACAGCAGAAAGGGCTGAGTTAGAAGATGTCCCAGCTGTCCCATTCTTTCTTAACAAGTGTTACCTGTTCCACTACTATATTTCAAGTTAAACCAAAGTTCTAACAATTCACCTGGTATCTGCAGTTGGTGTTTTTGAAATTTACTCTTTTCACACTCAGTATACATGTGTGTCTTTGTAATGGTTGTCAGTGGAGTGGAGTGGAGTGGAGTGGAGTGGAGTGGAGTGGAGTGGAGTGGAGTGGAGTGGAGTGGAGTGGAGTGGAGAAACTTGTGCCACTGACCTTTATACTAGTTGTTAAAATGAGGTAGATGTGAGCTGACCTCCAAATTGGCAAAGAAGTCCCTGCACCAAAGAAGAGTTAACAACAATAAAGGCACCATTCTTACAGCTGTGTTGGAACCTGCAACCACCTTTCCAATTCATCCTCATTAATAGGCAATAAAATTGAGAAACACCTATTGCCTTGTTGAACATACAATTTGGTTGAGGTATTCACTACAGGTTCCTATGGATATCCTTCATGTCTTGTTAATTGACCCAATGAATTCTCATTATTGATCTTTCAGAAATCATGTTCCCTATCAGCACCCATCCTTACTGATAAAACTGTGAAGAACTGTGAGGTCTTTGAGATTTTTATCCAACTTGCAATCTAACCAGTTAACCCGGTACAGTTCATGAATGCTGGAAGAAGATAGCATACTGCTGTGTCAGAGACAAAGGAGAGTTTATTACATATAGCAATAGCAGTAGCCAAAATATAATCATTTGACATTGATTCCCAAACTAATTCCCACAGGGTGATGCAAAGAGAGCTGGTGACAGTTGCACACACAGTAAGTTGCATTACAGGAGAGAAACCTTAAGTTTAAGGAACCTCAATCTTTTATGCTGAGCAGTAAGCAAACTTGTCTGGCTTTTGTCTTGGAAAGGAATGTTATCTTTATTAAACTAGATAATAAACAATCTGATCTTTTGCTTTGGACAGAGACGTTATCTCTAGCTTCTAAGGCTCTTTGTTATATAAGTAACCTTGAAAAGATAGTTCAGAACAAAGGCAGCTAGTGCCTGTGCTCCTAAAACATATAGAAATATGAGAGACCCATGAAGAAGAACCTCCCAATAAGCATTCTCTTGGCAAATCGATTTTACATGTATCTTCGTTTTTAGCTCTGCTTCTCTGGAACTAAAGATATTGAAAATAAAAAATGCAGAGCTGGAGGTCAAGTTTGAACACCACAATGATACAGATTATGATGATTATTACTATCTCAATCTGTTTGGGTTGCTATGACAAAATACCACAAACTGGGTAGCTTATAAACAACAAAAACCTATTTCTCACAGTTCTGGAGGCTGGAAGTATGAAGTCATGGTGCCCACATGATCAGATCTGTGTCTAATAAAGACCTGTTTTTTGGTTCATTAATGGCCATCTTCTGACAGTGTCCTCCAATAGTGGAAAGAGCTAGAAGTTCTGTGGGGTCTCTTATAACAACATTAATCTCATTTATGAGGGCTTCACCCTCATGACTTAAGAACCTCCCAAAGACCCCTCCTCTTAATACTATTATTTTGGGCATTAGGGTTTCAATATCTGAATTTGGGGAAAACACAAACATTCAGACCATAGCAATTACTTAATGATTTCATACAAATTTGCAGATTATTGTTTAAAGTTAAATAACAGTGGGAAGGCATTTTTGATCTTTGGCTATCTTTTCTGGTGCTGTAAATTCTAACTATTAAGAGAAAAACAAGTATTTTGACAAGGGAGCAATGTCAATAGAAACATTTCTAAATGGGAACATTCAGATTAAGTATTTAATTCAGCTAGCTTTGCTAACTACATAATTAGCACAGATTACTTTAAAGGCTTCCTTAGATTTTTCTTTCTAGTTCAATTCATAGGGTCATTTAAAAAAATAACTGAGGCTCCCAGACTCTAAAAGGGTCTGCATAACTTGGAAGATGGAGAATTTTGAGTTCCAAGACATAGAAAAGGAAATGAAGAATTGTTAAGAAAATGAAGGACAGATGAGTTTTCATAGATTATAGATGGAGGCTACAGGGACATGCCTAATGTTTGCATGTTTAATACAAGTGAATATTGTACGTGCAAATTTAAAAGTAAATATTCTATGGTCCATCTGGATTTTTATGCCTATTTTTTTACTGTTTTATGTAAGCAATTATTGTCTGTCTTAGAAGGTTAAATGTATATCATATGTCACAAGGCTCTATTAATCAACACTATGGCTATCACTGCACCTTCAGCATTCAGTAAATAGAACGTGCAACTTGATCAGCACAGAAAATTTTTTAAAGAAAAATACACATTACAAATTAATAATGTTAACAGAAATTCTAAAATAAATTAAAAGTGAGCATTATTCTATATGATTTGCAAATAAGGGACAGAGCCCTTGGTATGAATTGAAGACATGTTCCAAAATAGAAGGGATAGGACTAGATTTTTAAAGGCAAAAGTTGCAAGGAATTGAAGATCAAAGAGATGAGTTGCTAGGTGAAACAAGACTACAAACTTACATTATTTGTTTTCTTTTTTAAAATGACATTTGACATTTAATATTATTTTTTAATAGTCTCAGGTGTACAGCATAGTGGTTAGACAACTACATAATTTACAAAATGATTCCCCTGATAATTCAAATATCCACCTGGCACCATACATAATCATTACAATATTATTGACTATATTTCCCATGCTGTACTTTACACCCTCATGACTATTCTGTAATTATCAATTTATACTTCTTAATCCCTTCACATTTTCACCCAGTCCCCAACCCCTCACTCATCTGGCAATCATCAGTTTGTTCTCTATATCTATGAATCTGTTTCTGTTTTGTTTGTTCATTTATTTGTTTTTTAGATTCCACTTACAAATGAAATCATATGGTATTTGTCTTTCTCTGTTTGACTTATTTCAATTAGCATAATACTCTCTAGGTTCATCCATGTTGTCACAAATGGTAAGATTTCATTCCTTTTTATAGCTGAGTAGTATTCCATTGTAGATATGTACCATATCTTCTTTATTTACTCATGTATTGATGGGCACTTGGGTTGCTTCTATATCTTGGCTATTGCAAATAATGCTGCAATAAACATAAGGGTGCATATATTTTTTCAAATTAGTGTTTTGGGTTGCTTTGGATGTATACCCAGAAGTGGAATTGTGAGGTCATAAAGTAGTCCTATTTTTAATTTTTTGAGGAACCTCCATACTGATTTCCATTTTGGCTGCACCAATTTCCATTTTTGCCAACAGTATATACAGCATATTTTCTCCACATCCTTGCCAAGACTTGTTTGTTGATTTATCGATGATAGCCATTCTGACAGATGTGAGATGATATCTCATTTTGGTTTTAATTTGCATTTCTTTAATGATTAGTGATGTTGAGTATTTGTTCATATGTCTATTGGCCATCTGTATGTCCTCTTTGGAAACCTTTCTATTCAGGTCCTCTGCTTATTTTTTGAATTGAATTGTTTTGTTGGTTATTTTGAAATGAGTTGTTTGTTATTTTGGTGTTGAGTTGTCTGAGTTCTTTATAAATTTTGGATATTAACCTCTTATCTGATGTATCATTGGAAAATATGTTTTCCATTCAGTAGTTTGTCTTTTTGTTTTGTTGGTGGTTTCCTTTGCTGTGCAAAACTTTTTTAGTTGGATATAGTCCAATTTGTTTATATTTTCTTGGGTTTGCCCTGCCAGAGGAGATATATCAGCAAAAATATTACTAAGAGAAATGTCATAGATTTTACTATGATGTTTTCTTTCAGGAGTTTTATGGTTTTGAGTCTTACATTTAAGTTTTAATCCATTTTGAGTTTATACAGTGTAAGAAGATGGTCTAGTTTGTATATTATTTGTTTTTTGATTGGTGAGGGCAACTGGATTTTTTACTGGTAGTCTGACTCAGTGGTCAGCAAATAGGGCTGTGATACAAAAATAATGGATTACATGTGAGTAGACATTTGTCAATATCCTACTTCCAGTTCAGGCTTGTAGAACAAAAGTTTTTGTGCTACTGTCAACAGAAATCGGTCAGCACAGAGACTGTTCATTCTACAGAAAGTTTCCAAGTCCTAGGAACAGAGTCATATTCCATTTGTAGCCTGAGAGATCAAACTGCAGAAATTGAAATGTTGGACCATAAATTATGATATTAAAGTTCTTATAAGCCCTCATTAACTATCCAAATGGCTTAAAAAAATAACATTCTTCAAGACTTCAATGTAAAAATAGAAGAAAGGGAGAATAGAATCATTTGATGACATACTACAAGTCAGCAGACTTCCATTTGCTCACATCAGTCTTATAGAGAGATGATGTTTTCTACATTATATGAAAAGGAAAGTGAGTCTCAAAAAAGGTTAATTACTTTCAAAAGATCACAACATCCAGGTGTGGCAGGGCAGGCATGTAAACCTAGGCCTGATTTTCTCTTCTCTCTCTTTTCAATCAACCATACTGTCTGAAGCTAGTGATGATTACTCCACCTAAACAGTCTGAACTTGGTCTCTATGTCTATCCAGGAGATTTACAACTCTAAGAGAAACCACTTTAAAAAATGCCCTGGCTTTACCCTAGAAAAACTGAATCAGAATTTCTGAAAAAGAGGGGCAGATTACTGCCATTTGAAGTTCTGAAGTTGATTCTAATGTGCATTCATGTCTGAGAACCTTCAATCTAGCTCATTTCTTACTCAGGACCTCTTGAATGTTTTACAGTCCAGCTAGACTAAAAATATATGAACCATTCATATAACTCAACAAGAGGAAGACAAACAATCCAATTAAAAAATGGGCAAAGGACATGAATGGACACTTCTCCAAAGAGGACATACAAATGGCCACGAGACATATGAAAGAATACTCAACATTGCTAATCATCAGAGAAATGCAAATTAAAACCACAATGAGGTATCGATTCACACCTGTCAGAATGGCTACCATCAACAAATGAACCAATGACAAGTGTTGGCGAGGATGTGGGGAAAAGGGAACCCTGGTATACTGTTGGTGGAAATGCAGACTGGTACAGCCACTATGGAAAACAGTATGGAAGTTCCTCAAAAAATTTAAAATGGAACTGCCTTTTGACCTAGTGATCCCACTCCTAGGAATATATCCTAAGAATCCTGAAACACTAATCAGAAAGAATGTATGTACCCTTATGTTCATAGCAGCACAATTTACAATAGCTAAGATCTGGAAACAGCCCAAGTGCCCATCAGTAGATGAGTGGATAAAAAAGCTATGGGACATTTACACCATGGAGTACTATGCAGCTGTAAAGAAGGATCTCTTACCCTTTGGTACAGCATGGATGGACCTGGAGAAAATTATGCTAAGTGAAATAAGCCAGGCAGAGAAAGGTAAGTATCACATGATCTCACTTATATGTGGAATCTAAAGAACATAATAAACTTATGAACAAAATAGATTCAGTGACATGGAAGCATGGAACAGACTGACAAATCTCAGAGGGAAGGTGGTGGGGAGTGGGTGGGGAGAGATTAACCTAAGAACTTATAGGCATATATGAATTACCCATGGACACAGACAATAGTGTGGTGGAGGCCTGGGGTGGGTAGTGGGTGGAGGGGGTCAGTGGGGATAAAAGGAGACATCTGTAATATTTTGAACAATAAAAATAAATAAATCATGACAAAACAATAACAAAATATATGAACCAATGATTAGACACCCCACCTCCCTAACTTTTCTCAGAAAAATAGTGCCTCGATTCTTTCAAACTTCCTTGGGACTCAAAATCTTAGTGTCTTCTTTTTTTCTTTGAGAGCTTTCAAGAAGGATCCTTTAATTACTTGCATGTTGTTACTGAACAGAAGTTAGTTCTCTTTTTTCTAATATTATTTTAAGATTACAATGAACATTCAGTATTATTTTATATTAGTTTCAGGGGTACAGCATAGTGGTTAGGCATTTGTATACAGATGGCCAATAGACATATGAAAAGATGCTCAGTGTAACTAACCATGAGAGAAATGTAAATTAAAACCACAATGAGATACCACCTCACATCTGTCAGAATGGCTTCCATCAGCATTTCACCAAATGACAGGTGCTGGTGAGGATGTGTACAGAAGGGAACCCTCATGCACTTTTGCCACCAATGGAAATTGGTGGAGCCACTGTGGAAAACAATATGGAGTTTCCTCACAAAATTAAAAATGGAACTGCCTTATGACCCAGCAATTCCACTTCTGGGCATGTATCCAAAGAAAACGAAAATACTAGTTTGAAAAGACATATGCACCCCTATGTTCACTGGAGCATTATTTACAGTAGCCACAATATGGAAGCAGTCCAAGCGCCCATCAATATACAAGTAAATAAAGAAGTTGTGAGATATATATATGTATTATATGAAATTACTCAGCCGTAATAAAATTAATTCTCTTCCTAACAGCATCAGTTCATTCTCTTAGTGACTTCTCCTTCTGCTGTCCTCGATTGTAGCTCCTTTGCACGAAGGAGAACTGGTCATTGCCTCTTATAGGATGAGAACAGAGAAGGGACTACAGCATTGTTTATATACCTGTTATACTCCATGACTGACATTAATTTACTTTGGAAAGTGATCTTTCTCTTCTTAACTTTTTTGGACATAAAAAACATGCAAACCTGTAGAGAATTTTTTTATTTGAGCCAAACTGACATCTGCTGGGAAGCAAGGTCTCAAATGCTGTGGAGAATAAGAGTTTTGCAGCTTATTTTACACATTTAATATTAGAGAGGGAATGTAAGAAATATTACAGAAGGTGGGAGAAAGCAAGGTGGGGGTTGGATTACAGGATAGTTAACAAGAATAAGTGCTCTCTGGAGGGTAGTTTGGGCTTATTTCAAAGGTGTGTTAACCTAAATGTCCAGAAACAATGAATAGGGCTTGCTTAAGGCAAAGATAAACCTATCACTAAAAAGTTATATGCCTGGGGTATATACCCACCAGGACCTGTGAGGTAGCCTGGTTAGGAAATTATGGTAAGATCACACTGTAAGGTTACTTTCCATGGAACCCTTTTTTCCCTTCACACTTTTTAATGACTTTCTAGAAAATATTTTTTAAAACAATACCTTGAGTCACCTTGCCCCCATCGCTCAGTTGCTCATTTGGTTAGAGTGTTGTCCCGATATGCCAAGGTTTTAGGTTCTATCTCCGGTCAGGGCACGGACAAGAATCAACCACTGAATGTATAAATTGATGTTTTTCTCTCTCTCTTTTCCTTCCTCTCTCTCTCTCTAAAATCAATAAAAAAGATAAAAACAATACTTTGACTTTAATATAATCTCAAATCAAGGACATTGGAAGAATACTTTATATGACTGAATATTTAAAAAACAAATATAAGGTAATTTTCCCAAGGATATAGCTTATTTTGTTTTATTTTTTACTGAAGCAACATTGGTTAATAACATACAAATTTCAGGTGTACAACATTATAATTTGGTATCTGTGTGCACTATACAGCTTGCTCACCACCAAAAGTCTAGTTTCCACCTTAACCATGTTTGACTCCCTTAATTTCGTCCTCCCCTCACCCTTTTTCCTTCTGGTAAACCACCAGTCTGTTGTCTGTATGTATGAATTTGTTGTTGTTTTATTTTATTTGTTTATTTATTTATGTTTTACATACCACATACATGTGAAATCATGCAGTTTTTGTCCTTTTCTGTCTGACTTATTTCACTTAGCGTAATACATTCAGGATCTATCCATGTTGTTGCAAATGACAATACTTCATCTTTTCTTATTTCTGGGTAGTATACTAAGATAATTTTTGACTTACTTGAATATATGCATTTTTAGAGATTTTAGAGATACACATTGTCAAATTTTGAATTACAAGTTTTGTTGTTTTTTTAATCCTCACCTGAGGTTATTTTTTTCCATTGCTTCTCAGAGAGAGTGGGAGGGAGAGAGAGAGAGAAACATCAATTGGCTGCCTTCCACACTTGCCCCAACCAGGGCCGGGGATCAAGCCTGCAACCGAGGTACATGCCTTTGAGGGCAATGGAACCCAGGACCCTTCAGTCCATGGGCCCACACTCTAACCACTGAGCCAGACTGGCTGGGACTCAACTTACAAGTTTTATGTGTTAATTTATTCACACATCTACTAATTACATATTAAATAATGTTTAATTAATATGTATTGTAACACATAGACAATTCTATAATATATATCATAGTTTTGTTTAACTTAGAAATATTGCTTTTTCATTCTCATATTTCCTGAAAAACTTATTTAAATGCTTTACATATAATTTTTGTATCAATCTCTGTCATTATTAGACCCATTCTACAATCATCAAATACATTTTTCTAAATATCATCTTTATTTTCCTGTTATTTTTGGTGATACAGATTCCACATATAAAGCTATAATTGAAAATTATATCCCAAGTTTTACATACACATTTATATAATATTTATGCATTTATTCAGCAAGTACACTGGAGCACACTGAAGTCATTCAAATTAGCCAATTCTAAGCCTGCTTACCCTGTTTCACTCTTCTTTCCCATGGAAACCACAACATATATGTAGGCTCTTGCCCACAGTACCCTCTTCATGTGGCCCAACATGGTATGGCATGCCCCCTCCTCTTGGCAACTGTGAGCAGCAAACTATTTTTTCAACGGCAGTTGTTTTTGATCTGTTGACCTCACTACACCTCAAATTTTCTATTAATATACTATATTTTAAAACAGAGGGAGTGACATATGAGGAGAGGCCTGGATGAAGTAAAGTAAGAAGTGAGATGTGAGAATGTGTGGAGAAAGAACATTCCACTCAGAGAGAACTGTATATGCTCTTGGGTTCATTTGAGGAACAACAAGCTAAGAGATAAATCAGAAAGAAGGTGTGGTGGTATGTGCAGTTAACTTAAGCAAGAGCAGTGCTCTAGACTGAATTTTTGTGTCCCCATCAAATTACTATGTTGAAGTAATAATCCCAAGGTGACGGTATTAGGAGGTGGGGCCATTAGAAGGTAAATAGTGATGAGAGTGGAGCGCTCATGAAGGGATTGGTGCCCTTATAAGTAAAGACACAAAAGAGGTGATTTTTCTTTATTATGTGAGAACACAGTGAGAAAGCATCTACCTGTAAACCAGAAAGAGAGCCATCGCCAAGAACCAAATCTGCTGGCACCTGATTTTGGACTTCCCAGGCTCTAAAACTATGAGAAATAAGTTTCTGTTGTTTAAGCCACCTAGTCTGTGGTGTTTCAGCCCAAACTGACTAAGGTAGGCACACGGGATTCATTTGAGACTGCTAGCAATTGGACTGTCATGGGAAGACACAAAGAGAAAATCTAGATACTAAATTACTTCTCTAGATAATGAGTAACTGTTGTCAAAGGCAAAGCTGGAGACAGGCAGATAGTTCAAATCTCCCATGAGGTAACTCTCAAACCAAAAATGGCCAATAAATAACTCCTGTGAATGATAGAAGATAAATTCTATTTTATTATCATGCTCCCTAACTGTAATGGATTATTGTATTGAATTATGAAAAAAAGCACTATGTTTTCTCAAACCAGAACACTTGCAAGATGGCCTGCAAATCATCCTCATGCCCCAGATCTTACTTTGCATTTTGACTAAATAAAGCTTCTTTTCTTCTTAGTTTTCTTAAAGTGGGGGAAATTTTAGGTCTGGGGTACTATTACTGGAATAGGTCAGAAGAGTATAATCTTTGGCCAGGATATATGCATGTTTGTTTAAACGTAATATTTATTTTGCATCTGGTAGACACAATTAGTATGTCTTTCTCACATGTCTTATCACTATTCTAGGCCTGAGGGAGGCCCAAAAGAATAAAGTGGTATTCACCTCAAGGAGAAATCCTCAAGATAAACACAGATAAAAACAACTGATAATAATAAGGAGCAAAATTTTGTGATATAGATTCCAACTTTTCTAATTCAGAAGGGAGAGAAATAAGAAGTATTGGCATAATGAATGGAAAACTTGATTTTCATTTTCATTTTGACATTAAAGAAAGTATGAGACATACAAGGACAGTAGAGAGACTGCATGAAGGGAAAAAAACCATGAAAGCAGAAAAGAACATGAAGTTTCTAGACAATAGAGTTCAACTTCATTAGAAAGAGAAAAATATGAAGAAAAATAGATTTTTGGTGATCTTAAAAACAAGATAAACTAGCTTGTAGTGGTAACTGGAGGAAATATAATATTAGTTACTTTTTTGAACGAAGAAGTGACATGTGAGTGATATTTAAGGAGGTTTTTTTCTGGCTAAATTAAGCTGAATAGTTCCAGAATAAAACAATTAGAATCAAGGACAATAGATGTGAGATGCATCAATTTCCTAGGACTGCCAATATCAAAATACCATAAACTGTGCATTCTAAAATAACACAAATTTATTGTTTCATGGTTTCAGAGGCTAGAAGTCCAAAATCAAGATGTTGGCAGAATTTCTTCCTTCTGGAGGTTCTGAGGAAAAATTTGTTCCATACTTCTTTCCAAGTTCTGGCAGTTACTAGCAATCTTTGGCATTCCTTGGCATGTAGACACATCACTCCAATGTCTGCTTCCATGGTCACATGGTTTTCTCTCCCTGTCTGCATCTAGGTCCAAATTTTCCTTTTCTTACAAGGTCATTAGTCATTGGAATGAAGCCCACCTTGATATACTATAATCTCATCTTAACTTAATTAATTACATATGTAAAAATCCTATTTCCAAATAGGTCACATAGGCAGGTACCAGGGATTAGGACTTGAACACATCTATGTGGGGGGCACAATGAAACCCAGAGCATGAGTATTACAATAACAGGTGCTATGGACTAAATTGTGTCCCTCGAAATCCATATGTTGAAGCTGTAACCCCCAGTGTAATGATATTTTTGGAGATGAGACCTTTTTATAGTAATTAGGTTTAGATGACATCTTGAAGATGGGGTCTTCATGATGTGATTAGTGCCCTAACAAGAAGAGACACCAGAGAGCTTGCTCTATTTGCCTTGTGAGGACACAGAAAGAAGGTGGCCATCTGCCAGCCAGGAAGCGAGCCTTCACCAGGAAACTGAATTGGCCAGTACTTTGATCTTGACTTCACAGTCTCCAGAATGGTGAGGAATTTGTTTAAGCCACCCAGTTTATGGTATTTTGTTGTGGCAACTTGAGCTGACTAATACATCAGGTGATTCATTCATTTAATAATTACCAGTGCTCCCTCAAGTGCTAGAAATTGGATGCTATGAACCAGGGTGTTACAGTTGATTTATTAATGCATTTAGACATCTATATATGTGTGTATATATTTACTCCTTATTTTATTCCCAAAAGAACTTAGGCATCTAATATAATAGGAGGAATAGAAAACTGAGTTGAAATTTGGTCATTTGGAGGCTTAAGAGTTATAAAACAATACCTGCAACTTCAAGGCAACAAATTTAAAACATGTCATAAAAATAGAATATTTCCTGACAAAATATAAAACACCTAAATTAAATTAGGACATAAATCATGATTAGACCAATTACCATAGAAGAGATTTTTAAAAGTGATTAAAGAACTTCCACTAAAATGTTCTAGAACCAGATGGGCTCACAGTTGAATTTTATCTAATAGTTAAAATAACAGATGATTCTATCATTTGTTAAATTATTTTCAACCCTAGAAAAAGATAGAAAACTCAGTGACTCCTTTCATAAATCCAACTTAAGTTTAATATCAAAATCTTATAATGATAGTACATTAAAAATACTATGAACAATCATCTGTACTAAATACAGATACATTATTATAAATAAAATATTGGCAAATAAAATCCAACAGTGAATCAAAAGACTAATGCACTATGACCAAATAGAGTATAATATAAGAGTACAAGGCTTATTTTTATTATCAGAAAATCCATTAACTTTCTTAAATTCATTAAAATGAAAGAATGCATATAATTAGATAAGTAGGCATTGAACAATTATTTAATGAAACAGCAGGTATTCTTAATTTAAAAAGTTTAAGTTATATGGAAATAGATAGACAATATTTATAAAAGACAACATACATTCTGAATGAACAAGCACTAAAATCAGAAGCCAGTCAAGGATGCCTGCTATTGTTATCAATAAACAGCAAATATTTAGAGATGGGTAGTCAACAGTCATCTAAGATGTCCTCTAGTGACCCTTGCCTCCTGGAATTCATACCGTGTACAATCTTCTCCTCTTGAGTGAAGGCTGACCCTATATAGAGACTTACTTTGAATGAATGAAATGTGCCAAAAATGATGGGCTGTCACTTCCAAAATTAGGTTATAAAAGGTCATGATTTCTGTCTTGCTAGTGCTCTCTTACTTTCTCTGGCTCTTCTTGCTTGCTTCCTCTGATGAAGTAAGCTGCCGTGTGGGAAGCTGCCCTGTGGAGAGGCCCATGACACAAGAAACAGAGGGAGGCCTCTAGCCAATAACCAGTGAAGAACCAACAACCAAAATGATTTGACTCTTACCAACAACTAATTGAGAAAGCTTGAAAGTGTATCCTCCCCAACTTGAGGCTTGAGATGGATGGCAGTGGCCCAGACCAACACTTGATTATAGCTTGTGAAATTTCCTGAAGCTGAGGACCCAGTTAAACTGTGTCTGGATTCTTGACCTGAAAAACTGTGAGATAGTAAATATTGTTTTTTGCAAGAAAATCCAGGAGCCTACATTTGTTGCCTAGGGATGGGAGATTCATTATTAACAAAATAAGAAAATATTTTAGAAAAAGGAAAATCAGAATGATTGGAAAGAACATATTGGAAAGCAAATAAACTTAGTCATCTTAGAAAGGGTTTTAATGGGGAAAATAAAAGTGGGGATTAGATTACAGGTTAGTTAATAAAATATGTGCTCTCTTGAGGAGTGGTTACCCCGTATTTTAAAGGTATATTAACCTAGATGCATAGAAACAATGAACAGAGTTTGTTTAAGGCAATGCCAAACACTTTACTAATAAGTTATATGCCCAGGGCATGACTATCCACCATGATCTGCCCAGTTAGGAATTTATGATCAAGTTACCCTGTAAGGTTACTTTCCATAGAACCCCTTTTTTTTCTCATCCACAAATGTCTTATATTTCAGCCCGCACAATCTTTTGGTATTTGACTTTGAACTATAGCTTGTAATAACTTTGTCCATAGGCAAGTAGAACTTTCTATTGAAGTACTCACTGGGTCTGCACAGGGGGAGATGTTGGCTTCTGTTAAGACCTTGACACAATCATGTAAAGTGCAATTAGTCATAAAAAGTTATTTGGAATCCTCAGGTGAAAATATAAGTGAAAAGTGTACTTATAAATAGGTAAGGATTTTTACTCAGATCAGCAGGGGCAAGTTGAGGTGTTTGTGTCTCAGAACTGTCAACTCCACAGACATGGATGATGTATGAAGTGTTGGAGACATGAAAACACATTCTCCTCCTCTCACAGTAGCACACTTCCCATGCCCTGGAGCCCTTAGCATGTGGGCTCAGCTCAGTCTCCTGGGAAAGATAATCTGGGCAGTGAAGTGGCTCTATTAATAACATCAGGTACATTTTAATTACCCTATCTACACAGCAATGGACTTCTTCTGCATTTTTATATTTATCTTTAGCAGCTCGTCAATACAAATCTAATTGACTTTGTTTCACACTGCAACTAATTTTGGTTCAACATCTTTTTACCTAATTCTCTAATTTTTTTAAAGGTGAGATGTAAAGTGGAAAGAGAGGCACAGAAGCATTAAAATTTTGGCAACAGTGGTATAGAAAACAGTAAGCTATGTCATGAAACAATCTCCCCGAAGAAAGACCATTAATCAAAACTTCTGTTAAAGAGAAAAACCACAGGCCCAGAGTGACACCATGATACCAAACCTAGATTTAATACCTGATTTAATTCCAGTTTTAACCTTTTCCAGAAAGATATTCTTAATTTATCTATGGAGTTTTCTAGTCAAGACCCAGTAAGGTAATATGTCAGGTTGCCCCTCTCCATCCTCGATAGAAAGAAGAGGCAATCTACATAATAAAAAAAAAAAAACCTTTCCTTCTCTTCTCCCCAACCTCCCAAAATATCCTGGCTTCAAAATAATCCTTTCTTTTATTTTGTCAATAACTCCCTTGCTCCACTGTCCTTCCTTTAAAGATCTCCTATTTTGTATAAACCTTTGAGTGCCCTTTTAGTTATTAGATGGGAAGCTGTCCAATTCATACATCATTTAAATAAAGCCAATTAGATCTTCAAATTTACTTGGTTGGATTTTGTTTCTTAACACTTGTATTATTCTTTTTCCTCTTATTACTTTTTAAAATTGAATTTACTGGGGTGACAATGGTTAATAAAACCATATGTGTTTCAAGTGTACAACTCTATAACACGTCATCTGTATACTGCATCGTTCACTCACCATGTGCTCACCACCCAAAGTAAAATTTCTTTCCACCACTATTTGTGCCTCTTATTACTTTTATCCATCCATCCTGGCAAAAGACTTCAATCTACTGATTGAATTAATAAATCTGCTGAAGTTATAAAGTTATTTCTAAAATTTTGTTGCTCACATATCTAATCGACAAGGAAATGTTACTGCCTCTGGAAAGTATCACATCTTCACAGTTTATTTATAAAGTGTTATTTATAGGTGTTTGTGTGACACATAATCTGGACTGGCATTTCACTGAAATGAGTTTCAATTGATATTAGTAACACTAAGGGAAACAGAAGACTATAACAAAGTCTTTCCCAAATGCCCTAATAAATAATAGCATTTTGTAGAAATCTGGTGATTTGTCATTTCCAAAAAGTTCAAAATTTATCTTAAATAGAAAACATTTTCATAATCTCAGGTAACCACTTCATTTATACTGTTGCTGGAGAATTGCATTGGTGGAGTTTCTCCATCACTAGTGGGAGTGGGGTTCTTGCAATATTTTAAGAAAAATAATTTTCTAAGACTCACATGGGATAATGAGTGATTTTTATTTGTGTAGTTACATCTTTCAGTTTGCAAAATCCCATGTCCCTTAAGCCAGTCCTGGAAAAAGTGCAGCTGGGGCTTTAGTAGAGATAGAAGCAAGGCCAGTGTCCAAAGTTTCCATTCCATGGTGGAGTTGAGTGTGGCAGAGCATTAGGCTAGATTCAGCCCATTAGTTCCATTGTGTGGAGTCCACATGGCTGTGGGCCAACTGGGCAAGTGCAGAGAATATGAGCCCCGCAAGTAAGGAATACCAGAGGGCCAAAAGCACCAGAGCCAAGAGAAAGAACTCCCTTTGTTCAGGAGTTTAAATATCAAATCTTCCCATGCTTGCAGTGGTCACGCCTATTCTGAACGGTGTCCTGCCTCCAGGTGTGACTGACAGATAATTACCTTCCTGTCACCCAGACTTTACTGAGCATGCATCTAAACTGCAGTTTCCCTTTGCTCCTTTCCTGTTATTAATTAATAACCAGGTTATTACAGTGGTATCAATATTATTACAGTTATTGGAAGAAAGCATGTATGGTTTTCTCTGTTGCTAGTGGGAATAAGGTTTTAGGTACCACAGAAATAGCATTTTGAGAGGCCCCCACAAGAGGATAAGATGTGGTAGAAAGCTTTATTTGCATGGAATTACATCTCTGGGTTTCCAAAGTCCCATTTCCCTTCATTCAGTCCTGGAAGATGTGCAGCTGGGGATTCAGTAGAACTAAGAGTAAAGCCAGTGTCCAAAGTTTCCATTCCATAGTGTAGCATCAGGCTAGTTGCAGTCATTAGTCCATTGTGTGCGGTCCACATCGCTGCGAGCCATGTGGGCAAATGCAGGGGAGCCAGGAGAACATTCCCCCTGCAACAAGAGTCCCAAGAGTCCCAAAACACAAGAGAGCAAGAATGCAAGAGCACAAGAGAGTGAACTCCTTTGTTTAGGAAATTAAATATCTCAAATATTTCCATGTTTATAGTGGCCACACCTCGTCTACCCAATGACCTGCTCCCAGGTGTGACTGGCAGACAACTACCTTCTTTATGTCACCCAGCCTTTACTGGGCATGGATCTATTCTTCCCCTGTCCAGTCCCTTTCCCAGCAATCTATGGGGAATAGACAGGTGACTTACTGAGGAGTGTTAAACTGCAGCTTCCAAGCAAAGTTGCAAAAATGAATTCCTATACTATTTGGCCTTCCCTTGGCTCCTTTCCAGTTATTCATAACTAGGTTCATGACAATGGTATCAATTACTTTTACAATATTATAATAGAGTTTTACAGTTTTCTCTGTGATGCTAGCTGGAATGTGGCATTCAGCCGAGAGTGATTTTAAGTCCTGGAATGAAGGTGAATTTTTCTTAATTGGAAACTTCAAACAAATAGAAAGAATTTCTAACTTGAAGCTAGGAGTTATCAAAAGTCTTAACTTGAAGATAATTGATTGGCCTCCACATTTTGGAACCTCTCTTTGAAATTTCCAAGAGGTAACATCTTTTTGCATATACTTTTTTTTTTACAAAGTGCCCAGTTTTCAGGAAGAATTTCCTAATAACATTTACATAGCTCTTTTTATTTGCAAAGGGAAAGGTGGATAGTGGTCTGTAAGTTTAACATCCTGTTGTAGATATTTATCTTTTTTTTTTTAATTTAATTTTTGTTTAAAATATTACAGATGTCCCTTTTGCTCTCCAATGACCCATTCAACCCCGTCCCTTTCCCCTCCCCAGTCCCTCTCCCCACCATTGTCCATGTCCTTGGGTTGTGCATATATGCATAGAAATTCTTTGGTTACTCTCTCCCCCTCCACCCACCCACCCTCCTCCATCCCTCTGACATTCGTCATTCTCATCTATGCTTCCATGTCATTGACTCTATTCTGTTCATCAGTTTATTAAGTTCTTTAGATTCCACGTATAAGCGAGATCATGTGATATTTGCCTTTCACTGCCTGGCTTATTTCACTTAGCATAATACTCTCCAGGTCCATCCATACTGTCCCAAAGGGTACGAGATTCTTCTTCTTTACAGCTGTGGTGTAAATGTCCCACAGCTTTTTTATCCACTCATCTACTGATGGGCACTTGGGCTGTTTCCAGGTCTTAGCTATTGTAAATAGTGCTGCGATGAACATTGGGGTGCATATATTCTTTCTGATGAATGTTTCAGGATTCTTAGGATACATTCCTAGGAGTGGAATCTCTGGGTCAAATGGGAGCTCCATTTCTAATTTTTTGAGGAACCTCCATACTGTTTTCCATAGTGGTTGCACCAGTCTGCATTCCCACCAGCAGTGTACTAGGGTTCCCCTTTCTCCACACCCTCGCCAGCACATGGCGTTTGTTGCTTTGTTGATGGCAGCCATTCTGACAGGTGTGAAGTGATACCTCATTGTGGTTTTAATTTGCATCTCTCTGATGATTAGCGATGTCAAGCATTTTCTCATGTGTCTCTTAGCCATCCATATGTCCTCTTTGGAGAAGTGTCTATTTAAGTCCTTTGCCCATTTCTTAATTGGGTTGTTTGTCTTCCTCTTGCTGAGTGCTATGAGTTCTTTGTACACTTTGGAAATTAGCCCCTTATCAGATACATCCTTGGCAAATATGTTTTCCCAAACCTTGGGATTCCTTTGTATTTTGAGGCTGTTTTCTTTTGCTGTGCAGAAGCTTTTTAGTTTGATGTAGTCCCATATGTTTATTTTTTCTTTTGTTTCTCTTGCCCTAGGAGATGTATCAGTGAAAAGCCCACTATGTGGGATGTCTGTGACTTTACTGCCTATGTTTTCTTCCAGGATTTTTATGGTTTTGTGACTTACATTGAAGTCTTTTACCCATTTTGAGTTTATTTTTGTGTATGGTGAAAGTTGGTGGTCTAGTTTCATTCTTTTGCCTGTATCTGTCCAGTTTTCCTAGCACCACTTATTAAAGAGACTGTCTTTACTCCATTGGATACTCCTGCCTTCTTTGTCAAATATTAACTGACTCTAATGGCGTGGGTCTAATTTTGGGGTCTCTGTTCTGTTAGACTGATCTATATGCCTGTTGTTGTACCAATACCAGGCCGTTTTGATTACAGTGGCTTTGTAATACAGTTTGAAGTCTGGTAATGTGATCCCTCCCACTCTGTTCTTTTTTCTCAAGATGGCTGCAGCTATTCGGGGTCTTTTTTGGTTCCATATAAATTTTTGAAATGTTTGTTCTAGGTCTGTGAAATATGCTGTTGGTATTTTAATAGGAATTGCATTAAATTTATAAATTGCTTTGGGTAATATGAACATTTTAATGATATTCATTCTTCCAATCCATGAGCATAGTATCTTCTTCCACTTGTTTAAACCTTCCTCTATTTCTTTTTTCAGTGTCACTTAGTTTTCTGAGTACAGGTCTTTTACATCCTTGGTGAAGTTTATTCCTAGGTATCTCATTTTGTTATTTGCAATGGTAAATGGTATTGCTTTTTTAGTTTCTCTCTCTGAAAGTTCATTGTTGGTATATAAGAATGCCATTGATTTTTGGATGTTGATTTTGTATCCAGCTACCTTGCCAAATTCGTTTATCAAATCTAGTAGTACTTTGATGGAGTCTTTAGGGTTTTCTATGTACAATATCATGTTTTCTGCAAATAATGACAGTTTTACTTCATCCTTTCCGATTTCGATACCTTTTATGTTTTCCTCCTGTCTGATGGCTATGGCGAGGACTTCCAGTACTATGTTGAATAAGAGTGGTGAAAGTGGACATCCCTGTCTTGTTCTGGTTTTTCATGGAAATGGTTTTAGTTTTTGCCCATTGAGTATGATGGTGGCTGTAGGTCTGTCATATATGGCCTTTATTATGTTGAGGTATGATCCCTCTATTCCCACTTTGCTGAGAGTTTTTATCAGAAATGGGTGCTGGATTTTGTCAAATGCTTTTTCTGCGTCTATTGATATGATCATATGATTTTTGTCCTTCATTTTGTTTATGTGATGTATCACATTTATTGATTTGCGGATGTTGTACCAGCCTTGCATCCCTGGAATAAATCCCACTTGGTCATGATGTATGATCTTTTTAATGTATGGCTGGATCTGGTTTGCTAGTATTTTAGTGTGGAATTTAGCATCTATGTTCATCAGGGATATTGGCCTGTAATTTTCTTTCTTTGTAGTATCTTTATCTGGTTTTGGGATTAGGATGATGCTGGCTCATAAAAAGAGTTTGTCTTGATTTTTCTGGAATAGTTTGAATAGAATAGGTGTTAATTCTTCTTTGAATGTTTGGTAAAACTGGCCTGTAAATACATCTGGTCCAGGATTTTGTTTGCTGGGAGATTTTTGATTACTGCTTCAATTACATTAGTTGTTATCGGCCTGTTCAGGTTTTCTGCCTCTTCTTGATTCAGCTTTGGAAGGTTGTATGCTTCTAGGAACTTGTACATTTCCCCCATGTTGTCCAATTTGTTAGCATATGTTGCTCATAATATTTTCTTACAATCCTTTGTATTTCTGTTGGGTCAGTTGTTATATCGCCTCTTTCATTTCTGATTTTATTTATTTGGGTCCTCTCTCTTTGTTTCTAGCGAGTCTGGTTAAAGGTGCATCAATTTTATTTATCTTTTCAAAGAACCAGCTCTTGGTTTCATTGATTTTTTGTATTGTTTTTTTTTAGTCTCTATGTCATTAAATCTGTGCTCTGATTTTTATTATTTCCTTCCTTCTACTTCCTCGGGGGTTTTTTTGCTGTTCTCATTCTAGTTCCTTTAGTTGTGTTAGATGGTTCATTAGATCTTTTTCTTGTTTCTTGAGATAGGCCTGCAATGATATGAATTTTCCTCTCAGGACTGCTTTCACAGTGTCCCCTAGGTTTTGGGTTGTTGTCTGTTCATTTGTGTTACTTTCTATGAAGTGTTTGATTTCTTCCTTGATCCCATTGGTAACCCATTCATTGTTTAATAACATGCTATTTACCCTCCATGTGTTTGAATACTTTTGAGTTTTTTTATAGTGGTTGATTTCTGGTTTCATGGCATTGTGATCCAAGAAGATGCTTGATATGATTTCAATCTTCTTATATATTTGTGGAGACTTTCCTTGTGCCCTAACATGTGGTCTATTTTTGAGAATGTTCCATGTGCACTTGAGAGGAATGTATTCTGCTGCTTTGGGATGAAATGTTCTATAAGTGTCAATTAAATCCATAAGGTCTAGTGAGTCATTTAAGGTCTGTGTTTCCCTGTTGATTTTTTGCTTGAAGACCTGCCTAATGCTGACAATGGGGTCTTAAAGTCCCCCGCTATGATTGTGTTGCTCTCAATCTCCCCTTTAAAGTCCCCGCCAAATTTTTTTAGATATTTAGGTGCTCCCATATTGGGTGCATAAATGTTTATAAGGGTTATTTCCTCCTGTTGGATTGATCCCTTTAGTAATATGTAGTGACCATCTTTGTCTCTTGTTATGGTCCTTATTTTGAAGTCTGTTTTGTCAGAAATAAGAATTGCTACTCCAGCTTTCTTTTCCTTTCCATTTGCATGGAATATTTTACTCCATCCCTTCACTTTTAGCCTGTGTGAGTCTTTTGCTCTCAGGTGGGTCTCTTGTAGACAGCATATATTTGGGTCCTGTTTTCTTATCCATTCAGCTACCCTTTGTCTTTTGATTCGACCATTTATTCCATTTACATTTATGGTTACTATTGATATAAACTTATTTAATGCCATTTTCCCCTTTTATGCTGATGTACCTTTCTCTCCCTATTCCTTCTTTTTCTTAAAGGAGTCCTTTTAGCATTTCTTAAAATGCTGGTTTAGTGGTACTGAACTCCTTTAGCCTTTTCTTTTCTTGGAAACTTTTTATTTCACCTTCAATTTTAAATGATAGCCTTGCTGGATAAAGCAATCTTGGTTGCATGTTCTTGCTTTTCATTACTTGCAGAACTTCATGCCGTTCTCTTCTGGCCTAAGAGTCTCTGTTGAGAAATCAGCTGTTAGCCTTATGGGAGTTCCCGTGTAGGTGACTGCTTGTCTCTCTCTTGCAGCCCTTAATATTTTCTCTTTGTCCTTGCCATTTGCCATTTTAATTATGATGTGTCTTGGAGTGGGTCTCTTTGGGTCCCTGTTGTTTGGAACCCTCTGTGCTTCCTGAACTTATGTTGCTTTCTCCTTTGCCAGCCTAGGGAAGTTTTCTATAATTATTTCTTCCACCAAGTTCTCTACCCCTTGCTCTCTTTCCTCCCCCTCTGGCACTCCTATAATGCAAATGTTGTTTCGCTTCGTGTTGTCCCAAAGCTCCCTTAGACTGTCCTCATGCTTTTTAAGTGTTTTTTCTTTTTGATGCTCGGATTGTATGATTTTTTTCTACCTTGTCTTCTAAGTCACTTATTCTATCCTCTGCTTCATTGAGCCTGCTTTTAATTTCTTCCAATGCATTCCTGATATCAGATACAGCATTCTTTATCTCTGTCTGAGTTTTATTTATGGTATGTATCTCTTTTTTCATGTTTTCACTAAGGTCCTCGATCTTATCATCTAGAGTCTTCTTAAGTTCCTTGAACATCTTCATCATCCATACACTGAACTCCATTTCTGATAACTTGCTTAACTCTATCTCATCAAAGTCTTTTTCTGGCAATGTTTTCTTTTCTTTAATTTGGGGGTTGTTTCTTTGTCTCCCCATTTTGGTTGGTCTTAGTGTTTATATCTATATATTAGATATATTTGCTGCCCCCCAACTTGTGGGATATGATTTTGTCTTGTGGGTCCAGTGGAGTCCAGAGGTGTGTTTTCCTTATACCTCTGAGCTCTTTGCTCTAGGCATGTCCCTCTTGTGGGTGCCCCTTTTGTGGTTTCTTTATGTTCTCCTGTTGTTGGGTCTAGATTGTTGTTGATCAGTCCTTGGGAGGACCCTCCTCTCAGGTTGGCTAACTGTGTCTCAGCCCAAACCTCGACATGTAGGCTGTTGTATGGGTGCTGGCAAGGCAGGACAATACACAACTAAAGTTCCAGGAAACAAGAGGTATCTTACAAAATATCTTGATAGTCACAATGAAAACAACCCACTTGAAAATAGAACTGGGAGAGTGAAGGGAGAACACACACACACACACACACACACACACAAATGGTTTAAAAAAATGAAAGAGAGAAAGAAAAGTAACACTTAGAGAGATGTATATTGTTAATAGTGGTGAAAATTTAGAAAATAATAATAAACTAAAATGTAAAAAATAGAGAAGTTACTGGGAGATAACAGAAGCAGAGAAAAGATTCTGAAAGAAGGGCCAGCAAAAAATTAAGGGAGAGAATAGGAATAGGATAATAGTTGAAAATGAGAAAACAAAAATACAATAAAGACAATAAGAGAGACTAACAATTGGACAGGAAGATAGAAAGGAACATAATGAAAGAATGAAAGAAAAGTAGAAAAAGAAAAAAGAAAAAGAAAAAAGTTATGCCAATGGATTGAGAGGAGAGAGAGAGATAAAACCCAGGCAGGGAGGGAGTCCAGCAAGAGATTTGGGGGAAACTATAGAGAAAAGCAGTAAACTTGGTTATAATGATAAAGTCCCAGTCGTTAAGCAGGGCTATCAAGAAAGTCTTGATATTAGAAGCAAGGATAAAACAAAACAAAGCAAATAACCAAAAGAAAACTAAAAACAAGCTAAGCAAGACAAAATTCTTTTATAAAAAAGAGGGGGAAAAATTTAGTTAAAAAAATGTTTAAAAAATAATTTTTTAAAAATTATTATAAAATTTAAAAAAGAAGAAAAAACAAATTTTCTCCCCTTTCTTTTCTTCTTAAGGAAAAAAATTAAAAATAAACAAACCCACAAACAAAAAACCCCAAAACCAAAAAAACCAAAACCAAACTTAACAAAAAAACAGCAGAAAAAAAGGTAGTCAATCACATAAGTTTTTTCTGGGCAACTTATGTTGTCTGAGGGTCCTTGTTTTGTGTGCTGATTTCAGTTCTCCTGGGAGGTGCTTGTGGAGCAGCCAATGTGAGGAACTGTCTAGGTTTGGCTCTGGTGTCCTTAGGTAGATGGTTGATCTGAGGCTCCCTGTGGATCACCTCCTCTTGTCAGCTATTTTGCAAACTTGTAGTTGCCTGGACTTACTCCAGAGTCTTTTGTAGAGTCTTTAGGGTGCAGGGTGGCTAGTGTAGCCCAGGGTATCACTCCCGTTAGAGGTGTCACTGTCAGGTGCTCACTCTGCGGAAGTTATTCTCTGCTCCACAGCCAGCTCCTCAGTCCCTACCCTGTCCTCTGATTCTGGTTCCCCAGGCTCTCTCCTGCTGCAGTTTCAGACTGATTTCTGCCTGTTGCCTTTTCTGTATGGGCTGTTTGGGCAGCCTGGGCTCATTGGTTTCGATTAAAAACACATTCTGGTGAGCCCTTTGCCTGCCCAGCCCCCAGAAGGGGTTTTCAGCATTTCCTCCAGTTCCCAAACAACAGTCCCTGAGAGTCTTATTTTTTTAATGTCCTCCTGTGAGCTGCTCTCCCTTCCCCCTCAGGACTGTACCCTGCAGGTCTGTCTGGGGCTTCAGTGAGTGGGACGCCCCCTTTCCTGTTGGGGTCGGTGCTCCTGGCTGCCGGTGAGGCAGGTGGGCTCTGCCCCTCCCTGCTCAGCTCTGGTTGGCTGGCCACACCAGGCCCGCCCCTCAGACCTTCTACTGTGCAGACCCCAATCCCAGCCTCTGCTCATCTGTCTCCCAATGCACTCCAGGAAGGTAGAAACCAGTTCTGGGATCAAACTTGCAAATGCACAAAGCAACACACAGGCAGAGAGTCCGCCCTGCAAGGTCCCACTACCTGCTCAACAAGGCAGCCAGCGGGAGGGGACCCAAAGTCAGCTCCGCGCAGCTCCCCACACCACTGGTCTCAGGAAAGCTGGAGTGGCTCCACGAGCCACCATGGCACCCCTCAGGGCTGGTCAGAGATCTCAGCCTCTTGGCACCAGGAGCTCAGGGCCGGAGGGCTCCTCCCCTCCCCCACGCCATGCAGATTTAGCGCTTTCTGGGGCTCAGCACAATGCCCCACAGGGAGGCAGAGGGTCCCTGTGTGTGGATGCTCAGCACAGTCCTCTGGTCCATTACCACTTGGGTGCCACAGACCTTAGGACAGCCTTCCCTATGGTCGGCACCCCAAGCACCAGACACTGGTCGCAGCTGCCACTAGTGGCTTTATTTCCTAGGAAGGCGCCGTCCACCATTAGAGGCTTTGTTTCTTAGGAAGGCGCCGTCCCCTCCTGTGGACTCAGCACTCCCCTGGGTCCCTCTGCCCTGTGCGCGGGGCACTCCTTCCCCTCTCTTCACTCAGGGTGTGGGATCCCCGCTTTTGGATGCCATCAGTACTCCCAAGGGGAGAGAGCTTTGCAGCCTCCAAGCCTCCAGGCTCGGAGCCCTTCTCCTCTTGTCATTCCGGGTGTGGGATCCCCGCTTTTGGATGCCGTCTACACTGCCGAGGGGAAGGAGCTCCGCAGCCTCCAAGGCTTTGCACTCGGAGCCCAGCACAGGCTTCAGGGGGACTCCTCCTTCCTACGCCTCCTCTCTCTTACCAGACTCCGTGATGTTTCTTCAGTGCTCCCCACTCGCACTCCGTCCACTCAGGTATGTTTGTCTGTTTTTTTCCAAGCTGGCTTCGTAGGGTTTTAGGAGTAAATCGAGTCCATGGCTGGGAATGGGGGCGCTCTGCTGCTTTTCACAGGACCACCATCTTCCCTCCCTCCTACTGTAGATATTTCTAAAGTTCAAAAGGAATCAGGAATTTTTCTAGCTGATACACCCCACTATGACCTAAACAGAAGTTTATTTAAAAGTACTTTAATTTTAAAGTTTAAAGCAAAATTACACCAGTTTTCAATACTTGTAAATAATTATGTATAAATTATAAATCTTTCTTCCATGTAACTTGCATCTAAAAGGTAATTAACAAATAGACTGAAGTTGAGATTTTTACCTCGAAATCTTCTTAAATAGTAAGCCTTGATTTTCAAAGTCCTTACCCAATAGGCAGTTAACCAAAGAATTTATATGCATATATGCATAACCCATGGACACAGACAATAGTGTGGTGAAGGCCTGGGGAGGGAAGTGGGTGTGGGGTGGAAGGGGTCAATGGGGAAAAAAGGAAACATCTGTAATATTTTGAACAACAACAACAAAATAAACCTAGCAATTCCAATAAATAAATAAGTAAATAAATAAAATTCCTTCATAATCATCACAGCAAGTTGACTGGGGGAAGGCCCTGTGTTAGTAAGGAATCCAGGCTCTTTGGCTAAGTTCAGACAAGAACTTCCTGATCTTAATGTATTGTAATAGCTTATTTATGTGACTATCACCTTCACAAGCAAATAAATTCCATGAAGGGCAAAGATTGCTTAATTAGCTGTTAGAGGACAAGCATGTTGGTAATATCTGGCAAAGAGTAGACATCAAATAAAAATTATTGAATAAATGAATTACTATCTAAAACATCTTGTGTGACTAGTGTCCTCATTTATAAAATAAAGCTGTAAGCTCTCTTTGAGCTCTACAAATCTTCTAATTCTTTTTTTTTTTTTAAATCAATGAGTTTCTCTGACAATTTATGATACTTTAGGTGGATTATTCTTGAGGATATTTATCTTACATGGAAGCAAAGAACTTATACACTCAGAAAGGAGGCTGTAGAAGAGGAACTCTGCACCAGCCCACAGGTTCTCAGCCTGTCCAACAGCCCCTCCTTGACCTCCAGGCTCCATTGGCTGCTTTGTCCACTATGGTACAGAAGAGGATGTTACCAAGCTCTGCCTACTTCAGGAGACACTGAGGCATCACAGGGTAAATATCAGGACACCAAAGGAAGAGTAAGACAGGCTTCCTCCATATTCAGGTACAGAAAGCACATGTTTCAGACACTCCATGGTTCTCCTGAGTGTCTTAGTCAGATCAGAGATGTAAGAGTCCCTGAAAGGATTCTGAGAGGGGACTGGTAAAGAGAATTCTTTGGAGAAAACTGAAGCTTTGCCATGCTGTATACCAGGTACTTCATCCAGCCCCAACCCTAGTGAGGACAGCTTTAGGGAAACCACTTGGAGAGCTTTGAACTGTGTTCTCCTTGGTAGTGACTTCAGAGGACCTGACTCTTGCCTGAAAAAAATGAAAGTTGACCATAGACCCAGGTTTAGTCCCTGTCCTGGAATTCCTATGGGGTGAGAGAAGGCTGACTACTTAAGTGGCAGAACCTTGGAGAGAGACAATGGGGGGTCAATTTAGACCTTGTTACTGGAGACCTTAGGGTAAAGATTTAATAGATAGAAATAAATAAATAAATAAATAAATAAATAAATAAATAAATAAATAAATAAAAATAAATAAATAAACATTAAAAATACTTAAATCAGCCATAAACTGAAGATCCAGAAAACTTTAAGTGAGGGGGGCCTATCAGGAAACTTAGAAACCCTTGAAAGTTTTCCTTAAGATGACATATGATTTTTAAACATTTGCCATGACCAGGGAACACAGAGCCAGTTTATGACTAACTGTTCAGTCTTCTAGAATGAAAAAGGGTAGAATCAGTGGAAAGACAAAAACCTCAAGCTAAGTATATCTCAGAACTAGATATTTCAATTTCTAAAGTGAAGTGCTCTTTGTGACTAAAAATGACTATTTAAGAATACAGAAAAGTGATAAGCCTGACAGAGTTTTCAGGTTGGGGCACAGGAAGATTATTTAATACCATTTATAGAGTTGGGATGTGAGGAGATAAAAATAAAATTCTTATGATCTCTATGCATAGGTCATTGTTGCATAGCATAGTAATTACACCATAGTCACCTCCTATTTGTCAATTCCATAGCATTTCAATGAATTTTTTTTTGTTTCATGTTTAAAGTTTTACAAGGTTGAATTTTGTTCTTCAAGAGAAGAGGAGAAAAGGCCTTGACTGTGAGACCCCATTTTTATCATGTTCATCATGTTCATTGTCAGCCATAAGTGCTGGGATCCAGCCTGCTAAATCTGCAAGAAATTCCTCGGGAGATGACTTGCTGTGTAACATTATCTTCCTCAGGTCTCTACTAGACAGATACTGTCCACGGTCCAGCTCTCCCTTCTAAGACTTGTTCTCCCACCTGTTGGCTGTGCTTTCTGCTGACAATCTTCCCCTGTAGGTTTTTCAGGGCTTACGTCACCTGGCTGCTGACTGTCCCCTCAACCAAGGTCAAACCATTTTTCTAGGTGGTCCACATCCAATGACTAATCAACATGGGAGTATAAAGGCTTAGTCATTTCAGCCTAACTCAAAATAACTGTAATGGGCTTTTTTACTGCCAGACCTCCCTTTGAGGTCATTTGAGGCCCATTTGGACTACATTGCAGCTTGACACCTTCCTCCACCCAACCTGCCTCTTTCCCCCCTCTATCAAAGACACTCCCTAAAAAATGACTCCATTCACCAGACTCTCTGCTTCCCAGAAAGCTCACCCTGCAACAGTGGTCCTCTACATTAGTTTGTATCCTTGCAATTCTGACTCATTTCTAATTTGCACAGTTCTGTCCTTATAAAGGAACAACTAAACTAGTTTGGGTAAAAATGTATAAAATTTAATTTATATAAGTTACAGAACCCTGAGGCTCCCGTATTCTGACCGTGGAGCCCAGGGTGACAACTCCAGTTGCCCTGACTTAAAAATAACCATATACATGCATGCATAAACTAGTCTCTGAGGCATTCCCAGGTATTACTCTGTCTTAAATCTGGTTGTTTGATAAAAAATATTAAAAATTAGTAATTCAATTACTCTTTAAAGAGTAAAGCAATGAAGTAACACAAATATTACAAACACTGTATGCCTTTCCCCAAAAAATAGATCAAATGGTGAAGTAGGCTTTCACCTCCATTTCATTTTAAAGAGTATGTGCACACTCTGAATTCAGCAGCACAGTCAAATTTTCCATTTAATGAGCCTTGAACACTAAATTGTGCTTTTGCTTATCCCATACCCATTTATTATTAGCTTACTATGAAACTATATTTTCTATGATGTCACAAGACTACATAAGGCAATCCCATTCCATCTGGCCCCATTAAAAACTTGATGAACACATTTATTAAGACAAACTGGCAGGGGTGAATTGTTCTTTGCTCTGATGCCAGTTCTGTTTCAAATCATTGTTCCTTTAGGACAGAGAGTCTATTATAAAGCTCTGTATTTGTTCACAGTGTTTAGAATGGGCCTTGCATCCATCACATGACTCAATACAACTTAACTGACTTCAAAAAAATTGGTTCAATGGCAAGACTTAACAAATGTACCTTTTACTTTTATTTTGTTCTGTCTTTTATTATTAAGGTATAATTGACATGTAACATTATATGAATTCAGAGGTACAACATAATGATTCAATATTTGCATACATTGAGAAATGATCACCACAATAAGTCTAGTTAACATCCATCACCATACATAGCTATAAAAATTTCTTTTCTTGTGATAAGAGATTTTAAGATCTACTCTCTTAACAACTTTCAAATATGCAATACAATTATTATTAATTATAGTCACCATAGTGTACATTACACTCCCAGGACTTATAAATGTACCTGTTTTGAAAAGTAATTTTATTATAAAATTCCTTTTCAATATTTTATTATTGCTTGTGCACTATGATGTCTATGTTGATTGAGTACAAAAATATTTGCATGTCTTCTAATTCTAAATTCACTATGATTGCAGGCTCATGTTAGGCCTAAGTAAAGAAATGATCCATTAGCTTTTGGTTCTGGCATTTCTATTTACACCAGTGAGAAGAACCCAAAGAAGTAACAAAGGGATTACATATTTCTATACACTCACTCATGGCCCCAACAGTGTTTTAAATAGGCATGCATGCTCATATACGTCTGCACAAATATAAACACTTTATTTTCATGTATTTTGAGAGGCCATAGTAATATGCAGAGTTCTGCATGCCTGTGGAAGCATGTTGTTTTGTAGCCACTTGTGGTTATTTGACTTGCTGTATCTATATGTGGGATTATTTCATTGGTGGCTATCGTCTCCTACTAGACTTCACTGTCCTTTGGAAGAGGCATCATGTCTGTTTTGTGCACTATTTTTTCCATGCTTCTAGCACAAAGACCAGCACTTAGCAGACATTTAGTAAATACTGTGGTCCAGCCTTGAACTTTGGAGTACTCTATGTTGGCACAGTTCTACTAAGTTTTATCCATTTCTCTTTTCACTTTGAAAAGTGTTTGAATTTCTTATAGCCTTTGAAAATGTTCACCACTCAAGAATAAAGTTGCCACTCTAAAGAGAACATACAGATGGCCAAGAGACATATGAAAAAATGCTCAACATTGCTAATCATCAGAGAGATGCAAATTAAAACACAATGAGGTATCACTTCACATCTGTCAGAATGTCTACCATCAACAAATCAACAAATGACACGTGCTGGCTAGGATGTGGAAAAAGGGGAATCCTTGTACACTGCTGGTGGGAATACAGACTGGTGCAGCAACTATGGAAAACAGTATGGAGATTCCTCAAAAAGTAAAAATGGAGCTGCCTTTTAACCCAGTGATCCCACTTCTAGGAATGTATCCTAAGAAACCTGAAACACTTATCAGAAAGAATTTATGCACTCTTATTTTCATAGCAGTACAATTTACAATAGCTAAGATCTTGAAACAGCCTAAGTGCCCATCAGTAGATGAGTAGATAAAAAAGCCATGGGACATTTATACCATGGAATACTATGCAGCTGTAAAGAAGATGGATCTCTTACCCTTTGGGACAGCATGGATGGACCAGGAGAGTATTATGCTAAGTGAAATAAGCCAGGCAAAGAATGATCTCACTCATATGTGGAATCTAAAGAACATAATAAACTTATGAACAAAATAGATCCAGTGACATAGAAGCATGGAACAGACTGAAGAATCTCAGAGGGAAGGTGAGGGTAAGGGGTTAGGGGGAGAGAGATTAACCAAAGAATTTATATGCATAAATGCATAACCCATGGACACAGACAATAGTGTGGTGAAGGCCTTGGGCTGGGGGTGGGGGCAGGGTAGAAGGGGGTCAATGGAGGAAAAAGGCTACATCTGTAATTCTTTCAACAATAAAGATAAATTTTTTAACAAGTTGATTGCCAAAAAGCATTTGAATGCCAAACTAATCTAAAAAGTAATATATCCTTACCACCCAATAGTAGACTGCTTTACCACTTTAAGATGAAAGATGGCACATTGTGAGTTACAATTACTTTAATTTTTAAAGCATAAAAATATTTAAAAATTGAGGGGAAAGAAAAGAATAAAGTCACCAGAGTTGTGATCCAATGATAGTAAATGAAATTTGTTGATGACATTCCCTTAGTATTTAAAATATTAAGAGTGACTCAGAGCCCGGCCTGGCATGGCTCAGCAGTTGAACATTGACCTAGATTCAGGAGATCATGGTTTGATTTCCAGTCAGGGCACATGCCCCGGTTGCAGGGTCAATCCCCAGTCAGGGTCGTGCAGGAGGCAGCAGATCAATGACTCTCTTATCATTGATGTTTCTCTCTCTCCCCCTCCCTTCTTCTCTCTGAAATCAATAAAGATATTTTTAAGTATATATATCACTTTAAATTTTTTAAAAAAAGAATGACTCAGAAAAGGTACTGAACACATGAACTGGATATGTGAAATCTATGAAAAGTGGAAATTGTAACTTGCTTTTTAGTTATGCTTTCATACTTATGCCAGCAGTTTCTCTCCCTCTCTCAACATACTGCATGTACTATGGAAGCTGTTGTTATATGAAGAATTGCTGCATTCCCATGAGAAAAGGAAAATAAATTATACCCTATATTCCTAGGGAATTAATAAAAAAGCTGACTGGAGGTAGACTTGAGGTTTGAATAGAAGGAAACTGAACCAAGAAAAGTTGTGAATGATAGGCAGGAACTGTAGCTCTGACACCATTTAATTAGCTAGTTAATAATAGGAAAGGAGCAAAAAAGAAGGCAGACATTATAAGCATGGACATTTTGGGCAGCTTCACCAGGAAGCTGCAAATTTCACACTCTCCAGGGAACTGTTGGTTCATTCCCTGAAAATCACTGGAGGAAGAGACTGTTCAAAGGGTTCCATGAGCAGTAGAGTCAGGATGACCTAGGGAATGTGCCTGTCAGTAAAACCTGGGAACAGAGATTATTGGCTATAGGGGGTCAGTCCACTGCAAGCCTGCAAAAATTTGGGAATGTATAATCCCTCAGACAAAGAAGCATGCTCTCTTGGTGTTTGGTGCTCTTGTGGCTCTCTTGCATTCTCCCGTATTCCTTCCACAGTTGCATGGTCCACAGCCACATGGACCCATATGCAACTGACTAGTGGACTGCAGCTGGAAACACAAACTAAGCTGGCCTGATAATGGACTAGACCTGACTTCAACATGGAACAGAAACTCTGGGATCAGAGTTTAATGCTTAAACTGCTTAAGACCCAGCTGGACTTTCTTGTTGGCACGATGAAGGGGAATGGGACCTTGAAAACTCAGGGGTGTAATTCCACAGAAATAAAGCTTTCTACAATTTCTCATACTCCTGTACGAGTCTCAGAAAATTCCTTTTCTCCTGACATTGCAAGAAGCCCACTTCCACCAGCAACGGATGGGGACAAGGAGAGCTCCCCACCAATAACAGATCTATTAAATGTATCTTAACATCCAGAAGACCTAAGGGTGGAAATCAATAGTTTGGGAATATAGGATTGAGAACAAAAGCATGAGAATAATCGACATGAAAAGCCATCAGTAAGATGGAGTCAGTACCAAGGAAAGGCTCTAGAAGTACACATTCTTTGTATACTCACTGCCCAGGACAAAACCTATTTTAGATTGTGAATGTGTTAGATGTGTACCCTTGGTAGAGACAGGCACACACTTTGGCTGAAATGGAGAGGTTTAGGAGGTAGGTAATTTATTATATTATTCTTTGACCTTTAGCTTCTAACACTACTGCTATATATTTACAGTACAGATTTCTTTTTGAAAAAGTCTGTTCAATCTAGCCAGAGTCTTTCTCCAGCTTTGAGTAAAACAAACTCCCTCCCTGGCTACACTGCCAAATCTTTCTTGGTCTTATGGGATTGATCTCTCTCACTGAGGTCAAAGGAAGCTCCACCAGCCCATTTTCTGTTACAGAATTTAGCCAAGAATCTTGGGTAACTGGGTTTTCTTGGTTCAAAGATTGATGCATTGTAATGACTAAATTGTTCTAACCCTGTCTCTGTGTTCAAGAAAAGAACTGACATCTCTATGTGATTTTTCTTTTTTTTTAGCACCTCGCTTGGCTGCATAACTGTGTACCTAATCACCCGATGCCAGAAAGCTGAACTCAAGGGGAAGAGCTAACACCCACATTACAGGGTTCTCATGTCATAGTAATCTTACTATATGCCATTAGTTTATTTGACAATCTAATTAAGAATGAACTATGACATGATGAATCCTAGCACATTCTGGAAATGTGATTACTTTTAATATTAAATATGATTTCCTTAACATTTATGAAGAAAATCTTTTTTGGAAGTAAACATAAATCATTTTAATATACACATTTCACTTCTGTTAATACAAAATTGATTTCTACTGTGCATGCATGCCCATTTAGTTTGGCTTGCTTCATATTTATTTTCCAACGTGCTACAACGTGTTCAGCTGAACTGTTTATTCTTTTTTTTGTCTTTTAAATATATCTTTATTGATTTCAGAGAGAGGAAGGGAGAGGGAGAGAGAAAGAAATGAAACATCAATGATGAGAGAGCCATTGATAGGCTGCAGCCCGCAACCCAAGCATGTGCCTTGACCGGGAATCGAACCCCGATCGCCTGGATCCTAGGTCGACGCTCAACCGCTGAGCTATGCCTGGCTGGGCTGAACTGTTTATTCTTAAAGAGTACACTGAACCTCGTCCTCAAAGAGTTTTATCAACTTTAACATTTTCAAAGAGCCCTATAAGTCTGCTCAGCATGATGGTTTTTCACTGAAATTTCCTATTTGGAAGATGGCAAAACAGACTAGGATCTTCCTAAATCTCCCAGTTGCTTGTATTCATATTACAGCAAGGTTGGGTAAGTAGTAGAGACTGAACAAGCAGACTTTTAAACACAGCTGTGTGAGACAGCTTCATTTTTAGAAAGTAAACCAAATCACAAAAACCTTCCTAAGAGTGTGATTTGTTCCAGAGTTCTTTTAAGACTTAAGAAGGGAAGCATAATCCTTGTGCACGGTATTCTTATTTATGGCATCATTCTATATAAAAGTGATTTATTGTACTTGCTGCAGAATCCAGGGCATGAAGATGTCTACTTTCGTAATCAGAGTTGGTGACAGCTGTCTCATTTCCTGCCAAATGGATGAAACCATTTTAACTTCCAGCCACTGCTGAGGCCAATAGTAGATGGGGTAGAAGATAACACAGATTGGGGTGATGAAACTGCTGAAAATGAGCCGGTCCTCAGGTTCCTGGACATGACACCTGCCAGGGATTGCTCTGACCTGCTGAGAACCCTGCACACTCCATATCCAACTCCTGCAACCAGGCCTTCACTCCATTCAGAAGAGGACTATGAAGAAAATCTTAATGAACAAAATAATTACAAGTGGACATGAAAACAAGCCCAAACACAGCATATTTTCTGTATCATTTAAGTTGTCCTTTCTAATTTAGGGACACGTGGTGGAAAAAATACTATTGCTAAGGTTAAATGAGACATTCTTTCTTTGGCTTGTATAGATAGTAGCTAATAACAAAGAGTCTGAAGAGCTTTCTCCCATTTCATATGCTACTTTAGTAAATTTTTGCCTATAGATGAGAATTTGCTTTGTGTCTGAACTCCTTGAATTTCTTCATGTATTCATTTATTTTTCCAAAATGACCACCTGGCAGGCACTGAGCTAAAGACTGGAATCTCAGAAGTGAATTCCTTCTCTGTGCTCAAGAAGCTCACAGCTGTTACCCAAGATATATGTTGGGGACTTACTGACACTCTATTGAGATAAGCATAAATTTATGGGGACACAAAGGGAAGAGCACAGATCTCCAGGAGGAATCTGGGAGGTATTCTCAAGTGGGTGACATTTGAATTGGGTCTTAAAATTGGAGTGAGAATTGATAAAGGTTTCAGAAAAGTCACCCTAAGTAGAAGAATGCAAACAGAGGTTCTGCATCCAGAAAGGGTCAGACCTGGTGGAGCAACACTTTGAGGTTCAGGTGGTTGGGAAATCAGAAAGATGATAATGAAACATGAGATACTAGAATGATAAGAGAAGCTGGATTTTAAAGGACTCTGAATGTTATGGCAAGAAATTTATATTTTAATCCTGTAGATATTTGGGGGAAATAAAAATGTATTAGCAGGTCCCAGTTAAGCTCAAAAGATGATGAGGTCTGGGGAACCCAAAAGCAAGCCCTACTATGACTATTTGCTTTGACAGCTATTCATAGGAACTAAGGAGACTCCTAAGAAAAGATCTCAAATAGCACCAACAACTGGGTATTAGGCATCTACAGGAATGCCTAACACACTAGAGGGGACCAAAGAGTTAATCATAAGAAGGAAAAGGATCACCTGAGAGAGAAGTCATCTCAACGGAAGAAAGAATTTGGTTCTCTGAGTCCAACTAACCATAGAATGAGAAAAGGAGAAAGGAGAAATTATTTCAGGTATGTTATAAAATGTATACCTGATCTGGCCACTCTAAAGAGATGTATTTGCCCTTAGAGGTAGATGGAGAAGAATACTTATGAAAAGCAAAAAAAAAAAACAGTATGACATGATAAAAAATCTTTCTATAAGACACTATGAAAGAGCCTGACGCACATCATGGGAATTCATTTTCCAATTCATATCACAGCAAAGAAATGCACAAGTTATCCTGAGCAAGTGATAGCAGAAGATCAGGCAATATGGCTGGTGGCCCAAGTGGAATGATGACACAGAGCTCAGACAGTTGTAAGCAGTAGTCCCAGAAGTAAGCCATATGACACATGTGGATAATGTGACACCCCAGGGACTCCCTGAAAAATGAGAAGAGGAAGAAGCTTCTTAAACTTACAAAAGTTGGGTATATATTTTTGATGCAACTTCAATAGTTCAGTAGATTGCTATGACTGTGGGTAGATTATATCTTTTTATAAAAAAGGGGAGTGGCTTGCTCAGATTTACATTTTAGCAGTATCACTCCAGGGGTGGAATAAAAGATGCCTCAGAGAGCAAAGATTTATTATAAAATCATGTAGAAGATTTATGCAAAAGTCCACATAAAAAGTCCACATAATAGGGATTTATTAAAGGTGCTAATGGTTGAAAGGGAAAAGGAGTGGATTTTGAAAGGGATTTTGAAATAGGATTAATAGAAGTTGGTGACATAGAGGAAGAGAGAAAAGAGGGGTTGAGGAACACCCCAGTATGGCTGGACATACCATTACCTGTCAATAGGGAATTCAGGAGAGGCAGCAGATTACCAGTGAGGCCTTGTTTTCCCAGAGATGGTGAACTGTGAGCAGACAGAGACTTACCAGCATCAGGCCACATTTGAGGGGACAACCATTGCCACCACTGACTAAGGCCCTGAGCCCATTCTCTCCTTGGCCTTAATGACTTAAGGGTGCAGAGCATGCTTAAGCATTTTGGTATATCTCTCACCATGGGAACTTAGGACACTCTTAACAAGTTTTTGTCATTGATACGATAGTTTTTCTATCTTTGATACCATAATGATGTTCTTGGGTAAAGATTTATGAACTAATGCTTGCAAAGTCCTTTGAGAACCTCAGCTGAAGGCTCAATATAAATTACTTTTTTTAATGTATCTTTATTGATTTCAGAGAGAGGAAGGGGGAAGGAGAAAGAGTTGAAACATCAATGATGAGTCATTGATCGGCTGCCTCCTGCACGTCCCCGACTGGGGATCAAGCCCACAACCCGGGCATGTGCCCTGACTGGGAATCAAACCTCAATCTCCTGGATCCTAGGTCGACACTCAACCACTGAGCCACGCCTGGTTGGGCAATATAAATTACTTTATTAAGTATTAATGAATGCTTCCAGTTTGCAGGTTAGTTTGAAGAGGAAGAGAGAAGGGGAAAAAAAGATTTTGAAAAGATGTCCTCCTCATGTAATTCTTTCTGACTGGTGGGTAAGGGTATTGTGAGAGGAAAGGTGAAGTAAGAGGGAATGAACTATAGTGGAAATGCTACTAGAATAACTATCACTTCACTATCAAAATGATTTATGGTTTCTATGGGCTCTTGCTTATGTTCTTTGAAAGGTTAAAACAGGACCTTAGGATGATAAAATAATCAGGCCCAAGCTTTCAGCACATTGCAGAGCTCACTCTGCTCTGACAGAGGTGCTGCGTAGTAATTGGAGCCCTTGGCTAACCATTTTAGGAGACAGAGGCTTTCTCAGGCCTCTGAAAGTAAAAGGCTGCTTTGTGTTGAATACTTTTTAATATGAGGATAGAAGTGAATCAATGAATCATGAAAATGGTACACACCAGTGATAAAAATGGGAGGCCCTTAAGGCAAGGACTGGACCATTTACACCTTGAACTATTTAAACCTGCATGTGGTTGAGCTTTATTTCTTTGCCATCATCAACTTTAACAGTTCCTAGAAATAGAAAATGACACCTCAGGTTTGTCATTCTCTTTTTTATATGCTTGAGCGTTTCTCTCCAGTTATTTGTGCTCTTCTCACACTCTGACCTTTTAGATTTTGTTTAAAAGCAGTCTTCTGTCATAAAATGTTAACACTAAAAAGCCTCCCAGCCCTGGCCGGTGTGGCTCAGTGGTTAAAGCATTGGCTCATGCAGCAAAGGGTCAAGGGTTCGATTTCCCATCAAGGGCACATACCTGGGTTGCAGGTTTGATTCCTGGCACCCAATCATTGTGTCTCCCACATCAATGTTTCTACCTCTCTCCCCTCTTCCTTCCACTGTCTCTAAAAATCAATGGAAAAATATCTTTGGGTAAGGATTAACAACTACAAAAAAGTCTCCTAAAAGATTTGCCTTTTCATTTTACGTAAGGAGAGATAGAGGATGGGAGAGGTGATAGGATACTGCCTGAGTTGCCCAGATAATTAACCACTGAGACAAATTTTTAGCAGGCTCTCCTCTCAAAACAGTGCCCATTTATCATTTCCATACAACAGTTCTTGTTTTACTCCTATTCCCCACCTGCTGGCAAACTGTGGCCTGCATTATCAGCCCCAGGTGGGTCACTCTTAGTGGGGGACTGACCACCACAAGCTTAAAGTAAAACTCTAAGACATTCTGAGTGCTCAAACAAAGGGCAGAGAACACATAAAGAAATGGTCAGTAAGAAGGTCAGAAGGCTTCAGGGATCAATGAGTCCTTTTTGGTGTGTTAATCAAGCCCATGGGGAAGGAATGATGTTTGCCCTGCTCAGTTTATCCAGGGAAGGCCTCCAGGGAGAGTAGCAATGGTGCCCATCCAGGTAGGAGGGCTCCTGTTCTTCTCAGGAGGCTTCATGTTTCAGTCATAGTTCTGTTTATGCACTCATTTCTTTTGTGGGTATTTTCTCTTCTCTTCCAGGGAGTTATGTCTGCATACTACTGAAACTCAGGTGTAATTGGGTAGGTGTATTCCTAATGATAAAGTTCTGTAATAGTCACAGAGACATTGACACCAAAAACTTAATTCCCCAGTGCTTCTGTGACTCTCCTTACTGCCTATGGGTCTGACATTTGATCTTTTTTTTAAATCCTCACTCAAGGATATTTTTCTATAGAGTGGAATGGAGGGAGGAGGGGGAGAGAGAGAGATACATGGATGTGAGAGAGACACATCGACAGGTTGTCTCCTGCATGTGCCACCTGGCTGGGGATCTAGCCTGCAACAGAGGTATGTGCCCTTGACTGGGAATCGAACCCGAGACAGTCTGTGGGCCAACTCTCTAACCACTGAGTCAAACTGACCAGGGCTGATCATTTTTTATTAGTAACAAAGTCTTATTTATAAGACTTGCTTCTTTTTTTGGTTCATTTTCACTGCCCTCTAGGATTATAGAAACTGGTTGGCCTTTTCTATTATTATTTTAATTTGCTTTATTCACTTATTTATTTATTGCTGCTACCCATCCAGAGTGCAGTCATCCAGCCACAACATATAATCCATAAACTTAATTCTGCTTTAGCTTCTGAATTGCCATTTGAACAGTTGAAATTTAAGGGGGTGAGGGGGCCATGTTGACATATTGTCAAGAGGGAAAGTCATCCTGTGTACACTCATGTTTCTTGGTCCCTCCAAAATTTCAAGGGTGTGTCAGTCAGGAGAGTTAAAGATGAGTCTCTAAGATTCTCTTATCAGGTATAAGATGGTGTTATGGAACAGTCCCAGAGTTTAATAGAAGAAAAGATAAGCACTCATCAATTTTTTCCTGGTTCACAACAAGCTAGCTAGATGGCTGGAACCCCAGTCCTGTATAGATCTACCCAGGATTCTGGATCCCTGTGGTGATGTTAACCTGCTCTTGATATTCCCCCTGTTCAGTGGCCCTGATGCTCCCAATGGAATTGAAGCATTGCTATTACTACTAGTGGGCACCAATATTGATGCCTGTGGAATTTATCTTTTCTAGTAGCTTCTGTTTATTCTAACAACTTCAGAAGTAACTTCAAAGGTAAAAAATACTAGGAATAATGTCAGGTTAAGTCACAAGCTTCTTCATTCTCTCACTTTCCTAGAGAAACTTTAAAGGGTAGTTGAGTTTTATTTAGCTACTCTCAATTATGCTCCCTCTTATTCAGGTCTCTGTGACATCTGCCCTGATGAATCAGGTTGCTCCTCTCTCTCAATCAAGTGTCCAGATGATGCTTTTAGCAGATTCTCTCCTAGAAACACAAGTTTTCACCTTGACTAACTTTATGCACCTTGAGTCTCCCATCTCTGGGGCATTTTCTATGCACCCTCTTCCTTGTTCTGTACTTGTGAATGGGCCATAAAAATGGATAGGTGGATGGTTCTTATGTTTTAACAACTGTGGCCTCTCCCCCCCCCCATCCCAAATTCTCAGTTTCTTGTGCAAGCACACCCTGATAGGACAAACCTGATAGTCCTTCGGGTATGATCAGACATTCTCAGTTGGATAAAGATACACTATGTAGAAGTGAGTGTTGGAATTCCTACTTTGCCCATTTGGAAAGGTGGCCCTACTAGTGTCTTCAATAATATTCTCAGGGAAACACACTCTGAGTCAAAGATTGTCATGCTGGTGGTTATTCGGGAGAGTTCTTGGGAATATTTTTAGGGAAGTGAAGAAATTGTGAGAGAATCAAGGGGAAAAACTGAACTGCAATATATTGTAGCAAGTACTATAGCCAATCCCATCGGGAACTCTGGAGCTGGTATAGCCTTTTAGATTGGTCCAGAATTGAGGCAAGGAGCTCAGATCTTTGCATTCCTGAATTCAATATGGGCTGCTAACCACAAACCTCTGGATGAATATAACCTTGGGCAAGGCAGCTATCTTCATTTGAGAACAATTCCCAAAGAGGGATTCAGTAATTAATACTACAGGCCACTGGGGAATGAGTGCCTTGATCCAGAAGGGGGAACTTGGGTGGTGTACCCCAGCACCCTCTACAAGTGACAAGCATTCCTTATTACCTTTTAATTCCACTCTAGTATACCATAGACTCTGGTGCTGCCTAAGACTTCAAATTCAGGGATAGAATGTAAATATATACAATACTAACATTTTTACCTCTCTTCATTCCATGGTTCCTTTCAGCCTGTAATCTGATGATTAAAGCAGGCAAAGGAACACAAATATTTGATCACATGATATGTTGCCTACAGTGCCTCACCCTGAGTTAGTGAAAAAGGAAATCCATTAGCAGTACCCAAATCTGACCCTCTCCCCAGGTGAATTTGACTGGTACTGCTTTTCCTGTGTTTAATAGCTTAAATCCTTTTTTATTGCACTAGTTTAAATTATTTTCCTATAAATTACATCATTTCAATACCTCTCATTCAACATTCCTCCACATTCTGTTTATATGGCTTTAATATAACACTATATCTCTTCAATAACACTACCAGAAGAATAATGGCACTGTTATTATATAATATTTCCTACTAAAATAGGCAAAATATTAAATCCTCTACTTCCTTTTTTTCCAAGGTTTTGGCATATATAGGAGACTGGCTGTCACCATTTCTTTCTGCCTGTTTTGATTACTGCGGAGGCTGTAACCTTCAAGTTGCTGGAATTGTTTTTCTCCCATTTTGATGTATTTGTTGAGAACACAAAATTAAAAAAATATCAAAGGAGGAGGAAGGTAGAAGCATGCAAGGCATCAATATTTCTGGGATAACCCGGCTGGATGTAGCTCAGCAGTTGAACACAAACCTATGATCCAGGAGACTGAGGTTTGATTCCTGGTCAGGTCACATGCCTGGGTTGCAGGCTCAAGCCCCAGTGAGGGGCATGCAGGAGGCAGCCGATCAATGACTCTCTCATCATTAATGTTTCTATCTATCTCTCTCCCTCTCCCTTCCTCTCTTTGAAATCAATAAAAAGATATATTTTTTAAAAAAAATTCTGGGATAGATCTAGCAGGCTTATTGTAGGTCTGAAGCCAAGAAATTTGATGTTAGGTTTCTGAACCCTGGATCATAGCTATGATAGCATGGCCCTGGGGTCATCAGTTGTTCTTGCAACTTTCTAATTTCTTCTATTCCTGATATTGCTACAGGTAGCAGTTGTCTTGGTGGGCTAATTTGGGGGCACTGTTCTTGGAGTTAATCCCTCAGACAGCTTCCAACAGTTTTGTAAGCATCAAATTCCTTTAATTAAGTCCCTTTCTGTTAACAGAGAATACACTCTGCTTTGTAAAAACCAGTGATTTTTTAAAAATCCACATCCACTTAATTTAAAAGTATTTAGAAGCTATCTTTGACTGCCAGTTTTGTCCTAAAATGTGTTATTTTATTGTCCTAAATGTCATAATTCCCCTGTTGGATGGTCCCTATATTTGTTTATTCAGGGAGATTTTCTCACTTCTCATTGAGGAAAAATCTTTTGTGAAGTGTCAGGCCACTTCTAAATAAGTCCTTCTCTCCTCCTTAATCTTATTTTTCTCTATGATCTTTGAAATCAAGGAAGAGTGTCTAGAAGTGGATGAAGCAGGACCCAGATATTTCTTCAGAAATTCTAATCTTGAAGCATGTGAATTATTTTTGTAGCAGAGATGAACTTGGCCTTTCCTGACAAACCCAGTTTATCACCCCTGAATCTGAGGCCAGTTGCACATGGAAGTGGCTGTGACTCTCAAATGAGTAGGTATTTCCCATCCTCTCTTCCAGTCATTACAATTCCCATAACACTAACTATTATCATCCTCATTTTGAGAATACCTCATTTTGATGAGAATACCTTTCTGTTTCCTGTCCTCCCAAGCATTTGTACAAGCCCAGCATAGCTCCACCACCAGCTTAGTTGGCCACTGTGTTTTCCTCTCATTCCAGAATACTAGCTAGAGATGTTACTGTGTGTACCTTCTCATTCTCCTACTACTTTGACCTTTACCATGGCCAAACCAAAAAGAAGAACCTTCTTATCCCAAGTTTCCTACTTCTATGTCTTTCTCTCCTCTAAGTTACCACTGAAGTCAAACTCTTCAGAAGAGTTCTCTTGTCCTGATGATCCAGCTCTCAAAACTTTCATCTTCCTGGCCAACCCTGTGTTATCCTCTGTAGCAGGCCCCCCTTATTCTGGACTTCTTGCTTTTCAGCCTTTTCCCCTCATCTAATGATAGCTCCTTGTGTCCCAGAAATAAGAACATGTCCCCACCACTACCAAGTTTTTGTATAAATCAAATGTATAGTGACTTATATTTGGCATCTTTGTAAGAAATTTTATTCTATGAGATCATGCCAGGCTACTGTGAGTCCCCATAGAGACCAGTTCAAGCTCACTGTTCACCCTGCCATGTTGGTAACAATCCCAACCTTCAGAGTTATGGTAAAGTGTGGACAACGATCAAAGGGCACAGCAGATTGTAAAGATTGTTCCAAATACAGGTCCATTTATATGGGGCACCAGGGCAGAGAATTAATGCCTTTTCTAGCATATAATTCTCTCCAAACAGCAGTACTGATGAGTAAAACAGATGAGACAATGTGGATATATCTTTTTATGACTTATTGTTATAACAATGGCCAGAGTCAATAGAAAATTTAATGTCACTGTCACCCAGAAGCCCTCTCCACAAGGTCTAACTGACCTGTATGTTTTCTCCCAGAATAAGCTAACTTCATTTCTCATATTCCTATAGACAATCTTTAATATATTTCCGCTTTCCTAGCCAGTAATATTCCAAACTGGGGCTATTTTTTTCCAGGGATGTTGGAAGAAATTTAACATTTTTATATATATATATGTATATTTGATGATTTCAAAAAGTTTTTACAGGACTTCTATAAAGTACATTAAATATATTAGCATAGCTAGTACAAGCATATTGTTTATAAATAAATATACATTAATTGGGATATCTGTGCTCATTTTTTAAAATCAAAGCTGAATAAACACTGCTTTAATCAATAAACTCAACATGTAGTTATAGTCTTTTATAAATTTTTGAAGGATCACAATTTATTTTTTAAATTTATTTTTAATTTAAAAATGATCATTTTTTTCTATCTCTTGATTGAAAATATAGTAAACAAATGTTATTATGAATTTAGTAATGTTTCCAAATGATGAAGTAGTTTATCAAAATTGCCTATACACAATTGAAAAATAATAATACATATCTATGTGTGAAATATATACTTTGTTCATTTATATTTGTAGGTTCTTTGCAATTACCTTATGAGCTCCCCAAGGGCTGTATAGCAATAGTTAAGTACTAGCCTAGTGATTTTTTGTATGTCTTATAAGATCTTAAATATATGTGGCAACTCATTTGTCTAAAAAGAAGTGGATTAACTGGCTGGCTAAAATGAAATAATGAGAACTGATAAGACTGAATACCTTTAGAAAATAAATATATCCTTCAGAAAGTTCTTTTTAGTAAACCACTCATTAACCAGGGGCTATCTCTATGGCTTATAAGAGTTACTTCTTTAGAAAATGAACAGAACACTGTCACTGGCTCAAGTACAACGCACTAAAGTCTGTTTAGGTTTCTAGGGATAGGGAAGTGCCTTCTAAATACCATATACTAAAAATATTACATGTGTTAATTTTATGTTGCTTTTCTTTTATAAATAATAGCACTGATCTGTATAATTTAACACTTAAGTTGAAGATGTGTGACATTTACAATTATGGTCATGTCTTTCCTTTTTATTAAGTGGAGCTAAGGAAATTCTGTGATCACCAGAGATCCCCCTGGGCACGTACTAAATAGAACAAAGTAGACAACCAGAAGTTGCCATTTCATTTCTTTAGTCAAAGTGAGAAATGGAAATGAATATGCAAATGAATCATAAACTTTTTTGGGTTGTGAAGATTTCAAAGTAATCACTTGTGTAGCTCACCAGTAGTATATAAGGGATAGATATAGTTACATTTTAATTTTTTTATTACCATGGTTGGGTTTCTCAGTTTTTCCCAGAAACTGATTATGGTTTTGTAATGCAGTATACACTGAGAATTTGGAGCATTCTTTGTGGCCAAAAAAGTCACCTAGTCTTCCTAGTCACCTCCTTCTTCAGGATTCAATTTAAATCCTGTCAAAGGGAAAACATTTACTGTAAATGAGTCACCCTTTGCTGAAATCATTTTGGCAAGTGAACTTACAGTTCAGAAATACAACTCCAACAGAAATATATTCAATGTAATTGGTTCATATCCCCAGATCTCCCATAAGTGCCCATCTGACTCTTGTGCCCTAGGTGAGGTCACTAAGGGGGAAAAAGCAGAATTCAAAGGTTCTAGTTCTGCCTGGAAATCTCTCCCAACCTTGTCCATCTCCATCTAAAACTCTTTAAAAAACCCCAAAAATCTTAAAGCTTCAAAGTGATCACTGTGTAGCTCACTTCCTTAGAGAATCTTTGCAATCCACCATTTAAATTAGGCTGTCTTGTTATAACCCCTTATTGCACACTGTATTTTCCCTTCATGTTTCAATTTGTCATAACTTTTCAACATATATTGCAATTTATAATATTATGATCATTTGTATTATTGTTTGTTTTATGTAAGGTACACAAGGACAAGTTTTGAGCCTTTTATATCCACATCTGTATCCCAGAACGTAATTTGACTCATAAGAGGGAGCACAAATATATTTGTTAAATGAATAGATTTTTTTCTATATAATCATAATAACATAAAATATCAGAATTAAAACTGATAAAATCATCTTTGGTGGCTTTATTATAAATTTATCACTTGTTATTTCAAAGAGAAACTAAAAACTTCTCAATTACTTCAAGGTTTTAAGGTTGTTGAAATATCTCTTTTAAGAACAAAGTGATTTAATAAATGTTGGCCTGGTTTGCTGAAAAGGTACTGAATTTCTATTTATTGACAGGGTTGATGCTTCTTAAAGTTACCACTAAAAGGTTATTATATGTGGTGGGCAATTAATTGTAATTTACCTCTTTAGCTTGGAAAAGAAAACACTTTAATATTGGGTACTTTAAGATCAGAAGTTAAAACAAAAAAATCAAGGTTCAAGCAGTCATACCAGTAGCCTTCCCCCAAAATATTACTAAGAAATAATGGGAGTCCAAAAGTTGTTCTCAATATTTTTTAAAAACTCAAAAATCACCATACATATATACTCAGTAAGACTGCACAGGATAACTGAAATGTCATATCCACTTATTTGATTTTATTGGGATTAGATTAATCAAACAAGATTACTTATGCTGATCAGTTACTTTTTGGCTAAGAGCAGGTATTACATCAAACTAATAAAAACAGAAGGGCTAGTGAGAAAATATAAAAGGATCACTGACTGTAAGGAATTTAGGAACCTCATAATCAACAGTTGCAAGGAAAGGAATGGATGTCTAGTTTTGCCAAATAACCTGACAATCTTCTTGCTAGATATCAGTATAAATTAGGAAATAAATTATGAAAATAAGCACTTACAGCTGGCCTATTAAAAAGACTTAATTACTAGCAATTCCTAGGTAAGTCTTAAGGATATAACACATGTTCCATAGAAATATAAATTAAGAACTTCCAGGTAGCCTAAAAAATTATTTTCCTTAATTCCCAGCAAATGCTCTTGCTCTCTGATTTACAGAAAAATTAGATATCATCAAATAAGAACTTCCTTAGCTTCCCTGCACTATATCTGCAAACTGACTTGTATCTACCTGGAGGGGATGAAGGTGCCCCTCCATTGTCTAAAGTTGATCCTCTGTCTGTGCTCTGAACCCAATCCCCCAAGCATCTTAGAATTACTTTTCTGGTTCCTGTACCTTCAGTCTTCATTCTCTAGCTCACTGGCTAGATTCATGGTCTGTATATTTCATTGTGTGCCCACTGCTCAAAGTCAAATCATCTTCCATCACTGTATATTAGGCCCCCTTCACCTTCACCCTGCACCCCCTTTCCCTCTGACAACCACTTGTTTGTGTCCATAAGTTTCAGTTGTATATCCCACATATGAGTGAAATCATATGGTTCTTAACTTTTTCTGACTGACTTATTTCACTTAGCATAATATTTTCAAGGTCCATCCATGTCACAAAAGGCAGTATTTCCTCTTTTCTTATGGCTGAGTAGTATTCCATTGCATATAGGCACCACATCTTCTTTATCCAGTCCTCTTTCACAGGACACTTTGGTTGTTTCCATGTCTCTGCCACTGAATAATGCTGCAATGAACATACATACATCTTTACTAATATGTGTTTTCGAGTTTTTCAGGTAGATGCCCAGAAGAGGGATTGCTGGGTCATATAGTAACTCTCTTCTTAATGTTTTCAGGAAACTTCATACTGTTTTCCATAGTGGCTGTACAACTTTACATTCCTGCCAGCAGTGAATGCGGGTTTCTTTTTCTTCACAACCTCTCCAAAACTCATTATTATTTGTCTTGTTGATTATAGCCATTCTAACACATATGAGGCTGTGCATCATTGTAGTTTGATTTGCATTTCACAAACAGCTAGTGACCCTGAGCATCTTCACATATATCTGTGGACATTTGTATGTATTCTTCAGAGAAGTGCCTGTTTAGATTTTCTGCCCATTTTATTTTTTATTTTTTTATTTTTTTATTGATTGTTCAAAATAGTACAGATGTCCTTATTTCTCCCCATCAACACCTTCCACCCTGAATCCACCCGCCTCCCCAGTCCCTCACCACACCACTGTCTGTGTCCTTGGGTTATGCATATATGCATGTAAATTCTTTGGCTAATCTCTCCCACACCCAACCGCCCAACTCAGGTTCTTCCCTCTGAGATTCATCAGTCTGATCCATGCTTCCATGTCACTGAATCTATTCTGTTCATCAGTTTATTAAGTTCTTTAGATTCCACATATAAGTGAGATCATGTGATGTTTTCCTTTCTCTGCCTGGCTTATTTCACTTAGCATAATACTCTCCTGGTCCATCCATGCTGTCCCAAAGGGTAAGAGATCCATCTTCTTTACAGCTGCATAGTATTCCATGGTATAAATGTCCCATGGCTTTTTTATCTACTCATCTACTGATGGGCACTTAGGCTGTTTCCAGATCTTAGCTATTGTAAATTGCCCTGCTATGAACATAGTGGTGCATATATTCTTTCTGATTAGTGTTTCAGGATTCTTAGGATATAGTCTTAGAAGTGGGGTCACTGGGTCAAAAGGCAGCTCCATTTTTAATTTTTTGAGGAACTGCCTCAAAAGATTGTTCTGTTTTCTACAGTGGCTACACCAGTCTGCATTCCCACGAGTACTGTACCAGGGACCCCCTTTCTCCACATCCTCGTCAACACGTGTCATTTGTTGATTTGTTGATGGTAGCCATTCTGACAGGTGTGAAGTGATACCTCATTGTGGTTTTAATTTGCATCTCTCTGATGATTAGTGACTTCGAGCATTTTCTCATATGTCTCATGACCATCTCTATGTCCTCTTTGGAGAAGTGTCTATTCAAGTCCTTTGCCCATTTTTTAACTGGATTGTTTGTCTTCACCTTGTTGAGTTGTATGAGTTCTTTATACACTTTGGAAATTAGCCCCTTATCAGAGAAATCCTTGACCAATATGCCCACCCATACCGTGGGGTTCCTTTGTATTTTGAGGCTGATTTCTTTTGCTATGAAGAGCTTCTTAATTTGATGTAGTCCCATTTGTTTATTTTTTCTTTTGTTTCTCTTGCCCTAGGAGATGTATCAGTGAAAATTCCATTATGTGAGATGTCTGTGACTTTATTGCCTATGTTTTCTTCCAGGATTTTGATGGTTTTGAGACTTATATTTAAGTCTTTTATCCATTTTGAATTTATACTTGTGTATAAAGTAAGTTGGTGATCTAGTTTCATTTTTTTGCATGTGCCTGACCAGTTTTCCCAGCACCATTTATTGAATTGACTATCTTTACTCTATTGTATGCTCTTGCATCTATAAACAAATATTAACTGACCATAATAGTGTAGGTTTGTTTCTGGGGTCTCTGTTCTGTTCCATTGATCTATATGTCTGGGGCTGTACCAATACCAGGCTCTTTTGATTACAGTGGCTTTGTAGTACAATTTGATATCTAGTAAAGTGATCTCTCCCACTCTGTTCTTCTTTCTCAAGATAGCTACAGCTATTTGGGGTCTTTTTTGGTTCCATATAAATTTTTGGAATATTTGTTCTAGCTCTGTCAAATATGCTGTGGGTATTTTAATAGAAATTTCATTGAATCTATAAATTGCTTTGGGTAGTATGGACATTTTAATGGTATTAATTCTTCCAACCCATGAACATGGTATCTTCTTCCACTTGTTTATATTATCTTCTATTTCATTTTTCAGTGTCCTGTGGTGTTCTGAGTACAGGTATTTTACATCCTTGGTTACGATTATTCCTAGGTATCTTGTTTTTTCACTTGCAATGATAAATGGTAATTTTTTTTTTAGTTTATCTCTCTGACAGTTCATTGTTAGTGCATAAGAATGCCATTGATTTCTGGATGTTAAATTTGTATCCAGCTACCTTACCAAATTCATTTATCAAATCTAGTAGTACTTTGGTGGAGTCCTTAGGGTTTTCTATGCACAATATCATGTAATCTGTGCATAATGACAGTTTTACTTCTTCTTTTCCAATAAGGATGTCTTTTATGTTTTTTTCCTGTCTGATGGCTGTGATGAAAACTCCCAGTACTATCTTGAATAAGGCGGAGAAAGTGGACATCTCTGTCTTCTTCCTGTTTTTAAGGGCAATGGTTTTAGTTTTTGACCATTGAGTATGATGTTCGCTGTAAGTTTGCCATATATGGCCTTTATTATGTTGCAGCATGATCCCTTTATTCCGACTTTACAAAGAGTTTTTATCAGAAATGGGTGCTGGATTTTGTCAGATGCTTTTCTGTATCTATTAATATGATCATATGATTTTTGTCCTTTATTTTCTTTATGTGATGTGTCACATTAATTGATTTGTGGATGTTATACCAGCCTTGCATCCCTGGAATAAATTTCACTTGGTCATGGTGTAGGATCTTTTTAATGTATTGCTGGATTTGGTTCGCTATTATTTTGTTGAGGATTTTAGCCTCTGTATTCATCAGAGATATTGGCCTGTAATTTTCTTTCTTTGTAGTGTCTTTATCTGGTTTTGGGATTATGTTGATGCTGGTCTCATAAAAAGAGCTTTGGAGTTTTCCTTCCTCTTGAGTTTTCAGGAATAGAGTCAGGAGAATAGGTGTTAATTCTTCTCTGAATGTTTGGTAAAACTTGCCTGTAAATCCATCTGGTCCAGGACTTTTGTTTGCTGGGAGTTTTTTGATTACTGCTTCAATTTCATTAGTTGTTATCAGTCTATTCAGGTTTTCTGCCTCTTCCTTATTCAGTGTTGGAAGATTGTATGCTTTTAGGGGTTTGTCCACTTCACCCATGTTGTCCATTTTGTTGGCATATAGTTGCTCATATGGTTTTCTTACAATCCTTTGTATTTCTGTTGGTTCGGTTATTATACCACCTCTTTCATTTCTGATTTTATTTACTTGGGTCCTCTTTGTTTCTTGGTGAGTCTGGCTAAAGTTGAATCAATCTTACTTATCTTTTCAAAGAACCAGCTCTGGGTTTCATTGATTTTTTGTATTGTTTTTGTAGTCTCTGTGTCATTAATTTCAGCTCTGATCTTTATTATTTCCTTCCTTCTACTTCCTTGGGGCTCTTCTTGCTGCTCTCTTTCTAGTTCTTTTAGTTGTTGTATTAGATAGTTTATTAGAGCTTTTTCTCATTTCTTGAGATAGGCTTATAATGCTATCAACTTTCCTCTCAGGAACTGCTTTCATTGTGTCCCATAGATTTTGGATTGCTGTCTGTTCATTTTTGTTTTTTTCCATGAAGTGTTTGATTTCTTCCTTGATCTCATTAGTAACCCATTCATTGTTTAATAACATGCTATTTAGCCTCCATGTGTTTGAATATTTTTGAGTTTTTTAATACTGGTTGATTTCTAGTTTCATGGCACTGTGATCTGAGAAGATGCTTGATATGATTTCAATCTTCTCAAATTTGTAAAGACTTGCCTTGTGCCCTAACATGTGGTCTATTTTTGAATATGTGCCATGTGCACTTGATAGGAATGTATATTCTGCTGCTTTGGGATAAAATACTATGGAAAAGTCAATTAAATCCATTAGATCTAGTGTGTCACTTAAGGTCTGTGTTTCCCTGTTGATTTTTTGTCTTGATGATCTGTCCAATGCTGACGGTGGGGTGTTAAAGTCCTCCACTATGATTTTGTTGCTGTTGATCTTCCCCTTAAAGTCCACCAAAAAATCTTTTACATATTTAGTTGCTTCTACATTGGGTGCATATATGTGAAAGGATGGAATAAAATATTCCGTGGAAATGGAAAGTTAAAAAAAGCTGGGTAGCAATACTTATTTCTGACAAAACAGACTTCAAAATAAAGACCATAACAAGAGACAAAGATGGTCACTACATAATACTAAAGGGATCAATCTAACAGAAGGAAATAACCCTTATAAACATTTATGCATCCAATATAGGAGCACTTAAAAATATAAAAAATTCTTTGGTGGACTTTAATGGGGAGATTGACAGCAACAAAATCATAGTGAGAGACTTTAACACCCCACTGTCAGCATTGGACAGATCATCAAGACAAAAAATCAACAGGGAAACACAGACCTTAAGTGACACACTAGATCTAATGGATTTAATTGACTTTTCCATAGTATTTTATCCCAAAGCAGCAGAATATACATTCCTATCAAGTGCACATGGCACATATTCAAAAATAGACCACATGTTAGGGCACAAGGCAAGTCTTTACAAATTTGAGAAGATTGAAATCATATCAAGCATCTTCTCAGATCACAGTGCCATGAAACTAGAAATCAACCAGTATTAAAAAACTCAAAAATATTCAAACACATGGAGGCTAAATAGCATGTTATTAAACAATGAATGGGTTACTAATGAGATCAAGGAAGAAATCAAACACTTCATGGAAAAAAACAAAAATGAACAGACAGCAATCCAAAATCTATGGGACACAATGAAAGCAGTTCCTGAGAGGAAAGTTGATAGCATTATAAGCCTATCTCAAGAAATGAGAAAAAGCTCTAATAAACTATCTAATACAACAACTAAAAGAACTAGAAAGAGAGCAGCAAGAAGAGCCCCAAGGAAGTAGAAGGAAGGAAATAATAAAGATCAGAGCTGAAATTAATGACACAGAGACTACAAAAACAATACAAAAAATCAATGAAACCCAGAGCTGGTTCTTTGAAAAGATAAGTAAGATTGATTCAACTTTAGCCAGACTCACCAAGAAACAAAGAGGACCCAAGTAAATAAAATCAGAAATGAAAGAGGTGGTATAATAACCGAACCAACAGAAATACAAAGGATTGTAAGAAAACCATATGAGCAACTATATGCCAACAAAATGGACAACATGGGTGAAGTGGACAAACCCCTAAAAGCATACAATCTTCCAACACTGAATAAGGAAGAGGCAGAAAACCTGAATAGACTGATAACAACTAATGAAATTGAAGCAGTAATCAAAAAACTCCCAGCGCCTGGCCAGGCATGGCTCAGTGGTTGAGCGTCGACCTAGGATCCAAGAGATCAGGGTTCGATCCCTGGTCAGGGCACATGCCCAGGTTGTAGGCTCAATCAATGACTCTCTCATCATTAATGTTTCTATCTGTCTCCCTCTTCTTTCCTCTCTCTGAAATCAATAAAGATATATTTAGGAACTTAAAAAAAAAAACTCCCAGCAAACAAAAGTCCTGGACCAGATGGATTTACAGGTGTTTTACCAAACATTCAAAGAAGAATTAACAATTGTTGTCCTCAAACTATTCCAGAGAATTCAAGAGGGGGTAAAACTCCCACACTCTTTTTATGAGGCCAGCATCTTCTTAATCCCAAAACCAGATAAAGACACTACAAAGAAAGAAAATTACAGGCCAATATCTCTGATGAACACAGAGGCTAAAATCCTCAACAAAATAATAGCGAACCAAACCCAGCAGTACCTTAAAAAGATCCTACACCATGACCAAGTGAAATTTATTCCAGGGATGCAAGGCTGGTATAAAATCCACAAATCAATTAATGTGACACATCACATAAACAAAATAAAGGATAAAAATCATACGATCATATCAATAGATGCCAAAAAAGCATGCGACAAAATCCAGCACCCATTTCTGATAAAAACTCTTTGTAAAGTTGGAATAAAGGGATCATGCTGCAACATAATAAAGGCCATATATGGCAAACTTACAGCGAACATCATACTCAATGGTCAAAAACTAAAACCATTGCCCTTAAAAACAGGAACAAGAGCCCGGCCGGGAGTGGCTCAGCGGTTGAGAGTCGACCTAGGATCCAGGCGATCAGGGTTCGATTCGCAGTCAGGGCACATGCCCTAGTCGCAGGCTAGCCAATCAATGACTCTCTCATCATTGATGTTTTTTTCTCTCTCTCCCTCTCCTTTCCTCTCTCTGAAGTCAATAAAGATATATTTAAAAAACAAAAAAAACAAAAAACAGAAACAAGACAGGGATGTCCACTTTCACCACTCTTATTCAACATAGTATTGGAAGTCCTTTCCACAGCCATCAGACAGGAAAAAAACATAAAAAGCATCCAAATTGGGAAGGAGGAAGTAAAACTGTCATTATGCACAAATGAGATGATATTGTACTTAGAAAACCCTAAAGACTCCACCAAAGTACTACTAGATTTGATAAATGAATTCAGCAAGGTAGCTAGAAGTAAAATAAAAGCTGGAAATTGATGGCATTCTTATACACCAATAATGAACTCTCAGAGAGAAACTAAAAAAACAATTCCATTTACCATTGCAACTAAAAATTAAGATATCTAGAAATAAAGTTAATCAAGGATGTAAAAGACCTGTACTCCAAAAACTATGGGGCACTGAAAAAAGATATAGAGGATGATACAAACAAGTGGAAGAAGATACCATGTTCATGTGTTGGAAGAATTAATATCATTAAAATGTCCATTCTGCCCAAAGCAATTTATAGATTCAATGAAATTCCTATTAAAATACCCACAGCATACTTCACAGAGCTATAACAAATATTCCAAAAATTTATATGGAACCAAAAAAGACCCTAAATTGCTTCAGCCATTTTGAGAAAGAAGGACAGAGTGGGAGGGATCACTTTACTAGATATCAAACTGTACTACAAAGCCATTGTAATCAAAACAGCCTGGTATTGATACAACAACAGACATATAGATCAATGGAACAGAACAGAGACCCCAGAAATAAACCCAAGCCATTATGGTCAGTTAATATTTGACAAAGGAGGCAAGAGCATACAATGGAGAAAAGACAGCTTCTTCAATAAGTGGTGCTGGGAAAATTGGACAGGTACATGCAAAAATATGAATCTAGATCACCAACTTTCACCATACACAAAAATAAACTCAAAATGGAGAAAATACTTAAATGTATGTAGCAAAACTATAAAAATCCTGGAAGAAAACATAGGCAGTAAGGTCACAGACATCCCACGTAGTGGAATTTTCACTGATACATCTCCTAAGGAAAGAGGAGAAAAAATAAACAAATGGGACTACATCAAACTAAAAAGCTCCTGCACAGCAAAAGAAATCAACCTCAAAATACAAAAAAAACCCCATGATATGGGAGGACAAATTTACCAAGGATGTATCTGATAAGTGCCTAATTTCCAAAGTGTACAAAGAACTCATACAACTCAACAAAAGGAAGACAAACAATCCAATTTAAAAATGGGCAAAGGACGTGAATAGACACTTCTCCAAAGGGGACATACAGATGGCCAAGAGACATATGAAAAAATGCTGAATGTCGCTAATCATCAGAGATTCAAATTAAAACCACAATGAGGTATCACTTCACACCTGTCAGAATGGTTACTATCAACAAATCAACAAACGACATGTGCTGGTGAGGATGTGGGGAAAGGGGAACCCTAGTACACTGCTGGTGGGAATGCAGACTGGTGCAGCCACCATGGAAAACAGTATGGAAGTTCCTCAAAAAATTAAAAATGGAGCTGCCTTTTGACCCAGTGATCCCACTTCTAGGAATATATCCTAAGAATCCTGAAACACTAATCAGAAATAATTTATGCACCTTTATGTTCATAGCAGGGCAATTTACAATAGTCAAGATCTGGAAACAGCCCAAGTGCCCATCAGTAGATGAGTGGATAAAAAAGCTGTGGGACATTCACATCATGGAATACTATGCAGTTGTAAAGAAGAAGGATCCTGTACCATTCGGGAGAGTATGGAAGAACCTGGAGAATATTATGATAAGTCAATAAGCCAGGCAGAGAAAGACAAACATCACATGATCTTACTTATATGTGGAATCTAAAGAATTTAATAAACTGATGAACAGAAATAATTCAATGTCATGGAAGCATGGATTGAACTGATGAATCTCAGAGGGACGAAGAGAGCGTGTGGGTGGAGGGGGAGAGACTAACCAAAGAACTTATATGCATATATGCACAGCCTGGGGTTATGGACAGTAGTATGGAGAGGGACTGGGGAGGGTGGTGGGACATTGGGAATGGGTCATTTGGGGTGAAAAAGGGACATCTGTAATATTTTTAACCAAAAAAAAAAAAGTTTCCTAAGAAAAAGAAAGAAAAATATAAATAAATCAATCAACAAACAACAAAAGTTGGCAAGGATGTGAAGAAAAGGAAACTCTCATGCACTGTTGGTGGGAATGCAGATTGGTGGGGTCACTTTGAAAAACAGTATGGAGTTTCCTCAAAAAATTAAAAATGTAACTGCCTTATCATGCAGCTATTCCACTTCCGGTAATATTGCCAAAGAAACCCAAAACACTGATTCAGAAGAATACTGTATATGCACCTCTATGTTCATTGAAGCATTGTTTACAATAGCCAAGATTTTGAAGCATCCCGGTACCCATCAGTAGTTGAGTGGATAAAAAAACTGTGCACATTTACACAATGGGATACTACTTTGCCATAAAAAAGAAGGAAATTTACCTTTTGTAACAGCATGGATAGACCTGGAGAATATTATGCTAAGTTAAATAAGCCAGTCAGAGAAAGACAAATACCAAATGATTTCACTTATATGTGGAATCTAATGAAAAAAATAAACAAGCAAACAAAGTAGAAACAGACTCCTAGATACAGAGAACAGACTGTTAGCTGTCAGAGGGGAAGGCGTTTGGGGGCTGGGTGAAATTGCTGAAGGGATTAAGAAAAAAAAAACAAACACGACACACACAAAACCAAACTTATTGACACATACAACAGTATGGCAATTACCAGAGGGAAAGTGGGGTGGGGGAACAGGTAGAAGAAGATAAAGTGGGGATAAATGGTGACAGAAGGAGACTTGACCTTGGGTTGCAAATATAACAATATACAGATGATGTCTTATAGAATTGTACACTTGAAACCTATATCACTTTATTAACCAATGTCACCCAAATAAAGTCAATAAAAAATTTAAATAAATAAATAATAAATTAATAAATAAATAGAGAAAGAAAGATTTAGTAAGGACACAGATGATTTTAAATATAAGTCCCAACTGATCTAATAGCTCTCTATAAAATCTTGAACTAATAAATGGAGAACATATATCCTTTTCAAATACCCATGGAAAAGTTGTGGAAACTGGCCATACTTTAGACCATAAAGATGCAAAGAACTTTATGGTTCCTATAAACCATGTTCTTGACCACAATGCAATTAGATTTAATATCAACAATAGAAGATTCTAAAAAGTAAATAACAGTGTAAATCACGCATTTCATAAAAATAATTTTCAAAGAAAGTCAGCAGTGTTTAGGAAAAAATTACAACTTTAAAGCCATGTATTTTAAAAAGAAAGATTAAATATAAACAATGTAAACTAAAGCTGAAAACAACAGAGTAAACACAAAGGAGAAGAAAGGAAATAATAAAAATTGGACTAGAAAATAATGAACAAAATATTTAGATATAACCAATCCAAAAGCTGATTCTTTGAAAAAAAAAGAAAATGGTAGTAAATTTCTAAAAACGTATCAATAAAAAAAGAAAGCTCTATTATTTTATTTTATTTTATTTTTCCCATCACCATTTATTCCCTCTATTCCCTCTTCCACCCCCACAATCACCACACCATTGTTCATGTCCATGAGCTCTCCCTCTTTTTTTTTTCATTTTTTGCTCATTCCCTCCTCCCCACCCCCAGCTGCCTGCCTGCTCAATATCTTTGAGTCTGTCTCTATTTTGCTTGATAGTTCAGTTTGTTCATTAAATTCCACATATGAGTGAAATCATATGGTACTTGTCTTTATCTGACTGGTTTTTTTCACTTAGCACTATTATTAAGTAAAAATTTTTATTAGGCTAGTTTGTGCTACAGTAAAAATTAATACAAAAATTTCAATTATTTAACCAAATAAAAGCTGGTTTAAGCTCACAAAGGTCCTTAGTATATTCAGGTGCTCTCCAAGGCCCTCTTGGAGGTCTCAGTATCCCAGGATGCTTTGATCTTCTGATATTTTTCTCTGTGTTCACCCCACATACATATCACTTACTCTCATGTTACACTAGACAAACCAACTCAGATTGCCAGGCCTGACATCAAGGAATTGGGAAACTATAACCCCTCCTGAGTGCTTCCTGAGAAGAAAATAAAAAATATAAACAAGCATTAGTAATGTCCACCCAAATTATGAATAATTTTGTGATAATAAATTGAAACATTTATATGAATTTTAAAAATTTGAAGAAAGCAGAACTTATCAAAACTGACTCAAAAAGAAATATAAGACCTAAACTATTAGAAAAAAATTGGATCAGTAGTCAAGAATCTCCTCCTCCACCCCCAAATACCATAACCAGAGGTGTTATTGCAAGTGTTAATAAATCTTCAAGAAACAGATAATGTCCCACTTACATAATTAAGACTATTTTTAAAAGGTTAAAATCTACCCAACTCCTCTTATGAGGTTATTATAATTTTGGTAAGAAACCAGATAAAGATTGTATCAGAAAGAAAAACATTCAGTTTTCAGAAAGGAAATTGAAGGAAGTGAGAATAGATTACTTGGTTTAAAAGAGTAGTGAAAGGAAGACAAAGAAGTGTGGTGGCTTGAGGAGGTATTTGGACTGAAAGAGTTATTATTTTCAATGATAGGACACATATGAGTATATTTATGGCCAAAGAGTAAAGTGACAGAAAGGAAGAAAAGGAAAATGCAGTAAATAATTCATGAATAGATCAGTATCCTGGAGTGAGAAGCAATGTATGAGATAAAGTAGAAGTTATGAACTTAGCTATGTTAAGGAGAAAAACCATGCTCTACTCAGAAATAAAAATAAGGCAAGAAAAGACAAGTGAAGGTGCCAAAAATTTTGAGTTGGAGATGCAGAAATGCTAAGATCCTGGCGTATGTTTTCAATTCTTCAAAATGAGGGGAGGTCATCTATTGAGAATAAGGAATGTGGAGGAGGGGTTGTAGACTTAGGAAAGGATAGAAAAAAAATGTGGCATATTTGTTGGGGAAAATTCTAGGCAGACTGAAGCTTCTGGGTGGCCATTGACATCACTACTAGAGCTGAGATCCAAATGTGGGAAAAGAGTGGAAACAAAGTTATCTCAGGTGGACTCTCACTTTAGATATTTAGGGATGGAAAGCATATGCTCTATGAAAGTTTATTTCCCAAGAAAAGTTTAGAGTCCAAAAAGACATTTCTCCAAGGAAATATTTACTCATCTAAGAAACATATTAATATGTGAAAAGACTTCTAATAATTTAGGCCAACACCCACCAACAGTAATGACAAAAGAGAATGCTGATTTCTGACTGCTTGCAAAGTAATTAGCCCAGCAATGTTCCTTTTGAAGATCCAAAGGGTGACAGTAAGGACAAGACTAAAGGCACCAATAAAAATATGGTTTTTGTTAAATAAGTTACCGGGGAGAAAAACCCTCAAAAATATTCAAGTGGTAAACATTTGAAAGAGAAACAGTGGAGGGAGTCCAAATTCTCGGTAATTCCACTGGAAGAAGTTTTGTAAGGCCAGTATGAGGCTATTTTAATCCACTTATGTTCTAAAATAAGTTACCAGGATATCACAAAAGGTTGTCATTTTTTCATTAAATTAGAAAAATAACTCTTTAGAATTATATTCAAGTGTTAAATTACTGAAGCTAAATCACACTCAGTGAAATCAGGGATAGGCAACTATTGCCAGTGGGCCAATTTCAGCTCTAAGAATAGCTTTACATTTTTTAATGGTTTCCTTTAAAATGGTTACATGATCATAGTATCTCCCACCTTCATAACATCTTTGATGTTGCTGTTTTGCCAGCAAAGCCTAAATATTTACTAGTTGGCCACTTACACAAAAAGTCTGCCAACCTCTGAACTAAATGACCATAAGACTAGAAAAATAAGAAAAGGAAGGAAGCCTCGAGAGAGGAGGATATATTCCTAGATGTAATTGCAATATGGGTGTGATGCTCTTTACCCACTAATACTAGTCCATTTGCATCAGTTTTCCTGTAGGAGTGAGGGGTTTGCCCTGCATTTTATCACTTATCCCCATAGCAACTTAAAGAAAGCCAACAACAAAAGTTAGTCCTATAAATCTGCAAATGGCCATAAGGTGCATAACTGTGTTGGTGAGTGATTGTGAATTACTAAAGATGGCAAGTTGTGGAATTAAATTAACCATATGTTGAAGGAACTAAAGGTGACTATGATGACTAACCCAGATGGTGAGCAAAGGTGGTGGGTCCTCTTGCGATGACAAGGCATTTTTTGTATTAGCTGTACAAAGACACGTGGTTAGCCAATCCAAAGTCTGAAAAAACAAAGACGCATGGTGCCATCTGGAGGGAATCCCAAAAGTTAACAAGAAAGGGGAGGAGCATAGAGAAGAAAGAGGGAGCAGGATTTTCACCCAGCAAGACTCCTTGAGCAAATGAAACTTGAAGATGCCAGAGCCATACTTCCTTCTTTCACATCTGCAAGGAGTTTGGCCACACATACATTTCTGCAAGCCACGGTTGCCACTAAATGAATGCATCAGCATCTGAATGAGTGTGGGAGTTTAGTTCCACCTGGCAAGTTGTGGTTTCTATTGACTATATTTTGTGGGATTTAAATTTTTTTTCATTTAAATTTTTACTTAAACAACAAAAGCATGTTCCTAATAGGTGATTTTTCTCTCATTTTCATTCACTTATGCTCTTGATCTCATGAGTTATTATTTTTCCCATGACAGATAGGCAAGCTAAAGCTTGGAGCAGGTAAATCACTTGACCAAGGCCATCCACCTAGTAAATGAAAGTCAGGATCTAAACTCAGGCAGACTTCACTCCAGCCAAAAGCACTTTACTATTAAATTTTATCAAGAGCTACCCTTTATTAGAGTGAACTCCTAGGAACTAGGCTTAATAACCTGAGTTAACCAGTCAGTACAGACTCTGAAATGCCCAGAAGCCTTCTGGATGATCCTTATAGAAACTAAACAAATTAAGGCATTTAAAAATTCTTTTGACACTTAATTTTGGACAGTGAGAATTTTTCTTCCAGTTTATTTGAAAATATTTTAATCTATTTTTTATTTTTATTTTTTTAAATTTTTTTTTAATTTTTGTTTAAAATATTACAAATATCCCTTTATCTCTCCAATGACTCATTCCATCCGGTCCCACTCCCCTCTTCAGCCCCTGTTCCCACCATTGTCTGTGTCCTTGGGCTGTGCATATATGCATATAAATTCTTTGGTTACTCTCTCCCCCTTCACCCCCCTGCCCTCCTCCATCCCTCTGACATTCATCAGTCTCATTTATGCTTCCATGTCATTGAATCTATTCTGTTCATCAGTTTATTAAGTTCTTTAGATTCCACATATAAGTGAGATCATGTGGTGTTTGTCTTTCTCTGCCTGGCTTATTTCACTTAGTATAATTTTCTCCAGGTCCATCCATATGGTCCCAAAGGGTACAAGAACCTTCTTCTTTACAGCTGCATAGTATCCCATGGTGTAAATGTCCCATAGCTTTCTTATCCACTCATCTGCTGATAGGCACTTGGGCTGTTTCCAGATCTTAGCTGTTGTAAATTGCACTGCTATGAACATAGGGGTGCATATATTCTTTCTGATTAGTGTTTCAGAATATATTCCTAGAAGGGGGATCACTGGGTCAAAAGGCAGCTCCATTTTTAATTTTTTGAGGAACCTCCATACTGTTTTCCATAGTGGTTGCACCAGTCTGCATTCCCACCAGCAGTGTACCAGGGTTCCCCTCTCTCCACACCCTCGCCAGTAGGAGTCGTTTGTTGATTTGTTGATGGTAGCCATTCTGACAGGTGTGAAGTGAAACCTCATTGTGGTTTTAATTTGCATCTCTCTTATTTAAAATTTTAAATAGCTTTATCACAATTCAATTGACATAAAATAAACGGCATATACTTAAAGTGTAAAATTTGATGAATTTCAACATTGGTTCACACCTGTGAAACCAGTTCCAGCCAAAATAATAAACATATCCATCAATCTCAAAATGTTTCCTCATGCCCCTTTGTAACCTTTTCCTCATTTCCTTTTCTAACCTTCTCTTCAGCCCTTATCCTATCTCCAAATCTGTTTTCTGTCACTATAGATTAGTTTGCATTTACTAGAATTTTATAAAAATAGGCTTATACTCTATGTGCTCTTTTTTGTCTACTTTTTCCACTCAGCATGGTTATTTTGAGATTCATCTCTATCCTAGCATGTATGAATAATTTATTCCATTTTATTACTGAGTTGTAGTTCATTATGTGGAGATACCATAGTTTATTTATTCATTAACCTGTGACACACATTTGGGTTGGTTTCTGGTTTAGTTTGTATATACATACACTTTTACTTCTCTTGGGTAAATACCTAAATATGGAAAGGATGTATGGTATGTGTATAACTTGTTACAAAACTGTCAAATAGTTTTTCAAAGTGATTGTTTTTTGTTTTGTTTTTTCATTCCCACCAACAGCGTTTGAGAGTTCTAGTTCCTCCACAATCTTTCCAACACTTGGTATGGTTAGTCTTTCTAATTTTAGCCATTCTAATATGTATCTCATTGTGACTTTGATTTGCAGTCCCCTAAAGACTAATGATGGTGACCCTTTTTTCATGTGCTTATTTGCCATCAATATACCTTTCTGGTGAAGCATCTGTTAAACATTTTGCCCGTTTTTTTTTTAATATTTTAAGAATTTTTTAAATTAAATTAAATGTATTTACTTAATTTTTAAATTTATCTTGTTGAAGTATTACAGATGTCCCCTTTTCTCCCTCATTGACCCCTTCTACCTCGCACCCACCCCCAGCCCCAGACCCCCACAACAATATTGTTTGTGTCCATGGCTTACGTATATATACATTGCCCATTTTTTATCAGGTTGTTTGTTACTGAATTTTGAGGTTTTACATTCTATTGTGGATTAAGCCCTTTATCAGAAAGTGGTTTGCTGTGAGTTTCTCCCAGCCTGTGGCTTGGATTTACATTCTCTTAGCAGACCTGTTAAAGGTCAGATTTGAATTTTGATGATGTCCAATTTATCATTTGTTCTGTATAGATCATGTGTTTGTGTTTGGGCAGTTATTAAACTTATGGAGAATAGCACACAAGGTATTTATAGATCCCATGCTTCTTTACTTTACCTGAGGAAGTCATTCCTTATGCCTTAGAGATAATAAAAACTCTCTGAAAGCTCTTTCAATTGCATGGCCCATTTCCAGAGAATGTTCCTTATATTTGGAGATGAATGAGTTCCCAGGATTTCATTCATTTTAGGTAAAAGCTGGGGTCCCTGTTATGATCATAATTTAAAATTTGCATAATTTACTGTATGTTGGTATTGCTGGGAAGTTGTCATGTTTTTAGAAGGCCCTTTATCCTAAAGAGTTCAAATTATTTAACATTGAAAGGGAATTTAGTAATCATTTTTCCAGTTGCGTAGATAACACAGACTTCCTTTCCAAAGCATCTTTCCATTCTCATTCAAACTTTTGTTGAAAAGTTACCCCATCCTATGTAAAATAGCAAACCCCTCTCAGCCCCATCATGATCAATTCCCTTTCTCAGTTTTGAATTTTTTTATAGCACTTACTCTACCTGAGTTTTTTTCTTTTAGGGAACCAAATTCACCTTTTCTAAAAAGAAAAACTCAAACAAAATGAAGAGAATTTCTGTTTTATCTACTGGTTTGAGGAGTCTCTCTTTGGGAAACTTTCTTTGATAAATATCAGGGATGTTCTGAGTACTTTAATACAACTCTAGTGGGTAGGTATTATTATTATATTCATTTTATAGAGGACTTCCAAAACTGAGGCACTGAAAGTTCAGAAATTTTCCCAAAATGATAGTAAGCTAGTAAATAACAAAATAAGGATTGAGCCCAAAAAGTCTACTGAGTTGTCCATGTTCTTTCTTTTAAGTTTTATTGCATTTTAATTTAATTTTATGTTTAAATAGATATTACAATTACATAAAGAAGCAAAACAATATAAATGTTATACTGAGAATCTTGTCCCACCCTCTTCTCTCCTCCCTATTAAAAATGCTCAGTTAGCCCAGCCATCATGGCTTCTAGGTTTTTGTGTTTAAGAATAAAGTTGTTATCAGCACCATGCTCTAACCAACTGAGCTAACCAGCCAGGCGTGGCTCAGTGGTTGAGTGTCAACCTATGATCCAGGAGATCTAGATTCTATTCCCAGTCAGGGAACAAGCCTGGGGTTTCAGGCTGGATCCCCAGCAGGGGGCATGCAGGAGGCAGCTGACCAATGACTTATCATTGGTATCTCTCTCCCTCTCCCTTTCTCTCTGAAATCAATAAACACACATTTTTTAAAAAATAAATAAAAATAAAAAATTTTATTAGATTTTTAAATTTACCTTTCCCAGGTTTCTTTATGCAAATATGAATCTTTGTTTCTTTTCTACTTCTGCCACAAAAATAATAGAACAGATAAACTATTCTATTTACTTTGAAAAAGTCAAGATTTTAAATATATATTGTTCAGTCTTTATTTTGAAGAATTTCAAACCAATGGAAAATCAAAATGATATTACAATGAACACTAACATATACTTCACAAAATTTTAACATTTTCCAAATTTTAACATTTTGCCACCTCCACATTTTTCTGTTGTTTGCTAAAGCCTTTAAAAGTAAGTTGCAATTATCATGACCCATCATCCCTAAATATTCGTGTATGGCTACTAAGAAACCAAAATATTATTTTTACACCTTGCAAACTTAACATTGATTCAATAACATCTAATATACAATCCATATTCAAGTTTCCCTAGTTGTGCCATAATGCCCTCTACAACTGTTTACTTTTTCTGATTCAAGAAATTATAAATTGCATTTAATTTTCATGTCTCATTACTGTCCCTTTGGCTAGAAAAGTTTCCCACAACTTTTTAAAAAATCTGTTGTAATGCTAACATTTTTGAAGCATTTATACCAGTTGTTTTGTAGATCATTTCACATTCTGGATTTTACTAATTGTGTTCTCTTTGTACATTTAGGACAAACTCTTCAGTAAGTCTGAGATTTTACTACCTATGTTTTCCTCTAGGATTTTATAGTTTCATGCCTTACATTTAAGTCTTTTATTCATTTTGAATTTACTTTTATATATGGTGTAAGTTGGTCATCTAGTTTCATTTTTTGCATGTATCTATCTAATTTTTCCAACACCATTTATTGAAAAGACTGTCTTTATGCCAGTGTATATTCTTGCCTCCTTTATCAAATATTAATTGACCATAATGGCATGGGTCAATTTCTGGGTTCTCTGTTCTGTTCCACTGATCGATATGTCTGTTCTTGTGCCAATGCCACCCTGTTTTGATTACAGTGGCTTTGCAGTATATCTTGATATCTGGTATTGTGACCCCCTCCAACTTTGTTCTTTCTCAGCATTGCCATGGCTATTCGGGGTGTTTTTTGGTTCCATATAAATTTTTGAAGTGTTTTTTCTAGATCTGTGAAATATGCTGTTGCTATTTTAACAGGGATTGCATTGAATTTATAGATTTTTAAAAAAATATATCTTTATTGATTTCAGAGAGAGGAAAGGAGAGGGAGAAAGAGAGATAGAAACATCAATGATGAGAAAGTCATTGATCGAGCCCGCAACCGGAGCATGTGCCTTGACTGGAAATTGAACCCCAATCGCCTGGATCCTAGGTCGGCTCTCAACCACTGAGCCACACCCGGCTGGGCTGAATTTATAGATTGCTTTGGGTAATATGGACATTTTAATGATGTTAACTCTTCCAGTTTATGAACATGGTATGTTTTTTCATTCGTGTATATCTTTATTTCTTTTTTCAGTGTCCTGTAGTTTTCCAAGTAAAGGTCTTTTACATCTTTGGTTAAGTTTATTCCTAGGTATCTTATTGTTTTAGTTGCAATGGTAAATGGGATTGTTTTTTTAGTTTCTGAGAGTTCATTATCGGTGTATAAAAATGCCATCAATTTCTAGGTGTTAATTTTATACCCTGCTACCTTGCTGAATTCATTTATTAAATCTAGTAGTTTTTTGGTGGAGTGTTTAGGATTCTCTATGTACAATATCATGTCATCTGTAAAGCTATTTGCTTTTCCATTTGTGATAAAGGTATAAATCTTTATTCTCTACTATGGTTGGATCATGTTTGAAGAATATGGATATATTTTCCACATCTATGAGCTTACTAAAAAAAAACAGACAAACTTATTTCTCCCCATCTGTGCAAGTCATCCAGAGAGGAACAAGAAAAATAGGCTACAAATGGAAGAAAAAAATTTAAAAACAGCCAAAGCAACAAGCAACTTTAGGAGAGAAATATGTGGTTGTATACTTGAAGAGTGATGTTTTTCCATATCAAAAAGCTAAATGGCCCTGACTGGTTGTGGCTCAGTTGTTTGGGCATTGTCCTGTGCACCCAGAGGTTGCTGGTTCAATTTCTGGTCAGTGCACATACTCTGGTTGTTGGCTCAATCCCCCAATAGGGGTATGCAGGGGCCAGCCAATCAATGTTTCACCTTTGCATCAATGTTTCTCTCTCTCTCCTTCTTCTTTCCTCTCTCTAAAAGTCAATTTTTAAAAATCTTTTTTTATAAAAAGCTAAATTATCTTCACAGTGACTTGGACAAAGGAGCTAGTGAAAGGACCAGAATCCTGACTGGGGCTGGAAGTTTTCCTCACCAGCAGCATTTTGGAAAAGTCACAACCTGGAGCAGTATAGTGGTATCGTCACCCATTTAAGACTCCAAGCTTTAGAAGGTAGCTCATTGCTATCCTTTGCTTCTTCTGGAATTGTCCTCAACTGAGCTCTGAAAACTTGCCCAAGCACCCCATCTGACCCATTCCATGTGGACAATTCCTGTCAGATATGCCAGGATGCTTATAAACTCCACCTTCTGAAACCAGAGTGGGAGATCAGGGCCCTTTATCTTATTATGTTGATGCAAAGTGTATACCTTGCCTTTGAAAGAAGTGTAACCATATAAACCTGAATCAAAATTTCCTAGTGAGTTAAGAAGTGGTGAAAACATCCCCCCCCCCTCATTACAGTATGATTGCTATTACTAACAGTAAATACTAATATTTCTAGTGCTATGCTCTCTATTTAATCTCACAGCAACTCTTTTGATATATTTTTCTCTCATTTTACAGATGAAGAATCTGAGATGCAGGAAAAATAAGTAATACAAAGATTGTATCACTAATGAATGCAGAACTGGACTTCTCACATCAATGCCCAATGAACTCTTAACAGCTATAGTATGTACAGCATAAATTCTCACTACTGTTGCATCCCGAAAACAAGCAATGGAAGTGGCACGTTTAAAACAGCAAAAACAGGTTAGGGATGTTATTATGTTTTAGAGTTAAGAGTGATTAATCACCCCCCACAAGTTGTCCACTGAAATATGACATTATTAATTATCCTGATGTTATTTTTGCTCACTTTGATTTATGGCTAGAGTCTTGGGTTTCAGAGAAGTAGCATCAGATTCTCATTTTAATGTTATAAAGAGAATGGGCTTTGTTTGTGCCTTTTCTTGCTCATGTTATCACCAGTGCTCTTAGAGCAGATTCATGTGATGTTATTCCTTGTTCAATTACATTTATCACAATAAATATGGTTCATATTGGAATTTTAATGGCTCATGTATTCTTTGAAACATAATAATAAACTGTAATGCTCTGACTCCAACTTTTTAATATTTGATAAATTGTTCATTCGCTACCCACCTTGCTCCCTCATGAATTTAAATGGGTATGAGGTGGAATGAAAAGTCACTCTAAGCAGGAAATACCAGATAGAAGGCCCCGGCTTATAAGTTTGTTAAAAGTGTATAGCCATTCATGTTCTATTTTTGGAAAAAACAAACCACCATTTATCCACAGAGAATACAAACTAGGGAGACATGAATCATATTTATTCTAAGGATTACAATAAGAACATAAAATTGACACATTTATTATCTATTATTGAGAGACAATGGCTAAACTGAGAGCTGAATGCACCAAAAATGTAACTTCCTCTTTTTGCAGTTACTTCATATATATCTGTGGACAAGGTAGAGAAATAATAGAAGGTGAATGAAAGACAAATTCAGCATCAAAGAAAAGCCTCGCTGTTTATTTAAAACTTATGCTATGACTCAGGTATGACAAAGGAACAGGAGCCTTCGTGGAGGTAAGCAAGAAATACCATGGCTGAAAGGAATCATCTATTACTGGGCTCTTCATCACAGGGCTCTAAAAGCAAAAACTATTAGTCTTGCTACAACTTTCCATGAAAATGAAGTACTATGTTTTTCTGGTTTCAAATTATGTGTTCATCACTTTTCTACAAAACAGTGATAGCAAAATGAGAAAATTTGACCCCAAAAGGTGTTGAAGTTTAAAAGAAAGTCCGTGAGAAAGGAGAGGGTGCTGGCAAAGAAAAGTGAATATTAATTATGCATTATGTTTAACCCTCAATTCTGCAAATCCAGAAATTCAGTTTTCCGTTCCCCAGAGTACAACAGGCTCAAGTTTTCTTAGGCATGCAGATTTCTTCATGATGTAGTATAAGCAGAATGCTAATTTATTACTTTATAAAGATAAATATAGCAACATGCTGACTGCATTTAATTTAAAATTATTTTTTAATTTTTTTTTCAATTACATTTGACATTCAATATTATTTTATATTAGTTTCAGGTTTACATCATAGTGGTTAGGCATTTATATAATTTATTAAGCGATCCCCAAGATAAGTATACTACCCACCTGACACAATAAACAGTATTACAATATTATTGACTATATTCCCTATGCTGTACTTGATTGTATGCCGTACTATTTTGTAACTACCAACTGTACTCCTTACACTCTTTGCCTTTTTTACTTATCCCTCAAATCCCTCTCCCATCTGACAACCTTCAAGTTGTTCTCTGTATCCATAAATCTGTTCCTGTTTAGTTTGTTCATTCATTTTGTTGTTTATATACTACATATAAGTGAAATCATACGATATTTGTCTTTCTCTGTATGATTTATTTCACTTAGCATAATACCCTCTAGGCCTACCCATATTATCACACATGATAAGATCGCATTCTTTTCTATGGCTGAGTAATATGCCATTGTATATATATAGCATTTCTTCTTTATCCAATCATCTATTGATGGGCGCTTAGGTTGCTTCCATATCTTGGCTACTGTAAATAACACTTCAGTGAACATTGGGATGTATCTATCTTTTTTAATTATCTATTTGGATTTCTTCAGATAAATACTCAGAAGTGGAATTGTTTGGGTCACAAGGTAGTTCTAGTTTTAATTTTTATAGAAAACTCTGTACTGTTTTCTATAGTGGCTGCAATTTGCAATCCTACCAGCACTGCACAAGGGCTCCCTTTTTTCCACATCCTTGTCAACACTTGTTGTTTGTTGATGGTAGCCATTCTGAAAGTATGAGGTGATATCTCATTGTGGTTTTAATTTGCATCTCTCTGATGATTAATGATGTTGAGCACCTTTCCATGTCCATTGGCCATCTTATGTCCTCTTTGGAGAAGTGTTTATGCAGGTTCTCTGCACATTTTAACTGGATTTTTTTTTTTATGTTAAGATGTATCAGTTCTTTATAAATTTTGGATATGCACCTCTTATAGGAGGTACAATTGGTGATTATCTCCTCCCATTCAGTGGGTTGTCTTTTTGTTTTGTTTTTTAATAGTTTCCTTTGCTATGTGAAAACTTTTTAGTTTGATATAGTCTCATTTGCTTATTTTTTCTTTTGTTTCCCCTGCCTGAGGAGATATGTCAGAAAAAAATATTACTAAGCATTATGCCAAGAGTTTGCTGCTTATGCTTTTTTCTAGCTATTTAATGGTTTTGGATCTTATATTCAAGTCTTCAATCCATTTTTAAATTATTCTTGTAAATGGTGTAAGAAGGTGATCTGGTTTTATTATTTTGCTTGTACCTGTCCAGTTTCCTAAACACCATTTATTGAATAGACTTTCTTTACATCATTCTTGCTTCTTTTGTCATAGATTAATTGACCATATAGGCATGAGTTTATTTCAGGGCTCTCTATTCCATTCCATTGATCTTTCTGTCTGTTTTTATGCCAATACCATACTGTTTGACTACTATAACCTTGTAGTATAGTGTGATACCTCAGGTAGTGTGACACCTCCAACTTTGAACTTCTTTCCCTAGATTGTTTTGGCTATTCAGGGTCTTTTGGAGTTCCATACACATTTTAAGAGGAGTATTTGTTATAGTACTGTAAAAAATGTCATAGTTAATTTGGTAGGAATTGCACTGAACATGTTAATTGCTCTGGGTAGTATGGACATTTTAATGATGTTAATTCTTTCTATTCATGAGTGCAGGATATGCTTCCCTTTATTTGTATCTTTTTCAACTCCTTTCTTGAAAGTCTTACAGTTTTTTGAGTACAGGTCTTTTATTTCCTTGGTTAAATTTATTCTTAGGTATTTTTTTGATGCAATTGTAAATTAGATTGTTTTTTAAATTTTTCTTTCTGATAGTACATTACTGATGTATTTCTGAATATTAATTTTGTATCCTGCTATATTACTAAATTTATTTATCAGTTCTGGTAGTTTTTGGTGGAATCTTAGGGTTCTCTCTAAATAGTATAATGTCATCTGCTAATAATGACAGTTTAACTTTTTTTTATTTGGATGCTTTTTATTTCTTTTTCATGTCTTATTGCTGTGGCTAGAACTTCCAATAGTATGTTGAATAAAAGTGGTGAATGTGAACATCCTCTCTTGTTTCTGATCTTAAGGAAAATGTTTTTAGTTTTTTCCTGATTGAGGATGATGTTAGCTGTGGATTTGTTATATATGCCCTTTATTATGTTAAGGTATGTTTCCTCTATCCTTACTTTGTAAGAGATTGTATAATAAATGGAAGCTGCATTTTTCAAATGCTTTATCTGCATCTATTGATATGATCATATGATTTTTATCTTTTATTTTGTTCTTGTGGTATATCACATTAATTGGTGTATCACTGAACCAAACTTGCATCTCAAGAACAAATCCCACTTAATCATGGTGTATGATCTTCCTAATGTATTGCAGAATTCAGTTTGCTAATATTTTGTTGAGAATTTTTACATCTCTGTTCTTTGGGGATATTGGCACATAATTTTCTTTTTTTATAATGTCTTTGACTTGTTGTGGAATCAGGGTAATGCTGACCTTGTAAAAAGAGCTTGAAAGCTTTCACTCCCTCTGAACTTTTTTGAAATAGTTTGAGAAAGAAAGGTGTTGATTCTTTGAATATTTGGTAAAATTCATTTGTGAAGCCATCCAGCACAGGGTGTTTGCTTGTTGGGCAGTTTTTGATTACTGAGTCTGCTTTGTTGGTAGTAAATTGTTGTATTCAAGATATTTTTGTTTCTTCTTGATTCAGTCTTGAAAGATTGTATGTTTCTAGAAATGTATCAGTTTCTTCCAGATTGTCCAATTTGCTGTCATATAGTTGTTTGTAGTATTTTCTCATAATCCTTTATGTTTCTGTGGTGTCAGTTGTCACATCTCTTGTTTCATTTATGATTATTTTTATTTGAATTCTCTCTCTCTTTTTTATGTATCTTGTTAGAGGTTTATCAATTTGGTTTATTTTTTTTCAGAGAGCCAGATTTTGGTTTCATTGATCTTTTGTTCTGTTTTTTTGTTTTGTTTTGTTAGACCTTTCATTTATTTATCTCTGATCTTTGTTATTTCTTTCCTACTGTTTATTTTGTTTGTTTTATTTTTATAATTCCCTTAGATGTAGGTTAGATTGTTTATTTGTGATTTTTCTTGTCTTTTGAGGTAGGCTTGTGTTGCAATAAATTTCACTCTTAGGAATGCTTTTACTGTGTCCCATAGATTTTTTTGGTTATTGTGTTTTCATTTTTATTTGCCTCAAATTATCTTTTGATTTCTTCCTTGATCTCCTTGTTAATCCATTCATTGTTTAGAAGTATGTTTTATAGTCTCCATGTGTTTGTGTGTGTTTCAAGGGTTTTTCATGTAATTGATTTGTAGTTTCATAACACTGTGATCAGAGAGCATGACTGATATGATTTCAGCCTTCTTAAATTTATTGAGACTTGTTTTGTGGACTTACATGGTTTATCCTGGAAAATGTTCCATGTATACTTGCAAAGAATGTATATTCTACCACTTTGGCATGAAATGTTCTAAAAATATCAATTAAATCCATGTGGTCTGACATGCCATTTAAACCACTGTTTTCCTTTTGATTTTTTCTCTGGAAGATATATCCATCGACGTCAATGGAGCATCCAGGTGGGGAACACACAATATAATATCTAGATGATGTATTATATAATTGTATTATATAATGATATACACCTGAAACATATAATTTTCCTAACCAATGTCCCTCCAATAAACTCAATAAAAAAGAAGAAAAATGGAGTGTCAAAATCCCCCACTATGACTGTATTACTTTTGATCTCTCTATATATGAACATCAATATTTTCTTTATATATTTAGGTGCTACTATCTCAGGTGCATAAATGTTTGCATGGGTTATATTCTCTTGTTAGATTGATCCTTTATCATTATGTAATGATTTTCTTAGTCTCTCATTTAGCCTTTGCTTTAATGTCTATTTGCCTAATAAAAGTATTGCTACCTCATCATTTTTTAAATTTTCATTTGCATAAAATGTCTTTTCTATCCCTTAGTTTCAGTCTGTGTGTCTTTCTATCTGAAGTGGGTCTCCTGTAGTCAGCATATGTATGAATCTTGTTTTCTTATCCAATCAGCTACCTTGTGTCTTTCGATTGCAGCATTTAATCCAATTACATTAAAAGTGATTATTGATAGGTGCGTAGTTGCCATTTTATTTTCATATTTATTCTAATTCTTCTTTTTCCTCCTCCTCCTCCCCTACTCCCCCCCCCTCCTTCAAGAAGTCCCTTTAACATTTCTTGTAATAATGGTTTGATTCTGATAAACTTTTTGCTTTTTCTTGTCTGGTAAACACTTTATCTCTTTGCCAATTTTAAGTGATAGCCTTGATGGATAGCGTAGGCTTGGTTTTTGGTCTTTCCTATTTATTACTGAAGAGTTCATGCCAAACTTTCTGTTGAGAAATCAGCTGACAGTCTTATGGACATTTCCTTGTAGGTAACTAACTGCCTTTCTCTTGCTGCTTTTAAGAGTCTGTCTTTGGCCCTGGCCAGGTGGCTCAGTTGGGACATCATCCCATTCACCAAAAGATTGTGGGTTTCATTCCAGGTCAGGGCATATACCTAAGTTGTGGGTTTGGTCCCTAGTCAAGGTGGGTACAGAAAGCAACTGACTGATGTTTCTCTCTCTGTCTTTCTCTCTTCCTTCCTCTCTCTCTAAAAATCAATAAAAACCTATCCTTCTTTGAGGATTTTAAAAAAAGATTCTGTTTTTGTATTTAACCTTTGCAATTTTAACTGTGGTTCCTTGGTGTGGGCCTCTTTGGGTTCATCTTATTTGGGAGTCTCTGCACTTCCTAAATGTCTTTTTCCTTCACCAGATTAGGAAAGTTTTCAGTCATTATTTCGTCAAATAGTTTCTCAATTCCTTGTTCTTTCTCTCCTCTCTTTCTGGTACTTCTATGATGTGAATGTTGTTATGTCTGATGTTGTTTAATAGGTTGCTTAAACTATCTTCATTTTAAAAATTCTTTTTGCTGTCCTGATTGGGTGTCTTCTACTATCTTGTCTTCCAAATTTCTTATTCAATATTCTGCTTCATCTAATCTTATGTTAATTTGTTCTAGTGTATTCTTCATTTCACTTACTGTGTTCTTCATTTCTGACTGTTTTTATGGTATTTATAAGGTGTCCCAAAAATGTATGCACACTTTAACAGCTGATAACACTTAATATCTACTCCTTTTCAGGTTTAACTGATTTGAAATAATGGGTGAAGCCAGACTAAGCTTTGAAGAAAGAAAATTTTGGGGGGCATACATAAAAAATAAAGTTTATGGTACAAAACTGGCAACAGCCAATGAATTGAGGGTGCACAAATACTGAAAGAAATTATTCTTGAATTTTGTGATTCCATTACAATGCATTATCAGAAGTGCTAGACTAGAAGGTTCATCAATTTGAAAACAGACATTTCTGTAGATTCTTTTCAACTTTAAAAATGAACTGCATGTTAATAAACACTGAATTTATAATCATTCAAAGTGTGTATACATTTTTTGGGACACCCTGTATTTCCTTTTTATGCTTACTCTCTCTTTGTTGAATTTCTCACTAAGTTCCTTAAACATCCTTATAACCTGTATTTTTTTGTTTGTTTTTAAATTTATCTTTATTGTTGAAAGTATTACAGATGCCCCCCTTTTTTTCTCCCATTGACCTCCTCCTCACTCCTGCCCCCTCACCAGGCCTTCACCACACTATTGTTTTTGTAAAAGGGTTATGCATATATGCATATAAATTCTTTGTTAATCTCTTCCTCCTCCTCCCCCCTCTCCTTCTGAGAATCCTCAGTCTGTTGCATGCTACCATGTCTCTGGCTCTATGTTGTTTATTATGTTCGTTAGATTCCACATAACCTGTGTTTTGAACTCTGTATCTGGTAGTTTGCCTCCATTTTGTTTAATTTTTTTCTGGAATTTTGTCCAGTTCTTTCATTTGGGAAATGTTTCTTTGTCTCTCAATTTTGTCTGCCTCTCTGTGTTTGTTTCTATATATAAGGTAGATCTGCTACATCTCTCAGTCTTAGCAGTGTGTCCTTATGTTACTACATAAGTGTCTTTTGGGGCTCAGTGGTGCTGTCTTCCTGATCATCTGAGCTCATGTTCCAGCAGTGTCCCTTATTGTGTTTTCCATGGCCTCCTTTTGTAATTGAGCCTTGATTGTTGTTGACATGTTAGTTGGTGGGATTGACCCTCAAGCTGACTGGCTGTGAAGATTGGTTATGGCCACAGCATATGGACTGCTCTGTGGAGACTTACCCATGTAGCAGGATTCACCACAGCAGGCTCTGACGCATGCCAAGACTACCCTTTGGGTGTACTGCTTCTAGAGCTACTCAGGTGGTACTCTGTTGTGGTCTGAACCTGGCCATTAGGTATATTAGTTCTAGGACCTTTTTATTTTTGAATTTAAATAATTTTTTTTCAATTACAGTTGACATACAACATTATGTTTCAGGTGTACAACCCAGTGATTAGACATTATATAACTTATTAAGTGACACCATACATAATTATTACAATATTATTGACTATATTCCCTATGCTATACTTTACATCCCAGTGACTATTCTGTAACTACCAATTTGTGCTTCTTTTTTTTTTTTAAATATGTTTTTATTGATTTCAAAAAGAGGAAGGGAGAGAGAGAAAGAGAAAGAAATGTCAATGATGACAGACAATCATCGATAGGCTGCCTCCTGCACCCCTATACTGAGGATCAAGCCCACAACCTGGAAATGTGTCCTGACCAGCAGTTGAACCATGATGTCCAGGTTAATGGCCACTTAGTGAGAGGTACAAGACATGCCAAGGCTAGATGCTGCTTGTTTAAGAAATTTTAGAAAAGTCCAAAGCATGAGCAAAGACAAGTTGTTTGTATGGAAAAGCTATGGGAAACTACTTGGGTAAGCCTGCAGCTTTGGTGGGGCAGGGTCTCTGGGAATCACCAGGGCAGGGCAAACAGTGTTAGGCAGGTTGATGGTTTGCTTGCCTGTCAGCTCTGTGGGAGATCTCAGAACAGAAACAATAGCCTCTGCCAGCACTTCTGTCTAGAAGAAAGCTGTCCCTCCAGCTTTCACCCTGATGCCAGACAATTCAATTCCTCCCTGTAAATCCCTGGTTCCTTTCCAGCTGCTGTCCCAGTGCTGGAGCTCAGAGCAAGTGAGGCTGAGTAAGCCTCTGTGTGGGCCCTTTAATAGAAACTCCTGGGACTCCAGCAGCCTCCATATCACTTAGCCACAGTCTCTGCTGTTTTTTACAGCCAGAAGTTATGGGGACTTCTCTTCCTGGCACTGGAACCCTGGGCCCGGAGGCCTAGTGTGGGGCTAGGACCTCTTCTCCTCAGAGGGGACCTCCACAGCCAAGTTTTCCTTCCCAGTTTTTATCTGCCACACATGGGTGTGAGACCAGCCCATTTTTCATCTCTGCTTCTCCTACCAGTCTCATGGTGCTTCTTCTTTATATCTTTAGTTGGACTTCCATTCAGCTAGATTTCAAGTGGGTCTAAATGATTGTTATTCTGTAGTTTAGTTGTAATTTTGATGTGATTGTGGGAAGTTCCAAGTACCATATTTACTTATGCTGCTATCTTGAATGGAATCCCCAGTTCTGGGGCCTTTTGAGAGGAGCTCCAGTGCAGGAAAAAGTGAGCTGCTGACTGTAACTAGCCCAGGGCTACCTGGTAGGAGCTATAAAAATAATCCATGGTTGGTAGCTGCCTATGCTGGGCCTGGAGTCATGTGGGAGAAGCCACCCTGTGAACTGAGGCTTGCTGCCTCCAGTACTGGGCTTAGGGCAGCTCAACAAAGGCACAGGTTATTCAGAGGCCTGACACCACTTGCTGGGTACCCATAAAGCTAAGCTGCTGAAAGAGCCTTGGGCGTTATGTGAGTTAGGTGAGGCGTGGCCACAGAGAGTCACCAGGGTAAGACTAAGTGGTATTCATCAGGTTAATTCAAATTCATATTTGAAACAAGTGTTGAGCCTGGACTCATTCAGCAACACTGAAGCCAGGTCACACTGAAGCCAGCAGCTGCCCACCTGCTACCAGTAGGTTTTTGAGAGTTTTTAAAGAAAGGCTGTTGTGTGGGCCAAGGCCAGCTGCCTGCCACCAAAACAGTCTCTGGGGGGTGGGGTTTCAGAGAGTCATCAGGGTGGAGCCTGTGGCATTCACCAGGCTAGTGCAGATTCAGATTTGGCCATGTGTGGGGAGGGTTCAACACAGGAAGATGGCACCCATCTGTGTGGGCGGGTGGCTCAACACAAGGATATGGCTGCTATCCCTCTAGCTCTTGTCCTGAAGCCACATGACTCAGTTTATCTCTATTTAGCTAATTTTGCATCTTTGCCCCCCCCCCCCCCAGTCTCAATGTGGCTTCTTTTTTATATTCTTAGTTATGGGACTTCTATTTAGCTAGTCTTCACATAGTTCTCCAGGTTGATTTTTTTTATAACTTAGTTGTAATTCTGAAGTGGTCATGGGAGGAGGGGAGCACAGTATTTATTTACTCCACCATTTTGACTGGAACGCGGTAGACTCCGAAGTTTAATTAATGGGATAGCCTCACGATGCATCCACCACCACAGTGGGTAAATTTCTTTCAGAGATCAAATAGGGCAAGTCATGGGGAAAAGCCTCCTATTTTTCACCCTAGTATAGTTGTGTTTTGTTTTGTTTTGTTTTGTTTTTAATTCTCACCCTAGGATATTTTTTCCATTGCTTTTCAGAGAGAGTGGAAGGAAGAGAGAGAGAGAAAGAAACATCCATGTGTGAGAAACACATTGATTGATTGCCTCTTGCACACACCCAACCAGGGCCGGGGACAAGCCTGCAAACTAGGTATATGCCCTTGGCTAGAGGCAAACCTGGGACCCTTCAGTCCACAAGTCAATGCTCTAACCACTGAGCAAAACTGGCTAAGGATGGCCCTTGTTTGTATCTTTGTTTCTAGGCTTTACACTGACTACCTTGCTTCCCTTGGTATAAACACCTTTAAATTTGTTACTGTCATATACACTGGGTAGACATTCCTTGATTCTTTCTTGTGTTTTTTTTCTTTTTAATCCCAATGTACATATTGTATTTAAAGTACTTTTGCGCCTGGCTGGGCGTGGCTCAGTGGTTGAGCATCGACCTAGGATCCAGGAGATTGTGGTTCAATTCCCGGTCAGGGCACATGCCAGGGTTGTGGGCTTAATCCCCAGGTGGGGTCGTGCAGGAGGCAGCCGATCAGTGATGACTCTCTCATCATTGGTGTTTCTATCTCTCTCTCTCCCTCTGTCTGAAATCAATAAAGATATATTTAAAATAAAATAAAGTACTTTTTCAAATGTTTAATATGTAATTTCCAGTTGGTATTACAGAACATTTGTCCCAGAAATACTCAAAAAAGTGCTCCCTTGTCAAACAGGTTTGAAAATGCTGCACACAATATGTCCCTATTAGTGACTCATAGCTTACTTTAGCATATTAAAGGCTCTGAGAAACTCTTGACAAGAGAAAAATTCTGAGGTGTCCTATATTAAATTCCAGCAGACCAAACGGTGGGAGGGAGAGGTAAGAAATTAATCGGTTAAATAAGAGCCACAGGCTGAAACCAACTGCTCACATTCCAGAATGTATGTTGGAGCTTTGAATCAACTTCCAGGTGGCTACTTAGAAAAAATAGCCCAGCACCAAATGCCACCACATCCCGCTTACACATAAACATTCCAAACTATTGCCTACAATCAATCCAAAAGTTGCAAATACTTCTTTCTTATAGACTGCTTATCCCAGAATTGCCCTGTACTCTTTACCTATAGCCAATGTAAATTCTTTCAAAACAACTCATATCTTTCTTCCCTAAACACATTGTATAAAAGTGTCCCATCAGCCCCAGAACTGTAGACATGTTTGTCTTCTCCATCCAACCCTGCTTCTGCTGATTTTGACTTCATGTCCCAGGACCTGGTTTTTGTTTTTCTTTTTGTTTTGTGGGGTTTTTTTAGCTAGCATTTGCTCAATAAACCTTTTCTATAGGACACCTTTTGACTTTGAAGGCCTTTGTTTAACACTCTAAATCATAAATATACCTACATAAGTATGTTAACCTAGTATTTTTAAAACTTCTGTCCAAGGAAATCTTTTACCTTGTAACATCAGTTAACATCTTATAGGAAACACTAATCCAATCACATTTGAATTTTTCTAACCACATGACTCCCAGCCAGAATTCTAGTAATAATATTATGAAATTTTGATGTGTCTTCTATACAGTTAGAACATTATAAGATAATTTAGGAAACAACAATTCTGATAAATCTTTAACTTTTCTACCAAACTTTAAATTCATTTCTCCAAATTCAGAATATTATTAATCAACGTGTCTTATTTATTTCCTTTCTAAATATTTTTTTACTTTGGTTCTCCTTCATCCTAAAGACACTTCTTCTTTTTAGATTCTTATTACTTCACAATATGATTCATGTGTTGTTATGAAGTGAAAGTCTGTCTCCCCAAAATTCATATGTTAAACTCCTAATCCCCAATGTGATGGTATTAGCAGGTGGGGCCTTTGGGAGACAATTAGGTCAGGAGAGTAGGGCCCTCATGAATAGGATTAGTGTTCTTATAAGAAGAGAGATAAAGAAAGAAAAGCTCTTCCTTGGCTCAATGAGAATACAGCAAAAAAACACCTATTTACAGAATAGGAAAGAGGTCCTAACAAAGAACCCACCCTGATATCAGACTTCCAAGAGCTGTGAGAAGTAAATTTCTGTTGTTTAAGCCATCCAGTCTCAGGTATTCTGTTATAGCAGCTTGAACCAAGATAGGCATTCATCTGATTCTCCTCAAAGTCATCCACATTTTTACCTGAGACTCTTAAATTAGTTTCTTTACCATTAACAAATAATTTTAAATAGTAATATATAATCATTTTAAATAATTTGGAAAGTACAGGTATAGACAGAGAAATTGAAAATAACTCATTAATTATACAACATAGAGAAAACCAAGGTTAATGTTTTCATTTGTGAATTGTCAGTATGTATCCTTTGCCCATTACTGAGATGCTAGTGCTTTTCTTAACTGATTTTCATAAATAGTTATATATTAAGAATATTAATCCTTGTATTTTATTTGTTACAAATATTACTCCTAGTTTATACTTATCAAATTTTTTGTCCCTTTTTTAAAGTAATTTATTGTTACTTTTTTTTATATTTAACTCTTTTCTTGTCATTCCCTTAGGGATAAACCTTCAGTGTCTTCTCAAGTGACTCAGCATTGGCTTTGTCTTCTTTTCCACTCCTTTCAATAATCCTTCCTCATGGGGCTTTAGCCTTTCCTAACTACATGTAATTCTTTAAAGAGACCTGTCTCTGTTCAGACTGATTTCTCTCTACCAAAAAAGTCTATCTTCCAAACTGGAAAATACCTCATTCATCCTGTAAGACTTAGTCTAATTTGAAAGTCTCCATTCTCTTTCCATAGCATCTTATGGTTCCTCTGTCATAGAAGTTATGTCACTGTATTATAATCATTGTTAATTTATTTCTCCTACTAGTCTTAGAAATCAGGAGATGTTCTTTTATCTATTTTCAGAATTTATTACCGTCCCTGATATATAGTAAACACAGTAGGTAATTGTAGAATGAGTGAAATGAATGAATGAATGGGCTAGTGCAGGTGTCCAGAAGAAAATGTGACTAACTCTTTCTAGAGAAATAAAATTAAAAAAGGTTTTACAAGAGACAGCTATTTTTGTAAAGCATGAATAGACATTTGTTAAAAATAAAAAAGATACAGAAAAGACATTTCAAATATGGCCAGAAGTCATAATCTACAACTTAATTTTCCACTAAATGGGAAGCATTGAGGAAGAGGATTCTTTTAGGATAAATATTTTTCAATTCAGTTATTTGGGGCCATAGTGTCATTCTATTATAAAAATAATTTTTTAAAAAGAGGCAAAAAAAAAACAAAACACCACAACACCTTCCTTTTTCCAAAATAGAAAACATACCATACAGGTTAGGTGGTCTAAAGGAACGCACTGGAAGTAAGTTTAAAAAAATGAAAGACTTGACAGCCTGATGGAATGATCTAACCAAGATGCTTTCTTATCCTCTAAAATAACCACATGTAGCCTTCCAAAAAAGCGGTTTACTATTAACATCAAAAGAAATTTCTCCGTGAAGCAAGATGAAATGCATCAAGCAAAATTGGAAACCGGGCCAAGATAAATATTTTAAGGCAATATGAAGATATTTGGGACATTTGTGGTAAGATAAAAGAAATTAATGGACTGTTGCTGAACTAAAATCAAGTCAGTGAAGAAATGAAAGGAAATGTCATCAAGGAGTTGATTTTTAAAAATAAAGTGATAAATGACTGGAGCACCCTCAGAAAGCAATTGTGTATTACCAGTTCACAGGACTGAATAATTTAAAGTAATGCTCACATTTATATGTGTGTGAGCATTCATATATTGGCTTAAAGAAAATAAAGTACATTTGTCTGATCTCTGATTTAGCTTCATGGGATTCTATAATCTGGTGTGACCTGACCATGTAAAGAATGCATGAGCACTCACTGCCTCTCACCCTATTCTGAAAATTCTTCATCTTCCTGTTGTTATGATTTCAGTGCCAACACCTTCACCAACCCACAGCCATCCAAATTCTGTAATAGAAATTGTGGTTCATCACCCAGATCCTCTCTACAGGAGACATCCTGGGATTCATTCACCCAGCTTCTAGTGTTGGCTTCTGAGGGCTACCATTTTATCCCTTTCTAGGGGTTGACCTCTGTGAGATGCTACCACCAAGGTTATGCCCTCTCCTTGCGTTGATGTAAGAGTCAAAGGCTTAACTTTCTATCCTGAAGTTGGGACAATTTTAAATGGTCATCCCAGCTGAGAAATCCTCCATGTTATTTGCCAAGATCTAATTTGAATCAGTATCACAGTTCAACTTCCACTCAATCTTGATTCCATAATTTCCTTATATTTGGTTGTTTTTTGTTTTTTTTTAGTGCAATCCCCAATAAACTTCTTGTATGCAAATTTTTTTTCTCAACTTTCATAGAGCCCATCTTTATGTGAGAAGAAGTTTGTGTGGAGGGGTACTAGAAAGCAAAATTTAAAGTAATATTTTGGAGCTGCATCACCCTCCGGCCAGGTGGTAATGAGAACCCCTTCACCAGTGGTAAGAAGAGTCCTCATAGCCCTTGGCATGCTATACCAACTACTGATGTATGATTTGTTAAGGCTTTTACCAGTGGACAACTGGGAAGGGATTCTAGTGGAGAATAGGTGTCAGCTGTTATAATACCTCAAGTGTTTGAAAGATGTAAGAGAAGTAGTAATTATAAAGGCTACAGAACTGAATTGCAGTTACTAAGGGCTACTCATACCTACAGAAAGACAATGGAAAATTGAAAGTGTTATCCTGGTTATCTCTATATTAAACCAACTTAAAACTTAACGACAATACTTGTTTTGTTCATAAATCTACAATTGAGCAGGCCCCGAAGAAGATATTGCATCTCTTGTCTCCACATCAGATGGAGTGGCAGAAATGCTAGAAGGTGAATTATCTAAAGGCTTATTTACTCATATGTCTGGTGGTTGATGCTAGCTATCAGCTGGAAAAATGTACATGTGGTCCTTTCATGTGATTGCTTGGCTTTCTCACAGCATGGTAGCTGGGTTCCCAGGGCAAAGTGACAAGAAGGGAAAGAGAGTTAGGTAGAAGCTATACTGCTTTGTATGGTTTGACCTCTAATATCAATTCAATTGCATTCTATTCGTTAGAAGTGGGTCACAAATTTATGTTTAAAATCATCAGTGTGATTAATCTTTAATATAAGGTGAATTATAAAAGTCAGAGGGCCTATTTATTGTATATAAAAATATTATCAGCTCTTCCAGAGCCAGAGGACAGAAAAAACTGGAAGATCAGTCTCAGGACTTCTGAAATTATTAAATTCTCAACCCTAGCAAGTTTGCTAAACCAAGGTTAAGGAATTGATTAGGAAGGGTGAGGAAGCAGAGATTTGGGATAAGGATATCTGGGACAGTAGGTGTCCCTGGGACACTACAGAACCTTAAAACCTGAGGTAATTCTGAACTCTCTGGGCTTGCAGAAGTGTCCCACTCCTTCCTCTCAAAGGGTAGCATTCCTCTCCACCCTTTGAAGACAATGCACAGGCATCTGCCTTGCCACACTCATCTAGCCACAAAGAGGCTATGCCTTGAAGGAGCTTTAGGACCTAGTGAGTATTGACAATGGGAACTGGGAGACAGTTGTGAGAATGGGTACAGATGGTGCTGGATCAAGAAAGGCAGAATATCAAATCATATAAGAGATAGTTTATCAATGTGAGAGACACAGAATGTAATGCCCTGGCAAAAACCCCATGAAACAATGTTAATATGCTAGTAGGGTGCCTCTTGAAAGCCTAGGGAAAATGATGGCTTACATTAAATGAAGTAGAAATGCCAGAAGAGTTTTGGGAAATAGTGGGGGAAGGAATTAAAAGGCACAAAGAAGTAGGCATGCTAGAGAGAATATACTGTATGAGAGTGGAAACCCCCCAAACTGACAATGTATAATGGGAGGGCCTGGAGGAAACTAGCTTTGCAGAGAAGTAATGTGTCTCATATAGGCTGAGGTGATGGTAGGAGATGCTGTTACAGAACTTTGTCCCTGACAGCAATGAGGATGATAGGGTATTTAAATAATGAAGAACAGTTGGTGGTGCTCAACAATCAAGGGCAAGTAAGTAAAATTATCATAATAAGTCCCAAAATTAAGTGACAATGAGGGTGGCCTGACCCACAAATTGCTACACAGTTGGTTAATAGTATATGAACTCCCTAAGGACCACACAGATAGGCAATCAACAAGTGTGCTGCACGAGCTATAAAACAAAATAACCCTGCACATAATGAGCAAAATTCCCAAATACCATCTCCAACAGACTGCCTATCATTCACCCTTAAGAGGCAAAGTTCTCTAACATTCCAAAGCTCTGACCCAGAAGAGATCCGACAGAGTTTGCTGACTGCAATCTGTTCTGGAAAGGCTGCTGCCAAGTTGAAAAGGGTTACTGTTCCATCAAATACAATATCTATGAATGGAAAGTCAAGACTCAGTCATTCCATGTCCCTCAATGCCCAGGACGGCCATTAAATGTTGCCCTGCCATGCTGCACCACCTCCTCTTCACACATAGCTTCGTACTAAAGGAGACTGTTGGCAAATGTATATTCAGATGTACACTAATATATTATCTATTAAAGTGTAAGATTTGTGCTGTGGCTTTTAATGCCAAAAGAAGAATTACTAGAATTTATAGTTTATAATAATATTTTTTAACTTTTTTGCCTTATGAGTTGAATCTGCTACTTTAGAGCTTTGAGACACAAGGTGTTAATGACTAATTTCTTTCAAATGAGAAATAGTCCTGTTTTTTGTTGTTTTTTTATTTCACTTACTTATTGACACATTCTCTGCAATGTGACTTAGACAAAAGGATAAATGAAGAGACATAGACATATTTGTATGATACATGAATAACTAGGCAAAACTAGATCTGACATTGCCTCAGTGTCACAGTTTAATTGCAAAAGTTTATAAGTTATATTAAAGCCCGCTTTGTGCTGAAAGTATGATGTAGAAAGAGAATGATATTAAATAAGCATATTTGGTTCAACAGTTAATTTCAGTGATGAATCATTTAGTGTGCAAGTCTTGTGCGTTCTTTGTGTAATTACGAAATCAGTGTCAAATTTATGGGAAGCACATTATATTTTAATATTTTATTAACATGAAACACTTGGTTTTTTAATCTTTAGAACTTAAATTACACAAGGTAAATTTTAAATATTTTCTTTATATAATTATGATATTATTGTCACACAAATATTACACATTTTATGTGCCAGAAGCCTTAAAACTCTTCCTGTGAGAATGTTGATATATTGTGACAGTTATTTCACATTTACTATGTAGAGAGGAATAGGGGTTAGTTTATGTCCATATTAGAAAACTTTAAAGACTACTTGGAGGTTCCAGAAATCTTGGCTTTAATTAAAGTAAAATGATAAAATAAATTCATTATGTAGTTCAGATGCAGATATTTTAAATAATAATATATATTTACATTTAAGCTAAAACTGTTAAGCAAAACAGTGCCTAGTTTGTTGGCTTACAAGTGTTCTGGAGTCTAGAGCCTGTTAATATTCTATTCCTACTTTAAGAATTTAATTGCTCACCCGACCGGGCATGGCTCAGCGGTTAAGCGTCAACCTAGGATCCAGGCGATCGGGGTTCGATTCCCGGTTAGGGCACATGCCCGGGTTGCGGGCTCGATCAATGGCTCTCTCATCATTGATGCTTCTATCTCTCTCTCTCCCTCTCCTTTCCTCTCTCTGAAATCAATAAAGATATATTTAAAAAAAAAAAAAAGAATTTAATTGCTCACTTATTCTAAAAGCTTTGTCAAACAAACTGATGTTAAGTTGGTTTTCACTAAAGCTACTGAGATACCTGCCTCTTTGGAAAATTTGTTGACAACCCCCCCCTTGTAATAAAAGCAAGTTATATATTTGGGGGGGGGGGATTGAGAAGAAAGATGAGGAAGCTGAGGCAGCTACCTCAATAAAAAGTTGTGATCCCTTGCCCAGTTTCTGAACCTGAGCCAAGCCAGAGAGTATAAGTAAAGTAGCCCTGACCCCCACGTCATTACTGTTACATCACTTCCTCTTTTTCAACTTACTTCTATTGCTGCATAAGTGTATTCTGAGCTGACAGAAGAGGAAAAAAGGCCAAGCTTTATTTTAAAAAGGGTTGGGCACAAGTCAAAAATAAGCCTTTGCTGTCACATAGCTCCACTCCCAGATAGTGTTGAAAACACAGGTGAAAGGAAATCCTTCCACTTACCAGAGATATGGGAAGTACTCATGATCACCTACTTTATGAAGAAAGATAACTGGTCTGCCATAAATATGTATGGATTAATACTGTACTAATACAGCACTGTATTAATACAGCATTGTATTAATACAGTGCTGAATGTCTTGGCTTGTTGGTCAGGAGTCTAAAAGGAAAAATACAGATAGAAAGAGGTCTGGGAAGAGGCCTGCAGATGCAACTATGGGAATAGGCACAAAGTGTGAAGACCTGTGGATCACAAGTTAACAGCCAACTGAAAGTATTCACCATGAAAGAAAAACTAAAACAACCAAGTAGACAATGGCTCAGTTGATTGATGTCAGCCAGTCTGTCATCAGTTATCCTAGTTCTGGCACAATAGAGTTATGATGTCAGAGAAAAGGGCTCTACATGGTTTCAATAGCATGATCTCCCACACACAGTGTTGATCTGTTCCTGCCACTCTGAACTCCAAACTGCCAACCACATAGATCAACACTGAGCCCCTGATATCCTAGTCCTAGAAGCAACTATCCTTAGATGGAACAACTAAACCATTTGGCAAATTGACTGCATTGGAACTTTTTCACCCTGACAGGGGCAGTGATTCATTTTGACTAGAGTAGTAACATACTCAAGGTGTGAGTTTGCCTTTCCTGCTCTCAAGGAGCCAGTCAGCACCAGTACCTAAAAGCTGAGAGCGTGCTTGATTCACTGGCATGGAATAATGTATAGTATCTCTCTAGACTAAAAGACCCGCATTCCACCAAAAGAGGTGTAGCTGTGGGCACATGGAAACCACTGTTCCTATACCACACTACCCAGAATATGCCAAGTAGATAAGAATGATGGAATGGCTTTTTAAACATAAAGCTAAAGCGCCAATTTGAAGATGATACCCTGCAAGAATAAGGTGTTAGCCCTCAGGAAGATGAATATGCACTAAGTTAAAAGAGTATTAAATGGTGCTGTTTCTTCAGTAAATTGAATGTATTATGGGCCCAGTATCAAAGGAAATTGAAATGAATGGTCTTGTCTAATTAACCTTTAATGTTTTTGTATTTATAATTTATTGTTGAATTACAGATGTTCACCATTTCCCCCCATTTTATTTCCTTCTACCCATCTCCCATCCCACCCCAGGCCCCCATCTATCCATTGTCTGTGTCCATGGGCTGTTCATATATGCTTATAAGTTCTTTGGTTAATCTCTTCTTGCCCTCCTTCCTGCCTTCCCTCTGAGATCTGTCAGTCTGTTCCATAGGACATTTACACCATGGAATGCTATGCAGCTGTAAAAAATAAAGATCTCTTACCCTTTGGGACAGCATGGATGGATCTAGAGAATATTATGCTAAGCTAAATAAGCCAGTCAGAGAAAGACAAATATCACATACTCTCATGTATTTGTGGAATCTAAGGAACAGAATAGATTGACAAACAAGATAGGACCACAAACATGGAAGCATGGAACATTTAATTTTTGTAATTGTAAAATTTAAGTTGCATTTCAAAGATTAAATAAACTTATATGTATATATTAAAGAATAACAGTAAAATAAACATCCGTGTAATCTCTAGCTAACTAAAGAAATAAAAGATACTATTTTTGTGTCCCTCATGAATTCCTTTCCTCTCTTTTCCCATTCAACCACTGTTCTGAGTTTTAGTGAATCATTGTATTGTTCCTCTTTGTAGTTTAATCACTTTGATTATTCTTTAACAATAGATTGCTGAGTTTTTAAACTTTATATAAATGAAGTATATTACAGGTTTTCTTCTGGAATTATTTTTTTACTTAGTATCGTGTTTGAGAGCCATACATGATGATATGTGTTTGATTGACTGATTTCACTGTTGTATTGTATTCCATTAAATAAATATAAACAGCCCGGCCGGGCATGGCTCAGTGGTTGAGCATCAACCTAGGATCCAGGTGATCAGGGTTTGATTCCCGGTCAGGCACATGCCCGGTTGCGGGCTGCAGCCGATCAATGACTCTCTCATCATTGATGTTTCTATCTCTCTCTCCCTCTCCCTTCCTCTCTCTGAAATCAATAAAGATATATTTTAAATAAATAAATAAATAAATAAATAAATAAATAAATAAATATAATCAAAAAGTGTTTCTCTTTTTTGTTATTGATAAATATTTAGATATTTCTAGTTTGCAATGTCACTATCCACACGTTAGATCTTGTCCCCATAAGGAAGAGTACTTTGTGTCTTAACCCTTAGAATAAAATATCTAGCCTAGAGCATACATATTTGTTAAACTTTGCTAGCTAACACCAAAGTCTTTTCCAAAAGACTTACTTCCATTGAGACTTATATCAGCAGCATATGAGAAATCTTTGTTTTTACACCCTTACAAACATTTGTTCTTGTCAGACTTTAATTTTTTCTAATTTGATGAATTCAAAATTTACCTAATTGCTTTTTAATTTTCATTTTTCTGGTTATATATAATATAAAAAATATTGTCACCTTTATAGGCTTTTTATGTTTCTGTGAAATTTTTGTACATATGTTTGCTCATTTCTCTATTTTTTTCTTATTGATTCATAGGAATTTGTTATGTATTCCAAATAATAATTTTGTTGATTATACATAAAGCCAATATCTTCTTTCAAATTATAGCTTGTTTTGAAATATCTTGATTTTGTGTTTTGATAAACAGAATGCTTAATTTTAACGTACTTGAATTTATCCAATATAGTCTATCAATTCTTGTGTTTGGATGTGGTAATAATTTGTCATTATATTTTGCTGTACACACCTAACACACCTGAACTTGACTTTAACTTGGAAACTAGAGCTTCAGAGAGGCAAAGAACATAGAGGGTTCCCTCTTTGAGAGCTAAATGAAATTTGCAGGGTAGCAGTGATAAAAGTGTTCATATTGGTGCCCTCTGACCCTGGCCAATTTTCAAGGCCAACAATATTGCTAGTACAAGCTGTATAAGGTAGCAAACAACTTAGATGTGTGCTTTGGAAACTTACTTGTGTATGTACCTGAGCGGTCTCCAAGCGACATTCCTCAACCTTGTTAATATTCTGTGAACTATCCAGTGCCTTTCTAATACATTTCATTTGTGCTTGAATCAACTAGAGATTGATGGCAGCTTTGCAAATAGATTCAGAAATTTTCTCTCAGCTATATTACTCATGAAATGATATTTTTTCCACAAATTATTTATTGATTAAATTTAAAATACAATAATAATTAACTGAGTATAATTTTTTAAACAGATACTTACTAATGAGAATGGGATTTTTGTGTGTGTTCTTTATCACTAAATTATTTGCAAACATTCATCTGTAAAAACCTTTTTTAAATAACATATACTATTTTAGTACTAGTCCTTTTTTTCTTATATTTTCTTTATTGTTTGATTTTTTTGTATTAATGCTGTTAATATTGGCCCTGACTTTCTGTTTGCTTTATTTTCTTTTTATAATTTTATTCAATTTATTGAGGTGGCATTGATTAATAAGATTATATAAGTTTCAAGTGTACAATTCTATAATACATTATCTGTATATTGCATTGTGTTCACCACCCCAAGTCAGGTCTCCTTCTGTTACCATATCTTTGACCCCCTTTACTCTATCCTACCTCCCTCCAACCCCCTTCTCCTCTGGTAACCACTATATATACAATGGAATGCTACTCAGACATAAGAAAAGATAAAATACTACCATTTACAACAACATGGATGGATCTTGAGAATATCATGCTAAGCAAAACAGGTCATATGAAAAAAAGCAACAATCATATGATTTCACTTATATGTGGGATATAAAACAGAAAGCAACAAATGAACAAACAGAAAAACAGATACAGACAAGAGTGTGGTAAAATGATATTTTTAAAGCACTTCAACATAGCTTTATTTCAATTCAAGACTTATAAAGAACAGGCATACAGAATATAGCATGAAATAAAAAGATTTTCACAGAAAGCATTTTATGATCAGTTTGATGAATACAACAAATATACTAAAAATTGAGGTGGTTTTAAGATAAATCAAATCACTGTAGGTCATGATTTAAAATAACTGTCAGAACGGTTTCAATTAATCAATTTTAGTATTCAGAATATTGCTTAATACAATGAACTATCCATTGAACACTGTGTGATGAGTACCGAAATAGGCTAGGTATGGATGCAAAACAGCACATGGATGGGCATAAAGTCTTCCCAAAAGTGAGAGTAAAATCAAGGAGGAAGAGAAAGAAGGAGGGGCATTTCTCAAGTAGAGGAAAAAGCACTGAAAGACAGGACATAAAATGGTGCTTTGAGTAGTTCAGTATAGCTGAGGAGTCAAGTGCTTATAAAAGGTGGAAGTGAAAGATGCTGGAGTGATGAGAAGAAAAATGGCTTAATGGGCATTGTGTGCTTAGTATCATGTAACCCATGGGTTAGGGCTGACAGGAGGGATACTGTGGAAGATGTTCAGCATGGGAGTAACATGGCTAGATCTGTACATTAGGGAAATTACTCTGGTTCAGTGTGAACAAATACGGGATCAAGAATGAGTTAGGGGTGGGTGGCATTTAACAGGCTGTTGCACTAATTCAAATAGGAAGTGATAAGTACCAAAATAGGTTAGGTATGGGATGCAAGCTGGCTTGAACTAAGGGAAGAGTTTGTAAATAAAGTGGTGTATTTGAGAGACAGTAGAAAAGTAGAATAATAGGACTGGTTGACCTACTGGACATAGAGGAGGAGAAAGAGAGAAGATGACACCAGGTGTCTCACTTGACATTTGAGTGGATGTCACCATTATATCCATTATGAAAAGGCACACGGAAGAAAGAGGAAGGTAGGACAAGGCTGAGTTGAAGGTCACTATATCTGTTATTTCTAATACAATAAGAGACCTATGTCTCTCTTGTTTATGGATGTATCCCTAGTGGCAACACAAAAATGAGTACTCAATAAATATTTATTGGAAGAATAAAAAGTCCAGTGTACAGATGTGGAGCTTAGGAGAATATATTAGTTTTCCACTGCTGTGTAACAAATTACCAACCACTTAGCAGCTAGGAGTTTCTCATGATAGTCTGAGTAGTAATAATGCCTAAAATAAACAGTTGGCTTTAACCTTATAATTGAACAGATTTTTACTATTTGCAATTGAGATTGTCTGAAAAATATATCACAATATGTAATAAAATGCAATTTAAAAGTTTTGATGTTTTTCAAAATCAGAAATGAAAGAGGTGATATAACAACCGACCCAACAGAAATACAAAGGATTGTAAGAAAACTCTATGAGCAACTATATTCCAACAAACTGGACAAATGGGTGAAATGGACAAATTCCTAGAAGCATACAATCTTCTAAAGCTGAATCAGGAAGAGGCAGAAAACCCAAATAGACTGATAACAACTAATGAAATTGAGTCAGTAATCAAAAAACTCTCAGCAAACAAAAGTCCTGGACCAGATGGATTTACAGTTGAGTTTTAACAAACATTCAAAGAAAAATTAACACCTATTCTACTCAAACTATTGCAGAAAATTCAAGAGGAGGGAAAATTCCCATACTCTTTTTATGAGGCCAGCATCCTCTTAACCCCAAAACTAGATAAAGACACTACAAAGAAAGAAAATTATGAACCAATATCTCTGATGAACATAGATGCTAAAATCCTCAGCAAAATAATAGCAAACTGGATCCAGAAATACATTAAAAAGATCCTACACCATGACCAAGTGGGATTTACTCCGGAGATGCAAGGCTGGTATAACATCTGCAAATCAATAAATGTGATACATCACATAAACAAAATGAAGGACAAAAATCATATGATCATATCAATAGACGCAGAAAAAGCATTCGACAAAATCCAGCACCCATTTCTGATAAAAACTCTCTGCAAAGTGGAATAGAGGGAACATACCTCAACATAATAAAGGCTATATATGACAAACCTATAGCCAATATCATACTCAATGGTCAAAAACTAAAAACATTTCCCTTAAAAACAGGAACACGACAGGGATGTTCACTTTCACCACTCTTATTCAACATAGTTTTGGAAGTTCTTGCCATAGCCTTCAGACAGGAAGAAAACATAAAAGGTATCCAAATTTGAAAGGAAGAAGTAAAACTGTCCTTATTTGCAGATGACATGATATTGTATATAGAAAACCCTAAAGACTCCATCAAAGTACTACTAGATTTGATAAATGAATTCGGCAAGGTGGCTGGATACAAAATCAACGTCCAGAAATTGATGGCATTCTTATACACCAACAACTCTCAGAAAGAGAAACTAAAAAACAATACTATTTACCATTGCAACTAAAAAAATAAGATACTTAGGAATAAACTTAACCAAGGATATAAAAAACCTGTACTCAGAAAACTACAGGTCACTGAAAAAAGAAATAGAGGAAGAGATAAACAAGTGGAAGAATATACCATATTTGTGGATTGAAAGAATTGATATCATTAAAATGTCCATACTACCCAAAGCAATTTATAGAGTCAATGCAATTCCTATTTAAATACTATCTGCATATTTCACTGATCTAGAACAAATCTTTCAAAAATTTATATAGAAACAAAAAAGACTCTGAAGAGCTGCAGCCATCTTGAGAAAGAGGAAAAGAGTGGGAGGGATCACTTTACTAGATATCAAACTGTACTACAAAGCCATTGTAATCAAAAAAGCTTGATATTGGTACAACAGACATATAGATCAATGGAACAGAATAGAGACCCCAGAAATAGACCCTCGCCATTATGGTCAGTTAATATTTGACAAAGGAGGCAAGAGCATATAATGGAGGAAAGACAGCTTCTTCAATAAATGGTGCTGGGAAAATTGGACAGGTACATGCAAGAAAATGAAACTAGACCACCAACTTTCACCATACACAAAAATGAACTCAAAATGGATAAAAGGCTTAAATTTAAGTCATGAAACTATAAAAATCCTGGAAGAAAACATAGGCAGTAAAGTCACAGACATCTCATGTAGTGGACTTTTCACTGATACATCATCTCCTAGGGTAAGAGAAACAAAAGAAAAAATAAACAAATGGGACTACATCAAACTAAAAGGCTTCTGCACAGCAAAAGAAAACAGCCTCAAAATACAAAGGAACCCCAGGGTCTGGGAAAACATATTTGCCAAGGATGTATCTGATAAGGGGCTAATTTCCAAAGTGTACAAAGAACTCATAGTACTCAGCAAGAGGAAGACAAACAATCCAATTAAAAAATGGGCAAAGGACCTGAAGAGACACTTCTCTAAAGAGGACATACAGATGGCCAACAGACTTATGAAAAAATGCTCAATGTCGCTAATCATCAGAGAGATGCAAATTAAAACTCCAAAGAGGTATCACTTCACACCTGTCAGAATGGCTACCATCAACAAATCAACAAACGACATGTGCTGGCGAGGGTGTGGAGAAAGGGGAACCCTAGTACACTGCTGGTGGGAATGCAGACTGGTGCAGCCCACTGTGGAAAACAGTATGGAAGTTCCTCAAAAAATTAAAAATGGAGCTGCCTTTTGGCCCAGTGATCCCACTTCTAGGAATGTATCCTAAGAATCCTGAAACACTAATCAGAAAGATTATATGCACCACTATGTTCATAGCAGTGCAATTTATAGTAGCTAAGATCTAGAAACAGTCCAATTACTCATCAGTAGATGAATGGATAAAAAAGCTGTGGGACATTTACACAGTGGAATACTATGCAGCTGTAAAGAAGAAGGATCCTGTACCCTTTGGGACAGTTTGGAAGAACCAGGAGAATATTATGCTAAGTGAAATAAGCCAGGCAGAGAAAGACAAACATCACATGACCTCACTTATATTGGAATCTAAAGAACTTAATAAACTGATGAACAGAAATTATTCAGTGTCAAGGAAGCATGGATCAGACTGATGAATCTCAGAGGGATGGAGGAGGGCTGGTGAGTGGAGGGAGGGAGATTATCCAAAGAACTTTTATGCATATATGCACAACCCAAGGACATGGACAATGGTGTGGAGAGGGACTGGGGAGGGGTGTGGGATGGGGTGGAATGGGTCTTTGGGGAAAAAAGGGGACATCTGTGATATTTTAAAGAAAAATTTAAAAAATAAAATAAAAATAAAAAATTTTGATGTTTTTAAAAACAACAACAGCAATAACCATCTTTTAGCTCACAATTCTATAGGTGAGAAGACCATGTGTGCTCTCCAGGCTGGGGTCTAATCTGGAAGCTCTGGGAAGAATTTGTTTCCAAGCTTTTTTAGGTTGTTAGTGGAATCTGGCACCTTGCAGTTGAGAGTCTGATGTAACTGTTTCCTTGCTGGTTGTCAGCTCAGCCAGAGACTGCTCTTTGCTTCTAGAAGCTGCCTGCATTCCTTCAAACCAGCAAAAGCACATATGTTTGGATCTTATGTTTGGATGTTCTCTTTTCCCACTGCCGGAAGAAAACTCTGCTTTGTTTTGTGTGTGTTTTTTGTTCGTTTGATTGTTTTGAAGGGTTTGGGTATTGCTAATGTCAGAAGTGTTGCATTTATTTATTTTTATTATTTTCATTGAATTTATTGGGGTGACAGTGGTTAATAGAATTATATAGACTTCAGTTGTACAGAGAACAGAAGAGAACAGACTTAACAGCTATCAGAGGGGAGGGAGATTGGGGGGGTGGGTGATAAAGGTGAAGGGATTAAGCAAAACAACAACAACAAAAAAACCAACAACTCACAGACACAGACAAAAGTATGGTGATTACCAGAAGGAAATGGGGATAGGGGAGGTAGAAGAGGGTAAAGGGAGGATGAATGGTGATGGAAGGAAACTTGACTTATGGTAGTGAACATACTATACATATACAGATGATTTATTATTTTAAAAAAACTCTGCTTTTAAGGGCTCATTTTATTGACACCAGGCCACCAGATAATTGCCATATCTTAAGGTCTACTGACTTAGCAAAATTAATTACATATGCAAAATCCCTTCATAGAAGTACCTAAATTAATGTTTGATTATTCAACCAAGAGAAAGAGATCCTGGGGCCATCTTTATAATTCTGCATACCACTGAAAAGAATCTGGGCTACAGATGTAATTTAGGAGTTACATGCTTATGGATATATGGAGGTTATTTTTGCCAAGTATATTAGAACAAATAGATCAATTAACATTTTTAGTTAACTATAGATATAGTCTGTATATTCTTATTCACTGATTAATACATTTCTTTTGGCAAAGAAAGGATGTCAATTTTTAAACTATGAATGTGAATGTTATTTTGTTAAAAAAAAATTTTTTTTTGTTTTATTTTATTTTGAAAGATCTTTATCCTAAGGTTCTTTCTAGATTAGGAATTAGGAATTGTGTGAAGGTACCTGCAAGTAGGTCCTGAATGCCATCATGTCCCTCCATTACAAGGCAGCAGGTAAACTTAACACAGAGAGGACAATGTGGGTTCAGAGAAGGGCAGGCCAGAGTGTGGAACTCTCCGCTTTCCCTGTGACCTCAGGAAGATTCTCACCCTACCCCCCAAGAAGTTCAGATTCCTCATCTTCAGAATATTAGTAACAATATCTGCATCATTGAATTGTTTTAAGAATTAAGCTAAGTTGTAAATGAAGAACATAGCTTATGACAAATATTTTAATACAAATGAGATTCCTTTCCCTAGATTTTGTTTTGTAATCTCTCCTAGACTTTGACTTTACTGTTCTGTGTCTCTGGGAAGGTAACAGCCTGGAGAAAACCACAGGGTAAGTTGGGACTCAGGTTCTCAATTTTGCATTTAGGTTGGGTGCATTCTCTCACAGCTTCCTGTTTGGACTGGGACTCAGCTTTTATGTAGCTCTCCATCCTTCCCTGGGTCTGGCCATCAGGGTGGAATCAACCACCTCCTGCTGCACCTGAGACCAACAACTGTTACATCAGACACTTCTTCATTGCCTCTGTCCTCCCAAGGCTCTGTCTCCTTCTGAGGAGTGCCTTTGCTTTTGGCTTAACTCTTTCATCTTTGATAAAAATTGAGTCTTGTAAACCTTTTTCTTGCATTCAGAAAAACACTGTCTTTAATGCATTTACTTACAATAAAATATTTTCGTATGCCTTTCACATCTTTTCACAGGTGAGAGAATAAAATTTATATGTGCTATCTATACTACTATATCTGTTCCTCTACATTGAGAAAGAGAGAAAGAGAAAGCTTTAAGAAATTAACCACACTAATGGCAAGGCCATGCATTAGTCAGAGTTTTAATTAAATTGTAGAAATCAATGCAATTCAGTATAAACAAAATGGTGATGTTTTGAAAGGACATCAAGAGCCCACAAAATTACTAAACAGTCAGGTGAAACAGGCTTGGATAAAGGCTGTGCAGCCAGAAGTGAGGCCAAACTTCCTCTACCACAATAACCTGGCACTGTTGCTCCAGAAAATCCACCTTTCTGTAATCCACATTGCTTCAAAGAGAGGATTTTCTACAGTTCCGGCATTTCGAATCAAAAACTCCTGACTCAAGTTCCAGAATGCATCTGCCCAGCACATGCTTGTACACTGGTCGCAAGACTGGGAAAGTAAGCTGCTAGTATCTGGTATTTTCAGTTACTAATAAAGTAAAAATCTGTATTAGTTTCCTGTGGTTGTTGTAATAACCACACATAGTTAGTGGTTTAAACCACAGATATTATTCTTTCAGTTCTGGAGCCCAAAAGTCCAATATCAAGGTGTCAGCAGGGCTGTGAAGGGGGAATCCTTTCTTTGCCTCTCCAAGCTTCTCATGGCTGCTGGCTGCGGTTCTTTAACTTGTGGCCACATTGCTCCAATCTCTGCCTGGATCTTCATGTTGCCTAATTTGCAAGTGTTTGTCAGATTTCCCTCAGCCTTCCTCTTATAATATGTGATGGCAAATAGGACCCATTTTTATAATTCAAGATAATAACCTCACCTCAAGGAGCATAATTTAATTACTTTTGCAAAAATGCGACCATAAAAGGTAACATTTACAGCTCTTAGTATTAGGGCCTGATATCTTTGAAGGCCAGAGGCAGCAAATTACCCTTTAACTTAGAAGGGACACCTGGGTATGCTCTATATACCACTGGGCTCCTAGAAATTTCACAGGGGTGGCAGGCCCTCAAATTTTTGTCAGATTTATTTGCCACTCTTCAACATACAAATTCCTTACCAAAATGTCTAGGAAAATTGCTACCTCTTGCTCACTAGGTCCAATTAGAAAAGAAGCAATGAATTCCCCAAATATAATGAGGTTCAGATACTGATGGTCAAAAAGAATGGTGTCTAGTACAATTAATATACAATAAGATTTATAATGTAAGACCTTTGTTAGAAGCACATCATAAATTTTGTGAAACTAAATTGTCATTGAAAAACAAAGTCACCGAAAGAGCAGCCTCTCTCTTCTCAACCCCCTAATAACTCCTGTCTAAGCTTAAATGCAGCTAGACTTTACAGACATGTCAAGACCTTAAATAAAGAAACTTGATAACTTTCTGCCAAGTCTAGAATATCCTTCCCAATGATGGAAGAAAGCACAGAAGGCCTAACCATGACATAATATGTCTTGTTGGTTCCATGGGTGTGGAACTGAGTAAATTCTCCCAAAATGTATACCATAATCCACCATTTGGCACACAAATGTTTGTATGTATTAGTTGAGTAATATTCCATCTGGAATTATGAACAAGGAAAAAATCTTCTGCTTTCTTAATAGCCACAGGTAGGGACTGTAAAATTTATCACAAGTCCTACCATTCAAGCCCTAGAGGAGTATGGTCTTCTGGAAGTAGAATAAACGAAAGTTATAAAGTCAAAGAATGACCATAAGGCCAAGCAGACATCAGGTATCTTGAGTGGTTCAATTTGACATTAAAGTAGATCACATTTAGCTTGTCAGGAAATCAGGCCAGAATAGGACTATTCTATTTATTACATAAGAGCCTGATAGAGCTGGAGAAATAACAGAATGCAAATTTTCAAAAGCCAGGATGGAAATTCTAAAACCCAAGCTGCTTATAGATATTGAAATTATACCTTTCAATTTGATTATACAATACAACAAACAACATATGGGTATGTGGTTGCCCATCTAAAGCCTGCAACTTGCAGGCTCTTTGCATGTTCTGGTCAATGGGATGTGCTTAGAAGTGATGTTTGTAACTTCAAGGTTGTGCACTTAAAAAGAAGAATTCTCTTACTTTCCCTTTTTTATCTTTCACTCATTGGATGTATTGTGCTAGGATGCATACATGCAATAGCATGTACTTAGTCTTCTTCACTACTGTCAGTGCCTTCTTTCCCTGGTCAGCTGTAGTACAGATATTGGATACATACAGACACAACCCTGTATATCCCCTCAATCATCTCTGACCAAGGTGGTCTGTATATCAGCAGGCACCATACCACTGAGGTTGGTATTATTATTGGAGAAAGGTGTGGATGGCCTTTCTCTGTTGTTATTAGGAGTGGGGTTCTTACAATATCATGAGAAAATGAATTTTCTGAGACTTGCACAGGAGGATGAGTGACTTTTATTTGCACGGAATTACATCCTTGGGTTTCCAAAGTCCCATTTCCTTGAGTCCAGTCCTAGAAGATGGGCAGCTGGGGATTCATTAGAGCTAAAAGTAAAGCCAGTGTCCACTGTTTCCATTCCATGGCAGAGCTGAAGCCAGGTTAACATTAAGCGAGTTGCAGTCCATTAGTCCATTGTGTGTGGGGTCGACATGGCTCTGGGCCGTGTGGGCCAATGCAGGAGTGTGAGAGGCGTGCAAGCCAGGAGTCAAGAGCAAGCAAGTAAGAGAGCCAAGAGAGAGAACTCCTTTGTTTAGGAGATTAAATATCTCAAAATTTCCCATGCTTGCAGTGGCCGCGCCTACTCTGGCTAATGATCTGTTCCCAGGTGTGACTTACAGACAAGTACCTTCCCTATTTCACCTATACTTTACTAGGCATTCATCTATCGTCGTCCCCCCCTCCCCAGGGAGGGTTAAACTGCAGCTCCCTGGCAAAGCTGCATAAATGGCATGCCTATACTATTTGGCCTTCCTTTTACTCCTTTCCTTTTATTAATAACTGGGTTAAATTACAACGGTATTAGTATGGAATAAACCAATACATAATTCTTTCATGATCTCTAAGTCTCTAGTACCTAGCAGATGGCCTGAAGCCCTTGTTGGTCTTTGATTGACAACCTCTAAATCACAACCTGTAAACTGGATGCTAGGGAAGCTAGAAAATAGAATATTTAGCTTCCATATGTTCTTAGAATCATAAGGTAGGGGATTTTTTAAGTATGGTAAGAGTGTTTGAATGTGCTGGATGGCCAAGAAAGAATGAATAATCATCACTACAGTAAAAGAATATGCAAACTGCCAACCTAGTTGCTGGCCTAAGGTGACTTAAAGAAACGGATGCTTAAATAAAGAAATGAACAATGAGCTTCTGGCTTAGTTACTTCTTAATACTAAAAACTCTCCATGGGGCTAAGATCCTTCCCTAAACCCTGCTTAGGTTATGTGACTAAAGCCCCACCAACTATCTTCTTGCATGCCAGCCTCCTTTCCCCAGAGTATGGACTCTCTTCTTTTGATCACTATTCTGATTAGGGACCTGTTATAACTCAGACTATGCAATGTGATCTTCTGCCACACTTCAAGCATCTCTGCTGCCTGAAGACTTCTTGGACTGCTGAAGCTGACCTCACTACTTTACCATGCGCCCATGAACTCCCAGCCACTTCTTTCAAGGGGAAGATCTACAGCTGACTCTACTACTGAGTCAGAACACATAGTTTTTGATCCAACTTCTTTGCTTGCTAATTCTATTGAAATCCCAGTGTGTCTTGAAGCCAAGTTCACTGTAATTCTGACAGTAATATGGTGCCTTAATATTTGGTTTCTAGGAGTCTAGAGCAAGTAATTATATTAATGTTATGTGAAGTTAGAGTGACATCAGAACCACACATTTGCTGATTAGGTAACATGGATTTAATAGGCCTTTGGTGATACTAGGGAATTTGTATTTTTAAAAGCTCCACATGTGAGCTCTCTGATGGATACAACTTGTGAATCATTATTTTTGAATTGTGGGAGTCCCACTAACTAGCAAACACAGAAGTAAATGTAATTTAGGCCAAGAAATCAGGGGCCATCTGAAGGAAACAATGGTTATCTATATAATAAAAGCAATGAGCTTGAGATCATTAAGGTCCCTTCCAACTTGGAAATTCTCAGATACAACATAGAATGCAGAGTTTCCAAACTATTGTGATTCATGATGAGACAGGGGAAAGCACAACTTTGGGTCAGAAGACATGAGTGTGAATTCTGCTTTAGTCATTTATTAGCTGTGGGACCATGGCCAAATAATAAAGTTTTCTGAAACACAGTCTCATCTGAAAAATAGATATAATACTGGCTATTCTTACATTTGTTATAAAATTTAAAGCAATAACATAGAGATAAAAATTTTATTTACTCCTTGGGTTTGATGTATTAAATGACCTAATATACATAAAGGAGAACGGTGCACATACGAGCATTTGTTGTTATCATTTTATTATTACCTTAAAGAATCTGCACAATGACTAGCACACACTAAATGCCCATAAATGTTCATCCTTTTCTTTTCACCAACCCTCTGGATAATTACTCTACCAAAGGACTTTGAGCAGAAAGGTCCTAATCTTAGTGAATGTGTTAAATTGGTTTTAACTGGCTGATTTTGAACTCTTATCTCTTCAAGTTTATATTTATTTATTTGTTTATTTATTTATTTATTTATTTTTTATTTATTTATTTATTTATATCCTCACCCAAGGATATTTTTTCCATTGCTTTTCAGAGAAAGTGGAAGGGAGAGAGAGAAACATCAATGTGAGAGAGACATATCAATTGATTGCCTCCTGTACTCATCCCAACCAGGGCTGGAGATCAAGCCTGCAAAAGGTACATGCACTGGGTCAGAACTGAACCCAGGACCCTTCAGTCTGTGGGCTGATTCTCTAATCACTAAGCCAAATCAGCTAGGGCTCTTCAGGTTTATTTAAATGAATTATTTTTTCTCTGTTACAAGTCATCTTGACTGTAATAGGAATGACCTTCACTCTCCATGTAGTATATAATCACTGAGTATTGTTCATCTGCTACCTTACAAGTGAGGTGCGCTCTGTTGTCTTGTGGGTAGGATAATCAGGTTACCTGTGGGAAATGGCAGTCATAAAAGACAAATGAGTATACTATATGATCTGAATTAATATCAGCTACTGTACTGTCTGAATTAATATCAGTTGCTGCCAAATTAAAAGTGAAACCACAATAACTTTTTTTTAAGCACAAACAAAACAGTCTTAACAATGGTGTTGGTAATTAATCCATGGAGAGTTACACGTGTTCAATGACTCATTGATTTCAGCGGATTCAATTACCTCTAGGAATATGTTATGTTGGACCTTAGAGGATATGAATAGATTTTCACAGCCATATCCTAGAAGGCTGATTACATAAACTGAACAGATGTGAAATACAAAATATTGGCCATGGAAGATCATCTGGTACAACACTCTGATTTTAAACATAAGGAGACTGAGATTCACACAGGTTGGATGCTTTCATGCTAATGAATTATGAACATAAACATTTTATTCACACAAAAGTAAATAATCAAAACTATAGAATGGCTTTTATTGGGACATTTAAAATTGCAACATTTGGTGATTGGAACTTCTACATCCATATACAAACATGTGTTGTATATGACAGAAAATGTCTGCAATACTGAAATTTATGTGGGTGCAATGAGCAGAATGCCTGAAAACAGGATGACCAGAAAATCTAGGATGTATCATTATGATTTCAAAAGACTACACATGTCTTACTTCCACTGAGAGATGGGATAGTTAAGCAATTAAAAGGTGGACTCTGAATCTAGACTGCTTAGGTCCAATTAGCAATTCTGCCTCCCTCCAGTTGCATGTCATTAAGCATGTTACTTTTGTCCTCTGTGCCTCAGTGATTTACAATCCACATTTTTTAAATGGGATAGTAAAAGTTGAGAACTACTTCATACTGGTAACATTAAGTGAATTTACATAAATTATTTAGAATGTTGTTTATACATAATAGACACTATAAAACATTAGTATTCTTCTTATGTTTCAGACACTCACAGTATATTAACTGAGTGAATCTAGTTTTCAGTTTTAAAGCATTCAACAGTTGGGTGCTAGTAAAGGAAATTTCAGGGAATAGGGCTAAAGAGGCAGAGCCCAGTAATAGGGCTTTCCCGGAGGGTCCAGATTTAGGGAGTGATTGTGCTTCCCTGGTGATCTTTTACATTCGTGATTTTATTCTTTCTTTGCAAAACTCATTTCTAAATAAGTTCTCCTCTAATCTATTCTTAATAGTAATCAAAATTATCATGAATGTTTCTTGCCAGAGTGATAGGGCAGTTTTCCATTATAACACATGATAACTGAAACAGAGATTCTCATCTTTTGCTTTGAAGAATCTCTGTTCTAATGTTCCTACTGCTTTATGTCTCTTTTTCTTGCTCTCACACAGTTCCTGCCCCCAAGCCAGTTTTAATGCACTACTTTTATCTTCCCATATTCCATATATATTTTAAGCATACTTTTCTCTTCTATAAGCAAAACTATAATTTTAAGTAACTTAGGGGTTATCTGCTTGATAATGACTCAAGGCGTGGTCAGATTAAGATTTTTACCAACCTCTGGCAAGACTGTGGGGCCTTTCAAACCTTCTCCACTCCATAAAATATGTAATTCAAAATAAAAAGAATATTATACCATAAAATGTGCATAACAAAGTGCAACAAAATTCTGATTCCCCTCCCTCATGACTAATTTAGTAGTATTTTAAAATATCATGTAGAAAATTTTCTCACTTTTAATACTCATGTCTTCTGAAAAATTCTTAGCAAAAAATTTCCCTTTATAGACCTAAAACTCCTTAACATTTACAAAACTAGTAATGAATTTTCCCTTCTTGTGAGAAATAAGAGACTAGTAAATCTGTTGTCTACAGTACTAAAATTAATCACACAGGAGAAGGGAGAAGATGGCTACCATATAGGCAGACCTTTCTTGCACCTCCTCCCATGGCCAGACTGGAAACACAGCTAAATTGGGAAACATTCACCAAGAATTACCAATTGAGGTCCAGCTGAGGAGGATATGTATATCAAGGAAGGACAGAAAACACCTGGAGACTGCACCTGCACAACAGCTTGCATGACATGGTCAGGGGTGAGCCTCACAGTCAGGAAACCTGAGAGGAGAGTCCTCCAATGAATGGGACAACAGCATTCAAGACCCAACTACAACAGGAGAGCCCAAATAACTGAAACAAGTGTCATTCCTAGAGCACCCAGCTCAAGACATCTAAGAGACTGCATCACTGGGTCCCATAAAACACTTAATACATAAAGCCACCCCACGAAGATGGGGAGGCATAGCAATTTGATCTAATACATAAAAAAAATACAAAGGGCAGCAAAAATGGAAGGCAAAGAAACAACCCTCAAATGAAAGAAAAAAAGGAAACTCCAGAAAGAGAGTTAAATGAAATGGAGGCAAGCAATTTATCAGATACAGAGTTCAAAGTAATGGTTATATGGATTCTCAAGGAACATAGTGAGAATTTTGAGAAACAGTGGAAATACAACAGCATGAAACAAGAAATAGAAACAATAAATAAGAATCAGTTGTAAATGAATAAAAATGTATCTGACATAAAGAATACACTGGAAAGAATCAGAAGTAGATTAAATGAGGCAGAAGATCAGTGACTTGGAAGAAGACAAGGTAAGAAAAAACAGAATTATAACAGCAAAGAGAAAAAAGAATTAAAAAGCAGGAGGATCGTTTAGGGGAACTTTAGACAACATGAAACTAATAACATACACATCATAGAGATAACAGAAGGAAAAGAAAGTGAACAAAGAATAAAGAACCTATTTAAATAAATAATGACAGAAAACTTCCCTAATCTGGTGAAAGAAAAAGACACACAGGTTCAGGAAGCACAGATAGTCCCAATAAAGATGCACCCAAAGAGACCCACTCCAAGACATATCAAAATCAAAATGACAAACCATAAAACAAAGAAAGAATCCCAAAGGCAGCAAGAGAGAGACAGAAAGTTACAAAGGAGTACCCATTAGATTGTCAGCTGAATACTCAACAGAAACACTTTAGGCCAGAAGGGATTGGCATGAAGTATTCAAAGTAAGGAAAAACAAGAGCCTAAACAAGATACTCTATCCAGCAAAACTATCTTTTAAAATTCAAGGAGAAATAAAGAGCTTCCCAGACCAAAAAAAAAAAAGGTGAAAGGAGTACATTACCACCAAACCAGCATTGCAGGAAATGTTAAAAAGAGTGCTTTAAGAAGAGGAAGAAATTAAGAAAGAGAGTAACATAGGTAGAAGGGGGGGGGAGAAATGGCAGTAAATGAGTATATATCAATAATAACCTTAAATGTAAATGGATTAAATGCTCCAATCAAAAGACAAAGGGTAGCTGAATAGATAAGAAAACATGACCCATACATATGCTGTCTACAAGAGACCCACCTCAGAACAAAAGATTCACACAAACTGAAAGTGAAGAAATGAAAAAAAAAATTATGCAAATGGAAACCAAAAAAAAAGCAGGCAAAGCAATACTTATATCTTACAAAACAGACTTCAAAGCAAAGGCCATAAAAAAAGACAAAGAAAGCACTACATAATACCAAAGGGATCCATAAAACAAGAGGATATAACACTGTAAACATATATGCACCCAGTACGGGAGCACCTAAATATAGAAAAAAGTTCTTGGAGGACTTTAGGGGAGAGATCAACAACAATACAGTCATAGTAGAGAACTTTATCACCCAATTACACCGCTGGATAGATCTTCCAGACAAAAAAATTAACAAGGAAACAGAGACCTTAAATGACATCCTATATCACATAGATTTAATTCACATTTACAGAACATTCCACCCCAAAGCTGCAGAATATACAGTCTTCTCAAGTGCACATGGGACATTCTCAAAGATAGACCACATTTTAGGACACAAAACAAGTCTCAAGAAGTTCAAGGGGATTGAAATCATATTAATCATCTTTTCAGATTACAATGCCATGAAACTAGAAATAAAGTACAATAAAAAATTCAAAAACATTCAAACACATGGAGGTTAAATGCCATGTCATTAAACAATGAATGGATTACCAATGAAATCAAGGAAGAAATCAAAAACATCTGGGAGGAAAAAATGAACACACAAATGAATAACCCAAAATTTATGGGACACAGCAAAAGCAGTTCTTAGAGGGTAGTTCATAGCATTATAAGCCTATCTCAAGAAACAAGAAAAAGCTCTAATAAACTATCTAACACTACAACTAAAAGAATAAAAAAGAGAAAAACAAGAAAAGCCCAGAGTAAGTAGCAGGAAGGAAATAATAGAGATTAGAGTGGAAATAAATGACATAGAGACTAAAAAAATAATACAAAAGATCAATGAAACAAAGAGCTAGTTCTTTGAAAAGATAAACAAGATTGATGAACCCTTAATCAGACTCATCAAGAAACAGAGAGGACCCAAATAGATAGAATCAGAAATGAAAGAGATGAAGTAACAACCCACAGCACAGAAATACAAGGGATTGTAAGAAAATACTATGAACAACTAAATGCCAACAAGTTGGACAATGTGGACAAAATGGACAAATTCTTAGAAAAATACAATCTTTCAAAACTCCATGAGGAAGAATCAAGAAACCTGAATGGGCCAATAACAACTGGTGAAATTGAAGCAGAAATTTAAAAAAACTCCCAGCAGATAAAAGCACTGGTCCAAACAGCTTCACAAGGGAGTTTTACCAAAAATTCAAAGAGCTACCACCTATCTGCCTCAAACCAATCCCAAAATATCCAAGAGGAAGGAACACTTCCAATCTATTTTTATGAAGCCAGTATTAGCCTAATTCCAAAAGCAGATAAAGACACTACAAAGAAAGACAATTACAGGCCAATATCCCTGATGAACATAGATGCTAAAATCCTCAACAAAATAATAGCCAATTGGATCCAGCAATATGTTAAAAAGATCAAACACCATGACAAGTGGGATTTATTCCCGGGATGCAAGACTAGTACAATATTCTCAGATCAATAATTGTGATACATCACACAAACAAATTGAAAGACAAAAATCACATGATCATATCAATAGATGCAGAAAAAGCATTTGACCAAATCCAACATCCATTTTTTATAAAAAGGCTCAGCAAAGTGGGAATAGAGGGATCATACATCAACATAATAAAGGCCATATATGACAATCCTATAGCCAACATCAAATTAATGGGCAAAAACTAAAATCATTTACTTTAAAAACAGGAATAAGACAGGGATGTCTGCTTTCACCACTCCTTTTCAACATAGTACTGGAAGTCTTAGCCACAGCAATCAGACAAGAAGAAAAAATAAAAGGCATCCAAACTGAAAAGGAGGAAATTAAACTGTCATTATTTGCAGATGACATGATATTGTTCATAGAAAACTCAAATGACCCCACCCAAAAACTACTAGATTTAATAAATGAATTTGGCAATGTAGTAGGATACAAAATCAACACCTAGAAATTGATGGCATTTTTAATACACCAATAATGAACTCTCAGAAAGAAACTAAAAGAACAAGACCCACTTACCATTGCAACAAAAAAATTAAGATATTTAGGAATAAGTTTAACCATGGGAGTAACAAAACTGTATTCAGAAAACTACAAAATGATGAAAAAAGAGATAGGAAAAGATAGAAACGAGTGGAAGAATATACCATGTTCATGGATTGGCAGAATTAACATCACTAAAATGTCCATACTGCCCAAAGTAATCTATAGATTCAATGCAATCTCTATTAAAATAGCATCTGCATATTTCACAGATCTAGAACAAACACTCCAAAAATGTATATGGAACCAAAAAAGACCCAAAATAGACACAACAATCTTGAGAAAGAACTGAGTTGGAAGGATCACAATACTGAATATCAAACTATAGTACAAAGCCATTGTAATCAAAACAACCTGGTACTGGCACAAGAACAGACATATAGCTCAATGGAACTTAACAGAGAACCCAGAAATTGATCCAAGACATTATGCTCAATTAATATTTGACAAAGGAGGCAAGAGCATATAATGGAGTAAAGACAGTCTAGTCTCTTCAATAACTGGTGTTGGCAAAATTTGTCAGGTACATGCAAAAATATGAAACTAGACCACTAACTTACACCATACACAAGAGGAAACTCAAAATGGATAAAAGACTTAAATGTAAGACATGAAACCATAAAAGCCCTAGAAGAAAATGTAGGCAGGACAATCTCAGACATCTCACATAGCACAATTTTCACATATACATCACCTAGGGCAAGAGAAACAAAGGAAAAAATAAACAAATGGGACTACACCAAACTAAAAAGCTTTTGCACGGCAAAGGATACCAGCATAAAAAGGAAAAGGGAACCCACTGTGTGGGAGAACATATTTGCCAATGATACATCCAATAAGGGGTTAATTTCAAAAATATATAAAGTACTCATATAACTCAACAAACAATCCAGTTTAAAAATGGTCAGAGAACCTAACAGACTCTTCTCCAAAGAGGAAATACCAATGGCCAAGAGATATATGAAAAAATGCTCAATGTCACTAATTATCAGAGATATACTAATTAAAACAAAAATGAGGTACCACCATATACCTGCCATGTGGGTATCATCAATAAATCAACAAAAAAACAACAATTGCTGGTGAGGATGTGGGGGAAAAGGAACTCTAGTACACTGTTGGTGGGAATGTGGACTGGTGCAGCCACAATGGGAAACAGTGTGGAGTTTCCTCAAAAGATTAAAAATGAAACTGCCATTTGACCCATTGATCCCACTTCTAGGAATATATCCTAAGAAACCTGAAACACCAATCAGAAAGACTATATGCACCCCTATATTCATAGCAGCATTTTTTACAATAGTCAAGATCTGGGACCAGCCCAAGTGCCCATAAGTAGATGAATGGATTAAAAAAAACATGTTTCATTTACACAATGGAGTACTATGCAGCTGTAAAACAAAAGGATCTCTTATCCTTTGAGACAGCAGGGAGGGACCTAGAGAGTATTATGCTAAGTGAAATAAGCCAGTCAGAGAAAGATAAGTATCACATGATCTCACTTATATGTGGTATCTAATGAAAAAATAAACTGATGAACAAAATAAACCCAGAGCCATTGAAGTATGGAACAGACTGATGTATTTCAGAGGGAAGGCGGGAGGGGGTGTGGGAAGAGATTAACCAAAGAACTTATATGCATATATGCATAACACAGACAATAGTGCCATGATGGCCTAGGGAGGGGGCAGGAGATGGAGGGGGTTAAAGGGGGGGAAGGGGATATCTATAATACTTTCAACAATAAAATACATTTTAAATAATAAAATAAAATAAATCACACAATGAAGTTCTGTAAAATATAACTTTTTATCATTGCGATTAAATTGATTAACATAATGCATGCAACGTTCTAAGGCATGCCCGGCCAGCCATGGCTCAGTGGTTGAGCATTGACCTGGGATCCAGGCTATCGGGGTTCAATTCCTGGTCAGGGCACATGCCCAGGTTGTGGGCTCGATCCTCAGTCAGAGGCATGCAGGAGGCAGTCGATTAATGACTCTCTCATCATTGATGTTTCTCCCTCTCTTTCTCCCTCTCCTTTCCTCTCTCTGAAATCAATAAAGATATATAAAATTAAAATTAAAATTAAAAAAAATTTAAAAACAAATGGTAATAAAGTGTTTGTTGGACTTCACCATGCAATCATTTAAACTCCAAGAGATGTTATAAAATGTGCCTAAATATCTACCCCATCTGGAAATAAATATTTTGTTATAAATCATACCATTTGTATATGTGCTCTAAACATTTGAGCTACATTTCTTTTGGACACTTGAAACTAAAGGAGAGATCCCACTGAAACCAGACAAAAGGGTCCAGCTGCCTGCTGCTACCAGCATCAAATAAGTAGAGACAGGATTAAATATTTGTGGTACAGTTATTAATCAGATAACTGGAAATCTGAGAGAATAGCAGGTGTAACACCCCAAAAATACCACTCTGACATTTCATTTCAAGTGAGCCCTTATATATCGTTAGAGGGTGGGGGGGAAAATCTAAAGTTAGTGAGCTCCCAGGGTCTGCCTTCTACCATTGTTCCTGCAAAGATTAGCCATGGAAAAGATAAGCCCATAATGCTGTCTCCCTTCAGATAGGTACTGTCCTTGATCTGTGCTTAAAATGTATTTTCCTTTGGGTTACAGGTTCATCAGAGCTCTGGGGATGCCTTACCTCCAGAGCCTGTTCTCCTTCTTGTAACACGCCCTTCAGCTTCCCAGGGTCTGTAAGAAAATCTCTTCTTTATAGTTAGTAGCTATTAAACAACTGTGATTCTATTTCTAGTATATGCCCCTCCCTTATCACCACCAGTAGAGGGCTGAAATCAATGTAGTACCATGTTGGTTACATGCTGGGTATGAGGTTGTATAACAGTGTTTAGAGGAAAAAAACAAATGGATGTGGACAATAGCCCCCTGACTGGTGGCTGGGTCTCTTGGTGACAAGAATCTCCTATTTCATTTATTCATTTTAATTTTTATTTGTAAAATAGGTATAATTAGGCCTAATAAACAAAAAGCATGACTCTAGTTTTGGCGAATACCTAAATGACTGATTCACTGGTGCCTTCGCAAGGACTTAGGTTGCTTTTTTTCTGGAAGGGTGTCTAATAGATGACAAACTGGAAGAAGACTGTAATGTCAGGCAAAAAAGAAGGGGGAAGAAAAGAAGGAGAAATAGAACAGGAGAAAAGAAAGGGGGGAGCAAGGAGAAAGAACAGAAAATGGGGAAAGAGGAGAAGATAAGATGGAAAACCACTAAGAAGGAAGAAAATCTGTTGAGTATAAATTATGTACTAGATACTTTTACTACACAAACTCTTCCTAAAGTCTCAATAGGGAATGTATTTTTATCTTCACTTTACAGAAGTGGCACCAGAGCTGAAAGTCTAATAATTTTCACTGGGTACACAATATTTTTTTCACAGTGATATACTTTTCATCTCTGTCTCAGTGAAGTATGCTTCAGATGGATTCTTGATCTCTTCCCTTTTCCCACAAGCACTTTGTACAGTGATTACACTGCTGTACCTGGTGGATTACATTTCTTCCCCCCCCCCCTTTTTTTTTTAAAAATATATCTTTATTGATTTCAGAGAGAGGAAAGGAGGGGGAGATAGAGAGGCAGAAACATCAATGATGAGAGAGTCATTGATCAAGCCCGCAACCGGGCATGTGCCCTGACCGGGAATCGAACCCTGATCACCTGGATCCCAGGTCGACGCTCTACCACTGAGCCACGCCCAGCCGGGCCATTTCTTCCCCCTAAGACTATGAGCTTTCAGAGGCTAGGAAGGGTCTTATTCATCTCCATGCTCAGTGTCCATGCTCAATGCCAAGAAGAGAGTAAATAAGTAGCAAATAACTTGGGCGAGAATGAAAGTCTAAAGTATTTTATAACTTATGTTGAAAAAGTTAATAGCACTCCAAAGAAGACATAATTTACTATTATAAGAGGCCTACCAATTTAAACCAAAGCAGTAGTTTTGACCATTTTAACTTAAAAAAATTGTTAGAAAACAATTTTCCAAAAAATTTTAAATAGTATTTCTCTTTTATTTTTTTTCTAAAAGATACTTCTACAAACTTAAGTAAACCTACTCATCTTTTGCACTAAATTGTTACTAATTTGTGCAGCCAATTCAACTGAAATTGCTGGAGGAGCTCCAAGATGGCAGCAGATTGAGTGGAAGCTACACTGACACTCTCCCAGGACCAAACTTGGAATTACAAGTAAAATATAGAAAAAAACATCTTGAATAATCAACTACAACTGAAGATGAGCTGGAGAGCACACTCATAACCAAGGACCTAAAGCGGAGACTGCATAGAGACTGGTAGGAAGTATGGAGGCGCGAGAAGTCTGGCTGGGCTCCCACAGGCAGTAGCTGAAGGTCTGGAGGGATGTATCAGCTGTGGGGGGTTCCCACTGAGAACTCTGGAGTCTAAACCCCAAGTGAGGCTACCTAGCCCAGAGCACCAGAACTGAGAAAGGTGCCCACATAACACCTTGCTATGAAAAGCAGCAAGGTTTTTGTCAGCCAGGGAGAGATGGCTGGAAATGCAGGCACCCTCTTAAAGGACCAACACACAAAATTTCATGTGCAGCCACTCATTCGGGCTCTGGTAGAAGGAGGGCAGAGTGGACTAGAGCTGTGTGAGGAAAATCAGGGGACTGACTGGGGGAATAGGTCTCAGAGGACACCCATCTGGACCTGGGTGCTGAGTCATTCCCCTATAAGGCAGAGGACATCTTTCTCAGGAAGACATTTACCTTCCAAGCAGCTTTTGCCTGAAGGGGAAGCAATTGCCCCACCCTGCTGGAAAACCTCTGGTCCCACCCCATGGAGTTTCTACAGCCTGAGACTCATTAAGATACTTAGTAACAGCCTCTGGGTGCTTTGAGTCTTTGCCTGATTTGCTTCTGGACCCAGAGCTTAGAAAAGCAGACCTTGGTGTGCATCTTGGTCCTGTCCAAACACACCCAGCCCCAGAAGAGGAAACCAGAAGCTGTAGGGTGTGGAAAACTTCAAATAGGGTACTCAAGGCCAGTCACAAACAGCATCTGACATTGGCCTGCACCAGAGACCATCGAAAAGACTAGGAGTCCTAGTAGATCTATCTAATACATACAAACAGGCAGCCAAAATGGGGAGACAAAAAATAAGCCCCAAATGAAAGAACAAAAGAATTCACCAGAAGAAGAGCTAAATAAAATGGAAATAAGCAATCTATCAAATATAGGGTTGAGAATACTGATCATAAAGATGCTCAACAGCATGAAAAAAGAAGTGGAAACTATGAAGGAAATTAAGAATGATATAGTAGAAATAAATAAATAAAAATTGGAAAGAATGAACAAAAGATTAGGGTACGCTGAGGATCAGATCAGCAAATTAGAACACAGCATAGAAAAAAATCACTCAATCAGGGATCCAAAAAGAAAAAACAATTAAAAAACAGGACAGTTTAAGAGAGCTGTGGGACAACATGAAACAACAATATTTGCGAACCTGTTTGAAGAAATAATGGCAGAAAACGTTCCTAACCTGTTCAAGGAAAATGTCACACAAGTTCAGGAGGCACAGAGAGTCCCAAGCAAGAAGAACCCAAAGAGGCCCATGCCCAGACACATCCTAATTAAAATGACAAAAATCCAAGACAAAGAGAGAATCTTAAAGGCAGCAAGAGAAAAGCAATCTGTCACCTACCAAGGGGCTCCCATAAGGCTGTCAGCTGATTTCTCATCAGAAACTCTACAGGCCAGAAGGGAATGGCATGAAGTATTAAAGGTAATGCAAAACAAGGATCTGAAACCAAGACTACTCTATCCAGCAAGGCTATCATTCAAAATAAATGGTGAAATAAAGAGATTTCCAGACAAAGAAAGGCTAAAGGAATTTACCAAACCAGCATTGCAAGAGATGTTAAAGGGACTGCTGTAATAAGATGTTGAAATAGAGAGAATTAGAAACATAGACATAAGAAATAAAATGATCATAGTCTGGTAGAACACAGCAGATGCTGATATCTGCCTCACAACAGGTAACACCCTTGGCTCCTGATACCACTACATTAACTTCTGAGAGTTTGGCTGGTTCACAAAGGGTTGGAGATTGGGGGAAATTGATTTCACACAGCAATCATTATAGCTCAGTGATGCCACAACCTATTCTAAACTTCATCGGTTCCTCAGCCAATTAGTGTGGACATTGCACATGTTGTTTAGCCTCAGCCTGCCACTTCCAAGAATAATAAACTGTGCCAGAACAGAAGTTATGCATTACAGAATACCAATATCCACGTTCGGCATTTATTTCTCCAAAGATAATAAATGGGAAAGATGTAGAGGAAGTAAGTTGTATAGACTCACGGGACAATCATAACTCAAGAGAGGCAAGAAATTGTTGTGAAACATCTGTCAGGCAGGACTCTGATTCATCAGTTTCAGACAAACAGCTGGCAAACCATCATCATCCCAGGCTCCCCAAGTACTGCAGTGACACTGATGAGGAAGAGAAGACACAGAGACATTATCTCAGAGAATGTAAAGGTAGTCTAGATTGTGAGGCTTGCCAGAGCACTTTGAATATCTGTCAGATGTGTTCAGTAAGTAGTCCTGATAGTACTCTGAGCACCAGCTCCTCAGGGTAGTCCAGCCCACTCCCTTGCAAAAGACCTAACACTATGTCAGATGAAGAGCAGGAAAGTGGTTATAATACTCTGGATAGCTCTCTAACATCAGACTCTTTGGGACATGACAGTCCATTTGCAGAGAGCAGTTTTATAGAGGACACTCATTAGAACGTTGAACTTGTTCCCTCTGCCAACACAGAAACCAAACCAGCTGTTGGTGCTGTTGTGGTACCACCAGTGGGACTAGAGAATGGGTTAAATTCCAATGAGCATATGGCAAACACAGATTCTGTATGCCATCCATTAAAAAAGGACGAGCTGCTCCCAGGAGATTGAACCAGCCTTCTACAGGGGTAGCTGTCAGCAAAAATTGACATCAGCATTCCAGGAGCAGCATTTGAATTTCAGTCAGGTTCAGCACTTCGGATCTGGGCATCAAGAGTGGAATGGTAACTTTGGACATCAAATACAGCAAGCTTATATCCTTATTAGTGTTACCAGTAATCCATTCACTCTTTCTCATGGAAGCTCCAATCACACAGCCATGCATGCCCACCTAGCTGGAAGTGCGCACCTTGTAGGACAGCCTGCTCTGCTTCTGTACCCATCATCATCTACCTTCAGTGGTGCTGTCCCAGTGGCCCACCTCCTAACCTCTCCATGTACCTTAAGACCTATGTTACAGCATCCAACTTACAATATATATCTCACCCTAGTGGCATACTTCACCAGGTCCCAGTGGGCATAACTCCCCACCTGTTACCCTCTCCAACCATTCATCAGACTCAGTACAAACCAATCTTCCCACCACATTCTTACATTACAGCATCACCTGTGTATACTGGATTTCCACTGAGTCCAACAAAACTCAACCAGTATCCATATATGTGAAAACTCAAAAGGAGCATATTGAGGAATCTCAATGATAGGAACATTTGATTAAAAATAAAAACATGATATTTAATAAATACTAGCCATTCACAAGAAAATTATTTTTGAATCATGTAGACTTGGATGCAATTTAAACAACTTTGAGCTTTAAAAAACACCTCACTTTTAATGTGTTTTGCACATTTGGTATAACTTGTCTTTGATCGTGTTATCTTCTTATGTAGTAACTCTAGACAAGTGACTTATGGGAGCAGAAGTCCAGTTTTGCTCCTATTTTTTATAAAATTGCCTTCTAACTAGCGCAAGACATGTCCACATTTGGGAAGCCATTCTGTATACAGACTTAGAGCAACAAGTGCACATATGTCAAAATTACAGCATACAAGTGAATTGTATAATCTGTGTATATGTTGGGTCACTTACCTAAGAAACTGAGCTATTCTTCTTTACATTTGCGTGTATCTTTGCTTGGGCAAAATGTTACCTAGACTTTGCTCTTAACTGTTGTTCTAATAATCTCAGCTGCATTGTAAACTGTTCCCACACACAGTGCCTTAAATATTTGACGTTGTTAATGTAATTACCTATATATAAATGTTGAGGACTGCAGCACTTAAAAATCAGATGTACTCTTTAGTTTTCTTTTGATAGAGTAATGTTCATTTTTGGTTTAGTGTGATATGATTTCAGATTGTAGCTGGTTTTTTTTCCTTCCTAAGAGGGCAGCATGTTTGCAATAGCTGAATTCTGCTAATTTTTCAGAATGATCTAGCTTAAAGAAAAGCAAGCAGTTAGTAGTGCTTAAGAAAAATTGATTCAGTATCTAATGGATAGTTAATATCTGTCACAACACAGCATTTTATATACTGTTAAGTAAAACTGCAATACAATCCAAGTTTATTTTTGGGGTGTTTGCTGTATAATTGGATTTATAAAATATTTAGAGGTGCAGTGGGCATGACTTTGATTAGATAATGAAAGAAAATGCAAATTGCTCATTGATTCATGATGTGGTTTCATCTTAGCTTAGGCAAACCATGCAGTACTTAATAAGAAGTAGCAGAATATTTACTATCGAAGCTTGAAAAGATGTGAGTTCTTTGTGTGCAATTTTTCATTTATGCATGAGAGAGGGTTGTGTATTTTTTAAGTATTTATACATTGTAGTACTTGTTTTGCTTGTTGGTGGTGTTTGCTTACTTAATACATTCCATCAACCCTGCCAGGCATAGCTTAACAGTTGAGCATCGACCTAGGATCCAGGAGATCAAGGTTTGATTCCTGGTCAGGGCACATGCCAGGGTTGCAGGCTCGATCCCCAGTCGGGGGTGTGCAGGAGGCAGCCAATCAATGACAACTCTCATCATTGATGTTTCTATGCTTCTCTCTCAATCTCCCTTACTCTCTCTGAAATCAATAAAGATATATTTAAAATAATATTAATAATAATAAATACATTCTGTCATGGACAGAAATTACATGCTTTTCTACCTAGGAAGTGTGTCTTGGGTTCTTCTTTTATTATTCTCTCTTTCATTTTTTTGGTGATGGTGATGATGTTTAAATGAAGTTGTTTTACAGCACCAACGACTTAATCATCCATTTCCTATATAAAAAGTAACTACTTTTTTGTATAGACCTCAGGTATATTGTAGTACAGAGGTGGAATTTAAGGAAAGGTTTTAAACAGGCTCTGTTTTAGCTTATGGGCAAGTAATAAATTGTATCATTTATCTTGAATGTATCATAGGTAAGCTGCTATATAACGATTGCCACTTCAGATAGCTGTGAAATTGGGTGATTAATTAGTTGTTCCTTAGCCTTCTAATTTCTTTGTAAGTCTAATTACATGAAATAGAAGTTGGGGTTTTGATTTTTTACTTTTGATTTTCTACTTTGTTTTCTACTTGCAGTATCATTGTAACTACAGTATTGTAGGTGATGGAAAATAATTGCATATGTTATTTTGGGTGTCAATTGTATCAGTATTTTATCTCTATTAATGTTTGTGCTCATCATTGCATATAAAAAACTTGGATATATCAGTGTAACTTATTTTCATACTGGCATTGTAGACACTTGAGACAGCGGTATTTTGCAGGCTTGACTTATCTTTTTTTCCTTAAAAATCTGGAATATAATCTTACAGCATTTACTGGAATAAACAGTACAAAGCAACAAAAAAAAAAAAAGAAGAAGAAAGAAAGAAAATGACAATAGATAAGTGTATCAATAATAACCTTAAATGTAAATGGATTAAATGTCCCAATCAAAAGACATAGGGTAGCTGAATGGATAAGAAAATTAGACCAAAATATATGCTGTATACAAGAGACCCAACTCAGAACAAAAGGCTCACACAGGCTGGAGAAAAAAAAAACACAAAAACTTCTGAAGGACTTTAAAGGAGAGATTGACAGCAATACAGTCACAGTAGGGGATTTTAACACCCCATTGACTTTACTGGATAGGGCTTCCAGACAAAAAAATCAAAAAGCAAACAGTGACTCTAAATGACACACTAGATCAGATGGATTTAACTGACATTTACAGAACATTCCACTCCAAAGCTGTAGAATAGGCACTCTCCTTAAGTGTACATGGGACATTCTCAAAGACAGACCACATGTTAGGACACAAAAGTCTCTACAAGTTCAACAAGATTGAAATCACATCAAGCATCTTCTCAGATATTTGCACCATGGAATACTATGCAGCTGTAAAAACGAAGGATCCCTTACCCTTTGAGACAGCATGGAGGGACCTGAGGACTATTATGCTAAGTGAAACAAGTCAGTCAGAGAAAGACAAGTGTCACATGATCTTACCCATATGTGGAATCTAATGAACAAAATAAACTATGAACAAAATAGATCCAAAGACATAGAAGCATGGAACAGACTGTCAAATCTCAAAGGGAAGGGGGGAGGAGATTAACATAAGAATTTATATGCATATATGCATAACCCAGGCACACAAACAATAGTGGGGTGAAGGCCTGCGGGGAGGGGTACAATGTGGAAAGAATCAATGGGGAAAAAAGGATGACATTTGTAAAACCTTCAACTATAAAGATGAATTTTTTTTAAAAAAAGAAAAGAAGCTGCTGAACTTTGGACCTGGCTAGGTGGCTCGTTGTTTGGAGCACCATCCAGTACACCAAAAGGTTGCGAGTTCCACTCCCAGTCAGGGCACATACCTAGGTTGCAGACCAGGGCCAGCGTGAGGGAGGCAATTGATCTGTTTCTCTCTCACATCAATGTTTCTCTCTCTTTCTCTTTCTCCCTTTCTCTCTCTCACTCCCTCTCTCTAAACATATCCTTGAGTGAGGATTGAAAACAAAACAAAACAAAACTGCTGAACTTTGTGTATAGCCTGAAACAGGAAATGTTGTTCTTGTTTCTTTCAATTCCTCTAGAGACATATGCTCATCAAATGATCACAACCTGTTTATAGAATATATTTTTACAAAAGATTTTAGAAAATGCTTTTATTAATTTGCTAAGGCTCCTATAACAAACTACCACAGTTTAGGTGGCTTAACAACAGAAACCTATTTTTCACAGCTCTGGAGGCTGGAGTTTAAGATCAAACTCTGGAGTCCAAGGTCAAGGTGCCAACAGAGTTGATTTCTCCTGAGGCCTCTCTTCTTGTCTTGTAGATGGCTGTCTCTCCCTACCAATATCTTCACATGCTCTTCCCTCTGTATTCTAATTAGGTGTATTGTAATTTCCTCTTCTTATAAGGACACCAATCTTATTGAAGTAGGGCCCACCCTGATTATCTCATTTTAGCTTAATCGCCTCTTTAAAAATGCTGTCTCCACATATGATCACATTCTAAGGTGCTGCATTTGGAACTTTAACATATGATTTTTTCAGAGGACTTAATTCAGCTCATATCAGTGCTTAATGCTTACATTTCTTCCATGAGTTGGTTCATAAAACAATGAAGCTATTAAGAGCACTGCTGAATATGTCCACCCAGCAGTACAGGCCCAACACTGTCCAAGCACACTATGTGTTAGGTTGTTAAGTTGGCTTAGACCTATTAAATTAGATGGAATTCACCAGGAAATCTCAAGTCTAGTTTTGTACTTTTCAAAAGGAACTCACAGATTTGGTGCAGTGAGGGATCATGTTCTTTTGTGACTTATCCTCCAAACATATCCCAGTCTCATGAGCACCAGAGGTTGTGTCTACAAATGTAATAGACAAAATAGTACCCAATAAGCCTTTTTATCATCTCAGAACTATAAGGAAAATAGTACCTACCCTAGCCATGAGCCATGTCCAGGTACTATTGGGCAGATGTAATTGCTGTGGGGTTTGACCTTGGTGCTAACAGATGCAGAACCTTCCCACATGCAAAGGAGGACAGTTCTCTGATGAAAACTGATTTATGGTGTTTGTGGAGGAGCTTCTCTAATTAGTGATCAGAGGCAGCCTATGGTATTCTGAATGTCCTGGAACAGGCCTGCTGTGTAAAGCTGTCCTCTGAAATTATGGCATTGTCTTCTGTCTGTCTATTAGTGGTGTAATTAAGAAGATAAAATAAAACTCTTCTGACAGGTGTTTTTGTTTCATGACTAAGAATTGATAGCTTTGTGAATTGCACTATGTTTTTACAAAGCACACATAACTCACTGGAATATGCATTGTAGTGTTGCTGCTTCAATGAGACACAGGCTGAAGGGGTCAGACAGAGATATAATTAGATATAAACACACTTGTGTGCCTAAAGCCCATGTGTAACGGAAATGCTTAAAGTGAAGGGGGAGAAGACAAACTTCTCCTGGCTGCCATCTGCTTTAGGCCATCCTTGCTGGCAGCTAAGAATACAATGTGAGACAAAACACACATTGAAAGTAACACAATCTATTATGACCTCTTGTTCCAGCTTTAGAAATTGTGAAATAACTGATAAAATGATTAAAGTTTCTTTGATATATCTCATTCTGGCTTTCACAACTGACTTTGTTTACAGTTGTTGAAATGGTTAGAAGCCTAATCTCTATTTTAAAATTTTTATTGAATTTTTTAGGTTGACATTGGTTAATAAAATTATATAGGTTTCAAGTATATGATTCTATAATACATCATCTGTATATTGAATTGTGTGTTCACCACCCAAAGTAAAGTCACCATCTATCCCCCCTTTACCCTCTCCTACCTGCCTGATCTCTTGTAGAATTTTTATGGAGAGTGAATCTCCAAGGGAAATAAAATTGAGAACATTCTAAAATGTATTATAAGTTTAAAAAACAAAAAGGTTTTTTAAAAAGTATTTATTGAAAAAATAAATAAATTGCCGGGAAATTTTATTTTCTCCCAAAATTGGTCTGCACATTATTCAATTTTTTATGGGATAGTGGCAGAATTGGATTAACTTTCAAAAATGCAGATGTCTGAGCCCATTTCTCCCTTTTACTTATACATACTCATACCTATGAAGATGGTGTTATTTATGGATAAGCTAACTTCAGTCTCTTCTGGGAAATAGTGGGGGTTTTTTATATCAAAAAATAAGAAATAGCCTCCCTTCCTCTCTGAAATAAATAAAAATATATTTTTAAAAAATAATAAATAATATAAGATACACTTAGAATATGAGTCAGGCCAACATACTGATTAGTTTATCAACAATTCTAAGTGGTGCTTTAGAATATGATTTAAGTTGAATTGAGCTTCAATACATTAGACACAGCAATTAAAAACTGTACAAAATCTGTAAATTACGGTATATTGAAATGAGGAGTGGCCAATGGTTCACCCACAGTAGTTCATGAATGATGTCCAGAAGGATGGTGCCTAGAGTTGCCAGAATCTCTGGTGTGTGTGACACCCAGGGAATGATGGGAAGTAAACCATGTAACTTAAGAATTTTGCCTCTCTTCCTACTTTATAACATTTTTTCTCATATTTTATGATTACTTCTACATCTAGAAAAATGAAATCACTTGAATTATAGATAACATCTCTCACATTTATCTCTGGTGTAATCTTTCTCCTGGCTTTCAGAACTTTTTTTTTCTAAGATGTTTAACTATAAAAGAAGCACGTGTATTCTAAAACCTGCATTTTCAGAACTAATCTCACTATCCTCTCTCTTTATTCTTCTTTTTTTCTTCATCTAATATTCAATTAGGCACTCTCAAATTGTTCTGCTTCTTTCTTCCCTCTCTCTTTCCTATATCCAGTCTCCACATTTTTCTCAAATTCTTCCCATACAGCCTAAAGTCAATTGATTTGGTTAAAGTCCTTAACACTTTATTTTGGTTGTTTATTTGTTGAGAATTGGGCACTAATATTAATGTATTTACACCTTCATTTTATAAACTCTTAATTATCAGATATTGCCACAAATGTGGCAGGAACTATGCTAAGCAATTAAGATTCAGAGATAAAAGATACTAGCATGAGATTAGAGATCAGGAAAAATAGTTAAACAAAAGCGTATGGGGAAAACGCTGAACTATATTAAATCTAATTGATAGAAGGCAAGTAGCAGAGGTAAAGAATCAGAATGGAGACTTTGATAATGTTGATGTCTGAATAAGGTTTTGAAGGATAAGTTAGATATTAGCTAAGTAAAGTAGTAAGCCAGATATTACAAGCAAAAAGGAATGGCATATACAATAACTTGGACTTAAAGAAATCGTAGTGAATTCATACAGCTATAAGTTGTTAGGCAGAGCTGAAGGATAAAGCTATAAAGAAAGTGGTATAAATATTGTAGAAAGCATTGAAAGAATTTTAGAAAGTGTAATGGTTTTAAAATATGCCTGTAAATTTTTTCATAGCCTTCCTTCCAAAAGATGAAGCTTATTTCCCCTTGCTTTCCTTCTAAAAAAAAGAATGTCGCATAAAGTGATGCTAGTGACTTCTGAAACTAGGTCATAAAAAGGTTGGCTTTTACATGGCTCTTTCTCTCCAGGATCACTCATGGTAGGGAAGCCAGCAGCCATGATGTAAGGACAGTCATGCAGCCTGTGGAAAGGGCCATGTGAGGAGGAGCTGGGGGCCTCCTGCCAACAACCAGCATCAACTTGCCAACCACAGGAGAGAGCCACCCTGGAGGTGGATCTCTCAGCCCCAAATAGAGCCTTTAGATAATTGCAACCCAGCCAACATTTTAATTGCAATCTCTTGAAAGACCTTGAATCAGCCATGCCTGAATTCCTGACTCACAGAAGTGATAAGGTTAATAAATGTTTATTATTGTTTCAAGCCACTATGATTTAGAATGATTTGTTGTGCAGCAAGAGACAAAAGAGGAGTGATGTGATCAGACATATTTTATAACAAAAAATCTAATGTCATAAATAACGGAGAAAAGATTAAAGACGAAGTAGAATGGAAGTAGTTAATATATTAGGTGGCTGTGACAGTAATTAAGTTGGGGCATGATAAGGACCTGTATTAAGGTCTCACCCTTAGGGTTTAAGAGGAGAAAAAATTATTTGAGAATGTTAGAGAGAAATAAGCAACACAATTTAGTGACTGATTAGAAGTGGGCAACGAGTGAAACGAAAACATTAAAGAAGTGAGTCATGTTTTTTGCTTAGAAGATGAAGGAGATGTGGTATCATTTATGAAAGTGAGGAATGAAGGAGAAACAGTTTGGTTGAGGCAATAGAGCTTTTAGTTTTGAACAGTGAGATTAAAGTGCCATGGAAAAATCTTAATAAATAATCTTCTTAGTTATATGGAAACAAGAATATAGACCTCAGGGAAAAGAAATAGACTAGAATTAAATTTGGAATTAAAGGAGAGTGAAGAGTGAAATACAAGATTGTCAATGGTAGACATTAAATAACTTCAACATTTAATGATAGAAGAGGAGACGGGGTCAGGAGGGTGAAAAATCAAACAAGAGCAACAATAAAAACCTAGAGAAAAGGCCCAGAAACCAAAACAGGAGAGAATTTAAAGAAAAAGTTGCAATGAACCAATGAAGATGAAGAATAATGGGTGTGAAGCATAGGAAAGTTCTGTCCTCTTGCTTTCTGCACCAGACCGGACTTGTGGCTAAACTGTAGAACATTCAACTTGAAAAACAGCTGAAAAACAGCTAAACTGAAATATTGTGAGCGGGGAGCGGGGAAAGGGGACAGGAGAAGATGCAGAGTGGATGATCCAACTTGAGCAGCTGTGCAGTGCACTTGGAAGCGGGAAGCCAGAGGGAAGGTGAGGCAGTGCAGCCTCACCCCTGGGAGCGCGGGGTCTCAGCTCCAAGTAGGGACCCCAATCCAGAGCAACAGAGAAGGAAAAGGGAGCCCATGAGCATCGAGCAGTGGCAATTGGTGGTGACTTGATCGACCTGGGAGACTCAGACCGCACTATCCCAGACAAAAAATGATTGCTTAGTTACCCCACCAGCCTGGGAAGTTCACCCCTATCTGTGTCTGCAGAAGGCCCACCCAGCAGAACACCAGGCTGGTGGAGGGGTCCGACGAGTTCGCCCAGCAGTGAATCTGAGGGTCCTGTTATTCTCTAAAAGATCTTTTGGTGGGGAACAAGACAGGGGCCAGACACAGTGCCCTGGGGGAGATGGGCAATCCTCCCACCTCAAGCGAAGAGGAGGTGCCCCTTGCCCCACCTGTGCAACTGCTCTGGGCTGGAAATCCGCTCTCAGGCGGCCGGCCTGGCGGTGCAGGGGCGGGGGGGGGGGGGGGGGGGGGGGGGGGGCACGGGGGGGGGGGGAGACTCCGCCTGCGGGGAGCCTGGGGACAGCCCTGCCCAGGGAGGGCCTGCCCTGCTGAAAGAGCAGGGAGCCAGGCGGGGCTGGGGTTTTTAGGTTTCTTTGTTTTTTATCCACTCCTGCTTGGGGTGTGACAAGGACTGCCAGTGACCCAGGCAGAGCTGAGTCTGTGGGAGGAGAGGACGTGCCTGCCCCGCACCTCCGGCACGCTACAGGCACCACCCCCAAGGCAAGCCTGTTCAAACCATCCTGACCAGGACTGGGATACCCCCACAGAGCCCAGTTCAGTGGGGGAAGGTAGAGCAGCTCAGAACAAGGACATTCCAAGTGGGAGTCCAGAGGCAGGTCCAGTCTGTGGTCTCTGGAGGCCCCACCCACAGGACTGCTTGATGACCCACCGGCTGGGCTTCAGTCAGGTTGCCCAGCACTCAGGTTGGCCTGCATCAGGCAACTTACCAGGAGGGCGGGAACCAGCATACCAAGGGGCTAGGCCAGCAACACCAGAGCAAAACCATCAAGCTACACAAACAGCAGGTCGTAAAACACTTTTTGTTTGTTTGTTTTGTTTTCTTTCTTTTTCTTCTCACTTTTCTTTCATGGTCTCTTATTTCTATCCTTCTTTATAGTATATTCTTTTTTCTCTTTCTCTTTACTTTTTTAATTTTTAATTTAATTTTTTTGCTATTTTCTTTTCCTAGTCTATATTTTATGTTACTCATTATTATTACTTATTAAAATTGTTAAAATTAAAGGTAAAATTATTACTTCTTAAAATTAATTTACTTTTCTTTCTTTTATTTTTTATTCTTACTGTTTCTTGTCTCTTCCTTTTCTTTCATATTCTCTTTTTTCATCTCTCTTTTTTTTTTTCTCATCTACTTCTTTTGGATACATCTCCTAGGGAAAGGGAAACAAAGGACAAAATAAACAAATGGGACTACAACAAAATTAAAAGCATCTGCACGGCAAAAGAAACCATCAACAGAATGAAAAGAGAGCCCACTGTATGGGAGAACATATTTGCCAATCTTATAAGGAGTTAACATCTGAAATAAATAAGGAACTCACACAACTTAACAAAATGAAGACAAACAATCTAATTTAAAAATGGGCAAAAAACCTAAATAAACATTTCTCCAAAGTAGACATACTGATGACCAAGAGACATGTGAAAAAATGCTCAAAGTCACTAATCATCAGAGAGATGCAAATTAAAACAACGAGGTATCACCTCTCACCTGTCAGAATGGCTACCATCAACAAATCAACAAACAAGTGCTGGTGAGGGTGTGGAGAAAAAGGAACCCTAGTGCACTGCTGGTGAGAATGCAGACTGGTGCAGCCACTATGGAAAGCAGTATGGAGTTTCCTCAAAAGATTAAAAATTGAGCTACCATTTGACCCAGTGACCCCACTTCTAGGAATATATCCTAAGGAACCCCAAACATCAATCAGAAAGAATATATGCATCCCTGTGTTCACAAAAGTGCAATTTACAATAGCTAAGATCTGGAAACAGTCCAAGTGCCCATCAGTAGATGAGTGGATAAAAAAGCTGGGGGACATTTACACAATGGAATAGTATGCAGCTGTAAAACAGAGACCGCTTACCCTTTGGGACAGCATAAAGGGACCTAGAGATTATTATGCTAAGCTAGTCAGAGAAAGACAATATCGCATGGTCTCACTCATATGTGGAACCTAAAGAACAAAGTAAACTGATAAACAAAATAGATCTAGAGACATAGAAGCATGGAACAAACTGACAAATCTCAGAGGGATTGGGGGGTGGAGAGATTAACCAAAGAATTTATATGCATGTATGCATAACCCATGGACACAGACAATAGTGTGTTGAAGGCCTGGGGGAGGGGGGATGGTGAGGGGGTGAGTGCAAGGAAGAAGGGGTCAGTGGGGGGAAAAAAGACGACATATGTAATACTTTTAGCTATAAAGATAAATTTTAAAAAATAAAAATAAATTTTAAAAAGATAATCTTACCATTTGTGACAATATGGATGGATGTAGAGAGTATTATTCTAAGTGTAATAAGTCAGACAGAGAAAGACAAATAGCATATGATTTCACTTACTTGTGGAATCTAAGAAACAAAATAAACAAATAAAACAGAAAGAAACTCAGATACAGAGAACAAACTTATAGTTGCCAGGTTTGTGGAGGTTGGGGCTGGGTAAAAAAGTTGAATGGATTAAGAAGTAAAAAATGGCAGCTGTAAAATATTCATGAGAATGTAAAATACAGCATAGGGAATATTGTCAATAATAATTGTGATAAATATGTATGGCGTCAGGGGGTGCTAGACTTACTAGGGGAACATTTCATATGTTTTATAAGTGTCTATCCAATATACTGTACACCTAATAAAACTAATATAATATTAAATGTCAACTGTAATAGAAAAAATTAAAAGAGAGTAATGCAAATTAGTTCTCTAGATCGTAATTGTCAGAGCTCCAGGGAGAGGCTGTGGTTCATTGGAACTCTGTTGTCATGGCAATCTTTTCAGCTAACATAACTTACAATGCAAGATTGCTACTCAGTAGATGGAAGGAGAGACACAGACCCAGACCCAGGCAGGTGCTAATAAAAAAACCTGGAGAAAAACAAAGGGAGCATTCTCTGCACTCATCAGAAAATCTCATCCATAGGAAGCGCAGCTTTGTCTGTGAGGCATTTGGGCTTCATCCTGGCTCACTTGGCAGAATGAGATCAATACTGTTGTCTACAGTGGGCTCAATACACACTATTTTAGCTGCTATAATGACTTCAGTGACAAAGCAGGATAAACGCCATCTGGTTCCTCTATCCTGAAATGGCCATGTCATCAAGTGGTCTACCTGCTACCTTACCTCTTTCCATGTCTAAGTCAGATTCAACCTAAAATTTCCCATGGTTAGCCTGCCTTGTTTTAAAGATCACCCAGCTTCTACGTTTATTTTCCAGTATTGTAAAGTTATATCTACATGTGCAAAAAAGAAGAGACTGCTTCCCAAAGACTGACTAATTTAATTTAACTCACACATACTCCTCACCTGCCCCAACATACTTGTGTTTATAAATTAGGCCCAGATGAGTTTTGGTGCTTCTCCATTCCATAGGCACATAGTTTTGGCATGGTACATAGGTTTCTTGGGTTGGAAAAAAATAAACCCAATAAATGAATGCACACTAAGAAGAGAGTGATAAATTCATTTTTTCTTCCTATAATATATTATAAAATAAAAGGCTGGTGTTTGGGGCAGAATAATTCTTCCATATATCAGACAATCTCTTCCTTTGCAGGATATTTAGTAACCCTACCTGTCTTATTTCTCCTCTACCTATCCCCATACTTCTGCACTGTGATAGCCAAAAAGTCTCTTACCTCTCCAAATACTTGATTAAGATCCACCACCAGAGACAATCACGCTTATAATAGAAAGAACAACTGCAGTGATGTAGTGAATACCTGCTATATATTAAACTCTGTATAACCCTAGATAGACTAATCTCTAGTGATAGGATTTCAGGCATGTCATTAGGTGAATATTTGGGAGCAGATGAGGCTTCCTGGTGCTCCAGGAAAATAAGGCAGGCTAACCATGGGAGCACACAGAAAAAATAAGCTGTTATGCTTTAGGTCAACCCAGGCTGAGACTCGAGTGTGGAAATCTCAGTGAAATTAAACACAAAGGAGTTCTGCTCCATCACTGCCAATTTCTTCATCTAGGAGACTTTATCTTTGAACTACATGGACTACATGGTATTTTTCAGGGTCTTCTTGAGTACATAGCTCCACAAACCTGAGTATAACTATTTTGTCTGCCATTTCAAAATCTTCTAACATGCCTGTCCAGTTTACACCCAAATATTTTCTTCAACTGCTAATATGGCGCTAATGGGCTTCAGAATTCAGAGCATCTAATGGCCTCTCATGTCTCCAACCATCCTGGCCCACACTTGTTCACCAGAAGCCAACCAGTCTTTTCTAACAATAGAGGAGGGGGGACATATTATTTGGCATAAAGTACTAGCGGAGGGAATTTGAATTCAAAGAACCTTGCAAATCAATTTTAACCTGCAGTAGAAAGGGGGCTCGTATGAGAATGTATGTCTTCAAAAGGTAGCTTCTTGAAGGAGCTTCAAGGCTCTGAAAACAAATACAAATATTTATACTTACTAAAGAACCTGGTCATCGTGTACATCCATTTTTTTATATTAGAGTCTTTGGTAATATTTCACTTGAAAAGAAATGAGTTCTCAACTGTTAAAAAAAATATTTTCAGCCCAATGTCCTCTGTTCTGTTTAGAACAATAGTATTCTTACTTTATCGGGTTATATCTCTGAGCAAACTCTGTAACTGGTTTAAAAAGTAATATCTAGCTAAGGAAAAAAGAAAGACTCCTAAGTATGTTATCTTTTTCATAAAATATATGAAAAACATTATTTTTGCTTTATTTTCTGGCACTCTTAGATTCATGCGTCGAAATTTGGGGGGATAACTCCTAAAAAGCTGTTTGTTTTCATAGATAACTATTCTTCCACCATTTATCTTTGCTCTCATCATGCACTGTAGAAGTTCTACATTTTTCTAGGGTATTGAGAGAAGGTAGCCTACCTGGCAATGACTATAAATGAGTTAAAGTTCCTCAACTATTCTTGTCAAGGATCTGCTTCTTGAGGTCATACAAGAAAAAACATGGGCTGCTCCAAGGCCTCCAGTTTTACTTCAGACACCTATCACAGCATAGGTCAAGGAGAGCATAACTTCAACATGAACTTCATGTAGCATGGAGTGAGCCTGAATTTTTCCGGTGCTGCATGAAAGGGAGACATAGACAATACTATATCCTCTGAAGTTGTGCATGACTCAATGCTATTTGATAGGTAAAAAATTATTTTGTCCTATTTGGGGGATATCAATTAGCCTCCACTGGTTATTTATTTTTAAAAGTGTATAGATCTTCACCACAGAGTGACTTCCAGGTGATATATTATGAGAGCAAACCTTTGACCCAGTTCTGACATGCATACAAGCTTTTCTTGGTAATCAGACACACAACCAACCACAGTCTATTTTGTAAGATTAGTGAAGTGGTAGCCCTCCGTCATTTTAGGCACTCCAATAAATACTTGTCTGCACACTTCACTCAGGACAAAAAATCCAAGAGACAAAATTCTGCATGTGAAATAGGTTAGAATCCTAACCCAAGCCTTTCTCAGGGATTTGGGCTACCAAGTTAGCTGGATTTTCATAGTACCTGTATGACATTTCTGGCCAATTCACATACCTTAGGTGCCACTTATTTTGCCAGTGAAAAATTATTTCTAATATCCATTATGATAATATTAACTGGAGATAAAGTCTTTGATGTCCATTGGAGGTAAAGATAGTTGAATTTCTTAGGCCTTTGATAAGAACATTTAAATTGCTTATTAATCTCCAATGGGATCTATATTTTAAGTTAGAACACATCAATTGTTAAACAATTGTCCATGTCTAGAGTAAAAAATATAAATTACATGTTCTATGCTGAACAATTTAAGGTAAATTACAGGTAATATTAAAGATGAGTTATAAAGACAGAATCATGAGACAGAATAAAGTCATTCCCTAAATGAAAAAATTAATGGGGAAAAAATATGTGAAATGGAATATTACTCAGCATTTAAAAAATAAAATTTTGCCATGTGAGACAACATGGATAGACCTAGAAGTTATTGTGATAAGTGAAATAAGTCACACAAAGAAATGCAAATACCATATGATTTCACTTATATGTAGAATCTATAAAACCAAAACAAATAAATGAACAAAACATAAATAGAGTCATAGATATAGAGAACAAGCTAATGGTTGCTAGAGAGGCAGAGGATGGGGGTAAGTGAAATAAAATAAATTTTTTAAAAAAGAGTAGGAATGAGGAGTAAAACACCCTGGTGTTTTAACTAGACAGTGACCTTGGACCAGTCACTTATGAAGGTCAAATAAGTAAAAAAGAAAAAAAGAATAAGTTAAATAGAGACAGCATACATTTTATGGTACATATTTAAAAGAAGGTCCTAAAAAAAACAAAGACAGTCCAGGAAGATGAGTTAGATGTACTTTTCCCTATTCTTCCCATGACGTAAGAGCAAAATCCCTGGAAATTATATATAAGACAAACATAAGCAGACCCTGAAAGGTGAAGAGAAGGCAGACTAACTAGGGACCTCCAAACCCTAGTAAAAGAGGGAATAGAATGACACAGTGGTGAGTTTCTTGACTTTTCTTTCTGCCTCATATATCCCAAACAGGGTGATGAAGAAACCGGCAATTCAGAAATGCCAATGGTTGCAGCCAGAAAAAAAAAAGCCCATCAAAAGCCTCCTCTCCCAGTCAAAAGACCAGTAAGGGGCAGACTAGCAAGACAGGAAGTTATTAGACAATAATTGTTCTACTCTAGACAAATGCCAAGGAGAAAACTATAGCCCCACCTTAATCTATGCAGGCAAAAACTAAGTGGGAAGGCCAGCATCCCTCCTGTGACAGGATGTAATGAGGTGCCCCAATTCTCACACACACCCCCAAGTGGTGTCAGAGAGGGTCAAGTAGTGAGCTGGGCCTGCCACCCCAATTTAGCAGAAATGAAATACCCTGCCCCTCTCCATTGGGGTGGAGTTAGAGGAGAATTAGTAAAGAGCCGGAGCTTTCACCAACACCCCGTTGTAATGTGGGACCCATCTAGTGTCAATGGAGGTTGTATGGGAAACCTAGACTTCTATTCCTGCCTGGCAGTAATAAGGTGAACCTTCTTCTACTTCCCTTGCTAGGTCACTGACAGAGAAAACTAGCTAAAACAGAAAGTCTAAATAAGATCCAGAAACTCATAACATAAACTTCCAAATGTCCAGATTTAGATAGAAAATCACTTGTCACAGAAAATCTCAAATTGAATGAAAAAAATAAGAGTTAATAGATGCCAATATCTAGATGACAGAGATGTTAGAATTGTCTTACAAAGATTTTAAAACAGCCTTTCTAAAAATATTTCAACTAGCAATTGTGAACACACTTAAAACAAATGGAAATAAAATATCTCTGCAAAGAAATAAAAGATATAAGAAAGAACAAAATGGAAATTTTAGAATTGAAAAAGTAAAATAACTAAAATGAAAATAATATCACCACCTTAATGGATGGGCTTAACAGTAAAATAAAGAGTACAGAGGAAAGATTGAATAAAACTAAAAGATACGAAAATAGCAATTACCCACTCTGAACAATAGGGGGAAAACAGATTCTATAAGAACATAGTCTCAGGGACCTGTGGGACTATAACAGAAGACTTAACATTAAAGTTTCTCAAGGAGAGGAGAAAGAGGATGAGGCTGAAAAGTACTCAAAGAAATAATGTCCCTATAATTTTCTTTCTTTGTAGTGACTTTATCTGGTTTTGGAATTAGGATAATGCTGGCCTTGTAAAAAGATCTTAGAAATCTTCCCTCCTCTTGAAATTTTTAGGATAGTTTGAGGATGATAGGTGTTAGTTGTTCTTTGAATATTCAGTAAAAATCGTTTGTGAAGCCATCCGGTCCTAAGAATCTTGAAACACCAATCAGAAAGAAAATATACACCCCTATATCCATAGCAGCATTATTTACTGTAGCTAAGATCTGGAAACAGTTCAAGTGCCCGTCAGTGGATGAATGGTTAAAAAAGCGTCGGGACATTTACATCATGGAATACTATGCAGCTGTAAAATAGAAGGATCTCTAAATTCTTTGAGACAGCACTGATGGACCTGGAGAATATTATGCTAATTGAAATAAGCTAGTTAGAGAAAGACAAATATCACATGATCTCACTTATAAGTGAAATCTAAAGAACAAAATAAACTGACAAACAAAATAGGTTCAGAGGTATGGATACATGGAACAGAACAACAGATCTCAGTGAGGTGGGGGATGCTTGGGGAGGAGAGGACAGGAAGAAATTAACCAAAGGACATATATGCATATATGCTTAACTCATGGACAAACCATAAGATGAGGAAAGCCTGGGGTGGAGTGGGGCTTGGGTGGAAGAGGGTAAAAAGGGAGAAGATGGGAGATATCTGTAATACTGGCAACAATAAAATAACATTTTAAAAAATAATTAAAATAAAAATTAAAAATAAAGAAAATCTGAGTAAAATCTGAACTTTAATTGGAAAGGATGTATCAATGTTGGTTCATCATTAATGTAAATGTATCATACTAATGTAAGGGATTAATAATAGGAGAAACCAGTTGTCAGGTATGTGGGCACTCTCTGTACAATTTTCACAACTTTTGTGTAAATAAATATAAAACTATTCTAAAATTTAAAAGTATGTTAAAATAAATATCTAGCAGAAGAAATAGAATTTTTAAAATATTAAAAATTTGAATATTTTTTCATTTTTGAACTTTTAAAAAGAAAAATTGCACACCCTCAATTGTACCCCCAAACATATCACTTAAGAGGTTAAGTACTCTAAAAACTCATACATGGGAAATATGGACATTTATTCTCACTATATAAGAATATTACAAAATAGAGCAACAAATTCCAAGAAGTGGGACTTCTGAAATAAATAACCCAAGAAAAGAGTGGCTAGACAAACTAATCTGACCTTTCTGGAGTTGACAGAATTGATATTATTAAAAAATAAGATTGTGTCCCTAAATAACTCTCTACCAATACTTAAGAGGAGTCTTTATTATTTTTCTTACAAAACATTTAAAAAGATGGGCTTGAAATAAATTACCAAAGATTGACTAAACTGTGCTCAGTTTTCACAGCAATTGAACAAAATAGGATCATGGAATCTCAGAACTAGCCAAATCACCAGGCCAAGATTATCATTTCTTACATGAGGAAAATGAGATCCAGAGAAATTAGGTGTGTGGTTTTATAAAATGTGTAGCTGTTGAATCAGTTGCCTCTAAAGCCAAGTTTTTACTAACTTCAAGGACATGATTTTTCTAGTGTAAAACACCAGTGATGATGAATAACTGCTTCCTGTTATATCTTATAGCCATTCTTCCCTTCGGCACACCCTTACTCATTCTTTCCCTTTCTTATGACAGAAAAATAAATAAAAACTATAGCTTTTATATACAAATATAAAAAGAAAGAAGTTATGGCATTGATAACATACAATGTAGGGGGTTGTAAACCCATAAAATTTTGGTATATGATCAAAGTTAAATTGTTATCAGCTTAAAGCAGAGTATTATGACTATAAGATACTTTACATAAGCCTCATGGTAACCACAAAGAGAAACCTGTAGTAAATACAGAAAAGTTAAAGAAAAGAAATCAAAGCATATTTTTAAAATATCACTGACAACAAAAGAGGAAAGAACAAAGAAACTATAAAACCCAGAAAAATATTAATAAAGACAATAGTAATTTCTTATGTATGAATAGTTACTTTAATTATAAATGGGTCAAATTCTCCAATCAAAAGACAGAGAGTGGCTAAATAAATTAAAAATGTGATCCAAATATATGCTGCCTACACAAGACTCACTTTAGATTTTAAGGACAGAGATAGATTGAAAGTAAAGGGATGGGAAAAGATATTTTATGCAAATGGTTAACAAAAGAGAGCAAGGGTGGTGATATTTAGACAAAATAGACTTTAAGTGAATAACTGTAAAAAAAGACAAAAAGGTCATTATATTATGATAAAGGGGTTGATTGAACCTAATTTACCAAGAAGACATAATTATAAATATATATGCACACAACATCAGAACAAAAAATATATAAAGCAAATATTTACAGAATTAAAGGGAGAAATAGAGTGCAATACAATAATAGTAGGGGACTTTAATGCCTCACTTTCATCATTAATGGATAGATCATCCAGACAAATAATCAATAAGGAAACTGTGGACTTGAAAAACACTATAGTTCAAATAGACCTAACAAAATATAAAGAACATTTCATCCAAAAGCAGCAGAATATATGTTCTTCTTAAACACACATAGAACATTCTCCTGGATAGAGCATATTTTAGGCCACAAAATAACTCAACAAATTTGAGAACACTAAAATGATATCAAGACCACAATGATATGAAACTAGAAACTAATAACAGGACTAAAATTGAAAAAAATCATAGATATGTATAAATTTTAAAACACACTGCTCGACAACCAATGGGTCAAAGAAGAAAACTCAAAGGGGAATTTTAAAATATCTTGAAACAAATAAAAATGGAAACAAATTATGTAAAAACTTGCAGGATAGAGCAAAAACAATTCTAAGAAGGTAGCTTATAGTGATAAACACCTCCATTAAGCAAAAAGATAGATTTCAAATAAACAACCTTACTTTATACCTCACAGAACCAGAAGAAAAGCAATCTAAACCCAAAGTTAACAAAACCAGTGGCATGGGAACATGGAACAGACTGACAAATCTCAGAGGGAATCAGGGAAGGATGGGGAGGCAGGAAGAGATTAACCACAGAACTTACATGCATATTTGCATTGCCCATGGACACAGATAAAAGGGTGGTGAAGGACTAGGGTGTGGTGGGAACTGAATAGAGGTGGGCAAAGGGGGAAAAAAGGGAACATCTGTAATTCTTTCAACAATAAAGATAAAAAAATAAAAATTAAAAATAAATTTTTAAAGAGAAATACTACATTAATGCAATACAGAATAAAAATCATATAATCATTTCACTATATGCAGAAAAAGCATTTGACAGAATTCAACATCCTTTCATAATAAAAAATATCTAAAAAATTATGTATAGAAGGGCTGTACCTCAACAAAAATCAAAACAATACGTGGGTGTACAATGTTGTTTGTATGGAAAAAGACATACAGGTTATGATTATGACAATAGCTTTATTAACTCTGTATTTTATGTACTCACAACTATAAACCTACTTTTGCCAAAACTTGTATATAAGCCCACAGCTAATATCATAGTCACTGGAGAAAAGCTGGAAGTTTTCCCTTCAAGATAAGGGACAAGACAAGGATGCCCACTCTCACCACTTTTATTCAACATAGTACTAAAAGTCTGAGTTAGAGCAATTAGACAAGAAACAGAAATAAAAGGCATCTAGTTTGGAAAGAAAGAAGTAATGCTGCTTGCTGATGACATGATCTTATGTATAGGATACCTTAAAGACTACACAAATATCTGCTAGGACTAATAAAGGAATTCTGTAAAGTTGCAGGATTCCAAACCAACATACAAAAATCAGTTATGTTTCTACACTATCTGAAAAATAACAGCACTCTGAAAAACAAAGAAAGAAAACAATCCCATTAAAATAAGGTCAAAAACAATAAAATACTTACAAATAAATTTAACCAAGAAGGTGAAAGATATGTACACTGAAAACTACAAAATGTTGATGAAAGTTATTCAAAAAAACAAAACAAAAATAAATGTAAAAATAGCCAATGTTCATAAAATGGAAGAATTAATATTAAAATATTCTCACTACCCAAAGTGATCTACAAATTCAATGCAATCTTTGTCAAAATTCCAATGACATTTTTTACAGAAATAGAAAAAGAAAACTAAAATTCATATGGAAACACAAAAGATCCGGAATAACCAAAGCAATCTTAAGAAAAAGGTGGGGGGGACCACAAGAGGCATAACACTTTCTGATTTCAAAAATATTACAAAGCTACAGTAATCAAAACAGTATGGGCCCTGGCTGGTGTGGCTCAGTTGGTTGGGTGTTGTGCCATGCACCAAAGGTTGCTGGTTCAATTCTCGGTCAGGGCACATGACCAGGTTGCAGGCTCAATCCCCAGTAGAGGATGTGCAAAAGGCAGCCAATTGATGTTTCGTTCTCACATTGATGTTTATCTCTTTCTCTCTCCCTTTCTCTCATTCTAAAAATCAATAAAAATACTATTTTTTTAAAAAAGACCAATGAAACAAAATAGGGAGCCCAGAAATACATCCACACATTTGCAGACAACTAACTGATCTTCAATGACTGTGCTGAGAACACACAATGGGGAAATTATATAGTCTTTTCAATAAACGGTATTGGAAAAAATGAGTATGTACACGCACAAGAATGAAATTAGACACTTATCTTACACCATATACAAAACTCAACTCAAAATATATTAAAGACTTATACATGAGAAATGAGACACAAAACTATAAAACTACTAAAGAAAACATAAAGATAAAGCTTTTTGACATTGGTCTCAGTGATGAATTTTTGGATAAGATGCCCAAAACACAGGCAACAAAAGCAAAAATAGACTAGTGAGATTGCATTAAAATTAAAAACTTCTGCACAGCAAAGAAAGAAATCAATGGTGAAGAGATAACCTCTGGAATGGGAGAAAATATTTGTAAATCATACACCTGATAAGTGGTTAATATCCAAAATATATAAGAAACAAAAAACTCAAGAGCAAAAGAATTTTTTTAATGGGTTAAGCATATTTCTCAAAGAACACATATGAATGGCCAACAGGTACATGAGAAGATGTTTAAAATCACTAATCATCAAGGAAATGCAAATCAAAACCACAGTGGAATACCATCTCACACCTTTTGAAATGGCAATCATCAGAAAGAAAATACTGTTTTGGGTGGATGGAAATTATTACTGACTTTATGAAATACAAACAGTATGGAGTTTCCTCAAAAAATTAAAAATAGAACTACCATGATTCCAAGATGGTGACAGATTAAGTGGAAGCTACACTGACACTATCCCTGAACCAAACTGGAATTACAACTAAAATATAGAAAAACCATCCTGAATAACCAACTCCAACTGAAGATGAGCTGGGAGCACCTTCATAACCAAGCACCTAAAGTGGAGGCCGCATAGAGACTGGTAGGAAGTGCAGAGGCACAACAGGACTGTGTGGGTTCCCACAGGCAGCAGCTGAAGGTCCTGAGGGATATCTTAGCTGTGGGGGGTTGACACAGAGAATTCTGGGGCCTAAACCCCAAGCTGGGCTTCCCAGCCCAGAGCACCAGAACTGAGAAAGGTGCCCACATAACATCTGACTATGAAAAGCAGTAGGGTTTCTGTCTTCCAGAGAAAGATGGCTAGAAATGTAAGCACCCTCTTAAAGGGCCAGTGCACAAAGTTTCATGTGCAGCCACTCACCTTGGCCTCTGGAAGAGGGAGGGCAGAATGGACTAGAGGAATGTGAAAAGAACCTGGCATTTTGGGCTCTGGAAATGAAGCTCAGAAGGAGGCCATCTGGATTTGTGTGCTGAGTCACTCCCCTGTACTGCAGAGGACACTGTTCTCAGTCAGACCTTTGGAAGCCAGACAGCTTTTGCCTGGGAGGAAGCAATTGCCCCACCCACTGGAAAACCTCTCACCCCACCCTGTGGAGTTTACACCTTGTAGTGGTATACATCCTGAGGCTCATTAAGAGACTAAGATCAGTCAGCCTGCAGGCAGAGGCAGACCTCTCGAATCTTTGATTCATTGCCTGATATGATTCTGGACCATAGCCATGGAAAAGCAGACTTTGGTGTGCATCTTGGTCCTGTCCAAAAGCACACAGCCCCAGCAGGGAAACAAGCTGTGGGTTGTTGACTGCTCCAAACAAAGTACTCAAGGACAGTCACAAAGAACGTCCGTCATTAGTCTGCACCAGAGAGCCCCCTAAAAGACTGAGAATCCTAGTAGATCCGCCTAATACATAGAAACAACCCAAATAGGGGCCAAAATGGGGAGACAAAACAACAAGCCCTGAATGAAAGAACAAGAAAAGTCTCCAGAAAAAGAGCTAAATAAAATGGAGATAAGCAATCTATCAGGTACAGGGTTTACAATACTGATTTTAAGGATGCTCAACAGCATGAAAAAAAGATATAGAAACTATGAAAAATGATCAGTCAGAAGTGAAGAATGACATAGCAGAAATAAAGAATACATTGGAAGGAATAAATAGCAAATTAGAGAAAGCTGAGGACCAGAACAGCAAATTAGAAGACAGGGTAGAAAAAATCACTCAATCAAAGATCCAAAAAGAAAAAACAATTAGAAAACAGGACAGTTTAAGGGAGCAATGGGACAACATGAAACATAAGAATATTCACATCATAGGTGTACCAGAAGGGAAATAGAATACGCAAGGGATAGAGAACCTGTTTGAAGAAATAATGGCAAAAAACTTCCCTAACCTGTTCAAGGAAAAAGCCACACAAGTTCAGGAGGCACAGAGAGTCCCAAGCAAGAAGAACCCAAAGAGGCCCATGCCCAGACACATCCTAATTAAAATGACAGAAATTCAAGACAAAGAGAGAATCTTAAAGGCAGCAAGAGAAAAGCAATCTGTTACCTACAAAAGGGCTCCCATAAGGCTGTCAGCTGAACTGTCATTAGAAACTCTACAGGCCAGAAGGGAATGGCATGAAGTATTAAAGGTAATGCAAAACAAGGATCTGAAACCAAGAAATTCTATACAGCAAGGCTCCTCTTCAAAATAAATGGTGAAATAAAGAGCTTCTTAGGCAAAAAAAAAAACAAAAAAACCTAAAGGAGCTTATCACCACCAAAACAGCATTGCAAGAAATGTTAAAGGGACTGCTGTAATAATAATAAGAAATAGAATGAGAAACATAAGCATAAAGAACTTAAATAGCAATAAGTAAGGGTCTATCAATAATAACCTTAAGGATTTTAAAGGAGAGATCAACAGCAATATAGTCAGTTGTGGACTTTAACACCCCACTGACTTCACTGGATACATCTTCCAGACAAAAAGTCAACAGAGTAACAGTGACTCTAAGTGGAACACTACATCAGATGGATTTAATTGACATTTACAGAACATTTCAACCCAAAGCTGCAGAATATACATTCCTCTCAAGTGCACATGGATCATTCTCAAAGATAGACTACATGTTAGGACACAAAACAAGTCTCTACAAGTTCAAGAAGACTGAAATCATATCAAGCATCTTCTCAGATCACAAGAGCATGAAATTAGAAATCAACTACAGTAAAAATACTCAAAAACACTCAAACACATACAGGCAAAATAGCATGTTATTAAACAATGAAGTGGTTACCAATATAATCAAGAAAGAAATAAAAAACTTTCTGGAAACAAATGAAAATGAACACACTCCAACCCCAAATCTATGGGACACAGCCAACGCAGTCCTGAGAGGAAAGTTCATAGCGCTACAGGCCTACCTCAAAAAGCAAGAAAAAATGTTAATAAACTATTTAACCCTACAATTTAAAAAATTAGAAAGTTCCCTGTGAAGCCATCTGGATCAGGGCTTTTGTTTGCTGGGGGTTTTTGGATTACTGCTTCAGTTTCATCAGTTGTTATTAGCCTATTCAGGTTTTCTGATTCTACCTGATTCAGTTTTACATGACCTCATTCATATGTGGACTCTAATAAACAAAACAAGCTGAGGAATAAAATAGATCCAGAGACATAGAGGCATGGATCAGACTGAAAGAAAACCAGTCTCAGGTAGATACCTGCATTCCCATATGGAAACAGTCTGTTGATGAATGAATAAATGAATGCATGAATGAAGAAAATACAGTACAAATATATACAATGAAATATTATTCAGCCTTTAAAAAAGAAGGAAATCCTGTTTTTTTGTGACAACATGGATGAACCTGGAAGACATTATCCTAAGTGAAATAAACCAGACACAGAAAGACAAATATTGCATGGTATAACTTATATGGTGATTCTAAAACAGCCGAATTCCTAGAAGTAGATGTAGAATGGTGGTTTCCAGGGCCTGGAGGAGGGCTAGAAGTGGGAAAATGTTGGTCAAAAAATATGAGAGGCAACCAATCAATTTTTTTTCTATCTCTTTCTCCCTCTCCCTTCCTCTCTCTCTAAAAATCAATAAAAATTTATTTTTAAAAAAGGTACAAACTTTTAGTTATGCAGGATAAGTTCTGTAGATCTAATATATACTATTGTGGCTCTAGTTAATAATCCGGTATTGTATACTTGCAATTTTCTAAGAGAACAGATAAGTGTTTCCTTCACACACAAACAAAAAATGTTAATTAGTTTGATTGTGGTAATCATCTCACAATATATATGTATGTCAAAACATCACTTTATATACCTTAAATATATACAATTTTTGTCAATTATACTTCAATAAAGCTGGGAAAAAAGACAAAATTCACTATCAATTTGTGTGTGATACCTGAAAACTTCTCCTGATCCCACATCTGGGCTCACATAAGAGTTGCCTATGTTTTTACTATAATTCTAACATCTTCCTATTGTGTTCATAATTACACCTCTAACCCTCAAAAATGAGAATTCCTTAAGTGTCTTTGAATTCCCAGCACTTGTCTGTACATTGTTAGATGTGATAAATGTTTGTTCTATGAATGAACAATGAACGGTCTCTGTATCTAAAAACAGTATAACACCAGGAAAAGAGAACACTATTGCTATCTGACGGACCTGCAATCAAATCTGGCCCATCCACTTATGTAAGTTCTTTAAGTCATTTCTTCATTTGTAAAACGGGTTAGTAAAACCCACCTTACAGGCTTATTGTAAGAATTTAAAAAGATCATTTAAATAAAGTATCTAATATTATAGCTGGCAGCTATTAGTGAATGCACATTGCACATTATTTGTTTGGACTAATTTGTCTGTAATGCCTACTTGAAAACCTGAAAATAAATGGAGAAGTTGAGAAATCACACTTTTTAAATCATTTTTAATCACTTTTAATAAAACAGATAAATTGTCCATTTTTGACTCAGTCAATCTTAACTGCAGAAAGTGTACTAAATTCATCATTTAAAATTTCCTAGGTGCAACACGACTACCCCACAAGAGTGTGCATAGTGATCAGAGATATAACAAGATCATTTACATATGAAAGAAGTTTTTAAAAATTGGTTCAAAAGAATCAAAGCACACTAACACTTATGAACATTCTTCATTCTTCCTTTTTTAAGGTAGACGTTCAATAACTGCTTTTATCACCAGGCTACAAAGTAGTTAGAAATTTCTGAAAGGATATTATTGTTTAAAAAAAGAAAAAAGCTCATTCTTACATAAATAATATCTAGCACTTCATTGGGACACTACTATTCAAAAGGTCCTGGCAAAATACAACATTCAAACTCAGGTTGTTTTCAGGCTGTTGTTAATGAAGCTGTGAGTAGAATGTGAGGCCTCTGAAAGAGAACACAAAGTCAGGGCGAGTTAGGCCATTGTTAGCAATGCTCAGAGCTGCCAGCCAGACTCCAAAAAGGGAGCCCAAGCTTTTTTTTGTGGGACACTATATTTGAATTATTGTTCAATCAGTCAACACAGTAGAGTTTCAAAAGAGAACAATTAATTAACATGATGAGGTTACTGCATTCTTTGAACTATATGTCATAATGTGGTTAGTAAATTCCAACAGTCTTAACAAAAACAGCTTCCATTATTTGCTATTCAATGATATGAATGAAGAAAACTTAATTCTCCATTGGGCTTTTTGTTTTGCTGGACAATATACTAGTATAAGCTATAAATGATAGTTTTATGTTATAAAATACTAGCTTTTTTCATTCGTTATATTTATAGGCATTCACTGCCTGAGTCAAGGTTAGACTTATTAAGTGATTAAAGGCAATTTTATTACAGCAGTGTGTACTTATTTTACTCTAAAAGAATAAAATGCATAAAGAGAAATAGCTTTTATTTTTTTGCAATCTGTGAAACTGAGTTCTTTTGCTGATATAAAATACCAATAACTCACTTGAGGGCCATGCTGTCTTCTGAAAATGCCACACACCTGTTTCTTAAATGTGTCAAAGTTACAGGATCTTAGACTTGTACGGAGCTGAAGCAACAAGCAGCTGACTGCTGTTGAACAGCAGGTGCTTTCCTGGGCCACAGCCGACTGTTGGGAAGCAACCATGGAGCAAGGCAGTGCAGCCAGATAAAGGGACTTTTTATTTAAAGGCAAAGTACCCAAATCTCTCTGGCATCTACTTTCAGCATTGTACATGATTCCCTAACCTTAATTTCTTTTTTTTAAGGGGCTGATTTGGATTGACTTTTGAGAATGATGTCCATTGCCTCAATAAGTAATGGGAAAAAGAGATCTCTATGGTTATATGTAAACCTGTGATAGGTCTACAGATGGAGAGGTGAAGAGGGTAGTAAGGAAATCAACTAGAAGCCATCTATGTGAAGGTCACACCAGCTTCACTGTACACCTTGAAGGCTTTCTCAGTGGCATTGATGTAGGCAGCTGTTCTCAGGTTATACTTCATGGCTGTGTGCATGATTTGTCTGGCTGAGTGCTCCATAATGTAAGCTAAACCAGAACAAACAACGTCTTCCTCGGATACCCCTGATATCCTGTCTTGTAACTCTGATGTGGGCACAACAGGAATAGTTTCACCGTGCTTTCCAAATTTTCTTTCCAAACTGTCTTGAACAAAAATGAGCAATTGGTAGTTAGAATCCCTTTCATATTTGAAGGTGAAATGGCCATAGCTGACATGATTTAGGTTCTTTGGCCACTCAAAGTAAGACACTGTCACTCCTCCAGCATTCAAGTAGAGGTCTGAAATAACCATAAATTTCCTCTCCATGAAAATCTTATCACTTTCTGGAGTTGTCAGTCCATCAGCACCTCCAGCAATGATCTTGGCTTTGATTCTGGGTGCCTTGGACTTGGCCAGCTGTTTCTCACTGGCAACAGATTAATATGTCACAGTCGGCCTCTAAAATGCTCCCTTCATAAAGCTTTGCTTTAGGGAAATCTAGGATCGATCCATGTTGCAATTTGAAGTCTTCCAGTTCCTTTGGGTCAGTACCATCTGGATTCCATATGCTCCCATCAAATTTACCAACACTAACACATTTAGCACCAAAGTGATGCAAATATCTCATAGAGTGCAGGCCCACATTACCAAACCCCTGAACAACAAATGTTTTATTGCCAAACCCTGGTGTCATTCCTAAAATGCTCATGCAAGAAGCTTCATTGACGAAGTTTTCAATCTCATGGAAAACTCCCTGGCCAGTAGCAGAGATCCATCCCTGGAGTCCACCCTGACTGATGGGCTTACTAGTGACACAGGCATGGGCATTAATATCAGAGTGCTCTATGGGTGCTAGCATAGGTGACAGCAATCCAGGACATCTCCTGCTAGCCCATGCTCATGTCTGGGGCAGGCACATCAATGCCAGGACCAATAAAGCCCTTCTTTGCCAGTTCCATGGTGAACCTCCTTGTGATCTTTTCCAATTCCTTAGTGGTATAGTTCTTGGCACTGATGTTAACACCAGCTTTGGCACCCTTAAGTGGCACACCAACCACTGCACACTTATATGTCATCAGAGAAGCCAAAGCTTTTAATTCATCTACACTCAGACGGTGCTGTAAGGGATACCTCCATTGCAGGGCGTGCAGCGCTGGCTGTGCCGGGCCCGGTCGCCCTCGAGTGACCTCCCGGGAGTCGTCGTGGCGCTGGGTGGGGAAGGGCGGGCTCGGCACATGGTCTCAGGGCTTGAAGATCGGCAGGATGCGCGCACCCGCTCTGCTTCTGCTTCTCACTCTCCCGGGTTTGGAGGGCCTCCACCAGCTCGCCCTGCATGAGGCCGGCGGCACAGTGGACGAGCCCTCCACCGCCCTCGGGAAGCTGGGGCTGTCCTCGCTGTAAGCCGCCTCTGCAGCGGCCGGCTCCCTCCGGCCTGGCCCAGCAGCGTGGCCGGCCCGCGGCCGCGGGACAGCAGCAGCGCTTCGCCCAGGCAGGGGCGCGGCGGTGGGGAGGCGGCGGGGGGCAGGGCCCCGGGCGGCGGGCAGGGCCCCGGGCGGCGGAGGGGGGCGGCCTGCCGTCCTAGCTGTCCCCTCCCCCACGCTCACCGCCTAACCCGCGCGCTGGCTTTGGGGCCGCGGCCGCATCACCTCTGAAGGGCACGGTGGGCGCGGGCCTGGAACATTCTTTTTTTTTTTCTTTATTCCTTGAGATTTTCTTATCTTTTTCTTTCATTTCTAAACATCTCTGAAAAGCAAAGGTATTTTCCTCCCTTCTTATCTCAAGCCAATTGCCCACTAAGAAGGAGATGGGTTCATGTTTCCTAAACTTTAAAACTCTGATGATGGTTATCCTTTCAGAGGCTGAATTGGGTCCAACAGACAGTTTTTATCTACCTAAGAGAAACTACATAAATTTAGATAACTTTTTTTTTCTAACAACTGAAAGACTACTCTTATCATAAAATATGAGAAATTAACTCTGAGAGGCAAAGGCAAACCATCTTTGGAAGCTCATGAGTCAGACTATTTTAACTAAACAAAGTTCAGAAGTGGTTGCTTTCAGAAGATATTCAACCCAACAGAAGATATTAAACCTGCCTGTGCTCTGAAGGGATCTTCAGACTAGAAAGCTACATACCAAGAAGTAAACATGGTAGAAATTGTCATTCCCCTTGTCACTCAGAAGAGCCATCTGCTCCTGAGTTAAAGCCATTTTCTATTAAATTCACCAGCATACTAATTAAAGAATGACTGGAGGATGGTGAAGCTGCCAGATGCTATGAAGATATATCACTGTCTTTTTATATGGTTAGGCAAACATTTAATTAAACCTGCAGATGCTATGTCTGCTCTACACACCAACACAGCTAAATCTCATTTACCTGCAAAAATAATTTCATATTAGGGTTCTTCAAGAGACTTTGCTGAAATATTTAATGCCTTTGTACATGATTTAACCAAATGCATAGTAATTACATCAGGGTGACTTGAACCTTTCCTTGGGGTCCTTGTGTCTCCTCTTAATTAATAAGACATCTCATCAATAATATCCTTAATTGTAGGAGTCAAATTATAGAAAGCCTAGGTATAAGTATGGGTGCTCAGCCTGTCTCTATGACATTTTACTAGGGTATAATTTTTGATGCATTTAAAAGGCCTCTTTCAAAGAAAATTAAAGAAGTCTGAAAGGAGATGGAAATGAAATGCCATGCCAGGGTTTGCTTGTTATGGAACTCTTGTTTAAAAAAAAATTTATTTATATTTTAAAGAAAGAGGAATGGAGAGGGAGAGAGAAACATTGATGTGAGAGTGAAACATCAACAGGCTGCCTCCTACACACCCCCTATTAGAAATCAAGCCTGTATCTGGAGCATAGGCCTTGACCAGTAATCGAACCAGCAACTTCTCAGTTTATGGGATGACGCCCAACTAATTGAGCCACACTGGCCAGGGCTGTTATGGAACACTTGCTAATGACCAGAGAGCACCGTGGGCCTAGTCTGACCACTCTCTTCAGGAAAATTTAGAGCCATTTTCTTTTGCAACAAAATGTGTTTGAGTTTTTTAATTATACACATTATTCTCCTCTTTAATTGAACACAATATTTTGATCATCAGTGATTTTAGCTAGAAAACATGCTACATATCACAAAATTTAAAAACAATAAATTATAATTATTAATGGATACTAACTTTGGGCTGGAATGAAGACCATTATCTTAATCAAGGATCCTAAAGACTGGATATAGTCTCTTCCATTAATGGGTTTTTAAGTTAATGTCTTAAGGATCAGATGCAGTGCAAAGGAGAAAGGAGGGGTTTAAAAGCAATAGGTCTGCTGAGAAATGAGCTTCCCCTGCAGCCATCCCTGCCTCCTTGCTCAACTAGTCCCTTGAGTGCTGTAACAGCAAAGTTGGTGAGATGGTTTGCCTGAAACTGGCAGGAAACTTATGCACCCCTATGTTCATACGAGCACAATTTACAATAGCTAAGATCTGGAAACATCCCAAGTGCCCATCAGTAGATGAGTAGATAAAAAAGCTGTGGCACATTTACACCATGGAATACTATGCAGCTGTAAGAAAGAAGGATATTTTATCCTTTGGAACAGCATGGAGGGAACTAGAAAGTATTACACTAAGTGAAATAAGCCAGTCAGAGAAAGACAAGTACCACGTGATCTCACTTATATGTGGAATATAATAAACAAAATAAACTGTTAAACAAATGGATCCAGAGACATAGAAGCATGGAACAGACTGAGGGATCTCAGAAGGAAGGGGGGATGGGGAGTGGGCCAGGAGAGATTAATCAAAGAACTTAAATGTTTATAACACATAGACACAGACACCGGTCTGGGGAAGGCCTGGGGGTAGGGTGGATGTGGGGTGGAGGGGATCAATGAAGCTAAAAAGGGGGCATTTGTAATATTTTCAATAATAAAGATAATGAAACTTAAAAAAAAAAAAAAAAAGAAGTGGCAGAATATGGCAGTAAATATAAGACAACCATCATATGCCTGGATTTGTGCTGCAAATTTTACCCACGGAGCTTTGGGTTCCATTGGCTCTCTCTTGCCAGTATGCTTTGCATGCTAGCAAGTACTTCCCAAGTATGACCAAACCATTGGTTTCCTTGAGACTTTCCAGCACCAAGGCTGTTTCCCTCCTGCAAAAGCTTTTACCATTTTTGATGGATCATATTTATGATGTGCTGGTGCTAGGGTAGCATGCTAGATTTTTGGTTTTCTTTCTTGCTGAAGAACCTGAAGGAGTCCAGTTGGTGTGGCTCAGTAGTTGAGGGTCAATCCAGGAACCAAGAGGTTACTGGTTCTATTCTCAGTCAGGGCACATGCCCCAGTTTTGGGCTCAACCCCTGGTGGGGGGGTGCAGTAGGCAGCAAATCGATGTTTCTCATCGATGTTTCTATCTGTCTATCCCTCTCCATTCCTCTCTCTAAAATAAATAAAAACATATTTTTTTTAAAAGAACCTAAAGGAAGTATTCCTAGAGGAAGACTGTAATATTGTCAGTTTGATGCACTGAATTTTTTATCACCCTGGTAATAGAAAAGCTTGATGCTTCAACAACTAACTTTAGAATAATGACCACCCTCAATTAAAAATGATTCTAAGGTTAAGAGTTGATAACACTCCGCAAATGAAGAGTAGCTGGAGAGCACTCTCATAACCAAGGACATAAAGTGGAGGCTGCATAGAGGCTGGTAGGAAGTGCAGAGGCACAACAGAACTGGCTGGGCTCCCACAGGCAGCAGCTGAAAGTCTGGAGGAATATCTCAGCTGTGGAGGTTTCCCACTGAGAACTCTGAGGTCTAAACCCCAAGCTGGGCTCCCCAGCTCAGAGCCCCAAAACTGAGAAAGGTACCCCCATAACATCTAGCTGCAAAAAGCATCAGGGTTTCTGTCTGCCAGGGAGAAATGGCTGGAAACCCAGGCACCCTCTTAAAGGGCCAATGCACAAAGTTTCATGTGTAGCCACTCACCTTGGGCTCTGATAGAGGGAGGGCAGAGTAGACTAGATAGGTGTGAGGAAAACCCAGGGGTGCTGGCTTGGTGGATAAAGCTCAGAGGGTAGCTATCTGGATTCCTGTGCTGAGTAATTCCGCATAAGTTAAAGGACATCTTTCTTAGACATATATTTTGTAGGCATATATGTTCAAGCAGCTTATACCTGGGTCAGGGGGGACCAATTGCCCCACCCATAGAAAAGCTCACACCCCACCCTGTGGAGTTTCTACAGCCTGAGGCTTATTAAGCAACTGAATAACAGCTTCTATGTGCTTTGATACTTTGCCTGATTTGCTTCTGGACACAGGGCTTGGTAAAGCAGACCCTGGTGCATATCTTGGTCCTGTCCATACTCACCCAGTCCCAGCAGACGAAAGCACAAGCTGTGGAGTGCAGAAAACTTCAAACGGGGTACTCAAGGCCAGTCACAAACAGCATCTGACATTGGCCTGCACCAGAGACCATCCAAACGACCGGGAGTCCTAGCAGATCTACCTAATACATAAAAATAAATCCAAAGAGGAAGCCAGAATGGGGAGATAAAAAAGCCCCAAATGAAAGAACAAAAGAATTCTCCAGAAGTGAGCTAAATGAAATGGAAATAAGCAATCTATCAGATATAGAGTTCAGAATACTGATCATAAGGATGCTCAACAACATGAGAAAAGTAATGGAAACTATGAAGGAAATTAAGAATGACATAGTAGAAATAAAAAATATATAAGAAGGAATAAACAGCAGATTAGGGGAATCTGAGGATCAGATCATCAAAATAGAAGACAGGGTAGAAAAAAATCACTCAATTGGAGATCCAAAAAGAAAAAACAATTAAAAAACAGGACAATTTAAAGGATCCATGGGACAACATGAAACATAACAATATTCACACCACAGGAGTAGCAGAGGGGAAGAAAGGGACCAAGGGATAGAGAACCTGTTTGAAGAAATATGACAGAAACCTTCCCTAACCTGGTCAAGGAAAAAGCCACACAAGTTCAGGAGGCACAGAAAATCCCAAGCAAGAAGAACCCAAAGAGGCCCATGCCTAGAAACATCCTAATTAAAATGTCAAAAATTCAAGACAAAGAGAGAATCTTAAAGGCAGCAAGAGAAAAGCAATCTATTACCTAAAAAGGAGCTCCCATAAGACTGTCAGCTGATTTCTCATCAGAAACTCTTCAGGCCATAAGGGAATGGCATGAAGTACTCAAGGTAATGGAAAACAAAGATCTGAAACCAAAACTACTTTATCCAGCCAGGCTATCATTCAAAATAGGTGGTGAAATAAAATACTTCCCAGACCAAAAAAAAAAAGTCTAAAGCAGTTTATCACCACCAAACCAGAATTGCAAGAAATGTTAAAGAGACTGCTGTAAGAAGAAGTTGAAATAGAGAACAAGAAACAGGCATAAAGAAATTGAAAAGGCAATAGATAAGTACTTATCAGTAATAACCTTAAATATAAATGGATTAAATGTTCCAATCAAAGGACATGGGATAGCTGAATGGATAAGAAAACAAGATCCAAATATATGTTGTCTACAATAGACCCACCTCAGAACAAAAGACTCACACAGGCTGGCAAAAAAACACACAAAAACTTCTGGAGGACTTTAAAGGAGAGATCTACAGCAATACAGTCACAGTAGGGGACTTTAACACCCCACTGACTTTACTGGATAGAGCTTACAGCCAAAAACATTAACAAGGAAACAGTGATTCTAAATGACACACTAGATCAAATGGATTTAATTGACATTTAGAGAACATTTCACCCCAAAGTTGCAGAATAGACATTCTCCTCAAGTGCACATGGGACATTCTCAAAGATAGACCACATGTTAGGACACAAAACAAGTCTCTACAAGTTCAAGAAGACTGAAATTATATCAAGCATCTTGGACATTTACACCATGGGGTACTATGCAGCTGTAAAAATGAAGAATCTCATACCATTTGATACAGCATGATGGGACCTGGAGAGTATTTTGCTCATTGAAATAAGACAATCAGAGAAAGACAATTATCACATTATCTTACTCATATGTGAAATCTAATGAACAAAATAGATCCAGAAACACAGAAACATGGAACAGACTGACAAATCTCAGAAGGAAGGCAGGGGTGGGTGGGTGGGGAGAGATTAACCTAAAAACTTACATGGATATGTGCATAACTCATGGACACAGACAATAGAGTGGTGATGTCCTTGGGGAGGGGTGCAGAGTGGCAGGAATCAATGTGGGGAAAGGGGGGACATTTGAAATACTTTCAACAATAAAGATAAAAATTTTTTTTAAAAAGAGTTGATAACACCCAAGAAAGCAGTAGAGGAGGCACATAGGGGTGGTATGAAACAGTGAGGACTTGAAGGTAGAGCATTGTTTAGTGAGCCTGCACACTGGTGTGCATTTTGATCCATTTTTTATAATAGTGTCAGATTGTATGACTCTGAAATATGTGGAATTAGCTTTTTTCTTCTTGGATTTATTGTTGTTGTTCACTTTTGGTTTTTTATTTTTAAGAGGAGTATTCACCGTCCCATAATCACACCACCTCTATGTTTTGAGAGCATGGGACACAAACACTAACATACTGTTCTCTTTCTTATTTTTTATTTAGAAATTAAACCAGTACATAAAATAAGAAGACAAGACACACAGACTTGAATCGGATTGCTTGTAAGCAACTTGATGGGGAAGTGTTAGACAATAACTCACTACATAGTCTGATTTATTTATTATTATTTTTAAAACATATTTTTATTGATTTCAGAGAGAGGAAAGGAGGGGGAGAGAGAGAGACAGAAACATCAATGATGAGAGAGTCATTGATCAGCTGCCTAGCCCCCAACCTGGCGTGTGCCCTGACTGGGAATCGAACCCTGATCTCCTGGATCCTAGGTCAATGCTCAACTGCTGAGACATGCCTGGCCGGGCCATAGTCTGTTTTAAGTCAGTCCTCAAAGTGTCCTCCATTTTGAGTACTAAATTGACTATCCAAATTAAAAAACCGGACAATCAATCAGAAAGTTACCACTTGGCTTTTGCTTTTCTGGCTTCAAACATACAATTTACTGAAATCTCTCCAAAGGGAACAGTCCAAGAAAACATCTCATGAATACAGCTTCGCAGTGTATTCTGCCACAGGCATATAATGGACTTCAAGATATTAAAACAAAATCTCCAAATACAAATATATATGCTTCCTATCATTCTATCAGGATCAACTGATCAGGTAAATTCTCTCTGAGAAATTGAAAAGTGAAGGAAGTAAATAGCCTTAAGTAATTTTCTGTTCTTTCTAAAAACATACAAAGTAAACAGGTTTGAATTCTTGAAAATCTAAATCAAAAAAATTAAGTATCTGTGGTGACATAAATGAAGAACCCTTCATTATCCCATGAGCCTAATAAAGAGGAAAAAATACTAATGTTAATAGTCAATTACAGGAAAGTAATTGAAAAATGCTCTTAACTTATAAACATGGCACTTTTAAACCTCTTCTTAGGAGGAAATGAGTCTGGGATTGATTTCCCAGCAAAAAATCATTCAGGTTCACTTTCTTAAGATGACTGGTTATGGCTTAGCATGTAATTTGTAACTGTACTAAGATAGGCTGATTAATCTTGGCCTTATTAGTGTTATCTACTAAACAATTGAAATGTAGAGTAAAAACAAAGTAAGAATTTGTAGAAAAAGTGTTATGTGTGTTTTCAGGGAGGTTCCCAATTATAACTCTCAATAATAGCCAGAGGTAGATAATTCAGTTGGGATAGTTTATTAGTCAACTCAGGCTGCCATAATAAAATACAATAGACTGGGTGGCTTAAACAACAGAAATTAATTTTCTTGCAATTTTGGATGTTGGAAGTTCAAGATCAGAGAAGTACAGATAGTCAGGTTCTGGTGAGAGCTCTTTTCCTGGTATGTAGACACCTGAATTCTAGTTGTGTCCTCACAGAAAGAGAGACAGGGAGAGGGGGTGGGGTAGTGCTCTCTGGTGTCTCTTCTTAAAAGGGTACTAATCCTATGATGAGAGCTCTATCCACATTACCTAATATAAACCTAATCAATTACCAAGGGTTTTTCTTCACACTGAAGGTTAGAACTTCAACATATAAATTTTAGGAGAATACCATTTGGTCAATAGCAGTTAGGAAGAAACACATATAAGAAGATTTCTGTTCTTATTCAGTTACCAATTGTGTTTTGAACACCACTATGGGCATACAAAGAATGCAAAAATGATAGACACATTTCTGGACCTGAAGTGTGTCATAAACCAGTGAGGAAGTTAGACGAGGAAATTCAAAAATCATAATAGGATGTGATTATTATAATACATGAGGCAACTGGGCTTTATTACAGTACAATAAGATAGTTCATCATCAGTGTCTAAAATTGTTGAGAACTACATGCCAGGCAATGCACTCAGCACTCAGAATATAAAAATACAGGCATATCGATATAATAGAGGAAGAGAGGAAGATGGCGGCCCTGTGAGAAGCAGCAGTGCCCCCGCTCCAGCCATGGACTTGATTTCCTCCTAAAATCCTACGTAACCAGCTTGAAAAAAACAGAGAAACATACCCAAGTGGACGAAGTGTGAGTGGGGAGCACTGAGGAACCATCACGGAGTCCAGTAAGAGAGGGGGCCCTTGGCAGGGGGAGTCCCCCTGAAGCCTGTGCTGGGCTCCAAGCCTGAAGGCTTGGAGGCTGCAAAGCTCTCTCCCTTTGGGAGTACTGATGGCATCCAAAAGCGGGAATCCCACACCTGGAGCAGAGAAGGGAAGGATCGCCCCACGCACAGGGCAGAGGGACCCAGGGGAGCTGTGAGTCTGGGAGGAGACGGTGCCTTCCAAGGAAACAAAGCCTCTAGGGGCAGCCACCGCCTTCCTAGGAAACAAAGCCTCTAGGGGACTGTGACCAGTGTCTAGTGCTCAGGGTGCCGACCATAGGGAAGGCTGTCCCAAGGCCTGTGGCACCCAAGTAGTGAGGGACCAGAGGACTGTGCTGAGCACCCACACATGGGGACCCTCTGCCTCCCTGTGGGGCACTGTGTTGAGCCCCAGAAAGCCCTGAATCTGCATGGCGTGGGGGAGGGGAGGAGGCCTCCCGCCCTGAGCTCCCAGTGCCAGGAGGCTGGGATCTGTGACCTGCCCTGAGGGGCCCTGTGGTGGTGCGTGAAGCCCCTCCAGCTTTGCTCAGACCAGCGGTCTGGAGAGCTGTGTGGAGCTGACTTTGGGTCCCTTCCTGCTGGGTGCCTTGGAGCAAGGGTGGCCGGACCTTGCAGGGCGGACTCTCTGCCTGTGTGTTGCTTTGTGCTTTTTCGAGTTTGATTGTGGAACTGGTTCCCACCTTCCCACCATGCGCTGCAAGGACAGACCAGCACAGACTGCCATTGGGGTCTGTGCAATGGACAGTCTGAGGGGCGGGCTTGGTGCGGCCAGCCAACCAGAGCTGAGCAGGGAGGGGCGGAGCCCGCCAGCCTCTCCTGCAGCTGGAAGCACCCCCCAAAACAGGAAAGGGGCGAGTCCCGCTCACTGAAGACCCAGACACACCCGCAGGGCACAGTCCTGAGGGGGAAGGGAGAGCAGCTCACAGGAGGACTCTGCAAGAATAAGACTCTCGGGGACTGTTGTTTGGGAACTGGGGGAAATGCTGAAAACCCCTGCTGGGGGCTGGGCAGGCAAAGGGCCCACCAGAATGTGTTCTTAATTGAACCCACTGGGCCCAGGCTGTTGAAACGGCCCATAAAGAAAAGGCAACAGGCTGAAATCAATCTGAAGCTGCAGTATGACAGAGCCTGGGGAGCTAGAATCAGAGGACAGGGTAGGGACTGAGGAGCTGGCGGTGGAGCAGAGACTAACTCCCACAGAGTGAGAGCCTGACAGTGACACCTCTAAGGGGAGTGATACCCTGGGCTACACTAGCCATCCTGCACCTTAAGGACTCTACAGAAGACTCTGGAGCAAGACCAACCAACTACAAGGTTGCAAAATAGCTGACAAGAGGAGGTGGCCCACGGAGAGTCTCAGATCAACCATCTACCTAAGGACACCAGAGCCAAACCTAGACGGCTCCTCACATTGGGGTGATACACAAGTACCTCCCAAGAGAACTGAAATCACAAACAACAGTGACCCTCAGACAACATAAGATGCCCAGAAGAAATGCACCTGATTGACTACATTTTTCTCTGCTGTTTTTTTGTTTAGTTTGGTTTTCATATTGGGGGGGTTTTCTTTGTTTTTTGTTTGTGGATTTGTTTATTTTTTTCTCTTTTTTCCTTAGGAAGAAGAGAAAGGGGAGAAAATTTGTTTTTTCTTCTCTTTTAAATTTTATAAAAATCTTTTTCTTTTTTTTAAATTTTTTTTTAAACATTTTTTTAACCAATTTTCTTTTTTTTATAAAAGAATTTTGTCTTCCTTAGCTTGTTTTTGGTTTTGTTTTGCTTATTTGCTTTGTTTTGTTTTATCCTTGCTTCTACTATCAAGACTTTCTTGATATCCCTGCTTAACGACTGGGACTTTATCATTATAACCAAGTTTACTGCTTTCCTCTATAGTTTCCCCCAAATCTCTTACCAGACTCCCTGCCTGCCTGGGCTTACTCTCTCTCTCTCCTCTCAATCCATTGGCACAACTTTTTTCTTCTTTTTCTTCTTTCTTTTTCTACTTTTCTTTCATTCTTTCATTTTTCCCCCTTCTGTCTTCCTGTCTGATTGTTAGTTACTCTTATTCTCTTTATTGTATTTTTGTTTTCTCATTTTCAACTATTACCCTATTCTTATTCTCTCCCTTAATTTTGTGCTGGCCCTTCTTTCAGAATCTTTTCTCTGCTTCTGTTATCTCCCAGTAGCTTCTCTATTTTTTTACATTTTAGTTTATTATTTTCTAAATTTTCACCACTATTAACAACAATATACACCTCTGGGTTCCACTGGACCCACAAGACAAAATCCCATCCCACAAGAATGGGACACAGCAAATATATCTAATATATAGATATAAGCACTAAGACCTACCAAAATGGGGAGACAAAGAAACAACCCTCAAATTAAAGAAAAGGAAACATCTCCAGAAAAAGAGGTTGATGAGATGGAGTAGAGCAAGTTATCAGAAATAGAGATTAGAGTATGGATGATGAAGATGTTCAAGGAACTTAAGAAGACTATAGATGATAAGATCAAGAACCTTAGAGAAAACATGAAAAAAGAGATACGTACCATAAATACACCTCAGACAGAGATAAAGAATGCTGTATCTGATATCAAGAATGCACTGGAAGGAATTAAAAGCAGGCTCAATGAAGCAGAGGATAGAATAAGTGACTTAGAAGACAAAGTAGAGAAAATCACACAATCAGAGCAGCAAAAAGAAAAAACACTTAAAAAGCATGAGGACAGTCTAAGGGAACTTTGGGACAACATGAAGTGAAACAACATTTGCATTATAGGAGTGCCAGAGGGGGAGGAAAGAGAGCAAGGGATAGAGAACTTGGTGGAAGAAATAATTATAGAAAACTTCCCTAGGCTGGCAAAGGAGAAAGCCACATAAGTTCAGGATGCACAGAGGGTTCCAAACAACAGGGACCCAAAGAGACCCACTCCAAGACACATCATAATTAAAATGGCAAATGGCAAGGACAAAGAGAAAATATTAAGGGCTGCAAGAGAGAGACAAGCAGTCACCTACACGGGAACCCCCATAAGGCTGACAGCAGATTTGTCAAGAGAGATTCTTCAGGCCAGAAGGGAGTGGCATGAAGTTCTGTAAGTAATGAAAAACAAGAACATGCAACCAAGATTGCTTTATCCAGCAAGGCTATCATTTAAATTTGAAGGTGAAATAAAAAGCTTCCCAGACAAAAAAAGGCTAAAAGAGTTCAGTACCACCAAACCAGCATTGCAAGAAATGCTAAAAGGACTGCTTTAAGAAAAAGAAGGAATAGGGAGAGAAAGGTACATCAGCATAAAGGGGAAAAATGGCATTAAATAAGTTGATATCAATAGTAACCTTAAATGTAAATGGAATAAATGGGCCAATCAAAAGACAAAGGGTAGCTGAATGGATAAGAAAACAGGACCCAAATATATGCTGTCTACAAGAGACCCACCTGAGAGCAAAAGACTCACAGGCTAAAAGTGAAGGGATGGAGTAAAATATTCCATGCAATTGGAAAGGAAAAGAAAGCTGGAGTAGCAATTCTTATTTCTCACAAAACAGACTTCAAAATAAAGACCATAACGAGAGACAAAGATGGTCACTACATATTACTAAAGGGATCAATCCAACAGGAGGGAATAGCCCTTATGAACATTTATGCACCCAATACAACAGCACCTAAATATATAAAAAATGTCTTGGGGGACTTCAAAGGGGAGATTCACAGCAACACAATCATAATGGGGGACTTTAACACCCCACTGTCAGCATTGGACACATCATCAACACAAAAAATCAACAGGGAAACGCAGACCTTAAATGACTCACTAGACCTAATGGATTTAATTGACATTTATAGAATATTTCACCCCAAAGCAGCAGAATACACATTCTTCTCAAGTGCACATGGAACATTCTCAAAAATAGACCACATGTTAGGGCACAAGGCAAGTCTCTACAAATATAAGAAGATTGAAATCATATCAAGCATCTTCTCAGATCACAATGCCATGAAACTAGAAATCAACCACTATAAAAAAACTCAAAAATATTCAAACACATGGAGGCCCAATAGCATGTTATTAAACAATGAATGGGTTACCAAGGAGATCAAGGACGAAATCAAACACTTCATGGAAAGTAACTAAAATGAACAGACAACAACCCAAAACCTATGGGACACGGCAAAAGCAGTCTTGAAAGGAAAATTCATATCATTACAGGCCTATCTCAAGAAACAAGAAAAAGATCTAATGAACCATCTAACACAACAACTAAAAGAACTAGAACAAGAACAGCAAGAAAAGCCCTGAGGAAGTAGAAGGAAGGAAATAATAAAAATCAGAGCAGAGATTAATGACTTAGAGACTGAAAAAAAAATACAAAAAATCAATGAAACCAAGAGCTGGTTCTTTGAAAAGATAAATAAGATTGATGCACCTTTAGCCAGACTCATGAAGAAACAAAGAGAGAGGACCCAAATAAATAAAATCAGAAATGAAAGAGGCAATATAACAACTGATCCAACAGAAATACAAAGGATTGTAAGAAAATATTATGAGCAACTACATGCCAATAAATTGGACAACATACGGGAAATGGACAAATTCCTAGAAGCATACAACCTTCTAAAGCTGAATGAAGAAGAGGCAGAAAACCTGAAGAGGCTGATAACAACTAATGAAATTGAAGCGGTAATCAAAAAACTCCCAGCAAACAAAAGTCCTGGACCAGATGGATTTACAGTTTTACCAAACATTCAAAGAATAATTAACACCTATTCTATTCAAACTATTCCAGAAAATTCAAGAGGAAGGAAAACTCCCAAATTCTTTTTATGAGGCCAGCATCACCCTAATCCCAAAACCAAATAAAGATACTACAAAGAAAGAAAATTACAGGCCAATATCCCTGATGAACATAGATGCTAAAATCCTCACCAAAATACTAGCAAACGAGATCCAGCAATACATTAAAAAGATCATACATCATGACCAAGTGGGATTTATTCCAGGGATGCAAGGCTGGTACAACATCCGCAAATCAATAAATGTGATACATCACATAAACAAAATGAAGGACAAAAATCATATGATCATATCAATAGACGCAGAAAAAGGATTTGACAAAATCCAGCACCCATTTCTGATAAAAAGTCTCAGCAAAGTGGGAATAGAGGGATCATACCTCAACATAATAAAGGCCATATATGACAGACCTACAGCCAACATCATACTCAATGGGCAAAAACTAAAACCATTTCCATGAAAAACCGGAACAAAGGGATGTCCACTTTCACCACTCTTATTCAACATAGTACTGGAAGTCCTCGCCATAGCCATCAGACAGGAGGAAAACATAAAAGGTATCCAAATCAGAAAGGATGAAGTAAAACTGTCATTATTTGCAGAAAACATGATATTGTACATAGAAAACCCTAAAGACTCCACCAAAGTACTACTAGATTTGATAAAGGAATTTGGCAAAGGTAGCTGGATACAAAATCAACATCCGGAAATCAATAGCATTCTTATACACCAACAATGAACTTTCAGAGAGAGAAACTAAAAAAGCAATACCATTTACCATCGCAACTAAAAATATAAGATACCTAGGAATAAACTTAACTAAGGATGTAAAAGATCGGTACTCAGAAAACTACTTGACACTGAAAAAAGAAATAGAGGAAGATTTGAACAAGTGGAAGAAGATACCATGCTCATGGATTGGAAGAACTAATATCATTAAAATGTCTTTACTACCCAAAGCAATTTATAAATTTAATGCAATTCTTATGAAAATACCAACAGCATATTTCACAGACCTAGAACAAACATTTCAAAAATTTATATGAAACCAAAAAAGACCCCAAATGGCTGCAGCCATCTTGAGAAAAAAGAACGGAGTGGGAGGGATCACATTACCAGACTTCAAACTATATTACAAAGTCACTGTAATCAAAACGGCCTGGTATTGGTACAACAACAGGCATATAGATCAATGGAACAGGACAGAGACCCCAGAAATAGACCCACGCCTTTATGGTCAGTTAATATTTGACAAAGGAGGCAAGAGTATCCAATGGAGTAAGGACAGTCTCTTCAATAAGTGGTGCTGGGAAAATTGGACAGATACAGGCAAAAGAATGAAACTAGACCACCAACTTTCACCATACACAAAAATAAACTCAAAATGGATAAAAGACTTCAATGTAAGTCACAAAACCATAAAAATCCTGGAAGGAAACATAGGCAGTAAAGTCACAGACATCCCACGTAGTGGACTTTTCACTGATACATCTCCTAGGGCAAGAGAAACAAAGGAAAAAATAAACATGGGACTACATCAAACTAAAAAGCTTCTGCACAGCAAAAGAAAACAGCCTAAAAATACAAAGGGACCCCATGGTCTGGGAAAACATATTTGCCAAGGATGTATCTGATAAGGGGCTAATTTCCAAAGTGTACAAAGAGCTCATAGCACTCAGCAAGAGGAAGACAAACAACCCAATTAAGAAATGGGCAAAGGACTTGAATAGACACTTCTCCAAAGAGGCCATACAAATGGCCAAGAGACACAGGAGAAAATGCTTGACGTCACTAATCAGCAGAGAGATGCAAATGAAAACCACAATGAGGTATCACTTCACACCTGTCAGAATGGCTTCCATCAACAAATCAACAAACGACATGTGCTGGCAAGGGTGTGGAGAAAGGGGAACCCTAGGACACTGCTGGTGGGAATGCAGACTGGTGCAACCGCTATGGAAAACAGTATGGAGGTTCCTCAAAAAATTAAAAATGGAGCTGCCGTTTGACCCAGTGATCCCACTCCTAGGAATGTATCCTAAGAACCCTGAAACATTCATCAGAAAGGATATATGTACCCCGATGTTCATAGCAGCACAGTTTACAATAGCTAAGATCTGAAAATAGCGCAAGTGCCCATCAGTAGATGAGTGGATAAAAAAGGTGTGGGACATTTACACCATGGAATACTACGTAGCTCTAAAGAAGAAGAATCTCATGCCCTTTGGGACAGTATGGATGGACCTGGAGAATATTATGCTAAGTGAAATAAGCCAGGCAGTGAAAGACAAATATCACATGATCTCGCTTATATGTGGAATGTAAAGTACTTAATAAACTGATGAACAGAATAAATTCAATGACACAGAAGCATACATCAGACTGATGAATGTCAGAGGGATGGAGGAGGGCGGGTGGGTGGAGGGGGAGAGAGTAACCAAAGAATTTATGTGCATATATACAAAACCAAGGACATGGACAATGGTGGGGAGAGGGACTGGGGAGGGGGAAGGAACGGGGTGGAAAGGGTCATTGGGGAGAAAAAGGGACATCTGTAACATTTTAAACAATAATAAAATTAAAAAATATATATACAGGCATATCAAGTTCCATGGGGGAAGGGAGAGTAGCTCAGAGCAGAGACATTCAAAGTGTGAAACCTGAGGCAGACCCAGCCTCTGGGTTCCAGAGCCCCCTGATTCATTGAACTACTTGGGGCTCTGCCCTGCCAAGCATTATACAGGTTGCCAAGGTCCAGGCAGGGACAGTGATTAATAATGGTTTACACCAGAGATCCTCTTGGGAGCCCCAGGACTGGCACACCAAATGGCCAGCTTTGGACAACATCAGACAAAAATCCAGCAAGCTCCACAAGCACCATATCCAAAGAATGAATGCAGTAGGCACCAGAAAACGTTGAGGCAAATGCCACTATTTTTTTTATTGTTTCTTTATTTTATCTATTCTATTTCACTTTTTTTCTTCTCTTTTTTCTTTTATATCTCTTATTTCTCTTTTCTGATTTTATATTTGTCTTTTCTAAATTTTCCCTTTTTGCTACTCTATATTTTATTTATTTATTATTATTTCTTAATTTATTATTTCTATTTTCTTTTCTTTTTTATTTTTCTATTCTTTCTTCTTTCCTTTCATATTCTCTTTATCATTTCCTCATTTCTTCTCCAATTCCTTTTTATCTCCTGTCTTTTATTATTCTATTTTTGTTTCTTTTTGTCTTTTCCTATTCTTTTTCTGGTGATGTTTTTGGTGTTATTGTTGGTTTGGGGTTTTTTTTCCTTGTTGCTTTAGATTTAGACTTGGTTTGCCTTGTTTTGTTCTTGCACCACCTGTACACAGTTTGCATGATGTGGTCAAGGTTGAGCCTCACAGTCAGCCAGCCTGAAGGCAGAGCCCACACATGAACATGACAACAGAAATCAAGACCCAGTTGCAACAGGACGGTTCACATAACTCACACAAGGAATATTCCTAGAGCACCTCACTCAGTAGATCAAGGAGACTGCACCACTGGATCCCACAGGACACCCACTACTGTAAGCCACCCCACCAAGCCTGAGAGTCATAGCATTTCTATCTAATACATATAAACAAACACAAAGAAACAGCAAAAATGCGGGAAGGAGGGGGAGAAACAGCACCAAAACGAATGAACAGAAGGAATCTCCAGAAAAAGAGCTAAATGAAATGGAGGCAGGAAATTTATCAGAAATAGAGTTCAAAGAAATAGATTTAAGAATGCTCAACACAATGGAAAAAGACATAAAAGACATAAAAAATGATCAGTTGGAAATAGAGAATAACATATCTGAAATAAAGAATACAATGGAAGGAATAAACAGTAGCTTAGATGAAGCAGAGGATCAAATCAGTGAATTAGAAGACAAGGTAGAAAAAAATCATTCAATCAGAACAATCAGAAAGAAAAAAATTAAAAAGCATGAGGAGTATTTAAGGGAACTTTGGGACAACATGAAACGTAACAACATCTATATCATAGGATTGCCAGAAAAAGAAGGAAATGAGCAAAAGATAGAGAACCTGTTTGAAGAAATAATGACAGAAAACTTCCTAGCCTGGTGAAGGAGATTACTAGTTAAGGAAGCACAGAGATCCCAATCAAGTGAACCCAAAGAGAACCACACCCAGACACATCATAATTAAAATGGCAAATTTAAATACAAAGAGGAAATCTTAAAGGCAGCAGAGAGAGACAGTTACCTACAAAGGAGATCCATAAGACTGTCAAAATATTTCTCAAAAGAAACAGTATAGGCCAGAAGGGAATGGCATGAAGGATTCAAAGTAATGAAAATCTGGTTTCTGAAACCAAGACTATTCTATCTAACAAGGCTATCACTTAAAATTGAAGGTGAAATAAAGAGATTTCCTGGCCAAAAAAAAAGGCCTCAGGAGTTCATTACCACCAAAGTAGCATTGCAAGAAATGATAAAAGGACAGCTATAAGAAAAAGAAGAGAGAAAGAAAGAGAGAGAGAGAGGAACATAGGAATAAAGAATAATAATGGCAATGAAAAGGTGCCTATCAATAATAACCTAAATGGAAATGGATTAAATGCTCCAATCAAAAGACATAAGGTAGCTAAATAGGTAAGAAATATAATCCATATAAATGGTGTCTTCAAGAAACCAACCTCAAAACAAAAGATTCACACATGATAAAAATGAAGAGTAGGAAAAAAATATTCCGATGGAAAAAAATATCCTGAGGTGAGGATAAAAAAATCAATTAATTAATTAAATTACACACTAAATCAGATGGATTTAACTGATATTTACAGAACATTTCACCCAAAGCTGCAGAATATACATTCTTCTCAAGTACACATTGAACACTGTCAAAGATACACACTACATGTTAAGACACAAAACATGTGTCTATAAGTTCAAGAATATTGAAATCATATCAAGCATCTTCTCAGACATTTACACCATAGGGTACTATGCAGCTGTAAAAAAGAAGGATCCCTTACCATTTGAGACAGCATGGTGGGACCTGGAGAGTATTATGTTGAGTGAAATATGTGAGTCAGAGAAAGATAATTATCACATGATCATACTCATATGTGAAATCTAATGAATAAAATAAACCAATGAACAAAATAGATCCAGAAACATAGAAGCATGGAACAGACAGACAAATCTCAGAGGGAAGGCATGGGTAGGTGGGGAGAGATTAACTTAAAAACCTATATGCATATATGCATAACCCATGGACACTGATAATAGTGTGGTGAAGGCCTGAGGGGAGGGTAGTAGAGTGGTGGGGATCAGTGGAGAGAAAGGGGGGACATTTGTAATACTTTCAACAATAAAGGTAAATTAAAACATAGAGAAAAAAACAGGACAGTTTAAGGGAGCTGTGCAACAACATGAAATGTAACATCTACATCAGAAGGAGAAGATAGTAAGAAAGGGATAGAGAAGATCTTTCAAGAAATAATAGCAGAAAAATTCCCTGACATGGTAAAGAAAAAGTCACACAATTTTAGTAACCACAGGTTGTATAAAGCAAGAAGACCAAGGATGCCCATGTCCAGGCACATAATAATTAAAATGCCAAAAATTAAAGACAAAGAGAGAATCTTGAAGGCAGCAAAAGAAAAGTACTTTGCTACCTACAAAGGAGCTCCCACAAGGTTGTCAGCTGATTTCTTAACCGAAACTCTACAGGCAGAAGAGAATGGCATGAAATATTCAAGGTAATGAAAAGCAAGGATCTGAAACCAAGACTACTCTATCCAGCTAGGTTATCATTCAAAATAGATGGTGAAATAGAGCTTCCCAGACAAAAAAAATGTTAATGGAGTTTATCACCACCAAACAAGCATTGCAAGAAATGTTAAAGAGACTGCTGTAATAATAAAAAGAAACACAGAGAGACACATAAGAATAAAGAATAATAATGTAAACCTATAAGTACCTATCAATAATAACCTTAACTTTAAATGGATTAAGTGCTCCAATCAAAACACATATGTATAAGAAAACATGATTCGATATACAGTGCAACTTCAGTTCTTGAACTTAATTCATCCCAGAAGGCTGTTCAAGAAGAGACTTGCTGGAAAAACAGTTTTTTCCCATTAGAAATCATATAAGTTGAATTAATTTGTTCCAGACTCACAAATGATTCCGTTTTAACCTTTCCTTTATACAGTACACGTCTAATGTATTGTTTAATCTATAAACACACCCTTCCTTTCTTAAATTTATCATACCACCCCTACTAGCCTTAAATGAATCACTTTCAGCACTGGTTACAGGTGTGCAGCATCTTCATTTTTTCACATATCATTGCCTCCAACACATTATAATAACTAATTGCTTTTTGTTTATCCAAATTGACAACAGTTTTTCTACCTCTTCAATTGCTTGTGATTGTTGTTTTTTTTTGAGCACTTTCACACCCTTAGCAACTTTAGCACACTTGATTGCCTCTTTATGTTTTAAAAGTGTGCTAATTATCCATTTAACCAGCAACAAAAGCAAAAAATAAATAAAACCACAAAAATATTTACAGTACAATTTCCTGAGATGTTAGCAATGGGTGGCTTAACCATAAACTGAATGACTGACTCACATTCCCTCCTTTTTTAGCTGCCTGAGAGACACTTTTGGTAATGTTGATGTATCAGTATGAAAGGGTTGTCAGGTTGAGAACTTAAATTCTCTTCAAAAACAGACTTTTTTTCTTCTTTTTTACAGTGGCATAGTATTCCATGGTGTAAATGTCTGAGAAGATACTTGATATTATTTAAGTCTTCCTCAACTTGTAGAGACTTGTTTTGTGTCCTAACATGTGGTCTGTCTTTGACAATGTTCCATGTGCACTTGAGAAGAATGCCTATTCTGCAGCTTTGGGGTGAAATGTTCTGTAAATATCAATTAAAGCCATCTGATTTAGTGTGTCCTTTAGAGTCACTGTTACCTTATTCACTTTTTTCCTGGAAGATCTATCCAGTAAAGTTAGTGGGGTGTTCAAGTCCCCTACTATGACTGTATTGCTGTCAACCTCTCCCTTAAAGTCATCCAGAAGTTTTTTATTTTGTGGGGTTTTTTTCCAGCCTGTGTGAGTCTTTTGTTCTGAGCTGGGTCTCTTGTAGACATATTATTTGGGTTTTGTTTTCTTATCAATTCAGCTACTCTATGTCTTTTGATTGGAGTATTTAATCCATTTACATTTAAGGTTATTATTGATAGGTACTTATCTATTGCCATTTTATTTCTTTATGACTGTGTTTCCCTTTCTCTCTATTTCCACTTCTCATTACAGCAGTCTCTTTAACATTTATTACACTGTTGGTTTGGTGGTGATAAATTCCTTTAGCCATTTTTTGTCTGGGAAGCTATTTATTATACCATATTTGAATGATAACCTAGCTGAATAGAGTATTCTTGGTTTCAGATCCTTGTTTGCATTACCTTGAATACTTCATGCCATTTCATTCTGGCCTGCAGAGTTTCTGATAAGAATTCAGTTGGCAGCCTTATGGGAGCTCCTTTGTAGGTAACAGATTGCTTTTCTCTTGCTGCCTTTAAGATTCTCTTTTTGTCTTGAATTTTTGTCATTTTAATTAGGATGTGTCTGGGCATGGGCCTCTTTGAGTTCTTCTTGCTTGGGACTCTCTGTGCCTCCTGAAATTGTGTGACTTTTTCCTTGACTAGGTTAGGGAAGGTTTCTGCCATTATTTCTTCAAACAGGTTCTCTAACCCTTGGTCCCTTTCTTCCTCTCTGCCACTCTTATGATGTGAATATTCTTATGTTTTATGTTGTTCCACAGCTCCCTTAAACTGTCCTCCAGTTTTTTAATTGTTTTTTCCTTTTGGTTTTCTGATTGAGTGATTTCTTTCTTCCCTGTCTCCTAATCACTAATCTGATCTTCAGCTTCCCCTAATTTGTTGTTTATTTCTTCTTATGTATTTTTTATTTCTACTATGTCATTTTTAATTTCCTTCATAGTTTCCATATCTTTCCTCATACTGTTGAGCATCCTTATGACCAATATTCTGAACTCGGTATCTAATAGGTTGCTTATCTCCATTTCATTTAGCTCTTCTGAAGAATTCTTGTTCTTTCATTTGGGATTTGTTTTTTGTCTCCCCATTTTGGCTGCCTCTTTGGATTTGTTTCTATGCATTAGGTAGATCTGCTATGACTCCCAGATATCCCTCTGGAACTTCAGCTGCTGCCTGTGGGATCCCAGCTAGCCCTCTCATGCCTCTGCACTTCCTACCAGTCTCTATGTGGTCTCCATTTTCCTCGGTTATGAGGATGCTGTCCAGCTAGTCTTCAGTTGATTGTTCAGAATGGCTTTTCTATATTTTAGTTGCAATTCCAGTTTGGCCTGGGGAGTGTGTCAGTGTAGCTTTCATTCAATATGTTACATTTTAAGGAACCTGTGATAGATACATCCAAGTGGAGATGCCATTAGGGTCTCTGTAGCTAAGAAGAGAAAAGTACTAGAAATTTGGGTATCAGTCATCAGTGGGAGAAACTGAAGCCATGGGGTGGATGAGAGAGCATGTAGAGATGGAATGGAATGCAAAGAGAGGTGATATAAGGACAGAACTTTGTTCAGAAATATTTAAGAAGTACTCAAAGCACATCAATGGTAACCTAGTCCAAACTTCCTATTAAAGAAAAATACATATTATCTGTAAAAAAGAACCATGAGACTTAGAGATCAAGTCAAATTTTTATAATAACAATATAAAAACTAGATTTCAAAGATCAAAAGCAATGTCATTTAAGTAATTCTTGTTCAGTGGTTAGAGCATCAGACTGTGGATTGAAGGTTCCCAGTTTGATTCTGGCCAAGGACACATACCTCAGTTGTAGGCTCTATCCCCTGCCCTTGTCAGGGCACATGGAGGAGGCAACCAATCAATGTGTGTCTCTCATGTCAGTGTTTCTCTCTCTGTCCTTCCCTTCCACTCTCTCTGAAAAGCAGTAGAAAAAGTATCCTTGTTGAAGATTTTTTTTAAAAGTAATTCTCTGCTTTATATTTGAGAAATCTAAGCTATGTTAATTTGAGAAAATATTTTAGAATTTTTATTAAAATATGTCTATAGAAAAGTACACACCATAAGGGTAAAATTTTATAATTTTATAGACTAAATAAATTTATTTATTCATAATCTAGAAAAAAGAATAGTATACCACCAACAACTTAGAAGCCCAAATTTGTGCTCCTATCTAGGTAAAAATTGCCACAAATTCTAATGGTACAGATTACTTGAACCAGTTTTTTACTTTATATAAAAGGAATCATACAGTATCTATTCTTTTGTGTCTGGCTTCTTTGCTTAACTTTATGTCTGCAGGATTCATCCATATGTGTGTAGATATGTCATACATTTATCATTGTATAGAATTCCTTTTAGTTAATATTTTATGATATAGGCAGCAATTTTAATGCTAATTGTCATTTGGTAACTTCTGGTTTGGGACTAAATAATGCAATTATAAATATTCTAGAATGTGTTTTTGGTGAATATATATAGGAGTGGATTTATTGAATCATAAGCTATGCCTTTATTTAGTTTTTCTTGTCCAAAGTGGTAGTACCAGTTTACACTCAAGCAGTATTGTGTGAGTTCCAGTTGAATTGAAAGTTTTCAAACAGAGAAATTGTCACAAAGGGGATTTTTCTTCAACAAGAAAATGACCAAATCCCAAAACTAGTTTTCTTCTCATTTTAATTTTCCATGGGCTAAAAGCCTATGATGGAAATAAGAATTATTCTAGTACTACATATATATACATATACGTATAATTTTTGTTTTTTCACTAGTAAACTATGATCCTCCTTCTCTTATAACTTAAAGCTCATTCTCTCCAAGTCAAACTCAAATGCTAGTGTCTCCATAAAGTCTATCCTCTTGATTAGCAGTGATGTAATTCATTTAAACTTCTTTCACTTTTTATTGTTCATGGTCCAACTTGTATTTTACCCAAATTGTGTATCTTATCTCTTCTGATTCATTACTGTCATAAAGAACTTTTAAAAAATATTATTGTCTATTCCACATAGGCTTTTGCCCATAAGTGGAGATTTTAATACACAGCAGTTCCCAAAATAATCTTGTTTTATTCAATGTCAATTTGTTACAATGTTGATAAGAAAAAATTAATCCTACCCAGCTGGGTGTGGCTCAGTGGTTGAGCATTGGCTTAGGATCCAGGCAATTGTGGTTCGATTCCCGGTCAGGGCACATGCCTGGGTTGTGGGCTCGATCAATGACTCTCTCATCATTGATGTTTCTATCTCTCTCTCTCCCTCTCCTTTCCTCTTTCTGAAATCAATAAAGATATATTTTTTTAAAAAAATTAATCCTGACCAGGGCCACTTTCTCTGTGGAGTTTGTATGTTCTCCCATGTCTGTGTGAGTTTTTCTGGGTACTCTGGTTTCCTTCCACATTCCAAAGATGTGCATGTTAGGCGAACTGGCCTGATTGGTACAACTTAAGGTCTAAGTTGTTTAAGTGTGGGTGAGTGTGAGTGTGTGTGTGAGTGCATCTTGTGATGGAAGGGTGTCCTGTCCAAGGTGGGGTCCACCTTGCTCCCTCAGTCATCTGAAGAGGTTCAGTCCACCCACAACCCTGAGTTGGAATAAGGAGGTTGGAAAAAATTATCTTCCTTGATTTTATTCGTCTTTATTAAATATATGTATAGGTCACATTTATTTCACTGAATTAGAAGTGATCTGGACCTTTATTTAGAAATTTGGTGATGTTTTTGTGATAAGAAATAGTCCATAGGAACTTAACTCTTGTTTATATCAATTAGCATGTGGTAAAAGTGGTTTCATTATATGTTATTTTTCTTAAAGTCACAGTTTCCAAGAACCTACTGATAATGTTCAGTGGGGACTTACTGTATTTGTTCAATGAATAAATAATTTTCACATTTATTGTGATGAATCCTACTTACTTATTTCTAGCACCAACGTATATCAGTGTCTTCTTGCGTTAGAGAACAAATGACTAAAGACTTGATTTTATAAAATTTTAGTTTGAAGCTCATCTCCAACTAGTTCCAGAAATCGCAGTGTGAGAAGGAATGTGGAGGAAAGGCAGAAAGTCAAGAAATTTTTATTGTTTAGAGGAATGCAGTGCAATTGTTTCTCTTGGGGGCTCTGGGGATTTAAATGTCAGAGGGATTGATGGTAGCATATGCAGCAATGTTTGGGAATACTCATATGGTGTGTGACGTGCTGTCTCTAGAACTGACGGTGCCATCTGTTCCTTGCTTTACTGAGCAATGAGACTTAGCCTTCCCTCTCCAAGTGAGCATACACACACACACACACACACACACACGTGTGTGCACATAGCCCCAACCTCTACCCACCAGCCTAAACAGAAAACAGTTGATTGACTCTCCATTTCAGATTTTAATCTCAACAGGAAATTCAAACATGAGTCAGGTATTCGAATACAGCCATGCTGGGATCCTCCTCTTTCATGGAGAACTGTGATATCCAAAGGATGGAAGATGAGTTATAATGACAGATGGCACCAGTCAAAAAAAAACCTCCATAGAGATAAGCATGCCAGAAGGATTATTAGTGGTATCAGCGTAGAAGTCAGACATGAGCAATGTAATAAAATAGTAATACAAAATGATAGAACCAATTTTTAAAAAATGCTAAGAACTATTTTGTTAAGTATACTTGCATATCTATCGTTTAGATATAGTAATTGCCTCATATTATCATCATCATCTTCATCAAATACAGAAAAACAAGGGAACTCAAAGTTCCATAGATGTAGCTGTGTTGTAAAAGACCATGTGTCCTAAACAGAAATGGAGAGGTTGAGCAACATGATTAATGAGCCCTAGATTGAGAGAACATATGTCCAGTATTTTCTCTGATTGTCTCAATTTCATGTAATTTCATTATTTAAAAAAATATGACTGAAAAGTAGACTAAACATATAATAGCATAATTTTATTTTTACACAATTGTAAATCTTTTAACATAAAAATATTTCAAGAAAAAGTCTTCAGAATAAGAGTCTTTATTTTAGACTCAGAAAATATAACTGATTAAAATGATGAGAATATAGATATCATCATATTCACTCTATGTGGGGAGAAGCAAAGATAATTTTCAGCAAGATGTTGGCATAGTTAACTTGAAAACAAAAAAATATCTTCCATTACAAAACACAGGGAGAAATGCTTCATATAACAAGCATTCTTTTAAGCGTACTGAGTTTGTAAGACAGTAAAAAGCAATTCCTGTGGGGCCAAAGTGGGGGAAAAATGGAAAATCTGTGAGGTAAGATTAAGCTGACCCTGTGGAAGACCTCTGTTTTGGAGAATGAGGAAGTTTCAGTAACTTAAGAGGTTCTCTTTTATGCCCACAGAATACTAGATCTTGGTTAGCCTGACACAAAAGTTTAAGTCCAAATGAGATATTTGCATAGATTCAAAGTGTCTCCCTCTAGATTTGTAGTAACTACAAAGGGGAAAATAGTAAATTTACAGTGGAGCATCCTGGCAGACATCATCTTAGCCAAGTGATCGGGGTTAACATCATAATACATATAAACTGACTTTGTGTACACGTTGATATGATGCAGTGGTTTCCTTCCCAATGATGCATGACTTCAGCAAAATCAGGAGGAAATATCATACAAACCCAAAGTTGGGGACATTCTACAAACTAACCAAGGACTATTCTTGGAAATTGTCACAGTCATGAAAAATAACAATGAGGCGCTGTCACAGTTTGGAGGAGACTAAGGAGTCATGACAACAATGTAATGATAGATCCTGGACTGGATCTTAGAACAGGAAAAGAAATTAATTGAAAACATGGTTAAATCTGAGAAAAATTTTATTTTATTAACTTTAGTTAATTCTACTGTAATAAGGCTACTTTCTTTGTTTTGATAAATGTACTGTGGTTATGTAAGACATTAACATAAGGCAAAATTGTATGTGGTTATGGAAGATGTTAACCCTCAGTGGCAATGCAGACTGGTGCAGCCACTGTGGAAATCAGTATGGAGTTTCCTCAAAAAATTAAAAATGGAACTGCATTTTGACCCAGCAGTTTCACCTCTGGGAATATATCTGAAGAAACCTGAAACACTAATTTGAAAGAATATATGCACTTCTATGTTCACTGCAGGGTTATTTACAATAACCAAGATCTGGGAAAAACCCAAGTTCCCATCAGTAGATTACTAGATAAAAAGCTTTGATCCATTTACAAAATGAAATACTACTTGGGTGTAAAAAAGAAAGAAATCTTACCTTTTGCGACAGCATGGATGGACCTGGAGAGCATTATGCTAAGTGAAATAAACCAGTCTGAGAAAGGCAAATACCAAATGACTTCACTTACATGTGGAATCTAATGAACAAAATAATCAAACAAAATAGAAACAGAAGCATAGATACATAGGACAGAATGATAGCTATTGTCAGAAGGGAGACGGGATGGGGAGACTGGGTGAAGAATTTGAAGGGATTAAGCAAATACATATATGTAACACATAGACAGACAACAGTGTAGTGATAGCCAGAGGTAAAGGGGGAAGAGAAGTATGTGGAGGGAGCAAAGGGGGTGCAAAAGGGGACAGAAAGAGATTTTGCTTGGGGTGATGGGTGCAAGATACAGTGTGCAGATGATGTTTTGTTGAGTTGTACACTTGAAACCTATATGGTTTTATTAACCAATGTCACCCTAATAAATACAATTTTTTTAAAAAGAGTGAAGACTGTATGGGAACTATATACTGTTTTTTGCAATTCTTTAAGGCTAAAATTATCTCAAAAAAAGTTAAAAAAGAGAAAAAAAACAGCTATTAGTGACCCTATGTCCTCATTGTAATTATAAACAGTATCAAGGGGAACAAAAATGAAATAAGGAAAATGAAACACAAAAATAGCCATTATCATGACTAGAAAAATTTATTAAATTCAACTCATCTGGTGGGCCGGCAGGACCTCTCCTTCTCCTTTTTTGACTGTTATAGGCTGTGTAATGAGGTATGCAAAAACAGTGTGCATTCACTTCTTTCTATCCTTTGAAGTCCCATTAAGCAATAAGCCACTGCTAATAAAAATATGAACCTCAAAAGGAAATTGGGAGAGAAGGCACCATCAATGTTCCAAGTGACTTGAAATCTGGAAACAGCTCTTATATCCTTTAACAAAACTCTGCCATGGGCGCTGTGAATTTAATGGAACTATAAAAGTAACAGGGCATGCAATCCTACTTCTGGGAATATATCCTGAGAATCCCAAAACACCAATCAGATAGAATATATTCACTCCTATGTTCATAGCAGCGTTATTTACAATAGCCAAGATCTGGAAGGAGCCCAAGTACCCATCAGTAGATGAGTGGATAAAAAAGCTGTGGTACATTTACACAATGGAATACTATGCAGCTGTAAAAAAGGAAGGATCTATTACCCTCTGAGACAACATGGAGAGACCTGGAAATCATTATGCTAAGCAAAATAAGCCAATCAGAGAAAGATAAATATCACATGATCTCACTTATATGCGGAATCTAATGAATAAAATAAACAGATGAACAAAATAGGTCCAGGGCCATGGATGCATGGGATAGACTGCCAGATCTCAGAGGGGAGGGGGTGGGTTGGGAAGAGATTAACCAAAAAACATATATGCATATATGCAAAACCCATGGGCACAGACAATATGGTGGAGGCCTGGGTGCAGCGGGTCTGGATGGAGGGGAGAAAACGTGGGGGAGAGGGGACATCTGTTATTGTGTCACCAGTAAAAAATAAATTTTTTTTAAAAAGTAACAAAGCAGCCCGGCCAGGCATGGCTCAGCGGTTGAACGTCGACCTAGGATCCAGGCGATCGGGGTTCGATTCCGGGTCAGGGCACATGCCCGGGTTGCGGGCTGTAGCCGATCAGTGACTCTCTCATCATTGATGTTTCTATCTCTCTCTCTTCCTCTCTCTGAAATCAGTAAAGATATATTAAAAAAAAAAAAGTAACAAGGCATTAAATTAACCTCAGACTTAAATGCTGGAAACGTGAAAGTGGGGGGAAACATTCAAATTAATCAAGTCCAACTAATAATACTTTCAGTCAATGTAAATGAATTACTACAGGTTATGTTCTTTAATACTCCTGAGGTTTTTTCTTATAAGAAGAATGTAAGAAAATATAAAGCAAAATATGATAAAAATCCAAACAAAATAAATGAAACCATATTTTCCCCATTAATTAATAGCTCAAGGAGACCAAACTTTTAAAGAAAATTCAAATAATACAATTAGCAAGGTTTATCTAGTGACAACAGTTAGAAATACTCATTCTTTTCAAGCATAAGCAGAACATTTACAAAATTAATTATTCACTTTGTTAAAGTTCCATTCCTAATATTCCAAATAGTCTATATCAAACATACTGCTTTCTGTGTCCTTTATGCAATTAAGTTAGAAATCAATAGCATAAAGAAATAAAATTCCTCTTAATTGTAAACTTGAAAACAGACTTCAAAAAATAATCATTATGGAAATAAGAAAGTATTTGGAATGAAATTACAGTTTAAGTTACTACCTATGAAATATGTTAAGGAAATGATTGCAATTTATTGAACATTCATGAAATTTAATTTGCAAATAGATTCTTATTTTGAACTAAAACTCGGCTTGCTTTATCTAGGAGAATCATCAGTGTGAATTATTATTATACTTATGCTAAGAATATTCTTTCATTCTTTTCATGTTTTTAATGTATACACAGAATTGGCAAAAATATAAATCATAAAGAAAAAAGCATATAATTACAAATTTCAAATCAAATACCTCAAATATCTCAAATGTCAGGTGTTAAAGAGCACAGGATGGGCCTGGGGCAGGGGGTGGGTGTGGGGTAGAAGGGGTCAATGAGGGGGGAAAAAAGGGGACAGCTGTAATACTTTCAGCAATAAAGATAAATTTATTTTTTTTTAAAAGAGCATAAGATGAAAGGTAGGCAATAAGAAAATATACAAAATATTAAAATAATTTTTCTCACAATTATTTTGTTGTAAAATTGGTGTTAAAATTTTTTTTTGAATTAATATGTTTGACTCTTTTAAGTTTTAACAGTTTTAATAAGCTACTAGAAAATTTTGTGTAGATATTATGTAGATAATTAACTGTATGTGCCACTTTGGAGATTTTCTTAATTTAAAAAATAATTAATTGCGACATAGATGGTATACAAAAGTATGGGACTGAAAATTATTCTGAAGGTGAAGACTATAAAAAGAGAACGGCTGAGCCTAGCCGATGTGGCTCAGTGGTCGAGCATTGACCCATGAACCAGGAGGTCATGCACTGTTCGATTTGCGGTCAGGGCACATCCCAGGGTTGTGGACTTGAAATACAGCAGGGGACGTGCAAGAGGCAGCCGATCGATGATTCTCTCTCATCATTGATGTTTCTATCTCTCTCTTGATCCCCCTTCCTCTCTCTGAAATCAATAAAAACATATTTTATTGCTACTAGTGCTTATTTAGGGACACTCCGTCATTTAGGAGTAAAGCAGCAGATCAGGATCAGCTTCCTCTTTGTGACTTTATTTGCCTCAGGCAGATAAGAGTTGGTACTTTATACAGACCTTTAATAAAGAGGTTAAATTAAAGTTTAAAAAACTACCTATAAGAACTTGGATGGCCCAACTAAAGTGATATTTAGAGGGAAATTCATAGCATTACACAAATAAAATAAAATTTAGAAATAATGAACTAAGCATATACTTAAGAAGTTTTTGGTTTTCTTTAAAGAACAAAATAAACCTGAAGAGAGGAGAAACAATAAAGGCCAAAATAGAAAACAGGTATTATACAAAGAATCAACAAAGGCAAACACTGGTTCTTAAAAAAACAAACAAAAAAACGGGATAACTCTAGCAATATCGATTTTCTAAAAGAAAGTAATTGCAAATAAGTAAGATTAGGAATGAAAAAGAGAATATGAGTAGAATAAGAAAAACAGAACGTACCTTTATAGTTGAGTGAGTGTTAGGAAAGCCCTATTTTAGGCTCTCTGAGTTCTAGGCTTTCCTTATTGGCTGCCCTTTTTGGTTCACGATGCCTGATACTTTGTTCTTCAAAGCTGAATATTCCACTTGTCAGGTATAAGCACAGCTTTTAGATTATAGAAGCTTGTGCTTGTGGAATCTGTACACCTCTCCAATCAACAGGGTTGCAGAAAAAGACAGGCTGAAGTATTCAACTACAGAAGCTCAAAGAAAAGAAAACTCTCACCCAACCGTTGTGCTTTCTTGTATATTCAGATAGAATGTCTTCCTTTCCCATTTCCACTCCTAGTCCTCATTTCCCCATTGGCTAATACTCTTACACAAAGTTAGAGGTGGCTTTTTCCCAAGTCTATCTTGGGCTAATCTCTAGGGTAGAAATAACAGAAAACTTAGCTTTGGTAGTTTGGGAGATCTGGGAAAAACAGATTTTTTTTCACTCTGTGGTTCTGATAAAAGCTCAGAAGCTGCAGTTGTAAACTAATATTAGATCGTTTTTACAGAAATTCCTGTGCAATTGAAGGGATATACCACCATTTAACAGGGGAGGTTTACAAAGCTAAGGGATGCATTAGTAGACAATCACAGTTTCCGTATCAATCTAGGTTTGCTGGGTCCAAATACTACCTCTTTTACTGTTACTTTCTTTGAGGTTAAAGCTTGATCTCCTACAATGCATCATTTCTGTCTTTATGTGCTATTTATATTTTCCATGCTTTGTGTGACTGCCATTACAACTTCCAAGTGCTAGAAATAGAAGTGTCTCTCGAATAATTTTACATTAAGAAAGGGTGTTATTTTTTTTTAATAAAACCACAAATGCATGGTGCCCTCATCAGGCTCAGCAAACACATAAAACTTCTATACAGTGAGAGCATATTTTATCCATAATTATCTTTCTCTTCAAAGGAAATATCAAAGATGAAATATTAACCCTTTCAGCTCCATTTGACTAATACACTGAATAGTACAGAGATAACTTTTACTTCCCTTCTGAAGTACCTAAATTAATACTCTCAAGAATCACAGGAAAACATATCATGTTTTGGAACTGATGATAGCCAATTTCTGTAATGAAACAAAAACCTAAAGATGCACTTAAAATAAATGAATCAACAATGACTTAAATTCTGCCATTTTTGAGATCAGGTCAATGCAGAATTATGTGGTTTGAATGAAAGATTTATACTAATCATCACTGTATTTTTATGATATTTTTCTACCATGCAGCCACTGTGTGGTTTAAAGAACCCTAACCCTATGAGGACACTTATCTCCAAAATCTTGAGGTGGTTCAAGGGAGGGATGGGATCATTATAGAAAATAAATGAGAAGTTATGGGTGAGGAGGTAGTGAGAAAAATTACTGTTTCCCCTTTCTGTATGATATGCTCTCTTTTATTTCCCAGTTTGGTGGAAGGAGCTCAAAGCATAAAGAAAACTAAGGCAAACCACACTGCCCATTCTGTAGACTCCTATTCCTTTCTGTGTTGACTATCCCTTCTTTCCAATTTTTAAATTCTACCCTCCTCTCAGAAAATGTTTCCAGTTCTCTCCAGTCTTAACACTAGACACATGAATACTTTAAACCCTGTATCTTTTCTAGCTAGCTACCACTCTATTTCTCTTGCTCTTCTAAGGCAAATTTCTTAAAATTATACCCTTTATTGCTCCTTCTTGACTTCTAACTTATTTCTCAGTTCACAGCAAATTGACTCCATTTTTCTCCTAATTTCTTAACTGAAATTGCCATTACCAAAGTTACTGAGAACGTACTCTTGTTTCAGCCCAATTGTCATTTTATTATTTAACCTGTTTTTAACATGTTTTAGTGCTGACTACATCCTCTTCTTGAAGCTATTATTCTGGCTGCTATAACTTGTTACTTCTACATGTAACTTGTCATGTTATTTTCTACTGAATTTCCTCACATCCTTCTGGTTGCTCCTCCTTAGTGTCCTTTGCTAACTATTCTCTTACTCTCCTCTTAATATTAGTCACCTCCAGACTTCAGTTCTCCATCTTTTTCTATGACTCTTTACACTCTCTGAGTGATCTCATCTACTGGCTTAGTTTCCAGTTTTACTTAAGCAAAGAAGTCTCCCAAATCCCCATCTTTGACCCAGGCCTCTCTCCTGAGCTGCAGGATGGGATATACAACTGCCTGTAAAACATCTCATATTAAACATACCACAAGCATCGTAAGCTCAAGCCATGACCTTAATTAAGTTAATTGCTCTTTTCTCCAAACCTGTTGAGACTCTACTATTTCCTTTTCCAGAATCCCCAAGCTAGAAATCTGGAGTCACTCTTAGCTTCTTACTGTCCCAGGCTTTCCTCATCTAGTTCCATGGAATCCAAGTGTTATAGATTTTAAAGTCATAAGATTACTCATTTCCACTCCCTCCATTATACTCAATGGCCTTAGTTCAAATCCTCTGCATATCTTGCCTAAACTACAAGTCCCTGCCATTGGTCTTCTGTGCCCTTTTTCATCCTTCCCAAATATTCTCTCTGCAGTGCTCAATATGACCTTTCCAAGATTAGTAAATTTTACCTGTATGATATACCTGTTTTACAGCTGTCAGTGTCTTCCCACTGTGTCAGTCCCCAAACATGAGTTCAAGGATTGTTGTTGGGCTGTGTTCAGTAAGTTGATCTGAGGGATGCATGGAGGAGAAGGAGAAATGTGCATTTTTAATAGTTACCACCAGAGTATTCTAATGTGCAGCTAAGTTTGAAATTCTTAGAAAAAGAAACCAAAACAAAATCATGTTGGTGATAGACATTAATTACTTTGGGTGACCCACTTATATTAATAGGAACGTGACACAAGTGGTACCCTGTATAATTCAGCACTGTTGAGAACTTCTAATCAGTAGAATCAAGTTGAAACTCAGCAAGTACAGTTTCTTATAACCTGGCCCTTGACTTAATTCTCTGTGCAATCCCCCATCCTCTCCTAGAGTCCTCTGGTACAACCATACTAAACTATTTTTAAGTCCCAAAATTTGTTATGCAATTTTGTACCTCTATATTTTTTCAAACATTCTTCCCTAGTCATGGAATCTCTTTCCTCCTTCTCTTCTACCTGAAAAGCTTTTTCTCATTCTTTAGACTACTTTCAAGCTTCTTCTTTGTTAAAAATTCTTACACTCAAGAAATCAAACCAAATCGCTTCCCATTTATGCCCATATTCTTTCTTGGAGATGTTTCTATTATTGCACTTAACTGCATTTAACTCTTTACTTACAAATAAATTCTCAAGGTATCTAGGGAAAAGAAGACAGTAACCTATAAAGGAAATCCTATTATATTATCATTGGATTTTTCAACAGAAACCCTACAAGCCAGGAGAGTGGAATTAAATATTCAAACTATTGAAAGGAAAAGAACTCCAGTGTAGAATAATATATCCAGCAAAGTTATCCTTAGTTATTAAAAAAAAATGAAGAATTTTTCAGACATAAAGAAGCTGAGGTAATTTACCACCACAAGACCTGAATTACAGAAAATACTGAAAGATGTTATTCTACCTGAAACAGACAAAAGAATACAAAATTATGAGTGACTAACTCACAGAAGACAGAAACAGGAAATTTCAACCTTTATTCAGAATAGGATATTATACACTTAAATATAACATAAAAGTTAAAGGAAGTAAAAAACATTTTTTTTTAAAAAAAGAGAAGACAATAGCTACTGAAATTTGGAAATAAACTCACAGTATAAAAAAGGATAATTTGTGACAACAAAACATCAAAAGGAAAGAGTAAAGGTTTGAATTTGCACAGGGAAATGTAGATAAGTTACAATCAGAAGAAAAGAGAATACTGTATATATGAAACTTTCTTTTACATAAACCTAATAGTAACTACAAAAATAAATCTACAACTGAGACATATAATATAAAAAAAGAGGAAACAAAAAAAATCATAGAATACCACCAAACTAAAATAACAGGCATAAACACAGGGGGGGGAACCAACAACAATAGAGACACTGGATACCAGAAAACAAAAAATAAAATGGCTATAAAAAATCCAGATATATCAATAATCACTCTAAATATAAATGGACTGAACTTACCAATAAAAAGCCATACAATAGCAAATTGGATCAAAACACAAAACCCAAACATATGCTGCCTTCAGGAGACTCATCTCAGCTGGAAGGACAAATCAAGACTCAAAGTAAAAGGGTGGAAAATTATACTTCAAGCAAATGGCATCCAAAGAAAAGTGAGTGTAGCCATACTTACATCTGAAAAAATATATTTCAAAATTTTCAAAGGTAACAAGAGACAAAGATGGACATTTTACAATTATAAGGTAACAAGACATCAAGACATAATGTTTTTCAATATATACAAACTTAATCAGGGATCAATAAAATGTACAAATCAGCTACTAACAGAACTAAAGTGAGAAACTAACAAAACATAATTATAGTAGAGGATGTAAATACCTCATTGATAGCTATGGATAGGTCATCCAAATAGAAAAACCAATAAGAAAATATTGGCCTTATATGACACATTAAGCCAAATGGATGTAATCAATATTTAGAGAGCCTTTAATCCCAGAACACCAGATTATAAATTATTCTCTAGTGTACAATAAACATTCTCAAAGACATTCCATATGCTGGAACACAAAATTAGATTTAACAAATTTTAAAAGACTGAAATTATACCAAACATATTCTCTGAACAAAATACTTTGAAATTGAAAATCAACTGCAAAAAATAGTGGGGGGAACACAAACATGTGGAGATTAAGCAATATGCTACTAAGCAAGTGAATCAAAGAAGAAATAAAAGACAACATCAAAAAATACATAGACACAAATAAGAATAACAGTAGGACATATTAAAATTTGGGGGATATCACAAAAGTTGTAATAACAGGGAAATTTATATCATTACAAGCCTCTCTCAAGAAATACTCAAACTGATGGTGTGGTGAACACACAATACAATATACAGTTGATATATTATAGAATTATACACCTGAAACCTATATAATTTAATTAACTAATGTCACCCAAATAAATTCAATAAAATAAATAAATAAATAAATAAATAAATAAATAAAATAAATAAATAAATAAATAAATAAATAAATTTTTTAAACCCAAAGTTTTACAATTTATAGATGTTCAGCTGCTTAGCTTTCTGGTCAATTTTTTAGTATAGCAGAGTGGAATAATTTTCATAATTTAAATGTTCCTACCTTGAACAAACATATTTTCACTAAATGGCAAAGTAATAGTATGAGGATGTGGTGGAGTTGAAAGTGTTAATGTTTAAAAATTCTTTCTGGATTTAAAAATTACTTTCAAAATAAAAATAGCATTACAATTTTATAATTTATAGTTCAGTAAACTTTTAAAATTTATTTTACTGAACTGAAATATAGATAAAGTCATATGAATAAAGTATTACTCATGAAAAAAGCCAGTCAGTAGAAGAAAGGAAATAATATAAATTAGAGCAGAATTACATGAAATAAAAAGAAAAATACATAGAAAAAAATAATGCAACAAAAAGCTGGTTCTTTGAAAAGATTAATAAAATTCAAAAGGTTCTGGCTAAACTCAGTAAGGGGGAAAAATAGTACAAAAAAATCAGATTTGTATCAAACCACAAAAGACCCTTAATAGCCAAAGCAATCTTGACTAAAAAGAACAAAGGTAGAAGTACCACAGTCCTTGACTTCAAGTTATACTACAAAGCAACAACAATCAAAACAGCATGATATTGGCACAAAAACAGACACAATGCAGCAGAATTAAGAGACCAGGAGTAAACCCACAAGTATATTGTCAAACAATTTTTGACAAAGGTGCCAAAAGCATAAAATGGAGAAAAAGCCTCTTCAATAAATGGTGCTGGAAAAAGTGGAAAGTCACATGTGAACGAATGAAACTAGACTGCTATTTTTCACCATACACAAAAATTAACTCAAAATGGATCAAAGACCTAAATATAAGACCTGAGGCAATAAATTACATAAATAAAATATAGGTACTAAAGTTATGAACCTTGGTCATAGAGAGGATTTTGTGAATTTGACCTCAATGGCAAAAATAAATCAATGGGACTACATCAAATTAAAAAGCTTTTGCACAGCAGAAGAAACTATAAACAAAACAGAAATATAACCAACTGAATGGAAAAAGATACTTCCAAACATCTTTAATAAGGTATTAATATTTAAAAAATGTATAAAGAACTTATACAACTCAGCAACAACAACAAAAACAATCCAATTTAAAAATGGGCAGAAGACTTGAACACTTTCCCCAAGAAGACATACAAATGCCCAACAGATATATTTTAAAAATGCTCAACTTCACTAGCTATTAGGATAATGCAAATCAAAACTAAAACAAGATATCACCTCACACTTGTTAGAGTGGCTATTTTCATTAACACAGTAATAACAAATGTTGGAGAGGCTGTGGAGAAAAAGGAACCCTCATTTACTGCTGGTGGGAATGTAAACTGGTATAGCTTCTATGAAAAACAGTATGGAGGTTCCTCAAAAAATTAAGAATAATGTTATCATATGACATCCAAAATTTGAAAACATTTATTTGTAAAGATATATGTAGTCCTATGTTCATTGCAGCATTATGGTAGCCAAGACATGGAAACAAGTGAAATTTTTTTGATCGATGATTGGATAAAGATGTGGTACATATATACAATGGACTACTACTTATCCATAAGAAAAGAAAAAATACTGCCATTTACAACAACATGGATGGATCTTAAGAATATCATGCCAAGTAAAGTAAGCCAGACAGAAAAAATCAAGAACCATATGATTTCACTCATATGTGGGATATGAAACTGAAAGCAACAAATGAATAAACAAGAAAAACAAACAAAAACTCATAGACACAAAGGACAGTATGGTGGTTACCAGAGGGAAGGGGGGTAGGGATAGTAAATTGTAAAAGGGGTCAAATATATGGTGATGGAAGCTTATTTGACTTTGGGTGGTGGGCACACAATACATTATGAAGATCGTGTTTTATAGAAATGTACACTTGAAACCTATATAATCTTATTAGTCAATGTCACCCCAATAAAGTTAATTAATAAGGAGAAAAAAGAAATTTCTGCAAAAAGAAAACAATAGCTTATTTGTCCAAAAAATCTACATTGAAGCTACTTTTATTAGTAGAAAACTTGAGTGTCTTCCTCTGTCATTAGTTTTTCAGTGTATTTCCACTAAATTTCAACATATTGTCTTTTAATATAGGCTTTAGAGCTCTTAACAAACTGTTACATATGATTCAGGAAAACACAATTTCAGCCTTTGGATTTTTTAGTGGTGTAAAAGAGGTGAGGACTACTTATTATCTTAGCTAATTTTCTGCAGAGAACAAATTAAATAATTTGGTTATAACATATTGTTTTATAATTTTATTTTTTTAGAATGTGCTTTGTTTGATTTCCCATAGTAAATACTTTGTACATCATTGAATTTAAGAAAATCATTGCTCCTGTGCCCTAATAAACTCTGGCAAACCTTTAACAATTAATCCATTTGTCAGTTAGAATTCTATGGAAAACACTATAAAGCCTTCTCCAAAAATTAAGAATAGAGTTGTCATATGACCCAGCAAACCTCTCTTCTGGGTATCCATCTGAAAATTTTGAAAATATTTATTTGCAAGGATATAGACACCCCTTTGTTCACTCCAGCATTATTCACAATAGCCAAGACACTGAAACAACTTTAGTGTCCTTCAATGAATGATTGACCTCAATAAATTTTAAAATGAAACTCTTTAACAAATTACAGTTAAAAGAAAAATTTGAGACTTCCAGTCAAGATGGTGGCATAGGTAAATGCAGTACTTGAATCCTCCCCCAACCACATCAAAATTACAATTAACTCCAGAACAACCATCATTCAGAACCACCTGAAATCTAGCTGAATGGAAGTCCTACAACTAGGGATTTAAAGAAGTCACAACAAGACTGGTAGGAGGAGTGGAAACATGGAATGAGCTGATCCCATAACCCATATGGTGGCTTAAAATCAGGAGAGATACCTCAATTGTGGAGGTTCCCCCGGAGTAAGGGTTCCAAGCCCCACACCAGGCCTCCCAGACCAGGATTCCAGAGCCAGGAAGATAAGTCCTCATAAGTTCTGGCTCTAAAAACCAGTGGGGATTGTGGCTGAGTGAGACGGAGGGCTGCTCAACTCCCTGGAAGTTCCTCTTAAAGGGTGCATGCACATACTTACTCAGACTCACTCCCTCTGAGCTCCAGTGCTAGGCAGCATCTTGAAAGGACCAGGGATATATGGGGAGAAACTGAATTGTTTGGCATCAGGGCAAGAGGTGGGGTTGGGAGGGGTCAGCTTTCCACCAGACAAAAGTGCTGGCAGAGGCCATTATTTCTTTTCTGACACCCCCTCATACACACAGAGCTGGCAGCCATTCACCATATCTGAAACTCCATCAACCTGGTTCACACTGTTCACCCTGCCTTGATAATTCCCTGAGACCCCACCCAACTTGCAAGCCCACCCAAGCCATTTCCAGTGCCTTTTCCATACAAACTGCCTCCCTTGCCTTATGCTTTAGACTTCCCTAAAATCTCTCAAACAAGTAGCATCTGGTCTCTGCATACCCCATACCTCTAGCTAAGTGTCACCAGGCTGGCACTAGCCTTGATTTGCAGCTTGGACTCTCTTGGGCACCTCCAAACCCAGAACAAGCTATAGAGCGATCTTCAGATGGTGGCTGACCTTGCAATTCCCAGGAGACCCAAGAGCCATCTCACCTGGTGGACAGCTTCAGACCATAGTGGATTACAACCCTACCACCTCCATGAGCAACATACTCAGGGTGGACTTGGTAAGCACCATAGCCCCACTGAAGCAAGTCCTGTTCCATAAGGTTGGCTCCTGTGCAGCAGCTCCTCTGCTGTAGTTGCAGCCAGTTCTTATTCTCTCAGCTGATCAGCTTAGGAGTCAATCCCTCCCAGTGACACCAACAGTAATAAAGGCTTATGTACAATAGAACAGTGCACACAGCCCACACAGGCATACACCTGGAGCTCTCAACTTTGATGATGGGGGAGGCTGCACCACTGGGACTACAGGACACCTACTACACAAGACCACTCTACCAAGTCCAGGAGACATAGAAGCTCTACCTAATACATAGAAACAAATATAGGGAAGCAGCCAAAATGTGAAGACAAAGAAACAGGTCCCAAGTGAAAGAACAGGAGATATCTCCAGAAAAAGAACTAAATGAAACGGAGGCAAGAAAACTACCAGATATAGAGTTCAAAACAATGGTTATATGGTTGCTCAAGAAACTTAGTGAGAACATCAACAGCATGAAAAAGGACATAGAAATCATAAAAAATAATCAGTCAGAAATGAAGGATACACTAATTAAAATGAAGAATAATTTACAGGGAACCAACAGCAGAGTAGATGAAGGCCAGAATCAAATCAGTGATTTGTAATATAAAAAAATCAAAAAACACCCCATCAGAATAGCAAAAAGAAAAAAGAATACAAAAATATGAAGATGGTGTAAGGACTCTTTGGGACAATTTAAAAATGTCCCAATATTTGCATCATGGGGACACTAGAAGGAGAAAAGGGAGAGCAAGAAATTGAAAACCTATTTGAAAAAATAATGACAGAAAATTTCCCTAACCTGGTGAAAGAAAGAGACATACAAGTCCAGGAAGCAAAGAGAGCCCCAAACAAGGTGAACTCAAACAGGCCCACATCTAGACACATCATAATTAAAATGCAAAAGGTTAAAAACAAAGAGAGAATCTTAAAAGTAGTAAGAGAAATGCAGTTTAGTTACCTACAAGGAGATCCCATAAGACTCTCAGCTGATTTCTCAACAGGAACTTTGCAGGACAGAAGGGACTTGTAAGAAATATTGAAAGTGATTAAAATAAAGAACCCACATCCAAGATTACTCTACCCAGCAAACCTGTCATTTAGAACTGAAGGACATATAGAGAGTTTCACAGACAGAAAAAGCTAGTCCAGCCAGCGTGTCTCAGCGGTTAAGCATTGACCTATGATCCAGGAGATCACAGTTCGATTCCCGGTCAGGGCACATGCCTCAGTTGCAGGCTCGAACCCCAGTGGGGGGGCATGCAGGAGGCAGATGGTCAATGACTCTCTCATCGTTGATGTTTCTATCTCTCTCTCTTCCTCCCTCTAAAATCCAATAAAGATATTTTTTTTAAAAGAAAAGAAAAAAGGAGTTCATCACCACCAAACTAGTATTACATGAAATGTTAAAGGATCTTCTTTAAGAAGAAGAAAAAAAAAGATAAAAAATATGAACAATAAAATGGGAATAAATGCATATTATCCACAATTGAATCTAAAAATTAATTAATTGATTAATTGATTAATTAATAAGCAGAACAGAAATAGACTTATAGATACAGAGAACATTTTGATGGTTGCCATAGGGGAGGGGGCTGGGGGGATGAGTGAAAAAAGTGAAGGGATTACAAAGTACTAGTTGGTTTTTACGGAATAGACATGGGGATGTAAATACAGCATAGGGAATATAGCCAATAATATTCTAATAACTGTGTATGGTTTCAGATGGGTACAAGATTTATTGCAACTGATCACTTGGTAAGTTATAGAATGTCTAATCACTGGGGTGTACATCTGAAACTAATATAATGTTGTATGTCAACTGTAATAGAAAAATAAAAATTATTTTTTTTAAATAAAGAAAAATTTGAATAATATGTGTTAACTTATTGTGATAATTATTTCATAACATTTACATACATCAGATCATTATGTTGAATACCTTAAACTTATACAATATTATGTCAATTATATGTTAATAAAACTGGAAAAATAGAGCTATGTATAAATACCCAGCACAATATTTGTCCCCCTTTTTAAAAAATTAATTATTTAGGTTTATTTTGAAATCTAAGACTGAGACTTTTGAGATGTATGTTTGAAAATATTTTTTTCTTATGAATTCTATAAACACAATTTATACTGAGCACACACAAAAAGAAAGAGAAGAAAGAAAGAAAGCCCGGCCAGGAGTGGCTCAGCAGTTGAGCATCGACCTGGAACCCAGGTGATCGGGGTTCGATTCCCGATCAGGGCACATGCCCGGGTTGCGGGCTCAATCAATGACTCCCTCATCATTGATGTTTCTATCTCTTTCTCTCCCTCTCCTTTCCTCTCTCTGAAATCAATAAAGATATATTTAAAAGAAAGAAAGAAAGAAGAAAGAAAGAAAGAGAGAGAGAGGGAGGGAGGGAGGGAGGGAGGGAGGGAGGGAGGGAGGGAGGGAGGGAGGGAGGGAGGGAGGGGACAGAGAGAAAGAAAGAAGAAAGAAGAAAGAAAGAAAGAAAGAAAGAAAGAAAGAAAGAAAGAAAGAAAGAAAGAAAGAAAGAAAGAAAGAAAGAGAGAGAGAGAGAGAGGGAGGGAGGGAGGGAGGGAGGGAGGGAGGGAGGGAGGGAGGGAGGGAGGGAGGGAGGGAGGGAGGGAGGGAGGGAGGGAGGGAGGGAGGGAGGGAGGGAGGGAGGGGAGAGAGAGAAAGAAAGAAAAGAAAAGCTTGATAGTATGTCTTGTGAAAGACAGATTCAATGTTTTGCTAGGACATCAGGAGACAGTTTGAGCACAATGTGTGAAAATGATTTTGAGAGACATTGGGGCTCAATATAAATGAAATTGGCAGATGTGTGAAGGGACTGGCTTCCATCTTCAAGGATGGGTTTAATCACAGGTTGGGGTCAAAACTAGACCAGATGACCTTGAGATCTTTTTTAACTCTTATTCTATCACTTGGGGTTCTACTTATTATAACAAAATGTTTTTCATTGTTTTATCTCATGGTGTACAAATTAAGTCTGCTAATATAAATACATTTAGTTTGTTAATCTTTAGGCACCAAAAAACACAGCAATTTGTTTTACATATGAAAAGAAATAAACCTGTAGTTCCTTAGAATCTAATTTATAATGTCTACTAGAAGAAACTAGGCTTCTTCTATCTTGTTAGTTAATTAGGGTTACTGTAATAAATTGGCACAAACCAGGTACCTAAAAACAACAGAAATTTATCTTTTCACAGTTCTGGAGGCCAAATTACAAAATCACCAGCAGATCTGTGCTCTCTTGGAGGTCCTGGAGAAGTATCCTTCCTTGCCTCTCCCAGTTCCTGGTGAATGCAGTCATTCCTTGGCCTGTGGCTGCATAACTCTAATTTTTCTCTGTCTTCACATGGCCTTCTCTTTTTCTCTCTGTTCCTCTCTATATGTCTTATATAAGGACACTTGTCATTGGATGTAGGGCCCACTAGGATAATCCAGAGTAAACTCATCTTGAGGTCTTAATAAATTCTCCGAATAAGTTCACATTCCCAGGTTCTGAGATGTGAACATATCTTTTTGGAGATCCACCATTCAATACACTAAACATCAGAATTAATAAGCTGGTGAGATATTTTTACCATTCTTTTTGACATTGATTGCTTACTCTAGTTCTTCCTTCCTCTACCTCTGCCAATTTTCCTGCCTCATCTTCAACACTTAACCCAGCCAACTCCTACCTTCTCAGGAGTTTCTGCTTTCACCTCCTCCAGGAAGCCTCCCTGACCACTGTTGTCTTGCTCACCTTTTCTCACTGCCTGACTGCTGGTAGAGAAATGACTTAGTTTGACTCTCCACTCCACCCCTGGTGGGTTTGACCTTGAACATGAGCCTTCAAACTTACTTTGGAAACTGGCTGGGGAAAGTAGCTTCAGAAGTAGTGTTTCTGGAGTTGCAAGGTACCTGTGGCAGTACCCGCCACTATTCTGTGTAGGGGTTCAGAGCTAATCACCAGAAGGTGTGTTTCTGTAGTTTGTGGATTATTTTGAGCTAAGGGCAATTTAGCTGCGGGCGCAGGAGAAACTTCTGCACCTCCTTTGACTACCTGGAAGAATTTTAATTAGGGGCCTTGCCCATAATGGGAGATAATCATAGATAATCATAGATTATCACAGGTAACCTGTCTGTATGGCAATACAAACTTCTCTTTACTAAATATCTGCTCTTTTTATCATTCTGCAATGACCCTTATAATCCCCCAAGGTAACTTACCTTATCCTTAGCTCAGAATGTCTTAGATACCCATGTACCCTTTCTGTCTCTGAACCTCTCCTGCATGTGGGGCCTCTTACTCTCTCGTGTATGTGGGGTTCCCATACATATGTATGTATTAAATTTGGTTATTTTGTTAATCTGTTTCATGTCTATTTGATTATTGAAAGTTGTCCCTCCCCCATAGCCGCAAAATATTCCATTTTTGGCAAAGGAGATTATAAGTATTTGGAGTTACTTGGAGAATTCTCAAGGAAAATATGGTCAGAGAAGTTTGAAAATAATTTTTTAGCATTTAGACACAAACCTTTGGATATCTACTGTTTGTTTTCAGTGTCTTTGGTGATTTCAGCACCTCTATCAACAACAAATCCAATAATAGTTATGGTGGCCTCTCTGTGTAAGCACTGGGGATATATCAGGAGCAAAAGGGACAAGAAAATCTAGCTTCGTGGAGCTTACATTCTAGTGGAAGAGACAATTAGCAAAACACTCATCAACTAAATTATACAGAATGTTAGAAAATGATAAGTGCTATGGGAAAAAATGAGCAGGGTAAAGGCAATGGAATATGGAGGTCAGAATGCAGCAGGAAATAGGGTGGTCAAGCTGGGCCTCCTTGAGAAAGGGAGATTTGTGCAGGAAGTGAGACATTAGCCATGTGATTATCTGGGGACTAATGGATAAAGACCGGGACAGCAGCCAGTGTGAGGGCCATTAAATAGGAGTGTCCTGACATGCTTGAGGAGCAGAATGGCTGGAACAGAGTAAACAAAGGGAAGTAAAGGAGGAAATGTCAGAAAAGTAATGCTGGGTCAGATTATGTCAGGCCTCATAGCTCATTGTGTTTGGTTTTTCCACTGAACGGGATGGGAAGCCACTGCAGAGTTCTGAGCAGAGGAATAATATGATCTAACTTGAGTTTTAAAGAGGAACACTCTGACTGCTGTGTTGAGAACAGCCTGCAGATATCAGGGAAGAAGCAGAAAGAACAGTTAGAAGACAATTTCTGTCCATGCAGGTGAGAGATGATGGAGCTATGAATCTGCAATTAGAAGAGAAAAAGTGAGATGTGCACAAGTTCTGGGCATGGTCTGAGGACAGAACTATTCTAATTTTCTGATGACTTGGATATGGTGTATGAGAAACAAGGAGAGGAGTCAAGGATAAACCCATGGTTTTTGCCTAAACAATAGAGCTGAAGAAGTTGCCATCAGCTGAGATGAGGAAGGTTGCAGGTATGACAGGGTGGGTGGATGCAGGGGTTTGGATCAGGAACTTGGTTTTGCTTATATCTTTTAGACACCCAAATGGAAGTATATAATAGGAGTTGAATATACAAGTCTGAATTCAGAGGACAGATCTGGGTAGGAAATACAAGTTTGGGAATCAGTTTACAGATTATATTTAAGCCCACTGGACTGTATGAATGATCAAAAGGGAGTGTAGACAGAGATGAGGAGTAACAAGTTGCCCTAAAACACTCTTGTTTAGAGGTCAAGATTGGGAAGAGGAAGCAGCCAGAGAGGTTGAGAGGATGAGAAAAGTGAAATGAGTCTGGCATCCCCAGAAACCAAGTGAAGAAACTGCTATCAAAGGAGAAGGGGGCGGGGAGGGGGGGATTGACATGTTCAGGACTGCTGAGAGATCAAACACAGTGAGCACTGAGCAGCATGGAGGTCTTTGATGACCCTTACAACCTGAGTTTCGGTGGTGAAATTGAAATCATTATAAGGAAGGAATAAAATTGGAAATAAATATTTAGATAACTCTTTTAATGTGTTTTGCTACATAGGGGAGCAAAGAAGTGAATCAGTTGCTGCTGAGGAAAGTAGGGTTGAGGTTTTTAAAATAAGAAAAATAGCAGCAGGTATGATGATGATAATAAAGAATAGAGCATGAAAAATTGATAAAATGGGTGATGAGGTGAACTGCTTATTCAATGCCTTTGCAAGGGAATAGAGCTAATGGGAGAATGTACTCTGGCCAGGAGCAGTTGAAGTTCATGTACAGTAGCTGGCAGGACTGTGGGTACAATGCTGATGGGTGGGAGAACATGCTGGTGGCAGCAGCCTGAGCAAGTGCTCTTTTCTAATTTATCCTTTTTTGTCAGTGAATTTGAAAGGTCCTAAGTTGAGAGTAGTTAGGAAGGGATGAAGGTGTTAGGGTTTTATAGAAAGAAAATGTGAAATTATGTCAAGGAGAGTGGAGAGGGTCTGAATAAGGACAAACAGTGTGATTGCCCAGTGGCATGAAGGGCCCACTGGAGGTCTGGGGTTTGGAGCCATGAATTTCAAGTATAATCAGTTGACTAGCTTGTGTGTTTTTCTTCAGCCATTTTCAGCTGCTTGGGTACAAGCACACTGCATTTATCCCATTGTGTGGTCTTGCCAAGAGAGTAGGAGAAATCAAGACAAGGGCAAGGAAGTGAAAGGTATATTCAAGGCAATGTTTAGAAATCTCCAGATACTCATTGACTTACAACCCCTCTCTATTAGTTTTCTGGGGCTGACATAACAAAGTACTGCTTAAACAACAGATATTTACTTTTTCACAGTTCTGGATGCTGGAGGTCCAAGATCAAGGTGTTAGTTTGCTTTCTTCTAAGGGTTGTTTCCTTGGGTTGCAGGTGGTCACTTTCTCACTCTCTCCTCACATGGTCTTTTCTCTGTGTGTGCACATCCCTGGTCTCTTCTTGTAAGGAAATCAGTGGGATTAAATTAGGGCCCACTCTAACAGCCTCATTTTAACTTAATCATCACTTTGAAGGCCCTACCTCAAAATACAGTCACATTCTGAGGCACTGGTGGTTAAGGCTAAAACATACAGATTTTGAGGGCATACAATTTAGCCCATAACACCCTCAGTCTGTGCAATGCATCCTAGATAATCATCTCAACACACCACTTTATTTGTACTAGTTTGCTTTAACTTTCTGCCTCTGAAATACAAGTTATACATACTGCCCTTGGGGTCCTTCAGATAGAATGTGTTGTTTTCCTAAGAAGTAGGGTTTGTATCCTCCCTACTCTCCAATGCTTGCAAAATTTTTCAATCCACAGTAAAAAATTTATTTTATATTTATCCTAGTACACACATGCTTAAATATATAACTAAAACAAATTTCCACAAAACAATGTGATGCACTTTGATGTTTTAGAAATTTTCTGTTCTATTTCTTAAATCTCTACAAAGATGTGTTAGGCATCTCAAATAAATAATAATTATATAGTCATAGGTAAATAATAGTACAGTAATGTAAGCACTGACTATTTAACAACAACAAAAAATGAATTCTATCAGTAGAGAGGATAAAGGAAGAAAATGGGACACGTAAAAAAGATAAAAATCCTTTTTTTAAAATATATCTTTATTGTTAGAAGAATTACAGATATTCCCATGTTTTTCCCCCATTGATCCCTCCACCCCGCATCCACATCGCCCCCCAGGCCTTCACGACACTATTGTCTGTGTCCATGGGTTATGCATATATGCATATAAGTTCTTTGATTAATCTCTGCCCATTCACTCCCCCACCCCCACCTTCCTACTGAGATTCATCAGTCTGTTCCATGCTTCTGTGTCTCTAGATATATTTTGTTCCTCAGTCTATTTTGTTTAATAGATTCCACATATCAGTGATATCATGTAAAACTGAATCAGGAAGAATCAGAAAACCTGAATAGGCTAATAACAACTGATGACATTGAAGCAGTAATTTTAAAAACTCCCAGAAAACAAAAGCCCTGGTCTGGATGACTTCACAGGGGAGCTTTCTAATTCTTTAAGTTGTAGGGTTAGATAGTTTACTAAAAATTTTTCTTGCTTTTTGAGATAGGCCTGTAGTGCATAGATTTTGGGTTGTTGTGGGTTCATTTTCATTTGTTTCCTGGAAGTTTTTTATTTCTTTCTTGATCTTATTGGTAACCCATTCATTATTTAATAACATGTTATTTAGCTTCTATGTGTTTGAATATTTTGAGTGTTTTTACTTTAGTTGATTTCTAATTTCATGCCCTTCTGATATGAGAAGATGCTTGATTTCAATCTTCTTAAACTTGTAGAGACTTGTTTGTGTCTTAACATGTGGTCTATTTTTGAGAATGACCCATGTGCCCTTGAGAGGAAAGTATATTCTGCAGCTTTGGGGTGAAATGTTCTGTAAATATCAATTAAATCCATCTGGCCTAGTGTGCCATTTATAGTCACTGTTTCTGTGTTGACTTTTTGTCTGGAAGATTCATCCAGTGAAGTCAGGGGGGTGTAAAAGTCCATGACTATGGCAGCATTACTGTTGATCTTGCCCTTAAAGTACTTATGGTTATTATTGATAGATCCTTATTTATTGTTTTAATTTTTTATGCCTGTTTCTCTCTATATTTCTTCTTATTATTACAGCAGTGCCTTTTACATTTCTTGCAATGCTTCTATTTCTACTTCTAATTACAGCAGTCCCTTTAACATTTCCTGAAATGCTGATTTGGTGGTGATAAATTCCTTTAGCCTTTTTTTGCCTGGGAAGCTCTTTATTTCATTATCTATTTTGAATGATAGCCTCGCTGGATACAGTAGTCTTGGTTTCAGATCCTTGTTTGCATTGCCTTGAATACTTCATGTCATTCCCTTATGGCCTGTAGAGTTTCTGATGAGAAGTCAGCTGACAGCCTTATGGGAACTACTTTGTAGGTAACAGATTGCTTTTCTCTTGTTGCCTTTAAGATTCTCTCTTTGTCTTGAATTTTTGGGATTTTAATTATGATGTGTCTGGGCATGGGCCTCTGGATTCTTCTTGCTTGGGACTCCTGAACTTGTATGACTTTTTCCTTCACCAGGTTAGGGAAGTTTTCTGCCAGTATTTCTTCAAACAAGTTCTCTATCCCTTGCTTACTTTCAACCTCTTCTGCCATTCCTATAATGTGAATATTGTTTTGTTTCATGTTGACCCTCAGATCCCTTAGACTGTCTTCCTGTTTTTTTATTGTTTTTTCTTTTTGGATTTCTGATTGAGTGATTTTTCTACTATCTTCTAATTTGCTGATCCAATCCTCAGCTTCCTCTAATCTGCTGTTTATTTCTTCCAATGTATTCTTTATTTCTGCTATGTCATTCTTAATTTCCTTTATAGTTTCTATATCTTTTATCATGCTGTTGAGCATCCTTACAATCAGTATTCTGAACTCTATATCTGATAGATTGATATCAGATATAGAGTTTACCTCTTTTTATTTTACCTCTTTTCTATTTCTTTTACCTCTTTTTCTGGAGACTCTTCTCTTGTTCTTTCATTTGGGGCTTGTTATTTTAGCTGCCTGTTTGTGTTTGTTTCTATGTATTAGGTGTATCTGCTAGGACTCTCAGTGTTTTTGGAGGGTCTCTGGTGCAGGCCAATGTCAGATGCAGTTTGTGACTGGCCCTGAGTACCCAGATTGGAGCTATCAACAACCCTCGGCTTGAGGTCTACTCTGCTGGGGCTGAATGCAGTTAGACAGGACCAAGATGCACACCAAAGTCTGCTTTTCCAAGGCCCAGGTCCAAAAGCAGATAAGGCAAAGACTCAAAGCACTCTGAAGTCTGCCTCTGCCTGCAGGCTGACTAATCTGATTCTCTTAATGAGCCTTAGGCTGTAGAAACTCCTCTGTGTAGGGCAAAAGGTTTTCCAGCATGGTAAGGCAATTGCTTCCCTCACCCAAGCAAATGCAGCAAATTGCCTGAGAAAGATGTCTTCTGCAGTATGGGGGAATGATGGCATAGGAGTCAAAGATGGATGCTTCTGATCTCAATCTCCAGAGCCCACAACCTTATATTCTCCTCACACAGCTCTAGTCCACTCTGCCCTCTGTCTGCTGGAGCCCAAAGTGAGTGGTTACACCCAAAACTTTGTGCGTTGGCTCTTTAAGAGGGTGCCTGCAGTTCCAGCCTTCCCTCCCTGGCAGACAGAAACCCTGCTACTTTTCACAGTCAGATGTTATGTGGGCACCTTTCTCAGTTCTGGTGCTCCTGGATGAGAAGCTCAGACTGGGGTTTAGATCCCAGAGTCCTCAGTGGGAATCCCCCATAGCTGATACATCCCTCCAGACCTTCAGCTGCTGCCTGTGGGAGCCCAGCCAGCCCTCTTGCACCTCTGCACTTCCTACTAGCCTCTATGCAGTCTCCACTTTAGGTCCTTGGTTATGAGTGTGCTCTCCAGCTCATCTTCAGTTGCAGTTTATTATTCAGGATGGTTTTTCTATATTTTAATTATAATTCCAGTTTGGTCCCAAGAGCGTGTCAGTGTAGCTTCCACTTAGTCCACCACCATCTTTAATCTCTCAAAAGAAAAAAAATTTTATTCATCATATTAAGATGGAAACAAATTTCTAAAACAGTTGAATAGACATATAGAATATGTGCATATTATTTTTAAAATATGGAAACAGTTGGTTGAACATCCTCCCATATACCAGAAGGGTTGCAGGTTCAATTCCCAGTCAGGGCACATACCTGGGTTGTGGGTTCAATCCTCTTTCAGGGTGTGTGCAGGAGGCAGCTGATCAATGTTTCTCACATCAATGTCTCTCTCTTTCCCTCTCCCTTCCTTGATTTCTCTCTAAAATCAGTGAAGGTATCTTTGGATGAAGATATATATATATATATGTATGTACATACACACACACACACACATATGAAAACAAAGCATAGAAGAAATTTTAAAATGCTGAGAGTGGTTGCTGCTAGGGAGAATGATGTGCCAGGATATGGGGTTTGGGAAGGTGGTGACTGAGAACTTTTATTTTTGTTTTTGTTAACTTGAGTGCTATTTTGATGAGAATAAAAAATAACTTTAAAAAAAGACATAAAGAACAAATTGATGATTGCCAGAGGGGAAAGGGGTTGAGGTTTGCTCACAGACTGAAGGAATTAAGAAGCACAAATTGGTAGTTACAAAATAGTCATGATGATTTAAAGTTCAGCATAGGGAATATAGTAAATAATATTGTAGTAACTATATATGGTGCCAGGTGAGTACTTCAATTATCATGGATATCACTTTGTAAATTACATAACTGTCTAACCACTGTGATGTATACCTAAAAATAACATAAAATAATATTGAATATCAGCTCTAATTCTAAAATAAAATTTCTAAAATTTACACGAGAGAAAAAAAAAGACACATAGTATATACAGCCACCTCTTCTGCTGACTCGTAGGGACAGTCCTGGTAGAGTTTCTGGCTGCACACTCAAACTTCCACACCAAATTGTAGCTGTTTTTAGTCAGAATTTGACAGTGCTTACATTTCACACCAGGGAGGGGTTCCCAAACTTTTTGCAGTACATGAAGACACCTCTTTCTTTGAAAGAGTGGCAGGATAGCCAGTAACTAAGAGCACTAGACCTTGGAGCCAGACCTTGGGTTCAGATCTCAGCTTTGCTACTTATTAGCTATAGGACTCAGACAAGCCTCTTAACTTGTCTGCTTCCCAGCTTCATTATCTGTCATGTAGAGATAATCACAGTACTTACCTCTGAGGGTGTTACAAAAATTAAATGAGTTCATTTTTATAAGTGCTTAGAACAGTGCCTAGCAGGTTAAATTTATAAAATTCATAGGAAGGTAGCTCTTATCCTTTTGAATCTATAGCTAGAGGAAATAATTTACACTTAAACTTATCATGAATTCAGTTATTATAATAACTACAAAAATATGTATTTATATTTCATTATTATATTATAAATAATTCATATTTTTTATCACACCTGGATCTACACAATTTTCAAAAGAATATATCTGTAGGATATGCCATTACTTATCAGTCTATAGACAATGTTCAATATGCATAAGAATTTGCAATAAATTTGATGAGGTCTGGAATGCACAACACACATATAGTGTCATTCGCTGACCACCAACATATGCAAAATAGAACCTATAATTGGTCATTTTAAACTGATTAGAGCCCAGCCAGCATCGCTTAGCAGTTGAGCATCAACCTATGATCCAGGAGATCTCAGTTCAATTCCCAGTCAGAGCACATGCCGTGGTTGCCAACTCGATCCCTGGTAGGGGCATGCAGGAAGCAGCCAATCAATGACTCTCTCATCATTGATGTTTCTATCTCTCTCTCCCTCTCCCTTCCTCTCTCTGAAATCAATAAAGATATATTTAAAAAATAAATAAAATCTAGACACTTAAAAAAATAATAAATTAAAAATAAACTGATTAGAATCCTCCCAGAATTTTTTATGGTGAAGCTGCACTAATATGAGCCACCTACCAACACACACACACCAGAATCATGGCCCAAGATGAATCTGTGAGAGTTGAGTAAACAAACCCCACAGAGACAGCAGGAGTTTAGCCCCTTGGATACCTAACATAAGATATTGACTAGAGTTAATGGGAGGCATACTTAGAATGCCATTGCAATTAAGAAAGCTTAAATCTAATTTATTCTATTGCCTAAGATTGACTATATTGATAGAAGGTGTTAGGCACAGAAGTGGGAGATGGTTGAAAAACAAAAGGTGTCCATTAGTCTTTTGCACTGTCTAGAGGAAAAGACACCCTGACTTATTTATTTATTTATTTATTTATTTTAAATATATCTTTATTAATTTCAGAGAGAGAAAAGGAGAAGGAGAGAGAGAGACAGAAACATCAATGATGAGAGAGTCATTGATTGAGCCCACAAGCCGGGCATGTGCCCTGACCAGGAATGGAACCCCGATCGCCTGGATCCCGGGTCGACGCTCAACTGCTGAGCCACGCCGGGCCGGGCGACACCCTGACTTATGAACACAAATATTCCAATCTCTTTCATACAAACATCCCTACACTATGGAGATGCAAATCCTGGTGATTGCATTAGATAATTTTTTATTTATCTTCATTTGTTCTGATCCAAGTTTATCAAGCAAAATTCTGGTGATTATTTGGCTTTCTGTGTAGGTTTCTCTATGAGTAAAATCATGTTCATCATAAATGAATAAATCAGCATTCTGAATTATACAGCAGTTACTATGAATTAACTTATTTAGCATGAGGCCCAAGGGAATTCTCAGCTCTGGGTGCTCAGAACAGACCAGAGGACAGGATGCTGAAATGAGGGGGCCATGGGTATTCCTACCTCATTCCCAGATGTTGTCTGTAGCTGACATCTCTCCATCTTATCTTTTATAACTGCAACTTGGTCTGATACAGAACTCCCATTCCCAATACTGTTATAACTCTGGGTTTCACTGGAAGGTAAAGTTCACTACTACATTGTTCTCCCCCAGAAAAGTGGGCTAAGGTATATTTTTGGCTTTGACACTCAGTTCTGATTTTGAATATGTGCTACAGCAATTATTTTAACTATTTAACTAATTTCATTACCTACCACTTATGTACTATATCGATTCATTCAGTTCAACAGTCATCTTGAACAATGAGCAACATATTTTGTTGGGAAATATATGATTTTAAAGATGGATTATGAAAGTGTGGAAGCAACTCAAGGGTCCACCAACAGATGGATGGGTAAACAAAATGTCATAATGAAATATTATCACCCTTAAAAAGGAAGGAGATTCTGACATATGCTACAATGTGGGTGAATGTGGGTGAACCTTAAGGACATTATGCTAAGTGAAATAAGCCAGTCATGAAAGGACAAAGACTGTATGATTTCACTTACATGAGGTACTTAGAGTAGTCAAAAAGTAGACTAGACAGAAAGTACAGAGGTGGTTTCCAAGGGCTGCAGGAAGAGGGAAAGGAGAGTTGTTGCTTAGTGAGTACAGTTTCAGTTTTACAAGATGAAAAAAGTTCTGGAGATGGCTGGCAGTGATGGTAGCTCAATAACATGAATGTACTTAACGCCACTAAATTTTACACTTAAACATGGTTAATGGAGTAGGCAGTTAGACAGGCATGAGCAAAGCAAGGACGATAGGTCAGGTACAAAAGGTCACCAGGGTGGAAAGCCCCAGGTACCTAGCAACAGGCAAAACTGGGCTGGGACATAGCCCCCAGGGCGACCTTTCCTCCCCTAGCATATGGATGGTCATATGGTTTAGACTCCCTGACCTTTCATATCACTGGTCATGGGGCTGGCCCGCCTCTGGTCTTTCCGCCTCTGGCAAGTGGGTTAGACTTCCCACCCCACAGAGGGGGAAAAAACAAGGGGGCGGGATAATAGCCCTTAAGCATTAAGGCCCTAGGACAATGACGTTTTGGCCTGCATTAAATACATCTAGGCCTCAAGCATGCCATGGCTACTGACATCAGGACCAGCTGCATTGACTAATGACCCTGCCCTGGCACCAACCAATCAGTGGAGACCATGGGGCACAACTGGAAGGAAAGCTACTGAGATTCCCCCTTGACATTCCCCCTCAACCCCCAAACTCACACCTGAAAGCCTGTGTCTTTCTCCACCCCCTTCCTCCAAGGCTCTTTCTTTGTCTCCCTCTTTCCCCTAAGCTCCAGGGGCCCTTCTTTTGCCTCTGTAACTTGTTTCCTAAGCCCATTTCTCTATAGCTCACTTCTACCTCTGTGACTTTTTAAATAAACTTTCTCTTATGATTTGAGTCTTGGTTCTGAATTCTCTTAGCCAGAACTCAGGAACTGAGGCTGCTGAACCGAGGTTCAATCGCTGGTAACCACTGGTGCCATTTTCAGTGCCAACAGTTATCACGGTAAATTTTGTTACATGTATTTTACCACAATAAAGAAAAACTGAAGGAAAAAACAAGATGGATTATGGTTTCTGTCCTAAGGTACTTACAGCCTCATGAGAGGCCAAACAGCAGGGTGGGAATAGTGTTAAGGGAGTGCACACTAAAGGTTAATACTGAGGAGGCCCAGCCCATTTCACGGAGAAGCTGACACAAGAGGTAGGCCATTACTACTTCCTTCAAACGCTTAAAATCCGTTGAGCAAAAGTCTTCCAGTCCACCCTGTAGAACAAAAGGTTCTACTGAACCTGACGGCCTTGGGGCCGCCTGTTCTCAGGGCTGAAACCGAGAAGCCCTCTCTTGCCCACCAGATGGCGCCGCGGCCGCACTGCACCTTCAGGCCCACAGGGGGCGCTGTGGCAGGGCCGCTCTTCCCTCCTCTGTGACCCTCTCGCCTGCGGAGCCCGCCTCTCCGCCGGCGCGCGGCTGCGCAGAACCCTGCTGCGGCCCGTGGGAAGCATGGCGGCGCCTGCGGTGGGCGAGAAAGAGAAGGAGCGGCCGGGAGGCGGCTCGGGAGCGGCGTGCGGGAACAGCACGCGAGAGCGGCTGCTGTCTGCGCTGGAAGATCTGGAGGTCTTGTCCAGGTAGCACGGACGCCTGACGGTCTGGCCGGGGCTGGTCGGGAGGACTGTTTCCGGGCTTTGCGGGGAGGGAGACCCCGGCGCGCGGTCCGGGACCGTGCCCGAGTGTCGTGGGCGTGGCGGCCGCAGCCCTCCGGACTCCGAGGCGGCATTTCCCCCCCACTTAGAGGACGTTTTAGAAATGACAGTAACGCTGGAATCCCTAGACTGTCTGAACTGTAGCAGACATTAGAGATCGCGGGTGTGAATCCCTTGACCATGGACACTATACAAACGCCGGGTGCCAAGCGCAGGAACTGTAGTGAGGGTGAGACTATATATCGAGGGTGAGACTATATGTCGACGTCTTACTAGAACTAGGTAAGACTAGTGAGGGTGAGACTAGCCATCCCACTCGCTGTAAATGGGGAGACAGGCTTGTAAGCGTGACGCGCAACCTGGTTTTATCGGAGGCGTGCGCTGCGCGCTGCTGGAGCCCTGGGACTCGGCGCCGGTGCCGGTGCCGTCAGGGTGGGCTTCCTGAGAAAGGACTGCAGGCGAGAACAGTTTACCAGATTCACTAAGGGGCGGGGAGCTGGAACAGCAAGTACAGAGGCCTGGAAACGAGCACAGCCGACCTGGTGGAATCGCCAGTTTAGGATGGCTGGGGTGCCGCGTGTGTGGCAGAGGCATCTGATGAAATTGCACGTCATTTTCTTTATTCTGTCATCTTTCATGATAGTCTGTTAAGTTGGTGCCCCTCTTAATTTCATCACATTTACTTGGATGTTAAAATTGTTTTTGTTTTTCTCCTAAAATGTTGCTCAGATTTGACCTCTTGTTCCTATCCGCACTATTTTACATCCCATCGTAAATCTTTCTCATTGCAGCCTCCCAGCAGTTTTAGTTGCCTTCATGCATCTTCACTATATCTGTCTGTTTTGCCCTAGAGCAGAGCTGTCTTTTTAAAAGGCATCTCGGGTCTCTTTTCTGCTAGAAAATACTTGCTAGGCTTCCATTGCCCAATGAGATAAAGTCCATATTCTTTAGCTTAGTGTTCAGTAGATAAAGCCATTCTCCATCTCCTTTTAATCCGTCCTATTCTCTTCTATGCCACATCCCTCCACCCTTCCATGCTCTTCACTCCAGCCTCCTGAGTGCTTCCCATTCTAAAGGTAGTCATACTTCTTCATCTCTAGTGTCATTCCCATTCCATCTCCAACTTGATAAGTCATTCATTCATCCAGCTCAAATGTCACCATTTCTGTAGCCAACGTTCATTGACAGCTTTAGAATAAAATCTTATATATTGTATTACCCGGCCTACTAATAATCAGCATTTTTTGTGCTGTGATTTAGTCCTTGCCATAGCAAGCATTGCTTACCAGATTACAAAGTCAGCACAGTATTAAATTATATAAAAAAACACAAACACTGTAAGTTAAATAGCTCATGTGTTTAATTCACTGTTTAGACTGTATTAGACTCAAATACTGCTTGACCACAAGTAGGGCATGTGGAATCTTCAGGCATCCATCAGTCAGTACAGTGAACAAAAAAAACCTCAGGCACAAGGCAGCTGTCTTAATGTGTTGCCTCTGTGTAAATGTTCACAGAGTAACACAAGTGCTGTTTCCTTCTGTCTTCCTTGGTAGTTCCTGGCCCAGACCTTGTCAGTTAATCCTGTCCATGAGTACCAGCATGATTTCTTAGTAAAAAGACCCTAGCAAGACAGAGTTTTCATAAGTTTTCAGTTAAATTATTTATATCTCTGCTCTGTGTGATATGACTATCTATGGGACAGCTAATTGAAGCTTCATTTAGTTTTGTAAGTCAGTAAACATCAAGTTAACATCCCATAAATGCTGACTAGCACACTGCTTTTCTAAATAGGACCAACTGTTATTTGAAAAACAGTGCATTCATCTTAAGGAGTGCTTTTAGAATCATTGCTCATCCAAATTGTCTCTGAGTACCTTGAAGTGCCTTGAATAGGTGGCCATGTAGTTGTGATACAAATTTGTGCTTCGTTAGATTCAGAACAACTAATAACTAATTGGAAAATACTTCTGTTGTTCCTGTATGAGCCAATTCCTGTATGACCCAGTTTTTCTACTTCTTGAATTCTGGATCTCCTGTTTGAAACTATTTCTTCTGTGAGAATAATTCTCACCTGAAAGCCAAGTCTAATACTTGATTGGCTTCTAAATCTTTGCTAAGGAATCTTGATGATGCTGTTGAGTATGAAATCAGTTCCTTATTATTTCTTCATTTTAACCAACCATATGGTATGGATAATAGTGATTAATTTTTCTGTAAATATGTTGACTTTGTGAAGTCATGGCTGCTGCCTTTTTTTCTAAGTGGGTGTTAGCCTTAGAATTTCAAATCTTTACCTTAGTATAGCCAGTGAGGACATTCAACTTCTCGCTCTTTTACTCTGGAACCCAGTAAATTCATTTCTTTTTTGAGCTTTACTTACTGTAATATAATTTATTGGTCTGTTTTGCTGAGTAACCCTAGAATATATTTCATATTCACTAATTTTAAGAATTGTGTTTCTTAGCCTGCCCATCCAGGGTAATGGTCTGAGAGAATTTCTTCTGACATTGGACAGCCTAGCAGTCAGTCTTGAGTTCTTGCCCCTGGATTGTTGTGCTACTGAGCTGTGTGTCTGAGGTGTGTTTTCCTAATGTTGTCAGTACCTATAGGAGTGCTTATACTTGATATTCATGTATTCTCCACTTAAGATAGCATAAATAAGTAATTTATAAGTTATATTAAATTTGATATTAAATTGAAATTCTCTTGTATCTAGATTTGACCAATTTATCCCACTTTGTACTTAATTCTTTCCTTGATTACCAAGTATAGCATTTTTTGTGTGGTGAAATGTTTTTACTCACTGAAGAAGTGAATCATCGTTTAAATTTTCCTCAAGAACATCACTGTTCCTGAAACTTCCTCAGTGTTCTAAACTTGTCCATTAACAATTGAGGTGCCGAGTTCTCTTTTGCTTCCTCTAAAAGAAGCTGTATTCCTCTGTTGCTCTTTTTCCTGGAATGCCAAAAAGACTGATTTCTCATTCATTTGTAGTCCTCACTGAATCCATTGACAGGTGATAGGTTTCTTTCTTTCTGCAGCCTGTGGTAATAACCATTGTCTTAGAAGTTCATTTTTCTTTTTCTCTGATTTTCTCCTGACTTATCTGTCATGCTATTTTATTTGTTCATCTCTAAAGAAAGACAGGGTGACAGTAGGTAAGTGAAAATTTACCTCTTTTACAATCTTGGTGGTTGGTGATGGTAGTGGAAGACATGTCACTTTGTGGTTTGCCACCTAAGACTCATTGAAACTTCTCCACAGCATGAGGCTGCTCCAGTATGATTGTCTTTCAGAAATGTCCCCATATGTGCCCATTGTACATATACTAATTTTGTGACTGTGAAGTTTGTCCTTATCGTCTGCAATTTCCCATGCAGTCGAAAATCCACATGTAACTTTTGACTCCCCCAAAACTGTAGCCTACTGTTGACTGGAAGTCTTTCTGATAACATAAGCAGTCAGTTAACATATATTTTGTGTACGTATTATATACTGTATTCTTACAATAAAGTAAACCTCTAATAGAGAAAAAATGTTATTAAGGAAATCATAAGGAAGAGAAAATACATTTTCTTCCTAACCCTTAACTTTGGTTTTATTTTTGAATTTTCTTGGTTATTCTTGTCACTGTATTAGAATTTAAGTATTAATTTTCACTTTTAGAGCCCACACATCTAGAAAGTGCCTGGCAAATAATAGGCACTCAAGAAATATTTGACGAATGAGTGTATGAAGACTATGAAGACCTTCCATTCACATATCCACTTTTTTCAGTAATTAGCTAATTAATTCATGCACAATGTTATGGGGAGGTTGAGTCTAATTGACACCATCCAGAAAAATAGTGTGAGACTAGCAGGAAGGAAGCTGGAAATAGAAAGGTAAAAATAGCCTGGCAGCCAGCAAGAAGAGACAAACACTGGGTCTCTTAGTAGTGTCAGGTAGCAAATTGAGAAGCTGCCGCCTTCTGCATAATTTCTGAAAAATCTCATCTATCAACATTGGAACTAATACATAAGTATTACCTGGTATTCATCTTTTCCTGCTCTGTATACTAGTTTTCTTACAGGATTGGCATATCTAGTAAATGAGCTGTCTAGACAGATGGGATTTTATTACAGTATGTAAGAATCCCTTATATCTGGTACCTGTTTGGTTAATTTAAAAATTCAATTGAAGTAGAAAATTAGTAGAAAATGACTCACCCATTTCTTGTTTTATTTTATCTTAAAACACATAAAAGATTATGATTTTACTGATTGTTTCATATAAGACAAGAGACAAGGAACTTTTTCTGTAAAGAATGTAAATATTTTTGGAGGCCCTAAGTTCTCTGCTGCAACAAGTAACTGCCATTGTAGTGGGAAAGCAACCGTATACAACATGTAAATGAAGGGACATGGCTTTGTTCCAAGAAAGCAATATTTATCAAAATTGCAGATATGCTGGGCTGGATTTGGCCTGCAGACAGACCCCTAATGTAGTTTTACATGCGTGAACCACCCATAATGCATTGGCTGCAGTTTCTAGTTTGGTTTCTTTAAGGTGAAGTAAGAGCTTAGACTCTAATTAAGCAGTCTTAGGGCAGACTTTTGCTGGGGTTTTTTCTTCCCCCTGGTTCTTCACAATTTACCTTTGCAAACCTTTGTTGAGTCTTTCCAAGCATTTAACTTCAGTTTTTACAGAAACAACTTCTCTGTTCACACTCATATGTCATTGGTATTTATGTATTGGATATCAGTGTATATAATTATAGTAATAAGTAAAACTTTTGTAAATAAGTTTGATAACAAACACTACTGGTGAGAGTGCAGTGCAGCTGGTGAGAGATGAAATTCACAGTCATAGTGGACTGAAGGGCACTAGCCATGCATACTCAGTGCTGTGGGTACCAAGTCTGGTAGAGATAAGTTAAGAAAGCCGCTAGTGTATTTACTTTGCAAAGGGTTTTGGTTTTGGTTTTGGTTTTTTGTTAGTTTGTTTTTTTAATTTTTTTTCTCTCTCTGCTCTTTTTTTCCTTTTTCTTTTTTAGGGAACTCATAGAAATGCTGGCAATTTCAAGAAACCAAAAGTTGTTACAGGCTGGAGAAGAAAACCAGGTAGGTGGCTCCTTTTTTTTAATTCAGAACCAAACCATAATTTCTGCAAGTTTCCTATTTATATGTACTTTGGGTGGGAACAGAAAGCTTGGATCTTTCTAAGTTACTAATTGAAACTTTTGAATTGATATTTGGATCATTTATATAAGGTAACAATGTGCTCAAGAAAATAGTTATCTAAAGTTTAACAGTATTGTTTCTATTATAGTTCTAATTACACATTTATTCATTTTTATCTTTTGAGTTAACCAATAAAGCCTTGTTAAATGGAAATTAAAACAGTATCTGGAATCAAAAAGGTCCGTGCTCTCATAAACTAGCCCTTTATTTTAGGATTGGTTTCCCTAATACAACCTGAATGGAAATAAAAGAGCATACAACTGTTAATGAAGGTTATGTATTTTATGGATGTTGAGTTTACAGGTAGTTTTTATTTTCTTTATACTTTTCTGTGCTTCCTAATTTTCTACAGTGAACAGAATTTTTTTTCTGCTTCAAGACTTTTTAAAGAATGTACCTTTTATATTACTAATAAAAAAAACTTTTAAGAGAAAATAGGAGGGATTAACCTTTTTAAAGATGGAAGACAGAGCAGAAGATAGTGTCTGATAGACCTCTTCTCCCCACCCTGTACCCCATCATTCTCCTAATCTCATCTTATGATATGTTTTGAGGGCAGAGAAATCTGATGTACTCTAAATAGATGGGCCCCAGGGGGAAGCCAGATAAAGCTACAAGTTGGAAAAAACTGCTAACTTAAGGGATATTATGATTGGGTTTTTTGTTGTTGGTTTGTTTTGTTTTCAGAAAAAGAAAGAGCCTAGAGATAAAAGAATTACAGTCTTGGATGCTTTACTAATAAATAACATGTGGGTTTAATTAGGAATTTATACAAAATGAGTAAAAAGTGAAATGTGAGTTTTTACTTTATTTCCTAGGCACTTAGTAAATGCTAGCTATGAACCAGGCACCCAGCTTATTTAGAAGATCATAACTAAGACCTACATAATCAACACTAACCTATCTTATAATTTTTAAGAACTAGCAATTCTTGCCCTGACCAGTGTGGCTTAGTTGGTTGGGCGTCGTCTCGCACACCAAAAGGTTGCTGATTCAGTTCCAGGTCAGGGCACATGCCCTGAATGCAGGTTTGATCCCTAGTATGGGGTGCTTTCACATTGATGTTTCTCTCTTCTCCCTTCCTCTCTCTCTAAAAATCAATAAACTGTTCTTTAAAAAAAACAACTGTGAATTGTATCTTGTACTTAGTACTCTGAATTCCTGTATAATTTTCATTAAAACTGTTAAATATTGCCCTGGCCAGTTTGGCTCAGCCTGTAGACTGAAGGTCCTGGGTTCAATTCTGGCCAAGGGCACGTACCTCAGTTGCAGGCTCAATCCTCAGCCCCAGGTGGGGCATGTGCAGGAGGCAACCAATCAGTGTGTCTCCCTCACATTGATGTTTCACTCTCTCTCTTCTATCTCCGGAAAGCAATGGAAAAAATATCCTCAGGTGAGGATTAAAAAAAAAACACCTGTAAATATTAGAGGGATGTGCCCATTTGAAACTTCCTATTGACCATTTTATTTGAATATTCATATTTTCATACAGGATTTCAGAGTTAGAAGGGAGCTTAATGGTCTTCACTTTGACCTCCTGTGAGATTGTCTTTCAGGGTAGATAAATGAGTTAAAGGTTAATGGATAGGTGGAACTAGAATTTAGGTTTTCTGACTTCAGTTGAATAATTTTCTCTACTCAATAAAATATAGAGAAAATTTTTACTACTCTCTGGTAGTATACAAAATAGGTCAAACTGTGTAAACTTATTGAAAGTTGTCATAGAACTAATGTGTACTACTTACTTTAGTTAATAATTTTTTAAATATAGCTTTTATGGAAATGGAAACCTAGCTTTCTCCGCCTGTGACTTGAGAAGAATGAGTATTATAGGCCTATTAAGTAGAATACACTTTCTACAGAAAACACTTTCTATTGTTACTCAATATAAATTTTCAACACAGGATGCAGCACAGTCTTTTGTCTATTGTATCAGAAGTCCTGTAAAAAGGAGAGGGACTTCATATCAAAAGGAACTTGAGTACCCTACCCATGTCTGTATTTTTTTAGTCTTTAACAAATTTTTAATAGTACTTTAAAAATTGATTCTGAATTTTGATAGCCATTTTCTTTCTGATATATTATGTCCTACTAGCACTGTAAAGTAAGGGTATTTAGATCAGATTTCATCTTCTGTAGTCAGTGGGGGGTGAATGATGACGATAATTACTTTTTATTGAGCTTCTTGATGTGTACTTAGCATACATTATACCATAAATCTTCATAACAACTCTATGTGATAAGGTACTGTGATTATACCCTTTTCCTAATGAGAAAGCAGACTCTGAGAGTTCAGGTAACTTTCCCTTGTCATACTGCTAATAAATGAAAAACTAGAGATTTGAACCCGAACTTTCTCTTTTCTGTTTCTTAACCTTCGTAGTTATTGCCAAAACTTATTTACTATTTTTTGAAATTACTCTTTTATAAACCATCTTTATCCTAAGCAGTACTTGTGCATGAAATCACAAGTTTTATGTGACAGTTATATTTTTCTAATATTAGCACAAATGTGTAATTATTAAAGGTTTTTTAAGTTCTTGGTGCCAAATAAAATCATCTCAAGTACCAAAATTTGAGGAAACCTCCACTGCATTATATTTTTAAGGATAAACTTTTAAATTTTTTCTTCCCTGGGAAATGAATAAATTTGTGTGTTTAGCATATTTCTACTTCTGAAGGCTACTTTTGTTTTGTATGAAAAAATAGCATATAATTACAAAAAGAAGAAAATAATATTAATCTGTTTTCCAAAATAATTATAAATAGGCTATTTTTATTTTTAATAATGATTAAAAATATTTGAAGGTGTTAAAATTTTTTAGCCCAGACAAGTAACAAATAGATTCTTTGTTTCATTGGAATGTAGCTTTTTAATATTCTGTTGCCAGCTTTAATCAACTATTATCTGACAGGTGCTGGAGTTGTTAATTCACAGAGATGGGGAATTTCAAGAACTAATGAAATTGGCACTTAATCAGGGAAAAATCCATCATGAAATGCAAGTTTTAGAAAAAGAGGTTGAGAAGAGAGACAGTGATATTCAACAACTACAAAAACAGCTAAAGGAAGCTGAACAAATACTGGTAAGTTGGCAGTCTGGTTTTTTAACAAGGATATTGTTTACTTAAAGTATTTTTGAAAAATAAGTCTATTATCAGTATTAATTTTTTTTAACCCTTACCCGAGGATATTTTTTCCACTGATTTTTTTTTTTTTTAGAGAGAGGAAGAAGGGGACAGGGGAAGAGAGAGAAAGAAACATCGGAGAGAGTCACATTGACTGGTTGTCTCTGTATGCGCCCCAACCTGGGCTGGGGATCAAACCTGCAACCCCTTGGTCAGAGGGCTGACACTGTGACCACTGAGCCAAACCAGCCAGGGCAAGCATTTTTACATAATTATATCCTCATTTAGTTTTCTAACTTTCTGTTTCAAATAATGCTTTGATGAATATCCTCTCAGAAAAGCTATTTTCTTTTGCATTTCATAATTACATTCTTCAGATTAAGTTTTGAAAAATATAATTATTGAGTTAAAGACAACACTGAATTTTATGATATAGATAATAGCTACTGGCATTTATTAAGCACTTGTGCACCAGGCCCTGTGCTTTACACTTCACTTGCATTATCTCAACCTTCAGAGCAATTATATGATGTCAGTACCGTTTTTGCATTTTAAAGATGAAGAAACCAAGATTTTAAATGAATTACTACCTTGCCCAAGGAGGGTAAAAAATAGAGATGGAACTTAATCTCTCTGATGCCATACTCTTAACCACTGTATTATAGTTGATGATGCATGTACTAGGTTAACCTCATTTTACCCTTTAGTGTTCCTTTGTGGGAAGTGTGTGTTGGGGGGGGGGTTCATATAGCAATCATTAAGTATGGAGGTAATGGTAATGTGTAAATGAATGAGTATCAGTGCCAGAATATATCTTGTAAATTTAAAAAAATATTTAGATATTTTATTATTGAACTAGGTGATAGGATGCTTTGGGGGTGATTCGTGGTCTAGATCTCTTCCAAATGATAGCAAACTTAAAGAAAAAATGTTGGTAAACCAATTTACACGTTTCTAACAAGTAATATGTGGAGACTAATTCATGAATATATTTGTTTCATTAAATGTAACTATGTTGTAAATGATATTCTGCAGTTTCAGAATATTAAAAATAAATTATGGAGATTTCCAAACTGGATGTTGTTCCTGTGGGATAAATAATATTGTGAACTAAGCAAAAATCTGTGCTTGATATAGTTAAGAATAAACCATATTTCTTTTTAATGTTCTTTAGGCAACAGCTGTTTACCAAGCAAAAGAAAAACTGAAATCAATAGAAAAGGCAAGAAAAGGTTAGTACTATGGCAACACTGAATGACTTTCTGAAAAAAATCAACTTGTAGTCTCAAGAAACTGATGAGAGTATTATTAGTAATCATTTGCTGTTGTCAAAAGGTTCTAATAAATTTTCATTGTACAGTGACAGCTGTGTTTTAGCACTTTGCCCAAGTATCACATTCTCTTCTAGGTCATAAAAAGCAATATTGTAAGGCAAGTTATGGCTTTGTACCAGAATGTGCAATAAAGACAAAGGCTTTAAAAAATTTGAGGGAGAAGAGAAGAGAACTGTGAGCTGGAAGCAAGTGGGATTTGAATTGAGTCTTGAAAGATAGGACAATGAAAGGAAACATCCATTGGGCAAATGTAGTGGGATTAAGAACATCATGAAGTCAGAACTAGTTATGGCTTTGAGATGTGTGCATGCAGAAACTCAGTATGCCTTCCTGTTGCCTCCTGCTTCTCTCTAAAAGGCTTCCATTTTGGATCTTTTAGTTTGCATACTAAAAGTCAGAATTGTAATGAAAACTCTGGTTACTTCCTTTTAATAATCTACATTTAGTAATCTCAAACTTGTTGTCTAACTTTCCTGTTTCAGATAACTGCTGTTAATATTTGATGTATGTCCTTACAGATTTTTTTAGATCTATAAATACATATATAACAAGAACAGTACAAATACATATGTATACATATAATCTAAAAAAAACAGGTCATGCTATACATATTATTTAACAGCTTACCTTTTTTTACTTAATGAATATATTGTAAACATCTTTCTACTGAGGTCTACTTATAAGCTTAGAGTACATTATGCTAACAGTTGAGTGATATAGTGTGAACTGTTGCTCTGATTTAATAGTTTGGATGTCACTGGAAAATGAAATACTCTGTTCTCTTATTTGTGTTCACTGTTGCTTTCAGAACAGTAATAGTATTTAATGGCAGTTAATAATTGAGGTTATTGAGCATTGTCATGCTAGTCTCCCGAATTTAATACTTTATGTCAGCTGATTTTTCAGAATGCCTTGCTTTTTAGTTTGGAAATATACATAATGGTTTAAGTTTACAGTATGCATTCAGGTTTTATTAGAGAAGGCAGGTAACTCAGATTATCCTATATTTTCAGATAATTTAAAATTTAAGCATCATATGTAACTATGATGTATGCATCTATAAACTTATGTGTTTACTTGACTAAAATGTTACACTCTCAACTCTCAGGTGCTATCTCCTCTGAAGAAATAATTAAATATGCACATAGGATTAGTGCAAGTAATGCTGTGTGTGCCCCACTGACCTGGGTTCCAGGTAAAAATACTTTTCTTTTTATAGATATATGTGAAAATTCTTACGTGACCGTGCACAAAATAGGAAGAAAGATTTAAATATAGAATTATGTAACATCTGCTACATATTTTCACATCTTTAAGGTTTTATAATTAAGAATATAGGTCATTGGTTTTATCAGTTTGGTTGTCTACAAAGCTATTGCCACTAGGGACTATGTTTTATTTTAAAAAAATAAATAATATTTAAAAGCACAAGATGATATATGATGATTCTAAAGCTATAGATTTATATACCTGTAAACTCAGGCTGGCCAGAAGCCAACTTTTTACAGCCATTAGGATTTCCACAAAGATTCCAGCCTGGGGAACAGACAGTTCCAACTTTTAGGTGATAAAGCACTAAGTGGCCCAACAGCAAACACACAGGACTGGGAAGAGCTGGAGTAAAAAAGACAGCAAAGGGAGTAATAATCTGCAACATATTAATGGACAGTGGATCAAACATTTATAAGATGGAGACACTAAGGTAGAGCAGCAGTCTTTTGGGAGGAGTGGGGGAGAGTTATCTCAGCTTGAGTAATTCCTGATAGTATTTTGGTATTTTGCCATACTAAAAAAAACGAAGGGTTAACTACATTGTTTGTGGTGAGTAACCTGGAGTTCATGAGAAATATTACCAAAAAGTTGGTCCGAATCTGGTCAAGTTTTTAATCAACCCCAAACTGCTATTTCATATGCTTTTATGATTGGAAATAAAGATTACTGGACCCTGCCCTAGCTGGTTTGGCTCAGTGGTTAGAGCATCCACCTGCAGACTAAAGGGTCCCATGTTTGATTTCAGCCAAGGGCACATACCTCGGCGGTGGGCTTGATCTGGGCCCCGGTCAGGGTGCGTGTGGGAGGCAACCAGTTGATGTGTCTCTCTCACCTTGATGTTTCTCTCCCTTCCACTCTGTCTGAAAAGCAATTATCCTCAGGTGAGGATTTAAAAAAAAAAAAGATTACTGGCCCCTGATACTCCACTGGAAAACTAAAGAATTCATCTTTAAATGACAAGATGAAAGAGATTGGTTAGAAAAAGGTTTTAATTTAGACAGTTCTTCCAGTAAGGATTCAGTCCTTTCTATCAGGAAAAAAAAAAGTGTGTCATGATCTGTTCCCCATCAGAGTATGTATCATTATTATTTTCATACTACATAATGCAGTTAAGTTAGAAGAATAAGATCATTTTAACTTTTCTAATTTGTCATTTGGGATGTTTGCTAAAATGATATACTTTTCTCATTTTTTTACATAGAGAATAGTATATTATGGTGAAGATTCAGAGAGGAAATAGATATGCATATATTTTTAAATATATTATCCTCTTAGTAACAATTGATAAGATGACCTTCATATTTCAAAATTGAAAGTGTATCTTGAGTTTTTCAAAATGAACCAATCGAATTAAAAGTCATCTGTTTGGGGTTTGGGGTTTTTTTGTTTTGTTTTTGTGTGTGTGTCTTTTTTAGGGGACCCAAGGAGACCGTACCCAACTGATTTAGAGATGAGAAGTGGATTATTGGGTCAAATGAACAATCCTTCCACTAATGGTGTAAATGGTCATTTACCTGGGGATGCACTTGCAGCAGGCAGATTACCAGGTAATATTAATTAAAAGAATGCTTTCAGATAGACAGACCAAAGTTTTGGCTGTTGGACAAGTTTGAGGTACTAGACGCAATTCATTTTAATAGCTAGGTTTTCTGACAATTTATTGTACTCTCTACTTTAGTTTAAGAACTGTTCTAGATGGAGGTTATGAAATTAGAATAAACTGACTTTTCTCTCTCATTTGTTAATACGCCATTTTCCTCAGGCATTGGGCCTCTCTTTTATTATTTTTATTGTTCTAACATTGCTTTTTAAAATTGTGAAACATGCCCAGCCGGGCGTGGATCAGCGGTTGAGTGTCGACCTAGGATCCAGGTGATCAGGGTTTTATTCCCAGTCAGGGCACATGCCCAGGGCTCGATCAATGACTCTCTCATCATTGATGTTTCTATATCTCTCTCTCCCTCTCCTTTCCTCTCTCTGAAATCAATAAAGATATATTTTAAAAATAAATAAGTTAAAAATAATAATAATAAAATTGTGAAACATACTGTATAAACAGAAGAAATACATATGTTCAGTTTCAAGATGATCAAGTGAATATACTCCCGAAAAAACCCCAAGTTAACAAAATGAATAACAAAGCTTTTTATAGGCTTTTAATAACTTTATAAAATAGCATTTTTGTGAGACTTGGCTCAAGTTTTGCATATAGGTTTGTGCTATTCTTGTATGTTATGTTTTCCATATGTTATCTTTTGTAGAAGTGACTTGTTTTGATTTGGTAGAACATTTAAAAAGTTAAAAAAGGAAAGTACTGCCCTTTTCATCAATCACTTTTAATATTTTACCTATTTTATTGTTTTTCTCTGTATTATTTGCATTGTTAAAAATGTGCTTTGCTCTAGATAATGCTTTTTTTGCTTAACATCTCATTGGAAGGATGTCCCTGTGTTACCGAAAATGCTTTGTAAGCATCATTTTTGTTAATTATCTAAAGTACAAACTGGGAACGCACTGTGCATTAGTTTCCCTGGACATCTCCTCATTTTTTTCTTTGTGATTGTGTTACCGGAAAGAGGACCTGTCCCTTGGAGGGCCTGCCTAGGGCCAGCCGCAGAGCGTGTGGGTTTTTGACTTTGTGCAGGAAAAATTTCAGAACACGAGTCCAGGTGAATTTTAGAGGACATTTATTAAAGCTGGGGACAGTGAAACAAGAAAGGGCTGGAGAAATGAGCCTAGGCTGTTCTGCTTTGGCTCACTAAGTAAAGTCAGAGAAAAGAGGGCCTTGGGGATAGGTTCAGGGGGTTTACCTGGGACGAACTGCTGCTGCCCATTGCTGCCCTGGTTGTAAGCCTCATGGGGTCCCTTAGAGTTCAAGAGATGCTTGCCTATGGGGGAAGAAAGGGGAGGGGAGGCATGAGCATGCTTCTGGGAAAGAGAGCCAGCGCTGGGTCCTTTGTCCTGAGGCCTTTATCTCTCTCTTATAGGCAGGAGGTCTCAGGGGAGGGTTTCAGCAGAATATTCATCCATTTTCTAGGTGTGCTCCTTCAGGTTCGTGGTCTTCACTGATTGGTCAGTGTCAGGGCAGGGGTTCATTAGACATTGCAGCTGGTCCTGGTGTCACCCACTTGATTTTGCTGCTTTTCTGGGTAGAGCTGAAATACAACTGAGGCCTAGATGTTATTTCTGGGGAGGTGACCTGTATCTGCTATAAATTGCTCTGTCAGTTTGTTCAGCTGTCTGTCTCAGTTTCCCTATTCCACTTGCCCTGGCTTAGTGGCCTGTTTCAATTGTACCATATCCTGTGCCAGTCAGGGTATATTCAGGAGGCAGAAACCACACCAGCAATGTAGACAGGGAAATTTTAAAGAATTATTAACTAGTATAGTAACAAAATACTACCTACTAAAGGAATAACAGATATGGGGAGCAGGTACTATATCTAGGAGCAAAGCAGAATACCCAAGGTTCCTCACCACCTCCATCCCAAGGCCTGTGTTTATATCATGGTGCCCTTGGTAGAGCAGGTATAGCTGTGGCCCACCGGATGGCAGATGACAGAGAAGTTAGATGAAGTGACCCAGGCCAGAGCTGGCAAACAGGAAATTACCCACTAGAATTCCATCGAGACTCCCTGGAAAGCCACCCTTTGGGGTAATGGTGAAACTTACTGGGAAGCCATCCTTTGGGATGCCACTGAAACTGGCTAGGAGGTGGGCACCATGTGTCCCTGTGCACCAACCAGGCACCACAGGAGTAAGAAGGAAAGTTTCCCATCCAGGCAGAGAAGCCACTTCCTCTGGTAGAGTCCCTCCAGTGCCCTCTACTGACAAAGCTTAACAGTGTGGCTGCTGGCAAGGGAGAAGTGTTTTTAGGATCCAGGGAGAAGAGTAGATTTGAAGCTTTAAAGGCAGTTTAAACTTGTAATACGTACTATAGTATGCATTAGCTATTTGTAATATACATAAAGAATATAGAGAGAGTAATGTGTAATCTATACAGGGTCAGGCAAAAGTAGGCTTACAGATGTTTGTATGGAAAATAATACAAAAATAATAATAAAAGAATAAACTCTGTGTTTTGTGTACTCACACTGTAAACCTCCTTTTTCCACACCCTGTATGTGTACATAAACGATACATAGGCACAGGAAATAATGTGATTTGTAATTAAGAATGTTTTGCAAAAGAAAAATTACTATATGAATAGTTACTTATGATAAAGTATATTTTTTTAAAAATAAAACACAGGTTCTAGTTATTAAAACATTACTCTTCCTTGATAAATTTGATATTCATTAATTTGGCCAAATGTGTATTTTAATTTCTAGCCTAAAAAAATACTTATTTTCTAGAGTCATCTAGAAGTAAATAATTCTTATATGTGTTTCTTTCTTTTCTCCAGATGTCCTTGCTCCACAGTATCCCTGGCAGTCAAATGATATGGCAGTGAATATGTTACCACCAAATCACAGTAATGACTTTTTGTTGGAACCTCCAGGGCATAATAAAGAAAATGAAGATGATGTAGAGGTTATGTCAACAGACTCCTCAAGCAGTAGTAGTGACTCTGATTAAAAAAGCATCCAGAATTGAATACTGTAGAATTCTGTTTCTTAAACAATAGCAAAACTGTAAAAATAGGTAATATTGGCCATAGTGGAATTGCGTAGCCCATTAAAAATCACAGTGGAGCCCAGCCAGCGTGGCTTAGTGGTGGAGCATCAACCTACAATCCAGGAGATCTGTTCGATTCCCGGTCAGGGCACATGGCCAGGTTGCAGGCTCAATCCCCAGCAGGGGGCGTGCAGGAAGCAGCCGAATAATGACTCTCATCATTGATGTTTCTAACTCTCCCTCTCCCTCTCTCTGAAAATAATAAAAATATTTTTTAAAAAATAAAATAAAAATCACAGTGGACTTTATTTTTAAAGCCAAAAATCATGATTTTAGTTCTAAACCATTTGGTGAATATTTATAGAGAATAATCAAAATTAACTATTAGGAAAAAAGATTATTCAATTCAGTGCTGTCTTACCCTGTTCTAGTCCAGCTATGTTGGACTTGTACATAGTAGTTCTAGAAATAAAATTTGAGGAAAATCACCCATGTACATATCACTAATAGGCTTCCTGGAATTATTTAGAAAAGATTTTTTTTTTTAAGGCAGCAGATCACAGATCACTGAATGTGAATCATCAAAATATCAAAAACCCTTACTGAAAGTGAAGGTTGTTAGTTTCTGTCACAGGAATAGGAAAAATTTCTCAATTTGTACTATTTTTAATTATTGCAATTTTTGTAAATAAACTAACTTTTTTATACTTTTTATGCTTGTGTTTTAATTTAAACTACCTTCAGTGTAGTTTAGAAAATTATTTCTCTAAATCCAGTTGCATTTTATACAGTCTTAAGTAGAATTCTGTAGTGTGAATGAACATGATGTAATAAATACAATTGAACTAGTAATCACAACTGGTAGGTTTCTCAAAGGCCCATACTGCCATTATTTTTGGAAGAAAAAATGAAGTGGTTTTGTTAAAAAAATAATTTTTTAAATCTTACCATAATAATGTATGATCTTAAAAATAAAAAAGATTTTAGAATGTAAAACACTACCTGCCTTCACCTTCCCCTTATTGCAGTTCCCAGAAAGAATTACTTTTAACCACTTTTAACTTCTAGTGGTTAATCCCATGTTTAAATAATATGCTTATCAATTATACCTTGATTTATCAATTTTAAACAATGTACATTTCACATTTTTTTTCTGATTGCAAAAGTAATAAAACATTCATTGTGGAACACTTAGCAAATCACAAAGGAAAATATAAAATTGTTAGCATTCTACCCAGAGGTTACATCAATATTTTGGTGTAGATTTTTGTCTTTTGAAGAAATCTACATATATACATTTTTTAAATGAGAATAAAAGGTGTATTTCCTGAGCTGCTACTATATTTTTGGTTAGTAATTTCAATATCCTCCCAATGAAGTGAGAATTAAATTTTTTTTTTTTTTTTTTTTTTCCATTTCCATGTTTCTGTGAAACGTGATCCCTGTAGAAAAATACTCGTCTTCTAACTTGCAATTTCCCAGGAACAAAATTAAGCCTTTTAGATTGGTATCTTGAATAACATGGCATGGAATGCCATGAATTCTAACAAACTATAAATATTTTATCTCACAGTTCAATTTACCTTTTCATTAATGTGAATTAGCTTTAATGACATGCCAAAATATGTGAATTACAGTCATTCCATAGTGTCCATTACATGGTCAATAAAATAAAATATTAGCTGGTTAATTTAAATGATATGACAGCCAAGGAAAAGAGAAGAGGGTGAAGAGAGCTGAAGCAAATACAGGATAATCTTGGTGCTTGCTGAATCTGGATATATGGAAGTTTATTGTACTGTTTTCTACTTCTGGTATGTTTGAAAAAATTTCCATATTAAAAAAAAATTGTTTTCCACATCAGAAGTACTCCTCATACCGTTTTAAAATGCTAAGGAATGGAAAAGTTGAACGTGGTTCTAAAAGATGGCTTTGGTGCTGCCAAAGCTCCAATTTAAGAATGCCAGGCATGGAAAGAGTGTGTGGGAACCCATGACTGCAAACATTCATTGATGCTTTTGCAGTTCTGTAAGCTGTGAGATTTAGGCCACCTGTTAGTTTAGTTTGCTAGGGCTGCCTAAACAACAGACTAGTGTCCTGAACAAACTTATTTTCACACACTTCCGGAGGCTAGAAGTCCCAAGGTATGGGAGGTTTAGCAAGTCTCTCCTTGGCTTGCAAATGGTTGCCTTCTTGCTGTGTCTTCACGTGGCCTATTCTCTGCACCCCACAGCCCTGGTGTCTCTCTTGTGTGTCCAAATTACCTCTTTCTTAAGGACAACAGTCAGATTGGCTTAGGGCCCACCCTAATGGTGTCATTTTAACTTAGTAATCCCTTTAAAAGTCATCTCCAAATACAGTCACATTCTGAGATACTGGGGGTTAGGGTTTCAACACATGAATTTGGAGGAGACCTGATTCAGCCCATAACATCAGCTAAGAGCCTGTGTAAACTCTATTAACTAAATGTTTAATGAATGGTTATCCTAGTGAGATACTTGCTTTTTTATTTTAATTTGATATATATGTTTTCAATCAGGTCAGTCATTAAGAAGGCATATTTGCTATACCAGATGTAGTCTAGTGCCCCTATGGCCATCTCCCTTCTCTTCCCCCCTGCTCCCCTCTTTTCCTTCTTCATATGTTTGAGCACCTTCTAGGTGCTGAGGATACACCTAACCTTCCTGGACTTTGTGAGGCAGAGGGGCAGGGGGAGAGACAGATAATAAGCACATAAAGAAATGAGTAAAACAAATCCAGATATCGCTAAGTATAATAAATAAAAGGGGCTGAGTACTAAATCCAACACATTGCAAAACCCTTGCTTTCTGAAGGAAGGTAAAAAATGTCTCCCAAGAGTTGTGTAAGGGGTCAGAAGGGTATTCAAAGACAAATACCTTCTGTGGGAGACAGGGGAGGGTGGAGATGGGCAAAGCAGTGTGGGGAAGGGGGACTCCTGCAATAATGTCAACATTAAAAAAATTTTTAATTAAAAAAAATGTCAAAATAAAAAATAGAAAAAGATACACATATGAGGGTTAATTTTAAAATGATTAAAAGACAAAAATGTTATACTCAAACGCATAATCTCTCATAAAGTATAATCCAAAGTTTGCATACATTTTTCAAACAAAAATGTCATGCTTTTGGATTGCTGCTTTTCCCATTGAAAAATTCATTATTTGATCCTCGAATACTGAAAGGAAAAGTCTGAGGCTCATGTGGTGCATATATCACAATAAGCAAGTCGCTATTGTGTGCAGCAAGTCTGAGAAGAGAATGATCTTTGTATCCCAGAAATAAATCCACTTGATCACGGTGTATGATCTTTTAAAAGTATGCTGAATTCAGTTTGCTAATATTTTGTTAAGGAGTTTTGCATTTCTGTGGTGTCAGTTCGCACTTTTCTTCTTTCATTTCTGATTTTATTTGGGTCCTCTTCTTTTTTTCTTTATGGGTTTGGTTAAACATTTATCAATCTTGTTTATCTTTTCAAAGAACGAGCTCTTGGTTTCATTGATCTCTTGTATTATTTTTTAGATGACATTTTCTTTATTTCTGCTTTGATCTTTATTATTTCCATCCTACTCATTTTAGGTTTTGTTTATTGTTCTGCTTCTAGTTTCTTTAGGTGTTACATTACATTGTTTAATTCCTGTTTTTCTTGTTTCTTGAGGTAGGCCTGTATTGCTATGAATTTCCCTCTTAGGACTGCTTTCTCTGTGTCCCATAGATTTTAGATTGTGTTTTTATTTTCATTTGTATCAAGGTAGCTTTTGATTTCTTCCTTGATCTCATTGTTAACCCATTTATTGTTTAGTAACATGTTATTTAGCCTTTATGTGTTTATGTTTTTTTATGGGTTTTTTCTTGTAATTAATTCCTAGTTTCATACCATTGTGATCAGAGAAGATGCTTGATATGATTTAAATCTTCTTAAATGTATTTAGACTTGTTTTGTGGCCTAACATGTAGTCTATACTGAAAAATGTTCCAAATGTGCTTGAAAAGAATGTATATTCTGCTGCTTTGATGTGAAATATTCTAAAAATATCAATTAAATCCATCTGATCTAATGTGTCACTACAGGCCACTCTTTCCTTGTTGATTTTCTGTCTGGAACACCTAGCCATTGATGTCAATGGAATGTTAAAGTTCCGTACTATACTGTAGTACTGTCAATCTCTTTATGTCCATCAATATTTGCTTTATATTTTAGGTACTTCTAATTGGGTGCATAAATGTTTACAAGTTAGATCTTCTTGTTTTATTGATCCATTTATCATTATGTAATTAATGTCTTTCTTTGTTTCTTATTATACCCCCTTTTTTTTTTTTTAATCCTCACCTGAGGATATTTTCCATTGCTTTTTTAGAGAGTGGAAGGGGGAGAGGGAGAGGGGGAGAGAGAGAGAGAGAGGGAGAGAGAGAGAGAGAGAGGGAGAGAGAGAGAGAGAAACATCAATGTGAGAAAGACACATTGGTTGCCTCCCACATATACCCCAACCGTGGCCAAGGATGGAGCCTCCAATCAAGGTATGTGCCTTGGGAATCAAACCTGGGACCCTTCAGACCACAGGCCAACTCTCTAATCACTGAGCCAAACCTGCTAGGGCTAACCGCCTTTTTAAAGCTTATTTTGTCCGATATATGTATTGCTACCCCAGCTTTTTTTCCTTTTTTCCATGTGCATGACATATCTTTTTCCACCCCTTTACTTTTAGTCTGTGTCTTTTGATCTGAAATGGGTCTCTTGTAGACAAAATATAAATGGGTCTTATTTTTTAAAAACATTCAGCTACTCTATCTCTTTTGATTGGAGCATTTAATCCATTTACATTTAAATTTATTATTGATAGTTATATAGTTATTGCCATTTTATTATTCATATTTGTGCTTTTTTTAAAAATTTATTCTTTTTAAAGAAGTGCCTTTAACATTTTTTGTTATACTGGTTTGGTGGTCATGAACTCCTTTAGCTTTTTCTTGTCTGGGAAACGCTTTATCTTTTCTCCAATTTTAAATGATAGCCTTGCTGGGTAGTGTAGTCTTGGTTTAGGTAGGTTCTTGCTTTTTTTCACTTTGAATATTTCATGCCAATCACTTCTGTTGAAATCAACTGACAGTCTTATGAGAGGTTCCTTCTTGGTCACTGTTTCTCTCTTGATGCTTTTTAATTATAATGTGTCTTGGTGTGAGCTTCTTTTGGTTCATCTTTTTTGAGACTCTGCACTTCCTGGACTTGAGTCTTTTTCCTTCATAAAGTTAGGGAGGTTTTCACTCATTATTTCTTCAGATAAGTTTTCAACCCCTTGCTCTCCTCTTGTTACCCCTATGATGTGTGTGTTGTTACGCTTGATGTTGTCTCAAAGATCCCTTGAACTATCATTTTTTCTGTTCTTTTTTCTTTTTGCTCCTCTGATTGGGTGTTTTCCACTATCTTGTTTTCCAAATTGTTGATTCAGTTTTCTGCTTCATCTAATCTTCTGTTGATCCCTTCTAGTGTATTATGATGTTATTGTACTCTTTATTTCTGACTGCTTTTTCTGGTTTATGTGTCCTTTTTTATGCTTGCTATCTTTGTTGGAGTTCTAAATTCCTTGAGCATCCTTTTTTACCATTGTTTTGAACTCTTTATCTTGTAGATTTCTTGCCTCTGTCATTTAGTTCTTTTTCTGGGGATTTGTCATGTTCTTTCATTTGGCATATGTTTCTTTGCCTCCCAATTTTGGCTGCCTCTCTGTATTTATTTCTGTGTATTCAATAGATATGCTATATCTCCCAGTCTTGGTAGGTTGGCCTTATGTAGTAGGTGTCCTGTGGACCCCAGTGTGGCAATATCCCTGATTACCTGAGCTAAGTGCACCAGGAATTTCCTTTGTGTGGGTTTTGTGTGCCCTCGTTTATCATTGAGCCTTGATTACTGTTGCCATGGCTGGGGTTGACCCTCAGGCTATCTGGTTGTGAGGTCTGGCCACTATAAGCTGCTTTGCAGGTGCTGTGCAGGGGCCTGACCCCAAAATCAGAATTTGCCACAGAAGGGTCTATTATGTACCTGGTGAGATATCCCTTTGGATGTGCCACTTGTGGAGATAATCAAGTGGTGCTCTCTTGTGGTCTGAAGCCAGACCCCAGGTGTTTTGGTTCTGGGATTTCTTGGTAAGGACTCTGGTGCAGGTCAATGTCAGATGCTGCCTGTGACAAGCTCTGGACTGTTAGGAGCTACAAAACAATCCATGATTGGGAGGGACCAAGCTGGGAACTAAGGCCAGCTGCCATCAATAATGGGCCTGGGGCAAGTCAGCAAAAACCCAAGGCACACTAAGACCCACCGCTGCCTGTTGGTTGCCTGTTAGGTTTAGCCACTAAAAGAGCCTCAGGTAGTACACAAGTTGCATAAAACAAATACTCACAGAGTCATTCACCAGGTAGGAGCGAATGGTGTTCACCAGGTTAATACAGATTCAACCTCAGCACCAGTGCTGGGTCTGAGCCATTCAGCAAAAGTCTCAGGGTTCACCAAGGCCAGCTGCCAACTGTTTGGGGCCTGCAGACCTTTGTGGTGGGATGGGGTCTAAAGGTGGAGCTAGTAGAGTTCACCAGGCTAAAGCAGATTAAGATTTGGCCGTGTGGTGGGAGGGCCATGTGGATAGTAGCCACAGGAAATGTGGCTAGTATCAGCCATGCAAGAAGATGGGTAGGGCAACTAAAGCCACACAACTCAGTTTTCCCCTGGGTATTTCTGGCACTCCTATGACATTGACAAGAATTACTCATGAGTTTGTTTGTTTTTAAATACTGGTGTGGGCCCAGACTGCTTGCCACTGATAGAGCCTTTGGCTGTGAGGGAATATGGTAATGCTGGGCCTTAGGGAGTTGTCACGGTGGAGCTAGTGTGCTCACCAGGCTAATGTTATGGTGGAGGAGTGCTCAAACCAGGATTGTGACCATGGACCATAAGTGAGGAGGACTCAACACAGTGTCAGTGGAGGCTGTCCCTCCAGCCCTTGCCCTGAAGCCGCACTACTCAGTCTCTCTTGGACTCTGGCACTCCCCCAAGTTGATGTCCCTCTGCCAGAGCCTGGGGTGAATAGCGGCAAGTGAAATTTTGTGTGCTATCCCTTTAAGATGATGCCTGGTTTTCTAGTAGCCTTCCATCTCACCTGGGCAGATGGAATCCCCACTGATTTTCACAGCCAGATGTTATGTTCACAGCCAGCACTGGTGTTATGAGCTGCAGAGCTCTCCTGGGGCTGAGACTCATCACTCCTCAGGGGGGACCTCTGTAGCTGAGATATCCTTCTAGATTCTCAACTTCCACACATGGGTGCAGGGGGCAGCCCATATCACAACTCCACCCCTCCTAACAATCTCAACATGGCTGCTTCTGTATATTCCTTAGTTACATGACTTCTGTTCAGCTAGTGTTCAGAGGGTTATCCAGATTGATTGTTCTATAATTTAGCTATAATTCTGAAATGGTCCTAGAAGCCACATGCAGCTTCCCCCTACTCTGCCACCTCAGATGGGAATCTGCAGCTTATTTTACACATGAATCAAAGGAGAAAAGGAAGGTGCATGAAACACATTGGTGGTAGATTAAGGAGGCAGGAGAAAGCATGGGGGTGGAAATCTGTATGATTGAATAACAGGCAAAATGGAAAAACACATTTCTTTTACATTGGTGGGCACAGGATAGTTAATAATTAGCATTTACAGCACATAGAGATGGTATGTGGGGAACAAGGAAACAATGAGTTTTGTAGTTGTGCTCTGGTGGTCTTATGCTCTAGTGTCTGTTGCTGTGCCTTTGAGTGGTCTAGAAAATAAAATTACTCTGACATTTCAAAGGTGTGTCATAGATGCCTAAGAGCAATATACAGGGCTGACTTAAGATAAAGATGGACCTGTGCTAAGGAAGCTATAGGCCTGGGATGTGACTTCTCACTATGACCTACCCAGTTAGGAATTTGTGATCAGACCATTCTGTGTGGCTACTTTTGGTCAAGGCTGGTCATGAGGCCTCCCTGAGTTTGTCAGGTAAACTGTATAGTCCCTTTTTGTTCACAATATGATTCTTTTACTTACATCAAATTAATCTATGATGAGATGATAGTCACAGTGATTATCTTCAGGAGAGAGAATTTTTGGGGGTACTGGTAAAAGGTGTGTTTTTTTAGGTGGTGGTTACATAAGTGAGTTCATTTTATAATAATTGATATACTACAGTCATACTATACATCAAATAAAAGTTTTAAAAAATAAGCTGTCGCTATATTTAATTTGCTATCATCTAGTTTCCATATTTTACCATTAAAACAGATTCGAATATCAATAAACTCCTATTAATATGCCAGGCACTATCCTAGGCAGCAAGGATACCCCCAAAGCCTTTTTTTATTTAGCATAGCAGACTGCTTAATAAACACTCATTGGTTACACTGTGTGCTCATTTTGATAGATGCCACATAAAACAAGCTCTTAGGGAATACATTTAACTACTGAGTTAGTAGTTCTCAAACTATGGCTACTAGCGGCCACACCTCTTTCTAATCTTTTGGGTCAGTCAGCCATACTCCCACATATTTCGCCTGGGATGGCCCATGGAGAGAAATCCATGCACAGTAGTAGCAGCTGAGTGTGAAGGTGACCACTCAGAACCTTACGACACTCCCCTATCTGACCTACTGACAAAGTCCTATTTCCCTGGTTCCAAACTCCTCACTCCCTCTCCTCACTTCCTTACCCCCTCTCCTGGACCCTTGCCCAATGTGGCATCCTTGTTACTGAGTCTTGTTGACCAGCTATTTTTCCTCTTCTACTTGAATTCAAATTTTTGATGGTGACACAGGCAGGCAGCGTGATTAAGGCAGTGGGCGACCATAAGTACTTGCAAACCTAGCCTATTCAAAAAGCTATGAAGAAAAAACTCCCCAAGCCCAGATTCCTTCTATGTAGCAATGCTGACAAGACAGACACGTGAAGGAATCTGAGGCAGTGTGAGGTCAAGGGCACTTGGTCTATTTTCACTGGTGGCAACCACAGCAGAAGGAGAAAAAATAAAAGGTGTGTGCCCAGCAGTTCTCAAACTTGAGGCCTTAACATATCTCTTCTGTGAACAATTCAAGCCTTTCCCCATAATATTTATTATTTTCCTCTCTACAAGTACCTCCCAAAGTCCACACAGCTGCTCCCCTGGGCAGGCTGAGCCAGACCATGGCTCCTACTTGCCGGACTTCAACTGTCCTCCAGGCTTACCTGTCTTGTTGTTACAAAAATATATTATCTAAATAGTATTTCTACATCCCAATATCTTGTTGATTGAAACATCTTCTTACTGCATGAGTCAAGTTTGTCTAATTCTACTGACTCAATACACTTTATTCCCACTAAGAAAACATAAAAGCATTCTCAAATATGCACAACCACATAATTATATATAGGTTACTTAGCAATTTCCCCTACAATACAATAACTTGTCCTTCTCATTATTTCTCACCATTAGAAACCTGGCATTTGGGTTTCAGCATTCCCACCTAATTTTGGATTTTATGCACATCTTTAGCCAGGGCATCTCCTCTATTCCTATTTCAGACTCCAGCTCCTCTCTGCCGAGAGCTCTTCTTTATGTCCCTACAAATAACTGGAATGCAGTATTTGCATGTCCTACTGAGTATCCTCAGTATTACTTCTCTCATTCTATCAAAAAACACTAGATCATTTTTTTATTCAACCAGTGCACACTGGGCATTTAGTATCACCAGTCACCACTGTGGCTGTTTGGTCAATAACAAAAGACATAGCCTCTAGCCTAAAGGAGCTTACTTTCCTCTGGGAGGACAATCAGCAGAATATAACATGATGTGTACTACAATATCCAATTACTGGCAGCCTTACCATAGATGAACCAATGCCAAGACCTCAAATAATCAAAAGCTGTTTGGCCACAGTAAATATCCTCTGAAGAGTCTCGCTTGATCCCTAAAATGTGAAAATGTTTCCTCTTCATTCATACAAACAGGGTTTATGTAAACTATGCAAAATAGGTGAGAACTTATTTTCAGCCACTTTTAAGGAGGAAGCTGATGTGGGAGCATTTTATCAGCAGAATCTATTGCTTCACAAGTGTAATGAAAGTGAATTCAATACCTAAAAAATTTAAATCAAGTTATTTGAAAGATAAAATAGGGTACCTTTATAAGAACATAACTTGTGTCACATGTCACAAAAGCCACGCATGAAGTCAAGATACAGTGGAAATTGTATAAGGTGTGGTATGTCTAAGTCTGCTTGGTTGAGTCTAGGAGGCATCACAGAGGAAGGAACCGCTGAAGCGAGGTATGAAAAACTGGTAAAGCTCTGTTAAGGCAGATTGAGAGTGTGAGTGACACTCAGTTCAGAAGGAGCTGCAGGCACACTGGAAAGGAGGTAGAAAGCAGCTTGGCACACTTGAGGAAGCACAAGGAAATGTGCCTGCGTATAGTGGGTGAGAAAGTAACAGAGGTGTGATGGGAGTCAGTCTAGGGAAATTATGAAAGACTTTGTATGTAAGATTAAGAATTTTATCCTATGGGTGATGGGGAACTTCAAAAGAAGCTTGAGCCCAGCTGGGCATGGCTCAGCAGTTGAGCATCAACCTAGGATCCAGGAGATCGTGGTTCGATTCCCAGGCAGGGCACATGCCCGGGTTGCAGGATCAATCTCCAGTCGGGGGCGTGCAGGAAGCAGCCGATCAATGATAACTCTCTCATCATTGATGTTTCTCTCTCTCTCTCTCTCCCTCTCCCTTCCTCTCTCAGAAATCAATGAATTATATAAAAAGAAGTTGATTGAAAGCCATTACCAAATTTATGTTTTTGAAAAGTCACTCTAGGAGTAATGTCAAAAATAAGTCAGAGGTTAAGGTGGTAAATTTTGTTATATGTATTTTACCTCAATCAATCAGTGAAGGGGTAAAGATAGTCTGCAGAAAAAATGATGAAGATCTGGACCAGGGGAGAGGAAGCTAGGACAATGTGATGGGAATAGATGCAACAGACATCAAAGAAACAGAAAGAAGACAGTGTGACTGCTGTATGTGGGAAAAGGGAATGTAATTTGAGCAACTCAGCAGATGATAAAGTCATTCGATGAAAGGAAATTCAGTTTGAAATATATCAAGTTAGAAGGACATGGAAAATCTCGGGTAGAGAAAACTGGTGTGTGATTGGGTCTGGAGTTTAGGGGAGAAAAGGCTAAGCTGCAGGTAATGTTGTTTGGAGAGTCATCAAAGAATAGGTGAAAAGTAAATCTGCAAAGAAAAGAGAATAGAACACAGGAATATCAGGTCAAACTGAAGCTGGTGAAAGCTTGGCTTGCTTCCTACTTTGTCCCTTTGCCCATACACTGTTCTGAAAAATAAGATGAGTGATACATCATTGCATATTAAGCTATTAAGCATATTATGCAAAAAGCTAAATACTTAAATATTTTAAACATAAAAATACAGGGAAATCTAAAATGGAAATTTGGGATTAAGGAAGCATGATAGATTTACAGTATAAATATTATTAAGCACCTATAACAGTACTTGGCACACAGTGGATGCAAAATTAAATGTTTATGGAGGAACTTAAATATGAATTTCCATATTCAGTTTCTTGAAGTCCATAAAATGAAAGGCTTGGTACACACCTTCAAGCCAATGGGTTCTGTTATCATTAACTTGCATTTTTGATAAACCCTACTCAAGTGCAGTACTGTCTTCTATGTATAACATAAATAATCTAATTATTTAAAATAAAATACGGAGGCAGTATCAAGATGTGATTTTATGTTGGAAGAAAACTATGTTTTTTCCCATATGGATGACACCCTTGAGCTTTCCTTTTCCACAATCCTGGATTAACATGACCCGTGATGCCTCAAAGAAGAAAATATTTCTTTTGAAAGTATTTGGCTTATTTGGAAAGCTGGCAGTAAGGATAAGAGTGTTTCTTTCAAGCGGATCTAAGGGAGGCTGGGTTCATGATATGCTCCACGAGGATGACTTTCGCTAGGATGTTGCCAGAATAAGTACTGGGAACACTTGACTATCTAAGGATAGAGGACACCCCAGGGTTTGATTTAGCAGATAGATGAAGAGGTATTTCAGACTCCCCAGAGTCCTGGCAGAGTGAGGTATACTTCAAGAACTTTAGCTGACTTTAATTTTATGTGACCATTGTGAGTAGTCAGCATTAGTTTTTTTCTGCTAAAGGAAATTCTCAAACCATCTAAGAGTTAATTATTTACTTGAGAGTTCTAAATCCTGCTCCATTCACTCACTCATGTACAGAAATATTTACCAAGTGACTACTGGATACCAACTGAGAATATTAGATGGTGAGGTAAATGCAATCCCCTTCTAATAAGAAACTCTTATATTTTTACTTTTTTCCTATAAATAAGAGATTGGGTAAGTTTTTTCTTTCCATTGTAATAAACCTTTATGTCTAGTTGGGTGAAATAATAAAAATAAAAAATAAAAAATAAACCCTCAAAAGCTCCTCAACTGTCTACCAAAAATTTAAAGTAGAAGACACTTCTCCAAAGAGACCATACAGATAGCCAAGAGACATATGAAAAAATGCTCAATGTTGATAATCATCAGAGAGATGCAGATTAAAACCACAATGAGGTATCACTTCACACCTGTCAGAATGGCTGCCTTCAATAAATCAACAAATGATACGTGCTGGCGAGGATGTGGAGAAAGGGGAACCCTAGTACACTGCTGGTGGGAATGCAGGCTGGTGCAGCCACTATGGAAAACAGTATGGAGGTTCCTCAAAAAATTAAAAATGGAGCTGCCTTTTGACCCAGTGGTCCCACTCCTAGGAATGTATCCTAAGAATCCTGAAACACTAATCAGAAAGAATATATGCACCCCTGTTTTCATAGCAGCACAACTTACAATAGCTAATATCTAGAAACAGCCCAAGTGCCCATCAGTAGCTGAGTGGATAAAAAAGTCGTGGGATATTTACACCATGGAATACCATGTAGCTATAAAGAAGAAGGATCTCGTACCCTTTGGTAGTATGGAAGGACCAAGAGAAGATTATGCTAAGCAAAATAAGCCAGGCAGAGAAAGACAAATATCACATGATCTCACTTATATGTGGAATCTAAAGAACATTATAAACTGATGAACAAAATAGATTCAGTGACACAGAAGCATGGAACAGAATGATGAATCTCAGAGGGAAGGTGGGGGTGGGCAGGTAGGCAGGGAGAGATTAACCAAAGAATTTATATGCATATATGCATAACCCATGGACACAGATAACAGTGTCGTGAAGGCCTGGGTCGGGGAGTGGGTGCGGGGTAGAAGGGGGCAATGGGGAAAAAAGAGGACATCTGTAATATTTACAATAGTAAAGATAAAATTTTTAAAAAGGTAGAAACCTTAAGTATCTAGAATGTCATGCTAATTAATATACAAGTACTATTAGTAATTCAAACTACATGTTAAATCAATGGTATAAATGCTGGAGACAGTCCAGATTTTACAGAATTATTAGTGGTAGATATTAAACTAAATTTTTTCTCCTAAACTTTTTTTGTGGAGGTCACAAACAATTTATAGGCAATGGATTTTAAGTTTAAAAAAATTTTTAATCAACAATATTTTCAGATAATCCATAAAAAACTGGTCTGATTTTCAGTCTTCAGTCAATCCCAAAAGATTTATTTACATAATTATATGTATGTCCATACATAATTATATGTATGTCCATATGCCCATAAATCCCAAAAGATTTATTTACATAATTATATGTATGTCCATATAGCCCTCCATAAAGTTATGTTTGGAATAATGAGCTAAGTCATTTGATTTACAAAAAACAAATATCAGCTTTACAAACATGAAAAGTAGTTGCTATTACGTATTTGCTTTTGCTGAAAAGGTTATGTATTTGCTTTTGCCAAAAAAAAGTTTGTTAACCACATTAAATACAAACCAAATTGTAAACCTCTAGAAGAAGAGGTTCCATGCACCCACTGCTATGCACATTTCTGCTGGTGAGACAGCAACGTAGCACCAAATCAGCTCTGGAAGAAACTGCAGTGTAAATCGGAGCAGCTGCTCCTCTCCACTGCGACAGAATTCAAAGAGCTGGTGACAGGTTCTAGCAACTGGAAGAGGGCAAAATGTTAAGTCAGGGACTGTACTGTATTTGAATAACACTGATATATAAAATATAAAAGTTTTTCCTTGAAAAAAAAAACTCTATAGGCTTGTGACAAGTTTCTGAAGCTATAAAATATCTGCTTGGAAAAGTACTAGCATAAATAGATGTCTCAATAAATTCCCAACCCACTACACTTGAGATAAACCTATGGTAAAGTTTCATCCATAGGACTTGTCTGGGTTCTTCTTATCCAGCCTCACATGTCCACCATGTAGGGAGGATCAGGGACAGGGGTTAAGTCAACTGAAGAAGGGAGTAAAAATAATTAGCAAGATACAGAAGGATGTGGAGTGATCAAATAGGAGCAGAAAAAAATTGTGTGAAATTCATCAGTGTATCTGAAGTGCAAGGAATATACACTTATTATAGTTGAGCTCCTCTAACATTCTAACATCAAGAAAAGCATGTAAAAATAAATAGAAAATGAAATTTATAAATGATAAACTATACAATGTACACATACAATTTTGAAAAGACAAGCAATTAAAAATTTAAAAAATTATATCCGGTTATTGGAAAAATATTCTTTGGTAGCATGTGTTATAGTACTTTTTAGTCTTTTTAAAGGGCAAAATTCAAATGTAACCAGCTCTAGGAGAAGCATGGGATTTTACAGAAGTTGGCTTATAAAGAAAAAGCAGTAAACTTGTGGTTTAATCAAGCAGTTCTTAAACTTTTTTATTTGAATACCTTTATAGTCTTAAAAATATAAGTACCCCAAAGAGTTTTGGTTTTTGTAGGGTTTTATCTAGTGATATTTATCACATTAGGAATTAAAACAGAAATATTAAGAATTTTTTATTAATTCATTTACAAATAACAAAACCTATCAAATGTTAACATAACTTTTATGAAAAATAACTATTTTTCTAAAACAAAAAAAAACAACAGTGAGAAAAATGGCATTGTCTTACATTTTTGCAAATTTCTTTAATGTTTGGTTTAATAGAAGAGAGTTGGATTCTCACATCTGCTTTTGCATTCAGCCTGTTAGCACAAATCACGTAAGGTCAGGAACATTCTTCTGTATGCTCACGAAAGAATGTGAGTAAAAACGGCAAATCGTGTCTTAGTATTAAAAAAACAGCTTTGATCTTGAGTATCCTTCAAAGGTCTCAAGGACTTGCTCAGACCACACTTTGATAACCACTGCTCTAGTCTAGAGCAGTGGTTACTTTACATATAAGGATGCTAGATCTCAGAGAGATTAAGTGAGAAATCCAAAATTAGATGGCTTGCTAATGATAGAATACAGATCCTAGGAGGTTCTTCTCACTTCTCTTGGTTTAGGTTCCCAATCAGTAAGCTAGAAAATATACCCTAATAACCTGTCCTGTCCACTCTAGTTAAAAGGACTATCACAATGTACTACCAAAAATCTTTCGTCTTAGATAAAAAAGAAAGAAAAACCAACAAACATGATATATTCTACTACAGGCATACAGTGTTAGCATCTGAATTAGGATCTCTATCTGAACTGAAACACTAAGGCAAATTCTCCTACACTCCATGCAAGCTGGTAATGACAAACTACACAGAAAATATCCTAGAGAAATATGGAAAGCAGGTTAATCACAATATCACCATTTATCACATTTTCTGAGTCTGGAATACAATTCATAATATAAACCCAGGAAATTTTTCACAAGTACTGGCTGAAAGGGTGGTGGGTATATAAGAGACTGAAAATAGCCTGGCCGGGCATGGCTCAGTGGTTGAGCATCAACCTAGGATCCAGGAGATCGCGGTTCGATTCCCGGTCAGGGGCGTGCGGGAGGCAGCCGATCAATGACTCTCTCATCACTGATGTTTCTATCTCTCTATCCCTCTCCTTTCCTCTCTCTGAAATCAATAAAAATATCTTTAAAAAAAAAAAAAAGAAAAAAACTAGTAAAATATGGAACTTTTTAGATAAAATGAAGTTGTTCTAAAATACAGATATTTTTCATTCTCTGGACCTTATTTTGTCTCTGTCTCTGTCTCTTTCTATATATATATATTACATATATATATATATATATAAATCAGGTAATCTTCTTGTTCATCCAGAGATGATTTCCTTTGTAGTCTACCAGATGATCCAAATCTTCTTTAAATGGATCGTAGCCTTGTTCTTTTAAACAACGTAGTGCCCAGAAAAGTTGGTCTAGTGGAGGAAATTCTTCCCAAGGAACCCACTCCCAACCTAAAAAAGAAAGATACCAAATCAATTTACTTAGTTGAAAGGAAATAGAGGTTATTTATTTTGGCAAGTTAACCTATACTTGAAAAAATTAATTAGCCTGGCTGGCGTGGCTCAGAAGTTGAGCATCAACCTATGAACTAGGAAGTCACCAGTTCAATTCCCAGTCAGGGCACATGCCCAGGTTTTGGGCTCGATCCCCAGTAGGCAGCTGATGGATGACGTTTCTCCCCCATTGATGTTTCTCTCTCTCCCTCTTTTCCCCTCTCTCTAAAAATCAATTAAAAATTAATTAAAATTTAAAATAATTTGCCACTGATAGAAAGTACAATAGTAATGCTATGTATTAGCTTGGCTATGCAAACAACTTGCGTTTAGAATGAAGATCTTAAGAAAAGAATGATGATCATTTAAAACATGCCATTATTTGAACATGAAGCCAAGTTTATAAGGTCCACACTATGGTAAAACCCAGATTTAGTATGATTCAATTTTTTTTTTTTTTAGTATGATTCAATTTTCATTTAAACATTTAGTTAAACAAACTGCACAGAACTAGAGGTTACACTACATTAAAATATACCAGTTTCCTCACCTATAATATAAGGTAGATTACAAGATTTCTAAGCTCTCCACTCTCTCTTAAAAAAGTAATGGAAACTGTACAGAGAATAAAAAATATTCTGTGCAAGGGGACTAATTTTTTTGAAAAATCTACTGACTCAAGAAAGATTTAACAGTGTCTGTTAGTTGTAAAATACATGAAATCCTAGAAAAAATATTCTAGGGAATGGCATTTTCTTTGATGTAAATACATAAAAGCACAGATGCTCATGAAAGGTGAATATATAAATATTATGATAGTAAGATGTATACTCCATGTTCTAAATAAGTTTCTTTATGACTACATGAATATACCTATGTATAAGTACTGTTTCTTCCATTAACTGTTTCTCAGCCTATAAAATACAGATATGTAGTTTAACTCTGGGAAGGCAGGGAACAGAGAATCCATGAAACTGGAGTAAATTCAGGAAGGGCTTATCAGCAACTGTGACCACACACATAACAGAGAGAGGAGCCAGGGTGGGAGAGAGAGAGATAGAGAGATAGAGCGAGATATTGCCCAACAAAGTGTTGCAAAATGCTAAATTAACTGAGTCTCAAGAGAGCTTCATCCCTTTTTCCTGGCACGGAGTTCCTAAACCTTTTGTCATTTCCTGAGTGATAGAAATGAAAAGAGCATTTTTGTTATCCATAAAATACCCCTTTCATCCATACCTGAGTTTTTGCTAATGAGATGACTGGTGGCTGGGGGCCCCTAGATAGCTTCAGGATGGGGGCTGGTCACCAGAAAGACCATGGCATGATTAGAGGGTTGGAACTTTCAGCCCTACCCTCAGGCCCCACCTTAGAGGAGGGAAGGGGAGACTGAGATTGAGTTTATGACCTGTAGACAATAATTTAACCAATAATAAATTCTTAGGTAATGAAACCTTCACAAAAACCCTACACAACTCAATTTGGAAAGCTTCCAAGTTTGTCAACACATTAAGATGCTTGGATGGTAGCATGCCTGGAGAGGGCATGAAAGCTCCATACCAAGGCCATACCTCGCCTTGGGCATCTCTTCCATTTGGCTATTCCTGAGTTATATCCTTTATAAGAAACTAGTAATACAAGTAAAATATTTTTCTGAGTTCTGTGGGCCATTTTAGCAAATTATTGAACCTGAGAAGGGGGCCGTGGGAATCCCTGATGTATAGTTATGTGGTCAAAATTACAGGAGGCCAGGACTTCTGCATGGTGTTTGAGGTGGGGCAGTCTGTGGGACTGAGTGCTTAAACTTTTGAGATCTGACGGTAACTATGGATAGATAGTGTCAGAATTGAATTGAAATGTAGTCCAGCCAGTTGCTTTTTGGAGAGCTGGAAAATTAGTTGGTATGAGGAAAAAACACACACATTTGGTGTCTGAAGTGTTCTGAATAAAAACAACTCAGCTCAGACTTTGCTAGTTCATTTTATGTGATTTCAAGTAGTTACTTTATTAAACATTTGCATGACTCAAAAGAACTTCGGATAGAACATACCCTTTCATTCACTCAATCAAATCAATCTCTAAAACACGTCAGACATGATTTATTCATTCTACAAATATCACTTCCCCAGGCCTCTCTGCATACATGTCCCCTTATCAGAGGCCCTTCAGACCATCGTTACACAGCACACATGTACCACTATCCTTACACAGACTTTCCTTCTTATTCCTTATCATTACTATTGTAAAATATCTGCTAATTTGCTGCCTTTTCCCCCAGGAGGACAGGGACTTCATTCTATACATCACTGTTTCTTTAGTGCCTGCCTAGAACAGTGTCCGGAACACAGTTCTCAATGAGTATTTTTTGAATGAACACAGTCTTCCATATTAGAAAAGATATTAAATATTTAGAGGGTAGGTCCACTACATGAGACCACTTGAATAGTTTCATACGGAAAATAATATATTCAATAAGTTTGATATTTTTCTCTTTAGTTCCTTTTCTCATAGAGTTTTATCAAATTTGAAGAGATGATACATTCAAACCCCTTAGAAGAATGCTTAATATGGAGTAAATAACAAACATAAGCTATTGCCATTAAAGTTCCTAGAGCACTTAATTCAACAAAGAAGATAATAGATAACTGTTTTGTCAGGTTAATCATTCTCTATAAAAGGAAGTCATTACCTCTTTTGCACAGGTGAGAAACCTGAGGAAGGCACATTAAATGTTTTGCTTAAAATCATAGTTTGTAAAAAAAAATAAACACTAACAATAAAACGAACATTTACTGAATATTTACTGTGTTCACTAGGTTCTTAAATGTATTAACTCATTTTCCCCTTACAACAACTCATCTGAGGTAGTTACTATTATCACAGATGAGAAAAGAAGCATAAAGAGGATAATAACTTCCCCAAGGTCACAAATTTCTAAGTGAAAGAATCAAAATGCAAACCAAGTAGTCTGGCTCAGGTGCCGGTTCTTTCCTGTTATGTCCTTGTGACTCCAGGATTTAAGTATATTTATATTTCTATATGAAGAAAATCTAATTCTCCTCATATGGCAACATAATGTAATATTCCTTCAGAAGTTATACTCTCCTAAATAAAAAATGCATTACTATAGATAATTCTCTTACTTTCATTTTTTTCAGGCTCTACATTCTTAGGTTCTGAATCATGAGTCATATCCACCTCTCCTTTCATTAGTATAGTGACATAATGGTAATTCTCTTTCTCAACAAAAGAATTCACAACCGAGGCAAAGCGAACATTTTTCAGGTGAAGAGCTGCTTCTTCCCAGGTTTCCCTTTGGGCACATTCTTCCCAGCTTTCACTGAAAAACAGAAACATACCATTGTATTCAATTCTATCCACTTATTTTTTGCCAGAAATTCTTCGCTAGAAATTCCTAGTGTAAAGCAAAAAGAACTGTAATTGGTTCACGCGTTAAAATAATAAATAAATCAAACCCTGCCTTTGACATTCTGTATATCCTGTATATAGTTATCAGAAGACAAAAAGGACTTCATATTGAGCAACAAAACGTGAGCATTTAGTAAATTCAGTACTAGTTCAGATGCCTGGAAGCAGTATGCAACCAGGAGACAGTTCAGTATATTAGTTAAGAGCACAGGCTTGAAGTCAATTAGACCTAGGTTTGAGTTGAAATCTATTACTTCCTACCTTGGATAAGTAAAAAGAGAATAATGTTAGTTTCTCATGGGGTTGTTGTAAGTGTATCAAGAAGTGGACTATGTCTTTTCTTGTAGTCTCAGAATTTCAGTCTACGCCTCGAAATTGAGAATAGGCACTATGCACCTCTAAATTCCAAAGAGGACAGCAAAAGAGCAAACATGCTAAGAAAAGCCAGACTACATTGAAAGTCGAGAGATCTTCAGGAAGGAGGAAAGTTATGATTTTTCAGCCTTGTAGGAATGTTTCCCTTCCTCCTCATGAGAGGCCAACTGTGCCCCCAAACCAAGTGAGAGGTTGGTGCTCCAGGAGAATTAGTACTAGAGACTGGGTGTGACTCCCAAGAAGGAGATGCTGGCCCTGTCACTCCCCTGCTGAAGGTATGCATGGTGAGTGACAGAAACTCACAGGCCTACCCCAACGCATTAGAGTAGAGGTTGTAGAAGGGTAAGAGCTCTTGGGTAAGTCTGAAATGTGTCCCTTGGTGTGTAGGGGTGCATGTGAACACAGCAGCTGATGCTTATCCCCACTTTGGAAATTTGGAAGGAAGGAGACTGGCTAGAGCAGCCCACAATTATTGAGCAAGGAAAAAGAGCAGCAGTGAAAGCATTATTTCCATTGTGAATTTCCTATGGGTCAAGCAGATGGTACAACACACTGTAGGGTAGTGTGCTAAAAGCAAGAGCTAGCAGAGGGGAACCAATATCACAGTAAGTTGGTCACTTATGTCAGGGAACTGTGCAGTGCAGAAATTCTTGAAAGACTTCCAGACAGCCAAAAACATATCCTGAGAAAGAGCACACACATGTGAATAACGTATCCAGAGGGCACCAATGGATGGATAACGGCAGCACCAGACCTGTAAAAGGTTTGGCCACTTCCCTCTTTCCCCAATATACTGTAGAGGGAAGGAAACTAGAAACAGTAAGAAGAGAAGGTGGAGAAAGAGCAAAACAATGGCCCACATCTCCTTTCCTCACCACAGGGCAGAGATAAATGCTTGGAAGTGGATCATAATCACCAAAATGTGATTTATTTTTATAATCAAGAGAAGGAAAACAATAGAATTTGCAGGAAATATCATGAAGCAGCAGAAATGGGAAAGACAAATTATGTGTGAAGACAATGGAAGGAGAAAATAAAGCCATTTCCTGTTTGTTTTCCATAAAATTTAGCCCACTCAGTATACCAGTTATATAAAGATGAATAACAGCATACATGTGAAGAACTTAGCATAATATCTAGCTAGCACTTAGTAAAAAGCTCATTACAGTCCAATGTTGGCTCTTATCAGTTAATAATTTAGTCAATACTTCAATATTATCTTGTGTTATTGTTAAGACTGCTATCTCTAGCCATTGCTTTAGTAATTATACATTCTAAGTAGTGCTTAGTTTGTGATCTAAATTTGGCTAATGCCCACCAACAATTGATAAAGTAATATGGTGTGCCTCCCTGGGGAATTTGCTTCTTAATCTAGAAATTTTATTCTTTATTAACTGATAGCTTATCTTAATTCCCTGAAAATGATGAACTTACTGATACTTTTTAAAACTCTGAAGACCATTAAAAAAATTCCATGTGCTAAAAGACAATGAGAATTCCACAGTTTATAAAGAACAAAGTCTGATTAAAAAGCACTAGGATTAAGCCCCTACTTCTAACTACCATTTTATAAGAAATAGGTGGACCCATATTCTTCAACATACCATGGGGAAAAAGGGGAAGGGGGTTAGGGATTTTAAAAAGTTATTAACCGCATGCAATATGTGCCCCTCCTTTGATACTGATTGGTACAAAATAGTAAAAAGACATTTACAAGACACTTGGGGAAAACGGCAAAGACTGGGTACGATATTAAAGAATTATTGTGTTAGGTGTAAAAATAGTATTGTGGTTATGTTTTTTAAAGTTTATTACAGATACATACTTAACTATTTAGGGGTGGTATAATAGGATGTCTGAGATTTCTTTTGAAATGGTCTAGAAAACAAGGGTTGTGTGTGTGTGTTTGCAGGGGAGCAGTAAAGATGAGACAAGAACAAGGCAGGTGATGGGTATAAGGGTTCACAATTTTCTCTATTTTCATGTATGTTTGGAACTTCTTACTAAAGGAAAACCAAGCATTGGGTCTGAATGCTTTAGATGCTGTTTATCTGCTATTAACTTGAACCTTATTTTCACTTCAGAATGCGCCTTTTGGCACAATACCAGGCTTTCTTCACTCTGTGTAGAACTGCCTCGTAACCGTACAACTTTGTCAATCTGATACAGCATCAAATCACAGAATGCCAAAGCAGAGAGGGGTTTTCAAGAGTACTTCGTACGCCTGCATTTTAAAGACGGGGAAACTGAGGCTCAGCGAGTTTCACTAGCGCGCAGCTGGAACAACGCGGGCAAGAACTAGTCCACATACCTGCGTACGTTTAAATTACCGGGAAATGGCGCAAATGTCTTAACTGACGACGCGCGACTGCTCGAGGTTTATAAACACCGCCTCTGCGTCTTTCCTGCGTACGCACGAAGGAAAACACACCTCACAAACCAACTAGGGCAGACGCGAAGATGAAAGCACTGGGCACGGACACCCTTCTTGACCCGCATCCAGCTCACGCCCCCTGCCGGCCGTAGCCTGCTGGGCGCAGGGCCCCGAGAGCAAAAACCGGAGAACGCGCGAGAAGCGACGCAGCGCGGCTCGCAGGACGGACGCGCCCAGACACAGGGCAGGGGCTCGTCCCCCGGTGCACCGCCCGCCTTCCCCGGGTCGGTGAGGCGGCCGCTTACCCGAACTCCAGGTGACCCCCAGGAAGTTGGAAACTGCCAGCTCCAAACGACCCTTTCCTCTTTCCCAGGAGGACGGACCCAGGATGCCTGCAGCTGGTCACCACCACCCCCACCCCGACTCCGGGCCGGCGCGCCCGCGGCCCCGCGCCGGCCATAACCCGCGGGAGCGCCCGCGAGCCGCGGCGGAAGCGACGTTCGCCCCGCCCAGGGCCACCACCATCCCCTCCCGCGCCTGCGCGGGCGCCGGGGGCCTCGGCCGGCTCAGCTTCGTGCTGGGTGCTTGGGTCACCGACGGGTTTCCCCTTGCGAGGTGTAGAGATTGCTCTCGAGAGGACTTTCTGTTGCGCCTTCAACAGTCTTTACTCTCAGATTCCTCCAAACGATGCATTTACCAGCCACCTGCTTTTATACGCCTGAACCTTTGCGCATCCTATTGTTTTTTCTTTGACCTCCACCACAGTAAACTCATTCTCACTATCGTTCAAATCAGTGTGGTGCCCGGGCAAGGGCACTTAGTGTAGAAACTAACAGAAATAACTATTCACAAATTATGGGGGGAAATCGGACTAAACAATAAATTGTTCTGGGAGTTTGTAACCTATTCAGGAGGAAAAACAGACACAGTCCAGTTACTTGCACACTTTTAACCAACACAAAATCCCAGCTGAATCAGAGTTATAATTAAAACAAACCATAATTCTCCCTCTGGATGAAAAGGATTTTTTTTTAAATTAACATAAATTGTTTTACTTCTACCAAAGTAATGTGCACATACTTTTAAAAGGTCAAATGGTACCACAAAAATGGCAACAAGAACAGTCTTACCCTCTAGTTCTCTTCTCAACTACTTTCAATTCTTTGAACCGTTATTTTTTATATTTGTTTTCATATTTCGAAGAAATGTTTATTCTGCATTTTATAGTAAATAAAGATTAAGCTTTGTTACAGCATCTCTTTCTACTCACAAACACATCTTCAGTGTGCTGTGCACCACAAAGGTATTCTATATTTTTCCAAATAAAAATTGGCAACAGGTAAAAATGATAATATATCATGACTGAATGGATTATTCCCAGAAATACAAGTTTGGCTTAAAATTTGAAAAATCAATCAATGTAATTCACCATATTAACAGATAGAAAAAGGGAAACATATAATCATCTTAATAGGTGCAGAGTAATATTTTAAACAAACACAAAAAAATAGATGGACAAAAACATTTGACAAAACTCAATACTCAAACATGATTTTTAAAAAACTTTAAGCAAACTAGAAATAAAAGGGATTTTAACAACCTGATATAGGGCATCTAGGAAGGCCTGCAGTCCACATCATATTTAATTATTGTTAAGGGCTGAATCATGCCCTGCCCCAAACTTATTTGTTGAAATTCTAACCACCAGTGCTCACAATGTGACTGTTTTATAGCTAGGATCTATAAAGAGATAATTAAATTAATATAAGGTCATTAGGGTGGGTCCTAATCTAATAAGACTGGTATCCTAAAGAGGAGGAGGTTAGGACACAGAGAAGAGACCGTGTGAAGACATAGGGAGAGTACAGCCACCTGCAAACCAAGGAGGGAGGCTTCAGAAAAAAACAACCCTACTGACACTTTGGTCTTAGACTTTTAGTCTCCAACATTGTAAGTAAAAAAAAATTCTGTTGTGGTGCTTTGTTATGGCAGCTCTAGCAAACTAATACAATGGTGAAAGACTAAGATTTGAGAGAAGCAAGGATATCCACTCTCAGAACATTTAGCTATATTTCTGGAGGTTCTAGTTAGTGCAACCAACAAAATCAAGAAAAGAGCCCGGCAGGGCGTGGCTCAGCGGTTGAACATGGACCTAGGATCCAGGAGTTCACGGTTCGATTCCCAGTCAGGGCACATGCCCCGGTTGCGGGCTTGATCCCCAGTCGGGGGTGTGCAGGAAGCAGCCGATCAGTGACAACTCTCTCATCATTGATGTCTCTCTCCCTCTCCTTTCCTCTCTCTGAAATCAATAAAGATATAATAAAATTTTTAAAAAATCAAGAAAAGATAGTTAAATTGTAAAGGAAGAAGTAACCGTCTATTCATGGATGAATCTCAGTTTCATTATGCTAAGTGAAAGAAATTATATAAAAGACTATATTCGGTATGATTCCACTTATATGACATTATGGAATAGGCCAAATTATAAACACAGAAAACAGAGCAGTATGTGCCTGGGGCTGAAGGTTGACTTCAAAAGGACGTGAGGGAGTTTGGGGGTGAAGGAACTGCTCTACCCCTTGATTGTGATGGTGGTAACATGATGGCGTGTTTGTCAAAACTCAAAGAACTGTGTAGTAAAATGGGTGAATTTTATGGCATATATGGCAAACCTCAATAAATCTGACTTTTATAAAAAGCAAAATAAGGAAAAGCACAATGTGAACTTGCAGAAAGAAGAAGTCAAGATGCAATTCAGCAGCAGAGAAGTTCAAGACAGCACAAAGCTAACCTGCCAAAAGTTGTCATCTCCCTCCAAAAAATTGTCATCCTTGTGGGTGAAGTTGTATCTTTGTAGACTATGGTGTTTCTTGGGAAGCTAGACTTAAGTTGGAGCTGGGGGAAGCAGGTTCCTCCTCTCACAGGGCCTTAGAGGAGTTGGAGAGCCTGAGTTATAGAAGATGATGTTTATGGTCACAGGCATTCCTGTTAGGGAGAGTAAGCTGCTCCTAAAACATAGAAAGTCAGGGGCTGAAATGGGTGGGTAAAGAAGGATAGCCTATGACATTCAGAAGTCACATTTAGTAGCCAGTTTAAAGTTTTTCTTTATTTCACTGTAGTTTTATTTTAATATCCCGAAGCCTTCAATAAAGTCTGGTTATATGTTGTGTCCTGGTCTTAATTATGCTTGGAAGAGTTGGAATAGGCCTGGGTCTACCCTTGCATTAAAGGAATGAAGCCCGACCGGGCATGGCTCAGCGGTTGAGCGTCAACCTAGGATCCAGGCAATCAGGGTTAGATTCCCGGTCAGGGCACATGCCCGGGTTTCGGGCTTGATCCCCAGTGGGGGGCGTGCCAGAGGCAGCTGATCAATGACTCTCTCATCATTGATGTTTCTATCTCTCTCTCTCCCTCTCCTTTCCTTTCTCTGAAATCAATAAAGATATATTTTTAAAAAAAAGGAGTGAAGAAAGAAGAGCAGCACTGAGGTAAAGGAAAATGTCTTTGATCTCAGTGTCCATTGTAGTCAGAACAGTGATTAACACATGAATGCCCAGTAAATGAATACTTAAATGAAAGCTTCTCTCCTCATTCTCAGTGTAACAACATAGTTTCAATGTATTTAAGGAAACTAGAAAACAATTTTTCCCCAAATTTTTATGCTGTATGTAAAATGTGGCATGATTCACATGAAATACTTAAATAAAACCATTTTCCTTTTTCTCCAGCATCTGTCTCACAAGCTTGGTTTTTGTAGCAGCAGGCAGCAGAACTTGGGTTCTAGTTACAGTTTTGGTGAGCCAGCCAGAAGCAAGTGGGAGCCCTTGGTAAGTCCCTGGACTTTGGAGGGGGTTCCCCAAGCTACCTGTGGCTGACCAACCCCGTGAGAGAATTTGGGAGTCCCGGGCAGCTGCTGAGCGATTTTATTCAGGGACTGTCCTTCACTCTCTGTCAGAGCTGGTCGCCTACTACATGCTGCTGGGGGAAAGGAAACTGGTTGTTGGTGGGCTGATGAGTGCAAACTGGGTAGAAGTCCCTGGTGTGTACGACCAGGAGCCCCTGCCCCAACATTTGGGATCCTTTTGATAAGGAATCTACAGTCATTTTAGATGAGCTCCCCTATTTTGAATTTTTGCTTGCCCAATTGGCTATGTCTTGCTTTAACTCCACCCACTATTTTCGTTCCACAGGAAAGTCCCATAAAGCTACGCTGAGCTCACAGTTCGGGGCCCAGAATTTGGAGACTGCCTCGTCTGGTGAAATAAAGGTATCACTTCACCTCCTCCGGTGTTTGATCTGAGTCTTTCCGTAACAAAGGAAGGGACACATTAGAAGAATCATTCCATATGCTGTGCTCAATGGACTGAATCAGCCCAACATGTTTGTCTTTCAAAACTGTCAAATGAGCCGTACAGGCTGGCTGTGACCTTGACTGAAACAGTGCTAACATCAGAGTCAGAGTTCAGTTAAGACAATGAGATGGAAAGGATGGTAGAGAAAGGATGATTACGGATTAGTTAAAGGTACAGAAGGAACGAGTATTCATTTAAGAGAAAACTGAGATTCCTGGCTCCCTAGATTGAAAGCTGCATGAAGTAAAGAGCTAGATGTCTCGCCCGGCCGGGAGTGGCTCAGCGGTTGAGCGTGGACCTGGGATCCAGGCGATCGGGGTTTGATTCCTGGTCAGGGCACATGCCCGGGTTGCGGGCTTGATCAATGACTCTCTCATCATTGATGTTTCTCTCTCTCTCCTTTCCTCTCTCTGAAGTCAATAAAGATATATTTAAAAAAAAAAAAGAACTAGATGTCTTGTTCACCATTGTATCCTTAGGGTCCAGCCCTATATCGCTAGAAGATCACAAGTTCTTGTGATACATTTGTTAAAAGTGGAAAAAAAAGAAAAAGGAAATAAAGAGAAAAAATATTCATTTATTTATGTATTTATTTGCACATCTTAATTGCAGTGTGAGTTAATTTTTTATTCTGCTGCAATACCAACATACCATAAGAAATAAAACCACAAGGCGGGTTCTTGAGTTTCATACGGCTCCAAATATCGAACACCAGGACAGGTCAAAAAGAAAAAGAAATTGAGTGAGTTCAAACCAAAAGCTTGAGTGTGAGGTAAGAACTAAGTACATCCAATGGGCACAAGGCTGCCAATGGCAGGGTGGGGCAAAAGAAGGAATCTGGCTATAGTAGCTCTTTTCCAAATCAGGCTCCTGAGAAGGAGTTATTGGTGAAGGAAAGAGAAATTGGACGGTATCTACATTAACTGTATCATTCCATCTTATAACCTAAGTTGCCGGGGTCCAGCCCCAGCGGTCCAGGGGTCCCCAAAAGTGTGGACAGCATCAGCAAAGAATGAAGGACATGCAGACAGCATTCAGAGCATCAGGACAATCAGCTTCTCCCTTTATTGCCTTGTTACAACTGTATTTATACTATTTGATTTTATTGCTGGTTAAACAACATAACATCATGCTTTGTTCCGGTTTCTGTCTTAGCCTTTCAGTTAATGAATATACCTTCTTATCTGACCTTTGCTAAAGAATTTATATCTGTTTAGCTATGTTAACTTTAGTCTTATCTATTGTTTATATTTCTATAGGCTATTCTACAGGTTAATCACTAGTTTGTTATTTATATTCTGAAGTTACTATTTTATTGCTCTACCATATAGCTAAAAGGAGAATAACTAAGCCAGCTTTTGTTATATAAAGGTTATGCAAGTCCTAAGTAAGAGTTATGTAGCTTGCGTGTGATTGTTTTTAGCTAAGATGATTGACTGCCTGTCTGGCAAGTAGCCTTAGTCTCTCCACTTACATTCCTTGCAGCAGTCAGTCCTCATAGTAATATTCTGTGTATGATAAGGGTCCAGGTATAGACTGAAATAATCTCTTTCCTAGACTGCTCTTCCTTGTGGGGATTCCCAGAGTTTTCCATTAATATAAACATCCCCCAGTAATACATTCCTTAGTGGGAACTCACTGGTGGACTCCCTGTGGATTGCCCTGTGCCAGCGAATCAGCAGGGGCCCCAACCCAGGCCTCTTCCCTGGTGGGAAGGTCCCCGGGGTAGTTGGCCTAACAAGTCCTAACTCTTCTTTTGACAGTCTGAGTCTAAGTTCCTTATAGGCACCACATGATATCTTTGTAATACTTGGGGCTTTTACTGAATCATTGTCTTTTCCAGTTCTATCCAACTCCCCTGCTAGGGAAAAGTTTCCAGGTAGGGCAAAACCCTTTCTGGTTAAGTGACTCGGGTAAGGACACAGAGCGTCAGGAAGGGAAACAAGCATAGAAAGAGGGATATGCCATACACCGAGTCCCATGGAGCATTTGCTGTGCAGATGTCTCCTCCTTGAAGGACTGTGTCAAGCAGCAAGGATGGAACTGCTTCCAGCACTAAGTGTATTAGAATTCTTTTTAGGAAAATAAAGGAAGGCCTGCTTCATAATTTATTTCTAGGAATATTCTTAGCTTTAGTGTAGTGAAGTAATATCAGATAACCTTAGGGGAAAAGCTGACTCAATAATAATAAATAAATAGAAGAGGTATGGAAAATAAATAGATAAGCTATCATTAAAATAAGGATATTTTGGAGCCAGACAAAATAGCCAGTTTGGGGAGAGTTAGCAGCCTCCAGGCTGAGTCTGCAAGATTTCTATGTAAATGGGAGGGAGGAGAATGTTGCTCTCCCAGTAAAGACCTGGCATTGGGTTGGGGAAGGACCCTGGTGCCTGAGTACCCTACCCTTCAGCTGGTCTGGGTAAACTAGGAGAAGTGGTAATACGAAACTCTGTCTGGATCTAATGCTGCAATAACTACTGGTATAACCTGTTCCACTAGTTGGGAACCCTGAAAAAGGGAAATTTGATATGTGGATTCTCTAATTAGAGTTTGTAACATCTAAGTGGGTTGATTTATACTTCTGTAGGATTCATAAACATCAACTTGGTGCCTTTTTCCCTTCATAAGTGTAACGGGAACCCAAGTTCTGCAGCCTGCCGCCACAAAAACCAAATTCGTGAGACAGATGCTGGTGGAAAAGAAAAAAGGTTTTATTCAAGTAGCAGTCACCTGAGGAGATGGGGGACTCTTGTCACAAAGCCTATCTCCACATCTCAGTGCAGGCAGAAGTTTTTATAAGGAGAGAGAGGTGAAGCATAACAAAGAAATCAAAGGGAGGGGGCTGAAAAGTTCTCTATGTGCAGCCAGCAGAGCCATTCCGATAAGGACCTGGAAACTGGTCAAGTCATGACCTGGTGTGCTTCACCCTGGTCTTCCTCATCCTGGTTCTACAAATAAGGGTCAGCAAATCTGGAACTGGGATGACTGAAGGTCGGAGTTTGCATCTTCTGAAGTTAGTTCCTAGGATTTGTATACAAACATGCTGTTTATCTACAATCTACATATTAGTCAGAGTCAGCGTTTACAGAAACAATGTCAAAAGAATGGTGGGATGGGTTACAATTCCCACTGTCAATTTTTCTTCCATTTCCATGGAAATTAAGGGACTGTAGACAAAATATTTGAGGAAACTAGAAAAATTTAGGATCCAGTCTAATTCATAGGTGAAAAATAAAACTTTACAATTAATTGAATCTACATCTGTTTAGGTATGTTAAAGTCTAATGTCTATAACTGCCTGTTACAGATTCTATTAAAACACAATCTTTGAACCATCTATTTAGAGCCTTTTAAGTAGAATTCTTCAGATGTAACTGCCGGAGCCAGCCGGCAGGCGAACGAGGACCTGATTGAGGGGGTGAGGATTAGAAAAGAAAGACTCAGAGAAAAGAATGGGATTGGGAGGGCTACAGCCAAGGCGGAGTTGAGCTGAGCTGAGCTGAGCCCCGAGTTTATTGTTTTACTCCTTTATATAGTACACCAAGCCACAATACCCAAAGCAGTGACCTTTACCTAGTTTCTGCTCTGCACGTACATTCTTGTTTATCGAGACAGGCTGTCTCCAAGGTAAGGTCCTAAATCTTTGTGTAAGGTTTCTACTTCCCTAAAGCAAAGGTTAATATGTAATCTTAACTAAGCTACAGGGGGTAGAGGTGCTAGCTCTGCCGACCCACCCTGCGGGTCAACGTGCCAGAGATTCCTCTCAAGGCAACGCTAGGGTCGGCGAGCCCCTGGTGTTTTTCCAGGGCAACACCCTACCAAGGAGGCAATTCATGAGGGGCAGCCAGCCGGCTCCCCACATCTCCCCCTTTCTTTTCTATACTAAAGAGTTAGGTTCTAAAGCTTTTGGGCGAGTGTGTAAATGGAGAGCATGCACTCCTACTTTTAGGATTTTAATATCTTTCATGAGTGTCCTTAATATGCAGGGTGTTATTAAAAAACCAAGGACAACTAGAGCAGCCAATCCGGCTACTCCGAGAATCCCGTGTTTCCAGTCTGTTGCTGAGAGGAACTGTCCCCTCATCCCATCAATCCAAGATTGGGCCATTTCGGCAAGTGAGGTGTCTAATTTAGGTGCTTCTCTTAAGGCCAGGATTTCTTGATGAAGTTGTATTAAGTCTAGAGAGACATTACCATCATGCCAGACCCCTGCTAAATGTTTTTGAACTCTGTCCCAAGGGTAGGAAGAGCTGTTGTATTCCTTGCGGGTCACGCAAATATGTTTAAAATCAGCATGACAGTCTAAGTCTAACCGCAACTTCAAGCTTTGTACTTCTCGCCCTATAATGGTAAGGGTGTCATAGAGTGCATTAAGTCTTTCTTCTACCTTTAAATCTATCGCTTCCTGGGTTCCTAGTGCCTGAGTAACATTGGCACTAAGTTGATTCACCTGATGCGCTGTTTGTATGCTTTGAGACAGCGACACGGCCGCGGTGACACTGGTCGCAATGACGGCCACCAGGGCTGCAATGCCTGCGATTAGGAGGCCAATAAATCGCTTGCTCCGCAGGAGGAGCTCGGTGGCCTCCTTGATTACCTGGAGACCTCTGTCATTATACCATTTTCCTGAGACATTTACAGGAATCATTACAAAGGTGGGTTGGTACATTACCATAAGTTGATAATTCAGAGACACATTATACACACAATTACTGAGGGTACAATTATTACATTGGATCTGCCAATATGAGGCGTCCCGAGTAATGTTCAGGGCGCCCACGAGTAGGGCATAGGGTGGCGGGACACAGGCCTGTACTTTACGGTACTGCCGTGTCAACCCCATAAGGACTGCTGTATTTCCCCGCTCGTCATCAGTTTGGATGTCTTCCCCCATGGCAGCAATGAGTCGCCACAGTTGAGTCTGAAATGGCCCCTGGTTTACTGACTAAAAGGACTCAGCAATTGCCTTCCATCTTTGGCCCGCAGCGGACCAATCATGGATCGGGGAAACCCCCGTAGTATTGATCAGTCTGCCAGAGTTCCCTCTGCAGTTCATCCAGTATGGTTGCTTAGTACAATTAGTCAAATCTGCCTCGCAGATAGGCACTCCTTCTGGAGGGGCAGTGGCGCTACCTGCAGCGTTGTCACAAGGATACCAAAGGTCCACGTACCAACGTGTCCAATTTGAAACTGACAAAGCCCAAGGCTGTTGACGGCCGTTAAAGGTATAGGTTCCTCTGAGGACTGGCAGCAGGGATTCAGCCTTAGTGGTGCCGATTTTAAAGCAGCCCGATATATCATTACTTTTGGAAAAGCAGATAGGCTGGTCCTTGGCATGTCCTCGATAGGTGAAGTCTGAGGCCTTTACTGGTTGAATATGAACACTGGAATGTCCTCCCACCACCCAGGTGTCGTTGGTGTAAATCACCACCTCCTCATGCTGCCAGGTTACAGGTTGCAGCAATGGAGGACTGGGCAGGTAGGCCCAGTGAACCGCCGCAGAGGCTCCAGGGGCGGCCGCGACCAGGGCTAACATAGCCAGAAACAACCGTTCAGGAGTGACCTCCATCCTTTGGTTCTGCACCATCCTCTTTGCCTGGTCGGTCAGTCGCGCGAGGGTCTCCGTCACCGAGTTCGAGGACGCTGGGTTCCGTCGAGGCGGGGCTCAGTCGTGTATGGAGAGGTTTCTCATCCGGTCCACAAGTGTCCTGGGACGCGTGTCGTACCAGCCTCTCCGGGAGCCACCTTGGCGCTTCGGCATCCTGCGGGAAAACACACACATGCCCTCGGCCCCAGATTAATACCGGATCCGGCCCATGCCAAGCCCCATCAAGGGGATCCTTCCATCTCACCAGAGCTTGGTGTTTAGATAAAATCGGCTGCCAAAGCCGCTGGGCTGCAGAGTGACCTTCAGCATCCAAAATTAAAAAATTAAGAATAAAAAGAGCATGATTTAACTGATTCTGTGGGGTTAGGGGGTACAGCTCCCCCTTTTTTATTTTGATTAACTGATTTTTGAGGGTGCTGTGCGCACGCTCGACTATGCCTTGACCCTGTGGGTTGTAGGGAATTCCAGTCTTGCTCTGAATTCCTAACTGGGCACAAAAAGTCTGAAACCGCCGACTGGTGTAACCTGGGCCATTATCAGTTTTAATTACCTTAGGTTGTCCTATAATGGCCATACAGCGTAAGCAGTGAGCAATAACTTGAGTACTAGATTCACCCGGCAAGGCCGAGGCTACTATAAAGCCTGAATATGTGTCTACTGTAACATGAACAAATTTTTGCCTACCAAAGCTAGGGATGTGAGTGACATCCATTTGCCATAGATGGTTGGGGAGCAGCCCTCGGGGGTTGACTCCATAATGAGGAACAGTAGTAAGAGCAGGACATGTGGGGCAGTCTTTTACTATTTGACGAGCCGCCTCCCTGGTAATTTTGAATTGTAGTCGGAGAGTATGTGCATTTTGGTGGTGCAGGGCATGGGATGCCTGGGCGGCGGGCACTCCGACGAAGTAAAGTCGGGTGGCTTCGTCCGCCCGTCTATTGCCTTCAGTTAAGGGCCCTGGTAAATTAGTGTGGGCGCGAACGTGCCCAAAATAGCAAGGGTGACTGCGATTTAAAATGGTCGTTTGTATGGCCAGAAATAATTGCTGCACAGTGGAGTTAGTGGTGCCAATAAAGGGCACGGTTTCAATACATGAGAGCCCTCGGACTACATAGTGACTGTCAGATATAACGTTTATAGGCCTGTGTGCAAAGTCAACAAGCACTCGACACACAGCAGCCAATTCCACCTCTTGGGCTGAAGAATAGGGGGTGGTCCATCTGACAACTTGTTGCTTATGCACATAGGCGGCGGTGCCCGATGAAGAGCCATCAGTAAACACTGTTTCAGCATCAGGCAAAGGCTGGTCTGTCACTATCTTGGGGAAAATAACAGAATGTCTGAGAAAAAACTGCAAAAGTTTATCTGGAGGGTAGTGATTGTCTACCTGTCCTGGAAATTCAACGAGAGCAATGCCCCAAGGTGTGCATTTCTGGAATAACCAGTTTCGATTTGCAGTCCCGGGCTTAGTGAGTTCCCTTTTTGCATCTTGGGCAGAGGCCAGGACTAGCTCCTTGTGGTGGCCCTGCAGGCGCAAGGCGGCCTCCAGCGGCTCTCTGTGGACAATTACGAGTAAAGTGTCCTATCTGGCCGCAAGAGAAGCAGTTTCCTGGGGGACCAGGGACCCGTTTCCCTTTTCCTTGCCCCTTACCATGCTGTTGTAAATATTGTTGCATGGTTTGCCCTCGTAGAGCGGCCGCGAGGGTCACCCCCGTGGTATAAGAGGGTCCAATGTCCTGACAAAGTCGAATATAATTATTTAGAGTTCCCTTTTGGTGATAGGGTCGCAGGGCCGCCTGACAAGCTGAGTTTGCGTTCTCAAATGCCAGCTGCCGCACTATAATAACACCGGCCTCTCCGTCCCCCAACAATTTTCCTGCTGTATCCAGCAGCCGAGATACAAAATCCTGATATAATTCATCTGCACCTTGCCTAATTTTTGTTAAATCCATAGTAATATTTTTGGTGGTGGGCAATTTTTTCCATGCCTTTTTGGCTGCAGCTGAGACTTGCGCATATGTCCCTATCCCATACTGGAGTTGAGTCGGTGTATCAGCAAAGGGGCCTTCCCCTAAAAGTTTTTGCAGATCTGAGGGTATATTATTGCGCAGGTTAAGGCGATGTACTTTCTCACACTGCTCTGTGTACTCAGATTTCCACAGTAAATAATTCCCTCCTGACAGACATGCTCTGGCCAATTGTTTCCAATCATTGGGGCACATAGTATATTCCGTGTCCAGAGCCTCTAGGATGGCCTCCGTGTAAGGTGCCGTGGGCCCGTATTGGGCACAGGCAAGCTTGAGTTCCTTCAATTTTTTAAAATCCATGGGCCCATAAACTCTGTTCGGGGGATTATTTCCCTGAGCGGGCTGTTCAAAAATTGGGTAGCATATGGATGCTTCTTCCTCAAACCCTTCTAAAGACTCGCCTTGCTGTCGTGCCTGAGCTAAGGTTAATTGGAGCGACGATTTGGGTGGAAGCTCCGTTTTTACCTTACCCCACCCGGGGTCGTTGATTTGACCCGGCCCTTTCTGTGCTAGGGCAAGCAGGGCACGCTCTCGGGGGTCTAGTATTTTAACCCCTGCCTGTCCAGCGTGCGGCAAGGCAGTCCTCGCTGCAGCAGCACCAAAACCCGTCCCAGGGTAACTAGGGGGGTCATCTGTACCCCCTCTCATCCCGCCAGAGCCTGGACCCTGCAAGAGATCTCTCATCTGTTGTAACAGATCCTGCATCTTGCTCTGTACCTCCTCCGCGGTGGCTGCGGAGGGGGTAGGGCCAGACCTTTTTGTGCACTCTTCAGAAAGAAAAGCAAACTCCCCATATCTCTCTCTCTCATACTCTGCAGCGGCTTCTTCAAGATCCCCCTCTTCCTTAGGGGTGAGTCTATCAGGCCGGCTATTGCCAACAAGAGGCCCCGGCTCAAGCGGGGGAACGGTGGCCACATCCTCAGAGTGCGGACCTTTCATAGAGTCAGCACGGGTTTCTGGGGGAGGATCCATACGGGTGTCTTCATGCCGAGGGTCAAGGCTATCCCTAACCAAGGTCCAAAGAGAAAACATTTCTACTGGCATCTTTTGGGGTCCATGGGCCTGAAAATATCCCTGCAAGCGTTCTCCTACCTTGTTCCAAGTTTCTAAACTCACTGTGCCCTCCTCAGGGAACCAGGGGTACACTTCCTCCACAAACTGCAAAAATGTACGCAGTTGCGAGGTACTAACCTTGGCGCCCCTAGAACGGAGCATTGTTTTTAAGACTTGTGCGAACAGCATTCTACTATTCTCCTGTCCCATGATTTCTTACTCCCGATATACTAACCGCCCTCCCTGCTACCCCTTCACTTACCCAGTAGCGTTGCGCGCGTTCCCCGAGCGGTGTCCTCTACCGTCGTCCCAGGTTTTCAGGTCCCTGTTCGGGCGCCACTTGCCGGAGCCAGCCGGCAGGCGAACGAGGACCTGATTGAGGGGGTGAGGATTAGAAAAGAAAGACTCAGAGAAAAGAATGGGATCGGGAGGGCTACAGCCAAGGCGGAGTTGAGCTGAGCTGAGCTGAGCCCCGAGTTTATTGTTTTACTCCTTTATATAGTACACCAAGCCACAATACCCAAAGCAGTGACCTTTACCTAGTTTCTGCTCTGCACGTACATTCTTGTTTATCGAGACAGGCTGTCTCCAAGGTAAGGTCCTAAATCTTTGTGTAAGGTTTCTACTTCCCTAAAGCAAAGGTTAATATGTAATCTTAACTAAGCTACAGGGGGTAGAGGTGCTAGCTCTGCCGACCCACCCTGCGGGTCAACGTGCCAGAGATTCCTCTCAAGGCAACGCTAGGGTCGGCGAGCCCCTGGTGTTTTTCCAGGGCAGCACCCTACCAAGGAGGCAATTCATGAGGGGCAGCCAGCCGGCTCCCCACATGTAACAACATGAACGGTTGCACATACCAGTCAGCTGAAGTGCAAACTAATAGAACTCTTTGATGGAACTGAGAACAAGCCACCCATTTCAAAACAGAAACAACAACATGTAAAGCAAAGACAAAGTTTAAACAAATGAGTACTCCCAAACTAAATCCTAGCAATAATATCCAAAATTAAAAACACAACAATTAAGACACCTCACAAGATGTAGGCAACAAAGAAAGCAAACAATACTCTAAAATCCAAATACCAGAACCAAAAGAGCACTCCAACCAAATCCCACACCAGGAAAGTGGGACTTTTCTTAGTTACTGAGCTGTGCCTACCACCATGTGGCACCTATTGATTCCTACAGAATCCCAAATGATTCAAAGTGTTACGGAAAGACTCAGATGGAACACTGGAGGAGGCGAAGTGATACCTTTATTTCACGCATGCGGACCCAGAGGAGGCAGTCTCCAACTTCTGGGCCCCGAACTGCGAGCTCAGCATAGCTTTATGGGACTTTCCCTTGGCGTGAAAATAGTGGGCGGAGTTACAGAAGCAGGACGTGTTGGGCTGGGCAAGCAAAAATTCAAAATGGGGGAGCTCATCTAAAGTGGCGGTAGATTCCTTATCACCTTAATGCTCTTGTACCGACTTAACCTCAGGAACCAACATTAGTTTGTGTCCACCTTGCTTATCACTTCTTCCAGTTAATTACTCCCTCACGCTTGCAAAAATTCTCCATTATTAAGGGTCATGCCTTTTGACCAGCTTTGTTCTCCCTCTCTAAACTCCTGTCATATACCCACCTTGTGGTTACACTTCATCATTCAATAAAGACATAGATGCTTAGCTCACAGCCCTCTCTACCAAGCGTGCCATCACCCTCAATGGATGACCTTCCAAAACTCTCTGACTTCCTCATCTCCGATGGCTTTCTTTTCACTGCTGCTACCCACTCACACGGCTACATCCTTGATCTTGTCATCATTTAAAACTGCCCATCTCCAAAATAGCAAATTTAAGTATTTTGTTCTAAAATCGTGTCCCCCTTTTCTGGAAGTGGGTAGGGTGTGGGTTGAGGTTTGGGGCTTATGCTAATGGTTGATGGAGAAGCAAAGATGATGCTAAAAAGGTGCAACACTTTACTACTTTATATGTATTGACTCTCACTCCCTTGCTTTCATGCTCTTTCACCTTTTCATCATACTTGAAAAAACTTTTTTGCCCTGGGCCATGTGGCTCAGTTGGTTGGGCATCATCCCATCCCATGTCTGTACCATGCACCAGAAGGTCACTGGTTCAATTTCAGGTTAGGACACATGCCCAGGTTGCAGGTTTGATCCCCAGTGGAGATATGCAGGAGGCAGCCAACTGATATTTCTCTTCCATATCAATGTTTCTCCCTCTCCCATCCTTGCTCTCTAAAATAAAAAACATATACATTTAAATTATTTTTAATTTAAAGATTTTTTTACTTACAGTTAACATTCAATAGTATATTTGTTTTGGGTGTACAGTATAGTGGTTAGACATTTATATAACTTATGCAGTGATTCCACCAATAAGTCTAGCACCCCCAAACACATGACATAGTTTTTACAATATTATTGACTATATTGCCTATGCTGTACTTTAAATCCCATGACTATTTTATTACTGCCAATTTATAAATCTTAATCCCTTCATCTTTTTCACCCAACCCCCAAACCCCTCTGCTGTCTGGCAACCATCACTATGTTCTCTGTATTTATGGGCTGTTTCTGTTTTGTTTCTTCATTTATGCCATTTTTTACATTTCATATATAAGTGAAATGATATGGTATTTGTCTTTCTCTGTCTGATTTATTTTATTTAGCATAATATCCTCTAGGTCCATCCATGTTGTTGCAAATGGTGAGATTCACTCTTTTTTATGGTTGAGTAATATTCTATTGTATATATATACCACTTTTTTTTTTTTTTTTAATCCTCACCAGAGGACATGCTTAGAGAGACAAAGGGAGAGAGGGAGAGGAAGATAAAGAAACATGTAAGAGAGAAACATTGATTGTTGCCTTTTATATGTGTCCAGACTAGGGATCAAATCCACAACCAGGCATGTGCCCTGACCAGGAGTAGAATTGGCAACCTTTTTGTGTATGGTACGATGCTCCAATCAACTGAGCCACTCCGGCCAGGCTGTGGACCACTTATTCTTTATCCAATTACTAATGATGGACCTTTTGAATACTTCCATATCTTGGCTATTGTAAATAATGCTCAATGAACATAGGGTTGCATATATCCTTTAGAATTAGTGTTTTGGACTTCCTTGGGTAATGCCCAGAAGTGGGATTGCTGGGTCATTTGGTAATTCTATTTTTAATTTTTGGAAAAACCTCTATAATGGATTCACCACTTTGCAAGCCTAACAATAGTGCACGAGGGCTCTCTTTTTCACATCCTCACCAACACTTTTCGTTTGTTGATTTTTTTAATGATAGCCATTCTGACAGGTGTAAGATGATATCTCATTGTGGTTTTAACTTGCATTTCTCTGATGATTAGTGAGGCTGAGCATCTTTTCACATGTTTGTTGCCCATCTATCTATATGTCCTCTTTGGAGAAATGTCTATTTAGGACCTCTGCCCCTTGTTTAATCAGATTGTCTTTTTGTTGTTAAGTTGTATAAGTTCCTTATAAATTTTGATATAGCCCCTTATCAGATGTATCATTGACAAATATCTTCCTCCATTTAATAGGTTGTCTTTTCAATTTGTTGATAGTTTCCTTTGCTGTACAAAAACTTTTTAGTTTGATACAGTCCCATTTGTTTATTTATTTTTTTCTTTTGTTTGCCTTGCCTGAGAAGATATATTCAAAAAGATGTTACTAAAAGCAATGTAGGAGAATTTACTACCTATGTTTTCTTCTAGGAGTTTTATAGTTTCATGTTTCACACTTTGGTTTCTAACCTATTGTGAGTTTATTCTTGTATATGGTATAAGAAAGTGGTCTAGTTTCACTTTTTTGTCCAGTTTACCCAACACCATTTATTAAAGAGACTGTCCTTACCCCATTGTATATTCTTGCCTTTTTTGTCATAGATTAATTGATCATATAGGTATGGGTTTATTTCTGGGATCTCCATTCTATTCCATTGACATCTGTGTCAGTTTTTATGTCAGTGCTATGCTTTTTTTGATTACTGAAGCACTGAAGTATAGTTTGATATTGGGTAGCATAAAACTTCAAACTTTGTTACTCTATGTCAAGATTGCCATGCTATTCTGGGTCTTTTATGATTTCATATACATTTTAGGATCATTTGTTTTAGTTCTGTGAAAAATGCTATTGGTTTTCATAGGGGTTGTATTGAATCTTTAGATTTTTTTTTTTGAGTAGTATAGACATTTTAACAATGTTAATTATTCTTATTCATGAACTTAGTTTATTCTTTCATTTATTTGCATCTCCTTCAATTTCTTTCTTTAATGTCATAATTTTTCAAGTACAGGTCTTTTACCTACTTAGTTAAAATTGTTACTGGGTATTTTATTTTTTTGATGCAATTGTAAATGGGATTGTTTTCTTAAAATTCACTTTCTGATAGTTCCTTATTGGTGTATCAAATGCAACCAATTTCCAAACATTTATTTTGTATCCAGCTAGTTTACTGAATTAATTAATCAGTTCTAGTAGTTTTTTGGTGGAGTCTTTAGTATTCTGTCTATATAGTATCATGTTAACTGCAAATACTACTTCATTTACAATTTGAATCTCTTATTTCTTTTTCTTGTCTGATTGCTGAAGCTAAGACTTCTAATACTATGTTGAATAGAGGTGGTGAAAGTGGACATCTTTGTCTTGTTCCTGATTATTTTTTTTAATCCTCACCTGAGGATACATATTTTTGAGGGGAGTGGGGCTTGTTTGTTTTTAGAGAGTGGGGAAGGGGGGAGAGAGAGAAAGAGAGAGAGAAAGAAAGAGGGAGAGAAGCATTGATGTGAGAGAGAAATGTTGATCTGTTGCCTCCCATATGTGCCCTGACTGGGGATCAAACCAGCAACTTGGGTATGTGCCCTGACTGGGAGTCAAATCTGCCACCTTTTGGTGTATAGCATGACACTTCAAGTAACTAAACCACACTGGCCAGGGCTTTTGTTCTTGGTTTTAAGGAAAACTATTTTAGCTATTCATTCTTGAGTATTATGTTAGCTGTGGATTTCTTGTATAGGGCCTTTATTATGTTGAGACATGTTTCCTCTATTTCCACTTTGCTAATAGTTTTTATCATAAATGGATGCTGGATTTTTTCAAGTGCTTTTGCTGAATCTATTGATAAGATCATTTTATTCATTTGTTGTATCATGTTCATTGATTTGCAGATATTGAACCAATCTTGCATCCCTGATAAACCCCACTTGATTATAATGGGTTATTACAAACCCCACTTTGTAATATATTGGTAAATTCAATTTGCTAATATTTTGTTGAGAATTTTTGCCTGTATGTTCATCAGGGATATTGGCCTATTACTTTCTATTTTTGTAATACTTTTGACTGGTTTTGTAATCACAGTAATGCTGGCCTTGTAAGATGAGCTTGGGAGGCTTCCTTCCTCTTCAGTTATTTTGGAATAGTTTGAGGATAGTAGGTGTTAGGGAAATTTTCTACCATGATTTCTTCAAACAAATTTTCTATCCCTTGCTCACTTTCTTCCCCTTCTAGTACCCTATGACACAAATACTGTTACGTCCACAGCTCCCTTAAACTGTCCTGTTTTTTGTTTTTGTTTTTTTTTTTAATTCTCACCTGAGGATATTTTTTCCATTTCTTTTCAGAGATAGTGGAAGGGAGAGAAAGAGGGAGAGGAGCATTGATATGAGAGACACATCGATTGGTTGGTTCCTGCATCCACCCCTACCAGAGCCAAGGATCTCACCTACAACCAAGGTATGTACCTTTGGCCAGAATCAAACTGAGGGACCTTCAGTCTGTGGGTTGACTTTTTAATCACTGAGCCAAACCAGCTAAGGCTAAACTGTCCTGTTTTTTAATTGGGTTTTTTTTTTGGATCTTTGATTGAGTGATTTTTTTTCTACCCTGTCTACTAATTCATTGATCTGATCCTCAACTTCCACTAATCTGCTGTTTATTTCTTCCAATGTATTGTTTATTTCTGCTATGTCATTCTTAATTTCCTGCATAGATACCATATCTTCCATTCTGTTGGGCATACTTATAATCATTAGTCTGAACTCTATATCTGATAGATTGCTTATCTCCATTGCATTTAGCTCTTCTTCTGGAGAATTCTCTTGTTCTTTCATTTGGGACTTGTTTTTTGCTCTGTTTTGTTTTGTTTTCTCCCCATTTTGGCTGCCTGTTTGGGTTTGTTTCTATGTATTAGGTAGATCTGCTAGGACTCTCAGTCTTTTTGGAGGGTCTCTGATGCAGGCCAATGTCAGAAGCTGTTTGTGACTGGCATTGAGTATCCTGTTTAGAACCATCAGCTATAGGCAGCTTGTGTCTCCCCTTGCTGTGGCTGGGTGCATTTGGAAAGGACCAAGATGCACACCAAGTCCTGCCTTTCCAAGCCCTGGTCCAGAAGCAGATCAGGCAGACTCAAAGCACCCAGAGAACCGCCTCTGCCTGCAGGCTGATTGATATTCTCAATCTCTTAATGAGCCTCAGACTGAAGACCACAGCAAGATATAAACTCCTGAGTGGGGTGAGAGGTTTTCCAATGGGTGGGTCAATTGCTCCCCCCCCCCCCCCAGCAAAAGCTGGATGGTAAAGGTCTGCCTGAGAAATATATCCTCTGTGGTATGGGGGAATGACTCAGCACAGGAATCCAGTTTACTACCCTCCAAGCTCTATCCCCAGAGCCTGAACCTCTCCATTTTCCTCACATAGCTCTAGTCCACTCTGCCCTCCCTCCGCCAGAGCCCAAGGTGAGTGTCTACACATGAAATTTTGTGAGTTGGCCCTTTGAGAGGGTGCCTGAATTTCAGCCATCTCTCCCTGGGGATAGAAACTCTGCTGCTTTGCACAACTTGATGTTATGTGGGCACCTTTCGCGGTTCTGATGCTCTGGGCTGGGGAGCCCAGCTTGGGGTTTAGGTCCCAGAATTCTCAGTGGGAATGCCCCACAGCTGAGATATTCTTCTGGATCTTTAGCTGCTGCCCATGGGATCCCAGCTAGCCCACTTACGCCCCCACACTTCCTACTAGTTTCTATGCTATCTCCACTTTACATCCTTAGTTATGAGGGTTCTCTCCAGCTAGTCTTCAGTTGATTATTCAGGATAGTTTTTCTATATTTTAGTTGTAATTCCAGTTTGGTCCCAGGAGAGTGTCAGTGTAGCTTCCAGTTAATCCACTGCCATCTTGGAATCCCCAGTGAGGTTGTTTATTTCTGATTTTTCTCATTTCTTGAGATAGTCCTGTATTGCTCTAAATTTTCCTTTTAGAACTGCTTTCACTGTGTCCCATAGATTTTGAGTTGTTGTGCTTTCATTATCATTTGTATCAAAATATCTATTAATTTTTTCCCTGATCTCACTGTTAACCCATTTATTGTTTAGTGGCATATTATTTAGCCTCCCTGTGTTTGTGTGATTTCAATTTTTTTCTTCTGATTGTTTTCTAGTTTCATACCATTGTGATCAGAGAAGAATCTTGGCATGATTTCAATCTCCTTAAGTTTATTGAGACTTCTTTTGTGGCCTAACATGTGGTCTGTTCTAGAAAATGTTCCATGTATAATTGAATAGAATGTATATACTGCTCTTTTGGGGTAAAATGTTCTAAAACTGTGAAGTACTTTAGCTTTTTCTTGTCTGGGGAGCTCTTTATCTGTCCTTTGATTCTAAATGATAGCTTTGCTGGGTAGAATAATCTTGGTTGTAGTTCCTTGCTTTTCATCACTTTGAGTATTTTGTGCCAATCCCTTCTGACCTGCAAAGTTTCTGTTGAGAAATTAGCTGACAGTCTTATAAAATCTCCAATGTAGGTAACTAACTGCTTTTTTCTTGCCTCTTTTAAGATTCTCTCTTTGTCTTTAAACTTTGATATTTTAATTATGTTGTGTCTTGGTATAGGCCTCTTTAAATTCATCTTATTTGGGACTCTTTGTTTCTTGGACTTGTATGTCTTTTTACTTCACAAGGTTAAGGAAGATTTCAGTCTGCCGCGGTCCAGCCACAGCGGGAGTCAGGGGTGCCGAAGGTGGGCAAGGCGTCGGTGCTGGGAGACAGCAGACTACACGACTCGGAGGTGGTGTGACACTGTTCCACTTTATTGAGAATCAACATAATATTTTATACTTTATTTTGGCTACGATTACATTTTTTCAGTTAGCAAGCAAGAAATATTATTCACAGGTTAAACAATACAAGTTTTGATTTCATCAGAACGAAATAATTTTGACTTTTATTTTTTAGAATAGAGGAGAAAGGAAAAATCAGTGACCTATAGAGTGATAGATGTGGCTTTGTTTGCAGCAGTAATATATTAGTTTGTGAGACAGATTTTTTATATAATATTTGCCTGTGGTTACTACTTCTTGTGGTTATATTTTAACTAGGGACCTATTCATAAGCTATTATATTCTTCTTGCCATTTTCTTAAAAGAAAAGAGTGCCTTTTGCCATAGCTATTGATTAACTGCTTAAGAATGCTTTTCTTTTGTTTCTTTGGGAGCGAGCGCCAGCGTGGCCGCTGCCTTGCCAAGCGTTTCATGAAGGGCAAGTTTTCATACTGAACATGCCTTCCGTTTACATTAATTATTCTGATACCGTTCTCATTGTAAGCACCTGTCTAAGGCTGAGGAGGGTCTGGTAGCCTTTCCATACTGTTAGCCCTTTTTAGGGGGATGCCACAATCTGCTGTTTATTCTATATGCTACCCAGGGTGGTCCTTGTGCAGTAGGCAAGAAGCGATGGCCTTTTTCCTGTCCTCGACTAATCCTGCAATCATAGGCGGGGGCACTTGAGTACAGGCGGCTGCGTGAGCTCAGCTTTCTCTAGTTCCTCCATAAATTCCTCACTGGGGGCGCCAGGGGGAGTTTCCCTAGCTTCTTCTAATAACTATTTGTTAAAGCATCCGGCACATGCGATAGTGACTGGACTGGGGGAAATCAGGATTTCTTCAGAAGTGAGAACATTGTTTACCATTCCCAGGTTAGTTATTGATTTATGGCCCAAAATCCCCCTCCAAGGAGGAGAAGGGATATTCCCATTAAGCCAGTTACTCCCACCCACATGCCACGTCCTCTCCTCAGAAGACGCCTTCCTTGAAGCTTCCTCTCCACGTCCGGATTTTGTCAGACGACATGGTTGGAAGAGGACACGGCATCAGTCATTTCTTCAAATTAGTTTTCTATTCTTTTCTGTCTTTTCTCTTCTGATAACCCTATGATGGGAATGTAGTTGCACTTGATGTCCCTGAGGGCCCTTAACCTATCCTCATTTTTTTCAGATTCTTTTTTTTTTTCTGATTGGGTGTTTTCTGCTACCTTATCTTCCAAATCACTGATTCAGTTCTCTGCTTCATCTAACCTACTGTTGATTACCTCTAATGTATTCTTCATCACAGTTCCTGTACTCTTAATTCCTGACTGATTTTGTTTTTTGTTTTCTATCTCCATTTTTATGTTTCCTATCTCTTTGTTGAAGTTCTCACTGAGATCATCTGTTCTTTCTCTAAGTTCATTGAGCAGCCTTATAACCAGTGTTTGAATTTTGTAGATTGCTTGTCTTGATTTTGTTTAGTTCTTTTTCTGGAATTTTGTTCTCTTCTTTTATTTGAGACTGTTTCTTTTTCTCCTCATTTGGCTGCCTCCCTGTGTTTGTTTCTATGTATTAGGTAGAACTGCTTCATCTCCTGGTCTTGGTAGTGTATCCTGGTTCAGTATCACAATCTCAGTTCACCTGAGCTGGATGCTCTGCCGGAGCCCGCCGGCAGAGTCGAATGGTCCTGAGGAAGGGGTGAGGATAAAGAAAAGACAGACACAAAAAAGATGGGATCGGGAGGGCTGCAGCTCGTGACAGCTGCCAGCCCCGAGTTTATTTTTCCAGCTCAATATATACAGGCACTGTTGATTTTGCTGAAGAGCATCCCGCCCCACATTCCTTCAAGACCATATGAATGCTCTTTCAGAGTAAAGACTCTGCCACCTGCATGAGCTCAGACCTTGGTAACTATCTTTATCTCAGCTTGTAATGGGAACTTTTGGGGAGGATTGAGTCCTTGGCTCCAGAGCCTCAGGCTATGTGGACCATGTCCAGACACGTCACAGGCTCCCAACATCGCTCCAAGTGTGGCTCTTATATGAGTTGTAGGTACCCTTCTGTTGTAGTTGAGCTTTGATTGTTATTGTCTGTGTTCAGTGGGTGGGACTGACTGTCAGACTAACTAGCAGTTAGGACTGGCTGCGATTATAGGGGATGAGCTGTTGGGTTGGGGATGATCTCACAGAGTGCTATAACAAGCCTCTGGTGCCTGCTTTGTCCGCACTTTGGGTGTGTTGTTTTTAGACCTAATTTGGTGGTTATCTCGTATGTTCTAAAGCTGGTCACTAGGTCCCTTGGTTCTGGGGCCTCTTGGGAGGGACTCCAATGCACACCCAGGTCAGCCACTGCCTATATTGGCTTGGGGCCACCACGTAGGAGCTACAAATCATCTGCTATTGGTAACTACCTGTGCTGGGCTTGGATGTGCTTGGGAGAAGATATTCTACAAACCAAGGCTGGCTGTCACTAGTGTCAGACTGTGGGTTGCTTAGCAAGAGGTACAGGGCACACCAAGGTCAGCTTCTGGGTTGTTTGGAGTTTGTGAGCCTTTCAGAGATTTTAGGGAAGTCCATAGCATGGGATGAGGCCATTGGCCTGTGAGTAACAGTCACTGAAAGAGGTTCTGGCCTATGCATGAGGTGTATTGGGCGTGTTTGATAGAAACTCAGATTTGGTATCTGCCGGAGCCTATAGGTTGGTTTGGGGTAGAGCTTAGCAAAGGACCTATGGTGCTTGTCTGTTAGCTCTGTGGGGGTAGAGCTCAACAAAGAAACAATGGTGCCTGCCAGCACTTTAGAGCTGCCCCTCCAGCCCTCACCCTGAAGCCAGACATTTCAGTTTCTATCTGTATGTCCCTGGTGCTTTTCATGTTGCTGTCCCAGCACTGGAGCTCAGAGAGAGTGAGCCCATCAGTTAGTAAGTCTCTATGTGGGACTTTTAAAAGGAATGCCTGGGATACCAGCAGCCTTTTGTCTCACCCAGATGGAAATCCTGCTGATTTTCATGCACAGATGTTGTGGAGACTCCTCTTCCAGGTGCTGGTGCTCCAGGCTGGGGAAACTAGTGTGGATCTAGGACTCCTTGCTCCTCAGGGGTGACCCCAATAGCCAAGATATTCATCTTGATTCTAACTGCCACATGTGGGTATGGGACCAGCCTGTTTCACATCTCAACCCTTCCTACCCATCTGGATGTGGCTTCTTTATATCTTTAATCATAGAAGTTGACTCTCAAGAGTAGTTGTTCTATAACTTAGTTGTAATTTTAATGTAGTTGTAGGAAGAGCCAAGCACAATGTTTACCTACACCATTTTTCTCATCATACTTTTAATATCTTAAATATTGTTGAAAGTTTCTATGTTTGGAGAATGTGTTCAGTAGTAGCTTTATTATCCCACTATCCTCCAGCTATGCCCCTATCTTTTCTTCAAGCTTTCTGATCAACCACTGTCACTACGGTTATTCAACTTCCTTGGGAGCTCCAGTCCACTGACATCCCTCCCCTTTTTCCAATCCATCAAATTTCTCCTTTTGGATTCCATGTTCTTTTATTTCAATAACATCCTTACCAATTATCCTAAACTTCCCTTGACACACTGGCACTTCCTCATCACAATTTGGCTAAACCCTAACCCTGAATGAAACCAACTGTATGCTTTTTCCATGAGCCCCCAAGCCTGCTAGAGAAAACTCAAACAATAGGTAAATTGTTGTCAGTATAGAGTCACCATCACCAGCCAGGATGGCTTTTTAACACAACTCAACAATCCTGCTACATTTCTCAGTTGATTTGCTTTTTTGCACTCTGTAGTGAAAACTTCAAACCCTCTCAGTCTCTTCAAATCTCTGATCCTCTTACCTTTGACCTTATTTGTAATAGACAACTTTGACCCGTCTCCCTCAGAGTAAATCCAAGCTTTTGTACACTACCTCATTCAGATGTTTGGTACAAAATCTACCACTTACCTACTTCTGCATCTACTCTTTCAGCTTTCCCTCTTACAGTTTCAGAGGAGGTACTCTTTCTGTCAGTCACAGCCAGCTTCTCTGTTTGTCCTCTCCAGAGCTTGGATCTCTTATTTCACCCTTTTTCTCTCTTGTATATTACTTAACTTCTCCCACTCATTTTAATTCTTCCCATCAAGCATAAATCATGTTCAGTTCTCTTCCATATAAAACCACAAAAATAAACAAACAAAAACAAAAAACAAAAGGGATATACAGTCTAGATCACGGTCCTTTTAAACTGCTCTCATTGAACTGTGCTACTCATCTGTAGAACACACATTTTAGTTTCAGTATTTATTCATTAGCACAGGTATTTGACTTATTTATGTTCTCCCAATAGTGTGTAAGCCACATGAGGGGAGATGCTGTGTGTATTTTTCTTGCCATGGTATCCCCAGGTGCCTAGATCCACAGCTCCTAGAACAGAGTTAACATTAAGTCAACAGTTATTTTTGTTGAATTCTTTCATTCATTCAACTCTTAATTTTCTACTAACCACAGGCACTGAATTAATCACCAGTGATCAAGAGTATATAGCCCTTGCCTTCAAAGAGCTCAAGTTCAGCGAGGAAAAGAGATTAAACACCCCAGTGGTTTCAATATAATGTGATATGTGCTATGAAAAGGCATACACATCACAGCAGCTTCTGCCTTAGCCATGGTGGGAGTAGGGAATGATGAAAGACAGGAAGAGGCAGTGGGAAAGGGTCCTGAGAAGAGTTGCCCATTGTACTGAGCCTTAAAAGCCAACTAGGAAACTGTTGCCCAGTGAGTGATGGGTAAGAGAGGAAATAGCTTGTACACTGGCCTGGTGCCAGAGCCTTTAATTGCAACATACCCTTAACTGCAAGTAGTTCAGCGAGTCTCCAGAGCATGTAAGGATGTGGACGGAGCTGAAAGATGAAGAGGTTTTGTATGCTCAGGAACCACTGAAGGTCTTTATACTTGGAAACACAACTGTACCTCTGAAGCTACTGTAATGCTGTATTTACATTGAGAAACTGTTTATACTGTGAGGATGGACTGAATGGTGGCTTAGAGAGTCTGGAGACAACCTTTGGGTTCTTTTTTCACTCGAATGTTTCCTTTGAAACTTTGGAGCAATACCAAATAAGTGAGGGAGGAAGGGTCAGACCAAGGCTTATCTAAGATGACTGCACTTCTTGTTACTGCCCTGTACAGTCTTAGAAACATTAACAGCCTTTGTGCAATTTTTACCCCAGCTTGTCTGTTTAAGACATGATGTTCCCTGTTTTTCTATTTTATAGAGAAACAATGTTCCAAGGAAAAACTAGGCATGTCCAGAACAGGAATGAAATGGCCTATTTAGGCACAGAGTCTACTTGATCCTTAACAAATCTAGTTCATCCTAACTAGAAACATTAGAATTGCTTCTCTCCAGGCCAGACAGTTAGATGTGTTCAGTTTGCAGTATTTAAAATTTTATTAAAATTTCATATGAGAGATAATGATGTTTCAGGTTAACAGATTAAAGGACCTAATTCAGTTCACCTGCTAATTCAGACTCCAAAATATATCCTTGCCTTGGCCTGGATTATTGGATTATTTATATATTATACTCCCCATCTTTATTTTTTGTTTTTGATTTGTAAACTGAATTGATCTTTGAATTGAAGGCTATAAGAAACTGTTCTATGTTTTGGTTGGGAAATGTAGAGAAACCAATAAAGGAGCTACCAGAGAAATGGGAGAAAAAATAGGGGAGCGTATTATTTCAGAAACCAAGTGCAGAAGGTGTTTCAAAGAGACTGATCAAATATTGCTGATAGATCCAGTAGACAGAGTACTGAGAAGTAACCCCTTGATTTAGAAATGTATAGGTCAAGGTGATCTTGATAAGTGCACTCTCAATGAAATGTAGAGGAGTTGGAAGGATCACCTTTGTGAGCATTAAAATCCTAAAGAATTATCATTGGATTAGGATTGGGGAGAGGAACAGTGAACCAGGAGCCAAAATCTTGAAGAAATGGGGGCATATAAAATTAGGACAAAACTTAGCTGTTGTAACAATGAAGTGGCTTAAAGAACAAACAAGTTTGTTTCTTTCTCAAATAACAGTCCCAATGTAAAATGTCTATGTTGGTGGGGTAGCTCCAATGCCTGGGGTCATTTAGGTACACAGGTTGTTTACAGGATTTGCTCTGTCAGCTCCCAAAGCATCATGATGGCCTCTGTAGAACAGCATCAATCAAGAAGTCTGCTGAGATGTCCTCTGCTTACCATTTACCATTTTCACTCCAACAGGTGTTATGTACTCCATTCCCTTTGGAGAATATCTCTCAAATTTTCAACTCCTTTCATGGGCCAGTTTCCGCAGTTCCTTATCCTGTCTACTATGTGAACTTTCCTGTTAAATTCAGCATGGTGAGGGGTGGGGGTGGGGATCGACAGAGGATAGGCTACAGACATATTAAAGGAAAAAATGAGAGAAGCAGATCTCTATCTCAAGGTAGGGCAGAGATGAAATGGGGCATTATGGGGCAAATTCTGCACTTGAGTCAGCAGTTTGGTTTTGAATGTTACTCCATCACTTCCTAGCTAGGATAATGAGCGAGTCGTTTCAGTTCAAAGGGTGTTACCTTAAGTGTGTGAAAATACCTACCACTTCAAGAGGGCATTATGAAGGTCAAGCATGAGAAATTACGTCGTAGGTTACTACATAAAAACAAATTCTCAATTTTTAGTCATTATCACTTATGTCTTGACTAGTTTATTTCTTTCTGCAGAGTTTAGTCTAGCAGTTCTCAAATTTGGTCAACAGACCCCTGGGGGTCACAGGATCCTTTCAGAGGGTCTGTGATGCCAAGACTATTTTCATAATAATACAAAGACTTTTTTAAAAAAATCTTGTATTGATGTCAGCACTTAGGATCAAAAGCAGTGGCAGGTAAAACTGCTAGAACTTAGCAAGAATCAAGGCTGTGCGCCCAGCCGGGCGTGGCTCAGTGGTTGAGCGTCGACCTAGGATCCAGGCGATCCGGGTTCAATTCCTGGTCAGGGCACATGCCCAGTTGCGGGCTCGATCAATGACTCTCTCATCATTGATGTTTCTATCTCTCTCTCTCCCTCTCCTTTCCTCTCTCTGAAATCAATAAAGATTTAAAAAAAAAAAAAAGAATCAAGGCTGTGGCACCAACTATAGTGATGATCACTGAATTATTCACCACTGTGTGTGCACACACACACACAGGTGCTCAGGCCAACTTTATTTTAATATGTTCTTGATGAATCAGTATAAATGATTAATTTCAATAAAATTCAAGCCACGAGTACATGTCTCTTCAATGGTTTGTGTGATGAAATGGGATGTGTTCATAAAGTATTTTGTGCTGCAGTGGAAGGAGGTTGGTTGTCTTGAGGAAAACAATCATGTGATTGAGCTGTGAGCTGAACTAGCTGCTTTTTTTCCCCATGGGTCACCATTTCTTTACTTCAAATGACTGATAGACAAATTATGGTTTTCTGACTTGGGTATTTGGTAGACATTGTCTCAAAAATGAACAAAGTGAGACTGTCTTTTCAAGGTAAACAATTGACACTCTTTGTTGCTAAAAATGATACAAGACAAGCTTTCATTTTTTTAATACATCTTTATTGATTTCAGAGAGAGGAAGGGAGAAGGAGAGAGAGAGATAGAAACATCTATGATAAGAGGGAGTCACTGACCTGCTGCCTCCTGCATGCCCCCTGCCAGGGATCAAACCTGCAACCTGAGCATGTGCCCTTACCAGAAATCAAACCACAATCTCCTGGATCATAGGTCAATGCTCAACCACTGAGGCATGCCGGTTGGGCACAAGTCGTGCTTTTAAGTGGAAGTGAGAATTATGGAAAATTTATCTACCACCCTGAGCTGGACAGCTTTCCCAGTATTGAAAGGTTTTTCTGATGAAATAAGTAGTGATATTAACAAATGTCATTGTAAAAGCATTTTATAATAAATATGTCAACATTTAGAATTGCTACAGTGAACCAGTACTTTTTTCAAATGATCAACACATGCCAGTACAAAATCATGTTTGGGTAAAGACTCATTCAACATTCACAGTAGACCAATGGATTGCAAAGTAACAGGATGAAAAGTTCATTGATATGGTTTCAGATTCAACATTGCAGTAAATCTAAGAAACTACCACTGGTTGAGTTTTGGTAAAGTCTCAAAGACAAATATGCATAATTATCTGAAAAGGCTAATAAAACATTCCCCTCTTTCCTAACTCCATATCCGCACATATTTTCCTCACATACTTCAACCAAAACATATATTGGAATAGACACATTGCAGAAACAAATATGACAATCTTGCTGTCTTCTATTAAAACCAGACATTAAACAGATTTGCAAAAATGTAAAACAATGCCATTGTCTCACTAATGTTTTTGTTTTAAAAATACTTTTTTTTTCATAAAAAGTATATTTATGTTAACATGTAATATATTATTGTGTTATTTTTAAAGTAAGTAAATAAATCTAAATTTTCTCAGGCTAAATTAAAATTAAGATGGTAAATATTGATAGAGATAGCCATATGAACCAAAGCTTTTTGGGGTCCTTGACAAATTTAAGGCTATAAAAACATCCTGAGACCAAAAAGTTTGAGAATTGCTTGTGTAGCCTGCTTTGCATAAGTAGCCTAGATTCTTTTAAGGATTGTAACCTTATCTCATTTGGAATTCTTAGTGCTTAACCGAACCTGAGCAAAAGAGTTACAGCTCACACCAGCTGGCAGTTACTATTCATAGAAGACAGAGTGGACATTAGGGTTTTTCCTTCACTTTTATATCCTTTGCTTAGCGTGCTATGGGCCAAAAGTACAACAGTCAGTGACGGTGGCCTGTAGCCTAAGGGAAGCCATCCTCCACATTAACAAGATGGATTTCAAATCATAAAACCAGTTGGAACTATCTTATGGAACTATTTTAGAAAAGCTTTTCTAAACAAAGGAAGAATTTAAAGGCTTGTTCAGAATTAGGATTTAGCATAGTTTTGATATTCATATTCTAGTGAGAGTTAACTAAACTTCATTTTGTCCTTTTGTTGTTGAATTGTTTGCATTTTTCTTTTCTTTTAGTGAACCTATAATATTTATAATTACAACAAAGATCACATTTATATTGTTTATTATTGAAGTGAGTTAGATTTCTGCAGGTCACTCTATAGCAATGAAATTAAATCTAAAGTTTGAATGGATTTACTTTCAAATGCCTACACACACTAACTGTTCAGGAAACATATTAATTCATTTATCAAGTAACATACACCTCAAAAGAAAAACAAATACAGAAGATGCCCAATTAATTCAGGACTATGTTATCCTATATAGATCTGTTATAGGAATGATACTTCTGTTTCATTTGATGTATACATTCTATACACAATTCCTGAGCAATATTTAAGATGGCTGCAAACCATTTCTTGAAGATTTTCACAATACTTGGATCAAACAAACTTTGGTTATAATGCATACACCAAAGATTTTGTAACACCATGATGAAATGTTCTGATATTTATCAAAATAAGCTTTATATAAAATTCTTGCTCAGTTAATAAAAAGACAAGAAATAAAAACAAAAAGTTTTCTTTACCAATTAGTTTCCAGGTAAAAATTTTAAACCCAAAATTGATACTTACATTCAAATCAACAATCTAGAAATTATCTATGTGCCAGGCTAACTTGCTGACTAGTTTTAGATTAATTTCATTAATTAATTCATTGAATTCCTTAGTGAACATTTACCGATTGTCCAAAATATATAATTGACTGTTAAAGGTCTTGGGTAATGACAAAGGCAAAAATCCTTATATTTTTTGTTCTATATTCTAAGCAAAATCATGTCATTCTTAAGTGGCTTATTTATTTGGAAACTTAGTACCTAGAAAATAAGAATAATGACAATAATAAAGAATAAATTTTGAGAGTTATGTTCCAAGCACTGTTCTAAATGCTACATATTTATGAACTCATTTGATCCTTACAACACTCTGAAGTAGGTTATTTATCACACCCACAGTTTGCCAATAAAGACTATGAAGCATAGAGAAATTAAGTAATTTGCCCAGTGTCACATGGTTTTCAAGTGGTAGAGTTTAAATTGGAGCCCGAGTTGTCTGGCTTTATAGCCCATGTCTTTACTACTATATCCCACTGCTTGCTTTGGTGAGCATTGAATAGAATGAATGAGTGAATGAATGAATGAATGAATGAATATCTAGTTTAGCTCTGGTGAATAGGTACAGATTGTATACTTAGGTATATTGGCCAGCAATCTTTCAAATGCATACTTCAAGTAATAAGGGCCTCAGGGTGTCATAGAGACTAACATCTGTTGGCCGAGGACTGAAGGGTCCCGGGTTTGATTTCTGCCGAGGGCATGTACCTCGGTTGCAGGCTCCATCCCAGGCCCGAGGCAGGTGGGGGCGTGTGGGAGGCAACCAATCGATGTGTATGTTTCTCTCTCTCTCTCTCTCTCTCTCTCTCTCTCTCTCTCTCTCTCTCTCCCTCCCTTCCACTCTTTCTGAAAAGCAATGGAAAAAAATATCCTCAGGTTAGGATTAAAAAAAAAAGAGAGAGAGACACTAGCATCACTGCCAGAGGATGGACAGTTTGCTCTATTTTCATTTGGCACGGTCATGTTTGCATAAGAAAGAGAACTCGTTCTGCATATGCAACTAGTTCACTTAGATATGCCATTCTCCCCGGACATTGTCTCCTAGGAATGGGACATTTTTTCTCTGCCAGATCACAGGTCAGGAAAAAAATGATTAGTTGCAACATGTAATATTTTGCTGTAGCTTTTCTGAATTTGTTACAGAAACAAATGAAGGGTTTGGAAAATCTTGGATTTGGGGAAACAATTTTAGTTCATTCTGTGTTGATTATTGAGGGAATAGGAAATAATTTATGGAGCTTTACAGATTGATGGCACTTCAGCATGGGAAGAGACCCCAGAGGTCTCTCAGATTACAGATAAGAATTTGAACAGAAATTGACCCATGCTATTATGGTCAATTAATATTTGACAAAGGAGGCAAGAGCATGCTATAGAGAAAAGACAGTCTCTTCAACAAAAGGTGTTGGGAAACTTGGACAGGCACATGCAAAAAGATGAAACTAGACCACCAACTAACACCATACACAAGAATAAACTCAAAGTGTATAAAAGGCTTAAATGTAAGTCCTGAAACCATAAAAATCCTAGAAGAAAACATAGGCAGCAAAATCTCAGACATCTCTCATAGCAATATGTATGACAATACATCTCCTAGGGCAAGGGAAACAAAGGAAAAAATAAACAAATGGGACTGCATCAAACTGAAAACCTTCTGCACGACAAAGAAACCATCAAAATGAAAAGGGAGCCCACTGTGTGGGAGAACATATTTGTCAATGATGCCTCTGATAAGGGGTTAATTTCCAAAATATATAAGGAACTCATACAACTTAACAAAAGGAAGACAAACAATTCCATTAAAAAATGGACAAAAGACTTGAATAGACACTTCTCCAAAGGGGACATACTTCTGGCCAATAGACATATGAAAAGATGCTCAATGTCACTAATCATTATTAGAGAGATGCAAATTAAATCTATAATGAGATATCACTTCACACCTGACAGAATGGCTACCATAAATAAGTCAACAAACAAGTGCTGGCGAAGAATTGGAGAAAAGGAAGCACTAGTACACTGCTGGTGGGAATGCAGACTGGTGCAGCCACTGTGGAAAACAATATGGAGTTTCCTCAAAAAATTAAAAATGGAACTTTTGTTTGACCTAGTGATCCCATTTCTAGGAATATATCCTAAGAGTCCAGAAACACCAATCAGAAAGAATATATGCACCTCTATGATCATAGCAACGTTATTTACAATAGCTAAGATTTGGAAATAGCCCAAGTGCCCATCAGTAGATGAGTAGATAAAAAAGCTGTGGGACATTTACACCATGGAATACTATGCACCTATAAAAAAGAAGGCTTTTTTACCCTTTGAGGCAGCATGGATGGACCTGGAGAGTAGTATGCTAAATGAAATAAGTTAGAGAATGACAAATATCACATGATCTCACTTATATGTGGAATCTAATGAACAAAATAAACTGACCAACAAAAAAGGTCCAGAGGCATGGAGACACGAAACAGACTGACAAATCTCAGGGGAGGGGGAGGTGAGCAGAGATTAACCAAGAAGCTATATACTTATATGCATAGCCAGTGGACACAGACAATAGTGTGGTGAAGGTCTGGGGTGGGGTAGGGGCTGGGTGGTGGGAGGTGGGGGAGGAATGGAGGACATCTGTAATACTGTCAACAATAAGAAGTATATAATTAAGATAAAGAATCTGAAACATAAAGTGGTTATTTGACTGCCCGAAGGTTACATTGCTAAGTAATAGAAAAAAATGTATTATTGTTGCCAGCCCTCCCATCCTCTACAACTTAAAAAAAAAAAAAAAAAAAAAAGATTTCTTTTTCTTGTTCAGACTCCTGGTATAATTTAACAGAAGATGGAAGGAGGTCTCCCGGAAGATTTCATTTTCCTATAGTCAAAGAACATGAAAAACAGCTATTCTGGAGAGCTGAGCTTGTTTCAAATGTGTGCATTTGTGACAAACACATTCAGCTCACAGGCAACCCTTCTCCCAACACATCACTGTATACTGTTCTAGTTTCAGCCTCCTCCTAATGCCATGCCCTCATTATATCAGGGTGGGGGTGGAGGAAAGACCTTTACCTTTCTTGCTGTGACTTCTACCCTTTACTCTCTCTGTGTATGTGTGTGTGTGTGAATTTTTTACATCATATTCTTTTCACTACTAACACACATTTCTGGTTTTACTAGTCATTTTGCTACTTGGGTTACTCTACTATGTTCCATATAAATCCCCAAATTAAATTGCTCTTAATATTGTCTGGGACAGCGATTTCAACCGTTGTGCAACAAGAATTTTTTAAACATGCAATACTTATTTATTCAGGGGCACTGACCTCTTTTCCCTTAGATTGTCAAATAAAAAAATGACAAGAGCAAACACAACAATTGCAGTTCAGTGTGAATGAGTCAAAATTTTACCTATTTTTTTTTGTCAGATCGGCAAAAAATTTATTTTTTGGTGTGCTGCAGAATTTTAGTAATTAGTTTATGTGTACTATGAGATGGTAAAGGTTGAAAATTGGTGGCCTAAGAGAAGAACAAAGAGTAGTGAAGACAATGATAGTGGAGTTATTTATTACAGGCAGCTCTGTATAATAACTAAACATGATTTTGTGACTACTAATTTGTACTTTTTAATTCCTTCACCTTTTTCAACAAGCCCCCAAGCCCTCTCCCTTCTCACAACCATCAGTCTGATCTCTGTATCTATGAAACTGTTTCTATTTTGTTTGTTCATTTATTTTACTCTTTAGATTCCATATGTAAGTGAAATCATATGGTATTTGTCTTTCTCTGTTTGACTTATTTCACTTAGCATAATACTCTCTAGCTGCATCTAGCTGTTGCAAATGGTAAGATTTAATTTTTTATGGCCAAATAATATTCCACTGTATATTTGTACCACTGCTTTTTTATCCACTGGTCTATTAATGGGCATGTGGGTTGCTTCCATATCTTGGCTATTGTAAATAATGCTGCAATAAACATAGAGGTGCTATATCCTTTTGAATCAGTTTTTGGTTTTCTTCTACTATTTTGAAATAGTTTTATTTAATTTTACAGAAGTCTGATTGGAGTTTAGTATGTAATTATGAGTCCAGTAACAATTCTACAAATTTGGACATATAATGCCAGAATTCCGTCAAAGCAACTAATATATTCTTTCACATAAAACATGCATTAAATGCCACATGTTTGCTGAAATCAGTCTCTACAAGAAGAGATGGTCCAATACAGTCAATAAAGGAACTAGTTGTGAACGATAGGTTAAGAAAAAGAGGCTTTCTGGTTAATATAAAAGAAGGAACAGTACCTTTCATAAAACAAGCCCTTTAGCACTGGGTGATTTGTATTACTGTGTTGCTCAGTATTGCATCACCTCTGAGACCTGGGCCTGACCTGTCATAAGAAGTAAGGAACTTTCTGGTAGTTAAATAACACATTTCAGAAGATACAAACTTTCAGGCCACAATGGTCTGCTATTTGTGTAACCTTACAAAGGGGGTGCAGAAACCTTGGCTTGGAAGAGTTCCCAAGCTGGGGATTGTAAACAATTTCAAAGATGCCCTGAGCTTTCCAACCAAGCCTTTTTATACAAGGCCAGCCCAGGACACATAAGCATCTCCTGTGGCCATAAGACCTTCCAGCTCCACACGCCACTCTTCACAAGGATCTGTAATTAGGCGTGATGCAGAAAAACATGGGATGGACCATTTCTTTGAGGCCTTGACTTCCTGTAGTTCTCCTTCATCTCATCCAGGGATCAGTGGGCACTCGTCTAAGCCGTGGCCTGGATGAGAAAGCTCCATCCTCCACTCTAGCTGCAATAATACTGCATCCCATCTACTCTTCTTCTTCTTCTTCTTTTTTTTTTTTTTTTTTTTGACTGAAATTCTTCAAAGAACTGCTGGATATACTCTCTCTTTACAACCATGCCTTCATCAGCAAATCTCTTGAGGTAGTCTTTAAGTTCAGTCTTCAAGTCATTATATTCACAAAGAAGTTCCACTTGTTGGACTCTGTTCATGCTGTTAAGGGTGCCCATTAAAGGATTTGTCTTGTCAGCTGCCTGGTCAACCTTGCTTTTGTTTTGATAAGCCAGGAGTGTGTCATATTCATCTGTCAGGAACAGGACATCTAGATCTCCAAACATTTTCATGCATGCTTTCCAGGTACATAACTTGCTATGACAATTCAGGGGCCAATAGGTGGCAGTGTCCTTCTTTATAAAACCCTTAGGGTTTTGCCCAGCTGGGCATGGCTCAGCAGTTGAGCATCCACTTAGGAGATTGAGCTTTGATTCCCGGTCAGGGCACATGCCCAGGTTGTGGGCTCGAACCCCAGTTGTGGGCTCTATCTCCAGTTGGGGGCCTGCAGGAGGCAGCCGATCAATGATGACTCATTGATGTTTCTATTTTCTCTCATCATTGATATTTCTATCTCTCCCTTCCTCTCTCTGAAATCAATAGATATATTTTAAAAAACCACTTAGGGTTTTGTTGTTGTTGCGTTTTTTTCCAGATTTAACTTAATTTTATTCATGCTTGCTTTGGGATGGAGAATAGATCATTCAGTAAAAACATACAGTAAAAACAAAATATGTCTTATCATGTACAACTTTTAAACTACAATAATGATGTGCCTTACTTACTTCCATGCATATTTGTCTAAAGTTACCATTGTTGTTTTTTAAATTTATTTTTACCATTGAGGATATTACAGATATCCCCTATTTTCCTCTTTGCCCCCCTCCACCTGGTTCCCACCCCACTCCAGGCCTTCACCACATTATTGTCTGTGTCCATGGGCTATGCATATATACATATATGTTCCTTGGTTAATTAAAACACTTAGTTTTAAGCTCCTGAAGCTTGCAGCCAGACTGTGATTCTGTGTTGAGACACTGATTTCTTAAACACTGCCTGGAGATCAGCTTCAGAACTAGAGCTGGTACATGGTTCATTAGTCTGCTCTGCTTTAACTTCCTTGACAGCATCCTTTGCATGTTCTGGAATATCCTCTTTGAAGGTAATATCTGGATGACCTCCATTTTCAGGTGTGATAACTTCCTGATCACCTGTTCCATTGACATCCAGCACTAACCCACCATCCTTGGCAGATACTTTGGTTATTGCCAATTGTGCAGCATAAGCCCACAAGACAGAGCAGCGTTTCATACAGGCCTGGCATACCATCTTTTGGAAATCCCCACACTCGAGGGGAATGGCACCAAGATGCCTTCAACGGAACCAGTCTTCACAGACTACACACTGGATCATGTCATCTTCAGAATCAGGATAAGGTCTCTTCACAAATGCAGTACAATCCAAAAAAAATTGTCATTATACTCATTGCCAGAATTTATATTTGCTTTCTCAGGAAATAATTTGCATTCCAAATTTTTAAACTTGCTGTTTCCACAGTCACAATGAACATTTCTTTTTGTGTATAGCTCAAATAGTTTATGACTTCCAGGACATTCATGACTGCAAGTTAGGCAAATTCCTGCTGGTTCTTTTCCCTCAGGCGGTGCAGGTACTACGCGCATACGGTGCTTGTCTCTACTGAGCCTTGCAAGTAGGAGCACTTCTTGGAGTCATTGCTACCCAGTACACATCCTCATTCTCCAACTCCTCCTCTTTTTCAAGTACATTGACCAGCTCTAGCTCCCACTGTCTTCCAGCAAGACCCTCAGCTCCAGCCATCCTCAACTGTCACTGGTCTACAGCCTGGGAGAGGCAGGAAAAGCAGCCAAGACAGATGTGGCCTTGGGTTTCTTTTGGTATATACCCAGAAATGGAATCACTGGGTCATAAAGCAATTCTATTTTTAATTTTTTGAGGAATCTCCATACTGTAGTGGCTGCACCAATCTGCATTCCCACCAACAGTACACAAAGGTACATATCGTATTTACACATATTTTTTATTGCCGTGGTCTTTTTTTCTTCCTGATGTCCCAAGGTTTCTTCTTTGATCTTTCCCCTGTTTGAAGACCTTCCTTTAGACCTTCTTTTAGTATTAAGTTCTCTGATGACCAATTCTCCTAGTTTTCATTCATTTGAAAATGTCTTGATTTCTCCTTATAGATTCTGGGTTGCCAGTCCTTTTCTTTCAGGACTTTAAAATTATTGTGCTATTTCTTTCTGGCCTCAAAGATCACTGCTGAGGCCCTGACTGGTTTGGCTCAGTGGTCAGAGCATTGGCTGGAGGACTGAAGGGTCCTGGGTTCGATTCAGGCCAGGGGCATGTACCGTGGTTGCAGGCTTGATCTCCGATTCCCGGCCCTGCTCAGGGCATGTGCAGAAGGCAACCAATCAATATGTCTCTCTCATATCAATGTCTCTCTCACCCCCTTCCACTCTCTCTCTGAAAAGCAGTGGGGGGGGGGGGGGAAATCCTTGGGTGAGGATTAAAAAACAAAACAAAACCAAAAAACACTGATGAGAAATTTTCTGTCATTTGAATGTTTTATCCCCTATAAGTAAAGGTCATTTTTCTCTGATTGCTGTCAAGATTTTTTCTTTGTCTTGATTTTCACAAGTTTAGTTATGACGTGTCTTGTGTGAATTTCATTGGGTTTGACCTGCTTGCAGCTTGCTCAAGTTCTTGATATGTAAGTTTATGTCTTTTGCCAAATTTGGAAAGTTTTCAGCCATTATTTATTTGAGTACTCTTTCAGCCCTATCATCTTTCTTCTCTCCTTCTGGGATTCTGATGACATGAATATTCAATCTTTTGTTATAGTTCCATAGGTATCTGAGGCTCTGTTTATTTTACTTTTTCAGTTTATTTCCTCCCCATTGTTCAGATTGGGTAATTTCTATTCTTCTGTCTTCCAGTTCATTTGATTCTTTTCTCTGTTTCCTTTCTTTTTAGCCCAGTACTGTGTTTTCTTATTTCAGCTACTGTATATTTTTCAGTTCTAAAATTTCTATTTGGTCCTTTTTTTTGCTGAGGCTTTCAACTTCTCTGTTTCAAGCATGGTCATAATTGTTCATTGAAACATTTTTATCATATTTTAGCATTAAAGTCTTTGGCTGATAATCTAACATCTCTATCATCTCTGTGTTGGTGTGTGCTGATTTTTTAAATTCAGTTTGAGATTCTTGTTCTTGGTATGATGAATGTATTTAACTGAAACCTGGAAATTTTTGTATTATGTTGTGAGAGTCTGTTTTAGCTTGTTTTTTGTTTTGTTTTGTTTTTGACACTGCTATAACAGGAAAAAGGGAGAAGTGCTGCTGCTTTGATACTGTCAGGTGAGGTAGAAGTCCAGGCCCTCCTCTTGGCCTTCATCAACCCCCAAGGTGGAGGAGCTCCTCATTAATGCTGGTTAGGGGTGGGAGCTCTGGTTCTCACTGACACCACAGTGGGGTGGTTTTGTTACCACTCTACAGTAGTGAAAGTATTGACTCTCCATTAGGCCTCTTCTGACACCACCCCAGTGGGGAAGGGGAGAAGTGCCTCTTTACTTCTGGGTTGGGGCAGAAGTCCAGGTTCCCCATGTGGTCTTCACTAACACTGTGGGAGGAGGGGAAACTCATTGACAGTCATTGGGAATAAGATTCTCAGTGTCCTTCTCTGACACCACCCTTCCTTAAACTCTCTCCCTCCCCTCCCCTCCCCTCCCCCCCTTCTCTCTATAAAATCTCCTATTTGTTCTGCTTCACTGGGGAAACCTAATGTGTAATATGTATATTTATTTCTATATCTACCTCTATATGTTGAAAACCTTGAGTTTATTCCAATACTTAATTTTAATTAAGACAAAATTTTAACATTCTTTTTCATATTTTAACTCCCTCCTTTGATATAGAGAAATCTAGTTCCCACTATTCTTAATATACTTAATTATTTGCTCAATTCTCCTTACAAAGTTTTGAGAGATGGTAGAATATTAGAATATATTTTGTTAATTTTCCACAGAAAGAAGTAAAGTGTCCTGAGGATAGAGTCACTTCCCTTTCTAATTCTCACAAGGGCCTTTATAAACTTAGGGTAGCTCTGGCTCTGGCTTTGCCTCAGGGGAGATGTTATGGGAGAGCATATGGGAAGCTGCTAGGGGTACAGCACATGTCATTGGGGGTTTTATTATTTTTATTAATATTTTTTTAATCATCACCCGAGGATATTTTTTCCATTGCTTTTAAGTGAGAGTGGAAGGGAAGGAGGGGGAAAGAGAGAGAGAGAGAGAGAGAAACATTGATGTGAGAGAGACACACATCAATTGGTTGCCTCCTGCATGCTCCCCCCCCCCCCCCAACAGGGGCTGGGGATCAAGCCTGCAACTGAGGTATGTGCCCTCAGCCGGAATCAAACCCTGGACCCTTCAGTCCGTGAGCCAAACCACTGAGCAAAACCGGCCAGGGCATCATTGGGGGTTTTAATAGCTGAGTCATGTAAAGGGACAATGATGATTATAACTTGCATTTATATAATTTTTTAATGTGCTTTCACTTACCTTACTTGTTCCTAACTATAACTCTTTTAGATGGTCAGGGGATTCATTATTAGCTGTAGATTCAATAATGGCCCTCTGAAAGGTATTCAGTTCCTTATCTCTGGAACCTGTGAATATTACCTTAGATAGGCAAAAAGAACTTTGTAGATGTGATTAGACTTATGATCTTGAGATAGGGAGGTTATCCTGGATTATGGTGGGCCCTAAATGTACACATATCCCTATAAGAGAAATGATTTGACACAGAAGAGGAGGCAGAAATTAGAGTGAAGTGGCCCCAGGCTAAGGAGTACCAGTAGCCACCAGAAGCTGGAAAAGGAAAAGAATAGATTTTCCCATAAAGCTTCCAGAGAGAGTGTGGCTCTGCTTACACCTTGAATTTGGCCAGGTGATAATGATCTAAATTTTGGGCTCCAGAACAGAGATTTTTAAATATGTGTATTTTTAATATATCTTTATTGATTTTAGAGAGAGGAAGGGAGAGGGAGAGATAGAAACATCAATGATGATAGAGTCATTGATGGGCTGCCTCCTGCACACCGACTGGGGATCCAGCCCGCAACAAGGCATGTACCCTGACTAGGAGTTGAACCTCGATCTCCTGGATCCAAGGTCAATGCTCAACTGCTGAGCTATGCCCCGCCGGGCCAAAACAGAGACTTTTAAAGCCACCAAGTTTGTGGCAATTTGTTATACCAGCTACTAGAAACTAATACGTCCATTTTTGCAAATGTGGATCCTGAAACTTCAGACCATACAGCTAGCAGGTTGCCGAGCTAGAATTCAAATCCAGGTTCATTGACCTTACTGAACCACCACTCCCCCTGACCTTAACCACCTCCTCTCCCACCCTCCCATGAGACAGAGAGGATAGTAGAAAGAGTAAGATAAGAATAGTCGTCATCTTTGGGCGCTCATTAAAAACACTAGGGGAATTTTACAAAATACCACTCTTTGGTAGTGGGGCCCATGCAAAAGTATTTTTAAAAGCTCTCCCAGTGGTTCTAGGGTACAGCCAAGGTTGACAACCAGTGGTGCAGTGATGCCAAGTTCACTCACATGTTCGTGTGTATGAGAACCAAAACTATTTTTCTACATCTGAATTTAAATTCTATTTTAATCCTTATTATATCAAGTGCCAGAAATGTAACTTCTGTTAAATCAGTATCTGTTCTAATTCCCTTGCTTCTCCTTCCATCCAGGGGATATACACAGTGATAGACCACCAGGGAACATCTAGTCCTTGGTGTTGTCATCTAACTAAGCATCTATTGACACATTCCCCTTCCCAAACACTCTGGATCATTTCTCCTTACAGGTTCATTCCTCCTTGCTACTACCTGCTGGCTCTTCATGCTTGTATATATAATTCTCAAGGATTTTGAAAGCCCTTGTACACTTCCCCAGCTCTGCTGGGGTTAGTACAAATCCTGGGAACGTGATTCAGCTCTATCTGCAGGAGTGCACCAGCCTACCAGGGTTTTCTACCCCTGTACCACTGCTGTGCTAAAGGGATTTGGCGTCTAACTCCAACAGTCCTTGTTTTAGATCCCCAAATCTCTTTGGGGGTAGAAATACCCTTCATCCTGGACACAGTGGTCTTGCTAGTACACAGCACAGGGACCCTCCTCAGTGAACCACCAGAGAGTGTCTAGTTTCCACTCTTCTCTCTCCATTTTCTCTAGGGGCCTCAGAATATGGAGGGTATAAAAACTTTAATGATTTTAAAGGATTGTGAAAAAATTAGTTGTCTTCTCAGGAAATTTCTTTTCCCATTTTTCCTGCATACCACGTCTCCTAGTAGAAGGCAGAGATAAACAAAGTGGGAAACTAAAGGTCAAGGACAGGAATGCCATTGTACTGGAGGAACAATTGCTCAGTTCTTCAATGAGATATCAAGAAGTACAGTGCCCGGGACATAGTCTAGAAGGGCTGGGGGAGAAGTGCCCCTCCCCGCTTGCTTAGGCCACAGAAGGAGCTCCTCTTTCTCACTCTTGCTCCTATCCATATTTCTGCTATTTTTAAGCCAGTATCACAGAGGACACAGCAGTGGAGATGTGACTCAAACCTGAAGCAAAGTCAACCCAGTTAGGCTTCTAACAGGGCTATGGTCCTGCACCTTATTTTAGTACATGGACTTATTCTGGGTTTATCCATGTGCCTTTAAATAACTACCTTAGATTCAGATGGTTGGCTGTACTGGTAACTCAATTACTGTGTTTACTATCAATTTAAATGAGTTGGCTCGAAAATAAGTACACAGTATTCATATCTGATAAGATATGTGTTCCTAATAGAAACTGGCAGGGCCCAGACCCAGCTTTTTGGATACATTATTCAGATTTATTTGGCTATGATGGGCCGTAGAAGGGTGGAACAAGAGATATCGGAACTACCAATATTTGTTTCCCCTCTCCTTGTTTCTAACTATGTGGAATATATATTAGGGATAAATGGGGCCTTGAGGTTAGTCCCCCATGAGTGCCAATGGAACAAAAAAGTTCTGCCTTTAAGAACTGAGATTTTGCCCAGCTAGTGTTGCTCAGTGGTTGAGCATCAACCCATGAACCAGGAGGTCACAGTTTGATTCCTGAGCAGGGCACAAGCTGTGGTTGCAGGCTCAATCAACCAGTAGGGGGCATGCAGGAGGCAGCTGATCCATGATTCTCTCATTACTGATGTTTCTATCTCTCCCTCTCCTATCCTCTCATTGAAATAAAATTTTAAAAAAATTAAAAAAAAGACAGTTAAAAAAAAAAAAAAGAACTGAGACTTGGTCCTAGCTGGGTAGCTCAGTTGGTTAGAGGGTCATCCCGATACACCAAGGTTGCAGGTTCGATCCCCGGTCAGGGCACATGTAAAAATCCACCAATGAATGCATAAATAAGTAGAACAACAAATTGATGTTTCTCTCTCTCTCTCTCTCTCTCTCTCTCTCTCTCATCAATAAATAGGGGAAAGAATTTAAAAAGAATAAGATGGGGGAAAAGAGTTATAACTTTTTTTAGAAAACAACCAACAGAGATTTTGGGGACTGCAAAAAGACCCTTTCCATTCCCTAAATCGATCAGCTGATTGCATCAGATTCACTTTGTCTTTATACAGTGGTGTTCTGTGAATCCCCTCACTGCATCACAAGTAGGTCCCAGAGCCTGCCTTAATGCTTGTCAGCAACACCCACCTCTTCCTAAGTTAAAATCTTGCCCCACTCACATTGCTTGGACACATTTTGAAGCCCCCTGTCCAGGGCAGAAGAGGCGCCCTGTCATTTGTGGGTGGTCAGTTCCTTGGTGAGGCACACACCATGTCAGGGTTTTCAATGCACAGTGTGTGTATCTGATTAATCTACAAAAGTCTAAGAAATACATATGTCCTGACTCCTCTCCTCAGATGGCATCTGGTTCACGTAGTTTTCCGAGAAACTTCCCAAGTAACTCCAGTGTGTGCTCTGGATTGGTAACTAGTGGCAGACCCTCTTTCCTTTCACAGCAGAAATCGCTCTGTTTTTTTCCTCACTGGAGGATATGTTTTTATTGATTTGAGAGAGAGAGAGAGGAAAGGGGAGGGGGTTAGAAACATCCCTCCGTTGCCTCCTGTTCCCGCAGAAGAGTTGAACTCCTAACCTAGGTATGTGCCCCACCGGAATCTAACGCCCGAACATTTTGGCGTTTGGAGAACGCTCCCACCAGCTGAGCCACCCAGCAGGGCCAGAATCGCTATTTTATTCACTGTGGTATCCTAAGGACTCAACTCAGTGTTTGGCTCAAAGCAGAAACTCAGTACCCATCTTATTTATATATGAAGCAACTGAGGCTCGGAGAAGTTAGTATCACACAGGTGGAGGCGCTGGTTGCCCGTCCGTTACATTTCACTAGGAAATGTACGGGTGCTTTCTGGCCACAGGTCGGATATTGAGGCTGCGGTGCCCAGTTCCAAAGGTCAAAGTTTGCTCTACACCGCCTAGCCCTGCTGCGCCTTAGCCAAGGCAGTTTCTGCATTTGCCCTCTGCAAGGCGTCTGGCAGCGGGCGGGTTAACTCCAGGCCCCGCCCCGACGGGTGGCTCCGCGGGCGGAGCGCGCCCGGGCGTAGCTGCGTCACTGGCCGCCTCGCATCGCTGCGCCTGCGCAGGGCGCCTAGGGGTCGGGGTCGGACTGAGAAATGGCGGCCTCCATATTCTACAGCCGGCTCCTAGCCGCCGCTACCCTTAGGAGCCACCTGCCCCGGACGGCGCTGCGGGCCGCCGCCCAGGTATTGAGCCCCAGCCTGCTCTGGCTTTGAGGGGTCGGGAGGAGAAAGGGCGAGGCGCGAGACTTGGGTCCTGTGGGCAGGGTGTGAAGGGAGTCGAGGCCCGGGTCGGGGTCACTTCTCAGTCGGTGACATTGGTTGACATGGGGTGCCCCGCCGGCCTGCGGGCAGCTCGCCCGGGAGTGCTGCCTGCCGGAACTGAGAGCTGGCTGCTGTTTGCGTCGCTTTGCTCCGGCCCTCCGTCTGTGAGGAGCCCCGGCGACCCGGCTGCAACTGCTCACCCAGGTCCCGAGGTGCCAGGGTGGGTTCTGAGCCAGGGAGGTGAAGGGCCGAGGCAGATTTTTCTGCTATCGTGGACCCTGCGCGGTGGGCCGAGACACTCGCGGCCCTCTATGGCGAGGGGCAAATGCCCTTCAGATGTACTTTTGGGTTCCTCGGGAGCTGTTGTAGGTAGGATGACTTTGCAAGGCCAGTAGTGCTTGCTGACTGGGCTTTTCTGGGACGAGGCAGCAAAGTTTCTTCCCTTCCCCAAGTAGTCCTGTACTGTGCTGTTTGTTAATACTCTAGTGGTAATAAGATGATGTTTACTAGGTTACTAATTGGGGAAGTAAGACAATCTTTTGGATCACTTCATTTTTGGCCACAGCTTTTGTTTTGTTTTGTTTTTTGAGTGTTTACTGTGTGCCAGGTATGTGCTAAGCCTTTTGCAGGTAGTCTCTTACTAGGCTTTTCAGCAACACTTAAAAGGGAGTCAATTACCACTGCATCATTGATGAAGAAACTTGCTAAGAGAACAAGTAATTTGGGTTAGGTTAGGACGTAGGTAAGGTCAAAGTTTAGGATTAAATCCAGAACTGTCTGGCTCCATAGCTTTTGTGCTTAAATCTGCTCCACAGTTTTTTCCAGAACATGAGAATTGGCCGATTCTTTTCAACGAAGAAACTTGTGAAAGGGCATAATTGACTTCCTAAGTCAGTTCCAGAGTTTTATGTTATGTTCTGAAGTAACTCCTCAGATGTGCCATAATTGAATTGATTTTGACTATTATTTTTTCTTTTAAAAACTATTCATACTTTCAACCTAGAGGTAGTGAATTCCATGAGTTTGCTTTCTAATAGAAGTGGTGTTTTTGAATTTCTTACGACTCATAATAAGGGTGCTGTCTCATTTTTGGAATATGTTTTCATCCTAATCATAATCTTTATCCTTTCTGGAAATTCCTTTGTAAGCCTTTGTGTGTCTATATGGCAATGCCTCATGTGTTGTCTTAACATCTTCTCTTCCATCCTCACATTAAGTAATGTAGCTTTAGAATTTGAAAGGACCTTAGTAGTCTGTCCCCTTGCTCTTGTAGATGAGGACTGTGCAGGGTCTTAGGAAACGTTTTCAAGGTCATACATTGAATTTAGCAGGAAAGGATTATCAAAATACTTCAGGTACTTTAAAAAAATATTTAAAGTGGTATAAAAGCTATCAGCAATACCCTATGTGTACTACTAATTCTTTGTAAATATAAGTGTTTGAAAGAAACCATACAAATCTACCGAAGTCTCCTCTTATCCTTGGGGGATACGTTGCAAGACCCTCAGTAGATACCTGAAACCACCAATAGTACCAAACCCTGATATATATATACCCTTATATATATAAACCCTGATATATATAAATAGGCACAGTAAGATTGACAACAATAACTAGTAATACAATAGAACAATTATAACAATATACTTAATAGCAGTTAGGCGAGAGGCTTTGGAGCCATTAGTAAGTAAAGTAGGGGTTACATGAACACGTGCTGTGATGCTATGATAGATTTGATAACCAAGATGGCTACTAAGTAACTAATGTGGGGGCAATGTATACAGCATGGATATGCTGCACAAAGGGATGATTCACATCCCAGGCTGGATGGAGCTGGACAGCATGAGATTTCATCATGCTACTCAGAATGGCGAGCAATTTATTTTTTATCTTATTTTAATTTTTTACTTGAGAGAGAGGAAGAGAGAAACATCAGTTTGTAGTTCCATCAACTTACGCTTTCATTGGTTGATTCTTTTATGTGCCCTGATGGGATTGAACTCAAAACCTTGGGTATTGGGACAATGCTTTAACCAACTGAGCTACCTGGCCGGGGCTGAATGCCAAGCAGTTTAAAACTTAACGAATTGTTTATTTCTGGAATTTATCATTTAATAATTTCAGACTGAGCTTGAGCACTTAACTCATTTCTGACAAACTACAGAAAGTGAAAACACCCTGGATAAGGGGTGACTGCTTTGCCAGTTAAGGGAAGTATTTAGAAGACATGCGTTAATGATGATACTGCAGATCAGTTCTCTGAGATGATATTTGTAGGCTATTAAATGGAGAGATTCATGGAGAAAGTCTACTAGAAAGTGATCTCTGAATCAACACCCCTTTGGGAGAATAAAGGAAAAAGGATTGAGTGGAGGGAGAAATAGAATTGCGCAGTTGCAGTAGGGGCCTCTGCTGTTCCTATGGGAGATCTGCAACTAGGATTATCTTTCTGAATTGTCACAAATTGGGGTGAGGTACCAGATCTTTATATCCCTCCCTTAATCCCCATTGATGAGTGATTGGATTCAGGCTGAAAATATGAAGGAGGTGTGACTTTGTGCTAGGGTGCTCCAATGACAGAATTCATTTGAGAGCTGCCTCAGCCAACACTCAAAGCAGCTGGGGCAGTGAATGCCTTGGTCCTGAAAGAGGATCTGGACAACACACCACAATGTCCAATACAAGGCTTTGACTCTTGAGTGTATGAAAGAGTAATGGTATCCAATCATTCAATTAATCACATATCTAGTGTCGGGCAATTTGTTAGGTGCTGGAGGAATGGTGGAGAGAAGAAAGTTGGAAGAATTTTTGGTTTGTTGGGAAGTTAAGATTGGTTTTAGATATGCAGAATTTGACCTTGAGGTTGAAATGCTTTGTAGATCATTGTATTGTAGGCGGTGGAACAGCACTGGGTATTAGTCTGTTGGGGTCAGACTGGACCTGGGTTCAGCAACTGCTAGGAAAAAATCCAGAGCCAAGACCTAGACTATAAGAGAACATTTATTTCGTTAATCACAGAGGTAGAAAAAGTAGTTCCTAGAAGAAATGGGCTTAGGAAACAATTTATAGAGGCAAAGGAAGGGCCCTTGGTGCTTGGGAGTGAGGAAGCTAATGCTAATATTAATGCTAACCTGCCTGGGGAGGGGAAAGGAAGGGGAAGGCACAGGCTGGGGTGTGCTTCTTGGAGGGAGAGCGCTCTGGGTCCTCTGTCCTAAGGGTCTTAAAGGAGAAGATTTTAGGGGAGCTCCCAGGGAAAGATCTTAATAGAATATTTAGCAGTTTTCCAGGTGTGTCCTTTCAGGGTTGTGGTCAGGGTCATTATTCAATGCATTTGGTCAGCTGTGGCTGGTTTTGTTGCTTTTCTGGGCCTGGAGCTGAAATACAGCTGAGGCCTAGATGTTATCCCTAGGATGGAAAGGTCAGGGCGTCCAAACCACATGACCAGTGATATGCCAGAAGAGGAGAGGACACTCTAGGGGCGAGGTCCCACCATACAATTGTCCTTTGCTAGGCATCCACGGGTCTCCACCCTGATGACCTTCTTTACCTGGCCCATCTTCCTTCCTCTGCTCCTGTCTGTCTCTATCACTATTAGAGATATGGTAGTAAAACTCAAATGAAAGATAAGGACTAGAGATGATGAGGAAATAGTTAAAACTACAAGGGTAACATTTAATATTTCGCTGGTAGATTAGCTTTTAGTTTTAAGTTTTAATTTATGTACTTTGAATGTGTGAATGTTTTATTTAATGTATCAGGTTTATTACAGTTATGAAGAACCAAGTACTCTATAGAAACAGTATTTTGAGAAGGTGTTTTTAATGAGAATAACTGCTAAATTAGTGTCATATGTAAATATATCCCAATTTCTTTAGGTTCTGGGAAGTTCTGGATTGTTTAACAACCATGGACTCCAAGTACAGCAGCAACAACAAAGGAATCTCTCACTACATGAATACATGAGTATGGAATTGTTGCAAGAAGCTGGAGTCGCCATTCCCAAAGGACACGTGGCTAAGTCACCAGATGAAGCTTATGCAATTGCCAAAAAATTAGGTACTAAATTTTAAAAACTCATGCTACCTGGACATGGCAACTCTGATAAGATGTGAACTTTACTTTTGGTTTAATAACAACTTTTAGTTTTTATTTTATTAAAATAAAATATAAATTTTACATACTTAAAAGAGAAGACAGAACTTTATGGTTGTTGACATTCTAAAAGTATGAGCTCCCGTAGTGCTAGTAACTTAAGGATCACTGATGTTGGCATTAGGAGGCTGAAGTCCTATTTTTAGTTGGAATATAATGTATTGAGAAGGAATTTATATTTACTACTCCATAATTTAAAAGTGTGGTGGGTGTGACGATTCTTCAGGGAATTGGTGAAGAACAATCTTAGCTGTTTATGTGATTGTAAAGAGAGGTCCAGTATTTCCCACTCATTCTCCTTTTTAACATAAAAAAATATGGAGCCAAAGGGGAAAAAAGAAAGCGGAGCCCTAGCACATAAACTCTGTGAGAGCAGGGCTTCTTTGTCTAATTTTGTTCACTGATATCTCCCAAGCTCATAGAGTAAGAGTGCCTGACACTTAGGTAATCAGTAAATATTAATATTTGTTAAATGAATTTAACAGTTACCTATGTTTATTAGTAGGTTCTTTTATTGATAACAGAAATCTTAATAGCTTTTGTTAATTTGAATTCAGTCTCTTAATTAAAAAATAAATTTTGACTTGAGAAAATTTGCTTCCGTTTACATTTTTTATGATTTAATATGAGAACTTAATAATGAGTAATATAGTAGCTATATAATGCATTTTCTTTTTAGCAGTGTTTAAAATTCCACCAATACCTTTGTGGGCTAGCACAATTGATGCTCTTGTGTGTACCTATAATTAATAAGGCTTTAAGTGTGCTTTGGTGAAGACCTTGTTTTTATTAATTTTTTTAAGAAAGATATGGAACATTAAATTTTTTTTTTTAAAAGCTGAAGTATTATCTAGGTTTGTACTTGTTTCTAGAATGGATTTTTTCTTTCAAAAGTGAGGGCATGTACAAGTTTATAAAATTGTTGTATATTATAAACTATGTTTTTGAATGTGACGGTCATGATTTCCTTGACTTGGAAGCATGATTTTCATTTACAAGTGTTTTTTTGTTGTTAATCTGAAAAAAATTCTTTATATTCAGATTACAAGCAAACTTCTTTTTATTTAGCGAAAGCCTTGTAAAAGTTTGTACTAATTTTGGTGAAATTTTTGTTAATGTGATCTGTAGTTTGAACTTGTACATGGTAAAAGATGTACCTCATTTTTACCTTTGAAGAAACATATATATATATATATATATATATAAAAGATCAAGACTTTAAGAAAATTAATGATTGTACTTTGTATGTCTATAGTATTTCTTGCAAAGGCCACTTTTTAATAACTACTTTGAGATTCAGTCTTATATGTATGACCTAAATGTTAATTTCTAAAAAAGACTCAGCTAAGAAAGAAGGAGAACTTGGAAATGTAATTGAGAAAGTATAAGCTTTTTAAATTCTATCCTTGTGTCCTTAAGGATGAATTTCCAATCATTTAGCTTTCTTTTTCTATTTTTGTTAGACTAAACTCTTGAGGTTTTTTGTTTTGTTTTTTATAAATTTTTTCCTATGTAGTTATGCTGACTGTTTTCCATACTAACATTAATAGGGCCTGATATATATATATGATGAAGTCAGTAAAAGTTATTTCTTTTTCAATTTCCAAATTATTATAATTGATTTTCTGTAATTTTCCATATATTTTCTCATTTAGTCTAATTTCACTGTTTTGTTAGAAAAAATAATTTGTAGAAACTTTCATAAAATTGAGTAGGATTTATTCAAATGCCAGTCTTCTGATTTCTTTACTTTAGAGAAATCCTTAATGATTCTTAGTTATGGACGAAAGAATAGTTATGTTTGAGATATAATAAAACTATGATTATTTTTGGCAAGTTCTCTGGGACTAGGACTTACAAGTAGTAAGGAGTAGGTAGGCTGGCTGATTTTGAGCCCTCCTTGGGACAGAAAGCATCTTGTTCATCTAGAAAGTGTGTTCTATTTTTGTTGTTGTTAATCCTCACCTGAGAATATTTTTTCCATTGATTTTTAGAGAGAGTGGGAGGGAGGAAGGGATGGAGGCGGAGAGAGAGAAAGAGAAAGAAACATCAATGTGAGAGAGACACATCAATTGGTTGCCTCCTGCATGTGCCCCGACTAGGGCCAGGAATTGAACTTGGAACCCAGGCATGTGCCCTTGACCGGTAATCAAACCTGAGATCCTTCGGTGTATGGGTCGACACTCTAACCACTGAGCAACACTGACCAGGGCTAGAAAGTGTGCTCTTATTAAAGAACACTACAAATGATGATTGTAGTGGGATCAGTGACTAAGGATCTCTAAACCTAGAGGAACAGAAGCTACTTTTTTTTAAAATCCTCACCTGAGGATATGTTTCCATAGATTGAGAGAGAGGAAGGGAGAAAGAGAGAGAAAATGTATGTAAGAGAGAAACAACCATCATTTGCCTCCCGTACGCGCCTAGGCTGGAGATGGGACCCACAACCTAGATATGTGCCCTGACCAAAATTGAATCTACAACCTTTTGGTGCACGGGACAATGCTCCAGCCAACTGAGCCACCCAGCCAAGGCAGAAATGCTACTTTTTAAAAGATATATTTAGCAACTACTATGAAGATGTGGATAATTTTGTCTTTTGCAGCAAGTCATTAATATCATCAGATACTGATTATAGGATTTAATTGTACAAGATGTGGTATGAGGTGCCTTAGATAAACACCTGGGTCTATCCATCTAGCTAGCAAGTCCTAATGCTGATTTTGGCTGTTCAGGGTGAGTTTTGCTTCTTGAATTACTGCAAAATTCATAAAAATCCTAATTCATATTTCTTAAAAATTCTTTATCTGCTGATGTACTAGGGTAAGTGCATTACAGGTGTCACAAACTATTGCTTCCCCTTAGTCCTGTGGCTGGCAGAACCTGAGTTAGCATGGGGACTAGGGCCACTGAGCCCTACAGCTGGTGACTTCTGAAATAGCCCTGATTACTTTCCCCAGTATTCCCTACAAATTCTTTCATTTTCTATGTGTGATTATGTGTAAAAAGTTGGGAAGCACTGTTCTGGAGGCAAGTTTTACCTGTTGTGAGTAATTGAAATTAGGAATGGAAGAAAGGTTACAAAGAAATTCTAATGAGATTAAAGATTGTGTGTTCATAAAATGAAGGTTGGTGAGTTTGAAGATCACACAGGAGTTTCTGGAATGCATTATCAAAGGGGATGATTGTTAAGCACAGAGAAATGAAGTAGTTATGATTTGGGGTCAGTTCTAAGAGCAGATTGCCAACTCTTTCTTATAGTTACTAGTTCTGGGAGATATGCAGAGTTCTTAAAATTTTCTTATTGATTATAGAAATATGGTTTGCATTCTAATTTAATTAAGGAATTTCTACCTGGTTGAATAAGCTTGCAAAGAGTGCTGATTAATGAATGTCTGCCTGGAGGGAGATTATTTTTTAAATTAAAAAAAATTGGTTTTAGAGAGAGGAAAAGGGAGGCGGAGAGAGAGAGAGGAAAAAAAGAGAAAGAGAGATATGAGAGGGAAACATCGATAGGTTGCCTCTCCTGACTGGGATCAAACCCGAAACCTGGGTATGTGCCCTGACCGGGAATCCACCCTGCCACCTTTCCGTGTATGGGGTGACACTCCAGCCAACTGAGCCACACTGGCCAGGGCTAGTGGGGAGACTTCTGATGGCATACAATAGGACTTTGCCTTCTTTTTTGTTCTTTTTAAAATAATTTATAATTTATTATAAGTCCGGCACCCATCTGACGCCATATGTAGTTATTGCAATATTATTGACTATATTCCCTATGCCATTTTTTACATTCCATGACTTGTTTTTATAACTGGCACTTTGCACATCTTAATTCCCGTTTTTCACTCATCCCGCAACCCCCTCCCATATGGCAACCATCAAAATGTTCTCTCTCTATGAGTTTGTTTCTATTTTGTTTCTTCATTTATTTTGTTTTGTTTTTAGATTCCATACATAAGTGAAGTCATATGGCATTTGTCTTTCTCTGTCTGACTTATTTCACTTAGTATAATACCTTCTAGGTCTGTCCATGCTGAAAATGGCAAAATGTCATTAGTTTTTTATGGCTGAGTAATATTCCATTTTGCATATATACCACGTCTTCTTTATTCATCTATTGATGCACACTGAGGTTGATTCCATACTTTGCCTATTGTAAATATTGCTGCAGTGAACATAGGGGTGTAATTTCTTTTTTAATCAGAGTTTTTTGTTTCTTCAGATAAATATCCAGAAGTGAAATAGCTGGGTCCTTCTATAGCCTGTTTTATAGTCTATTTTTTCTGATATAAGTATTGCTACTCTAGCTTTTTTTCCCCCCATTTTCACTTGCATGAATATCTTTTTCCATCTTTTCACTTTCAGTCAATGTGTTTTTTTATCTGAAGTGGGTCTCTTGGAGGCAGAATATGTATGTGTCTTGTTTTCATATTTAATAAGTCTTTTGATTAGAGAATTTAACCCACTTACACTTAAAGTAATAGTTGATAGACATATAGTAATTGCCATTTTAATATTCATATTTTTAATCTCTTTTTTCTTCTTAAAGAAGTCCCTTTAACATTGCTTGTACTACTGGTTTGGTTGTGGTGAACTCATTTAGCTTTTTCTTTTCTGGGAAGCAATCTGTCCTTCTATTCTAAATGATAGCTTTGCTGCATAGAATAATCTTGGTGTAGGTCCTTACTTTTCATCACTTTGAATATTTCATGCCAACCCCTTCTGGCTTGCAAAGTTTCTGATGAGAAATCAGGTAACAGTCTTATGGGTGCTCCCTTGTAGATAACTGCTTTTTCTTGCTGCTTTTAAGATTCACTCTTTATCTTTAGCCTTTCACATTATATCTTATTTTATTATTTTTTATTTATTGATTGATTTTAAAGAGAGAGGAAGGGGAGCGGGGAGAGAGAGAGATACAAATATTTGTTGTTCCACTTATTTATGCATTTATTGGTTGATTATTGTATGTGCCCTGACCTGGGATTGAACCCACAACCTTGGTGTATTGAGACAATGCTCTAACCAACTGTGCTACCCAGGGAAATCTGTGGCATTTTAATTATGATGTGTCTTGGTGTGGGCCTCTTTGGGTTCACCTTGTTCAGAAAACTCTGTGTTCCTTGGGCTTGTATATTGACTTTGCCAGGTTAGGGAAGTTTTCTGTCATTATTTCTTTAAATAAATTTTCAATACTTTGCTTTCTCTCTCCCCCTTCTGATACGCCTATGACATGCATGTTGTTACACTTGATGTTGTCCCAGAAGTGCCTTAAACTATCCTAATTTTTTTGGATCCTTTTTTTTTCTGTTCTGATTGGGTATTTTTTGCTACCTTGTCTTCGAAATCACTGATTTGATCCTTTGCTTCATGTGATCTACTGTTGATTCCCTCTAATGTATTCTTCATTTCTCTTATTGTATTCTTCCGAGTGGTTCTTATTTATGTTTTGTATCTCCATTTTTATGTTTCCTATCTCTTTGTTAAAATTCTCATTGAGTTCATCTATTCTTCTAATTTCATTGAGCATCCTTATGACCACTGTTTTGACCATCCTTATAACCACTGTTACAATTTACCATCTAGTAAGTTGCTTGTTTTGGTTTTGTTTAGTTCTTTTTCCGGAGTTTTATTCTGTACTTTCATTTGTCTCCTCCCTGTGTTTGTTTCTATATATATGAGGTCGATCTGCTTTATCTCCTAGTTTTGACAGGTTTGCCTTATGTAGTAGGTGTCCTGTGTCGCCCAGTGGCGCCTTAGCCCTGGTCACCTGGACTGGGTGCTCTGGGGTGTTCCTTGTGTGGGTTGTGTGTGCCCTCTTGTTGTTGAGCCTTGATTGCTGTTGGCATGTCAGTGGGTTGGATTGACCCTCAGGCTGACTGGCTGTAAGGATTGGCCATGAGTATAATGGACAAGCTGTTGTTTGGGGCTCTGGTGTCTGCGGAGTCCACCCTTTGGGAGTGTTGTTTGCAGAGACAATTGGGTGGTGCTCTGGACACTTGAGTTTGTTCTGGGGCCTCTTGGGAGGGTCTCTGATGCTGTCTAAGGTCAGCCACTGCCTGTGCCTGGCTCAGGGCCACCTGGTATGAGCTAGAAAGTGATCTGCAGATGATTGCCACTTGTACTTGGAGGTACCTAGGAGAGGCTAAGCTGCCAACTGAGGCCAGCTGCCTTTAGTGCCAGCCGTTGGGCCACTTAGCAAGAGGTATGGGACATGCTAAGGTCAATCACTGCTTGTTTAGAGTTGGGAACCTTTCAGGTTTTAGGAAAGTTTGCAGCAAAGTGGAGACAGGCTGTTAGTGTGGAAAAGTTGAGGAAGTCATTTGAGTGGGCCAGCAAGTTGGGTTTGATGGAGACTCTGGGAATCACCAGGGGGTAGTGCAAGTGGTATTAGCCAATTCAGTGCAGACTCAGATTTGGTGCCTTACCCTGCCTGAAGGCTGGATTGGGGAAGGGTTTAACAAAGGAACAGTGGTGTCTGTCAGTACTTCTGTCTGGTCAAAGCTGTTAATTCAGCCCTCACCTTGAAGCCGGCAATTCAGTTCTTACCTGGTTGTCCCTGGCCCTTTTTGAGCTGCTGCCCCATTGCTAGAGATCAGAGTGAATGAGTCCATCAGCAAATAATCCTTGTGCCTAAGACTTCAGCAGCCCTCTGTAGAGCCCTGGGCTTGGGAGCCTTGTGTGGGGCTGGGACCCCTCGCTCCTCAGCGAGGTTGTGGGGGGGGGGTGAGAGGGCTCCGCAGCCAAGATATCCCTCCAGATTTTTAACCACCACACCATGGACATGGGGCCTTCTTGACCCACCTCTTTGCTCCTCTTTCCAGCCTCTGTGGCTTCTTCTGCATGTCCTTATTTATTTATTTTATTGATTTTAGAAAGAGAGAGAGAAACATCTATCTTGTTGTTCCACTTATGCATTCATTGGTTGCTTCTTGTATGTGTCCTGACTAGAGATCGAACCTTGGCGTATAGGGACGACTCTCTAACCAACTGAGCTACTAGGCAGGGTCTCATATCCTTAGTTATAGGACTTCTGTTCAGCTAGGATTTTGGCGGTTCTCAGTGATGGTTGTTCCTCAGTTTAGTTGTAATTTTGATGTGATCATGGGAGGAGTCGAGCGCAGTGTTTACCTTCTCTACCATATTGATTGGATGTCCTTTTTTTCTTCTTTTTAGTGTTTTATTAGATGACTGTATATAAGGAATGCTTAAAACATCTGTGAGTGACTAAAACCAAGAGGGATGGTTACTGTATTTTAAAGATAATTTTGCAGTCCCTAGATCTTGTTTGACTAGAATAAAGGGCCAAAAGTAATAAGACTAACCTAAGATGACAGAAAAGTTCTCTTTCTTTTTTTGGCTTTTTTTGTTGTTGTGAAGGGCTTTCTTAGAAGCAACTTTTGAAACATCATCTCTGTCTGTAAGAAGTTCATATTTCTAAAGAAAGGAAACTGATACTTTGGTGGAAGAGCTTTCTGTCTTGTAAAATGTTTTTGAAAAAGTAGAGCTTCATTACTCTTATTTAATAGGTCATTTGTTAACTTACTAGTTTAATGAATAGGAATGTTTTAATTTAGCCCAGCAAAGCACCTGTTTAACTATTGACCATTTATACATTACACTTACACTATTTGGATTATAGCTATCCTCTTTGGATATAAATGAATATTTCTAAAGTATTGGAAAACTGTAACTTGGCAAGTAACCAGAAACAGGTAAAATGACTAGTTGCTGCTGCATTAGTTTGGGCATAAACTCTCTGATTTGCCATAGTCCCTTAGGCTACCTGTTGTCTTTTCAATAAGAAAATTTTTGTTAGTTTTAAAGAAACTTCGAAGTTTTCTCTAATCTTCATCTAATATTAGTTGCTACACTTGGGAATGGTAGGGACTGTGGCAAATTGACAAAGGTGTGTCTGAGCTTTTTCAAGAGCAGTGGAAAATCAATAAGAATTCTCCCCATTTTTAAATGTTCTTTTATTCAACATCAACAAGCACAACAAAGATTCTATCCTAGGACCTATATTCTAATGGGAGATAAAAGCAATAAACATGAGAAATTATATATTACGTTTGAAAGTATTGACTTCTGTGGAAAACATAGTAGAGCAGGATAAAGGGAATTGGTCACAGTTGTATTAGGTGGGATGATCAGGTTAAGCCTCTTGGACAATGTGAGATTTGAAGAAAAACTTCAGGGGAATGAGGACCTTTTCCATTTTCCAAATGGATACGTGGAGAAAGAGTGTTCCAGCTAGAAAGGAGCATTAGAGCCATGTTCTGAAGGCAGGAGCACTCCTGGGAACAGTGGAGACTAGTGTGGCTGGAGTGGAGTGAGCAATGAGGAGGGCATAGATAAAAGGGGAAGGGTGCTGGGGGATTGTATAGGGCCTTGTAGTAGGCCACAGTTAGGACTGGGGCTCTTACTCTGAGTGAAATGGGCATTCAGTGCAAGGTTTTAAGTAGAGGAGTGAGGTATTCACTTTGGCTGCTGCTTTGAATATGTTCTGTCAGAGAGAAGGTAATCTAGGTGAGATACAATAATGGCTGGGAACAGCCTCCAAACGAGATGATGAGTGGTCAAGATTCTGGATACATTTTGAAGATAGAACCAGGATGATTTCCTGACTGACTGTGGGGTGTGAGAAAGAGAATTTTTTTAAAAAAACACGACCTTTTGGACTCAGGGCCATCTTCTGACTTAAGGTCTACATTTTCAATGTAGACTCGATTTATTAGGCATGATTGATTTTCTAAACATTCTTTTGTAATAATTGTTTTTTGTTTGTATTTAAATATATTTTTATTGATTTCAGAGAGAGGAAAGGAGAGGGAGAGGGAGATAGAAACATCAGTGATAAGAGAGAGTCACCGATTGGCTGCCTCCTGCACGCCCCCAGCTGGGGATCTAGCCCGCAACCTAGGCATGAGCGCTGACCCGGAATTGAACTGTAACCTCCTGAATCATAGGTTGGTGCTCAACTGCTGAGCCACGCTGGCCGGGCTTTAAAAATTTTTTAAGTGTAAACTTTAGGTCATTTTTTATTTGTTTGATCACAAGCTGCATTTGCTACTTCCTTGATTAGGTGGGAGTCTAATCATTTTACTTGGTATGTGTATTATGGCATGACTTCTCCCCAGTAGTAGAGTTCCCATCTTCCGTGTGTTCAAATACACATTTGTGGAGTGGTTGTTATATCCCAGGGCCTGTTTTTTGCTAGGAATACAGTGAATAAGACAGTGCCCTTAAGTCTGACCTCAAAGGTTAATTTTTATGCCACAATGTAATATTGGTGTTATACTGCTAATGTGGTAAAATGCTATGAGAAGCAAAATGAGTAGGATCCGAAATTCTGACTGGTGGAGATAGAGAATGAACCTTTAAGAGGTATTACCCGGGATAATGAATGGCAGGTGTACCTAGGCCAAACAGCTAGTTTGCTGATTTTTCTCCAGCAAGTTAGAAAGGAGAGGAAGAGAGATCAGTCTTTCTGTTAAAGAAAAATTCAGAGTATTTATTTTGAAATATTTTAAAGATTTATAAGCATAACATTCTGGAATCCTTTGATAAACATACCTTAACTCCTGCTAGTACTCACAACAGTACAGCTCAAGAATGTATATTAATGGGGCTTTCTGTTAGTGGGACAATGTAAATTGGTATCAGTACTGGCATTTCCCCCTGAGGTATATTTCTGTTCAAAATAGCATTTATAACTCAAATTTTCACAGGGTAGCAAGTTTACATGTGCCTAGAAAAGGAGGGAACTGTTAGGAAGACATTTGAGTCTTGATTTTGTACTTTTAATACCTTCCAAAGTACTAGATATTTAAAATTTTTAAGGAAAGGTAAAATTACTTTCTGTATGCTTTAAAAATGGTTTAATATGAGTGGCTAATTTCTTTATGTTGTGGGTTTTTAGATGGTGAATGTTTTAAGTGTTCTGATCTTGAAAATCTGCATACATGGAATGACTTATTTTTTTGACATTGTGGATAAATGAAACTTTACTACATTTAATACCACCACTTAATATGTATGCTTGAATAACAAAATATTGTGTCTTGCATGCTTCCCCATGCTTTATATCTAATACAAGTGTTTTTCTTCTAGGTTCAAAAGATGTTGTGATAAAGGCACAGGTTTTAGCTGGTGGTAGAGGAAAAGGAACATTTGAAAGTGGCCTCAAAGGAGGAGTGAAGATAGTTTTCTCGTAAGTTGTGTTTTTGAAGAAAAATCATTATTAAAAAAAAAATCATTGTAAAAGATTCCCCTCTTCATTGAATTGATGAAAATACCGAGATTTAAATATTAGATGAGATAAGATTTTGCCTATTATGTGCTTTTGTTTTTCTCATTTGGAGGAAAAAAGAATTTGAGTTCTTTTTCTTATTTCAGTCCAGAAGAAGCAAAAGCTGTTTCCTCACAAATGATTGGGAAAAAGTTGTTTACCAAGCAAACAGGAGAAAAGGGCAGAATTTGCAATCAAGTGTTGGTTTGTGAGCGAAGATATCCCAGGAGAGAATACTACTTTGCAATAACAATGGAAAGGTCATTTCAAGTGAGTAATTGTAGTCATGATATATTTAGGATGACTTTAATACATTGAGTTTCAAAAGTTGATTATTCTGTTTATATATATATCATAGGCACACTATTTATTTTTAATATGTCTTTATTGATTTCAGAGAGAGGAAGGGAAAGCGAGAGAGAGAGATAGAAACATCAATGATGAGTCATTGATCAGCTGCCTCCTGCACGCCGCCTACTGGGGATTGAGCCATCAACCCAGGCATATGCCATGACCGGGAATCGAACCGTGATTGTCTGTATCATAGGTTGATGCTCAACTTCTGAGCCACACCCGCTGGACTTGTGGCATTTTTTAACAATAGCATGGTTGATTTTTTAACAATAGCATGGTTGATGCTAAAAATTTAATATGTAATATTGTGGTTAAAAAAAACTATAAGCAAAACCCTGCTGAAATAAAATCCACAAGATTTTTAAATGATTAATTTGCTAATTGCAATTTAGGTCATCTCTAGATTTTATAGACTGAGAAAATAATTTCTAGCAGAGTAAAATATTCTAACCAAAGAGAAAGTCTTTGAGCCCAGTAGGAGAATGTTTATCACTGGCTTAATCTTTTTCTTTTTCAACCTGTTGGTATTTTTTATAGTTTGGGGTTTGATTCACTAGATGATTTGGTACTTGGTAAGTTGAAAGGTAACATTCAGTAACAAATAATATGATTCTAAAGAGCATAACCCTAGTTGTACTTTCCTCTCTTAATGGAACCTAAAATGTTAGCAGTGAACTTAAGAGAAAAACTCATAGACCTGATGTTTAGAGAGAGCATTGGTAATCATTTTGTACTGTTAACTATTTGGCTTTTTATCTGTATTGGTTAAGTTTTATGAGCTGTGTCTGTGTAACTAGCTTGTCTTCTGAAGTAAGCTGAGTATATATTTGGAAGCCCTGGTAAGGATTTGCTGTAATAAAAATTTTAATACTCATGAAAATAGTTCTGTTATATAAAACAGTTTTTTAAGAAATAGTTATTTTCTATATTGTGATTTTTGTCCCTATAGTTAATTAAATCTTCTAGTAATGTTTGAATGATATTTTCAGGTGTCTTTGTAACTTTTAATTTTATAAGAAAGTATTTCTTAAGGTAACACTAGATAGTAGTAAAAACCACTCAGGATATAAGCTAAAAAGCACTGATGTCTTTACCTCCATAGGTGTCTGTATATGGTAGAATTTAGTTTTGTAAGTTATTTTAGAAATCCCATGACAACAACCTTATATATTACACACATTTGCAAAAAAAAAAAAAAAAATATATATATATATATATATATATATATATATATATATATTCCTCACCTGAGGATATTTTTTCCATTGCTTTTCAGATCGAGTGGAAGGGGGGGAGAGAGAGAAAAAAATGTTGATGTGAGAGAGATACATCGATTAGTTGCCTCCCGCATGCACCCCAACTGGGGCTGGGGATCGAGCCTGCAACTGAAGTATGTGTCCTTGGTTGGATTTGAACCTAGGACCCCTTAGTCTATGTGGCTGACACTCTAACCACTGAGCCAAACCTGCTGGGGCCCAAAATTATATTTTTGCAAATTTACTTATTTTCATTACATTTTCTTTTCTTTTATTGATGTTATATATTAACATCTATTATTTTGTTACTATGTTTTCACTTTTTGTTATAGCTAGAAACAAGGTATATATGCATGAACAATTTATGAGTCCTGTAATGTTGTACATTCAGAGTAGCTCATACTGATTGGAGTAACTGTAGCAAACCGAATATGCATTATTAAAGATACTATAATACTCTAAGTATATTTTGTCAAAGATATATTAGTATTAGGGGAAAGGATCAAATTTGAACTCATTTTAAGAACTTGAATAATCAGAGAACTATTTGAATCTCATTAAGGAAAAGTGTTTTTATTTCATTTGCAAAAGTATTACATAGTTGTAATAATTCAGACTAAAACTTTGATAGTACTAGTAAAACCATTTGGCCATATTTTAATGTTCTTTGATGCTATTACATTAGACCAGTGTGGAGTTGGCGGACGTTACTTTGTTACTTTTTGGGATACAATGAAATTTTCTTTGAATCCCTGTGTAGGTCTCCATTAAACAAACAAAAAAATCAGTCAGCTATTTATAAAAAGAAAAGAGCATTTTTTTTATTGAATTAAATTCCTGTGTATCATAGGAGTTAACTAATTATTAAAAGTTGCTTTTGTTGTTTATCTGTTTTTAGGTGATGAGTCATAGACTTCTTTAGTATATATTCTTTCAGGAAGCCTAGGCAGATACTTACCATGGAGTTGGTGTGCTAAGAAAAATCACTTTAACTATCTACTCTCTATTTTGGCAGTTTTTAAAAATCAGATTTCTTAACATTTGCTCAGTGCCTTTTGGGTACTTTTGGACTGAGACAAATCTAATTTAACAGGTCACATTTACTACTTTAATTTATTTTTCTAGTAAAACATTACAATCTGCTGTAAATGGGTGATACTATGTCAGTTTCTTACTTTGCCTGGAATACATACAAAGTGTGATACAAGAATTACATATTTTATTTTTCATATTTTTTTAAAAGATCTTTATTAAGTGTCCTCTTTGTCATACAATTTTATATTCAGATCTGTTTTAAGGCAAACCTTTTTGTAAGACCAGTAAGAGAAAGGGAATGTAGGTTAAGGGGAAAATAGCATTATTTATTTGAAATTATAACTATTTGCTAGAACTTAAATTGTTCTAAAAGTTTATTGCTGAAATTTAAAAACCAAATCATTTAAACAGAAAGAGCTACTCATTCAGCAGTCGTGACAAAATTCAAAACTGTAGTCATTATTTTAACTGATCTCTATTTAACCCACGTAAGCTTTCTTCTGACCAGCTGGCTAACAGTTATTGGGGTTTCCTTCTAATTTGTCAGGGAATTAGTACAAAAAAGGCTGCTTATTCACTTCCTTTTATATATTATAATTTCATATGTAATTTTTTTAAAGCTTTTTCTTTAACTTACAGCCAACTCTTGGAGATCTAATCATTACTTTAGTGAGAATTTATATTATCTTTTTTCCCCCAGAAGTGTTGTCTTCTATATGGCTTTTCATTTCTCCTAACAGTAGATATAAAAGGAAAAGGAAAATAAAACAAAAGAATGTTCAAACGTGTTAAAATATTGTTGGTTTCTGCCTCTTTGTTGAATCAAATTATATTTTGAGGTTATCTCTAGATTACTTTATCTATGTATTACTTCAGTAGCATGACAGCAGTTGAACAGGTTCTTCTTAAACACGAGATTTTTCTCCTTTCCTTAGATCTTTGTTAAAGCTCATAATTATGAGCTGCCTTGCTAGAGAAGAAATGAAGAATACTTTTTCATTTTAAGTTTAGAGGAACTGAAAATTAGACTATAATGTTAAACATTTCTCTTAAGTTTGCTACTGTTCTCTTCTTTAGTCTTAAGGAGACAAAATGAATTCTTTTATTTAAAAAACTCTTATGTCTTCTGTAGTGAGTACTAGGAACTCCCAAATTTTTATCCAGTTGGTCAGAAGTGAGGGTGACCTGGGAACCCCCAAATTTGAGAGGCTGGTATCTGAAATAACCTGTGAAGTTTGGCCCAAGTCTGGGTACTTGGTGTCAGTCACAGATTAAGAGCAAGTCTTCCACATGATTGCCCTTACCTCAGACACCAGCCTCAAGTTTGGGGGTTCCCAGGTCACCCTCACTTTTGACCAACTGGCTAAAAATTGGGGGATTCCTGGTACCCACTCAGGTTCTGTAATTTGCTAGAAGGACTAACAAAACTTAGGAAAGTATATACTTATGATTACAATTTTCTTATAGCTAAAGGATACAAATCAGAACCAGCCAAATGGAGAGACGCATAGAGCAAGGTCTGGGAGAGTCCCAAAGTGAAAGTTTTCATTGTCCTCAGGAATGTGTTACCTTCCTGGCATACTGATATGTGACAATATGCAGAATATTGCCAACCATGGAAGTTCTTGAAGAACATGTTATTGGATGATGGAAAAAAGGTGATCCTTGTTGTAAAATGGCAAAGAACTTGACTGAATTGTGTTTTGTGGAAGGTAGAAAACTTGGGAGTGATAATATTAATATTTAGTTGAAAAGATTTCTAAACAAAGTATTGAAGGAGCAACTTAGTTCCTCCTGACTGCTTTTAGTAAAATTTGAGAAGAAAGAAATTAATTGAAAAAGGAATTGTTAAAGAAAAAGGAGTCAGAACTTTAAGATTTGGAAAATTCTCAGCCTGCCTATGCAATAGCCGCCTCCCCTACAGTTTTAGTTACCCTTGCTCATCCACATTCTGAGAATAGTAAATGGAAAGTTCCACAATTAAACAATTCATAAGTTTAAATTATGCTTTTCTGAGTAAGGGGATGAAATCTCCTGCTTTCCTGCCCTGTCCTGCTGGGGACATGAATCATCCCTTTGTTGCTACCCTCCCATTAGTCACTTAATAGCCATCTTGGTTATCAGATTGACTGTTGAGGGTATCACAGTACTTGTGTTCAAGTAACCCTTATTTTACTTACTAATGGCTCTAAAGTGCAAGGGTACTGATGTTAGCAATTTAGATATGACAGAGAGAAGCCATCAAATGCTTCCTGTAAATGAAAAGTATGTATGTATAAGGAAAAAACATAGTATATTTAGGTTTTGATACAGTCTGCAGTTTCAGGCATCTAGTTGGGACTTGGAATGTATTCCTGTGAATAAGAGGGAACAACTCTATTGCAAAAAATTAGAAAGCTATTTGGGACAGAATATGAAGGACATGGCCAAACAACCATTTGTTAAGGAGATTAGTATGAGTGTGAAGCATGGACTGAGATGTCTGTTAAGCCACATGGTCTGTGGTATTTTATTATAGCATCCTAAGCTGTCTAAGACATATCTCCTTTGGAGAAATGTCTATTCAGGTTTTTTGCCCATTTTTAAATAGGATTGTTTGTTTTTTGTTGTTGAGTTGTAGTTCTTTATATATTGTGAATATTAATCTCATTGGATATATGGTTTGCAGATGTTTTCTTCTACTCTGTAGGTTGCCTTTTCACTCTTGATTTTTCTTTCTTCTGTTGCCTAGAAGTTTGTTTTGTTTTTTAATCCTTACCCGAGGATTTTTTTCCCCCATTGCTTTACAGAGAGAAAAACATCGATGTGAAAGAGACACATTGACTGGTTGCCTCCCGCATGTGCCCTGCCTGGGGCCAGGGATCGAGCCTGCAACCGAGATACATGCCCTTGGCTGGAATAGAACCCAGGACACTTCAGGCTGCAGGCCAATGCTCTAACCACTGAGCAAAACTGCCTAGAAGTTTTTGTTTGATATGGTCCTGTTTGTCAATTTTTGCTTTTGTCGCCTGTGCTTTGTTTTCTTATCCAAGAAATTTGTTAAATCTGATGTCATGAAGCTCTTCCCCTATGTTTTATTTTAGGAATGTTATAGTTTCAGATTTATATTTAGGTATTTAATCTATTAGGAGTTAATTTTTGAATATGATATAAGGTAAAGGTCCAACTTCATTATTTTACATGTGAATATCCAGTTTTTTCAGCACCATTTGTTGAAGAGACTTTTACCCTTTGTGTAGCCTTTGGCACCTTTGTTCAAGACCAGTTGATCATGTACATGAGGGTTTATTTCTGGGTTCTGTATTCTGTTTCATTGGTCTATATATCTGTTTTTATCACAGAACCATACTGTTTTGATTACTGTAGTTTTGTAATGTGTTTTGAAATGAGAAAGGATGAGACCTCCAGCTTTATTTTCTTTCTCAAGATTATTTTGGCTATTCAGGGTCATCTGAGAGTCCAATGTGAGTTTTTTAGGATTTTTTTCCTCTATTTTTGCAAAAAAAAGGAAAATGGGGAAAAGATTGTATTGGGAAAAAATACCATTGGGATTATATTGGGGATTGCATTGAATCTCTAGATTGCTTTGGATAGTATTGGACATTTTAACAAAATTAGATTTCTGAATCCATGAACACAGGATGTCTTTCTATTTGTATCTTCATTTTCATTCAGCAATGATTTTTAGTTTTCAGTGTGTGGGTCTTTCATTACCTTCGTTAAGTTTATTCTTAATATTTTATTTTTTTATGCTATTGTAAATGGATCATTTTCTTAATTTCCTTTTTGGATTGTTTATTGTTAGTGTATAGAAAGCAAAACATCTGTGTGTTGCTTTTATATACTGTAACTTTGCTGAACTCACTTATTAGTTCTTTTTTTTTTTTTTTTGGAACCAGTGTTTCTAGTAAACAACTGAAACTATGGGTAAATTATCTGTGTCAATTTGAACAGAACTATTAGTTCTTAAATGGATTTTTTTGGTTCTTTACGGTTTTCTATATGTAGATCATGTCATCTGTAAACAGTAATTTTTCTTTTTCCTTTCCTGTTTGGATGCCTTTTCTTTCTAGCCTTGTTGCTCTGGCTAAACTTCCAGTACTGTGTTGAATGAAGTGGCAAGAGTGTATATCCTTGCCTTTTTACTGATCTGGCAAGGCAAGCTTTCAGTTCACCACTGAGTATGGTGTATATTGTGAGGTTTTCATATATGGCCTTTATTATATTGAGATAATTCCTTCTCTTCCTAGTTTAAATGTTTTTATAAAGGGGTGTTGAATTTTTTCAAATTATTTTCTGTGTCAGTGAGATGATATTGTGGTCATGGACCTTGATTCTGTTATGTGTTTTACATCAATTTTTGTATGTTGAATCATCCTTGCATTCCAGGAATAAATCCTATTTGATCATAATGTATAATCCTTTTAATGTGTTCTTGAATTTGGTTGGATAGTATTTTGTAGAGAGTTTTTGCATCAATATTTATCAGGGATATTGGTCAGTAGTTTTCATATTTGTCTCATTTTGGTATCAGAGTAATGCTGGTCTCATAGAATAAGTTTGGAAGTGTTCCCTCCTTTTCAGTTTTTTGGAAAAGTTTGAAAAAGATTGGTGTTAATTCTTTAAATATTGATGGAATTCTTCAATGAAGCCATCTCGTCCTATGCTTTTCTTTGTTAGGAGGTTTTTTGATTACTGATTTAACCTCTTTACTTTGTTATAGGTCTGTTCAGATTTTTTTAAATTTTTTTCATGACTCAGTCTTAGTAGGGTGAATGTTTCCAGTAATTTATTTATTCTAGTTTATCCAGTTTGTTGGTGTGTAATTGTTCGTAGTAGTCTCTTATGATCCTTTTTATTTTTGTGGCATTAGTTGTAATGTTTCCTCTTTCATTTCTAATTTTTGTTGAGTCATTTTTTCTTTGTCTAGGGGTTTGTCAATTTTGTTGATCTTTTCAACAGATCAGTTCTTAGTTTTGTGAATTTTTTGTATTGTTTTCTGTTTCATTTATTTCTGTTGTAATCTTTATTACTTCTTTCTGCTAACTTTGGGTTTAGTTTGTCCTTCTATTTCCTATAGTCGTTGGGGGGAAAAGCCATGAGCTGGGTGCTTTTTCCCAACTGGTGAGCTGTGTCATTCTATCTGCAGTACTACGAGTACTCTGTTGCTATCACAAGCTCCTGAGCTCTCTTTTGTTCTCAGTGGCCCCCCAGGCATTCAGAGTATGCAGGTTCCCAGTTAACTCTCTAAGACTGGTGAGACTGAAACCAGTTCTTTGAACAGCCCCCTGAAAAGCAGGAATTATGGATGACATTCTGCTTTTCTCTTTCCCTCTCCAGAGAGAAGCCCAGCATGGGGCTATTTCTCCTGATCTTGAGCTATTTCTACTTGTTGGGGTTGGGGGAGGGAGCGTTATGCTGACTTGGATGAAAGAAAACAATTTTCTTAACCTGTTTTGTTGCAGTTGAACTTGCCTAGGGTACTACTACTTCCTTACTGGTTTGTGGTAGTCTCATAAAAGTTTTTATTTTATTATTATTATTATTTTATTTTTTTATTTTAAATATATCTTTATTGATTTCAGAGAGAGGAAGGGAGAGGGAGAGAGAGAGATAGAAACATCAATGATGAGAGCGTCATTGATCAGCTGCAGCCCGCAACCCGGGCATGTGCCCTGACTGGGAATCGAACCCTGATTGCCTGGATCCTAGGTCAATGCTTAACCACTGAGCCACGCCCGGCCGGGCTCATAAAAGTTTTTTAGATCATATGTTGTAAAATTGGTGTTTCTATGGGAGAAGAAGGTCTGGGGCTTCTTCTTCTGCCATTTTGCTGACCCTGATGTCCAGAGTTTTCCTGGGCAACTTTATAAAGTAGGCATGATTGATTAAATCATTGGCCTCTCAGTTGAACTTAATCTCTAGGCCTCCTTCCTTCCCAGAAGGGTGAGCTAATATGTGACTCAAAGCTCCAACACTCTCATTACATTGTTGGTCTTTCTGGCCTGACCAGCGCCCACCTGAGTCATTTTTGTGTTAACTATCTAGGGGCCCACCTTGAATCACCTCATTAGCATAAACTCTCCAATGTAATGGAGGGTTTTTCTTTGTTTTGTTTTTTTGTTTTTTAAATATGTCTTTATTGATTTCAGAGGAAAGGAGAGGGAGAGAGAGACACAGAAACATCAATGATGAGAGTCATTGATCGAGCCTGCAACCTGGGCATGTGCCCTGACCAGGAATGGAACCCCAATTGCCTGGATCCCAGATTGATGCTCAACTGTTGAGCCATGCCCGGCCGGGCAGTAATGGAGGGTTTAGAGGTTGCTTCCCAGACCCTGGGGACAAAGACAAGCCAATTTTTATTTTGCACATGTGTATTGAAATCTAATCTCATAATATAAAATTTTAAAGGCACAAAAATGTACAGGAAATATAAATTTCCCACCTACCCCTCTTCCTCAGCCACTCAGTTTTTCTTCTTGGAGGCTGGTACTTTTTTTCTAAATCATCTCGCCCGCATCCCCCAAATAACAGTTAAATCTCTTAAAATGTAATGGATATTTTTTTTCCTTTGGCTGTTGACTTATTTGGAGAATTTGAAGGACTGTTTTGCCCTCTAAACAGTAATAATTAAAATGCTTTTTCTTTACATTATACCTTGAAATGAGTTTGTTACTGAAATAATGGATACTGGGATAAAAAAGTGAAATTGCTCTTTTTTTTTTTTTTTTTTTAATGAAAGTAATCCTTTTTTTCTGGGTTAAGAATAATATGTTCATGTCCTGGCCAGTGTGTTTCAGTGATTAGAGCATCGTCCCCACACCTAAGGGTCACGGGATTGATTCCTGATCAAGGGGACGTACCTGGGTTACAGGGTACCCAGCTGCAGTTGCACATGTGGGAGGCAACCAATTGATGTGTCTCTCTCACGCTGATATCTCTCTCTCTCCCCCTCCTCCCTTCCTCCCTTCCACTCTCTCTGAAAAAATATCAATGGATAAAATATCCTTGGGTGAGGATTAGCCAAAAAAAAAAAAAAAAAGAATAATATGTTCATCAGCACAATTCCTGTCAAGATATCAATGGGACATTTTATAGAACTAAAAAAAATATTCCGAAAATGTATTTGGAACCACAGACAACCCCAAATAGCCACAGCAATCTTGAGAAAGAGGAACAAAGTTGGAGGAATCATGCTACCTGATAATAAACTATACTCTAAGGCCATAGTAATCAAAACAGCATGGTACTGGCATAAAAACATACATATAGGTCAATGGAACAGAATAGAGAGCCCAGAAATAAACCCACGCCTTTATCGTCAATTAATATTTGACAAAGGAGGCAAAAAAAATACAACGAAATAACAAGTCTATTCAATACATGGTGTTGGGAAAACTGGACAGGTATATGCAAAAAAATGAAACTAGACCACCTTCTTACACCATACACAAGAATTAACTTAAATGTTAGACTCGAAACCAGAAAAATCCTAGAAGAAAACATAGGCAGTAAAATCTCGGACATTTCTCTTAGCAATATTTTTTCTGATATATCTCCTCGGGTAAGGGAAACAAAAGAAAAAATAAACAAAGGGACGATGTCAAACTAAAAAGGTTTTGCACAGCAAAGGAAACCATCAACAAAATGAAAAGACAACCCACTGAATGATAGAACATATTTGCCAATGACACATCTGGTAAGGGGTTAATATCTAAAATGTATAATGAACTTATAAAACTCAACACCAAAAAAAAAAAATCCAATTTAAAAATGGGCAAAGGTCCTGAATAAACACTTCTCCAAAGAGGACATACAGAAGTCCAATAGACATATGAAAAGAATCATCAAAGAAATGCAAATTAAAACCACAATGAGATAATCACCTCACACCTGTCAGAATGGCTACCATCAATAACTCCACAAAGAACAAGTGCTGGCAAGGATGTAGATAAAAGGGAACTCGTGTGTATTGTTGATGAGAATGCAGATTGATGCAGCCACTGTGGAAAGCATTATGGCATTTCCTCAAAAAATTAAAAATGGGCCCAGCCTGTGTGGCTAAGTGGTTGAGCATTGACTCATGAACCTGGAGGTCACAGTTTGATTCCAGGTTACAGCGCATGCCCAGGTTGCAGGCTCGTTCTCCACTGGAGGGTGTGCGGGAGGCAGCTGATCGATGTTTCTCTTTCATTGATGTTTCTATCTCTCTATCTCTCTGTCTTCCTCTCCCTAAAAATAAATAAAAACTTTTTTTAAAAAATTTAAAAATGGAACTGCCTTATGACCCAGCGATTTTACTTCTGGGAATATATCCCATGAAACATATGTACCCCTATGTTCATTGCAGTGTTATTTACAATAGCCGCCAAGATTTGGAAGCAGCTCCAGTGTCCAGCAGTAGATGAGTGTATAAAAAAGCTGTGCCACATTTACACAATGGAATACTACTGAGCCATAAAAAAGGAAGGAAATCTTACCCTTTGCCACACCATGGATGGACCTTGAGAGCATTATGCTAAGTGAAATAAGCCAGTGAGAGAAAGACAAGTACCAGATGATTTTACTCATATGTGGAATCTAATGAACAAAATAAGCAAACAAAATAAAAATAGACTCAGATACAGAACAGACTGACATCTGTCAGAGGGGCAGGGAGTTGCCGGGCTTTGTGAAAAAGGTAAAGTAATTAAGAAAAAAAATTTAACAAGAAAACCCCCTGACTCATAGACTACAGTATGGTGATTACCAGGGGGAAAAGGGGTGGGGTGGGAGGAGGTATAAGAGGGCATAGAGAGTTAAACGGTGATGGAAGGAGACTTGACTTGGGGTGGTGAACACACAATATAATGTACAGATGATGTATTATAGAACTGTACACCCAAAACCTATATAATTTTATTAACTAATAAATTCTATTTAAAAAATTAAGTTCCGGTACTGGGAGCCATTACCCTCTGTATGGATGGATGATGTTAGACTCGAAATGTTGAAGGTGGGGGTGGGTAGGGAGAGATTAACCAAAGAACTTATATGCATATATGCATAACCTGTGGACACAGACAATAGCGTGGGGAAGGTAGGGGGTGCAGGGTAGAGGGGATCAGTGGAGGAAAAAAGGGAGACATCTGTAACACGACAATAAAGATAAATTTTTTTAAAATAATAAGATAATGTAGATTTAAAAAAGAAAAATCCCCACTGTATACTCATAAGTAAATGGAACTGAAGGGACCACATAGTTCATTTTATTTATCTTTATGATTCAAATCACCTCCTCCTCCTCAGACTACAGCTGGTTGAGACTAATATGTGACCAAAAAGATATTAGATGATTAGCACTGATAGAGGCCATAGGAAGATATTAACTGTCTCAGCCAGGATTTCCCAGTATGCACAACCAGGCCAATTTTGTGTAGCTTTGTTTCTGTCCAAAAGCATATCCCCTCTCTCCCTGTTCATTCCCATTCTGGTCAGAAACACAGAACAAACATTGGTCATCACCAAAAAAAAAAAGAACAATATGTTCATTGTAAAAAAAATTTCAGGGTGGGATGGGTTGGGGTTGCCAGTATGGCTCAGTTGGTTGGGAGTCCTTCCAAGCACCAGGAGGTCTGGGTTCCATTCTCAGATGAGGACACCTGCCCAGGTTTCTGTCTTGATCCCCAGTAGGGGGCATGCAGGAGGCAGCTGACTGATGTTTCTCTCTCACTGATACTTCTCTTTTCTCCCTCCTTTCCTCTCTTTGAAGTCAATAGAAAACATTTTTTTTTTTTAAATTGGGGGTGGGTAGAAATAGTGACATACAAAGTAACAAAAGTATTATCATTTACTGTTTTATTTGCCATATTTTTTCTCTTTATATGAATAGTGGGTGGGTGCACATTTAAATACACTTAATGTTAAAAAATACACTTGAGAATGATCTGTAGTAATGTCCTTTAACCATTTCCTTAGTTTTGCATAATAAGATTATTTTTAGTTTTATACATAAACGAGCAAATCTATTAGATAATTTTGCCTTAAGGTTTTTTTTTCCTGGATTGGTTTTAGAGGACTTAAAGGTCGATTTATTAATTAGTATTTATACCTCACTTTCTTATATTGTTGATGATAATAGCCTGAGATATTCTTTAAGGTAGGTAGCTTTCTGTTTTACTGACTTGTAGTTGCCTGGAGCTTATAAAACCTGAAAATTTTGTTCATTAGACGTCCTTTTAAATATCAGTAGTCTGTTTTTATGATTTTTAAAAGTTCTTTAAACAGTACTTTAATAATCTTTTCAGTCTTTTCAAAAAATGAATAGGTTCTAGTTCACATATACATGTGTATATTAACTTACTTGTTATAAATTTTGTATATATTTTTAATCTTTTTCCCACACAGTGAGCTATTGTCTTTCTCTTCCTTTTCACTTCTTTTCCATTATTTTAATTGAAAATTTATTATAATGGGGCCTTGTGCAGGAGATACTGGGATAAATTCTCACGGAAATTTAAAAATAGGAATGGGGAGTGATAGATGCATAAGTCTCATAGTGTGCACAAATAGGTTTTAAAATTTTATTGACAAGTCCAAAATAAAATCTAGATGTTTTGGCTGTTTCTTTTCCTGCTAGGGTCCTGTATTAATAGGAAGTTCTCAAGGTGGTGTCAACATTGAAGATGTTGCTGCAGAGACTCCTGAAGCCATAGTTAAAGAACCTATTGATATTGTAGAAGGCATCAAAAAGGAACAAGCTGTCCGGGTATGTTGTATTCCAAAAAATTTCTAGCTTTTGGTTAGGTAATTATAATACTTGAAGAAAGAGAGTTAACTTTGTACAAGTGAAATGATTGACAAAAAACTTTTTAAAAATGTTTTGAGTGTCAAGGCATGTTAATATCTTGTTTGAAATGGAAACTTTTAGAAGTATCTACAATATTTTTCTTTATATCCTCCATAAATATTTCAGTATGTATCTTTAAAAGATAATAGCCATAACTGGTACAATTAACAGTAATTCCTTAATATCATTACTTGTCGTTCAGATTCCCTAATGATCCCAAGTTTTTTTTTTCCCCCACTTTGTTTGAGTGGGGATCCATATAAGGTCCTTCATTGCTTATAAAATCTGAAGCTTTTGTTCATTAGACTTCCAGTATTCATTAACATTGGTTAACGTTTCATAGGTCTTTTTCTAATTTATAGGTTTCCTTTTCCTTACTCCATGTTTTTTCTTTTGTTGAAGAAACTAGTCTGGATATTACATCCCCATCGTGGCCTTTAATATGTTCCTATCTCCCCCTTTCCCCCTGAAAATTGTATGGAATGGTAGGGATACTGTCATATATATCCCAAGTAGATCAGTGATTTTACTTTTATGGATGCTTTTAAGAATCTGATGAAAGCTATGGACTTTATGTATGCACATACATGATCAATTCTGTTTTCTGTACTGTTCTTGTGTGCCTCTTCCTCCCCTTCTATTTTCTTCCACCTCCACCCCAAGAAAACAAACCCAAGCATGAAGTTTAATACTATGTATGACCTGTTTGTAATACTGCTATTGAGTAAATTGTTTAGTTTGGATATAAAACATAAGTGAACCATCTTTAAAAAAAACTTGAATACTAAAGTTTGCATGACATTTACATCTATTAGTTGGAAACTGTCAAAATAAGCTTAGGGTATTAAAGTACAGTAGAGCAACATTTTTGACTCACACAAAAGTTTAAAGGAGATAGAGAAATTTTTCTGATTAAGCTTGAAGCAAGTCATTTAGGGAAATGAATGGCATAAATGTTTAAAGGGGACAGAGATTTGATTCATTAGGTAGTTACATGAGAGTGATGACTGTATAGTTAAATTTAGAAGAGAAAAAAATACTTCATTTACAAGAATACTTGAAGGAATAATATAAGATTATAACTTTTTGAGTAATGAACAGAAATTGTAAGTAAACTTTTATAATGTAAATAAGTGTTCCTAGTTGGAACTTTCTATATCCAGTTCATATCTTCCCTGAAATTGGGATATTTATATTTATTAGACAACAATCTCTTTATCTCTTTGAAAACTCAAGTAATTCTTGAGAGTAATATTTCCTTATTGATCTAAGTAGAATGGAGAGAGGAAGGCTGAAAAAGAAAGAAATCACTTTAATTGATCAAAACAGAAGGTAACTGAAAGATAACATGTTTAATAGAGTAGGGAGAAAATTTTAAATTATATATGCTATTTTTTTTTTTTAAATATATTTTTATTGATTTCAGAGAGAGGAAAGGAGAGGGATAGAGAGATAGAAACATCAATGATGAGAGAGTTATTGATTGGCTGCCTCCTGCACGCCCCTGACTGGGGATCGAGCCTGCAACCTGGGCATGTGCCCTGACCGGGAAACCGAAGCACTATCTCCTGGATCCTAGGTCGATGCTCAACCGCTGAGACATGCCTGGCCGGGCTAAATTATATATGTTATTGAAAATATTGATAGTCAGAGAAATAGTTTTGGATCCACTGCCCAATTAATTAAAATCAGAAGTGTTTTGGTTTTATTGTAGGAAGATACATCAATTCTTTGAAGTCAGAATAAAGGGTACACAATTTAATTTCTATATAAATGATTGAATATATGAACTATCAAATATAAACAGTGTAGCAAGAAAATGAATTGGCAGAAATAGTTACTCCACTAGTAGTAATAACAAAGACCACCATTTGAAAGATCTATACGCAGAGAATGAAAAAATATCATTATAAGATTTTACAGCACACAATTCACTCCTATTTCATTACTATTATACTTATTTCTTCTTCAGTATTAGTGGGCCCACATTATCTCCTGTCAGTTCATTGTGTTTATTATGTGAACCATCACAGGCAGGAAACGTCTTAGAACGCCAACACCTACAATAAGCTGCTTTAGTAAGACACAAGTCTTCAATGTTTATTTCATTCACCACTTTGGGATTTTCCTTTTGTATTTTAAGATTAATCAAGCTATCCTTCTGTTGGAATTCTTGGGTGTTTTTAAACCCGTAACAGTAGGTTGCGACCTAGTGAAAAATCTTTGTTAATGAAATAGTACTTTATTTCTTCTTATTTTTTATTTGAAGTAAGTCTTAACCAAAAATCACTTTTCTTAGCTTTGTTATTTACTTTATTTATTGGCACTTGACTTTTTGCAAAAATGACATTCAGCCTCAGAGAATTTAAGATTTTCTATTATTGAAAGTCATATGTATTGCAGCCTATGATAGCAGTTGGAAGAGGAAAAATCTCCTGTAGTATACCTGAGCGGTGGCAGCAGTTAGGATAAACATACAGACATGTAGCTTCTGTACCAGTGGTTCAGAATTGCTTATGGAACTTTGAAATTTATGGATGCTTGGTCCACCATCGATCTTGTGAACCAGAACTTCTAGGTTGGGACGTTGGTATATGTATTTTTTAAAAAGCTCTTCAGGTATATCTAGATAGGAATCTCTGCTCAAGCCTGTAAACTCCTCTACTATATTAGAAGCTTAAAACCTGTATCTTTTGGGCCTACCATATAGGGTGGAGCAAAAGTAGGTTTACAGTTGTATGAAGAACACAGAGTTTATTCTTGTATTATTATTAATTATTGTATTATTTTCCATACAAACAACTGTAAACCAACTTTTGACCCACCCTGTATATTATGTGCTCAGTAGATTTTTGAATGAGTGGGATAGTACTTGTTTGACTGGATATGTCCTCAGTGCTTAAATAAAATAGGGTGATTTTATGTTTTTGCTATTGTTTGGGCCATTGGGATTGCCAGTGCACCTTTTATATGTAGTTTTAATAAAACATAAGCCTCTTAGTTTAGGTTGGCCATAAGGCTTAGAGGTAATATGGAGGCCATGGAATAAACACTGGAACTGGAAACTAGGTGAATGGCAAGTCACTTGACTGCTTTGAATCTCTCAGTTTAAAATGAGCACAACACCTGCCTTGTGAAGATTTTGGATAAAACGTTTTGTTTAACCATTTAGTAATAGATGCTACTTCAGTGATTAATGTTTGACTACATGTGATTCATGCTTATTTAAATAATAAACTAACAAGGTTTTTTATTTACAATAACTTAATGTTGATTGGATATATGTGACATACCTATAATAAGGAGACAAATTGCTTTCAGCTTGCACAGAAGATGGGATTTCCATCTAATGTTGTGGATTCTGCGGCAGAAAACATGGTCAAGCTTTACAACCTTTTTCTGAAATATGATGCAACCATGGTAGAAATAAATCCAATGGTAGAGGATTCAGATGGAGCTGGTAAAGTATCTTCTTTTATCAAGAATTGATTATATTATATATTTATCTACCTATTGTATGCTTTACTAAGGAAGTTGAACTCATAAGGAAGTGAATTCATTACTATTTAGAAGCTTATTTTATAATAAATAGAATGAATGTAAATAAATATTAAAGGGACCAATTAAAGCAAACACCTTAAATATCTTAAAAATATATTTAGGTATACACAGAGAGCTTAAAGCTGCACTGTCCAGTATGGTGGCCACCAGCTATAAAATTAATTAAAATGATGTAAGATTAAAATATTCCTCAGTTACACTATTCATATTTCAAGTGCTCAGTAGCCACATTGGTTACCATAATAGCACACATATAGAACATTTCTATCATTGCAGAAAGCTCTTTGGGCAGTGCTGGTTTAGAGTATCCAGTGTGTAGTAAGTAAATAGCTGTAGCTTTGGGGAATTAACCATCTTAATCTCCACAAATTTTAGACTTTAGAGACATCATAGGCCTTTATTTTTAGCCACTAGAGAAATAAGATTAGCTTGCCACTTTGACAGCTTTTCTTTTATGTGTTTAAAAGGTAAATCAGATTCTGAATTATTATGCCTTCCATGTATAATTTTATTTTCAATTATCTTTCCATCTTTAATATCAAGCACAACAATTTGTTGGTAACATTTGACATCTAATAAAATCATACATGGTGGTGGTGTTTTTTAAATGTATGTAGCTTTATTCTAGTCTAAATTTTTGTGGGTATTTTATAGTGACTGCTTCTATTGCTGTAATTTGATTTTGGTTTAGGTCTCTGGACATTTCTAATCTTTGTAAACATTTGTAGGTCATCTTTCACTTTTATACTTCTAATTCTTTATGACAAATCAAGTTTTTCGTTAGTCATTTATTTGATTGTATAAAGAAGAATGAGTATATTCTCTTATGGTAATAGAGGTAGTTTGTAAAACTAAAAGTAATTAAATTTTTTTAAGGTGAAGGCTAAAGCACATTTTCAAATGAAATGTTCAGTGAAGGAGAATTATCTGTATAAAACAGATATTTCTTGTATTATTTTCTTCATTATAATACTTAACATTGAAAGCAAGACTCCTGAATTCTTTCTAGTTGTGAAAATCTACAGCCATATTCTATTGCTAAGGGAATCTCTTTGTTCTCTTAATTTAGTAACTGGGTTTTTGTGTGTGTTTGTATTCAGTTTTTCTTTTAATTTTACATAGATTATTTAAATCTTTTTTGTAATTGGAATCATAGTGTATTCAAATTGTATCTTTCCCTTTTTTTTTTTTTAATATATCTTTATTGATTTCAGAGAGAGGAAAAGAGAGGGAGAGAGAGAGAGATAGAAACATCGATGATGAGAGTCATTGATCGAGCCCTCAACCCCGGCATGTACCCTGACCGGGAATCGAACCCCGATCGCCTGGATCCTAGGTCGATGCTCAACCGCTGAGCCACACCCGGCCAGGCTATCTTTCCCTTTTTAAACGCAAAAGTTTATAATAGATTTTTTCATGTAAAATATTTTTCAAAGATACAGTTTTTAAAAGCTTGTATTTGTATATATCTTTAATAGAAATGATGATTTTTCATACAGATTCTTAGAATTAGATTCTTTGGGTCAAAGAATAATAATATTTTTAACATGTTTTGATTATTGGATCAGAATAATAACATTTTGAGATGTATTTTGCCAGATTGTTGTCTGGAAAAGTTCTAATATATAGTGTCCATTTCATTGCCTACATGTGCCATACCTGTTGCATTAGGTTTAATCTCTGTCAGACCGATAATCAGGAAATAGTATTTTATTTTATTTTTCAGGGTTTTTTTTATTGCTAGCGATGTTAAGGACTTTTCATGTTTATTAGGCATGTTTTTCTCAGTAGACAGAATTTCCTGTTGATATCCTTTGGTACCTGTGTTTCCTATGGCTACTATAACAAACTGCTACAAACTTGGTGGCATAAAATAACAGACAGTCTCATAGTTTTGGAAGGCAGAAGTCCAAAATCAGTATCACATGAATTCAAGGTGTCAGCAGCTCTGCTCCTTCTAGAGGTTCTAGGGAGGAGTCCAGCACTTGCCTTTTCATGCTTCTTGTACCATTTCTTGATTTGTGGCCACCTCATTCCAGTCTTTGCCTTTGTGGTCACATTGGCTCCTCCTCTTTATGCATCTAGTCTCCCTCTGCCTCTCTCTTATAAAGACACTTAGGGCCCACCAGGATAATCTTCTTTCAAGATCCTTATTTTAATCACATCTGTAAACATTTTACCATATAAGGCAATGATTTTTGACCTTTTTCATCTCATGGCACACATAAACTAATTACTAAAATTCTGCAGCACACCAAAAAATATATTTTTTGCTGATCTGACAAAAAAATAGGTATAATTTTGATTCATTCACACTGGACAGCTGTTGTGTTGGCTGTTGTCATTTTTTAAATTTGATAATCTAAGGGAAAAGAGGCCAGTCCCCCTGACTAAATAGTCAGGTATTGCATGCTTTAAAAATTCTTGCTGCACACTAGTTGAAAATTGCTGATATAGGATAACATTCACAGGTTCTGTGCATTGGGACATGTTATCTTGGGGTGGCCAATATTCAGCCTACTAAAGTACTCAAAGGAAACATGAATAGTTTTTCTTATGATGAGGTTTTTGTTTATTTTTTGAAAATTTATTGACATGGGTCAAAAATCAGAACAATATAACAGTATATTTCCATCAGTCTCACTCATTTATCCTGAAATTTTGTTTTCTCTCCATCCTTACCTTCTACTATTCCTCTCTCCTCATTTTTAGTTTCTTGTGTTTTCCCCATTATTATTTTTTGCAAATAAAAACAAATATGAAAATAGGTCTTTACCCCTTTACAGAAAAGGTTGCATACTATATATATATTTCGCATTTTTCTTACCTAATAATACATACTGATGGTCTCTCCATGTGTATGTATATTAAAGATGCTAAACTTAACTGACGTTTGATATGAATATTTCCCTAAGTTTGTCTTTTGTTTAATTTGGTTTGCGTTTTTGGACATAATGAAGCTTTTTGTTTTTATCTAGTCAGGTCTTATTTTGACTTCCATTGTTTCTATGCTGAGACATTTTTTTCCTCTAAGAAAAAGTAAGATTATTTTCTTCATGTGGGTATTATATTTTTTCATAGATTTGTTTGTAGAAATATATTTTTGGTTGCTATTTGAATGGGAACTTTCCTGCAGTTACATAAAATCAGTAAACATTTATCTGCAGCATGTTTTATTGTTTATTATTTTGCTTTTTGATTTTCAGTCTTTGCTTAATCAAGATTTTACTTTAGCTTTAATTCTTTTTTCCAAATTGTTAGTTTTCCTAAAATCATTAAAACATCCTTCCTGATTTTTGAAAGCCCTTCTTACCATATTCAAGCGTCTGATTTCATAGATATGTTTGTTTTTATATCAATAATTGTAAGTTTTATTACTTTTTTTTTGGTAAGTTTTAATAATGGATAAGTCTTCCCTCATATGTTTATTTTAAAATAATTTTTTTAACCCTGGCTGGTTTGGATCAGTGGTTAGCGCTTCGGCCCTCTGACTGAAGCGTCCCAGATTCAATTTTGGACAAGGGCAGGTTTGATCCCTGGTGCTGGTCAGGACGCTTGCGCGCGGCAACCAATTGATGTATATCTCTCACATCAATGTTTCTCTCTCTTTTTCTCCCCCTTTCACTCTCTCTGAAAAGGAATGGAAAAAATATCCTCAGGTGAAGATTAAAAAAATAAATGAAATAAAAATATTTTTTTAGAGAGGCAGTTCTTATTTGTGTTTTTAAATTTGTATTACTGAACTCTTTGTGGGTCCAAGATCTTTTAAGAAAGCAGTGAAGGATTGCAAAGCCTTCCTGGTGGTACCTGAAGAGTCTGAGAGTTGCTTTGGGGCTCCTGCATCTTATTTGGCTAGCTAAAGTTTTGGCCAGTTTTGTTATACTTTCCAAAGGATCAACTTTCCAGTCAAGATGACAGAATAGGAAAACTGTGCTTATCACCTCCCACAACCACATAAAAATTATAAACTACAGAACAACCGTCATTGAGAACTGCTTCAAGTTTAGCTGGACAGAACTCCTATAACTAAGGACATACAGAAGAAGCCACATCAACTGGTGGGAGGGGAAGAAATGGAATGGGCTGGTCCAATACACACTAGTGGCAGATACAGATTGGGAGGGATATCTCGGTTGTTGAGGTCTCCCCTGAGGCACAAGGGGTTCCTTGTTTTGGGAAGAGAAGTCCCCATAACTTGTCTCTGAAAACCAGTGGAGATTGTGGCTACTGGAATCCCAGGCATTCCTCTTAAAGGAACCATGCTTGGACTCAATTCCTCTGGGCTCCAGTGCTGGGGAGGCAGTTGGAAAGGCACCAGGGACCCTCAGGAGGAACTGAATTGATTGGCTTCAGGACAAGGGCTAGAGGAATAGTTTTCTCCCAGATAGAAATGCTGTCAGAAGCCATTTTTTCTTTGTTGAGCCCTCCCCGAGCCCAGCCTGAATGCTCAGACAGGTTCCATATCTCAGTATCCATCGACCTAGCTAACACCATTTGCCCCACCCTAGTAGTTCTCTGAGACCCTGCCCCACTTAGCTTGCTGGCCCACCCAAACCACTTCAAGTAGTTATTCCATACAAAACAGCCTGTCTAGTCTCATGTTGTGGACTTTCCTAAAAATCTCTCAAAGGATTGCAGACCCCAAACCAGCATCTGACTTCAGTATGCCCCATACCTCTTGCTAAGCAGCCCCAAACCCTAGTGGCAGCCAGCCTCAGTTCACAGCCTAGCCCTTACCAGACACCTCTAAGCCCAGCACATGTGGCAACCATCTGCAAATCACTTTGTAGCTCATACCAAGTGGCTCAGGGCAGGGCACAGGCAACACTTGATCTTGGCCTGCATCAGAGCTATGAGGCCCCAGAACCAGCATATATGGTGGCCACCTTCAGATGACACCAGAGCACTACCCAACCCCCTCTACAAATGACACAACCAAAGGGCAGACTCGGCAGGTACCAGAGCCTAACTAAAGCAAATTCTGCTCCATAGGGTCAGCCCCTGGACAACAGCACCTTCACCATAGTCACTGCCAATCCTCACAGCCAATCAGCTTGAGAGTCAATCCTTTCATTGACATGCAAATAGCAATCAAGGCTCAACTACAATAGGAGGACACGTACAACCCATACAAGGTACATACCTAGAGCACCTGGCTCAGGTGACCAGGGAATCTGTACCACTAGGCCCCACTGGGCACTACTATATAAGGCCATTGTACCACGACTGGAAGACATAGCAGCTCTTCCTAATAAAAACAAACACAGGGAGGTAACCAAAATGAGGAGACAGAAATATCCCAAATGAAAGAACAGAACCAAACTCCAGAAAAAGAACTAAACAAAATGGAGACAAAAAACTACCAGATGCAGAGTTCAGAGCACTGTTTATAAGGATGCTCAGTGATCTCAGTGAGAGCTTCAACAAAGAGATAGGAAACATAACAATGGAAATAGAAAACATGAAAAAGAACTAGCCAGAAATGAAGAATGCAATAACTAAAATGAAGAATACATTAGAGGAAATCAACAGTAGATTACATGAAGCTGTGGATTGAATCAGCATTTTGGAAAACACCCAATCAGAACAGCAAAAAGAAAAAAAGAATTTTTAAAAATGAGGCTAGTTTAAGGGGCCTCTGGAACAACATCAAGCATAACAACATCCATATCACAGGGGTACAGAAGGAGGAGCAAGTACAAGGGATTGAAAACCTATTTGAAGAAATAATGACTGAAAATTTTCTTAACCTGCTAAAGTCAGTAAGTATATAAGCCCAGGAAGTACAGAGAGTCCCACACAAGGTAAACCCAACAGACATAACTAGACACACTAAGGCCCACACTAAGACACATAATTAAAATGTGAAAGGTTGAAGATAAAAGAGCAAGTCTTAAAAGCAGCAAGAGAAAAGCAGTTATCTACTAGGGAGTTCCCAATAAGACTGTCAGCTGATTTCTTATCAGAAACTATGCATGCCAGAAGGGATTGGCATGAAATATTCAAAGTGATGAAAAGTAAGGACCTACAACCAAGATTACCCAGCAAAGCTATCATTAAGAATTAAAGGACAGATAAAGAGTTCACAGACAAGAAAAAGCTAAAGTTCATCACTAGCAAACTAGTAATAAAAGAAATGTTAATGGGACTTCTTTAAGCAAAAGAAGAAGAAAAAATTAAAAATGTGAATATTAAAATGACAATAACTACCTGACTGTGAGCAGTTACTTTAAAAATAAATGGATTAAATGCTCCAATCAAAACACATGGGATAGCCAAATGGATAAGGAAACAAGACCTTTACATACACTGCCTATAAATACTTTCAGTCAAAAGACAGTCACAGACTGAAAATAAAGGGATAGAAAGAGAGATTTTGTGAAAATGGAAACAAAAAATCTGGGGTAACAATACTTATACCAGACAAAAAGAGACTTTAAAACAAAGGCTATAAGAGACAAAGATGGACCTAGCAATTCCACTTCTGGGTCTTTATCTGAAGAAACCTAAAACACTAATTCAGAAAGATATATGCATCTGTATGATCATTGCAGCATTATTTACAGTAGCCATGATATGTTAGCAACCAAAGTGTTCATCAGTGTACGAATGGATGAAGAAGTAGTACGTATATATAATGCAGTATGACTCAGCCTATCTGCAACAACATGGATAAACTTAGAGGGTGTTCTCCTGAGTGAAGTCAGACATTTTAAAAGACAAAAGCCATATGATTTCACTTATATGTACAATCTAAAAAACAAAACAGAGACAAACGTACAGAGGACATTTTGATGGTTGCCAGATGGGAAGGAGCTGAAGGTATGGGTGAAAAGAGAAAGGGATTAAGAAGTACAAATTGATACTTACAAAATAGTCATGGGGATATAAAGTATAGCATGGGTGATATACTCAATATTTTAATAACTGTATGGTATCAAATGGGTACTAGATTTATTAGGATGATCACTTTGTAAGTTATATAAATGTCTAATCACTGTGTTATACTCCTGAAACTAATACAATATTGTATGTCACCTGTAATTGAAAAAAAAAGTTATTAAAAATATTAAAAGTTATTAAAAATACAAGAATGCAGTGAAAACTGCATGAAAACAAGTTCTTTCATCCCAGGTAATTGCTCTAGTGTTCCAATGGGAGCATGTGCATAGGTACTATTTTTCATTCAGTCTAGAGGTGCAAACTCCTTGAAACCTTGGGTTCTGATTTTGGTACTTGGATATCATGTTATTAACTCCTATTGCTAGTCAATCTTTAGAATCCTTTTATCAGATTTTTTAAAAATCATGCTGAAATGTTTTGAGATTGCAAAATTGTTGGGGGAAATGAACATCTTGGTAACAGTCAGTTTTTCCAACTAGAAATACATTATTTTTCTATTTATACAAGTCTTTATTTACAAGACAACAAATTTTGTGGGATTTAAAATTTTTATTTGTTTATTTATTTAATCTTTATTGTTGAAAGTACTACAGAGGTCCCCCGTTCACCCCCGCAATGATTCCTTCCACCCCATGTCTGCCCTATCCTCAGGCCTTCCCCATTCTATTGTTTGGGTCCATAGGTTATGCATTTATGCATATAAGTTCTTTGATTAACACCCCCACTTCCCCCCCCTTCCCCCCCCCGCTTCCCTCTGAGATTCCTAAGTCTGTTCCATGCTTCTGTGTCTCTGGATCTACTTTGTTCATCAGTTTATTTTGCTCATTATATTCTACATATGAGTAAGATCGTGTTGTACTTGTCTTTCTCTGACTGGCTTATTTTCACTTAGCATAATGCTCTCTAGGTCCCTCCATGCTGTCTCAAGGGGTAAGAGATCCTTTTGTCTTACAGCTGCATAGTATTCCATGGTGTAACTGTACCACAGCTTTTTTATCCATCTACTGATGGGCAGTTGGGCTGTTTCCAGATCTTACCTATTATAAATTGTACTGCTGTGAACATAGGGGTGCATAAATTATTTCTGATTGGTGTTTCAGGTTTCTTAGTATATATTCCCAAAGTGGGATCACTTGGTCCAATGGAAGTTCCATATTTAAGTTTTTGAGGAAACTCCATACTGTTTTCTATAGTGGCTGACCAGGCTGTGCAGTCCCGTACTAAGTTCCTTTTTTTCCACATCCTTGCCAGCACGTGTCATTTGTTGATTTGTTGATGGTAGCCATTCTGACAGGTGTAAGGCGATAGCTCATTGTGTTTTTAATTTGAATCTCTCTGATGATGAGTGACTTTGAGGATTTTTTCATATGTCTCTTGGCCATCTGTATGTCCTTTTTGGAGAAATGTCTATTCAGGTCCTTTGCCCATTTTTTAATTGGATTTTTTGTCTTCCTCTTGAAATCTGAGTTTCTTATATATTTTGGATGTTAAACCCCTTATCAGATTGGCAAGTATGTTCTCCCATACAGCGGGCTTCCTTTTGATTCTGTTGATGGTTTCTTTTGCTGTGTAGAAGCTTTTTATTTTGATGTAGTCCCATTTGTTTATTTTCTCGTTTGTTTCCCTTGCCCTAGGAGATGCATTGGCAAACATATTGCTATGAGAGATGTTTCAGATTTTGCTGCCTGTTTTCTTCTAGGTTTTTTATGGCTTTACGTCTTACATTTAAGTCTTATCCATTTTGAGTTTATTTTTGTCTATGGTGTAAGTTTATTTTCTAGTTTCATTGTTTTTTGCATGTACCTGTCTAATTTTCCCAACACCATTTATCGAAGAGACTGTCTTTATTCCATTGTATGCTCTTGCCTCTTCTGTCAAATATTAATTAAGCATTAATCATGGCTTGGGTTGATTTCTGGGTTCTCTGTTCTGTTCCACTGACCTATATGACTGTTCTTGTGCCAGTACCAGGATGTTTTGATTGCAGTGGTTCTGTAGTATAACTTGATATCTGGTATTGTGATCCCTCCAACTTTGTTCTTTCTCAAGATTCCTGTGGCTATTCGGGGTCTTTTTTGGTTCAATGTATATTTTTGAAGTGTTTGTTCTAGATCTGTGAAATATGCCGTTGTTATTTTAATGGGGATTGCATTGAATTTATAGATCACTTTGTGTAGTGTGGGCATTTTAATGATGTTAATTCTTCCAATCCATGAACATGGTGTATTCTTCCACTTGTTTATATCTTCCTCTATCTCTTGGTTCAACGTCCTGTAGTTTTCCGGCTACAGGCCTTTTACTTCCTTGGTTAAGTGTATTCCTAAGTATCTTACTTTTTTTGTTGCAGTGGTAAATGGGATGGTTTTTTCAGTTTCTCTTTCTGAGAGTTCATTATTGGTGTATAAAAATGCCATCGATTTCTGGGTGTAAATTTTGTATCCTGCTACATTGCCAAATTCATTTATGAAATCTGGTAGTTTTTTGCTGGAGTCTTTAGGGTTTTCTATGTACAATATCATGTCGTCTGCAAATAATGACAGTTTTACTTCCTTCTCAATTTGCCTTTTATGTTTTCTTGTCTGATCTCTGTGGCTAGCACTTCCAATAGTATGTTGAGGAAGAGTGGTGAAAGTGGACATCCCTGTCTTGTCCCTGTTCTTAGGGGAAATGCTTTTAGTTTTTGCCCATTGAGAATGATGTTGGCTGTAGGTTTGTCATATATGGCTTTATTTTCTTGAGGTATGATCCCTCTCTTCCCGCTTTGCTGAGAATTTTTATCAAAAATGGGTGTTGTATTTTGTCTAATGCTTTTTCTGCATCTCTTGATATGATCGTGTGATTTTTGTCTTTCAATTTGTTTATGTGATGTATCACATATATTGATTTGCGAATATTTTACCAGCCTTGCATCCCTGGAATAAATTCCACTTGGTCTTGGTGTGTGATCTTTTTAGTATATTGCTGGGTCCAATTTGCTAATATTTTGTTGAGGATTTTAGCATCTATGTTCCTCAGGGATATTTACCTGTAATTCTCTTTGTTTGCAGTGTCCTTATCTGGTTTTGAAATTAGGCTAATTCTGGCCTCATAAAAAGAGCTTGGCAGTGTTCCTTTCTCTTGGGTTTTTTGGAATAGTTTGAGGAGGGTAGGTGTTAGTTCTGTGCATGTTTGGTAAAAACTCCCCTGTGAAGCTGTTTTGACCAGGGCTTCTGTTTGCTTGGAGTATTTTGATTACTGCTTCAACTTCATCAGTAGTTATTGGCCTATTCACGTCTTCTGACTCTTTCTGATTGAGTTTGGGAAAGTTGTATTTTTCTAGGCATTTGTTCATTTTGTCCAGGTTGTCCAGCTTCTTGATGTATAAGTTGTTCATAGTATTTTCTTACAATCCTTTGTATTCCTGTTGGGTCAGTTTTTACTTCAACTCTTCTGTTTCTGATTTTGTTTATTTGGGCCCTGTCTCTTTGTTTCTTGATGAATCTGGCTAAAGGTTCATCAGTCTTGTTTATCTTTTTAAAGAACCAGCTCTTCGTTTCATTGACCTTTTTGGATTAATCTTTTTAGTCTCTATGTCATTTATTTCTGCTCTGATCTTTATTATTTCCTTCCTTCTGCTTACTCTGGACCTTTCTTGTTGTTCTCTTTCTAAGTTTTTAAGTTGTAGGGTTAGATAGTTTATTAGAACTTTTTGTTGTTTTTTGAGGTAGGCCTATAGTGCTATGAACTCCCCTCTCAGGAGTGCTTTCATTGTGTCCCATAGATTTGAGGTTATTGTGTGTTCATTTTCATTTGTTTCCAGGAGATTTTTTATTTCTTACTTGATCTCTTTGGTAACGCATTCATTGTTTAATATCATGCTATTTAGCCTCCATGTGTTTGCATGTTTTTTTTGTTTTTATTGTAGTTGATTTCTAATTTCATGCCATTTTGATCTGAGAAGATGCTTGATATGATTTGAATCTTCTTAAACATGTAGAGATTTGTTTTGTATCCTAACATGTGGTCTTTTCTTCAGAATGTCCGGTGTGCACTTGAGAAAAATTTACATTCTGCAGCTTTATGTTGGAATAATGTTCTGTAAATGTCAATTAAATTCATCTGATCTAGTGTGCCATTTAGGATCACTGTTTCCTTGTTGATTTTTTTGTCTGTAAGACCTATCCAGTGAAGTCAGTTGGGTGTTAAAGTCCCCTGCTATGACTATATTACTGTCAATATCTCCCTTCAAGTCCTCCAAAAGTTTTTTTAAATAAATTTAGGTACTCCTATATTGGGTGCATATGTGTTTAACAGGGTTATATCCTCTTGTTGAATCAATCCCTTTAGTATTATATAGTGACCTTTCTTGTCTCAATATGGTCTTCATTTTGAAGTCCATTTTGTTAGATATAAGTATTGCTACCTAGCTTTTTTCTTATTTCTTTTTGCATGGAAAATTTGTTTCTATCCCCTTCACTCTTGTCCTGTGTGAGTCTTTTGTTCTGAGGTGGGTCTCTTTTAGACATCATATATTTAGGTCATGTTTTCTTATCCACTCAGCTACCCCATGTCTTTTGATTGGAACATTTAATCCATTTACATTTAAGGTTATTGATAGGTACTTGTCTATTGCCTTTTTAATTTCTTTATGCCTAAGTTTCTCGTTCTCTCTATTTCAACTTCTTATTACAGCATTTCCTTTAATATTTCTTGCAATGCTGGGTTGGTGGTGATAAGCCCCTTTAGCCTTTTTTTGGTCTGGGAAGCTATTTATTTTACCATCTAGTTTGAATGATAGCCTTGCTGGATAGAGTAGTTTTGGTTTCAGATCCTTGCTTTTCATTACCTTGAATACTTCATGCCATTCCCTTCTGGCCTGTAGAGTTGTTGATGAGAAGTCAGCTGACAGCCTTATGGGACCTCCTTTGTAGGTCACAGATTGCTTTTTTCTTGCTGCCTTTAATATTCTCTCTTTGTCTTGAATTTTTGGCATTTTAATTATGATGTGTCTGGGCATGGATCTCTTTGAATGCTTCTTGCTTGGGACTCTCTGTGCCTCCTGAACATGTGTGACTTACTTTGACCAGGTTAGGGAAATTTTCTGCCATTATTTCTTCAAGCAGATTCTCTTTCTTGCTTATTCTCTTCCCCTTTTGGCATTCATATGATGCAAATATTGTTACATTTTCTGTTGTCTCATATCTCCCTTAAACTGTCCTGGGTTTTTTTTGTTTATTTGTTTGCTTTTCATTTTCCATTTCAGAGAGTGGAAGGGAGAGAGAAAGAGAAACATCAATGATGAGAGAGAATCATGGATCAGTTGCCTTCTGCACGCCCCCTGCTGGGGATCCAGCCCCCAACCAGGACATGCACCCTGACTGGGAATCGAACCAAGATCTCCTGGATCATAGGTCGATGCTAACTGCTGAGCCGTGCTGGCTGGGCCGCCCTCCTGTTTTTTCATTGTTCTTCCTTTCTGATTGAGTGAATTTTTCTATCCTGTCTTCTAATTCACTGATCCGATCCTCAGCTTCCTCTAATCTGCTGTTTATTCCTTCCAGTGAATTCTTTATTTTTGTTGTCATTTCTTAATTTCCTTCATAGTTTCCCTATCTTTTCTCATTATCCTTACAATCAATATTCTGAACTCTATATCTGATAGATTGCTTATCTCTATTTCATTTAGCTCTTCTTCTGGAGAATTCTTTTGTTCTTTCATTTGGGGCTTATTTTTTTGTCTCCTCATTTTGCTTTCCTATTTGGGTTTGTTTCTATGTATTAGGTAGATCTGTTAGACTCTTGGTCTTTTTGGTCAGTCTCTGGTGCAGGCCATTGTCAGATGCTGTTTGTGACTGCCTCTGAGTACCTTGTTTGGAGATATCAACATTCCACGGCTTGTGGTTCCCTGTCTTGGGGCTAGGTGCATTTGGAGTGGACCAGGATGCACACCACAGTCTGCTTTTTCAAGTCCAGTGTCCAGAAGTAAATCAGGCAAAGACTCAAAGCACCCAGAGGTCTCCCTCTGCCTGCAGGCTGATTAATGTCCGTGTTTATTTTAGATTCCTCATATAAGTGAATACATATGATATTCATCTTTCTCTGCTTGACTTATTTCACTTAGCATAGTACCCTTTAGTTCAATCCATGTTGTCGCATATGGCAAGGTTTCATTCTTTTTATTGCTGCATAATATTCCATTGTGTGTATATTTATATTTATATTATTTATATTTATATTCACATCTTTTTTATCCATTCACCTATTGATGGACACCTGTGTTGCTTCCATATCTTGGATGTTGTGAATAATGCTGCAATAAACATAGGAGTGCCTATTTGTTTTTTAATTAGTATTCTTATTTTCTGTGCATAAATACCCAGAAGTGGAATTGCTAAGATGTATGCTCTATCTGTTTTTATTGTTTTGAGGAACCTCCATACTGTTTTTCGTAGGGGCTGCAATTTCTGGTCCCACCAGTTGTACTCAAGGGTTTCCTTTTCTACACATTCTCACCGATACAGGTCATTGTGGACTTTTTTGTAATAGCCTTTCTGACTGGTGTGAGGTAATATCTCACTGTGGTTTAGATTTGTATTTCCCTGATGATTATTGATGTTGAACATCTTATATGTCTGTTAGCTATCTATATGTCTTCTTTGGAGAAATGTTGTCTTTTCATATCTTCTTTTCATTTTTCAATTGGATTGTTCATTTTTTTGTTATTCAGTTGTATGACTTTTTAAAATCCAACCCCTTATTGCATATATCATTTGCAAATAGATTCTCCCAGTCAGTAGGTTACCTTTTTGTTTTATTAAAGGTTTCTTCACTGCGCAGAAGCTTTTTAATTTGATGTAGTCTCATTTGTTTACTTGCGCTTTTGTTTCCATTGTTCAAGGGGACATGTCTGGAAAGATATTGCTCAGACTTATGTCAGATTGTTTACTTTCTGTTTTCTTTAGGAGTTTTGCGGTTTCAGGCCTTACTTTTAAGTTTTTAACTCACTTTGAGGTGTGTGTTTTTTGGTATGTGGTGTAGAAGAGTGGTCCAGTTTTATTTTTTTGTATTTATCTGTCCCCCAACACCACTTGTTGAAGAGACTGTCGTTACTCCAGTATATGTTTTTGCCTCCTTTGTCATAGATTAGCATATAAGTGAGAGTCTGTTTCTGCGGTCTCTGTCCTGTTCCATTGATCTATGTGTCTGATTTTGTTCCAGTACCATAAACTTTAGACTAAAACAGCTATGTAGTATAGCTTGAGATCAGTGAGCGTGATATGTTCAACTTTGTTCTTATTTCTTAAGATTGCCTTGGCTATTCTGGGTCTTTTGTGGTTCTTTATGAATTTTAGGATTATTCTAGTTTTAAGAAGAATGATATTGGTATTTTTATTGGAATTACATTGAATCTGTAAATTGCTTTGTGTTTTATCGTCCTTTCAGCAATATTAATCCTTTCTATCTATGAGCACAATATATCCTTTCATTTATTTGTGTCGTCTTCAATTTCTTTCTTCAGTATCTTATAGATTTCAGAGAAGGGGTTTTCCACTTCTTGGTTAAGTTTATTCCTAGGTATTTTATTCTTTTTGATGTATTTTTTAATGGAATTGTTTTCTTTTCTACTTCTGATTGTTCATTATTAGTATATAGGAACCTGACAGTTTCTGTGTATTAATTTTGTTTCCTGTTACTTTCGGTGGATTCTTTAGGGTTTTCTCTATATACAGCATTTCACATGCAAATAGTGGTAGTTTTATTTCTTCCTGTTTTAATTGGATGCATTTTTTTTTCTTCTTGTCTGACTGCTGTGGGTAGGACTTCCAGTACTATGTTGAATAAGAGTGGTGAAAGTGGGCATCCTTGTCTTGTTCCTAATATTAGAGGACAAATTTTCAGCTTTTCACCATTGAGTATGATGTTAGCTGTGGCCTTGTCATGTATAGCCTTTATCAAGTTGAGGTAAGATCCTTCTGTACCTACTTTGTTGAGAGTTTTGGTGGCTATGTTGAATGGGATTTTTTCTGCCATTATATTTTCTTACTTTTTACTTGTGGTATACAGAGATTGTTTACTGATTTTATTTTTCATTTGTATGTTTTAATTTATTGTTGTATTTGTTTTCCTTAGTCTTTTAAAAATGTCTCTATTGCATTTCAGCTTCTCTCATGTTTCAGTTAATTTCAGTTTCTTATTTCATAATTCATAGTTTTGAATTTTGACCACTCAGAAGAGACCTGTAGTCATTTTTTTTTTCTCAAAAGTATATATTTTTCCTCTAACACAAACATAGCAAATAATGTTTGCTAGGCACTGTTACAAGCACTTTATAGGTATGAACCCTTTTACTTCATTTAATGTTTATAACAGTTCAGTGAGGTAGGTACTACTACTATGCTTATTTTATAAGTTAGGAAAATGTGTTATCAAGAGATTAAGTGGTTGCCTAGGGACTCATGGCTAGTGGTGAAGATTTGATCTCTCCAACATTCCTTAGTGTTTTCTTGACCCATTGAGCTTAACCATCAAGCCTATCATCTATAAAGGGTAGACAGACATGGAGCTTTTGAGGGATGAGAGCTTAGCTTTCTGGGTAATCCTGCTCTGACTTTGAGGCTGCCATTCTGATCCCAACTAATGTTCTTTCGGGTATTCTGGGAACACTTGTAGGTAGGTTGGATTTTTGTCCTCAGAAGTTTCTGAAATGGGTCAAAATAATACACTAATATCAGCTCTAAGAAAGTGTTTTGCTTAATCCCATAAATTCTTTCTTTTCTGTTTTTGACACCCAATTATTCCCAGTCATGTTGTCTACTATAATATCATAGGTTCTTCAGGGAAATTAAACTATGGCATTAAGATACTATAAAACTTCTAATAGTAAATTCTGCATGAAGACACACCTGAAATTTAAAGTCCAAATGTGATAAAGTTCAAATGACCTAGAGAACTGAAGTACCAAGTCTGATTTTTCTTCTCTGTGTTAGGAGTCCAAAGAAATTAATGTTTTTCCTTATTTATTGAATATTTTGACTATTAGCTAGACAGTTTATGAATTCTAGATTAGAGTTTAGATTCCTTCAGCCATGGCAGTTTGGACTGTTTCTCATAGTAATGGGTAGAGTTTCTTCATGGTTTCAGAAGTTACATTGTTTGAATTTCAGATCTTTTATGGACCTCACTTTTAAACGAGTACACAGAGGTAATAATACATACAAATTTATCATATCATTAACACCTCAGTTATCCAATTTGTAAAAATCAAACAGCAACAAAAAAATCCCAAGTCATTCCCATCATCAGAAACAATGAAACCAGCACAGTCATGTTCCCAGAACTTTGTACTTAGTTTTATCAAAGGTCATGGAAGAAACTGAGTGGAAACTGAGTGAAGGAGTGTAGACTGGTACTAGTCTCACCAGGATCCCATTTTGTCCTGCTTGTATTAGCTGTGGACTTAAAATCAGTGCATTTATGATTGCGGGGTTGGGGGTTGGGACATGACTAATTTACCCATGTGTAGTCTCTTAAAATTTTTTCTCCTTTTGAACACCATGATTTTGGCACTCTAGTATGAATTGAGTATGGGTTCTGTTTACTGATATTGCACTCACCCTTGCAGGTGTTGTCAGTGGTTGTTTCTACTGACTATTGTGGAGCTCAGGCCTAAGAAATCTGTTTCCTAGGGATTTCATCCAAGTATGTTTGCATTGGAGAATCACCCTCAACTAGCTCCTGAGTGAATCTTCTGGAATTATACCCCAAATTCCTAGTCAAGACTAATGCCTTTTTTATATGTTCCTTATTTATTTTTTGAACAACACATTAAAGTTTTTAACATAATGGATGTGTGTGTATGTGTGTGTGTGTGCATGTGTGTGTGTGTGTGCATGTGTGTGTGTGTGTGCATGTGTGTGTGTATATTCCTGCACCCGACATTTAGAAAAACATTATGTCAAATACTGATTAAAAAATAAAATACTGAGCCATAAATTAAAAAGTCTCAACAAATATTTAAGAATTAATAACATAGTTAATAGTCTTTAAGCACAAAGCGGTAAAACTAGAAATTAATATAATACATCATGTCATGTTTTTTAAAATTTAAAGAAAATACTTTAATTCATAAGTAAATGAAGAAATCTTAATGGAAATGAGAAAATATTTAGAACTGAACAAACTGGAAGGTATATAGTGCTTTTTGGGAGGAAGAATTATCAAAAGTGGTCTGTTTCTTAGTTAATATGTAACTTAAATGTAACTGTCCAAGAATTTTGAACATGAAAAATGGATCATTACACATTTCATATGGAAAATAAAAGAATAAAAATTACAGATAGATTTTCTTCTATTCAACAGCATTAATTTAATATGATAGCTGATGTTTTGCTAAGTCACTGTTTACTGTGAATATGGTATTGTAGGGGCTTCCCTCCCTCCATCTTTTTGATACTGAAATAAAATAGTACAAGGAACTTCCCTATATCTTTTACTCAGAATCACCAGTGACTTACATTTTGCCTTATTTACTTTATCATCCTCCTTTCTCTACACTGTGTGTATGTGTAGAAATATGTTTTTAGAATCATTTGTTCTTTTTTACCCCTAAATATTTTGGTGTCTAAAAACACTCTTTCATATAACCTCAATACATTTATCAAAACCAGGAAATTTAACATTGATAAGATATTATCTAATCCACAATACGTAATGCAAAATGTGGACAGGTGTCCTAGTAACGTCTTTTATATTCCCCTTCCCCCTCTTTCTGGTTCAGGATCCTTGCTCAGTGTCACACCTTGAATTTAGTTATCATTTCTATTTTACCTCAAACAGTGCCTCACTTTTGCTTTGTTTCTTGACCTTAACGCATACACAATACATATATTTGTTTTTGTAGAGAAGGGATCATTTATTTTGTAAAATGTTCTTCGGTTTGGATTTCTCTGTCTGATGTTTCTTCATGTGTTTTTTCCTTCATGGTGCGTTATATCAGGAGGCACATTATGTTGGTTTGTTCCAATATTGATCATATTGATCATATTGGAACAAACCAACCAATATTATACTCAGATCACTTGATTTAGGTCAGGGGAAGGGAGTGTCCGGCCCGTGGGCTGTATACGGCTGTTGAAATCATTTGGTCTGGCTCTGCCAAGGCAACTGTAGGTGGGACTCCAAATTCAATAAATCTAGGAGCTTTTTTCATAGCTAATTTTTAAGTTTTTAATTTTGTATGGCCTGTGAATGATGTTATAAATATCCAAATGGCCCTTGGCAGAAAAAAGGTTCCCCACCCCTAATTTAGGTAGTGCCCATCAGATTTACTGATTATAATAGAATCACTATTTTTTACTGTGTAATTATTAGGAATTTTGTGGGGAAATGTTTTTAGACTATGTTCCTCATCAAACTTTTACCCATTAGTTTTGTCATCTACTGATGATTTTCTAACCCCATCATTCCTTCGGTATTTATTAGTTGACATGATATTGTAAAGGAGAGTTTTTCCTTCTTCCCCATTTGTTTGTTTATTTATTTGTTAGTATCAGAATGGGTTTATGGATTCTTTTTTCACTTAATGAGTATAGTCCAATTTTTATCTTAGATTATCCCAGATTTTAAGCTGGCCCCTGTGGCCTCATTTTTTTTTTTTTTTTTTTTACCTTTAATTTTGAAATAAAAAGTTGTAAAAGTGGTATAAAGAGCCCAGCCAGTTTTACACAGTGGTTGAGTGTCGGCCTATGAACCTGGAGGTCATGGTTTGATTCCTGGTCAGGGCATTTGCCTGGGTTGTGAGCTCGATCCCCAGTAGGGAGCATGCAGGAGGCTGCTGATCCATGATTCTCTCTCATCATTGATGTTTCTATCTGTCTCTCCCTCTTCTTTCGTCTCTGAAATCAATAAAAACATTTTTTTTTTAAATAGTATAAATCTCATTTTTCCCTTCACCTACCCTCACCTAATTGTGACATCTTATATAGCTGTGTATATTCAAGCGGTTTATTGATATTGGTAGAAGTCCACCGATGTTGTTACGTGTACAAATAGTCATTCATTTTTATTGCTGAATTGTATTCCATTGTTTGAATATACCAGAATTTGTTCAACCATTCACCCTTTGAAGGGCTTTGGGTTGTTTCCAGTATTTTGCTATTATTAATAAAGCTACTATGAACATTTACATATCAGTTTTGCTTGACCATAAGTTTTCCCTTTGTCCTTTTGATGTGTTTCTTTTAATATATCAAATGTTCTTTGAGCACTTACTTTTAGTGCAACAGGTTGTTCCAGGATTATCTTTTACTTTCTTATGATTCTGGAGTCAGCTTTTGCACCAAGGGACCCTGGTTCCTTTAATGGAAAATGGTATTTAGAAACCAAGATATGCATGCTACCTGTGTTTGTTACTGCTGGTGTGTTATTTTTTCCAAGCCTTTTCAGTGCACAGAGCCTAAAAGAAAAGTGAGATAGAGAATGTGTGTGTGTGTGTGTGTGTGTGTGTACACACGCGCACCCACGTGCACATATATAAAAATGTATATTTATAATCTATGCCTATCTCTCTTTTAATGTCTCTGAATTTATACTGGTACCTCTAATTTCACTCCAGTACTGCATTTTCATTCTAGTTCTTTGCCTTTCCTTATTTGAGTTTCTCTTAAACAACATTTAGAGACCTGGCTCATTATTTGCTCATATAGTCATATATTTCTGGTGTTCTTTTTCCTTCTGTTAGATGATGGTTTCTTAACCTTGTCACTATTGAATTTTGGGGCCCGATCATTGGGCAAGGGGACAGGGCGGGGGGGGGGGCACTGTCCTATGCATTGTAGAACATTTAACAGTTTACCTAATAGCGCTCAGATGCCAGTAGCAACCATCAGTTGTGACAACCAAAAATGTCCCTAGATATTGCCAAATGTTCCCTGTGGGACAAACTGCCTTGGTTGAGACAACTACTGTAGATTCAGGTTCCACATGTTATGTCCCTTGAGCCTGAAGAATTTCCTTTAGCATTTTCTCTTGATGTGGGTCGGCTGGTGATGAATTTTGCTTCCATTTGTCTGGAAGCAAAATTTATTTTGTCTTTTTGAATATATTTTCACTGGATATAGAAATCTGGCATGATATATATATTTTTATTACTTTAAATATTTTTTTCTGCCCCATTCTCCTCCCCGTTTCACATAGTTAGATGACTTGATATTGTCCAATAGGTCACTGAAGTGTTTTTTTTGTTTTGTTTTTAATCACTTTCAGATTGGATAACTTCTATTTATCTATCTTCAGGTTCTGACCTATCTCCAATTTGTTTTTAAGCCCACCCAATAAATTTTTTATTTCAGATATTGTGCTTTTCAGTTCTATTTTCTATTTGGTTCCTTTTCATAGTTTTATTTTCTGCAGAGATTACTTATCTGATGCTTTATTATCATCATATTTTCCTTTAAATCCTTAAACATTTTAAAAATAGCTGTTTTACAGCCCTCTGATAATTCCAAATCTGGGTCCCCTTGGGTTGGTTACTCGATTGCTTTTTTTCTTTTAGTCACATTTTCCTGTTTCTTCACAAATGTAATAATTTTTCATTGCATACTAGACATTTTTGGAGTTATGGTGTAGAGATTTTGAATTCTGTTGTCTTCCTCTGAAAGAATGTAGATTTTTTTTTATTAGTAGTTAACTTAGCTAGACTCCAAACCATCTCTTGTGTTGGGCAGCAGCTGAAACTGCTCAGTTTTTTCAGCCTTCTGTCTCTTCAGGAACTGCAAGGAGAATGTTAAGAGTTAGATTGGAACAGAGAAGGGGTAGAGTACTGAAAGATGAAGTTTGAGAGGTGACCTTCATATGAGCCGTTTTGTAGAGCACTAGAGGTAAAAGCCTGATTGGGGTGGATTTAAGAGAGGCAGGCGGGAGAAAAATTTGACACAAGGAATTTAATCACAGAGGTTGGCAGATGATAAGATTTGGGGCTTTGTGGGTCACATGGTCTCAGTTGCTATTGCTTTTCTTCTTTTTCTTCTTCTTTTGTCCTTTTCCCTTCTTTATTATTCCCAACCTATTAAACATATAAAACCCATTCTTAGCTCACAGGCCATAAAAAAATAGGCACAGGCTGTATCTGGCCCTTGGTCATAGTTTCCTAATCCCTGGTTTAAACAGACAACTCTTTCCATGAGTTTTGCTGTATAGAAAGAGAAGAGTAAGGGGGATGTAAGGGCTAAAATACTTTTTATTGAGTTGGAGGAAAGAACAGCACTTTTTGCAACTCAGTTTGATTTAGCCAATAGAAAGGGAGAGGATTTATAATGCAGGAAAAACAGAATTGCTGGAACACTGTCTTTAAGTAGGTGAAAGGGAGTGGAATCTAGGGTCCAAGTGAAGGGTTTAGCCAGGAATGATAGTTAATTGGTAATTTAAAAAATATTTAAATGTCTTTGAGGTTTTTCTTTTTTCTCTTCTTTATCTGTTGCCTAGGAGAGATGTAGAACGAGTAACTTTGATGGGGCAATTTCAATTCCAAAATTCTCTTTTTCAAGAAACAGTTTGAATTAATTGTAAACATAAATTTAAATAGTTTCAATAAAGTAACAAAGTGTATTTTTCCCCTAAACTGAAGAATGTTTGGTTATTGGATAGTTCATTGCATGTCTTGAAATTAAGACTATTTTCTTTTTCTTTTTTCTTCAAAGTGCTGTGTATGGATGCAAAGATCAATTTTGATTCTAATTCAGCTTATCGCCAGAAGAAAATCTTTGATCTCCAGGACTGGACCCAGGAAGATGAAAGGGACAAAGATGCAGCTAAGGCAGATATCAACTACATTGGCCTAGATGGGAATATAGGCTGTCTAGGTACCAGTGTCTTTATGTTTGAGTTGGATTGGCTAAGCTTAATATATTTTCTCTGTGTTTGTTGCTTATATAAATCATTTTCCCCTCTTGATAGTAAACGGTGCTGGTTTGGCTATGGCCACAATGGATATAATAAAACTTCATGGAGGGACTCCAGCTAACTTTCTTGATGTTGGTGGTGGTGCCACAGTCCATCAAGTAACAGAAGCATTTAAGCTTATCACTTCAGATAAAAAGGTAAGGGCAGGGCTTATGTTTTAGAATTTGAGTGGTGAGAAGTAACTTGATTAATTAGTAGGTGTGATTGTTATAATGGGTGAATATTAAAATTTAAAAGTCCTCCACTGTTTGAAAACATTTGCTGAAGTCAATACAATAAAAGTTAACTACAGAAAAAGATAGTTTCCCATTGTGATTTAGAAAACAAGGTGAAAGAATATTAGATTGTGTTAGATAATATTTTAAATGGTAGTGATTTGTCATGTGAGGCATTCCTGTGGAAAATATTCCTGAAGATATTTGACCACAGAAGCCCAGAAATCTGAAAAGTCTATAAAGCTAAAAAGCTAAAAATAAAAATAATCTTTAATTTTATCCAGAGATAACTTTTGTGAGGCGAACGTGATAACCACTACACTACGGAAACCGGCAGAGATGACTTTTGTTACTGCTGATTTGATCTGTTTTCTTCAAGACTTGTTAATGACGGTGTATCTGACAAGCAAACACACATACTGCTTAAGTTATAATATACACACCATGTAGTTCAACCATTCATATATATATATATCTTTTCATGTACATATTTTAAGTCTTTTATTTTTGTTGACATGAGTACTTTTTGCATTTACTAAGGTATTCTTCTAAAACACCCATTTTAATATTTGCATAATCTATCATACGTAGATATGCCATAATGTATGTAGAATTATGAATTTATAAGTGATTATCAGAATACAAGGGATGTGAAGCATCATTATCCAAAAGATATGCATATTATCAATCACTGGATACTCTTTAAGGCGTGTATCTACTATGTCACCAATGTGGGTTTTGTAAGGCTTATGGAAAAATAAGATAATAGCCTCCCTGGAACTAGTCCTACTGAATTAAAACTCAGAATTCCTCATTGGTGGTGTTCATATGTTACTTGTTATTGTCTCTGTTAGTGTCTGGCATAATGCTACTCAGTACATGTATAGGTCATTAATAAATATTTATTATTGATGATGCTGACAGTGTACATTTTTATTTGTGTTGGACTGTAGAATTGTTTGAAAAATTATTTTACAGCTCTTTCACTTTGAGCTTATAGACTTATTTGCCATATTCAATTTTATAAAGAGAAACTAAAATGAGACACAAAATGTGCTTTATTCCCCTTGCTGAATAATATTTTTTTTAAGTAAACTAATTTATTGGAACTATATTTCTGTAGCTTCTTTTGGCATAAACTTTAAAAGCAGAGTATGATGTAATTATCTAACTGTTGAGTCCTTACTAAGGTGAACTGTGATTCTGGTTATATTTTCTTAAGTATGGCTTTTAGGAGCTAGGTACAAAAATGGATAAATGCATATGAAGAATTCCAGTGTTGGGGACTGACATTTAAGGGCATTGGATTTGGAAACAGGCCAGGAGCCCAGGGAGAGCATTGAAGTAGCTGTGTACATATGATATCTCTTTGGACACTGCTTGGATTTTGGAGTACATGGTCCCTTCCCTCAAGGCATTCATAGTCTGACTTCGGTGATAAACTCAATGCAGTGCTGTAGAACAACAGAAGACAACCAATAACTGGGAGAATCACAGTGTCCTTCACTGATTGGATAATACCTTGAGCTGTCTTGAGAATTAAATAAGTTATTCAGAGGCATGGAGTTCAGAGAGGGCCACTATGTTCATGGAATGATAAGATGCTTATGTATAAGAATAGCATTCTTAGGATGAATGATCAGAGATAATTGCAAATTGAGTCCAAATTGTGAAAATCCCTGTACCTATAGTTAAAGAGTTTGGAATTTAACTTCCCTACTCTAGCACATACACAGATCTTTCCCTTATCTTCTTATTTTCTAAAAGAAGGTAACTTTGCTAGTAGAGGGTGAAATAGAGAGTAGCAAGGCACTGGTAGGAGAGAGCAATTTGGTTGTTATGCCTGACTGTTCAAAAAGATGGAAGAGGTCCCTGACAAAGGTAGTGCCGGTAAGAATGAAGTGAAGATATTTAGAGGCATTTCTGAGATAGAATGATTAAATTCATTTTTCTTGTTTTTGGTGGGGGTTGGGGGTGGCATGGAGAGAGGTTAATTAGATTAACCAACCAGGGGTTTGTTAGGACTTTTGGCTGGGGGGAATCATTGGGTGGTGATGACGCCCTTTATACCATCAGAAGCAAAATAGAGAAATATGTACTTCTGAATGAAGGTGTTAATTTTGTGTTGTGGGGAGTATATCTAGTTGATGGTTGTAAAGATATTAGATTTCCTATACTGGCTGGATATATATTTGGCTCAGCAGTTGAGCATTAACCTAGGATCCAGGAGATTATGGTTTGATTTCCAGTCAGGGCACATGCCCGGGTTGCAGGCTTGATCCCCAGTCGGGGTCATGCAGGAGGTAGCCAATCAATGATGACTCTCTCATCATTGATGTTTCAACTCCCTACCTCTCTCCCTTTCTCTCTCTGAAATCAATAAAGATATATTTTTTAAAAAGTTAAAGAGGAGACTGAGCAGAGAATGGGATTTACACATTGGCTATTCTAGAGATTCTCTTTCTGGTCAAGGATTTATCTTTGGTAGTAATTAGTTGAAATGGACTAGAGGTTACAGTAACTTTAAGGCTAGGGTGTTAGATGATGCCTTTTGGTGCATATTGTAGCTGTCTAGAATGAGGTGGGAGGGAGATAAGAAGGTTCCAGAGTGCACTATGAATTCTAGTCCATTATAATTTCTAGACCTTCATTTCTAGACAAAATCGTGGTAAATATGAGGAATGTATAGTATAGCTCAGTGTCTCAACCTTTTTTCATGTCATGGCATTCACAGAAAATATTTCAGTGGGGCCTAGAAGGTAGATGGAGAAGGTTGCTTGTGGTCAGAGGCCACTGGTCTAGAGGCGACAGCTGTCTGAACCAGGTGTCAGAACCTCCCTAGCTGCCTTAAGGGTTGAGGGGAACAATATCTTGGTATCTATAAGTTATTTGTATCACACTGACTGAGAAGCTCTGGTGTAGCTGAGTGAACTACACCAGAGTATAGTTTGTTAAAAAATGAAAAGTAAAGGATAGAAGAATAATGGTTCAGATTATTGGTGTGATGATGAAGAAATACCCAAACGGGCCCTGAGGTTTGGATGTGATGTGTAGCTAGTAGTGGGCATACAGAAATTGAGTGATTTTGAGGACCTGGTTTGTGTGAAGAATATGTTGAGTTGGTGGGGATAAATGAAGAAAAGACGATAATTAATCAACATAAGTTGGAGATCTTGTATGTCCAACATGATCTTACAGCATGATCTGGGATATCATGTTGGTGAATGGCTATGTTTAATAATAGGAAGCAAGTAAAGGAATCAGGTCTTATTCATTTGAGACTGAAGAGAAGAGAACATGAGCCACGTGTTAGAATAAGTCCTTGTGTGTGGTGAACTGCACAGACTTCAGTGATGAGAGCTACAGGTATGACTGTTCTGTCTGAAAATAGTTCTATGGAATTAATTTTTATCAAAAGTTACAAATACTAGTATTTTCTTGGGAAGGAAGGACACATACTCATTTCTTTAAAATTTTAATCTACCAAAAACATTTTATTCACAGGTACTGGCTATTCTGGTCAACATTTTTGGAGGAATCATGCGGTGTGATGTTATTGCACAAGGTATAGTCATGGCAGTAAAGGATTTGGAAATTAAAATACCTATTGTGGTACGGTTACAAGGTGAGTATAACGGATATCTTGCAATTGTTTTGTGAACCCTAATTGCTTAAAAGTTTATGATTCTGTTGGTGGGAATGGCACCTGGTATTAGACTGGTTGGGTTGGACTGTACCTGGGTTCAGCGACCTTGGTACTTGAGTTCTGGCTAGGAAAGAATTCAGAGCCAAGACTCCAACTATAAGAGAACACTTATTATAAAATCACAGAGGTGGAAGTAATTTGTAGAAGAAATGGGCTTAGGAAACAAGTTATAGAGCAAAGGAAAGGCCCTTGAAGCTTCAGAGTGAGGAAGCTAATGGTAACACGTCTGTGAGGAGGGGGATGGAAAGGAAAAGGCTGGCGTCGTTCTCCTTGGAGGGAGGGTGCTCTGGGTTCTCCATCCTATGGGGTTTAAGACTAGAGATTTTAGGGGAGGTCCCATGGGAGGATCTCAATAGGATATTCAGCTTTCCAGGTGTGTCCTTTCAGGATTGTGGTCTCCACTGATTGATTGGTCGTAGCCAGGGCTAGGGGGAGGGGAGGGCATTATCCAGTGCAGCTGGTCCTAAGGTCAGTTTGTCTGGTTTTGCTGCTTTTCTGGGCTTTGGGCGGAAATACAACTGAGGCCTGGATGTTATCTCTAAGGAGGAAAGGTTAGGGGATCCAAACTGCATGACCATTGATATGCTAGGGGAGGAAAGGTCACCCTGGGGGCAAAGTCCCATCCTACAATTATCCTTTGCTAGGCACCTGGGGCTTCCCACCCTGATGACTTTCTGTACCTGGCCCATTGTCCTTGCTCTACTTGTGTCTGTCTAACTGCCTACCACAATTCCAAGGAGTTCATTTCTTTTAAAATGTAGTTTTCAAATAGCTGTATCTTTTAAATGAAAGTATTGTGTAATAGGAAATTTTAAAAACATGTCATTAAAAATTTCTAACGTTGGATCAGAATTGCTCATAATTTTGCTTGGTATGATCTGATACTTTATTTATTTGTTGTGCTTTGTCTTGAATTCTGACTTGCCTGAATTGCCATTGATACGGTAAGGCAAAGTATTTCACGAAGTAACTAGGTTTGTACAATATTTTCTTTGATTTAGAGCATTTATTATATTAAATGATGAAATACTCTTATGTTGAAATTTTATACTTGTGTATGGTGACAAACATTTTTAATGCTTTTGTGTAGATAATTTAAAACATCTTTATATTTGCATAACTCATTTTTAGGTACACGAGTGGATGATGCTAAGGCACTGATAGCTGACAGTGGACTTAAAATTCTTGCTTGTGATGACTTGGATGAAGCTGCTAAAATGGTAAACATCTATGTTAATCTAAGGACAAATTTGCAGATTGTATAAAGGACTTATAAACATTTAGATTCTAAAATAAACCAGCTAATATTGCTAATAATGTGTTTCCGCTACATACTTGTATTTCCTTTCTATCACTTGCTGATAGAAAGTAAAATACTATCTCCTGGACCCAAATTCCTATCCAAATATTGTAAGTTAAGATTGTGTATTTTTTTAAAAAAACAAACTTATTTAGATTTGGTTTTCATTGTGATTATAAACAGTTATCAACTCATGCCCAGTCTTGTTTCATTTGTATTGTTACCTACTTCCTTTCTTGCCCATGATTATTTGGAAGCAAACCCCAGACATTATATCATTTCATACACGTCATCATGTATCTATAAAAGCTAAAGATTTTGATAATATTGATAATGATATGAAGGAATTGTTATTTGTTTCAGGTGGGATAGTGGTGTTGTTTATATTTTATAAAAAAAGAATGTAGTTAGTGTTGCAAGTTTCGGGATTCTCTGAAATATATTTTCTAGGTTCTTCATTAGAATTAGGATCAAAATAATTCTGTGCATTGTAGTTGGTTAATGTGTTACTAAGTTTTTGTTAATCTATAGATTCACCTTTGTTTTCTTTTTCTTTTCTGGAGTTTATTTGTTGAAGAGACAAGTTGATTTCTTGGTTTCCCATAGTCATAATATTAATGATTGTATCCCTGGGGTGTCCTTTACCCCTGTATTTCCTATAAACTGGTAGTTTTCGTCTATAGGCTTGATCATATAGTGTATTTGATTTTGGGGAGCAGGGAACAAGAATATTTTATAGTTGGTGTGTGTAATTCCATAAAGAAGTATATAGTTAATGTCAGATTATTTCTCATTTTGTGACACTGGCAGTCATTGACAATCATAGCTTAGGTCTAAAATTGCATAAATGCAAAGTGGTGATATTCTAATTCTGTCATTATTCATTACATGGAATACTTATATAAAAAGTGAAACTCCCTTATATCAGCTTTGTTATTATGAAGTAAATTTTTACATAGGAAAAGCAGAACGATTACTTGATTCTCTGCTTTTATTGATGAGTTTTCAAAATAATGGGTTTGTTCTATTATGTCCTAAAAAAGTGACCCAGGCTTTTTTGTTTCTTTTTTGTTTTTAGGGGTATGTGGTTTTGTGTGTGTGTATGTGTGTGTGTGTGTGTGTGTGTGTGTGCGTGCGCGCGCACGCCCGCACATATGCACATATTATTTAGAACTCTGGATTTAAGCCTATTTGATGTAATTCAGTCCATTTCAGTAATTTTTATTTTTATATTTTTTCCAAGATTTTTTTTTTAAATTCAGTAATTTCTTTTTTTTCTTTTTTCTTTTTTTAATATATCTTTATTGATTTCAGAGAGAGGAAAGGAGAGGGGGAGAGAGAGAAACATCAATGACGAGAGAGTCATTGATCGAGCCCGCAACCCGGGCATGGGCCCTGACCGGGAATCGAACCCCGATCACCTGGATCCCAGGTCGATGCTCAACCGCTGAGCCACGTATGGCCGAGCCATTTCAGTAATTTTTATTGACGCTCAAATTATCCCATCATTAGTCAATGGGAACCTCTTCAAGTTGACTCCTGAATCCTTCTCACATGCCCTGTGATAAGCTTTCTGGTTTGATAAGATGTTCTAGGCTCATCTTTACTTTTGCTTCAGACCAGGAATCAGCCAAATGGTATTTAGAGATCACAGTTTGAGCTCTAAGGGTGCTTACAGCTACTGGATTGTTTGTTTCCGGGCTTTTAAAATGGTAAATCTAGGAAAATATGTATTTTTTTAAAGAGATAAATACATGAGTACATGCTGATATTTCCAGTGCAAATCCAGTAGTACAGGTCTTGTCTTATCTCATACCTCCCCAGTGTCATATTGACATACATATAAATATTTATTTACTTTGTCCCTCAAAATAGACATGACAGTTGTATAGTAATAATACCAACAATATGATTACTGGAAGCAGTTTAAGATTTATATGTGCAGTTCTTTCTTTCCTTTGAAGTATTTTTCATAACTTACTGGATTTAAAAAAATAAGTGAAATAGCTCTGTTTTATCCCAGCTTGGTGTACAGTTAGTATCATTTAATTTTTTTAAGGAATTGAAAAAACACCAATTTTTGTTTTATATTATAAAAATATTTACATGGCTCCAAAGTGTCATAACTATAAAACGAAGTATATTCAGAGAATCTAACTTTTATACCTTTATCTGTTTCTTCCTTCTCCATAGATAACCAGCTTTTAAAAAAAAATGTTTTGGTTCATTCTTCAAGGAAATTTGTGTGTGTGTAACGTGTATGTGTGTATCTGTCCAGTTTCCCTTATTATATGATGATTACATACATTTTACCTCATTTATTTTACTTAACATTACATCTTAGTGCACGGTCCATAGTAGATATAAAGATGTTTCTAAATGAGAACTTTTGATTCTTTCCCACCAGTGTTTATAGACAATTCATGGAATACTCTTTTGGAGGATGTGTGGTTTAATCAGTAATAGGCTTTTGAGATTTACTGAGTTACTGTAATATCATTTTATAAGAATAATAAAAGTATTATGTTTGTCTTTGGGACATACTCTGGGAAAGCACCTAGTAAATGAAATTCAACTGCAACTTAGAGACAGAGGGTCTTATACTAAATCCTGAGTTTAAGATTTTGAGCAAGGGAATGGAATGGCAGGGAGAAAATGTTTCAGAAAGCCTGTTTTGACTTTGAGGTGTGGTATAAATAAATTGTTGAAGGGAAAAGCAAGTATAGTAGGAGTCTGACTAGGGCAACAATTAGATGTGAGGTGAAGGTTATGGATAGGTTTTAACTTGTCACTGAAAATATGCTTGTTTTCAGTGAGAACCTCAATTAAGGAAAGCTTTGTGGACATGGAAAGAAAGAAGACTCAATAGGACCTTGATCAAATAGAGCATGAAAGATAAAAGTGAACAGTTAGTTTAAGTTGTGACTGCTATGTTTTTCTACTGACTAGGAGATTATGGAAGTCATAACAATATTATTAATAAAGTAATGGAACATTAATAACATAATACTACTGTTTATCAAGTGCTTACTGTGATTGCAATGCTGTTTTTTTCTTCAGGTATTATCTTATTTAATATGAGTTTGGTGATATGATCTCATTTTTATAGATAAAGGGAAAGCATTAGAGTGGGATTTGAAACCAAGGTGCCTAACTAAAACCTTCTAATAACTATGGGAGAGGAGAGAAGCTGAATTCATTGTTTGACATTAATTGTGTTATATTTTGTATGGTACCAACTGGGTATTCTCAGATTATAGAGAGAACATTGGAATTCAGGTTGAAGTGACTGATGTCAGAATAGCCCACATTTCAAATGGAAAAGATTGAATGTGCATTAATTAATTTCACATTGACCAATAGTTCTTATTTTATGTTTTTGTGAAAATAGAGACAAAGATTTTTTTCTTTTTTCTTTCAGGTTGTAAAGCTCTCTGAAATAGTGAACTTAGCCAAACAAGCCCAGGTGGATGTGAAATTTCAGTTGCCAATCTGATTTGAGAATCCAGTGGATGGCTGAAGGTTTTAAATGTGCTATAATCATTAAAAATACTGTGTTCTGTACTGTTGTTCCTTTTCTCATTAATGTGTGAAGATTATAATTGCCATCTAGGCATAAAAATTTTTAAAAGCATTTGGTCTGCATTTAATTCTGCTGTTGAGAATGGGCTGTTTGTATAAAGAATGTAATGCAGTTATCTAGTTTCTTTTGTTGCAGCCTCTTTTTCACTTATACAGAATGCCGTTTGCAATATGCCAGTTTATTATTGGATACAACATTCTTCATTAATATGAGACCTATGAATAAAATAAATCTGAAGATAAAGCTTTATTCTTTAGTGTTACAAATATTATATCTAATATCCTCACTAGTAGAGCAATATATTAAAACAATGTTTTATACAAGAAGTGTTTATCTTCAATACCAAATACCTAACTAAATAGATCAATCACTATTTATAAGCAAAGCTTTTAAACACTCCTCAGAATATTCTTTTAAATATTTCAGTGAATTAACTTAATTATTTGAACATTATCTTAATCGTTACAAAACACCGATAACTGCAAGTCTTTGTGACCCTGTGGTATTGAGAAACACCTGTAGGTTTTTATCAAATAAAGACATATATACTAAGGACTTGTCATACTAAATTAACAATGTCAATTTAAGTTAATAAAAATCTCCCAATGTGAGTTGGACTGTTTTCTTTTTTGAGTAAAGACGGTAGAGGTGATATGTTTATTATTGCACTAAACACCTCTAGGAACTGATTTGTAGATCATGTACTTGGGCATGACATTACCCTACATATTATTAAGCTGCCTATGGATATTTCACTTGAATTTTGCTTATATGTGCCATCTTGTACCTTTTCCAAAGATAACACATTGTTCTTTGTGTCCGTGTGTGTGTGTGTAATTTTTCACTGCATAGAACAGTGATATTTAACTATTAATGAGTTAATACCATATGATATAAACAGTGTGAATACCATGAAAGGAAATATCAGCCAAGCAGTAGACTATGTAACCATAGTGATGAATTTGAGAACTTCTGCTTATTTTGATGTTGTTAAAGTGGGATCAAATATACATACCATGAGAAGCAGCATACATAGCCTCAGTGATTATGAGCACAGAATTTGAAAGTAGACTGTCTGGCTTGAATCTTGGCTCCACTGCTTACTAACTATATGAATTTGAGCAAGTTTCTACATTTCAGTGTACCTCAGTTTTCTTAGCTCTTTTCTCATTTACACTGGAATTATTTAGTGGGGAGAGGGAGAGGAATTATTAGAGAGAACATATAAAATATATATCCAAACCACCTATACGTATATCATTATCTGTCCAAATTGATCATGTACTTTCCTACCTACTTACCTACCTACCTATCTTCTCTGCCATATTAGAGACTAAATCAGAGCCACTGAACTGTTTGAAATTGTAATAAGTTATAATTGGAAGCCCAAGCCTTTAGTTTTTAAGTTTAAAAAAAGAAAAAATCATTCCAAGGAATGCCAGATAGTGAACGATTAGCTCAGAAAAGATTGGCATTTGTATTAGTTGGAATCTAATCAGGCAATAAAAACAATGCTTGTTATTTTGGAGAGGGTATAATACATGCTCTTGGTAATATTAGTGTTTTAGTTATTCTTGCATAATACAGTCATGGGTTGCTTAATGATGGGTACATTCTGAGAAATGTGTCGTTAGGGGATTTCATCATGTGAACATCAGAGTGCACTTACACAAACCTAACAAGGTATAGCCTGTTGCTCCTAGGCTACCAACTGTACAACATGTTTCTGTACTGAATACTGTAGGCAGTTGTAACACAATGGTCAGTATTTGTGTATCTAGACATAGAAAATGTACAGTAAAAGTATGGTATAAAAGATATAAAAATTGTACACCTGTATAGGGCACTTAGCATGAATGGAGCTTGCAGGACTGGAAGTTGCTCTCGGCGGTTGATGAGTGAATGTGAAGGTGTACGACATCACTGTACACTTAGGCTATGCTAAATTTGTAAAATAACATGGGGATTCCTGGAGTTCCCCATACTCTATCTGTGGTAGGCAGAATAAGGCGCTTTCACACATGTTCACACCCTAATTCCTGGAACCTGTGCATATGTTATATTACATGGCAAAGGTACTTTGTAGATGTGATTAAAGCTGTGGCGGAGGGTGGGGTGGGTGGGGAGAGATTAACATAAGAATTTATATGCATAACCCATGGACACACAATAGTGGGGTGAAGGCTCTGGGGAGAGGGGTGCAGGGGGGAAGGGATCAATGGGGGAAAAGGAACATTTGCAATACTTTCAACAATAAAGATTTTTTAAAATAGGGAGATTATCTTGGACCTTAAAATAGGGAGATTATCTTGGATTATCCCTATGGGCTTGTTTTAGTCTGGGGGCTTCTGTACCAAAACACCATAGGCAACAGAAATTTATTTCTCATAGTTCTGGAGGCTGAGAAGTCTAAGATTAAGGCACCAGAAGTCTAAGATTCAGTGTCTAGTAAAAGCCTACTTTTTGGTTCATAGACAACACTGAGCTGTGTCTGTCCTAATGTGGTAGAAGGGGTGAGGTGAGGGAGCTCTCTGGAGTCTCTTAGAGCACTAATCCTAATCATGAGGGCTCCACTCTCATGATCTATCAGCTCCCAAAGGCCCCACCTCCGAATACTGTCATTTTTGGGCATTAAGTTTCAACATAAGAATTTGAGGGGGACGGGGTGCAAATATTCAGTCCATAGCAAGAGCCAGTCTAATCATGTGAGCCCATAAGAGCAGAGAACCGTCTCCAGCTAGAGGCAATAAAGATGCTGTGGAAGGGGAGAGTTGAGAAATTCTATGCATGAGAAGAATTCAATGAACCCTTGCTGCTGCTGAGGTGTGGGAGTACTTGTGTAGAGACCAGAGAGAAACCTTTTGCTGAGGGTGGCTCAGCTGACAGCCAGAAAACGGGAGTCTCAGTCCTACAGGCTAAAGGACTGGATTTTGCTAATACTGGAATACATTTGTAGCAGATTCTTCCCAGAGCTGCCTGATCATAGCTCACTGCCACCTTGATTTTGGTTTTCTGGGATTCTGAGCAGAGAAACCAGACAAGCTTAATGGTATGTACTCCTGATCTCCAGAACTGTGAGATAGTAAATTTGTGTTGTTTTGAACTGCTGGATGGTGATAATTTGTTATGGCAGCAGTGGGAAACTTAATACACTACCACATCCATACTCCTGTATATTAGTTATAGAAGCCAACTCCTCTCAAATTGAGGTGAAGGGTCATTTTAAAACCTTAGAAATTTTAAAATTTCCAATCTGTTGTGGACTAATTCTTTTATATAACATGCAATAAAAACAATTACTAGAAAAATGAAATTTTAAGACAAAATATAAGGCCCAATTCTTTTGTTTTCTCATTTAACAGTACAAAATTGCTTTTTCAAATTGCTGTAAAAGTTTCTAAGTGCTTTCTCTCTTTTTAAATCCTTGCCTGAGAATAGTTTTACCATTGCTTTTCAGAGAGAGTGGAAGGGGGGAGAGAGAAACATCGATGTGAGAGAGAGACATCAATTTATTGCCTCCCACATATGCCCTGACCGGGAACGGGGATCGAGCCTGCAACCAAGGTACGTGCCTTTGGCAAGAACTCAACCTAGGACCCTTCAGTCCGTGGGCCTACGCTCTAACCACTGAGCAACCCAGCTAGGGCGCTAAGTGTTTTCTCTTAAATACCTGCTTATTGTCTTGCAAGTTTGTGAACTGTCTGTGGATTGGCAGTGGTACTCAGGTCACATTTTGAGTAGCACTCAGAATAGCTCCATCACATACAGTTTGTGAGGATGTAAACACACAAAGTGGAAGGATGTAAACATCTGGGTTGAGAGGCTCAGCGTTGAATGGTTTCTAGTTCACATTATGGTACTCAGCTTTGTAAATTTATGAAGCAATTGCCACTAATCAAAAAAGCCACATAACTGCTGTGTGTCCCAGGGTCGAGTCTGATAATACAGAAATCAATCAGTTCAGCAAGTTGGGGAAGGTAGTGAAAGGGCAGGGTGGCCTGAGCTTCATGTCTGGTTTGTGTGTTTCTAATTAAACACTAACATCATGTCTCAGGTAGGTATGGACTGGCCACCAGTAGAGACTTTGCAGTCACACATTTTAGAGTGACAGTGTCAGGGAGATGTGATGGACATTTCATAAGAAGAAAACTAAAGACAAATCTCTTATAGTTTGTGATTATTCCTATGACCACTTCCAAAAGCTGCCAAGCATCTTTTTATTCGATTTCTGATATACTTGTTGGATGAAACTAGCATCATTTTAGAAAAAGAAACCTTTGTTTCAGAAAAAATGATACATATTCATTGTAAAAACAAACAAAAAAAACCTCTAAGATACAGAAAATGCAAATACAGGAATAAATGGTGATGGGGAAAAAATAAAAAAAAAGAAAGTGAAAATACAAGTAAAAATCAAGTGCAATGCCAGAACCCAGAGATAACTACTGTTAAAAGTTATGCCCTGGCTGGTGTGGCTCAGTGGTTAGAGTGTTGGCCCTTGGACTGAAGGGTCACGGGTTTGATTCCCAGTCAAGGGCAGGTACCTGTGTTGCGGGTTCACTCCCCGCCCCTGATTGGGGTGTGTGCAGGAGGCAGTCAGTCAATGTGGCTCTCTCATATCGATGTTTCTGTCTCTCCCTCCCTCCCTCCCTCCCTTCCTTCCACTCTCTCTGAAAAAGCAATGGAAAAAATATCCTCAGATGACATGGAGAACAACATGGAGAACAATTTGTGTAGTGTGTTTCCATTTTAAGAATGTATGCACACACACATACATAGGTTTGCCTACAGATGTAAAGGATATCCCTGAAGTTTACAAACACAAACTCCTGGGGGAGTAATAGGGTTACTGGGAGACAGAGATGGGAAGATCTATTATTAACTCTGCTGCATTTGAACTTTCTAAGTTTTGTATCATGAGCATGAATTATGAATTAATAAATAATTAAAATTTTGCACTCCTAGAAGTGTGGTTCTGTAATGAAACAAGCTTAGACTTTTAAACTGACCTCCTCTTTCCACACCTGGCTATGCCCTGTGACAGGTCCCTGGAAGTTTTCACAGCATTTCCCCCCCTTATTTTGCTGCTCTCTCATGGTCACTTTATACTTAGACTACATGGTACCATTAAATTTAATGGCTTCCAGATTCAGAAGATGCTGCCATTCTGACAGATACCAGGACCCAGTGAAAGCTTTTCTGACTTGGAAGTTTTTCCCCTTTACAACCTCTTTGTATAGGTAGATGAAATTGCTTTAGTAGTGATAGGAACTGAGCCTCATGATTCCAATATATTTTTTGAATCAATGCAGCTGTTATTCATGCATTATAAATGACTTTTTTGGCTTTAGCCTTTCCTCCTTCAATCCCTCTCTCCCTTCCTTCAGACACAATGTGAGTCTGTATTTCTCAGCAGCAGATCAATAGTATCGTGTTGGCCTGTGTGACCAACAAGGGCCTAGAAAGGCTTCCCACATGCTCTTTGTGGAGGATACATCTCCAAGGGTCAGCCCACAGCATACTCCCCACCCAGGACCATTGGAATCAACACCATCTATTAGCAAGAACCTTGCTTAATAAAAAATTTCTTCTCCAAAAAAAACAACACAGCAAACAAAACTCAAAACCAAAAGGGACAATCACAGTGATCTTTAAACCCTCATACTTCACCTCTGCCCAACTCATGCTATTGAGAACAGCAGGATCTGTGCTGTTATTTCAACTGATTACATTACTGTAGAAATGTAACAAAATTTAGCATATCACTGCTCCTACTACATCCCCCCATCCAAAAAAGTAAACATCACACAAAACATAAACTTACCCCAAATGAAAGTCAACATCAACTTAAAAATCCTACTGTAATAATTACTATATAACCTAGGATATTATAATCCTCTTCCTATCTATTTACAAAGTATCCTCATTCTGAGAGTTCGGGAAGCATTACAAATATTGTTACATTAGATTACTCTTCCTGAGGTAGCTGAAAGTCTTGAAACACAGCAAATGTACATATTTTTACTGAGGGGTAATTAACATGAAAGACCTACAACCAAAATCCTCACGCTGTGTTTCACAGATAAGATCAGTTCTCCCCTCAATGATACAAACTAATTTAAAACTGGAAACACAAAGAGATTAAAAGTTATACAAAAATTTAAAAAATAAAAACAAACAAAAAAATAAATATAAAAAGGAACCTGTAAGTGGCATCACATTGTCTAAAATTTTTGCTAAAAAAATAATAAATAAAAATTAGTTGGTTTACCAGAGTTATAGGCATTTTATAATGTACTAAAGAAAGAACAGTTTATAAAAATAGGAAACATTTTAGGTGTGATCATGAAACTAAAATCATCTCATTATCTGTCAAAGAATTCTTTCAAAATTTCATGTCCCCAAGAAGTGATGTTTGGCAAACAAAGCAAAACAAAACAAAACAAAAACAACAAAACTATGTTTAGGCTGACTCATACTTCAGCTCACTTTTAGGACAACTTTTACACAGGTTTGTTTCATAGGTGCAGGGATATTAGCAGACACCTGCTCAAGGTAGGCCAAGGAGTCCTGAGGGATGTGGGCTTGCTTTTTGTGCTGCACGTTGATGTCCTTCAGCACCTGCCAATGCCTCAGCTTTGTCAAGTGCTTCTGGACCAATTACTCCTTAGTTCCATAACATCTTTGTGATACCTTACTCTGGCTTCTGGACAGATAACTGGAACCTTTTCTGTAGGAAAAACATTCTGCCTGTCTCACAATATTTAAAATTTTCTGGATACCCTGATCAACACCAATTCATATTTCTTCATGATCTAAGCCATTGACATAATTCTGACTCACCAGAGAGGCAAAGCAAACCTCAAAGGATGACTCCAACTCATTCACCAATGTACTCATAAGATCTTAAAGCTCCTGGTGAGGCCTAAAGAAGTGAAGACTAGCCTGAGAGTCCCAGTGAGGGTGGTGGGGGGTTTGGGTAGTTGTCTGGAGAGCATACCTCCCAGTGAAGACACCATTTCTGAAATCAGATCCAAGAAATTTAAAGTACAACAAGAAAGATAAACACAAAGAAAACAATACTAAGGCACATGAATATAAAATTCTTGAAGCCAAGGATAATGAGAAACATTTAAAAGCAGTAAGAGATTAAAAAAAAAAAAAAAATGCATTGCATAATGAGGAACAAAAATTTAAATTATCAGAGATATTGTTGGAAACTATGAAAGTCAAAAGACAATAGAACAATATCGTAAAGTGCTGGAAAAATGTCACCCTAAAAGTAATAACCAATAAAAATATCTGTAAGATTTGAAGATAAGATAAAAACCTTTTACATAAGAACTAAGATAATTTGTTACTAACAAATGTGAACTACAAGAAATTTTAAAGTTTTTCAAGCGGAAGAAAAATGATACTAAATGTAAAATTTTATCTAGACAAAGAAATAAAGAGTGCTTGAAATGCTAAATATTTGGGCGAATATGAATGACTTTTATCCTTGTTTTTTCCCTTTTTCTTCTTTTTGTTAGGGTTTGGCTGGTCACGATGCCTCTGAAAGAATTCACAAGTAAAAGGAGAGATGCAGAAAGGAAATTTATTTTACTTTCCAAGAGAGGAAAGGGCCCGTGCATTGCTAATCAATACAAAAGCAGGAAACAAAAGACTGCTTCTATTTTTAAGCCATGGCTTTTGCTAAGTGACAAGGAAGGGAGGGGGTTTGGGTGCTGAAGTTGAGCAGGTACCAGGGGCTGTCTTGAAAAGTTATAGTTATAGGAGACAGTTAGGCAGATGTCCTAGGGAGGCGTCTTATCAGTATTTTTCCCAAGACTGTAAAACATACTTAGAGCAAAAGTTATGAAGAGTTCAAAAGAGGCTTGTTTGAAAGGGAGGGGGAAGGGAACTTTATACTAACTAGGGACTTTGGTGCAAATTATCCCTGGGTTGTGAAAACAGTAGGGAGGAGGGGGTATGCAAGAATGTAGCCTTGAGAGTGTAGCTTACCTTGTCCCACAGAGCTGTTTGAATCAGAGGAGCTAACAATCTTGGGGTTTAATTATCAGGGGTTTAATTCTCGTAAATTGTGGAAGGCCACAGCAAAGAAAAAGAGAGGTCTTTTTTTTTTCTGCCCTTACACTTTTACTTAAAGTATAGTTAACATCACAATAATATATTAATTTGAGGTGTACAAGAGTTATTCAATATCTTCATTTTTAATTTATTTAAATTATAATAAATGCTTTATTTAAAGTAAAAAAAATGAATTGTAGAGTTTATTACACATTCAAGTAAAATATAAGACAATTATAGTACAAACTTAAAGGGGAATGCTGTTAGGTTCTTACATTTTACTTGAAGTGAAATATTATTTGAAAATAGATTGTGAAAGTTAAAGATTCACATTTTAAATCCCAGAGCTACCCCCTCAAAAAACAGTAGAGACAAAAAGGAATTCTAAAAAGCAAAACAAGTATAATAAAAACCTTAATAGAGCCAAAAGAAGGAAGAAAAATTGAACAAAGAAGAGTTGAGATAAAGAGAAAATAGCAAGATAATATATGTAAAAATCAATCATATTGATAATTACATTACATGTAAATGATCTAAGTACCCAATTAAATGGTAGAGATAGTCAGATTGGGGAAAAAAAAACAAAACACTAAAATATTTATTATCTACCAGAAACTCACTTTAAATATGAAGACAGATAGGTTAAAAGTCAAAGGATAGGAAAAGGTATAAAATGTAAACACTAACCATAAGAAAGCTGGAGTGGTTATATTAATACCAGACAGAATAGACTTCATACAAAAATATGACTAGTAACAAAGAAGAATATTTTATAATGATCAAGGGGTTATATGGTAAATATACATTTAATTTTTAAAGAAATCTGCCAGACTAATTTTTCGAGTTGTTGTACCAGTTTACATACCTACCAGCAATATATGAGAGTTTCAGTTTTTCTTCATCTTTGCCAAGACTTGGTACGTGCAATAATTTTTATTCTAGTCATTTTATTGGGTGTGAGAGGTGTATCATCATGGTTTAATTTGCATCTCTTTGATGACATTTTCATCTCCAGTTGGACCACTGCTGTGTTTGCCTGATCTTATGACTCTTTGAGCCAGACATGATTTATCTTGTAAAGAGCTCCTCTGGCCACATGGTCATTTGATGACTCATGACCAGGTGCTCCATTTCTTCCAGAGCCCAGTAGCATGCCAGGAATTGTTTTTAAAAAGAGTATGGTTCTCCACTACAGATGACAGGGACTTGCTTTAGAACTCCAGTGGTGATTTTTTTCATCAAGGCTTTCTGTAAATTCCATAAGGCATCTTTTCTAACCATTGAAATATTTGTCACCATAGCTCTACCAGATCATATGCCTCAAGTGGTAGGACTGCTTGCATCACCTGATGCCATACTCAAAGCTTTATTGTAAGCTGCTATATAGGTCAGAGCAGTATCCCTAGATGTGAAATATGCTGCCTCCCAAACCTGAAGATGCCCATGTGGCATTATGCTTCTTTCTTCATGGAAGAAGGAGCAAAGTGCAATAATTTGACTCTTACTTTGAGGGGATAACTCAGCACACTCATGACCATTAAATGTCTAACTATGTTATGTAATTGGTTTGCCCCTGAATTTTCATAGGGTTTATGTATCATGTCCAGGAGTGAAATGTCTTTCCAAGGCTCTAGTATGCTAGTCTTTTCTTACTCATCTAGATTAGCTAATATAATATCATTGATGTTATGGATTAATGTGATGTTTGGCAGGATGTCCAGATGGTTCAGATCTCTTTGGCTTATATTAGGACAAATGGCAGGAGACTTAATGGTCTTGGGGCAAAACTATAAATGCATCCTGTTGCCCGGCCGGGCGTGGCTCAGCGGTTGAGCGTCGACCTAGAATCCAGGTGATAGGGGTTCAATTCCCGGTCAGGGCACATGCCCGGGTTGTGGCTCAATCAAAGACTCTCTCATCATTGATGTTTCTATCTCTCCCTCTCCTTTCCTCTCTCTGAAATCAATAAAGATATATTAAAAAAAATAAAAAATAAAAAATAAATGCATCCTGTTGTCCATTCCAAATGAATGTAATCTGTTTCTGGTCATCTTTTCTGAATCTGATAAAAAGAATATATTTGCCAAATCACTGATACATAATCTACCCCTCTGGCAAACTTTTTCTGTGTAGGGTCAGATAGTAAGTATTTTAGGCTTGGTGGTCACAACCAGTCTGTCTTATCAAGATATTTTAGGCAGCACTCAGGCTAGATTTCCTGACCTTTCAGTTCCTGATTTAATTCTCTGTGCTGCATCAAACAGCATCCTCTATTTTAGGCTGTTGACACAAAAGGTTAGCTTTGGCAAGTTCCTTGTGCTTTCGACTCTCCTAAGGTGTATGTTTCTGTCTCAAAATTAAAAGTCTCCCATGCTTAGCATGCCCTAATTCTTATAAAGTGATGAACAAGAGTAAACAAAAACATACAAAAATAAATTCAAAATGGATTAAAGACTTAAATGTAAGACTTGAAACAAAAACTCCTAGAAGAAAACATAGGCAATATTATCTGACATTTTTCTTAGTAATATTTTTTCTGATATATCTCCATGGGCAAAGGAAACAAAAGAAAAAAATAAACAAATGGGATTACATAAAACTAGAAAGTTTTTGCACAGCAAAGGAAACCATCAACAAATGAAAAAAACCTATGGAATGGAAGAAGATATTCACCAATGATACATCCAATAAAAGGGAAATGTCTAAAACTTATAAAGAACTCAGATAACTTGACACCAAAAAACCAAAAAAAAAAAAAAACAACCAATCTAGTTAAAACATGGGCAGAGGCATGAATGGACACTTCTCCAAAGTGGACATACAGATGTCCAATAGACATATGAAAAGATGCTCAATGTCAGTAATCATCGGAGAGATGCAAATTAAAACCACAATGAAATATCTCCTCACATCTGTCAGGATGGATATCATCAATAAATCCACAAATGACAAGTATTGGGTGAGGATGTGGAGAAAAGGGGACCTTGTGCATTGCTGGTGGGAATGCAGATTGGTGCAACCACTACGGAAAACAGTATGGAGGTCCCTCAAAAAATTAAATATGTCAAAAAAGACCCCGAGTAGCCAAAGCAATCTTGAGAAAGAAGAACAAAGTAGGAGGGATCTCAATACCAGATATCAAGTTATACTACAAAGCCACTGTAATCAAAACAGCCTGGTACTGGCAAAAGACCACGCATATAGATCAATGGAAGAGAATAGAGAACCTAGAAATCAACACAGGCCATTACACTCAATTAATATTTGACAAAGGAGGCAAGAACATACAGTGGAGTAAAGACAGTCTCTTCAATAAGTGGTAGTGGAAAAATTGGACAGGTACATGCAAAAAAATAAAACTAGATCACCAAATTACACCATACACAAGAATAAATTCAAAATGGATACAAGATTTAAATGTAAGCCATGAAACCATAAAAATTCTAAAAGAAAACATAGGCAGCAAAATCTGAGATACCTCTAGTAGCAATATGTTTGCCAATACATCTCCTAAAGCAAGAGAAACAAAGAAGAAAATAAACACATGGGACTACATCAAAATAAAAAGCTTCTGCACAGCAAAACAAAAGAAAAAACAACAACAACAAAATGAACAAAATGAAAAAGGAGCCCACTGTATAGGAGAACATATTTACCAATGATACATCTGATAAAGGGTTAATATCCAAAATATATAAGGAACTCATACAACTTAACAAAAAGAAGACAAACAATCCAATTAAAAAAATGAGTGAAGGACCTAAATAGACACTTCTCCAAAGAGGACATAGAGATAGTTAAGAGACATATGAGAAAATGCTCAAAGTCACTAATCATTGGAGAGATGCAAATTAAAACCACAATGAGGTATCACCTCACACCTGTCAGAATGGCTACCATCAACAAATCAACAAAGGACAAATGCTGGCAAAGATGTGGAGAAAAGAATCCTTAGTACACTGCTGGTAGGACTGCAGACTGGTCAGCCACTATGAAAAACAGTATGGAGTTTCCTCAAAAAAATAAATATGGGACTGCCATTTGACCCAGTGGTCCCAGTTCTAGGAATATATATCCTAAGAAACCCAAAACACCAGTCAGAAAATATTTATGCACCCCTATGTTCATAGCAGTGCAATTTACAATAGCTAATTTCTGGAAACAGCACATCAGTAGATGAGTGGATAAAAAAGCTGTGGGACATTTACACCATGGAATACTATGCAGCTGTAAAACAGAAGGAGCTCTTACCCTTTGAGACACCATGGAAGGACCTGGAGAGTATTTTGCTAAGCAAAATAAGCCAGTCAGAGAAAGACAAGTATCACATGATCTCACTCATATTTGGAATATAATGAACAAAATAAACTGATGAACAAAATAGATCCAGAGACATAGAAGCATGGAACAGACTGACGAATCTCAGAGGGAGGGCAGGAGTTGGGGAGTGTGTGGAGAGACATTAACTTAAGAACTTACATGCATATATGCATAAACCATAGACACAGACAATACTGTGGTGAAGGCTGGGAGGGGGAGGAGGGTGGGCAGGTGCAAGGTGGAGGAGATCCATGGGGAAAAAGGGGGATATCTGTGTAATACTTTCAACAACAAAGATAAGTTTTTAAAATTTTAAAAATGATACTGCCTTATAATCCAGGGATTCTACTTCTGGGGATTTTTCCAAAGAAACACAAAACAATAATGTGAAAGAATACATGCAACCTTATGCTTACTGCAGCATTGTTTACCATAGCCATGCTATGGAAGCCCATGTGCCAATGAATAGATGATCAGATAAAAAGTGGTGGTACAGCCCTGGCCAGTGTGGCTCAGTGGTTTGAGTGTTAGCCCTTGCATGAAAGGATCAAGAGTTTAATTCCCCATCAAGGGCCAATATCTAGGTTTCAGGTTCAATTCAGGCCCCCATTGGGGCATGTGCAGGAGGCAACCAATTGACGTATGTCTCTCACATTGATGATTCTCTCTCTCCCCCTCCTCCTTCCCTTTCACTCTCTCTAAAAATCAATGAAAAAAATATCCTTGGGTGGATTAACAAAAAAAAGATGTGGTGGTACATATATACAACACAATATTACTTGACCATAACAGAAATGAAATCTTACCATTTGTGACAGTATAGATAAACCTAGAGGGTATTATGCTAAGTGAAAGAAAAATACTATATGATTTCATGTATATGTGGAATCTAAAGAGCAAAATAAACAAACAAAATAGAAACAGATTTATGAATACAGAGATCAGACTGATGGTTGCCAGAGAGGAGGGGCTTTGGGGACTGGGTCAAAAATGTGAATGGATTAAGAAGTACAAATTGGGGGAAATAGAAGATGGTTGTGGAATAGGTGAAAGCAGTACACACCTGCTCCAGGTGCTGACCCAGAGTTACAGCTAAAACTTAAAGCAATTAACCTGAATTAACAATAGAAGGACACATGAACTGGAGTATTATATCCAAGGATTGAAAATAAGAAGCTACAAAGAGACTGCTAAGAGGGGTGGAGACGTGGAAAGGGCTGGTCCCTGCACCCAGGGGCAGTGGCTATGAAGCTGGAGAAATATTGCTGCTACAAAAGCCCCTCCAGGGGAAAGAGGGGTCTCAATCTTACCCAGGACCCCCAAACCAGAACACCAGGGTCTGGAAGAAGAATCTGCATAACATTTGGCAGCAAAAATAAGTGGGAAATTGGCCCACTGGAAAGGGGAGGGAGTCTGCTTGAAACCCAGGTGTTCTCCTCAAAGTCTATCACACAGGGACTCACTCTCAGGCACTCACCTGGGGCTCTGGTAGAGGGAAGGAAACTCAGGGCATACAGAAGTGATAAGAAGATCTGGGTGGCAGAGCATTGGAGATCAGGAAGTCAGGCTTCTGAGGTCCCAGTCACAAGCCAACATCTCACACCATCTCAGATGCCATCTCCCAGGGTCTGGCACTTCTATTCTTACAGCACAGGTGAGAGAAAGTATACTAACCCTGGCCTCCAAATACTGGTGATCCCACCCTGCGAAGCTTGAGTCTGGCATAAAGAACTGCAGGCTGTACCCAAAAGGGACTTGAACAGTGCTTTTTCTTCTGGAGAAACTACAGACTGTTTTAGATGAACATTGAACTGAGTGGCTTGGGAACAAGAGCCAATATTCCTCTCTCCCACGGGTTAGGCAGAGAATCCCCAATGGACAGCATCCTGGGCACAGCCTTAGGCTGCAAGCAGCTGCAAAATTAGGGGAAGGTGTGCACTTGCAAGCTTCCCTCAGGATCTCTGGCTGGGTGCCACTAAGCTAGAAAGCCAGCAGCTGCTACTATCTTGTTGAGGACCTGAGCCACACCCAACAAAGGGCTGCCTGGATATGCATTTCCAAAGCCTGGGTTTGCATTCCCAGCACCACCAGCCAAACACAGACCCACAGTGGTAAGGAAGTAAAAACCAGAATTTGGAATTTGGAGCCCCCTTGGAGCCACACCAGACTTCCAGAGCTCTGGCATAGAGTTTAAAGGAGAGCAACTACCTCCCCTCTTGAGGATTAAGGACCTGGGCCACCTCAACCAAAAGGTGAATTAGATTAGTACTCCCAGATTCTGCTGGCCCCACCATGCTAATCTCATATCTACTGAGGCAAGGGGGCACAAAGCAGACCTTGGAAATTGGACCTGACTCACTCGGAGCAACCCAACAGGGCCTCTGCGGAGATAGAAGGAGAATAACAGCTCTCTCTCTCTTCCCAAGGTCAAACAAAATCCTAAGTGGAGGGGCAGCCTTGTTCTCTTTCTCCAAACCCTGCTGGCACATTCCTTCTGGTGCAGCCTCAAAGGGGAAAGAGTCATAACCCAGATCTTGGTCATCTGGTGCAGTCCCCTCAGAGCCTCCTTTCAGGGTCTCTGACAGGGCACAACTAAGCTAGAAGGCAAGCAGCTAGCTCTCCTATTGAGGTCTGAGAACCTATGTCACCCCCAATCAAAGGGAGGATTGGATTTGCACTCCCATTTACAGCTGGTCCCATCCTGCTAAGCTCATTTCTGTGGGTTGAAAGTCAATCCCACCCATGAATGGGCCAACAACAATCAGCTCCCAATTACAACAGTAGGGTCCACATAACCCACACATGGGACATTACTAGAGCACTAAGCTCAGGAGTTCAAGGAGACTTTACCACCATGTTCCACAGGACACTTACTATATAAGTCCACCCCATAAAGACTGGGAGTCATAATAGTTCTATCTAATACATAGGAACAAAAGCAAAGGGGCAGCTAAAATGGGGTGGCAAAGAAACAAGCACCAAATGAAAGAAAAGAAAAAATCTCCAGAAAGAGAACTAAATGAAATGGAAGCAGGCAATTTATCAGAAGCAAAGTTCAAAGTAATGGTTATAAGGTGCTCAAATAGCTTAGTGAGAACTACAATGAACCTAATAACAACTGCATCAATGTGAAAAAGGTGATAGAAACTCTAAATAAGAGCCTGTTGGAAATAAAAAATGCTATATCTGACATCGAGAATGCACTTGGAAGAATTAAGTGCAGAGGACAGAATCAGCGATTTGGAAGGCAAGGTAGAAAAAAACACCCAAGCAGAGCAACAAAAAGAAAAAAGAATGAGGATAGTTTAAGGGAACTCTGTGACAACATGAAACATAACAACACCTGCATCATAGGGGTTCCAGAGGAGAAGAAAGTAAGCAAAAGATAGAGAACCTGTTTGAAGAAATAATCAAAGAAAACTTCCCTAACCTAGTGAAAGAAAAATCTACACAAGTTCAGGAAGCACAGATAGCTCAATCAAGATGAACCCAAAAAGACCCACACCAAGATACATAATAATTTAAATGGCAAATGTTAAAGACAAAGAAAAAAATCTTAAGGGGCACAAGAAAGAGAGAATAAGTGACCTGCAAGGGAGCCCCCATAAGGCTGTCAGTGGATTTCTCAACAGAAACACTTCAGGCCAGAAGGGATTGGCATAAAGTTTTCAAAGAAATGAAAAGCAAAAACCTGCAACCAAGACTGCTCTATCCAGTAAGGTTATCAATTAAAATTGAAGGTGAAATAGAGAGTTTCCCAGACAAAAGAAGGCTAAAGGAGTTCAGCACCACCAAACCAGCATTGCAAGAAATGCTAAAAGGACTGCTTTAAGAAGATGAAATAGAGAGACAAAGGTACAAAAGCATAAAGGGGAAAAAAATGGCATTAAAGAAGTACATATCAATGATAACATTAAATGTAAATGGATTAAATGATCCAATCAAAAGACATGGGGTAGCTGAATGGATAAGAAAACATGACCCATATATATGCTGTCTACAAGAGACCCGCCTCAGACAAAAGATTCACACAGGCTGAAAGTGAAGGGATGAAAAAAAATATTCCATGAAAATGAAAATGAAAAAAAAAAAGCTGGGGTAGCCATATTCATGTTTGACAAAATAAACTTCAAAATAAAGACCATAGCAAGAGAAAGTGAAGGTCACTACATAATACTAAAGGGATACATCCAATAAGAAAATATATCCCTGGTAAACATATATACACCCAAGATAGGAGCACTTAAATTTATAAAAAAAAATTTGGTGGAGACTTTAAGGGTGAGATCTACAGCAATACAATCATAGTAGGGGACTTGAACACCCCACTGTCATCATTGGATAGGTCATACAGACAAAAAATTGACAAGAAAACAGTGACCTTAAATGACACACTAGATCAGATTATTTTAATTCACATTTACAGAACATTTCATCCCAAAGCTGCAGAGTATATAGTCTCAAATGCACATGGAACATTCTCAAAGATAGACCACATGTTAGGACACAAAACAAGTCTCTACAATTTCAAGAAGATTGAAATCATGTCAAGCATCTTCTTAGATCAAAATGGCATGAAACTAGAAATCAACCAGTATAAAAAAAACTCAAAAAAACTAAAACACATGGAGGCTAAATAGGTTGTTATTAAACAATGAATGGGCTACCAATGAGATCAAGGATGAAATAAAAAACTTCCTGGACACAAATGAAAATGAACACACAACCACCCCAAATCTATGGGACACAGTGAAAGCAGTTCTGAGAGCAAAGTTCATAGCATTACAGGCTTATCTCAAGAAACAACAAATAGCTCTAATAAACTATGTAACACTACAACTAAAATAATTAGAAAAAGAACAGCAAAAAAAGTCCAGAGAAGTAGAAGGAAGGAAATAATAAAAATTAGAGCAGAAATAAATGACATCAAGAAGAATAAACTGAGATTGGACAAAAGATGGTGGGTAGGTAATCACGGTACCCGCCATCTCCCACAACCACATCAAAATTACAACTAAAATACAGAAAAACCATCACTCAGAACCTCCTGAAATCTAGCTGAACAGAAGTTCTACAAAGAGGAAATTGAAGAAGCATCAAGACCAATAGGAAGGGCAGAGACACGGGTTGGATTGGAGCTGAATCTCAGAGACGCGGCCATGGTCCCACATCCAGTGCTGCAGTTTAAAACCGAGAGGGATATCTTGGTGGTGGAGATTTCCCAGAGGAGTGAAGGGTCATAGCCCCACAACAGACCCACCAGCCCAGGGTTCCAGGGCTGGGAGGGGAAGTCTCCACAGCTTCAGGCTGTAAAAACCAGGGGGAACTATGGCTGAGTGATGCAAAGGATGCTGGAGTCCCAGGCAGCTCCTCTTATAAAGCCAGCACACAGACTTGCTCAGACATGCTCCCTCTGAGCTCCAGCACTGGGCAGCAGCTTGAAAGGAACCTGTGACATTTGGGGAGGAACTAACTTGCCTGGAATCAAAGCTGGAGGGGCAGCTTTCTCCCAGACAGAAGAGCTGTCAGAGGCCATTGCTGCTTTGATGAACCCTCCCCCCACAGAGCCAGCAGGTGCCATATTTGAATCTCCAGCACCTGACTCACACCTCTCCCCCCACCTTAGTGATTTCCAGAGACCTGCTCCTCCCTACTTACAGGCTAATCAAAGCCATTTCCAGTGGTTTTTCTATGCAAGTGGGCTCTCTAGCCTCATGCTTAGACTTTCCTAAAATATCTCCAACAAGCAGCAGCTGGCCTCAGTGTGCTGCATACCTCTTGATAAGTGGCCCCAGCCCTGGCACTACAAGAAGCCTGCTTTCATTCATAGCTTGGCTTCTTCTGGTCACCTCGAAGCCCAGCACAAGTAGCAGCCATCTATGGTTTGCTGTGTAGCTCATGTTGGGTGGCCCTGGGCAAGACACAGGCAGAGGCTGACTTTGCACATCTCGGGGGCCCCAGAGACAGTGTACCTGGTGGTCAGACTTGACCGTGCTGGATTACAACTTTACCACATTTGCAAGTGAAACACTCAAGGGGAGCACTTGGTGAATACCAAAACTCCACTAAAGTAAATCCAGCTCTTTGTCTATAGTTGCAGCTGGTCCTCACAGCCGATTGGCCTGTAGGTCAATTTCTCCCAGTGATGCCAACAGCAACCAAGGCTCAACTACAACAGAACAGTGCACACAGTTCACACAGGTGAGCATCTAGAAGGCCCAGCTCAGGTGACTGGGGAGGCTGAGCTACAGGACCCTATAGGACACCTACTACACAAAGGTACTCTTCAAATTCCAGGAGACATAGCAGTTCTACCTAATACATAGAAACAAATACCTGGAAACAGCCAAAATGTGGAGGCAAAGAAACATGTCACAAAGGAAAGAACAGAAGAAATATCCAGAGAAGGAACTAAATGAAATGGAGCCAAGTAAGCTACTAGATACAGAGTTCAAAATAATGGTTATAAAGATGTCAAGGACATTAATAAGACTATTAAAAAAACTAGTGAGATTATCAATGACATAATAAAGAACCAGTCAGAAAAGAAGCCTACCCTAACAGAAAGAAAGAATAATTTACAGGGAATCAAGAGTAGAGTAGAAGACGCTGAGAATCAAACCAGCAATTTGAATGTGAGGAAGCAAAAAACATCCAACCAGAAGAGCAAAAAGAGAAAATGCAGAAATATGAAGATAGTGTAAGGAGTCTCTGGGACAACTTCAAATGCCCAATATTCGAATTATGGGGATGCCGGAAGAAGAAGAAAGAGAGCAAGAAATTGAAAACCTATTTGAAAAAATAATTACAGAAAACTTCCCCTACCTGGTGAAAGGAATAGACTTACAAGTCCAGGAAGCATAGAGAGTCCCAAACAAGAGGAACCCAAAGAGGCCCACACCAAGACACATCATAATTAAAATGCCAAAGGTTAAAGACAAAAAGAGAATCTTAAAAACAGGGAGAGAAAAGCAGTTAATTACCTACAGGGGAGCACCCATATGACTATCAGCTGATTTGTCCACAAAAATTTTTCAGACCAGAAGAGAGTGGCAAGAAATATTTAGTGATGAAAAGCAAGGACCTACAACCAAGATTATTCTACCCAGCAAAGCTATCATTTAGAATTGAAGGTCAGATAAAGAGCTTCACAGATAAGAAAAAGTAAAAGGAGTTTATCACCACCAAACCAGAGTTACAAGAAATGTTCAAGGGTCTTCTCTAAGAAGAAGCTAATGAACAAAAGAATCTGACAAACTAAATAAACTCAGAGACACTGAAGCATGCAACAGATGGTCATGTTTCAGAGGGAAGAGGTAAGGGGTGTGGCGGGTGGGAAGAGATTAACCAAAGAAGTTATATGCATATACGCATAACCCATGGACACAGACAATAATGGGGTGAAGGCCAGGGGAGGTGGTGGGAGAGAGGTGGAGTGGGTCAATGGGGGGGAAAATGGGATACCTGTAATACTTTCAACAATAAAAATAAATTTTAAAAAAAGAAATAAATGACATAGAGACTAAAAAACAATACAAAAGATCAGTGAAAACCAGAAGCTGGGTCCTTGAAAAGATAAATAAGATTGATGAATCTTTAGCCAGACTCACCAAGAAACAAGAGATAGGACCCAAATAAATAAAATCAGAAATGACATATGTGATATAACAAATGAAACCACAGAAATATAAAGAATCATGAGAAAATGCTACCAGCAGCTAGATGCCAACAAACTGGACAACCTGGCTGAAATGTACAAATTTCTAGAAACATACAATCTTCTAAAACTGAAACAGGAAGAATCAGAAAACCTGAATAGGCTGATAACTACTGATGATGTTGAAGTAATAATTAAAAAACTGCCAGCAAACAAAAGTCTGGGACTTGATGGATTTACAAGTGAGGTTTACTAAACAGTCAAAGGAGAATTAACACCTATTCTCCTCAACTATTCCAGAAAATTCAAGAGGAAGGAAGACTCACAAGCTCTTTTTTTGAGGCCAGCATTTTCCTAATCCCCAAACCAGATAAAGACACTACAAAGAAAGAAAATTACAGGCCAATATACCTGATGAACATAGATGCTAAAATCCTCAACAAAATATTTGCAAATCAGATTCAGCAATACATTAAAAAGATCATACACCATGACAAAGTGCAACTTATTGCAGGGATGCAGGCTGGTATAATATTCATTAATCAATAGATGTTATACATCACATAAACAAAATGAAGGACAAAAATCATATGATCATATCAATAGATGCAGAAAAAGCATTCAACAAAATTCAGAGCCCATTTTTGATAAAAATTCTCAGCACAGTGCAAATATAGGGATTATACCTCAACATAATAAAGGCCACATATGACAAACCTACAGTCAACATGAAATTAATGGGAAAAAACTAAAACCATTTACATTTAAAACAGGACTATTATTCAACATAGTACTCGAAGTCCTTGCCACGGCAAGAAGGAAAAATAAAAGGCATCCAAATTGGAAAAGAGGAAGTACAACTGTCATTATTTGCAGATGATATGATATTGTCCATAGAAAACCCAAAAGACACTACCAAAGTACTACTATATTTAATAAATGAATTTGGCAAGGTAGCAGGATACAAAATTAACATCTGGAAAATTGGTGGCATTTTATATGCCAATAATGAACTCTTAGAAAGAGAATCTTAAAAAATAATACTATTTACCATTGCAACTGAAAAAATAAGATACCTAGGAATAAACTTAACCAAGGATCTAAAAGACCTGTACTTGAAAAACTACAGGACAGCCCGGCCGGGTGTGGCTCAGTGGTTAATCGTCGACCTAGGATCCAGGCAATCAGGGTTCGATTCCCGGTCAGGGCACATGCCCAGGTTGCGGGCTGCAGCAGATCAATGGCTCTCTCATCATTGATGTTTCTATCTCTCTCTCTCCCTCTCCTTTCCTCTCTCTGAAATCAATAAAGATATATTTAAAAAAAAGAAAAAAAGAAAGAAAAACTACAGGACACTGAAAACAGAAACAGAGGAAGATACAAACAAGTGGAAGAATATACCATGTTCATGGATTGAAAAAATTAACATCATTATAATGTCCATATTACCCAAAGCAATCTATATATTCAACACAATTCCTATTAAAATACCAACAGCATATTTCACAGAGCTAGAAAAAATATTTCAAAAATTTATATGGAACCAAAAAGACCCTGAATAGCCACAGCAATCTTAAGAAAGAGCAGAGTTAATCTCTATACCAGATATTAAACTATACTACAAAGCCATTGTAATCAAAACAGCCTGGTACTGGGACAAGAACAGGCATATAGATCAATGGAGCAGAACAGAGGCCCCAGAAATCAGCCCGTGCTATTATGGTCAATTAATATTTGACAAAGGAAGCAAGAGAAAACAATGGAGTAAGAACAGTCTGTTCAATAAATGGTGTTGGGAAAATTGGTCAGATATGTGCAAAAATGAAAATAGACCACCAACTTACACCATACACAAAAATAAATTCAAAATGGATAAAAAACTTAAATGTAAATCATGAAACCATAAAAATCATTGAAGAAAATATAGGCAGTAAAATCACTGACATGCTGATATATCTCTTAGGGCAAGGGAAACAATGGAGAAAATAAACAAATGGGACTATATCAAACTAAAAAGCTTCTGCACAGCAAACGAGACCATCGTCAAAATACAAAGGAAATCCACAGTGTGGGAGAACATATTTGCCAATGATACATCTGATAAAGGGTTAATATACAAAATATACAAAGATCTGATACAACTCAACAAGAGGAAGACAAACAATCCAATTAAAAAATGGGCAAAGGACCTAAATAGACACTTCTCCATAGAGGACATACAAATGGCCAATAGACAGATAAAAAGATACTCAATGTGACTAATTATCAGAGAAATGCAAGTTAAAACCACAATGAGGTATCACTTCACACCTGTCAGAATGGCTACCATCAACAAATCAACAAACAAGTGCTGATGAGGATGTGGAGAAAAGGGAACCCTGGTACACTGGTGGTAGGAACGCAGACTGGTGCAGCCACTATGGAAAACAGTATGGATGTTCCTTAAAAAGTTAAAAATGGAACTGCTATTTGACCCAGTGATCCCACTTCTAGGAATATATCCTAAGAAACCTGAAACACCAATTAGACATAATTTATGCACCCCTATATTCATAGCAGTACAATTTACAATAACTAAGATCTGGAAACAGCCGAAGCACCCATCAGTAGATGGGTGGATAAAAATGTTGTGGTACATTTACACTTTGGAATACTATGCAGCTGTTGAAAATAAGGATCTCTTACCTTTTGGGTCAGCATGGATGGACCTGGAGAATATTATGCTAAGCAAAATAAATCCATCAGATAAAGACAAATATCACATGATTTCACTTATATGTGGAATTTAAGGAACAAAATAAATTGACAAACAAGACAGGGCCACAGACATGGAAACATGAAACAGACTGACAGATCTCAGATGGAAGACAGGAAGTAGGGAAGGAAGAGATTAACCTAATTTATAAGCATATATGCACAACCCATGGACACAGACAATAGACAGGCAAAGGCCTGAAGTGTGGTGGGGTGGGACATGGGTAGAAGGGAATAAAGGAGGGAAAATGGGGGACATCTGTATATTCTCAATAATAATAATAAAAAAAGTACAAATTGGTAGTTACAAAATAGTCATGGGTATGTGTTGTAGAGCATAAAGCATATAGTCAATAACATTGCAGTAACTATGTATTGTGCCAGGTAGGTACTTGAAATATTGAGATGAGGGAACCACTTTGTAAAGTATATGATTGTCTAACTACTATGCTGTACACCTGAAACTAATACATAATAATATTGAATATAAAATGTAGTTGAAAAATAAAATTAAAAAAAGAAAAGAATATCTAAATGTTACTGGAAAGGGGACCTGGCCCTGAGTGGGTTTGCCCAGGCCAGCAGGTAGTATGTGGTTTCTTGACTGTATGAAGGAAAAATTTTACAACATGAGTCCAAGTGACTTTGAGGGAACGTTTATTAAAGCCAGAACAGTAAAACAAGAAAGGGCTTAGCATAAAATCAACAGGAGAGCCTACACTAGGCTGCCTTAGCTCTGGGAAGTCAGAGAAAAAGGGGTCATGGGGGCAGGTTCAGGGTATTTACCTGGGACACGCTCCTGTGGCCCACTGCTCTTCTGATTGCAAGTCTCATGGGGTTCTTTAGAGTTTAGTTGATGCATGCCTATAGGGAAAGAAGAAGGGAAAGGGAATGGTGGGGGCTTCTCCCTAGAGGGAGTGTGCACTGAGTCCTTTGTCTTGTGGCTTTTATCTCTCTCTCTTGCAGGTCGAAATCTTAGCGGAGGTCTCAAGGGAGGGTTCTAGCAGAATATTCACCTGTGTTCTAAGTTTGCTGCTTCAGGTTCATGGCCTCCGCTGATTGGTCAGTGTGAGGGCAGGAGGTTCTTAGTCATTGCACCTGGTCCTGGTGTTAGCCACCTGGTTTTGCTGCTTTTCTGGCTCTGGAGCTAAAATACCTCTAAGGTCTAGATGTTATTTCTAAGGAGGTGACCTTCTGTATCTGCTGTAAATTGCTCTGCCGGTTTGTTCAGCTGTCTCAGTTTCCCTATTCCACTTGTCCTGGCTTACTGACCTGTCTCATAAATACTTTTTCCCTATTGTTTTCTCAGCAGACAGAGATACAATGGTCGTAACCATCTCAACCTAGGTCTATGAAATTTTTAATGACATCTTTGTCTCCCAGTATAAAATAATTTAAAAATTAAAAATTTTTAGTTGTAGATGTCTCATTGCTTTTAATATAATTAAGATTTCAATTTTGACATTGCAAAGGCACATACAAAAAATATAAATCCAAACAAAAGCAAAGTTTATAATGTTTTCATTTTTAAGTTAAAGTTTAAAAGAACTGACACATTTTCAATATCTATCACAGGAAACTCTGTAGTCTAGTGTTCATAAGATTTTAAAATCAGATTATTTATGCTTGATTCCACCCTCACCACTGTTAGAGTTATAAACTTGGGCAAGTTCTTTAATCTCTCAATGTTCTCACTTATAAAATATGCATAATAAAACACCTTAGTCATTAAATAAACATAACAACCCTGGCAATAATTGACTAGTGATATGTAACAGCCTTACAAGTAGCAGGAAATCCCTATGCTAATTGGGTAACTTAATAAATCGAATTAACTGACTCACAATAAATTGATCAGGACTCCAGCTTCATTCATCTGAGACTGTCTGGCTTCTACTCTGTCTCTTACCAACTATGGATATTTTCTTGGGGCCAGATTGGAGGTGGAGCTGGCACCCAGCAGGGCCTGGCCCACCTGAACTGCCTGCACATGTTTTAGGAGTAAAACCGAAAGCACAGGGGCTGTAAACTTGTCAATGCTGGGGTGTGGCCACCAGGAGGAGCTGACCTTAGACCCACAAATGGAGATAATGTCAAAGGTGGCTGCAGTTGCCCAGCAGAGTTTATAGCAGCTGGATGGCAAGCAGCCATGATGTTACTGGAGAATCAAATATCACTTTCGCTCATGGGAGCAAAGTGAAGATTCTTGGGGTGCCAATGAAATAATTTTCAGAAGCCCCCACAGGGAGGATAGGATGTGGAGGTGAAATCAGACACAGTGGGTCCTGGCTGCCTGTTGCTACTTCAGCCAATTAAGCAGAGGCAAGGTTGAATCATATATGATCGTTTTATTCCATTATTGCTGGCAAAAGGGGAGATTAGAGGGATTTGTTCACATTAAACGTGCTCTAACACCCCCCCCCCCCCATAAGCCAGTTCCTTATATTGGATAGAAGGACAAAAATTACATGAGGAAGGGGGCAAAAGGAATAAGAATGGGAATAATGGTTTATAGGTTACAGAAAATGCAAATGTGGGCTGGGGGTAGCAAATCGGTGGGGTGCCTCCAGGAGTCCTTTGTTTCTGCAACAAGGTTGTTAATCTTTCCATGATGATAGGCAGTTAAGGAGAATGGCTCACATCCCAAGGTCAACTCCCAAGCCCTGGGGCATACAATTCCCAGCCAGGTTAAAAACTGATTTTTCAAATTAGAACAGAACAATCACAGTTAACAGAACATGATTCACATTTCTTATAATTATAGTTAACAATCACAGTCAACAGAGCATGATTAATATTTCTGTCCCCACTAGAAGGAGGCTTTATTTGCATGAAGTTACATTTCTCAGGCTCCAAAGTCCCATTTCCCCAGAGCTAGTCCTGAAAGAAGGGCAGTTGGGAGTTCAGCAAAGTCAGAAGCAAGGCCAGTGTCCAGAGCTTATGTTCCATGTTGCAGGCAGGTGTAGTTCAGCATCCAAGCTAATTAAAGTCCATTAGTCCATGCGAGGAGTCCAACATGGCACTGTGCCATGTGGGCACAGGGGAGCATGCCCCTGCAACAGGAGTCACAGGAGCCTGGCACCCTGGAGCCAAGAGAGATAACTTCCCTTTGTTGGGAAGTTTATATATTTATATTTCCCATGCTTGCAGTGGCATGCCCATCCTGGCCACTAATTTGTTCCCAGGTATGACTGGCAGACAGTTAGGCACCTCCTCACACTGCTCAGACCTTTACTGGGCATGTGTCTAAACTGTCTTTGTCCAGTCCCTTCCCTCATTAATTAGCAGGGAACAGACTTGGATAATGTTAAATGCAGCTTTTTAGCAAAGCTATATAAATGGCATGTCTATATTATTTGGCCTTCCCTTTCCTCCTTTTCTATTAAATAATAACCAGGTTATTACAATGGCATCAATGGAGGCAACATGTCTGGGACAACAGACTGGGGTTGAGGCCACCACCTCCCCACAGAGCCATCTCATATCTTTGCCTGTGGTTTGGATGGAAAGGTTGTCCTTGTATGAGGGCAATCTCCCCTCGGCCCACTACAGCCCTGCACTGCCCAGTCTTTCCCACCTTTACCAATCTTTGTCCCTTGAGATCACTCAACCCTTTGAGCCTGTTATATATGATTTGCCACAACCATAGACCCCTCCTTCCCCAGTTCTCTTTTTTATGTTAAAGCTTTCCTCCACTTGATTTCATGAAAGGGTTTTTACTTCTCAAGGTTCTACATCTTCTGCCTAGCATTAGGAAAAATGTTCTTCTAACCATCTGGGTGTGATTTTGTTTTGCAGGATCCTGTTCAAGACGGGGCGGCTTCACAAGCTGATAAGGGAAAACTGCCTAAAATGGCCAACAGTGTCGTCGTCCCGTCCCGTCGTCCCGTCCCGTGTCCCCCCCCCCCCCCCCCCCCCCCCCCCGCTTCCCCTTCCTGCACCCTGCCACTTTCCTGATCACGCCAAACTAGATAGGTTAGCCCCGCCCTCCTACCACGATGTAGGCAGAACCATGTACGGTATATAACTCCTTGCCCGATTATGTTCTAGGCTCAGACTTTGGACTTGGACCCCTCTGGGCTTGCTGGCGTAAAATAAACCTTCTGAACCCTGAGCCTCCGAGTGCTGCTTGGTCTTTACATAAGATGAACGTCTCCAGTTCTGCAACAAAGCTACCTCTGGAACTAGGAAATCTAGGACAGAAAGAATACTTGACTAGCTGAATCCTTGAAGGGTAGAAGGGTAATGAATTGAAAAGCTTTGGCGTGGTGGGGATAGCCTATTCAAAATAAATAGCCTTTCTCCAAGGGAATATCAATTTTAATTTATACAGTCACCCATTTATTTCCTTTTTAAGTTTCCTGATATGAAAAGAGTAGTCATTTTGTTTACCTCCTTCCGCTGATTAGCACTGCTTAGAGATTCTGCAATTTTTCAAACATTAAACAAAGCTGTCCAGTTTATGAGGATTTACGTAGAGCAGAGACATAGGTAGGAATCAAGGGACTATGATCCTGTAGACTTCTCTTCTATGATCTGAAGAGAGAGAGAGTTGAATTTTTATGGCTCTGCACAGCAGTTTAGCATTCAACAATTCTCAAATAGAATGGTTTGTTTCTTGCATACTAAATTTCAGGCACTTGCCTCAACACTCAGTTATTTTATTTAATTTTCATGGTAAAAATGAGATAACTACCATTTTTATCCCAATATTACAGATGAAAAAACCAAGCTCATGGATTAGGTAATTTTCTATGATTCTTTAGTTAAAGCAGAAATACACCTGATTCATCTATTGCTGTGAGACTTATGCTTACATGTTGGCATATAGCCAAAGACTTCTTTTAGCCTTGGATAGAATGAAGTAATTTTACAGCTCCAAGGAACTTATTTATTTATTTATTTATTTATTTTACTTATTTATTTTTATTGAATTTATTGGGGTGACACTGGTTAACAAAATGATGCAGGTTTCAGGTGCACAATTCTACAATACATCATCTGTACACTGTATTGTATGTTCACCACCCAAAGTCAAGTAAGTCTCCTTCCATCACCGTTTATCCCCCATATACTCTCCTCCACCTTCCCCTACTCTCCCAGTAAACAAATGGGACTACATCAACTAAAAAGGTTTTACACAGCAAAGGAAACCATTAACAGAATGAAAAGACAACCCACTGAATGGGAGAACATATTGCAGAAACATCCAATAAGGGGGTTAATATCCTTTATTAAGGGATATTATAAAGAACTTATAAATCTCAAAACCAAAACCCCACAAACAATCCAATAAAAAAAATGGGCAAAGGACCTGAATAGACACTTCTCCAAAGAGGACATACAGGTGGCCAATAGACATTTGAAAGGATGCTCAATGTCACTAGTCATCAGAGGGATGCAAATTAAAACCACAATGAGCTATCACCTCACATTTGTCAGAATGGTTACCATCAATAAATCCACAAATGACAGGTGTTGGCAAGGATGTGAAGAAAAGGGAACGAACCCACATGCACTGCTGATGTTCAGACTGGTTCATCCACTATGGAAAAGTGTGGAGTTGCCTCAAAAAATTAAAAATGAAACTACTTTATGACCCAGTAGTTTCACTTCTGAGCACATATCTGAAGAAATCTAAGACACTAATTTCAAAGAATGGATGCACCTTTATGTTCATTGCAGTGTTATTTAGAATAGTCAAGATTTGGAAGCAGCCAATGTGCCCATTAGTAGATGAGTGTATCAAAAAACTGTAGTACATTTACACAATGGAATACTACTGGGCCATACAAATGAAGGAAATTTACCCTTGTGACAGCATAGATTGACCTGAAGAGTATTATGCTAAGTGAAATAAGCCAGTCAGAGAAAGACAAGTACCATATGATTTCACTCATATATGGAATCTAATGAACAAAATGAACTAACAAGCAAAACAAAGATAGACTCATAGATAGAGAGCAGGCTGACAGCTGTTGGCAGGGAGGGTAACAGGGGTGGAGGGTAGAGGCAAAGTACAAAAGAGAAAAAAAGGAAAAGAAACTCATGGACATGGACAATGGTGTGGTGATTGTTATACTACATGGCCAGTGTAGTCAAAATAGCATGGTACTGGCATAAAAACAGACATATAGATCAATGGAACAGGACAGAGAGCCCAGAAATAAACCAGCACCTTTATAGTCAATATTTGACAAAGGAGACAAAAACATACAACAGGGTAAAGACAGTCTGTTCAATAAATGATGTTGGGAATGTTATACAGATACGTGCAAAAAAAAAAAAAACTGGACCACTTTCTTACTCCATATACAAAGAATAAACTCAAAATAGATTAAAGACTTAAATGTTAGACTAGAAATCATAAAAATCCTAGAAGAAAACTAGGCAATAAAATCTCAGACATTTCTAGTAGCAATATTTTTTCTAATATATCTCCTTGGGTAAGGAACTTTAAATAGAATTAGTCTCAGTCCCCTAATTTTACAATTAAAGAAATCAAAACCTATAAAGTGTCTTACCCTCTGACAACAATATCTGTATGTAAGAGGATGTGGGATATATTTTTCCATTTCCTAGTAGCTGCTTAACTAAAAATTGAAGTTGCATTTGCTCATTTTTAAAATGCGGTATTGCCCTACTTGGTTTGGCTCAGTGGTTAGAGCCTTGGCCTGCAGACTGAAGGATCCCAGGTTTGATTCCCTCCCGGCCTTGGTGGCAGGCTTTTACCCAGTCAAGGCAACCAATTGATGTGTCTCTCTCACATCAATGTTTCTCCCTCCCTCCCCCACCTTCCACTCTCTCTAAAGAGCAATGGAAAAAAATCCTCCAGTGAGGATTAAAATACATACATATATATATATGGCATTTGGTTGACATAAGGATTAATTCAGTAGGATTTTTATTTTTTAGCAGATGTGATATTTCTTTTTTGTGGTGTAGTAGAAACCTCAGTTATAACAAATTGGTAATGTTATTACATCTTTCAGCTGGAACATTGCCCCAGGAAGATCTTAGCAAGTTTACCAAGGAGATGATGATAATACAGAAAGTAAATCAAGATGCATTGGGTTAAAAATATTAATCTTAACTACAATATCATTTAATCATAGTTAATTGTTAGCTTTTTAATAAAACATTGGCTTGTTTTATTTACCAGTGAATTCAGTAAAATCTTAGTGTAGTGGAATCTGTTATTTTTTAAAATTTTAACCATTTGCCTCTAATTTTTTTTTATTATCTCACATCTCTAAACTGCACTTACCTTTGAATTATTAAAGTCAGAATTATTAAAAACAAGTTGTTAAAGTTAAGCACTTTTTTAAAACTTCATTTAGATTGTATATTCTTCTGAGTCAAGCATTTTTTCTAGTCAGTTGAAATATTAGAGACACAAGGTTGTGAACCCAAAGAAGGAAAAAGTGGCCTAAGTAAAGTAATGAAATTTCTATATATAGATTGTGTATCATAGAAATGTACACTTGAAACCTATATAATCTTAACCAATGTCACCCCAATCAATTTAATAAAAAAGATTTCTGTTTCTGGAATTTTGAATTATATTTATTTTCTGAAGTGGATTGATTCCCTATTTAGTTTTTCTTTTCTTTTTTATATTCCAAAGGATGAAGATATTAGTATTCCTTTTAGTATATGTGGGTTAGTACATAAATTTCCAGTGACTTAACAAATGTTAATTGCCCAGCCTAAAAGGCAAGGTTTATTTCCTCAAAAAGATTGTGTTTTGGGATATTGGATCAATTTGTGATAGAGTGATTTATTTGGAAAGGTGTTCTAGCCTGACCTAGAGTTGATGAGTTGATGAAATAGATTAAAAGTTATGTTTAATATGAGGTTCGTTGCTGCTTTAAGATTATACAGTAAGAAATTGTTTGCAGCTCATATAATATATATTGTCTGGGATTTGCTTCAAAATTTATCTGGACAGGTAAGAAAAGGGAAAAAAAGTTAAAACAGGTAAGGATGAAACAAGATTAGCCCTGTAGTAATTGCTAAATCAAGGTGATAGGTGCGTGGCAATTAATCATTCTATCCTACTGGTCTGGAGCTTTTCATAATAAAAAAGAAAAAAGGTAATACTGAGTGAAGTTAATATTTTCTCAAAATATCTGCTGTTTCTAATTTATAGTGAGTTGTGTGTTTTTTTAATTACTTATTAATTTAGCCAGTAACTAGTTTCTTCATTTCTGAACTGGAAACATTAAAAAAAATAATTGTTTAGAATTGAAGAAAGAAATTGAAGAAAAATCAAAATCTGTTGCTGGAGGACCTGATGATATTATTTAGGTAATAAAATAATTGTGAATATTGCTTTAATTTTTTTAAATTTACTTAGAGGAAATGTCTAATGAGAAAAAAAAAAAAAATGAGGTCTATAAGTGTCCTAGAGTGCTATCTGGCTTTGGTCCCTGTTTTTTCACTTTCTCTCTGCCCTTGGATAACCTGTCTGGGTGACTGTAAAAAGAGAGGGTTAAATACCTTCTGGGTCCATTCTGTTCTGAAATGACTATTAATCTTTCTCCTTTTCATTGAACACACTCTGTAGTTATGGTTGTTGCCTCAATCTGTCTTGTTCTTTCCTGTCCCCCTCAGAAAACCCAGCCATAATCAGGACTTTGATGAGGACTTTTGTGCTGATCATTTATAGATACATATAATCTATAGATAGATATGTATCCCTGGAAATGAATTCTGACCAAAATCTCACAGTTGAATTTCTAGTTATTTGGAGGGAAAAATATTTACTTATTTCTCTTGTCCTGTCTTCAACATGACCAAATACCTTCCCCTGGACATCAGTGGAAACACTGTTTTTCAGGCTTTTTCCTTAAAAATTAAATTTATTAAAAAAAAAATTAAATTTATTGGGGTGACATTGGTTAATTAGATTCTATAGGTTTCAAGTGTACATTTCTATGGTACATCATCTGTATATTGCATCGTGTGCCCCTCACCCAGAGTCCAATCTTCCATCCCCATATATGTGATCCCTTTACCCTTTACTACCTTCCACCCCCTTCCCTCTGGTAACCACCACACTGTTGTCTGTGTCGAGCTTTCGTTTGCTTGTTTTTCTTGTTCGTTCATTTGTAGCTTTCAGTTTTATATCAATCCTTTTAACATTAGAGACTCTTTAGCTTTCTGTCTCCGTTTTCTTCTACATGTGTCAGTGACCAGAATCCTACTTTTTTTCAAGATGATGCTGCAGTTTATCCTCTCTCTGCATTCCCAGGGCTCTGTGTTAAACAACTCATGTCATATGTGACTTATTTTAATAACCCCATAACTAGGTGCTCTTTCTCTTTTTAGTCCTATATCCAATTGCCACATCACAGAATATTATTTTTATTTTGTTATTTTCTGTGTAAGGACCTGAGTTGATTAATTTTGCATGCCTTTAATACTAACTAAATGCTTTTTCCTTTTCCCACTTAGCCTAACTTTTTAAAAAAGAAATTATCTTTATTGCTGAAAATATTACAGATGTCCCTTTCCCACCCTCATTAACACCCCCCCCCCCCCCCCCCCCCCCCGCTTTCACTGTCTGTGTCCATGGCTTATGCATATATGCATATAAATTCTTTGGTTAATCTCTTCCTGCCTCCCCCCTCCCCCCCCCGTCAGTCTATTTCATGCTTTTATGTCTTTGGATCTATTTTGTTCATCAGTTTATTTTGTTCATTAGATTCCACATATAAGTGAGATCATGTGATACTTGTCTTCCTCTGACTGACTTATTTCATTTAGCATAATACTCTCCAGGTCCCTTCACGTTGTCTAAAAGGGTAAGACAGTCTAACCTTCTTGAAAGTTTCTTTTGCTTTTCAAATATCTACAATATTTTTTCTTTGCTTTTTCATATTTATAATTTGAGTTTTGTGATCTATTCTTTGATTATATATTATTTTATACAATCATTAATTGGTTCCCAATTTATGAGCAGTGAATAGTGAAGGACTCCCAGAGAGTTACTACAAGGGGTCTTTAAATTCCTATGCATATCATGCAATATTATTTTGTTCTTTATTTAGCTAAAATAGTATATGAATCATGAATGGCATGCATAAATACCATTTTGGTTTATAATGTACTGATTTATTTAAGTATTGCTGAATTCATACTAGCTTTCTTTATTTACCTGGTCGTTATGTATTTTCTTAATCAGTGCCTGCCAAAGTATTTAGCTAAGAGTACTGACTCAGGAGCCAGACTGCCTGATTCAGATCTTTAGATCCCTGCTCTGCCAGCTATGTGACCATGGTTAAGTTTCTTAACTTCTTTCTCTGTGACTCAGTTCCTTCATCTGTAGACTACAGATAACAATACCTACTTTTCATAGGATTGTTTTGGATATTATGAGTAAATATATGTACAGCACTTAGAACTGAACCTGTCACATAAGTGCTCAATAATTTTTCATTTTCATTATTATTATCATATATTATTTGTGTTGGGTATTTTATACATGTGCATACATGTACACACACGCACGTTCAGACAAACCAGAAAGAGGTTTTTGTATTTGAAAAGAAAACCACAGCCCGGCTGGGCATGGCTCAGCTGTTGAGCATCAACCTAGGATCCAGGAGATCGGGGTTCGATTCCCTGTCAGGGCACATACCCAGGTTGCGGGCTAGGCAGCCAATCAATGACTCTCTTATCATTGATGTTTCTATCTCTCTCTCTCCCCCTCCTTTCCTCTCTCTGAAATCAATAAAGATGTGTTTTAAAAAAACAAAACGAAAACCACAAAGATTATTTCTAATTTTGTATTAGTTAACTCTTAGCCCTTAAAATATTTTTTTATAAAATTATATTTTAGAATATCTAAATTTCAGCTTCCTATTTTCTCCTTACCACAAATCAATGTATTCTCCATTCTTTCAAAACTACTCCTAAAGACGAGATTAGAAAATTTTTCTAAAGAATCCAACTTTACCTTTCAGGTTATTATTTTAATATTAAACCATGTTATCCTGACCACTCAAATCCCAGAAAGTAAAGGTTTAGTAAAATTAAATGAGAGTGAAATCTTTGGTTTTCAGTCATAATAGGAAAATTACTTTGGGGAGTGATTGGGAAAGTTGTGCACCAGTTATTCAGCTGCCATATTCTAGTTTTCTGTTTTAGAAAAATCATGTACCACAGTATAATAGATCCTCTGCACCTCCGGAAAACTGCAAAGAATTTGTTGCTAAGTTTTCTTTCTTTATTTGGAAAACTACACTGGAAAAAACATGTGACTTTGAATATAAAATTATCTGTATATATTACTCATGTCATTTCTCTTTGCTGGAATTAAATTTGTAGTTCCTAAGAAACAAATGTCCATTCTGAGCCTATAATCTATAAGGATTTTTCAGTTAATGATCTCTCTATAGCTCCTAAAATTAATGAATGTATTGAGGCTTCCCCTGATATTTAACAATCAGAAGTTTGTATTGTAGTATTATAGGTACTAATGTGAAAAAACTAATTTTAAAATGAAAATTATTTTAATCAAAGCAGATTATACACGTAACTTAGAAATAATATTAATAACTAAATCACTTATTATAATACCAAATAACATCTGGAAATTATCTCTGTATTTCTCAATAATATGTTTATACTGCTATTTCTCAATAATATGTTTATACTGCTATTTTAGACATTTAGCTATTAACTTCCCATTAAAGCAGATAAATGTTTAGTTATGTTTCACAATGACGTCTAATTTCCAAATGGTAAATCAGTGCTCTCCTGCACTGAGTGGGTCTGGGTGTTTTCTAGGTCTGCTGCACAGTTTTCCTGGAATTGGTTGTTTGCCATGAGCTTGGAAATTTCTGCACAGCTTTCCTATATTGAACCCCTTTACCATACAGTATAAGGACCCCTCAGGCAGATGACTCTTCAGCTCTGACTTATTTCTTGGGGACTTTCCTTAGGCCAGTGATTTTCAACTGGTGTGCCTCAAAAATTTTTAAAACATACAATACCTGACTAGTTAATGAGGGGCACCAACTCTTTTTCTCTTAGATTGTCAAATAAAAAAAATGACAACATCCAACACAATAGCTATCAATTGTGAATGAATCAAAATTATACATATTTTTTGTGTGAGATCGGCAAAAAGGATATTTTTTGGTGTGCTGAAGAATTTTAGTAATTAGTTTGTGTGTGCCATGAGATGAAAAAGGTTGAAAATCACTGCCTTAGGCAGTATTCTCTTTCTCTCAAGGAATCCCCAGTTTCAGCCACTTTTTTTTTTTTTTAAATATATCTTTATTGATTTCAGAGAGAGGAAAGGAGGGGAGAGAGAGAGATAGAAACATCAATGATGAGTCATTGATCAAGCCCGCAACTGGGCATGTGCCCTGACCGGGAATTGAACCCTGATCGCCTGGATCCTAGGTTGACGCTGAACCGCTGAGCCACACCTGGCTGGGCTCAGCCACTTCTTCATGCTTAGTGTCTGGAATTTACAGGGACCAGATTTATCCCACTTAACATTTTGATTTTCAGTGGCGATAGCAAAATGACATGCCTTCTTCCAAAGATACCACACAATGCTCAGTGGGGAAAGCAGCAGCAGAGCATCCTGGAGTGTCAGGTCCTCCAGGAAGCCTTGTTGAACTGGAGAAGCCACCTCCATACTCGCCCTCTGCCCTTCCAGATTCTGCTTTGTGAAAGTCTTCCTGTGCTGACTGGGCCTGAGTACTTGGTTGTGAATTCACACCAGGTGAGCCCGGTGCTCTCAGTAGCTTTAGACACTTTCAGGCATGACATCATGCACCTAGCTGTTTTTTAATATGGCACTGTCCACCTCAAGTTATTTTAACAAGCATCTTGAAGCTCTCAGAGATGGCTTACAAAATTTAAATTTACCTCAAAATCACTTTTTAAAAAATTATTTTTTAAAAAACAATGTATCTTCATTGTTGAAAGTATTACAAATATCCCTTTTTCTCCCCATTGATCCCTTCTACCCTGCACCCCCCTGCACCCAGCTCTAAGCCTTCACCACACTATTGTCTGTGTCCCATGGTTATGCATATATGCATACAAGTTCTTTTTTTTTTTTTTAAATATATCTTTATTGATTTCAGAGAGAGGAAAGGAGAGGGAGAGAGAGAGAGATAGAAACATCAATGATGAGAGAGTCATTGATCGGTTGCAGCCCACAACTCGGGCATGTGCCCTGACCGGGAATCGAACCCTGATCGCCTGGATCCTAGGTCGACACTTAACCGCTGAGCCATGCCCGGCCGGGCTGCATATAAGTTCTTAGGTTAATCTCTCCCCACCCACCCACCCACCCACCCCTGCCTTCCCTCTGAGATTCATCAGTCTGTTACATGCTTCTATGTCTCTGGACCTATTTTGTTCCTTAGTTTATTTTGTTTATTAGATTCCACATGTGAATGAGATTGTGTAAAACTGAATCAGGAAGAATCAGAAAATCTGAATAAGCCAATAACAACCAATGAAATCAAAGCAGTAATAAAAAACTCCCAGCAAACAAAAGCCCTGGTCTGGATGGCTTCACAGGGGAGACTTACCAAGCATGCTACTTCTTATTACAGCAGTCCCTTTAACATTTCTTGCAATGCTGGTTTGGTGGTGATAAACTCCTTTAACCTTTTTTGGTCTGGGAAACTCTTTGTTTCACCATCTATTTTGAATGCTAGCCTTGCTGGATAGAGTATTCTTGGTTTCAGATCCTTGTTTTGCATTACCTTGAGTACTTCATGCCATTCTCTTCTGGCCTGTAGGGTTTCTGATGAGAAATCAGCTGACAGCCTTATGGGAGCTCCATTGTAGGTCACAGATTGCTTTTCTTTAGCTTCCTTTAAGATTCTCTCTTTGTCTTGGATTCTTGGCATTTTAATTATGATGTGTCTGGGCATGGGTCTCTTTGGGTTCTTCTTGCTTAGGACTCTTTATGCCTCCTGAATTTGTGTGACTTTTTCCTTGACCAGGTTAGGGAAATTCTCTGCCATTATTTCTTCAAACAGGTTCTCTAATCCTTGATTACCTTCTGCGCCTCTAGTACTCCTATGATGGAATATTGTTATGTTTCATGTTGTCCCACAGCTCCCTTAAACTGTCCTACTATTTTTTAATTGTTTTTTTCTTTTTGGTTCTCTGATTAAGTGATTTTTTTCTACCCTGTCTTCTAACTCACTGATCTGATCCTCAGCTTCCACTAATCTGTTGTTTATTCTTTCCAGTGTATTTTTTATTTCTACTGTCATTTTTAATTTCCTTCATAGTTTTCATATCTTTTCTCATGCTGTTTAGTATCCTTATGATAAGTATTCTGAACTTTATATCTGATAGATTGCTTATCTCCATTTCATTTAGCTCTTGTTCTGGAGAATTCTTTTCTTTCATTTGGGGCTTATTTCTTTTTCTCCCCATTTTGGCTACTTGTTTGGATTTGTTTCTCTGTATTACATAGATCTGCTAGGACTCTCAGTCTTTTTGGAGGTCCTCTGCTGCAGGTCAATGTTAGATGCTGTTTGTGACTGGCCTTGAGTACCCTGTTTGGAGCTTTCCACACTCCACTGCTTGAGGTCTCCTCTGCTGGGGCTGGGTGCATTTGGAAAGGACCAAGATGCCCACTGAGGTCTGCTTTTCCAAGCCCTAGGTTTGGAAACAGATCAGGCAAGGACTCAAAGCACCCAGAGGCTGATTGTTATTCAGTCTCTTAATGAGCCTCAGGCTATAGAAATTCCATGGGGTGGGGCAAGAGGTTTTCCAACAGAGTGAGGTAATTGCTTCCCCACCAGGCAAAAGTTGCTTGGAAGGTAAATATCTGTTTGAGGAAGAAGCCCTCTGCAGCATGGGGGAATGACTCACCACAGAAGTGCAGATAGCTGCCCTCTGAGCTCTATCCCCCAAGCCAGCAGCACTTGATTCTCCTAACACACCTCTAGTCCCCTCTGCCCTCCCTCTGCTGGAATCCCAGGTGAGTGGCCCCACAGGAAACTTTGTGCGTTGGCCCTTTTAGAGGGTGTCTGGCCTCTCCCTCGCAGACAGAAACCCTGCTGCTTTTTACAGCCAGATCAGTGTGGGCACCTATCTCAGTTCTGGTGCTCTGGGCTGGGAAGCTTAACTTGAGGTTTAGACCCCAGAGTTCTCAGTGGGAACCACCCACAGCTGAGATTTCCCTCCAGAAATTCAGCTGCTGTTACGGGAGCCAAGCCAGCCCTCTTGCACCTCCACACTTCCTACCAATCTTTATGCAGTCTCTGCTTTATGTCCTAGGTTATGAGGGTTCTCTCCAGCTTGTCTTCTGTTGACACTTTAGGATGCATTTTTCTATATTTCAGTTGTAATTCCAGTTTGGTCCTGGGAGAGTGTCAGTGTAGCTTCCATTCAATCTGCCACTATTTTGGAATCTCTCAAAATCACTTTTAAATTAGTCACTTTATCATAGCTTCAGTCTGCCTCTACCTCTCAGGTATTTTTAGGATCTCTCTAGACACCCCTAATTTCTTTCTTTTCTTTTTTTTTTTTAAATAAAAATAATTGAGGGAGGAAAAAAGGTGGTGGTATAGGTAATAGCTTACCTGGCACCTTCTGCAACCACATCAAAATTACAACTAAAATACAGAACCACCATCACTCAGAACCTCCTGAAATCTGACTAAACAGAAGCCCTACAACCAGGGAACTAAAAAAGCATTGAGACTGGTAGGAGGGGTGGAGATGTGGGCGGATCAGGGCTGAATTGTGGAGATACTGCCACAGGCTCATACCCAGTGCCATGGTTTAAACCCAGGAGAGATATCTCAGTGGTGGAGGTTTCCCAGAGGAGTGAGGGGTCCCAGCCCCACCAGCCCAGGGATCCAGGGCCAGAAAGAGAAATCCTCACAATTTCAGGATGTGAAAACCAGTGGGGACTGTCGCTGAGGGTTGCAGAGGGTACAGGAGTCCCAGGCAGCTCATCTTAAAGGGCCCACCCACAGACTCACTCAAACACGCTCCCTCTGAGCCCCAGCCCCGGGAAGCAGTTTGAAAGGAGCCTAGGACACTTGGGGAGGAACTAACCTGCCTGAAATTAGGATGAGAGGTGGAGGGGCAGCTTTCTCCCAGATAGAAGAGCTGGCAGAAGCCATTGCTCATTTAGTGAGCCCTCTGCCCATAGAGCCAGAAGGCAGGCACCTTCTCTGAATCTCTGGCACCTGACTCACACCTTTCACCCCACCTGGTGATTCCTGGAGGCCCCGCCCCTCCCTACCTGCAAGCTCATCCAAGCCAGGGCCAGTGGCTTTTCTATGTAAGTGGCCTCTCGAGCCTTATGCTTAGGACTTTCCTAAAATCTCTCAAACAATCAGCAGCATTCCCCATACATCTTGATAAGTGGCCCCAGGCATGGCACCAGTGGCAGCCTGCATTGGTTCATAGCTTGGCCTCTCCTGGACAATGCCAAGCCCAGCACAAGTAGCAGCCAACTATGGTTTGCTGTGTAGCTCATGCTGGGTGACCCTAGGCAAGGCACTGGCAGAGGCTGACTTTGCACCTCTGGGGAGGCCCCAGAAACAGTGCACCTGGTGGTCAGACTCGACCATGCTGGATTACAAACCTGCCACATCCATCCATGAGTGACACACTCAAGGGAGGCACTTGGTGAATACCAAAGCTCCACTGAAGTAAATCCTGCTCCATACGGGTGTCTCCAGCACGGTAGCTCTTTGGCTGTAGTTGCAGCTGATCCTCACAGCTGATTGGCCTGGGGGTCAATTCCTCCCAGTGATGCCAACAGCAACCAAGGCTCAACTACAACAAGTCAGAGCAAACATCCCACACAGGGGAGCACTTAGAAGGCCCAGCTCAGGTGACTGAGGAGACTGAGCCACTGAACCCTACAGGACACCTACTACACAAAGCCACTCTACAGATTCCAGAAGACATAGCAGCTCTACCTAATACATAGAAACAAACACCTGGAAGTAGCCAAAATGCGGAGGCAAAGAAACATGTCACAAAGGAAAGAACAGAAGAAATCTCTAAAAGAGAGAAGAGAAACTAAATGAAATAGAACCAAGCAAGCTAACAGATACAGAGTTCAGAATTTTGCTTATAAGGATGCTCAAGCATATTAGTAAAAGTATTACAAAAACAACTGAGATCATTGATGACATAATAAAGTACCAATTTGAAATGAAGGCTACACGAACTGAAATGAAGAATAATTTACAGGGAATCAACAGTAAAGTAGAGGACACTGAGAATCAAATCAGCAATTTGAATATGAGAAAACAAAAACCACCCAACCAGAAGAGCAAAAAGAAAAAGAATCCAAAAATATGAAGAGAGTAGAAGGAGCCTCTGGGACAACTTCAAGTGGCCCAACATTTGTATTATTGGGATGCCAGAAGAAGAAAGAGAGCAAGAAATTGAAAACCTATTTGAAAAATTAATGAGAGAAAATTTCTCCTACCTGGGGAAAAGTCTTTCCCCTTTGACTATAATTATATACCAAGTGAATTTTTCTTAATTCTACAGTTCAAATAAGCAGACTTGTTCACATATTCTAAGACTTTCTAATTAAACTCATCTATAATATGATTCTCACATGCTAACCTGGATGCAGAGAACAACCCTTAGAGGCTTTTCTTGTTGTTGTTTTTGTTTGTTTGTTTGTTTTTAAATTGACACATAATACAGTTTTAAACTGATTTAACTACATTCTAGCCTTTGTGCAGAAAACAAAGGCACATTCTCTCTTTATAGCCCTTTTAGTAAGTATAAAATACTAGTTCCAGTCTAAAGGGCACAAAGCTACCGCTGCTGAAGAGGTTGCTATCTTGGCCATAGAACTAAACTGAACAAAGATTTTTTAACGAAATTATGTAAAACTGGATTTTATTTTTTATGTCAATTACACTACATTGCAAAAAAAAAAAAAATGCAGGAACACAAAAATACAAAACACTACACAATTTTTCCTTAATTTTCCAAGAAAACAACATGTTAGACTTATAACAAAATATCACCATATGTAAAATTTCATGATTTTATTATCAAATAGTTTTTAATGAAAAATGTTTAAATCCATAGTTTTATACAACTTTTGATGTAACCGTAACATTAGTACTAAAGCACCTGAAAAATGAGCTATGTAAAATTAACAATATATTATACCAATTCATGTGTTGCAGAATTTATAATTGATATTAAAATTTAAAGCACAAGCATACGTTTTAAAACTCATTTGTAATAATGATGAGGAAAACAATGCTGTTACACAGCAACTGTATTAAAAAAGAGAAAGAAAACAAAATGACAACTTGGTAGAAAATATAGTTTATAAAACCATTGTCTTATAAGGGTATTAATATTACTGGCAGAAGGTTCTTTGAATTTTTCTACCCAAAAATTTACATGTGATATTATACTTCATAAATATAAAAATCTTCAATAATAAGACAAGCTATGGAACAGAGAAGTTAAAATCTTTTAGCAAAGAGCAAAAGCAAAAGGTGGGAAAAGTCCCAGAACATTGACTGCTTAATTAAGATGGAGGCTAAGATTTTTTACCTCAAAAGCAGACAGTTGATTACACAAAGTCACTGATATTTTCTTTTGCAGATTTCAGTGATATAATTCAGCAGGGAAGGTGCAAGACCTTCATTTTGGCAGCACATCTCATATTATTTCCATCACTCAAAGCACTTGCATACACTTACTAAAGGAACAGAACCAAGATCCATTAAAACTGAGACTTGACCACCAGGGGCCCACAACATATCTCACTTCACTCCTGGGAAAAAAATATTTATTATACTTTATCAAGTTTCTTAAAACTAGAAAGCTTATTGTGACTGTATGATCATCTGACTGGTGTTATGGCTCAATCTGGGTGTATGGGAAAAAGAAAATTTTCTGAGAAATTTTTAAAAACCACAAATATATAGAGGTTTTAAATTGGGTGAAAGAAGTCAACCTCAAAAGGTGTATATGATTCCATTTATCTGACATTTTAGAAAAGACAAATTATACAGATGAAGAGCAGTAGTTGCCAGAGGTAAAAGGTGAAGGGTGGGTGTAATTATAAAGAGATTTTTCTGGAGTGATGAAATATTTATGTATCCTGATGTTGGTGGTAACTACATGAAAAATGACTTATATTTTATAAAACTGTACCATCCCTACCCAAGAAGTCAATTTTACTGTATAATAATTTTAAAAACAATTAAATACTTAAAAAAAATATATGATGGGGAGGCTAACTGGTTTCCCAGCCTCTCCAGGTAAGGTTTCATCAGACCTGAGCAACCAGCCAACCCATAGGAGGGTATAGAACAGCAGGTAAGAACATGAGCTTTGCAGCCAGACTACCTGGACTCAAAGCCCAGCTTCACCTTACTGGCTAGTTGACTTTGGACACACCATTTAACCTCTTTGTGCTTTTTCCCCCCACATCTGAAAATCAGGTATGCTGAGAGGGTTAGGTCAATTAATCCAGGTAAAGTGATTACTATGGTCTGGTGCCTAGTGAGATCTTAAAAAAAGTTAACACCATAATGATCCATGAGGTTAGAGATTGTATCTGTCCTAATTGCGACTGCATTCCAGGTGCCTAGAACAGAGCTTGGCACATGGTAGAGGATCAATGTTAAATGAATATGAAGAAAAAGCTATATACAGTCCAATAGCAAGTAGATAGCAGCACAAGTGATCATGATTTTGCATTATATGAACCACTATAGTCACCTTCACTGACATGACTAATCAAGATGTGATTCTCTTGGGCTGACAAAATCATGCCTTCTGTCTCAGCAATGGATTTTGTATCTGGTGAAGAAACCTAGGTACACTTCTATTTCAGCTTCAAAATGTGAAGGAAAACCAAAGAAGTTATATGCATATATGCATAACCCATGGACACAGTCAATAATGGGGTGAAGGCTTGGGGAGGGGGTGGGAGAGAAGTGGAGGGGGTCAATTGGGGGGGGGGAATGGGACACCAGTAATACTTTCAACAATAAAGATTTTTTAAAATGTGAAGGAAAAAAGGTCTTTAATACAATCAGTTTGATGTCAAAAATCTTATTTTTAATTATAAAAGGCATTTCCCAAAAAGAATATAAAAGCTAGTTTTTATTATAAATGAACTGATAAATTTCTATTTGAATTTTGATAGAAATTTTCATAAATAAAGAATCTGTGCCATACAATCTTTGCCATATGAGTATTCATTATTTTATTTATTACACGTAAATGTATTTTTTATTAAATATACATATTAAAATACAAGTTCTAAATTTCACCTTTTTCTATACATTTTTCTTATTTCTAATGACATACTTTACTATAACAAATTATACCCAACAACTCTCAAATAGTTCAGATGACTTTAGCTTATATATTAAACCTAATAAGTCCTGGCTGGTATGGCTCAGTTGGCTGGGCATCATCCCATGAACTTTAGGATTACTGGTTGGATTCCCAGTCAGGGCACCTTCCGGGATTGTGGGCACTATCCCTGGTGGTAGGCATGCAGTGATCAATGTATCACTCTCACATCCATATTTCTTTCTTTCTTTTCTTCCTTTTTTTTCTCATTGATTTCAGAGAGAAGAAGTGAGAGAGAGAAAAAAAAAGTCAATGATAAGAGTCACCAATTGGCTGCCTCTCACATGTCCCTCACTGGGGACCAAGCCCACAACCTGGGCACGTGCCCTGACTGGGAATCAAATGGTGACCTCCTGGTACATAGGTCAATGCTCAACCACTGACCCAACTAGTTTCTCTCCCTCTCCCTTCCTCTATCTCTAAAAATCATTTAAGATCTTTAAAAAAAGAAACCTAAAAAACTTTAAATTTTAAGAGTTTGGCAGAGAGGGAGTTGAAATCTTACACCAAGTCTTACCAAGTTTGCCACCCTCCATAGGCATAAGAGAGTTCATCAAAGATGACCATGGTCTGCAGACAAAATGTTTTACCAGCACCTGGTACACAGAAACATTTAATAGATGTTACCTATAGTTATTACTAGCTGTGTGACTTTGGAGGGCGTCTCTCTCCTTCTAAGCCTAATTTTTTTCATCAAGCACAATGGGGATGACAATACATGTCTCAAAGCATGCATACAGGTACTAAGTTAAAACATGTATGTAGCCCGGCCGGGCGTGGCTCAGCGGTTGAGCGTGGACCTGGGATCCAGGCGATCAGGGTTCGATTCCCGGTCAGGGCACATGCCCAGGTTGTGGGCTCGATCAATGACTCATCATTGATGTTTCTATCTCTCTCTCTCCATCTCCTTTCCTCTCTCTGAAATCAATAAAGATATATTTAAAAAAAAACAACAAAAAAAACAAAAAAGAACCCAACATATATGTAAAGTCCTTAGGACACTGGCATCTAGTGAGGTCCAGTGCAAAGCACCAATTATTCCACAACTATAAATCAGGGACAATGACTTGATTATTGAGCACAAAGATAGTTCAGGATTTTTTTTAAAAATATATTTTACTGATTTCAGAGAGAGGAAGAGAGAAGGAGAGATAGAAACATCAATGATGAGAGAGTCATTGATCAGCTGACTCTTGCACACCCCTGCTGGGGAGCAGGGAATCGAACCATAATCTCCTGGATCCTAGGTCTATGCTCAACTGCTGAGCCATGCTGGCCAGGCAGTTCAGGAATTTTTAATAAACATATTAAACCAAGTCATAGACTGAAACTGTCAGCAAATGTTATAGTTTCCAAAAACAATATCTTGATAAAGACAAAAATCACCTAATCTCATGGGAATGATCTTTTCAGATCAGTTAAATTACACTTATTTCAGCACTCAGGAAGGCAGGGAGAAAGTACACATCTACTTTATCTACTGCATGCCAAGCAGTGTACTATGTACTTTGCACAGGTCTCTCACTTAAACCATGTAATTCCAGAGCAGAAACTACCATTCGCTTTTTGCAGATAAAGAGAGACACTTAAGAGGTGAAGAAAAAGGTTGAGGCCATTAATTAATGATGGGAAAATCAGAACTTGAATGAGCTCCCTACACCTCTAAAGCCCACACTTTCTCCATACTTCTGTATTGCAATTCATCTGTTTGAAAGTCTTCTCTCCTGAGAAGTTGAGCTCCTAGAGGCAGAACCTTATCCTTTATCAATTTAACCAGCTGCTCAACACAGTGCCTAACACATAGGGAACTGGAATAAATCAAATTAATGGAGCAGATGATGAACTCTGTAAATGACTCTTTAGATGCCCAACATGTTGATTTTGGGAAATATAAGGATGTAAAACTTTCAGGCCTGATAAGGCCTACTGTTTCTGCAAGAAAGCAAGTTAAGTTGTTAACCTCTTTTCAAACTATTCTAAGAAGCTGAAGAAAATAAAGACAGTTGGGGGCAGAGTAGAATAAGAACAAAAAATAAATTTTATTTTATTAAACAAATTTAATTTGACTCGAGTACAGGCTATTTTCACTTCCATGTACACCTCCTCATGGTACCTGTGGGAATTCTAAATCTCAGACTACAAGTCATGGTAATACTATAAAACTAAATAAACCCTTTTTTGAATCAAAAACCAATTCAAATATTTGAAAGTCTGGCTTCAGTACCTAAAATCATGATGTAAACACACAAAAAAGCTAAAATTAGTTCTATTTTATCCACACAAACCAAGCTTACCCTTTACTTCTCTCTGCTTATAATCGTTCCTCCTCATAGCAAATACATTAATACTACCATTATTTATCAGTATGAAAGATAATGTGGCAAATTTTATACAAAAATAATTTTAGAATAGACAAAGCTGAAGATGGAGATACAATAAAAGAAAAACAAACATTCATACCATTAAGTTTACTGCATCCATATGTTAAACTCCACTTTATAAGAAAGTTAATGGTATAATAAAGAAATTAAAAAGGCAATAATAAAGTAAAACCTAAAGTGGACAAAATCCACAAAAGCAAAGTAAAACAAGCATCAGGTAAGTCCCTTTCAAGCCTGTCCTCCATTCACCTTTAATTCAACCATTCAATAAATATTGACTACTGAAGCCAGACACCAGGCTGGGATGCATAGATATAGAAATGAATAAAAACCAAAGAATTCAGTCAGCAATTTCCTGGGAAAAGAAATTAATTTTAACAACTCCATTGCAGTGTAGGAAATTAACCTTTTTTCAACAGAGATTTGTCTTTTAAAGAAAATCCAAAAGAGCCCAGAGCTTTCAAAAAAATTGATGGAATTTGGGCATCAATGGAATTACTAATGACAGGACTGAAGGCAAGTGTGTCTTTGCAAAAAGACAACACTGCATGTGAACTCACAGGGTGAGGCCTCTTTTGCACAAGTGTAAGCATTGAAGCAAAAGTGAACACTATGGGGGTGAGCTGAGTGTGATGAAAGGGCAAGACCCAGCAGGTAAATTCACCTCCAAGATGAATTATTTTAAGTTTACTAAGAGCAAAGTGTTCACATTAATAACAGATCCCAGGACACAGGGTGAAGAGACCTTTAAAGAGTGATCTGCCCTTTAACCAGCCCCTCAAAGAGGTGACAGGTAAGATTACCAAAAGAGCAAACTACAAACTACTATACAATGAGGGTTTGCTGCCGAGATCCTCACAGACTATAAATACAAGGTGACAAAAGAAGAAAATAGAAGCAGGCACTACATGAAACAGGACCCCTCCAAATGTATAGGTATTATCCCAATACGACTGTGGACATCTTTAAAGAGTAAATGCTAGGATGATGTCCATTGTGCAGAAAGGAGACAGGCAAGCCAGATTAGGCACAGTAGCTTATCAAGAATCCAGAAGTGGTATAATACATGTTGAGTCTGAACAGAAGTCTGTATCAAGCGTAGTACCCTGGCTGCACCAGACCTTCTTCCCAAGCAGCTGTGGAGAAAGGAGTTTGATCACAATATGTAAAGATATATTCTTACAGCAGCCTTGTTCTCTTTCTCCAAGCCCTGCTGGCACATTCCTTCTGGTGCAGCCTCAAACAAACAGCAGCTGGCCTCAGCATACCCCATACCCCTCAATAAGTGGCCTCAGGCCCTGAACTAGCAGCAGCCCACCTTGGTTCACTGCTTGGCCTTGCCTGGGTGCCTCCAAGCACAACACCAGTAGCTGCCATCTGCAGATTGCTGTGTAGCTCATGCTGGGTGGCCCAAGCAGGGCACAGGCAGTCTCTGATTTTGCAAGTCCTGGAAGCCTCCAAAGCCATTGCACCCAGTGGTAAGCTTCAGGCCACTCTGGATTACAACCCTACCACATCCACAATGATACATTCAAGGGACAGACTCACTGAGCACGAAAGCCCCACTGAAGCAACTCCTGCTCCATAGGGGTGTCTCCTGCATAGCAGCTCTTCCACTGTAGTCACAGCTGGTCCTCACAGCCAATTGGCTTGGGGATCGATCCTTCCCAGTGACGCCAACATCAAACAAGACTCAATTACAATAGGACAGTGCACACAGCTCACACAGGGGAGCACCTAGAGTGTTCAGCTCAGGTGACTGGGAAGGCTGAGCCACTGGGCCCTACAGAACACCTACTACACAAGGCCACTCTACCAAGTCTGGGAGATATAGCAGCTCTACTTAATACATATAAACAAACACAAGGAAGCAGCCAAAATGTGGAGACAAAGAAACATGTCACAGATGAAAGACAGAAGAAATATCCAGAAAAAGAACTAAATGAAATGGAAGTGAGAAAAGAACCAGATACAGAGTTTAAAACAATGGTTATAAGGATGCTCAAGAAACTTAGTGAGAACTTCAAAGAACTTAGAACTTCAACAACATAAAAAAGGGCCAGTCAGAAATGAAGGATACACTAACTGAAATGAAGAATAATTTACAAGGACACAACAGTAGAGTAGAGGACCCTGAGAATAAATCAAGAATTTGGAATATAAGGAAGCAAAAAACACCCAATCAGAACAGCAAAAAGAAAAAAGAATCCAAAAATATGAAGATAGTGTAAGGAGCCTTGGGACAACTTCAAGCATACCAACATTTGCCTCAGGGGGTAACCAGAAGGAGAAGAGAGGGAGCAAAAAAAAAAAAAAAAAACTTATTTGAAAAAAATAATGACAGAAAATTTCCTCTACCTGGGAAAAGAAATAGACTTAAAAGTCCAGGAAGCACAGAGAGCCCCAAACAAGATGAACCCAAAAAGGCCCACACAAAGACACATCATAATTAAAATGCCAAAGGTTAAAGACAATGAGAGAATCTTGAAAGCAGCAAGAGAAAGGCAGTTAGTTACCTACAAGGGAGTACCCATATGACTGTCAGCTGATTTCTCAACAAAAACTTTGTAGGCCAGAGGGAGTGGCAAGAAATATTTACAGTGATGAAAAACAAGGGCCTACAACCAAGATTACTCTACCTAGCAAAGCTATCATTTAGAATTGAAGGTCAGATAAAGAGCTTCCCAGATCAGAAAAATAATAAAAAATAATAAAAAAGGAATCACAATGTAAATTCACTCCCCCCATGCTTTTAACATTGTTTCTGTCAATGATAACACTGCTAACTAATATGTAACTGCAGACACACAGCCTGTTTGCTTAAAAATTCTAGAAACTGACTTAAAATAAAAAGGATACTCCAACCACCAGACATTCTGGCTCTGGGAGATTTGCTGACCTTCAACGTCTGCCCACATCCAATTGTTAAGATGGTTTTTGTGGCATTAGTCCGCCATCTTTTCAGGCTGCCAACTCTTGAATAAATCTACTTTTTCTTTCAACAACCTTTGTCTCTCCAATACTGGCGTTTGAATGGCTGCAGGTAGCCAAATCTGGGTTTGGTCTCAGAATTTGGCGAGCCAGCCAGGAGGGATCAGACCCTGAGAGGTCTTGCTCTTCTTGGTCTCACATTACCAGGGAGAGACCAATGACTGGTCCTGAGTCTTAACAGCTTGCAGCAGACTGACCTTGAAACAGGGACTACAGAAACTTTCCAGATGCTGCAGAGTTTCTCATCTTGGGGACTTTCCCTGCTCTTCCCCTCATGGCATCATCCACTTATAAACACTTTGTTTGTGAAAGAAAACAGTCACTGGGGGAGTCGATGGATTCCAAGACGGTAAGTTGAACCAATGTGCACACCAGGAATCCTCTGTCTCTGCCGTTTGGGCTTTGTGCATTTGGTCCCTGTAAAGGTCATTTGCGATATTGTTTTGGTGTGAGATAAGATTCTAAGACTAGTGTCTCAGTCCCTTTTATCAGCGGATTTCTTTTGAGAGTACTCATTTGTTTGAACTTTGTCTTTTTTTGGACTTTCTTTCTGTTTTAAAATGGGTGGCTCAATCTCAGTTCCACCAGAGAGTCTGTTAAGCTATATTCTAGCTGACTGGTCAACTTACAGCTATAAGCCAATGACTAAGAAGAAAATGACTTTCTATTGTAATACTGCATAGCCTATATATGTGTTGGATTCTGAAGAAAGATGACCTCTAAATGGGTCTTTAAACTGTTATACTATTTTACAATTAAAATTGTTTTGCCAAAGGTCTGGTTAAGTGGGATGAGATCTCTTATGTACAACTTTCCATGTTGCATAAGGATTCTACTCAGAAAGGATTTAAATCGATGGTTCAAAGAGAGGGAAAAGATCTCACTCCCCTCCCAGAAGGTAAAACTAAAGAAGAAAAGGAAAATGAGGAAACAAGTCTTTTGAACACCCTAAATCCTCCTCCTGGAGGCCAGGAGCTGCGGTGGTCCCCAAAACAATGGGGAAGTTAAAGCCACCCCCACACCCTGTACAGGGTACAGAAGTAGCTGGGGTGACTGCCCCACCTCAATGTGAAAAAGAAGTAGAAATTGTTGCCCCTTCTAAAACCCACAGGGCACTCAGTTTGGCCAGGGAGTTTTCCATTTCAGGGCAGGGCAGTTCCCTTTGAGATAATACTAGATTGGACGCATAAATCAACGAGGCCAACTGGCAGGACATCACAGGGATTACAGTCTATTTTCAACCTTAGGCCTCTTCAATTGGAAAAACTCCAACCCACCATACAAGAATGACCCATATAAAATGGCTGATCTGTTTGCCTCTCTCTTATATTTTAAAGAGATTGGAAGAAAGGGAGAGAAGAGAGAGAGACAGACAGAAAGATCAATGTGAGAGAGACACATTGATTTGTTGCCTCCTGCATGGGCCCTGACTGGAGCTGGGGATTGAATCTGCAACCCAGGTACATGTGCTTGACTGGGAATCAAACCCCTGACCCGTTGATAGGTGAGCCAACTCTCTAACCACTGGGCCACACTGGCAAGGGCTGTTTACCTCTATTTTTGCTACTCACTGCCCTACGTGAGCCAATATACAGGCTCTCCTTAATATTTTTTATAACAGCTGATAAAAGAACATTGGTACTAGATAAAGCCAATGAGAAGGCACAGCTCCTTTATTAGAAAAACCCCAATGGGACCCCTAACCTAGCAAGAGCCACTCCCTTTGTAGAACCAGATTGGAACCCAAATGATAGGGGTATGGCTCAATTGGAACATCATAAATGGTACATTTTAGAGGGGTAAAAAAGAGAGTTCCTAAGCAAAAGAATTTGAATAAACTACACAAAGTACAAGAAAAGACAAATCAGATCCCTCTGAATTTCTAGAAAAAATCTATCAGGCTTATTGTAAAAATACTGACAGATGCTGACCCCGAAGCACGTAAAAATATGTGAATGGTGAATCTGACTTTTATAGTACAAAGTGCTTCCAGATAGTCATAAAAAACTCCAAAAACTGAGTAGGGCCATTATTTATTCCAATTAGTGGACATAGCCTTTAAGGTATATAATGCAAGAAAAGCCAGGAAGATAAAACAGGCCACAGTCTTTGTGGCAAAAACAAGAGGAAATCAGAGGAAAGAAAAGAGAAATGATGCAAAGAAATATGAACAAAAAGGACCTCTAGATAAAAATCAATGTGCATCTTTCAGGAAGGAAAGACATCAGAAGAATTATCAAACTAAAGATGGAAAATGGAGACAGGGTGAGGAGAGGGAGGAAAGTGGGAGAGAAGGCTCGGAGGCAGATGGTGGGGCAGAGTGGTAACTCTGATGATGAATGAAGAAGCCCGGGAGCTCCCCTTGATTTTTCAAAACCAATTGTTATTTTCCTACAGAGGCCCCAGGCACTACTGAGAGTGGGGAATAAATTGATTGATTTCTGAATCTATAGCAGAGCCACTTATTCTATTCTAAATACAAAAATGGCCAAAAGAAGTGACAGGTGCAGCAAAAGGGCTTTCACCAGCTTTTAGTGTTAGTTGGGAGACTTTAAATTATCACAGTGTCTTCTACATGCCAGATTGCCAATTTCCTTTGTTGGGACAAGATTTGTTATGCAAACTGAATGCCCAGGTAACTTTCTCACCAGAAAGGCAACAGCTCTATCTACAGGTACCTCTAGAACATGCTCTGCTGTTCCAAATGCTCCTGGCCTGCCCAGAGGAAAGAAACAAACTATTCCCACCAGAGATCTATAAAAAAGTGAGTAAAACCATTTGGGGACGTGGAACTCTGCACAAAGCTATAAAAGCCCAACCCATAAGATAGAATTAAAAGAAGGGGCCATAATACTTTACAGAAAACAATATCCTTTGAAGAAAGAGGCACTAGAGGACATACAGCCCATATTACAGAAAAAAATTTTTTAAAGTATATCTTTATTGATTTCAGAGAGAGGAAAGGAGAGGGAGAGAGAGAGATAGAAGCATCAATGATGAAATAATCATTGATTGGCTGCCTCCTGCATGCCCCCAACTGGGGATCGAGCCCACAACCCGGGAATGTGCCCTGACTGAGAATCGAACCCCGATTGCCTGGATCCTAGGCCGATGCTCAACAGCTGAGCCACACCCGGCCAGGCCAGAAAATTTTTAAGTATGAACTGATTGGGCCTTGTAAATCTCCATACAACACTCCTATTCACACTCCCATTCTGCCAGTAAACAAGGACAGCAACAACAAAAAACCATTTAAATGAATATAGATTTGTACAAGGTTTGAGATCTATCAATGACATTGTCCAGGACACCCATCCTGCAGGCCTAACCCATACACTTTATTAACCACTCTGCCAGGGGACTACAGATGGTTTTCAGTATTGGACCTGAAGGATGCCTTCTTTTGCATCCCTAATGGTGAACAATCCCAGTTACAGATTGCCTTTGAATGACAAGATCCAGAGGAAAAATTACCTTTCAATATTGTTGGACTGTGTTGCTTCAAGTGTTCAAAAACTCCCCAACCATCTTTGGTAAAATATTGGCAAGAGATGTGAGAAGTATTCAATTAGTTGCAGGAGTTTTGTTGCAATATGTGAATGACTTACTAATCACCATCCTGACTTATGAAAGTTGCTTATCCAATACTGTTTTGGTCTTAAATCATTTAGCACATTGTGGATATAAAGTGTCACCACAAAAGGCCTAGATTTGTAAAGAAAAGGTGACATCTCAGGTTCCAACTAAAACAGGATAACCTGAGTTTAATGTCTAGCCTTGAACAAGTAATTGTGGCCATAAAAGTTCCTGAGAGCCTGGCCAGGCGTGGCTCAGCGGTTGAGCGTCGACCTAGGATCCAGGCGATCGGGGTTCGATTCTTGGTCAGGGCACATGCCCGGGTTGCGGGCTCGATCAATGACTCTCATCATTGATGCTTCTGTCTCTTTCTCTCCCTCTCCTTTCCTCTCTCTGAAATCAATAAAGATATATGTATTAAAAAAAAAAAAAAAAAAGTTCCTGAGAACCAGAGACAGTTATGAGGATTTTGGGACATGGCAGGATTCTGCCACATGTGGATCCACTACTTTTTCCTCATAGTGAAGCCCCCTATAACTCCCTAAAGCAATGGTGAGGAATATCCAGCCTGTGAAATCATTTGATCTGGTCGTGCCAATGCAACCACAGGTGGGACTCAAAATTCAATAAATCTAGGAGCTTTTTTCATAGCTAATTTTTAAGTTTATAATTTTGTATGGCCTGCAAATGATGTTATAAATATCCAAATGGCCCTTGGCAGAAAAAAGGTTCCCCACCCCTGCCTTAAAGGGATTAGATTCAAAAACCTGAAATGGACCACCAAATGCCAGGTGGCATTTGACACATCAAGGAGAAATGAATATTGGCTTCAGCCTTGGGGCTGCCTAACTCTCAAAAGCCATTCAGATTATATGTTCACAAGAATCAGTGAGTGGTACTGCAAGTACTCATTTTTAGCCCATAGCTTATTTCTCTAAAAAGTTAGATCAAAAAACCCAAGGATGGGCCACCTTGCCTCTGAGTGGTAGCAGCTACTTGTGACATCTTACAGGAAGCTGTAAAGTTCACCCTAGGACAGTCCGTTACAGTATTTGTGCCGCCTCAGGTGTTGACCCTACAGGAACAAAGGGTAGGCTACTGGCTAATAATGGCAGAACGAATGGGCAAGTATCAGACCATTTTATTAGACAATCCAAATGTCACTTTGCAAACTATGGCAGCTTTGACCCAGCTACTCTACTTCTGGCCACAGAGACAGACCCTAATCTAGAACATGACTGTATGGAAAGTTTTCTTTTTAAAAAAATTTTAATTTAATTTAATTTTTTCCATCGCCATTTATCCCCACTATGCCCTCTTCCACCTCCACCTACCCCTCCCCCACACCATCGTCACACTGTAGTCCATGTCCATGAATTCTTTCTCTTTAATTTTTTTTTTGCTCAATCCCTCCACCCGCCCCCAAAACTTCCCCCACCTCCCACCAGAGCTATCTGCCTGCTCTCTATGAGTCTGTTTCAATTTTGTTTGATAGTTCAGTTTGTTCATTAAATTCCATATATGAGTGAAATCATGTGGTACTTGTCTTTCTCTGACTGGCTTATTTCACTTACCATAAGGTTCTCCAGGTCCATTTATGCTGTTGCAAACGGTAAATTTTCTTCCTTTTTATGGCAGAGTAGTATTCCATTGTGTAAATGTACCACAGCTTTTTGTTTTTCTTTTTTTCTTTCTAAAAACACTCCTTCCCTTTATTTTTTTATTTTTATGTTTATATTTTTTATCTTCACCTGAGGGTATTTTTTCCATTGCTTTTCGGAGAGAGTGCAAGGTAAAGAGGGAGAGAGAGAAACATTGATGTGAGAGAGACACATCGATTGTTTGTCTCCTGTAGGTGCCCCATCCAGGTCCGGGGATCAAACCTGCAACCGAGGTATGTGCCCTTGGCTGGAATAAACTTGGGACCCACCTGGCCGGGCGTGGCTCAGCCATTGAGCGTTGACCTAGAATCCAGGCGATTGGGGTTCGATTTCTGGTCAGGGCACATGCCCAGGTTGTGGGCTCGATCAATGACTCTCTCATCATTGATGTTTCTGTCTCTCTCTCCCTCTCCTTTCCTCTCTCTGAAATCAATAAAGATATATTTAAAAAAATAAAAAAATAAACCTGGGACCCTTCAGTAAGTAGGCCAACACTCTATCCACTGAGCTAAACCAGCCAGGGAATACCACAACTTTTTATACACTCATCTACTGATGGACACTTGGGTTGCTTCCAAATATTAGCTATTGTAAATACTGCTGCAATGAACATAGGGTTGCATATATTCTTTCGAATTAGTGCTTCAGGTTTCTTCAGATAAATTTCCAGAAGTGGAATCACTGGGTCATAAGGCAGTTCCATGTTTAATTTTTTGAGGTAACTCCATACTGCTTTCCACAGTGCCTGCACCAATCTGCATTCCCACCAACAGTGCATTAAGTGTTCCCTTTTCTCCACATCATCTCCAACACTTGTCGTTTGTTAATGTATTGATGATAGCCATTCTGACAGGTATGAGGTGATATCTCATGGTAGTTTTAATTTGCATTTCTCTGATGATTAGTGAGGTTGAACATTTTTTCATGTCTATTGGCCATCTGTATGTCCTCTTTGGAGAAGTGTCTATTCAGGTCCTTTGACCATTTTCTAATTGTTTGTTCTTTTGGTGTTGAGTTTTATAAGTTCTTTATAAATTTTGGGTATTATGCCCTTATCAGATGTGTCATTGGCGAATATGTTCTACCACTCAGTGGGTTGTCTTTTCATTTTGTTGATGGTTTCCTTTGCTGTGCAAAAATTCTTTAGATTGATATAGTCCCATTTGTTTATTTTTCTTTTGTTTCTCTTGCCCGATTAGATATATCAGAAAAATATTGCTACAAGAAATGTCTGACATTTTACTGCCTATGTTTTCTTCTAGGATTTTTATGGTTTTGAGTCCAACATTTAAGCCTTTAATTCATTTTGAGTATATTCTTATGTGCAGTGTAAGAAGATGGTCTAGTTTCATTTCTTTTGCATATATCTGTCCAATTTTCCCTACGCCATTTATTGAATAGACTATCTTTAGTCCATTATATGTTTTTGCCTCCTTTGTTTTTTTCTTGATGAGTTTGGTTAAAGGTTTGTCAATCCATTTATCTTTTTAAAGAACCAACTCTTGATTTCATTGATCTTTTGTATTCTTTTTACACTCTATTTCATTTATTTCTGTTCTGATCTTTATTATTTCCTTCCTTCTACTCACTCTGGACATTGTTTGTTGTTCTTTTTCAAGTTCCTTAAAATTTAAAGTGAGATTGCTTATTTGAGCTTTTTCTTGTTTCTTAAGACAGCCTGTAATGCTATAAATTTCCCTCTTAGGATTGCTTTCCTTGTCCCACAGATTTTATGTTATGTTCTCATTTTCATTTGTTTCAAGGTATCTTTTGATTTCTTCCTTGATCTCATTGTTAACCCATTTGTTGCTTTTTTTAAAAAAAAATATCTTTATTGATTTCAGGGAGAGGGAGAGAGAGAGAGAAACATCAATGAGGAGAGAGTCATTGATCAAGCCCGCAACCGGGCATGTGCCCTAACTGGGAATTGAACCCCGATTGCCTGGATCCTAGGTCGATGCTTAACCGCTGAGCCACGCCCGCCCAGGCCCATTTATTGTTTAGTAACATGTTATTTAGCCTCTATGTCTTTGTGTGTTTTTTAGTTTTCTTCTTGTGATTGATTTCAAGTTTCATAGCATTATGGTCAGGGAAGATGCTTAACATGATTTCAATCTTCTTAAATTTATTGAGACTTGTTTTGTGTCTAACATGTAGTCTAGGAACATTCTGCTGCTTTGGGGAGAAATGCTCTGAAGTTACCAATTAAATATATTTGATTTAGTGTCTCATTTAAGGCAGCCATCTCCTTGTTGATTTTCTGTCTTGAAGATCTACCCATGCATGTCAATGGGGTGTTAAAATCTCCTACTATAGCCCGGCCGGCTGTGGCTCAGTGGTTGAGCATTGACTTAGGATCCAGGAGATCGAGTTTTGATTCCCGGTCAGGGCACATGCCCTGGTTGTGGGCTTGATCCCCAGTCGGGGGCTTACAGGAGGCAGTGGATCAATGACGACTCTCTGATCATTGATATTTCTATCTTTCTTTTCCCTTTCCCTTCCTGTCTCTGAAATCAATAAAGATATATATATTTTAAAAATTCTCTACTATAACTGTATTACTGGCAATCTCTCCTTTTATGTCCATCAAGATTTGCTTTACATATTTGGTTGCTGCTATGTTGGGTGCATAAATGTTTACAAGGGTTATATCTTCTTGTTGGATTGATCCCTTTATCATCATGTAGTGTCCTTCTTTGTCTATTACTATAGCCTTTGTTTTAAAGTCTATTTTGTCAGATATAAGTATTGCTACTACAGCACTTTTTCCCCCCATTTCATGTGTATGAAATATCTTTTTCCATCCCTTTACTTTTAGTCTGTGTGTATCTTTCATTCTGAGGTAGGTCTCTTGAAGACAACATGTACATGGGTCTTGTTTTCTTATCCATTCATCTTCCTTATGTCTTTAAAAAAAATTTTTTTTTTTAGCATTTAAGCCATTTACATTTAAAGTGATTATTGATAAGTATTTATTTATTGCCATTTTATTTTTTTTAACTATGTTCCTCTGTTTTTTTTTCTTCTTCTTTTTCTTCTTCCACTTCTTAAAGCAAGCCCTTTAACATTTCTTATAATACTCATTTAGTTGTAACAAACTCCTTTACCTTCTTGTCTGGGAAGTTCTTTATTCCTCCTTCAATTTTAAATGATAGTCTTGCTGGGTAGAGTAGCCTTGGTTATAGATCCTAGTGTTTTTTTAATCACTTTGAATATTTCATGCCAATCCTTTCTCACCTGAAATATTTCTGTTGAGAAATCAGCTGACACTCTTGTGGGAGCTCCTTTGTAGGTAACTGACTGCCTTTCTTTTGCAGCTTTTAAGATTCTCTGTCATTAACTTTTGGCATTTTGATTATGATGTGTCTTGGTGTGGCCCTCTTTGGATCCATCTTGTTTGGAACTCTTTGTGATTCCTGGATTTGTCTGTCTTTTTTTCCTTTGCTAGGTTAGGAAAGTTTTCGGTCACTGTTTCCTCAAATGAGTTCTTGATCTCTTGTTCTCTCTCTCCTCCTTTTGGTACCCCTCTCAAGCAGATGTTGTTATGCTTCATGTTGTCCCAAAGGTCCCTTAAACTATCCTCAATTTCAAAAGTCTTTTTTCTTTTTTGCTGCTCTGACTGGATTTTTTTTCTACCTTGCCTTCCAAATCACTGATTTGATCCTCTGCATCATCATGCCTGCTGCTTATTTCTTCCAGTGTGTTCTTTATTTCAGATAATGCATTCTTCATTTCTGACTGGTTCTTTTTTTATGGTTTCTATGTCCCTTTTCATGCTGTTGAGCACCCTTATAATAATTACTCTGAACTCTCTATCTAATAAATTGCTTACCTCTATTTCATTTAGCTCTTCTGGAGAATTCTCTTGTTCTTTCATTTGGGACATCTTTCTTTGTCTCCTCATTTTGGCTGCCTTTTTGGGTTTGTTCCTGTGTATCAAGTAGTTCTGCTGTGATTCCCAATCTTGGTAGGTTGGTCTTATGTAATAGGTGACCTGTGGGACCCAGTGGTGCAGTCTCCTTGATCACCAGAACTGGGTGCTCTAAGAATGTCCCTTGTGCATGTTGTATGGGCCCTCCTGTTGTAATTGAATCTTTTTTTTTTCTTTCTTTTTAAATTTATCTTTATTGTTGAGAGTATTACAGGTATACCATTTTCCCCCACAAATGACCCCCTCCACTTTGCTCCCACCTCCTCCCCAGACCTTCACCCTGTTATTGACTGTGTCCATAGGTTATACTTATATGCATATAACTTCTTCGGTTAATCTCATCCCACCCTCCACCCCCCTTCCCTCTTTCCTCTGAAATATGATCGTCTGTTGCATGTGTCAATGTCTCTGGATCTATTTAGTTCATCAGATTCTTTTGTTCATTAGCTTCTTCTTAAAGAAGACCCTTCAACATTTCCTGTAATGCTGGTCTGGTGGTGATGAACTCCTTCAGCTTTTTCTTATCTGTGAAGCTCTTTATTTGACCTTCAATTCTAAATGATAGCTTTGCTGGGTAGAGCCACGCCAGGTTAGCTCAGTGGGAAGAGCATGAGACTCTTAATTGAATCTTGATTGCTATTGGTCTGTTTGTGTGTGGGCTCGACCCTCAAGTTGGCTGACAGTGAAGTTCAACCCCCAACACAGCATGCAGGCTGTGTTGATCACATGAAGTGGAATTCACCTCAGCAGGATTTGATGCCTGCCAACATCTCCCTGTGGATATGCTGCTTGGGAAGCTTATTGGATTCTGCTCTGTTATCGTCTGAAGTTGGCCACTGTGTGTATTGGGTTTGGGCCTCTTCGGAGGGTGTCTTGTATAGGCCAGTGTCAGACACTGTCTGTGACTGGCTCTGAGCAAGCTGTTTGGAGCTATCAGTGGCTCCCTCTGCTGGGTCTGGGTTTATGTGTAAAGGACCAAGCTGCACACCAAGCTCTGCTTTTACTAGTCTTGGGCCCAGGACCAGGTCAGGCAAAGACTCAAAGCACTCAAGTATCAGCCTCTGCCTGCAGGCTGTTAACCTCAGTCACGTAATGAGCCTCTGTTATAGGCCTCAGCAGGGAATATATTCCACAGGGCAGGACAAGAGGCATTCCAATGGGTGGGACTATTGCTTCCTCCCAGGCTAATGCTGCATGGATGGGAATATTCTTCTTGAGAAAGATAGTTTCTGCAGTATGGGGGAATGACTCCGCTCAGGGATCCTGGTAGTTGTCCTCTCAGCTCTCTCCCCAGAGCCACCAACTCCAGACTTCTCCTCATTCAACTCTAATCCACTCTGCCATTCCTCTGCCAGAGTCCAAGCTGAGTGCCTGAAAATGAAATTGTGTGTGTTGATCTTTTAAGAGGGTGCCTGTGTCTCTAGCCATCTCTCCCTCATGACCAGAAACCCCACTGCTTTTCGCAGCCAGATGTTATATGAACACCTTTCCTGGTTCTGGTGCTCTTGACTGAGGAGCCCAGCTTGGGGTTTAGACCCCAGAGTTAGCAGGGAGAACCCCCCCACAGCTAAGATATCCCTCTGGAATTTCAGCTGCTGCCTGTGGAGCCCTCTTGTGCCTCTGCGTCTGTTACCAGCCTCTATGTGGTTTCCACTTTACATCCTTGGTTATGAAGGTACTCTCCAACTAGTCTTCAGTTGGCCATTCTAGATGATTTTTCTATATTTTAGTTGTAATTCCAGTTTGGTCCTGGGAGAAGGTCAGTGTAGCTTCCACCCAATCCATCACCATCTTGGAATCTGTCTGTAAATTCTTAACACAATCTATTCCATCAGGCCTATTGGATCAACTGTTAACAGATCCTGACTGGGAATTATATACCAACAGCAGTGACTTCATGAAAAATGGACAGTGTAGAGACAGGTACACTGTGAGCTTAGATAAGGTGATAGAAGCCTATGCCCTCCCTGCAGGCACTCCAGCACAAAAAGCTGAACTGATTGCTCTCACTGAAGTTCTAAAATTATCCCAACCCCTAAAATCAGCCTGTGGGTGGATATACACATTGATTTCAAATAAGCTTTCATTGAAGTGCATGCCCACAGAGAGCTATATGGAAGGAGAGAGAGCTTTTAACCTCAGGAATAAGGTCATTAAACAGCCAATGAAAACTTTATCCCTGCTTGAGGCAGTGAACTTACCAGTCCAGGCTGCTCTCATGCACTGTCCAGGACATGAGGAGGATAGCTCCCAGGGACCAAGGGAAATCAAGCAGCCAACAGAACTGCAAAACAAGCTGCTTGAAAGGCACTGCTGATTGGAGCTTTGATACCTCACATAGACCTATCTGAGTTCAAACCCCATTATACAGAATAGGATGAAGAATGTGCCTGTGAATGGGGATTCACTAATATAGACTCTGACTCAATATGGAGAACCAATGCATATAATATGTTTTTACTCCCTGATGCTTTATTGTACCCAGTCTTGAAATATCTACATGAAGGAACACGTTATGGCAGACGCACCCGAACTGACCTGGTTCAGAATGGACTACACCTATGAAGGACTATTCAGAAAATCACCTAGGATGCCACTTGTGTGCTAGGAATAATCCCCAAACTGAATGAATCCCCACTCCTAAAGGGAATATGTCCTTTAGGAGATTAGCTGGTCAATTTTACCCAGATGTCTAAGACAACTGGATATTTTAAGTTTCTCTTGGTATTTGTAGACATTTCCTCGGGATGGGTACGGGCCTAGCCAAGCAGGACTGAAAAAGTAACTGAGATGTCTAAGTTTTTACCTAAAGAAGCCACATTCCTAGGTTCAGACTCCCAAATACTATTCAGAATGATAATGGACCATCATTCATTTCAGAAATTACTCAAAAGGTGAGCAAGGCCTTGCAAATTAGATGGAAGCTACACACATCATGGAGACCGCAGTCTACCAGAAAAACTAAAAAAGTGAATCACTTTTTAAAAAAAAGCACTGGTAAGATATGTCAAGAGACTCATTTAAAATGGGACCAAGTTCTTCCTATTGCCTGCTTCAAATCAGGATAGTGTCCCAAATTGGGCTTAAATTAAGTCCATTTAAAATAATATATGGGAGAACCTTCTAAGCCTTCATATTAATAGTCTCACCTCTGAATATAAAAAAATGAGCCCCAAATTAAACAATATGTAAGGTGTTTGGGGCAAATGCTAAAACCTTGCATCAGTTTGCTCTTTCCAGGTCCAGTTCTCTATTAGAGAAGTCTCTCCATCCTTTCCATCCAGGGGATAAAGTGCTTTTGAGAACTTGAAAAAGTCAGGCGCCTGAGCACCAACTGGCTGAAAAGCGGATAGGTCCACATGATGTATTGCTGACAACCAAAGCCCTTTGAAGCTTGCAGGTGTAAAGCCATGGATTCAACACATTAGAGTAACTAGAGTAAAAAGAGTTCTGCTGAAAAAGAAAAGCATACCATATCTTCAGCTTCAACTTGGACTTGTGCTCTGGTGAGAGATCTCAAGTTTCTGTTTAAGAAACAGAGTTCCTCAAGATAAGTGACTCTGCATGTACTCACTGTTTTACTTCTGTTTTTATTTCTCCCCATCACCCATGCTTGGAAAGACAATGTTCTGGTTCACATTTCTCAATCCATAGTTTCCTGCTAACTTGTCTCATTGATGGATATGCCACCACAGCCCCATTCAGGACTGCGACATGGGGATCCCCTGGTATCTCCTATTTACAATTACACAGAGATTTCCCCTTGCTCAAAGGCATGTTCCATACTTCATGGGTTAATAGTTACCAAATGCAGGTAGCCAGGGTGCTTTAAAGAATGCCTGTTCCACCTTACTTTGTCACTCATGTGAGGAGAGATGAGTATGATACCTCATTTACAATGTTTCTTTCTGGAAAAATGGGTCCCTCAATTTGCAACCAGAGGAGCATTTGGCTGCCCTTGCCCGAAAAGGAGGAAGAAATAGATTTTCCAACAACATATCCCTGTTGGTTACTGAAAACTGCTGTGGCTATAATGAGCACTAACAAGTTATACAATGTGCCCCAGAAGGTTATGTGTGCATATATGGTTTGCAGGGCCTACCATGGGCCTGTAATTGCTCATGAAACAAGACTGATGCAGGACAATGTGTTCTGGGATCATTAATTATTGCCTTGTCAATCCACCCAGACAATGAGACTCATCACTGGGCTAGATCACTCAATTTATTTACCCAAGTGGCTTGGAATCTTCCAGGATACATCCCTGATGGGGACAAATATTTCTTTGTTTACACCCTTTTGCTGTGGTGGGGAGTGGAATCTCACTAGCATGTCTTATGAAACTTATCCAAAACATTAACGATCATAGCCAATGTAACTTCTACATTTCTCAGCAATTTACAAAAATCTTTAGATTCATTAGCAAAAGTAGTATTAGATAATATTATGGCATTAGATTATATTATAGCAGAACAGGGATGGGGTATGTATGCTGTTTTTAAATGAACACTTTATCACAAGTTGAAACCAACATTGATAAAATCAGGTGGAAAGCCACCTGGCTTTTATATATATATAATTATTTATTTATTTATTTATTTATTTATTTATTATTTATTTATTTATTTATTTATTTAGTATTTATATTTACTTATTTATTTATTTTTAATCCAACAGACTTTAGATCACAAATACCCCTCATTCCAAGGTATAGGAGATTGGTTCCAACTTATTTTTCTGGATACCATCCAGATTAAAGTCTTTCCTGAGAAAATTAATGAAGTTAGGTCCAAGCATCTTATTACTAATATTAATCCATTGTGGAGTGTTCAAGATGATCATGTTATGTATAACAAGGATGTGCAAATAGTCTTTAGCAATTGGAAAGCAAAAGCACCTTGAGGCTTCTCAAAAAAAAAAAATTAAAGTTATATCTCACAAGTTTGGGCATTTTATGCTACACTAATGCCCCAAGGCTCTGCTACAGAGTAGTCATAAAAACTACCATGGAAATGGAATAAAAGATTGACAGCTGGGAGTTGTAACCTATCCCACCATTCTTTTAACATTGTTTCTGTAAATGACATTGTTAATTAATATGTAACTGTAGATAAATAGCCTGTTTGCTTAAAAATTCTAGAAACTTACTTCAGAAAAAGCAGACTTCAACCACCACACATTCCAGCTCTGGAAGATTTGCTGACCTTTAACCATGAGAAACAGGGTGATGCAAACATTACCACCTCTTGACCAGTTATCTAAATAGACTGTGCTGACTTGCACGCAGTCTCCTTGACAGAGAACTCTGAAACCCTCTTCTTCTGATTCCTTTGTTCTTTTCCCCCCCTTCTCCATCCTTATAAAAATCCCTGCCCATGTCAAGTTGTTAAGATGGTCTTGGAGAGATTAGTCTGTCATCTTCTCAGCCTCCCAGCTCTTGAATAACATACTTTCCTTTCACCAATGCTTGTCTTTCAACTATTGGCTTTCAAGTGGCAGGCAGCTGAACCTGGTTTTGGTATTAACAACAGAAGGAGTCTACTAAAATTTGTGAACTAAGGATATCAGAAAGATCCCAAAAGCTTCCGTGGGGCAGCCTATCAAAAAAGAAGTATGAATCAGATCAACTTTAAATTTTTCAGCTGTGAGAGTAAATTCTAAAAAACAATGTAAATTTTCTGCAGCCAAATACTTGAAACATAGAAATCTAGTAATCAAGAGTGAGGTGGAAAATATTTTCAGAAATCTAAAAAAATCTTCCTAAATTACAAAACATTTTGAAAAAAATTATTCAAAGATATACTTTACTAAAATATTTAATTCACAAAAAAATCCATCTACATAAATTATTACAAGTATTGAAAAAACAAAAAAGGTATTCTAAATAAGATCAATAGACATTCAGATGAATTTAAAAATAAATAAAACCCAACACATGCAACAAAAACAATGCCAGACAAAATCTAAAAATAATGGGAGAAAAAAATTCATCAGTCATGATGAAAAGCATTAAACAGAATATGTATGGATTTAAATAAAATAGTGAAGTAAACAGGATATTTATGTCCTGCTGAAAAAAGTGTTACACCAGAATAACACGAAAATTTATGCACATTTATACAACTAGCAGAATAGTATAAAAATAAACCCAAACAAAAATGATTTTGAAAAAAGTACAAAATGTTTATTAGCACAGCAGAAGACTTGAATATAACGTGTCAAAAACTAATAAAGTTAAAATAAAAGAAGTATAGAAAATATATGTAGAAATATAAGGAATATATAAGAATAAAATATTAAGGATTAGAAAATAATCAAACTGGCATTCTTCATAAATATAATTAAATATAAAGACAAGAGTTTAGTAAGAAAGATTGCTATAAGATAAAAACTACAAAACCGCAAATGACTGGTAGGAGGAGAGCATATTCAATAAATTGTGCTAGTCTAATGGGAAGAAAATAGAAATGCAATCCATAAGTTACAGCATGCAAAAAACAAACAAACAAAAAAACCCAACATGAACAAAAAAATAAATTCCATGTGGATTAAAAATTTATGTGTAGAGCCCTGGACGTTCTGGCTATGGTTAGAGTGTTGGTCCATGGACTAAAGGCGATTCTGGCCAAGGGCATGTACCTTGGTTGCAGGCTCGATCCCCAGTTGGGGCACATGTAGGAGGCAACCAATTGACGTGTCTCACTCACATCGATGTTTCTCTCTCTTCCACTCTCTCTAAAAAGCAATGGAAAAAATATTCTCAGGTGAGGATTAAAAAAATTAAAAAAAAAAAATTATGGCACTGAAGTAGAAAAATATTTCATAAACAAGATGTAAAAAGCATTATCTACAAAAAATGATACATATAGCGACATTAAAATTAATAGCTTTTGTTTAAAAGACACCATAAAGTAAAAGACATACCATATTAGACCTTATGTATTTTATGAAGATATTGCAACATGTACTTGAAAAATAATAATGTGTGTAAAGATTGCCTCTGAGAAACAAACAAAAACCCCAGTAAAAAGGGAAACAGCAGACATCAACAGGAATCTCGAAAAGGAGGCAACATTAATGGTGATTAAACATAACTAAATTAGTAACCAGTAAAATGCAAATTAAAACTATAATATGACACTATTTTATATCAATCAGATGGGAAAAATTAAGAAATCTAAAAACATTTGGTGTTATACATTGATGATAAAAAAGTAAGTTTAACAATTATTTCAAAAAATTATTTGACAATATAATTAAAAGTTAAATAAGTGTACATCAATTTCACTAGTATGAGTGTAACCAAAATAAATTCTTGATAATAGGTATCAGGATGCATCTATAAAACATTAATAGAAGTACTTGTTCACTAAGAGTTATTTTGCAAAATGATATAATACAGAGCAATGAATGAACTACAGTTACATTTAATAAAGGATTATGCTAAGAGACAAATGTGTAATTATAAAGCAAGTCACTAAAAATACATGTGGTTAAAAAAAAAACTCTTATAAAACTTAACAAGTCAAACTAAACAATTATGCTGTTTAGAGGGAGATACGTGGTAAAGCAGTGTTTTGTTTTAGTTGGGGAATAGTAAAACTATAACTCAACACTGGTAAAATAAGGCAAAAATGAACAAGAAAAAAGTTTGGCAAGGAATAAAACAAGGAGCTACAGCAAAGTGGGAATAGAGGTAACATACCTCATCATCATAATAAAGGCCATATACGACAAACCTACAGCCAACATCATTCTCAATGGTCAAAAACTAAAACCATTTCCCTTAAAAACAGGAAAAGACAGAGTTGTCCACTTTCACCACTCTTATTAAAACATAGTAATGGAAGTCCTTGCCATAGCCATCAGACAGAAAGAAAACATAAAAGGCACCCAAATTGGAAAGGAGGAAGTAAAACTCATTATTTGCAGATGACATGGTATTGTACATAGAAAGCACTAAAGACTCAATCAAAGTACTACTAGATTTGATAAATGAATTTGGCAAGGTAGCTGGATACAAAATCAACATCCAGAAATTAATGGCATTTTTATACACCAACAACGAACTCTCAGAAAGAGAAACTAAAAAAACAATACCATTTACCATTGCAACTAAAAAAATAAGATACCTTGGAATAAATTTAACCAAGGATGTAAAAGACCTGTACTTGGAAAACTACAGGACACTGAAAAAAGAAACAGAGGAAGATATAAATAAGTGGAAGAATATACCATGTTCATGGATTGGAAGAATATCATTAAAATGTCCATACTGCCCAAAGCAATCTAGAGATTCAATGCAATTCCTATTAAAATACCAACAGTATATTCTGCAGAGCTAGTACAAATATTCCAAAAACTTATTTAGATGGAACCAAAAAAGAACCTGACTAGCTGCAGCCATCTTAAGAAAGAACAGAGTGGGAGGGATCACTTTACCAGATATCAAAAGCCACTGTAATCAAAACAGCCTGGTATTGGTACAATACCAGACATATAGATCAATGGAACTGAACAGAGACCCCAGAAATACACCCATGCCATTATGGTCAGTTAAGAGTTGACAAAGGAGGCAAGAGCATACAATGAAGTAAAAATAGTATCTTTAATAAACGGTGCTGGGAAAATTGGACATGTACATGCAAAAAAATGAAACTAGATCACCAACTTACTCCATACTCAAGAATAAATTCAAAATGGATAAAAGACTTAAATGTAAGTCGTGAAACCATAAAAATTCTGGAAGAAAACAGGCAGCAAAGTCACAGATATCTCATGTAGTGGAATTTTCACTGAAACCTCTCCTAGGACAAGAGAAACAAAAGAAAAAATAATCAAATGGGACTAAATCAAACTAAAAAGCTTCTGCACAGCAAAAGAAAATAGCCTCAAAATACAAAGGAACCCCATGGTCTGGGAAAACACATTTGCCAAGGATATATCTGATAAGGGGCTAATTTCCAAAGTGTATAAAGAACTCATACAACTGAACATGAGGAAGACAAACAATCCCATTAAAAAATGGGCAAAGGATCTGAATAGACAATTCTCCAGAGAGGACATACAGATGGCCAAGAGACATATAAAAAAATGCTCAATGTTACTAATTATCAGAGAGATGCAAATTAAAACCACAATGAGATATCACTTCACACCTGTCAGAATGGCTACTATCAACAAATCAACAAAGGTCACAAGCTGGAGAGGATGTGGAAAAAGGGGAACCCTAGTACACTGCTAGTGGGAATGCAGACTGTTGTAGCCACTACGGAAAACAGTATGGAGTTCCTCAAAAAATTAAAAATGGAACTGTCCTTTGACCCAGTGATCCTACTTCTAGTAATATATCCTAAGAATCCTGAAACACTAATCAGCAAGAATTTATGCACCCCTATGTTCATAGCAGCACAGTTTACAATAGCCAAGATCTGGAAACAGCCCAAATGCCCATCAGTAGATGAGTGGATAAAAAAGCTGTGGGACATTTACACCATGGAATACTATGCAGCTCTAAAGAAGAAAGATCTTGTACCCTTTGGGACAGTATGGATGGACCTGGAGAAGATTATGCTAAGTGAAATAAGCCAGGCAGAGAAAGACAAATATCACATCATCTCACTTATATGTGGAATCCAAAGAACATCATAAACTGATGAACAAAGTAGATTCAGTGATGTGGAACCATGGATCAGACTGATGAATCTCAGAGGGAAGGTGGGTGTGGGTGGGTGGGGAGAGATTAACCAAAGAATCTATGGACACAGACAATAGTGTGATGAAGTCCTGGGGAGGGGAGAGGGTGTGGAGTAAAAGGGGTCAATGGGGAAAAAAGGAGACACCTGCAATATTTTGGACACTAAAGAAAAAAAAGAAAGAAAAAAACCCCAGGAGCTAATAGGTCACTGAGTTATTGTAAAACAAGTTATACAAAAATTATATAAATATATTCCTCTGTACATATCAAAATAACACAAAATAAGTCAAATTAATGGGTTTTATATTAATGGGTTTTAACAAGGTGAAAATGAGTTCTGTTACTGATAAGAGCTGACTAGGTTATCTTGGAAATATTTTCTCTCTCACAGAAACAAATGAAATGCCAGATAAAATATTTTCTAAAAAATCGATTTATAGGCAAGACAGAGTTGTCAATGCAGTGAGACTTGGCAGGACAAGGCCTCAAAAGAGAAGAGAAATCAAGAATTTGGTGCTAGGTTGTTTTTCTCATATACATAATAGTCAACACTAAAAGTAAAGGAGGTTGAGCAATGCTTTTATCACTTGCACAGAGGTGATAGGAAAAAAAATTTAAAATTCTCAGCCCAATATAGAGTTGTTAAACATCCTAAATTTTTTGAGTGGATCCAAACAAATACACCCTAAATATAAAGGTGACCAGAAAAATAGCCTGTCAAAAACTGAAGCCTAGCTTTCAATTATTGCATTCTTGATTAGATAGAAATAATCTAACAATAGCTGAACTACCAAAATAAAAATAAATCCTCTCTGGAGGAACTGTAAAATTATCCAGAGCTTTAAGTTAACTTTATAATATTTTGGTATACAAAATTAACACTCAATCAAAAATAACATGTGTGCAAGACAAAATGACCAAAAATCAGGAGAAATAACATGAGAAAAAGAGCCAAAGTCAATCCAGGTATTAAAGTGAATAAACATAAACTGTTAATAATTAAAAATGTTCAAGAATTAAATGACAAGATAAAGAATTCTGGCAGGGAACTAAAAGCTGTATTAAAAAGTATTGAAAATTATAGAATTAAATAAATGATAAGGGCAATTAAAAATTAAATGCATGGCCTTCAAGGAAGATCCACCAAATATGAAGAAAATTAGTGAACTCAAAATCAGGTAAGAGGTGGGGACTCAGAAGATGGAAGTGGACAGGACCTGACTGAGGGTGAGAATGTGTGTGGGTGTGAGTGTGGGGGCATCTGTCAGTGTGGGAGCTCCTGGGAAGTTCAGGAGCTTGTGGGGGAGAGGTTCCAGCTGCTGCCACCTGCTCAGCTAGCTCTTCACTCTGAGTGGAGAGAGCACCGTTGTGGAGGATCCTCAGGGTCCTCTGCACGAAGATTTAGGGAGCAGCCCTGACCCAGCATCCCAAGGCCACCCATGGGAAAAGACCCAGCACCACCTGCTGGCCTGATGTTGTGACCCGGAGCACCTGAACTAGTGCCCCCGGACAACCGCATGGCCTCACTGATCTGGTATGCATGGTCTGCCTGCCTGCTGTGCCCCCTTGACAGGACCAACCAGGTCTGCCTGCCTGCCCTCCTGACTCGTTAACAAGGGAAAACTGCCCTGCCTGCCTCCCTGGCCTACAGCCTTGATGTAGTGTACCTGGCCCTACCACTGTGACCCAACACCTCCCAGACACACAGGCCTGCCATCAGGACCTGGCTCCCAGACCAGGTGCCCCAGGACTACCAGGCACCAGGCCTTGTTCATACTCTGCAGCCTTAACCTGATGCCCCGGGACAACCAGCCCAGTAAAATGGGGAGACAAAGAAACAACATCCAAATGAAAGAAAAGGAGAAATTGCCAGAAAAAGAACTAAATGAAATGGAAGCAAGCAATTTATCTGATATAGAGTTCAAAGTAATGGTTATAAGGATGCTCAAACAACTTAGTGAGAATTACAAGCAACTAAATGAGAACTTCATAAGCTTGAATAAGAATCAATTGGAAAGAGGAGTGACATAGCTGAAATAGTTCAAGGGAGCTTTGTGACAACATGAAATATAACAACATCTGCATCATAGGGGTACAAGAAGGAGAGGAATCCAAGCAAAGATTAGAGAACCTATTTGAAGAAATAATGACAGAAAACTTATCTAATCTGGTGAAGGGAAAGTCACTCAAGTTCAGGAAACACAGAGAGGGTACAAAATTAACACACAGAAATTGATGGCATTTTTATAAACCAATAATGAATTCACAGAAGGGAAAACTAAAAAAAAAATCCCCTTTACCATCACAAGAAAAATTTTAAAATACTTAGGAATAAACTTAACCAAGGAGGTAAAAGACCCGTACTCAGAAAACTACAAAACATTGCAAAAAGAGATAGAGGAAAATGTAAACAAGTGGAAGAATATACTGTGTTCATGGACTGAAAGAATTAACATTATTAAAATGTCCATACTACTCAAAGTAACCTATAGATTTAATGCAATTCCTATTAAAATATCAACAGCATATTGCACAGATCTAGAACAAACACTCCAAAAGTTTATATGGAACCAGAAAAGACCCCAAATGGCCATGGCATATCTTGAGAAAGAACAACAAAGTTGGAGGGATCACAATACCAGATACCAAGTTATACTACAAAGCCAATGTAATCAAAACAGCCTGGTACTGGCAAAAGAACAGGCATATAGATCAATGGAACAGAACAGAGAACCTAGAAATCTACCCAAGCCTTTACGCTCAATTAATATTTGACAAAGGAGGCAAGAGCATGTAATGGAGTAAAGACAGTCTCTTCAGTAAATGGTGCTGGGAAATGTGGACAGGAACATGCAAAAAATGTAGACCACCAACTCACACCATACACAAGAACAAACTCAAAATGGATAAAAGACTTAGATGTAAGTCATGAAACCATAAGAATCCTAAAAGAAAACGTAGGCAACAAAATTTCAGACATCTCTCATAGCAATATGTTTGCTGAGACATCTCCTAGGGCAAGGGAAACAAAGAAAATAAACAAAATACATCAAAATAAAAAGCTTCTGCATAGTGAAAGAAACCATCAATAAGAAAAATGGAGCCCACTATATGGGAGAACATATTTCCAATAATATATCTGATAAGGGGATAATTTCCAAAATACAATTTAACAAGAAGAAGACAGCAATCCAACTGAAAAATGGACAAGGGACCTAAATAGATACTTCCCCGAAGAGGACCTACAGATGGCCAAGAGACATGAGAAAATGTTCAGTCACTAATCATCAGAGAAATGAAAATTTAAATGAGGTATCACCTTACACCTGTCAGAATGGCTACAAATGACAAATGCTGGCAATGAACATAGGGGTGCATATATTCTTTCTGATTGGTGTTTTAGGGTTCTTAGGATATATTCTCAGAAGTGAGATTACTGGGTCAAAAAGCAGTTCCATTTTTAATTTTTTCAAGAAGCATTGGTTTTCAGGTTTACTATGACAAATCTATATGTCATTTTCTTTATACTTATTTAAACTTGGAGCTTATACCTCTTCCTGAGTGGATAGCTTTTTTGTCTTTAATAAAGTTTTGATTCCCAGTTAAGGGCACGTACCTGGGTTGCTAGTTGGATTCCAGGCTTGTACAGGGAGGCAAGCAACCGATCTCTCTCTCTCACACAGATGTGTCTCTTCTCTCTCTCTGTCTCCCTCTCTCTCCTCTCTCTTCTTCCCTCCCTTCCTCTAAGAAAAAAAAAATCAATGAAAAAATATCTTCCAGTGAAGATTAAAAAAAAAATAAAAGAAACAGTGGTACATTTACCCAATGGAACACTACATGGCTGTAAAAAAAAGAATCTCTTACCTTTTGTGACAGCATGGATGACCTGGAAACTATTATCCTACGTGCAATAAGCCAGTCAGAGAAAGACACATACCATATGATCTCACTTTTACGTGGAATCTAATAAAATAAACTGATGAACAAAAAATAGAAACAGAGGCATAGATACATGGAACAGACTGACAGCTGTAAAGAAGGTGAAGGGATTAGCCAAAGAACATATGGGCATAACCCATGGACACAGACTACAGTATGGTGACGGCAAGAGGGAAGGGGAGGCAGAGGCTGGGAGGAGAGGGGCAAAGTGGGGGAAAATGGGGATATCTAAAATAGTGTCAACAATTAAAAAAAACCTGGAAACCAATGCAAAATAGAAAAGATTAAAAGCATTCATAGCACAAAGACAAACTATAAAGGAACAAAAAACTGTCAGCTGATTACAAGAAAAAAAAAAGATAATGAAATAATATCTTCAAATTATTGAGGGGAGAAAATGTACTAGATTAGGGTTCTAAACCTAGAACAAAATATCTTTTGAAAATTAAAGGCAAAATAAAGACATTTTCAGAAAAACAATAATTTATTACTAGTAACTGGTTCAAAAATAGATACTAATTTTATTTTTTTGATAGAAAAAAATTATCACATAAACAAAAAGAAACAAAAAACAAAAGAAAATGGAAAATATGTTGGTAAATCTAAATAAATGATAACTGTATAAATAACAATGGTAATCATCCTGTGTGAACAAGAACATAAAAAGTATCAAAGTATAAGAATAATTAAAGTATTCTAAGGTTCCTTAGAACACTGAACTTGCTGTCCTGATAGCTTAAAACACAATTATACTGGCCTTTATTAAATCAATAAAGCACGCTGTAATCTCAAGGGCCAACTAATAAAAAAATAGGAAATTGTAACACAGGCCAGTAAAGGAAAATATAAAGAAATATTTAATCTAAAATAAGGCAAGAACAAAGAGGTAAACGAATACAAAACTAAAAGGTAAAACTTAAAAATAAAAATCAGAAGGCAAATTAACCCAAATCACTATTTACATAACATGTAAACAGATAACTCTAATTAAGATACAAAGTTGACAGAATGTATGTCAGAACTGGATTTAGAGTATTGTCCTTTATATGCCATTTAGATGACGTTTTCAAGTTCTCTATTAGTTACTATTAGTCTATCTCCCTTCCGCCCTTATGAGATTGGGAATGAGATAAAAATAATCCTTTTCATTACTTCTACTGTTTTGAAGGCCCTGGAAAATGCACAATAGAAGAAATTAAAAAACATTAAGAATAGAAAAAATAAATAAAACTGACACTATAAACAAATGAGTTGTCAGAGAAAAACCCAAAATAATACCAACATTAACTGATAGAATAAAATATTATTTTAATAAGACCCTGGGGTACAAAGTCAATATAAAAAAAAAGTCACTTTAGTAGTAGTAGTCCATTGTATTTATATTCCACATCTTCTTTATCCAATCACCTATATTGAAAGATACCAGTTGCTTCCATCCATGTCTTGACAACGATGAATAACGCTGCAGTGAACATAGAGATGCATATGTCTTTGAATAAATGTTTCAAATACTCAGCCATAAAAAAGATGAAATACTGCCTTTTGTGACGACATAAGTGGACCTTGAGAATATCATGCTAAGTGAAATAAGTCAGACAGAAAAAGTCGGGAATCACATTCACTCATATGTGGGATATAAAACTGAAAGCAACAAATGAACAAATAAGAACTCATAGATACAGACAACAATATGGTGTTACTAAAGGCAAGTGGAGTAGTAGGATTTAAAGAGTAAAGGTGGTCAAATGTATGGTGGTGGAAGATGATTTGAGTTTGGGTGTTGGGCACAAAATGCAATATGAAGATCATGCAACATAAAAAATGTACACTTGAAATCTATATATTATTAGTCAATGTTACCCCAACACATTTAATAAAAAGGAAAAAAGAAGTACCTTTATATCTATATGCCAACAATAAGCAATTAGAAAATTAATAAAACTATATTCTTGACAATAGCATCAAGAAAACATAAAATGCCCAGGAACATACTTAAGGAAAAAAAAAAAAAAAGACCTCTACAAATAAATTTAAGAAACATTACTCAGAGAAATGAAATACTCCTGAGGACATATACCATCTTCATAAAATAAAAAGCTTGGAAATATAATACCATATTCTTAGAATGGAAGGTGGAAATAAAATGGTGAATATTTTCTCCAAATTTAAAATTTAACACAGTCCCTAACAAAATTCCAGCCAGGTGAGTGTATATATTAGGGTGGTGAACTGACAAGCTGATTCTAAAATTTAGATAAAAATGACAATGTCTAAGAAAAGACAGAACAATTTTGAAGAAGATGGTGATGACGAAGTACTAGTAGCAGCAGCTGCTGCATTAATGACAAATGGAGGACTGATACTACCAAATATCAAAATTTGTTTTGAGAGGTCAGGGAAAAATCTGGGACTGAGTTGTGTGGTTCTCGGGTGGGGCCACAGCATCCACCTTCCCCAAAACCTGACTGACACATATCACCCTCATGGGAGACTACTAGCCCCATCCTCCTGATTCCTGGTGGCCCCACCCTGCTGAGCTTCATCTTCTCCCGGTAGAATGTGGAACAGATTGAAAGACTGAATTCTGTTACTCTAGATGGGCTATTTTTCTCTTGCATGCTTGACCAGAGCAGAGACCTTCCTTCACATGACCAAATCTCAGTCTGTTTGGGCCTGATAAACTGCTGGCCTCACCCTGACAACTCCCTAAGACTCTGCCCCAACACAAAGGCATGTGAGCACCCAGCAGGTGGCAGTTAGACTTGGTATAGCATGGGACATTTGCTGAGTGGCCTTAGATCCAGCACTGGCACCAAGTTTGAACCAATATCAATCTGGTGATCACCACTCCCCCCTTCCTGGTGACTCACTGAGAATCTACTTCATGTAGCTTAAGTACTGCTAGAGGCTCTTTCAGTGATTAACCCTAATAGGCAGCCGGCAGACAAAGGCAGGCAGAGGCAGATCTTACGGTGCCTTGGGACTTTTTCTGACCTGTCTCTGGGCCTGGTACTGATAAAAGCTGGCCTTGGTGCACAGCTTGGTCCTTCTTGAGCGTACCCAGGCCCCAAAGAGGCCGCCACAAACTAAGGATTGCTTGTTGCTCAGGGCCAGTCACAGGCACTTTCTGACACTGAGTCCCTCCCAAGAGACCAAGAACAAACACAACCAGTTGCCAGCTTCAGAAAACATTAGGCAGCATATCCAAAGGGAGATCTCAGCAGGTACCAGACCCTGTGGAGGCAAATTCTGCGTTAAATGGTCAGCACCTGCACAGGATCTTACACAGTGTGGTTGGGGGTGAGCTTCACAGTCAGCCAGCCTGAGGGTTGATTCAACACTCGAAGGGGCCAATAGCAATCAAGACTCAATTACAACAGAAGGGCCCACATAATCGACATAAGAGACATTTCTGGAGCACCCAGCTAAGGTGATCAAAAATACACCACTGGACTCCACAGGACACCGACTACATAAGGCCATCCCATGAAGACTGTGAGTCACAGCAGATCTAATACATAGAAACAAACACAAAGAGGCAGCCAAAATGGGGAGACCAAAAAAAAAGGCTAAAATGAAAGAATGGGAAATTTCCAGAAAGAGAACTAAGTGAAATGAAGGCAAGGAATTTATCAGATATAGAGCTTAAAACAATGGTTTTAAGGATGCCCAACAGCACAAAAAAAGACAGAAACCATAAGAAAGAACCAGTCAAAAACGAAGAACACAATATCTTAAATGAATAATATACTGGAAGGAATAAACAGCAGGTTGGATGAAGCAGAGGACTGAATCAGCGATTTGGAAGACAAAATAGAAAATAGCACCCAATTAGACCAGCAAAATGAAAAAAAAAAACTTTAAAAAATGAGGATAGTTTAAGGGACCTCTGGGACAACATAAAGCGTAACAACATCCACATCACATAGGTACCAGAATAAGAAGAGAGAGGGCAAGGGATCAAGAACTTATTTGAAGTAATAATGACTGAAAACTTCCCTAACTTGGTGAAAGGAAAAGACACACAAGTCCAGAAAGCACAAAGAGTCTCAAACAAGATGAACCCAAAGAGGCCCACACCAAGAAACATAATTAAAATGACAAAGGTTAAAGATAAAGAGAGAATCTTAAAAACAGCAAGAGAAAAACAGTTACCTACAAGGGAGCTTCCACAAAACTGTCAGCTGATTTCTCAACAGAAACATTTCAGGCCAGAAGGCATTGGCATGAAACATTCAAAGTGATGAAAAGCAAGAACCTACAACCAACACTACTTTACCCAGAAAGGCTATCATTTAAAATTGAAGGAGAAATAGCTTCCCACAGAAGAAAAATCTAAAGGAGTTTGTTAACACCAAACCAGTATTATAAGAAATGTTAAAGGGCTTTCTTTAAGTATAAGAATAAAAGAATAAGACTAAGAATAAAAAGAAAAACAGGAACATAGTTAAGAGAATAAAATGGCAATAAATATGTACCTATCAATAATTACCTAAAATGTAAATGCCTTAAATGTTCTAATCAAAAGACACAGGACAGGTGAATGGATAAGAAAACAAGATTCATATATTTGCTGTCTACAAGAGACCCACCTCAGAACAAAAGATACACACAGACTGAAAGTTAAGGGGCAGTAAAAAAATATGCCATGCAAATGGAAACAAAAAATAAAGCTGGGGTAGCCATACTTATATAAGACAAAATAGACTTTAAAACAAAGGCTATAGCAAGAAATGGAAAAGGACACTACTTAATGATAAAAAGATCAGTTTAACATGAGGGCATTACCCTTGTAAACATTTAGGTAACCAATGTAGAAGCACCCAAATTTATAAAGCAAATAGTGATGAACATAAAGAGAGACTATCAACAGTAATACAGTAATTGTCTAACACCCCATTGACATGAATGAATAGGTCATCTAGACAAAATCCACAAGAAACAGTGGCCTTAAATGACACACAGACCACATGGATTTGATTGATATTTTCAGAGCTCATCCCAGATCAGTAGAATATACATTCTTTCCAATCACACATGGAACATTCTTTAAGACAGACTAAATGTTGGGCCATGAATCAAGTCTCAGTAAGTTTAAGTTGACTGAAATCATACCAAGCATTTTCTCTGACCATAAAGGTATAAAACTGGAAATTATTCACAAAGAAAAAAACCCTGAATAACACACAAACACATGGTGGCTAAGTGACATGTTACTTACCAATAAATGGGTTAACAATGAGATCAAGAAAGAAATAAAAATATACCTTGAGAAAAATGAAAATGAAAACACAACAATCCAAAAATCTATGGGACACAGCAAAAGCCATATTCAGAGGGAAATTTGTAACAATACAGGCCTACCACAAGAAACAAGAAATATCTCAAGTAAAAAATCTAACCTTATACCTAAAGGAACTAGAAAAAGAAAAACAAAGCCCAAAGTGAGTAGAATTAAGGAAGTAATAGTGATCAGAGCAGAAATAGATGAGTCTAAAAAAACAATACAAAAGGTCAATTAAATCAAAAGCTTATTCTTTGAAAACATAAACAAAATTGATAAACCTTTAACCAGACTCATCAAGAAAAAGAGAGTCCCAAATAAATAAAATCAGCAATGAAAGAGGAGATGTGACAATTGACACAACAGAAATACAAAAAATTATAAAAATAATAGTACAAAGAATTACATGCCAACAAATTGGACAATCTGGAAGACAGATAAATTCCTAGGAACACACAATCTCCTAAAATTGAGTCAAGACGAAACAGAAAATCTGAACAGACCCATTACTGCTAATGAAATTGAATCAGTAATCAAAAATCTCCCAACAAACAAAAGTCCTGAACCAACTGGCTTTAAAGGTGAGTTTTACCAAACATTCAAAGAATAGTAACACCTATCGTTCTCAAACTATTTCAAAAAATTTAAGAGGAAAGGCTCTCAAGCTTATTTTATGAAGCCAGCATTACCCTGATAGCAAAATAAGACAAATTACCAAAAACAAAAACAAACAAACAAACAACAACAAAAACCCCTATAGGCCAATATCGCTGTTAAACTCAGATGCAAAATTCTTGGCAAATATTAGCAAACCAAATTCAACAATACAATGAAAAAAATCACAGACCACAATCAAGTGGGATATATTTCTGGGACATGAGGTTGGTTCAATATCTGCAAATCAATTAACATGATACACAGCACATAAACAAAATGAAAGATAAAAATTAAATGATGATATCAATAGATGCAGAAAAAGCATATGACAAAATCTAGCATCTATTTATGATAACCAACTAGGAATAGAGAAAACAAACCTTGACAAAATAAAGGCCATATATGACAAAACCACAGCTAACATCATACTAAACGGGAAAAAGCTAAAAATGGTTTTCCTTAAAATCAGGAACAATACAAGGATGACCACTTTCACCACTTTCATTCAACATAATATCGGAAGTCCTAGTCACAGCAAGCAGACAAGAAATAAAAAGCATTCAAATTGGAAAGAAGGAAAACTGTCATTATTTGAAGATGATATAATCCTATATAAAGACAACCCTAAAGATTCCACCAAAAAAACCCCCAAACAGAACAAAATTATTAGAACTGATAAATGAATTCAGTAAGTAGCAGGATACAAAATTAACATTCTGAAATGAATTGATTTTTATACACCAATAACAAATTATCAGAAAATTAAGAATCCCATTTTACACTGCATAAAAAATTAAATATCTAGAAATAAATTTAACCAAGGTATATAAGATCTATACTCATAAAAATGTAAGACACTAAAGAAATTGAAGAATATACAAATAAATCGAAGCATACATGACTAGAAAGAATTAACAATGTTAAAATGTCCATACTAACCAAAGCAATCTATAGATTCAATGCAATCCCTATCAAAATACCAATGGCACTTTTACAGCACTAGAATAATCTTAAAATTTATATGAAACTACAATAAACCCTGAATAACCTCAGCAATCTTTTTTTTAAATATATATATCTTTATTGATTTCAGAGAGAGGAAAGGAGGGAGAGAGAGAAAGAGAAACATCAATGATGAGTCATTGATCAGCTGCCTAGCCCGCAACCTGGGCATGTGCCCTGACTGGGAATCGAACCCCGATCGCCTGGATCCTAGGTCAATGCTCAACCGCTGAGCCATGCCCAGCTGGCCAACCTCAGCAATCTTAAGAACAAAGTTGGAGGTGTCACACTACTTAATACTACAAGGCTGTATTAATCAAAATGGCATGGTGCTGGCATAAAAACAACCATATATATCAATGGAACAGACTAGAGTCCACAAATAAAACCACACCTATATGGGTCAATCTATGACAAAGAAGTCAAAAACATACAATGAGCTAAAGACTGTCTATTCAATAAACGGTGCTGGGAATACTAGACAGATACATGTAAAAAAAATAGAACTAGACCACCTTCTTAGATCATATACAATAATAAACTCAAATGGATTAAAGACTTAAATGTAAGACCCCAAATCATAAAACTCATAGAACATAGGCAGTAAATTCTCTGACATTTCTCTTAGTAACAAATATGTATTTGTTATGTCTCCCCAGGCAAGAAAAATAAAAGAAAAAAAATGGGACCACATCCAACTAAAAAGTTTTTGTACAGGAAAAGAAACCACCAACAAAATGAAAAGACAACCTACCGACTGGGATATATTCACCAATGATACATCTAATAAAAGATTAGTATACAAAATTTATAAAGAACTGAGACAACTCAACACCTAAAAAGCAAACAATCCAATTAAAAAATGGCAGAGGACCTGAATAGACATTTTTCCAAAGATGACGTACAGATGTCCAACAGACATATGAAAAAAAAAAAATACCCCGACATCACTAATCATCAGGAAAATGCAAATTAAAACCACAATGAGACAACCTCACACCTTCATAATGGCTGTAATTTATAAATCAACAAATTAGTGTTGGTGAGGATGTGGAGAAAAGGGTTCCCTTGTGCACTGTTGGTGGAATTGCAATTTGGTGCAGCCCTATGGAAAACAGTAGAGTTCCTCAAAAAATTAAAAGTAGAACTATCTTATGACCCATCAATTCCACTTCTGTGTATCTAAAGAAATCCAAAACAGTAGTTCAAAAAAGACAGATGTACTCCTATGTTCACTACAGCATTATTTCTAATAGCTAAAATGTAAAAGCAACCTAAGTGTCCATCGATATATACAATGGGCTATTACTACTCAGCCATAAAAAAGAACAAAATCTTGCACTGGCCAGGTAGCTGAGGTGGCTGGAGCATTGTCCCAATATGCCAAGGTTGCGGGTTTGATCCCTAGTCAGGCACATACAAGAATCAACCAATGAATGTGTAAATAAGTGGAACTACAAATCTATGTTTCTCTCTCTCTTTTCCTTTCTAAAATCAATCAATAATAATAAAAAAAGAATGAAATCTTATCATTTGCAACAACATGGATGAACCTAGAGTATTATGCTAAGTAAAATAAGTCAAGACAGACAAATGCCCTAGGGTTTCACTTATACATAAAGTCTAAAGAACAAAATAAATGAACAAACAAAAGAGAAGCTGACTCAAAGATACAGAGAATGGAGAGTTGCCAGATAGAAGGGGGATTTGTAAAAAAGGTGATTAAGAGGTACAAATTGGCAGTTACAAAATTGTCATGATATATAATGTTATCATAGTAAATATAGTCAATAATGTAGTAACTATGTATGGTACCAGGTGGGTAGTAGACTTATCAGGAGAATCACTTTGTAAATTATATGTCAAATCCCTATGCTGTATATCTGAAGCTAATATAAAATAACTGTAATGGAAAAAATAAAAGTAAATAAAAATAATACAGATACCATATACTTTAATATTTACCTGAACAGACAGTAAGAAATAATGTGGGATAGTCTGCGAATGCCACAAACTTTCAAGTTAATAAAAATTAAGCCAAAAAATCCTAGTACAGTCATGGGGTATGATTGGGAAGATAAACTGCAGTTACTGATCAAAATAAAGATAAGTGACAGGTCAGATTTTTCAGCATATTATACTTTACTTACCCACACTTACACATTTTTGTGAAATAAGCTACTAGCTATATAGTCAGTACAACTTTTTACTAACTGGTGAGGACAGATGACAAAGTCAAACTGACTTAGTGACATATGTGTTGACTCTCATTTTATTTTGGATTTCAGACATACTCTTGCCGCTTCTTTATCTACACAACTCTTTATTACCAGCAGCTGGAGTCTCGTACAATTATGGCAAATGGAGAAAGCTGATCCATCAGTTATGACAGGCCTTTAACTTGACTAGCATATACCTTATGGACTAGAAGATGTGTTCAGGAATATTGGTTTCATTGAGGCTTTAATTATGGCCCATGAGTTTTATGGAAAATTCAATGAAAACATCTGCTTTTAAACTTTATGAATATATGATTAGCAATACAGAGAATGTATGAATTTTTGAAAATTATGAGATGACTTAACAGTACATTCCCACTGGGAACATAATGCTCTCAATACTGTGATTAGGGAAACAAAGGAATGGTTCTAAAATTTTCTTTCACAACATAAAAAGATACTCAAACTAAAAAGGCAACTGATTTGACTATAAGGCAAATTTAACTACAGATGCTTATGATAGAGCTACATCCTGATAAACCCATAGTAGGTTGAAAATATTAAGTAGAAAATACATTTAGCCTACCAAACATCATAGCCTACCCTAGCCAATTTCTACTGAATGTGTGTTGCTTTGGAATCATTATAAAGTCGAAAAATCATAAATTGATCCACTGTAAGCCAGAGACCACATGTACAGTTTTCATTCTATAAATAAATAACTTGTGAAATATTCCTAAAGTCAGTGGACAAAACAGGAAAATAATTTGTTATATTCCGCAATTCTGTGAACTAGAATTAGAAACTCTAGGATTTTAAACCTTTATGCTACAGAGAACAATATTGTCCACTATAATCAGGAAGTAGTTTCTTAAAGGATATTCATTCTCCAGGGTCATTAAAAATGTTTACCTTTCCTCTTTTCTTTACTCAAAACATTTACTAAATGGAAAAGGAAATGACACCAAGAAAATCAATTTTTTTTTCCAGTTTGCAATTTTTCTTATACATGCTTTCAGAGTTATTTAAAAATAAGACCATTTCCTCTGCAAAAATTAAGTGTACAATAAATGTTTCTTGAAATAAACAGAAATTCTGTTACCATTGAAGAAGAGGATACAAAACTACTGAGACAGGTATCATACATAGGCTTACAGTTTTAACAAAAAATTTTGAGAGGCAATGACCAAATTACAATTTTGATTGGTTTCATTATAATTATTTCTGTCTTCCCTCAAATTCTGCAGCTTGGAGTCTATTTCAGATTCTTTTTTTTGTTTTTTAATATATCTTTATTGACTTCAGGGAGAGGAAAGGAGAGGGAGAGAGAGAAACATCAATGATGAGAGAGTAATTGATCAGCTGCAGCCCACAACTCCGGCATGTGCCCTGACTGGGAATCGAACCCCGATTGCCTGGATCCTAGGCTGATGCTCAACCGCTGAGCCACGCCTGGCCGGGCTATTTCAGATTATTCTAATAGTCTATTTCATGAGTTAAATATTTACATACTGAATAAAGCAGGTATACTATTAATTTTTACAAGTAAATGATTTTACATATTATAGGCTGGAAGCAGTGTAATGTAATGAGGTTATAGCTCTGAAAAAACTGACGGTAGTATTTTAAAGATCAGATTACACAGGTTTGTTAACTCTTGGTTTGTTTCAAATATTACCTGAGCTATAGTTGAAATACATCTTATTTACAGTTGTCCAATAATAAGGACTTAAGCAGTAAAACATGTGAAGTATGAAGCATGTAATGTTGGTGATAAATGTTTCACAATGCCAGGAATAAGGTTACCGAAAAGCAAAATAAATCTAGAGCAAGGAAAGGGAAGAAGGTACATTTATTAAAAATAAAAACAGTAGACAGTGTCTGATAACAAACAAAACCATTTAGATTCCAAATACATTCAATATACATTGCAACAATGCACATATATTTAAAAAAGCCAAAGACCTATTAAGTAACTCTTTTAGAACTTTAGAAAAGGAAGTGTTTTGGCTCCCTCCTGCTAAAGGGATGCCTACAAACACAGCATGCAGGACCTGCGTCCCCTTTCAAGTGTTCTGTACAGCACATATTGCACAGTGTGTGCATTCATTCCGTGAACACAGTTTCTGAATAAAATTGCAGTTTCTTTAGGAGTGATCCAGAACATGTGAGTAGCTCCATTCAATAAAAATCTTCATAGGCTGGAAGAGCAGTGACTACCATTTTCCCAAACTTCAGTTTTAACAAAATGTACAAAATAAACTATTAAATCTAGATGCTTTCACATTATTTTGCATGAATACTGATTACTGTGTAAAATCTTGAGTTAGCCAAAACTAGTATCTTTAAATTTTACATCAAAGTTCTTCATTCTTTTAGCATGGCTGATAAATGTTTTCTGCCACTGTCACTAATAATGCTTCTGAAACCAAAGAACTTTGAAAAAGAATATGCACTGCTGAAGGAAGAAAGTACCAAAAATGTCACTGAACGTCACTCTTAAGATACACACAGTTCCTGTTGGACGCTGGACTGTGAGAGTTTATTATCTTCAGTCTTTTCATGTCCTGGTGCATGGCAAGTAGTTTTCCGCTTAAATAATCGCAGACTCAATCGCAATAATTCATTGTCTACCATTGGAGCATTGGTGTAAGCCTGTTTTACTGTGCCCTATGTGGAGAAAAGAAAAACAAATTAAAAAAAATGTACATTATTAGCTGACAGTAAGAAAGGTGAACTTCTAACAAAAATATGAAAGTTACAAGAAAAATAACTATTAGCTGTACTGGATATTTAAAAGCAAAAGTTGGAAATATTTTCAGACTTGAGGAATCTTAGGAAAGAAAGCAATCTCTAGAGGACACCTGGTCTAACTTCTTGCTTAAGGTAGGAATCTTCTCAACAATCCCTGACAGATAACTGACTAGTTTTTACTTCATTTCTAATGAGAAAAAACCCCACACTGTACATTCTATGTTGAATACTTCTTCCACGTGTTGAAATAAAGAGCTCTTTTATGGAGCTGCACACTAACTCAGTCTTACTTTTACATGATAATCTTTTCAATTCTCTAAAGAGAAGCACTGAACATTCCATATTCTTTAGTGGTATGTTAATGCTCCGTAAGATGTGGGCTCTAGAACTGAACAAATCTCCCTTGTACTAAAATGTATATCTCTATTATTGTAATTTAAAGCTACATTAGCATTTTTGCCAGTTACTGTCATAAAATTTTGTTAAATATTCTCCAACCATGTGTATAATAAAGTAAGGTTTGAATATCTCCAGCACTCTGCCATTTCTCTTCTTGCTAGGATGCTTAAAGGAACAGTGTGGTTCTTTGATCACATCTGCATTTATAAAAATATTTTATAAGTTGTGATACAGTAAAATTGACTTTTTATGTACAGTTCTATGAGTTTTTACTCATGCATAGATTCATGTAAGCATGACCATAATCAGAATAGAGAGGTTTCATCACTGAAAAAAACTCCCTTTGCTGCCCCTTTGTATTCACACCTTCTTTAATCTCTACCCCTTGACAACCAATGGTAAGTTGTCTATTATAGTTCTGCCTTTTCTATAACATCTTATAAATGGAATCATATAGTATTGCACAGTGTGTGCATTCATTCTGTGAACACTGTTTCTGAATTCATTGTATGAAGGTGCTACTGTTTATGTATTAGCCAGTTCAAGAACACTGGAGATTATAAGTAGAGCTGTTATAGACTTTGTGTACAGGTTTTTATATAAACGTAAGTTGTCATTTTCTAAGGTAAATACATAGCAATGGGAATGTTGGGTAAGTATACATTTAACCTTATAAGAAATAACCAAACTCTCTTCCAAAGTAGCTCTACCATTTTGAATTCTTACCAGCAATATATGGGGGTTTCAATTGCTCTGCATCCTCACCAACACTTGATATTTTCAGGGTTTGTTGGGTTTTTTTAGCTCTTTGTAATGGGCTGTTAATAGTATCTCAGTGAAGTTGTAACTGCTTTCCCTAATAGCTAATAATGTTAAACACCTTTTTATGTGCTTTTCAGACATGCATATATCCTTTTTGGTGAAGTGTTTACTCAAGTCTTTCACCCATTAAAAAAAATTGGGTTGCTTGTTTCTTACTGTTAATTTTTGAGTTCTTTATATATTCTGGATACAAGTTCTTTTTCAAAATGTGATTTGCAAATATTTTCTCCCAGTATACTTTGCATTATCTATCTCTGTCATAGAATAAAAATTTTAAACTTTAAAGATCATTACCTCAAAATAAAAAGTTCAATTAAAAAACAAGTGTTTTTAAAACTCTCTCCCCCCAAATGACTGGTCATATTTGTGTGGGTCTATTTCTGGACTCTGTTTTGTTCCATCGATCTAAGTGTCTATCTCTTCACTAATACCACACCATCTTGAGTGCTGTGGCTTTACAGTAAATCTTAAAATTGGAGAGTGTGAGTCTTCCAACTTTATTAATCTTTTGCTCATCAATTAAATAATTATTTTGGCTATTCTAGTTGCACTGACTTCCCATGTAAATTTTAGAATCAGCTTGTTTATGTCCACAAAAAAACCTGCTGAAATTTTTACTAGAATTGTGTTAAATCTGTAGATCAACTTAGGGAGAACCACAATCTTAACTATATTGAGTCTTCCAATCTATAAACACAGTATGTATCTTCATTTATTTAGGTCTCCTTTGATTTTTTTTTCATCAGTGTTTTGTAGTCTTCAGCACACAGATCCTAAACGTTTTGTTAGATTTATACCTAAGCACTTCATTTTGGGGAAACTGTTGAAAACAGCAATATATGTATTTTTTCATTTCAGTTCCCAGGTGCTTGCACTTATATACTGCTCATATACAGAAATACAATTGCCTTTTGCATGCTGACTTTGTATCCTGTATCTTGTTACCTCACTTATAGGTTCTAAGAATATTTTTGGTAAATTATTTCACACTTTTTATATAGGCAATCATATTGTCTGTGATTAAGAGTTCTATTTCCTTTCCAATCTGTATGTCTTTTATTTCTTTTTCTTGCCATGAACACGCTAGGACTTCCAGTACAGTGTTGAATAGGGATAGTGAGGGTGAACATCCTTACCTTGCTTCTGATCTCTGGGGGAAATCTTTCAAACTTTTACCATTAAATATTATGTTAGGAAAAAAAATTACGTTAGCTACAGAGTTTTTGGTAGGCACCCTTTTAAAGTTAAGACTCCTAATTCCAGTTAGGTGAGAATTTTTAGTGTAAAGGAATGCTAAATTTTGTCAAATGCTTTTTCTTCATCAACTGATATGGTCATGTATTTTTTTTCAAGTTTATAACATTAAATCAGCCTTTCATTCTGAAGATAATCCACACTAGGTTGTGGTGTCGTATTCTTTTTATACATTGCAAAATTTGATGTCCTATTATATTTGAGGATTTTTATGTCCATGTTCATGAGAGATATTGATCTGCAGTTTTTTTCCCTTGTGTCTCTGCCTGGTTGCAATATCAGAGGCTTGTTTGCCTCATAAAATGAGTTGGGAAGTATTTCTGCTTCTTCAATTTTCTGAAAAAAATTGTATATAATTGATGTTTTTTCCTTAAATGTTTGGTAGATTTTGCCAGTGAAACCATCTGGGACTGCAGATTTCCTTCTCAGGTTTTTAACTACAAATTCAATAAAAATAAAATAAAAACAGACAGAACACTACTCAGGTTATCTATCACTTCCTGAGTAAGTTCTGGTAGCTAGCAGCTTTTAGAGGAATTGATTCCTTTCTTCTAAATTGTCAAATTTATGTGCAGAGTTGTTTATAGTACTTATCCTTTTAATATTTGTGAGATCTGTACTGATATTTTGCCTTTCATTGATATTGATAACTTATGTTTTCTTTTTTACTATCAGTATGGGTAGGAGATTATCAATTTTATTCATCTCTTCAAAGAATCAGCTTTTGGTTTCATGAATGTTCTCTAGTGTTTTTCCAGTATAAATTTTATTGATTTCTGGTATTATTTCCTTCCTTTTGTTTGCTACAGGTTCTGTACATTCATCTTTTTTTTTTTAAATCCTCACCTGAGGATATTTTTTCCACTGCTTTTCAGAGAGAGTGGAAAGGAGAAAGACATTGATTGGTTGCCCCCCCCACTCTCCCCAAAAGGGGCAGGGGATTGAACCTGCAACCCAGGTACGCACCCTTGACTAGAATCACATTCGCGATCCTTCGGTGTGTGGGCTGATGCTCTAACCACTGAGCAAATTGGCTAGGGCTGTACATTCTAATAATACAATGCAGCTAAGTGTTCTCTTAGTATCCTTCACCTATCTCTTCTGATATGTACTATAATTTAGATACTTTAAAAATCATTCTCCTAAATATAACCATGCCAATTTATGGAGGTCAAATGATTTTATACTTCCTTTTTGTTACCTGGTACCACTTACCTCCTTTTCTGTACTTTTATAGTCATATATAATTTGAAGGTTTTTGTTTGTTTTTAGCATTTTTCATGAGCTCTCTAGCATATGAAATAAATTTTTTTTTAGTTATGTCTCTTCTTTTTAGCTTTTGTGCTGATATTTTTAATACTGAGCAACCAGAAAGCTTTCAATGCTTTCTTTAGATGGCTCATTTATGACATTTATAATGTGCCATTATAACTTTTTATAATGTGTCACATGCTATATTAATGGCCTGTGCCCTGTATGAAGGATTATAAGGTTCTGAGCAATGGTTCTGAAGAAATTTTCAGGGGTATTTTTCGTTATCAAAAATTTTGAAGCCACTATGGCATATCAGAGGAGGAAACAGAAAATATTATAAAATATTTTTTAATAAAAAGGGGCAGGCCTTGGCCAGGTGGCTCAGTTGATTGGAGCATCCTCCTATACACCAAAAAGGTTGCAAGTTCGATTCCTGATCAGGGCACATACCTAGGTTGAGGGTTTAATCCCTGGTTGGGGCACATATGGGAGGCAACCAATTGATGTTTCTCTCTCTCTCTCTCTCTCTCTCTCTCCCTCTCTCTCTCCCTCTCTTTCTCAAATCAATAAAAACATACACTTAGGTGAGGATTAAAAAAAAAGAAATAAAAAGATGCAGGATTCTGATTAGATTATAAACCACACAGTCTCTCTCAATTAGGGTTCCTTACGTGAACCAAACAGAAAATGATTTGAGTGATTATTATTATTTTGTTAATCCTCACCAGAGGATATTTTTTTCCTTTTTGGGGAGGGGGAGGGGGAGAGGGGGAGGGAGAGGGAGAGGGAGCGGGAGAATGATGTGAGAGACACACATTGACTGGCTGCCTCCCGACTGGGGAGGGGAGTAAACCCGAAACCCAGGTATGTGCCCTTGACTGGTAATCATACCTGTGACCCTTCAGTGCTCGGACTGACACTCTACCACTGCTCAGTGCAATAATCACTGGCTAGGGCAAGTGATTATTTTCATTTGAATACCAAGGATGGTATAACTAGTACCATTTTTGATGCATAAGAAGTTGATTCATTACATACAGGCTTAGTGCACGAGCACTTGATTATCACAGAGAAATTTCCAGTTGAGGAAGGCTGCAAGGAGAGATTGAGCATTTAAGCTATAGAATAAATAGTAAGTACATATTGAAATGGGGGTGCAAGAGAGAATGATTGTAGGAACTCTGTCAAAAGCAATTTTGCGTCAGGCCTTTAAGCAGAGATGACTTTAAAATTCTCCTATTCCTTACATCTGTTTCCATTCTAATCTTTAGAGATGAGTTCACCCATCCTCCACAAACCTGAGTAGTTTTCTTTAATGAAGTATCCTTTATTCAGCAACGTTTTCCTTAATGTTCCTGAGTAAAAAGCTAACAAAAAAGTAAATGTTTCTCTAAATTTTTAGGACCTACTTCTCTTTTGCCATACTACCAGGCCCACCAGATAACACACCACCCAATAAAAATTCCAGTTTCTTAACTTTAAAAAGCCTAAAACGTTTTCAATTTCTCATAATCAGATTTCTTCTAAATCTAATTTCTACTTCTCTTGTATTTAAATTCCCTTTATTCTTCTCAAGTAAATGCTTACATATAATCACTTGTATTTATTTCCTTCTCTTCCAACTTGATACACTCTCAAAAATACTATTTCTACAAATACTCTCACCATATTCTGGGGAGTTTTCCTTAACCCTAAACTTAAATAAATTGCTAGTATGTTTTATTATCTAAGAAACTTTTCATAATGAAATGAAAAATATTTCACAGAAATAGAGTATTCTACACTTTCTTTATACATCAAATAACAAATTGGTTTCAACACAAATGTCCTATTAAAGTAAAATTAAAAGTATTATAAATTCTAATAGAAATATTTCTTTTACATCTGTAAAAACCTAAAAAACCAAATTCATAAAAACAGATGAGCCCATAATCTCACCTTAAAGCAATCAAATGAAAAGTATGCGATTTATAATACTCAACAAACACTTTGCATTTGTTCTAAAACAATACCTTCTCATTTTTAACAAGTTGCTTTCGGATTGCAGAATCCCGTCGGAAGCACAATGCTTTACAACACGGTCCAAGATTACTAAGAAGACTTGCTCTCTCTTCTTTTCGTAGTAATGCAGCCATATTGAGAGCCCCCAATTCATGTTCAAAAAGATTGTCTGTATCTTTCAAAGAAAACCGAAACAAAAAAAATGCATTAAGTTTTCTTAAAATAAAAAAAGTATTACCAACTGCTTAGATGAATATTCCAGTCTGTATTTTATCCAAGTTACCAAAATTGATGAAAATTATTTTATATTAAAGGTGATATATTCTCTGTGAAAGTCATTGAACGTGTGCTTTTGTTGCTAGTCTGAAACAAAAATAAATATTCCGACAGCCACTTTAAGTTTAAAATATAAGAAAAGCAGAATCGGAAGCAAGAATTTAGACACTGAGTACTAACTATGACTGGGAAGAGAAGTTCAAGTTAAGAATTAGTGAAGTTAAATTCAGAATATTGCATACCATCAACTACTACTCAAAGTTCTAGATTTCAGGGCTTTACTATAGCAAGACTCAAATGTAATTATGTGACACAGTCTGTGACCTTTTAAAAAACTAGTTAGGAAGTGATTAGGTGTCAGACAATATGCAAATTTTATCCTGGACACTATGCAAACAAAATCCTGGACAATGTATTAAATAAAATCACTTAGTTTTAAGTCAAAACTGCAAGGTAAGGAAAAGTACTTAAACTTTATAACAGAATAGAGTCAGTCAGTAATCAAAATAAATTACAGAAGAAGTAATAACTTCAAAACTAGCATTCTAAGAGTTGGCTAAGAGTGTCAAAGGTATCAGTTACTGCTTCTGTAACAGCATGATCAAACAGATTAATGTTAGAGCTCACAAAGGAAAGCAGTAAATAACACTTAAGTAAAAGAAAACAGACACATTTGATTGAGAATAAATGAAACTGTATTACATATTTCATTTTCATTTTCTGAATTGCAAAGAACAGTGATTAGATAATTTAAAAAAACCTAGTCTCATACAATATACCTAGTAAGTTATATACATATAGTCAATAGGTATATAACATAAGAAAAATGTAAATTAATATAAAGAAAACTCAAAACTAGTCCACAAACTCTGGTGTCTATGAGAACTATCTGAGGAGCTTTTTAAAACATAGTGCCAGGGTTCTACCACCACATCTACAGAACCTCCACAGCTGGACCAAGATACCTTACAGGAAAAAAGGCAGTTCCTCACGTGATTCAGAAATACAAATGTCTGAGCCAAACAATGACAGCCATATATGCTTAACCATTAAAACACACCCACACATACATATTAACTACCATTCCATTATGGATACAAATATGGAAGAAATTTGCATCAAATTCTGCCATCCTTGAAAATTGCTCATTAAGACAAATTTCTTTGTACTGGAATCCTTAACACATACTTGCCATCTCCCTAGACAGATTTAAATACATACTTAAGTAAAAGTAAAACAAAGGAAACAAAATAATTGGGAAAGTGTAGCTCAAAACAACTTAATCAGAAAACCTAGACAAAAGCAATTTAAATGTCAGTATATAGTTGACCCTTGAGCAAGGTAAGAGCTGGGGTGGGGAGTGCCAAAGCACTGCATAGTCAAAAATCTGCCTATAACTTTGACTCCCCCAAAACTCAGTTGTTCCTTGGAATACACAGGGGCACTGGTTCCAGGACCCACCCCCCCCCCCGATACCAAAATCAGAGGGTGCTCAAGTCCCTTATATAAAATGGCATAGAACAATGCATCCGTGGATTCCCAACTGAAGATCAAAAATACTGCTTTTCTACCCGAGATTGGCTGAATCTGTGAAGCAGGGACATAGTGGGCTGACTGTATGTATACTGAAAAATCCAGTATAAGTGGACCCACACAGTTCAAACCTATGTTGCTCACAAGTTTTATGCTTTAAATTAAGAATTTCAGGTTCTTAGAATATTTTTAAAAATTACATATGGAGTGGGGATATACTTTCCTTGGTACTGGGGCACAGAAAAAGACCCAGTAAAATAGAAAAAAATGAGTATCAATTATTTCACAAATATTTATTGAATACCTACTACTTGTCAGGTAGTTTTCTAGGCAATGGCATGATTAGAAAGAACAGATCATTAGATGCCAGATATAGCAGTAAACAAAACAAAGTTCTATTTCTTAGAAAACTTAAATTCGGCATTATATGTCAGTTCTCTAACAAAGCTAGCATAGCTAAATATAGGACTGATTGGTAAAGAACAATCAAATCCCTCTCAACAGTGTATATTTTCATTACTGAGATTAAGCCATCATTAAGTCAGGGTCAAACTGTATATTACAGTTAGCAAAGTCAAACCAGATTTAAACCTGAAATACCATTAGCAAAAGTCACAGGAGTCAGTAACTTTAGAGGTGGATAAGACCTTAGGGTTTCATTCCTTCATTGTATGCCCACGGGAGTTACTTGCTTAAGATCACAGAGCCAACCAAATGCAGTAGAGAGAGTAAGGCAATACACCTAAGACTTTGGTTACTTGTCAGGTTAATATACATTCACAATTATAATTTATATATGTTTCCTACATATACATTCTATGTTTACTGGAACATATTAAAATCAAGAGTTTTACTGATCATGAGAGCAGTTGAAAGAAAGGACATGGATTCATGAAACTCTTAAAACAATTTTTTCAATTTTATATTAATAAAAAGCTTAATTCTTTTAAGTAAACTTTTTTACTCTCATGAATATGATATAAAATAATGTTGCTTTCACCTTTTACCTCCTTTCCTTCTTTTATGGTCCCTCCTCCTTTGTGTCTTGATAAGGTCTAAAATCAATGTGATGAAAATTTTCAAACTAAAGAGAAGCAGTTAATATTTACTGAGTGTTACTATACATCAGAAACTATTCTAAGTGTTTTACTTGTAATAACTCATACGTTCCTCCTAACAATCATATGAAGTTGGTGGTGTCATTATTCCCAGCTTAAGATGGTGACACTAACACAGAGAGATTAAGTAGCTAGAAAGTGGTGTGCCTATTGGAATACAGACCATCTGGCCTAGAGACCCAGTTTTTAACAACTTTGTTAAAGGCTCAACCTACACAACTGTATTTGGGTAGAATTCCCCATTTCCCAGGAAAAGGGGTTGTCAAGACATACAATTTGCTTAGATAAGGAAATATCTAGTTTACTTCCCTAGGCTCTGCTTCATTTAGCCCTGGGTAAACTACTGAGTACTTTGTTCAAAGTAATTTTGATACAGAAAGATCATTGTGGTATGTTTACAACTTTTCTGTGAGCTTAACTTTTTCTCAAAATAGATTTTAAAAATAAATTCTCACCATGAGAATTAAATAATGAATATAAGTGGTTCCTCAAAAAAAAAAAAAAATCCAATATTGTAAGTGCTACATAAGAACAGACAGAATCCTTTTCAAAGGCATCTTAGTAGTTATAGCACACAGTATATAATCAAAGTAGAATGAATTACCTTTGGGTTTTTCTAAGAGTCTCTGACATGTTTCTTTGACTTTGGTAAACAGTTCAGAACCCGCCAACTTTTTAGAAATGCCAACTCTTAGCATAACAGCTCCAGGTGTGAATTTTAAGAGTGCAGCTCCAGGCTCTCGTGGTTCTTTTGGATGCTTTGGCATAAGACCAGACCAATCCACATCTATTACATCTAATGGATCTGTAAAAAGTTAAAGAACAGGAATTTTTTTTTTTACACCAAGAAATAGTATTCTTTTTATCTAGACAGAAATATAAATTGCGAACTACAAAAAACCATTAAATAACAAGTACTTCAAACCAAAAATGTTATATTCTTAAGATGAAAGCTTTCTATAAACACTAATATTTAGAATCTAAGGACCTTTACCAAAAAAACACAAAAACCTAAAAACACACACAAAACTTTCTCACCAGAAGAAAACAGGCAAGCAAACAAAAACCCAAGCAAACTCATTCCTACAAATAACTCATTAAATTGCTTGAGAGATCCCAATGAAAGAACTCCATTATTTCACTAAGAATAATAGGTCTGACATTTTGAAACTTGGTATCAGAATTCTTTCACAGGTTAAATCTAGGAATCTCATTTGCATGCATGTGCACACACACATGCATGCATACAAATTTTACTTTTTAAAAACAAATAATTCATTATGAAATTACTTTATAAATCAAACAGCTTCTCTTATTAATACTGACAAAGAGCAGTTGAGCAAATGAACAAAATAATGTTCTATTTAGAAATACACAATAGCCAGTAATAAGGATAACAATCATACATACCGTCTACATTAGTAAAAAAAAATCATAACATAGAAGAGCAAATTAAGTAAAAATAAAATGTAATATTCTACATACCCAGGCAAAACAAAGACCCTCACTATGATAAAAAAAGACAAAAACAAAAATTGCTATTAATCAGACTAATTGGGGTGACTAACAAAGTCAATAGAGTAAGCTCTGGCAAGGCTATAAGTGAAATAATTACTGAATTTAGAAAATTGATAGAAGTATATAAGCAGTGTTCAAATAAAAGTTCAACTATTATAAATTTCTGAGCAGTCGTTTCAAAAGTTGGTTTATGGCACCATAGTTGTTAAACTCTGCACCATATACCTACTATCTAGAACACAGCCAGACAATCAGTACTATTTGGTCAGATTTAAGTTACATAAAATACGAATCTTAAACTCTGGAAAGGAAATCTTACAATTTTGCTCTTTTAAATGAGGCCTTTCTCAATTCACAGGCAAAGTCTACTTAAAAATGAACACAGCATTTTTATTGACTATAATTACTGACTATACTTTTCATTTTATTGGACTTTCAATGTTAATTAAAACATAAAGGGGAAAGTTCTAACTTTTATTCAATTCTTACAGCATGAGAGGGAACAAAAATATATTCATACCATAAATCACATAATTTTTGTGTTCAATCACCTCTGCAAATGATTACCTGGCATCTTCTCCTCATCCTGCTGGTCCTCCCTCTTTTCAGCATCACCTGCCAGAATTTCATCTAGTTCATCATCACTGATTGGCTCATATCCTTCTCCAGCACCAGATCCTAACGAGTGTACATCATCTAACTTGGATTCATCATCTCCTGCTAGTTAGAAAAATTAATTTCATGTCAAAGAGAGAGTTAGAGGAAAGAACATCTAAGTCAAACCAAAGATGTAGAGGCTGTGCCACTAAAAAAATTAGAAAAGCATTTTTTTTCACTTGACAATGACATTTTAAATTATTCAAAACACTTGAATAAAGAAACCTGGAAAATATAACTCAATCAGTCAAATTTAATTTTAATGGCAAGAACACAATAGGGACAGCCATATCAAACTAGGTTATAACAGTTAAAATATGAGAAGTAAAAGCTAACATATTAATGTTAATTATATAACATACTAATGTTAATTTTATATAGTAAAACTTCAAACTTTTGGTGTACAGGACGACACTCTAATCAACTGAGCCACCTGACTGGGCAAAACTCACTAGGTTTTAAAAACTTGCAAACTTATTAAAAAATGTATTTGAAACTTAAATCTTAGTTCATAATACTTAGCTCATATAAATGAGGTGAAAATGTAAAAGTGCCATTAAGTCTCCCCATATCTCTCCATTCCTCTTCCCTATTCCAATGTTATCCTTTAATTAATGAACATAATTTTATAAAGAATGCTGTAATACAATTTTAACGTATTTTTATTAGTACTACTGGTATATATTCTATTTCTTGATTTTACTAACTTTAACTGCCTACTCCTGGTTAGTTGTGAACTTAAATTATCCTAAAATTACAGAGTACATTTAATGTTTCATTAGTTATCAATATACTGAGTTTACAACACTAGTTTTCAAAATGCAACAGTATGCTTTATAAAAGTTTGCAGCATATAAAATATAATAAACTATGAGATAATTCTAATCACTCTAATAATTTTCTATTCTATTAAGTTCTAAAATAATCTCCCCATACCCCCACCAATTCACTTATAAGGTAACCAATTTTAATAACTTAATTATATAAACATACATCTAAACAGGTGCAAATGATAGGATTTTTACTTTTTCAAGTTTATCCAACTCATTTTCCTACTTTAAGTGAATAAAATGTTTCATCTCACAGTAGGTAATTCACATATAAATTTACCTATGCTATGTTATCAATGACCACAACCAATGAATGATACAGTTTTAAAAATGGGTCACAGAGAACTATTATAATCATTAGTTCAATTATGTACCTCCATTAGTAGTATGGCTCACAAACTATATGCTATCTGAACTTAAAATTGAGAGGCAAATGTAACTGAAGAACGTTGAAGTAGAGTGTTTTGGTAAAGTCAAGTAGAAAAAATATGTAACAGATGGCATATCGGAATATTTAATCTGATAACCAAAAGATGTAAGGATGTTTAATTTTAAAAGAATATGAGTTTTACTCTGGGCCCAATGCTACAATATGGCCAATAAAATATTACTACTTACATACTAAATATTCCAGAAGTTTCTTTGGGGGCTTGAAGTAGGCAGGTTATGTCAGAACAATGGCATAAGCACTGGTATCAGAACTAGACAGTGCCATGAAGGCAGAATTTCCAGGAGAATTCTCAGGGAAGCCATAACTATTGTTACCTAGGCTATAATTCACCAACAAATAAAATGTAGGGCATGTATGTACACGCAAAACACATTTTCATGTATCTGACACTTAATTGCATCCTTGCTATAGTACTGATGATAATAAAATGAAAAAGAAAAGCTATGGTCCTTTAAAGGAATACAGTATAGTGGAGAGAAATCCAAATAATTATAATAGAGTGCAAGGATGCCATAAAAGATGTATAAACAAAGTGCCATGTCATTTTCAAGAATAAGAGACTTTAGCAGAGAAGGCTTCTTAGAAGAAATAATCCATAAACTGGGAATTGAAGTTTGAGTAAAAAAAGAAGATAAAAGGGAAAAGCTCCATGAGACAAGCAGGTGCAAAGAAGGCCCAAGCATATAGCCCATTCACAGAATGCGGAGGCATGAGTCAGTCTGTATAGTAGACTGGGGGTGAAGGACAGACAGTGATGTTCCACACAGCTAAAGCTGTCTCTGAGTGAGCTAAAGGGCTGATGTGGACTTTTCAGGGTTTTTCACTCTAGGAATGGGGAGTGCAAATAGTACTCTATAGTCAATCTGCCATTAAATGCAATTTCAGGTAGTGTTAGGTTCATATATTTGTTTTCAACTGCCCTAGAAAACAGGAACCACTAACAGTTTTTTGAATCCTTTTCTGAACCAAGAAGTCACTTCAATTTTTATGATTTCTTCTATTTAACATCTACAGGCACTGTATCTAAGTAACCTTTTATTTCATTTAGGCTTATGTGAACCAAGTCTGCCTTGGTAGTAATATGAGGGGAATATATTTTTAAAATATATGACTGCCTTATAAAATCTATTTTCCCTAAAAAACAACGGAGTCAGTATACATATCAATAGGCTACCTTTTAAAAGAAAACATGTTTCCTATGAAATCTGAAAAGAAATGGAGCAGTGTAAGAAAAAGGTGTGACTCACCTCCCACACTCTCAGTTCTTCCAGCTTTATTTATATCTTCAAATCCCTGTACAGATGCTAGATCTTTATCCATTCGTTCTTTATCCAAAGCTACAGAGTCTCGGGAAGTGCCTTCTAAGTCTCTTTCATGGTCAGTCTCCAGTTTTGCTTCACTGCGTTTTATAGACTCCATTTGAGAAGAACTTTCAAAAGTTCTGTCTCTGTCTCTGTCCCTTTCCATGGAATCAGAAATTAGTCTCTCTCTTTCCCTGTCCAAGTCTCTCCTTTTATCTCGTTCTCTCTCTCGTTCCCGTAATCTATCTCGGTCCCTGTTCCGTGACCATTCTTTATCAACATCTCGATCCCATTCTCTCTGCCTTGTGTCTCTCCTCTCTCTTTCCCGCTCTCTATCGTGCTCATACCTATCACGTTCTTGAAGCCTATCTCTGCTATCAAATGACCCAGATCTTGAATGAACCTGTCGATCCGACTCAGGAGAACTTCTTCTTGAACTATGGCTTCTTGAATCCTGGCGATCTAAAATAAATGTATCATATAGAAAGGATTAACATGATAAAATGGAAGTAAAACGCTTCATTTTAGGGTCCTTTAAAGCTTACAATTTATCTTTTTCTATATTTATTCCCACTATCCAAAGAACTCATTTAAGGAAAAACTGATCTCTCAAAGTGCTAATTAAAATATGTAAAACATGCTTCCTTGTTTATTTCCACTATAACCACAAAATATCTTCAAAGAAATAAGTATATAAAATGATTAAGCATTAACAGAACTGATCACTTCATTATCTGATCTCTTCCTATCCCCCTACTTTATTTTCTATGGTCAAAAGAGAATGAACCGGCAGCTGGAAGAGCAGAAAAGTTAAAATTTTAGGCATCGAAAATGGAGTTGAATACATAAGCCCTTTCACCAAGATATACTATTAAAATCTTGATATTAAGCAGACTGACATCACTGAGTGTACCTTTATTATAATCTTGATATTCATGTGGTAACAGGTAACATTTTGGAGCGATGGTTAAACTTGTATTTTAAGTTCCTTGAAATTTAGAGCAGCGTGTAAAGTAACAAATCTAGCATTTACTTTAAAATTATAATTTGTATAAAATATGCTAACATAGGAAATACCGGCTAGATTATAATTCAATTTATTACCCGAAGAAGTACTTCGACTGGGTTCTCCACGCTTTAATTGATCAATCCTTGATTTTCTCTCTCCTGAGACTTCCAAGCTTTTTGTTTTTTCTCTGTCTCTTGAGCCACTATGCAGTACTCTCTTTCGACCACTTTGGTCATCTCCACTTCGATGGGCTGAATCATTGGACGGGGAACGTAGACGCCCAGATGTATGACTACGATTACTCCGATTACTCCCAAGGCTGCTACTCCTCTTTTGATCCACTGGCTTTCGATGTGATGCCTCTTCTATAGTAACATGAGGTGCCTCTACTTTTTCCGCTCGTGTTTTATGGCATTTTCTATGAGAGTCTTCATTGGTATTGGTGAGGGTGACAGAAGTGGAAATAGTGGTGGCACATGGGCTGAAGGTGCTGAGAGCAGTAGCAGTAGTGGCAAGAGTAGCAGAAGCAGATATAGTAGGAGCTGTAGCCACAGGAGGAGGAGGAGGGGGAAGGGAAGATGGAGAGGGAGTCCTTCCATGAGCAGCAGCTATGGCAGCATGCTCTGGTTCTGTCATCTCCGCACGGTCAGGCACATCTTCATCAGACCAGTCACTAAACGCTGTATCTTCTTTTCTCTGAGGATCTTCTATAGTCAAATCCTTACCACTGGAAATTTCAACCAACTCCTCTTTGGTTGTTATAGGGGGAGTCCGGGGACCTCTTTTCTTCTTACTCTGATGGGCTGCTTCTTCATCAGAAATATCAGAATCACCTCTGGATCTCTTATGTTTTTTTTCAACATTTTTCTTCTTCTGACCTTTTTTTGGTGAAAATACTTGACTATCTTCAGATGCTGTCTCTGTGTTACCCCTCTCTATTGTAACATCATCCTCTTTCTTTTTCTTAATAGGTTTCTTTTGAATTTTTGTTTTTTTCCTGCTTTCATCATGAGCTCCATCAGATGTATCATGGTCTTCAGATGGGTGGTGTCCTATCATGTCTTGTGCGCGAATTCTTGAACTTTCTGTGATTTCTGTGTGGTCTCTCTGCTTATCTACAGAAGAAACTTTCTCTTTGAGCTCTTGCTCTTCATAGCGCCTTGAACTCTCTTTTCTTTCTGGTTTTCGATCTTCCTCTTTCCATCTACCCTGCCTGTCTTCTGGAAAGTGTGAAGGACTGAGAGAATGAGATTCTTGAGGTCGTACAACCTGGCTCAAGAGTCTGTGTCTTTCATCTACACAAACAAATAAAAGTAGTCACACTTTCACTAAGTTAACAAGCTTTCATGTTACATATAAATAATAAACCAATCTTTTATTTTCATTTTAAAACTTGAAAAATGGCAATAATTTTAGTAAATATAAAAATATTGTTTTTCCACAAATAGTAGGAAATGAGAGTGCCATTATGATAAAATGACTGTATTTCTAACACATGCTTTACTCACACAGAAGACATTCAGAGGCAGTAGAATAAGAAAAAATTTAAATCTGAATTCACCACTTCCTACTAATGGTCTCATGGTTACAAATGAATATGAATAAAGAGACATAGAAAATAGACTGCTTACTTTTATCATCTCCACTGTTGTAGTTGTCACTGTCAGGAGAATGTTCTCGTCGGCGCTTAGGTGACTGACGAGGGCTAGGACTCCCCTCATTTCTATAGCGTTTCCTAAATTGGACAAACAAATGTAGTTTATAAAATTCCAGGAGGTATAAAGAGATTTCTTTCCTATGTTTTTTACTATTATTTCTTCACTATACTAGAATATATAATTGTAGGGTAGCAATATTGTCAGAGCCATATCATAAAAAGGGTATTTAGCATCTTTAATAAAATGAAGAATTTCATTTGCTACAACTCACAATTGTGAACTTAAAATACACGGCAACATATCTTCCTTTCTTCATTATACATGTAGAATCACTCAACTGAAAATCACTAGATATAAACACCACAAGGAGGAAAAATACAGCAAAGGAATCAATATATTCATGAACCCTCTACTAAAATTTAATAATTTTACACTTTTATACTTCATGTTGAGAAGCCAAATGAAAAAAATATTGGCTTTAGAGTCAAAAAATGAGTTAAACTTATAGCCATGTTACTTATTATGCAACCTTAGGTATGTTCTTTAAAGTCACTGAATTTTAGCTTTCTCATCTGACAATGGGGGGGAAAACAAGGGTCCATGCCATAAAATTGTAATGAGGAATAAATTAGTTATGTTATAAGCCCAGTGCCAGGCATGTTGTATAAAAATCAGTTTCTTTTCTCTTCTTAGGACTAAAGCACTTGCTTGGTGACAAATTAATAAAATAATTCATATGTTCATTACATTTCTTTCTTTGTTGAACTTTGAGTAGTGATTTATATCTCTGGGGTACTTAAGTTATTCTGGTGTTTTCCTACATGTTCATTAAATTTTGACCACCTATTTTTTATTAAGTTTGTTAATAAATACTATGTTCAAAAATTGAGAAAGATTATAGCACAATTATTTCCTTGATAGCTCATTTTTATAAATGAGCAACCAGGTGGAGAAGGAGGTGGCCTCAGATGCAGTATGATAATTCACAAACCCAAGCTTGTGCAATTCATTATCTGACGTGCCTCCCATCTTCAGGCAGTACACTTTTCCATTCTTTGAATCTATGTTGCCCCAGTGATTTATTATGACAAGAGAATGTTGTGAAAGTAACACTGTGTAAGTTTGGAGTTAGGGCTCAAGAGGCCTTGCAGCTTCTGCCTTTGCCTGCTTGGTATGTTTCTAACATCACGTGTAAAAGCAGAGTTTAGGCTACTGGTGGATAAGAGTTCATGTGAAGGAGAAATGAAATGCCCTAACTAACAGCCAGCAGCAATTGCCAGACACATGAGTGAGGCCATTTGGATTTACTGAGACCCAAGTGAAGAGCCATACTGACTGTAAAAACATGACTGATCCCAAGTGAGACCAGTAGAACTGCTCTGCTGAATCCAGCCAGCCAAAATTGTTAATCCACAGAATCATGAGCAGAAAAATTGTTTTAAACTACAAGAGATAACTGATACACTAGAATAAAGTGAAAATTTAAGACACGCAAAAAGAATTTAATTTCAAAGCAATATCTACAGAAACAAAATTAAAGGAAAATAAATACTATGGCAATTCTGTAAACTTTCTATATATCGGTGGTTAAAAAAAGTGCTAGATAACCTAAACTACTGAGATGACAATACAATTGATGAAGACATCAATATATTAACCTCATATAAGTAATTACTGAGGTCCTTATTAATGCTTGGATTGTCTAGCCACAAAAAAAACCCAGAACACAGAAGAAATTTTTGCCATTAAAAGCAGAGAACAGGAGCATGGAAAAATATTAATCAAAGCATAGGAATGCATATTAGATAAAAAACAGATTTCAGAATTTTAATATTAGAAGAGAGCTAAAGAGTTCAGAGGAGATAAGAGAAATAATATGTATTGTGTGCCTTCATGTGCTAAAGGTAGTATATGAATTTTATGTTACTGTAAGATTTTTTTTTAAAAATGAGGGTGCCCTGGCCAGGCATGGCTCAGCAGTAAGTAAAATATATCTTTATTGATTTCAGAGAGAGGAAAGGAAAGGGAGAAAGGGAGGCAGAAACATCAATGATGAGAGAGTAATTGATTGGCTGCCCCCTACACGCCACCGACTGGGGATCGAGCCCGCAACCCGGGCATGTGCCCTGACCGGGAATCGAACCCCGATCGCCTGGATCCTAGGTTGACGTTCAACTGCTGAGCCATGCCTGGCCAGGCAACATATATTTTAAAAAAATAAAAAATAAAAAATGAGGGTGAACTACAGAAAAATCTTGGCTGCATATTGAAGAGAAGTCAGGACCTAGTGGAAGAGACCTCCACTTCTGTGCTATGTTGTTTGTCCATAACCATAATCCATAATAGTAATGATGAAAAAGTCTAAAGCAGGGAGTCTGTCTTTATCAAGAGGCAAATGGGCTAGAGGTAGAACCAAAGAAATTGAAAATATATAAAATATTTCTACAGTTTGTTTTAGCAAATGTAACCATACTTTTTTCCAAGTTAGTATTTTTTACAAAGCAGTTAACTCTCAACAAGTTTGGTTTTGTGCCTGTAAAACCTCAAAAACAACCAATCAGAGCCCAAAGTTCTCATGGCTGCAGTGATTGGCTTGGCTCCCCTGTCTGCCCTTCAACTAATGAAAGCCCCAATATAGAGAGGTGCTAAGCTGACAGGTATAATTGTGGGGCTGTTTTGAACATCATTTGGAGAAAACCTTTCTGAGACTGGAACTAGTATAGAAGAAAACAGTGGAGGAATGGAGGTATACTATTCCTAACGTTTTATTTTGAGAATGTGGATACATCAGAACAAATGAAAGGTAACTCAAGATTTCCCAGATACTTGAGCAAATAAATTCTTTCTGGTTTAAAAAAAAAGGGGGAGGGGAGGGAGAAAATGCCCTGAGGTATATTTATGAAATTAATAAGAACACATTTTTGTCCCTAATTACCTCTATACTCCACAGCTCAAGAGAGGATACCTCCCTATCTCTCACCTATGCAGTGGTTACAAAAATTCCCTCAGTTCTAAGACACTATGAATGCTTCAGTAGCCTGGAGATAGTGAATCCAGATGTTTAGTACACAAAATTCATGAAGGATTATTAGGAGTAGCATATGTACTATCTCTTGGTAACCAGTCAACTCCATTAACTAATTATAAAGTGGATGTGATGGGATACAAGTTTGATGATTCTATCAGTTTTATGCTGGTTTCCTGTAAAAAACAAGTCTAAAGCAGGCGAATAAGCCAATGTGCTATCAAAAATGTGATTTAAATAAGAATAATTAATTATATCCCCTGGATACAGAAATATAAGAAAGAAAAAACTATTATTTTTTCCAGATGATTCAAAAAATTTTAAACACCAAATTACATAATAAAATTGAAATACAGAAACGTGTGGAGAGAAAAAAAATTAACAAGATATCAGGGGCACACGAAAAGCATTAAACAAAACTTTTTGAATTCTTTACTAAAATGTAACTTAAAAAAGTAATTCACAACCACTCTTACTTTGATTTTCTCTCATCATGTCCATCTCTTAGACTCCTGTCTTCTCGGACATCTTCCCGCTTTTCTCTGCGGTCCTCTCGTCCTTTGTCTTTGTCTTCCCAGTCCCTCTGACGCTCTCGTTCTTTATCCCTTTCTCTTGCTCTTTCTCGTTCCCGCTCTCTCTCTCTCTCCCTCTCCCGCTCTCGCTCTCTCTCCCTCTCCCTTTCTTCTCTCTCTCGCTCCCGTTCTTTTTCCCTATCTCGCTCCCTCTCTCTCTCTCTCTCACGATCATGGTCACGATCTCTTTCTCTTTCACGATCTCTCTCTTTTTCTCTTTCCCTTTCCCTCTCCCGTTCCCTAGCCCGCTCTCTTTCTAGTTCTCTTTCCTTTTCTCTTTCGCGATCCCGCTCCCGCTCCCGTTCCCGCTCTCTGTCTCGTTCTCGTTCCCGATCTCTTTCTCTAGCCCTTTCATCTCTTCTATCATCCACTCTGTCTACTCTTCGTTCCTCTCTTCTTTCATCACGCTCAAGCTCGTCATTCCTTCCCTGATGTCGAATTGGTGAGCTTGGTCTTTGATCTACAATGAAAATCAAGTTTTGTCAGTGATTAATTTGACAGATATCCTATTAGTAAGACAGTATGGCAAATCTTAAATTTTATGTGTATAGGTCACAGTGGCAATAAATGTCAGGTACCATCATTACTTTTAATTTAATCATTCAAATAATCACCCCTAGATGTTTAAAAATATTTTTTCTTAAAGGTAATTTTCAGTTGCCCTCTAACTAACATGTTTTCTGCTTCCCATCAATCTCCCACCCACCTCCCGCTGATCCGCCTTTGATCTTTCTCTGCATGCTCCCTACCCTACCTCCAGCCCGCTGCTCCAACCCCACTTTCTGCCATCTCTACCCTTCACCTCTGATCTTCTCTGTCCCCCCAGCAGGACCTGAGAACACTGGTGGCAAAGGATAGGGGCAGCAGGAGGTGTAGAACATAGGAGCTGAAGGAAAAAAAAAATTTCCCTCGTAAGTCACACCTCTAATTTCAGGCAAAAATATATACACATAAAAGTGCAGCTATTATGTGAGGAAAATATAGAACAAAACAAATATTTGTTGCTGCAATATCAGTTTATCATAAACTAAAATATTAAGGGTACTGATGCTTAGCAATCTTAATCAAGTGTAAAAAGTGTTTCATATTAGTGATATATTTACAATAACTACTAATAAATTAAAAGTTTTATTTAATCATATAACTGATTACTCAAATGCAGAGCTGTTTTCTTAAGATATGAATTGATAATCATGTGTGTGTGTGTGTGTACATATATATATATTTCAATACAAGAATCATATAAACACAGAGAAAATTAATGCATAATGCCCAAATGCCCAGTTGAGCAGGAAATTAGTCTGGGATAAAAAAAATGGCATGCACTCTTAAATGGAGATAGCCATTTTTGAAAGTAGTTCACTGTGGTAGGATCTAGGTTACTGTGATGCTTCTACTTTCATATTACGTAATAATATTTATGGGTTAATTATGAAGGTCATAATTAATATGGCCAACAGATTTGCAAGTGGCATATCTAACATCAACTTGTTAAGCAGAATAATTTTAGGATATTTCTAGGGAAAGTTTCAATGAAGTAATTTGAATTTCCTGTCTTACCACAGGAGAAAGACAAGAATTATCCATATTTACTCAATAGAAGTTATAGATTGATACAAAAGTTCATAAAATTTTAAAGCTAAAACAAAACAAAATCTTGTCCTGCCCCTTCCTCCTTTTCTTCTTAAAAACACAGAAATTATGGTCCATAAGTTTGTTTGTCAAAGTCAGAGAGATAGTAAACACATTAGGAAAGTAAAACTAGACGTCGGTTCTCTTAAATCCTTTTTTAACTTTTGCTGAAACCATTTAAAATGGTTTTATTGTACTACACTTTTGATTCCCAGAATGCTATATGATTGTATGAATTCCTGGTTTGAGGGTCATACTAATGTCACAATGATTACAAAATGTTGAAACAAATTCAATACTGCAACTTACAGTAATAAGGGACTACACTATTTTACCCAGACACTCTATTTTGACATATAAAGTCTATTTTCCCAACCAAAATGTTCCTTACTCCAGAGAAAATGGAAAAAATACAAGAACACTACTTTAATGTCTAAACTATCTTCTCTATCTTCTCCCCAAATGTGTTCTTTGAAGATCTGCTTCTTGTCATATATGTCCTTTATCTTAATGAGTGACACACCCATTCATAAAAGCTAGAAATCTCTGAACCTCATCATATTCAAGTATCATCAATTTCACTCTCAAAATAGTTCTTCTATTTCCTCTCTCCATCCCTAATAGTTAATATTATTAACCCAGACTTTAATAAGCTCTTCTTAGATGTCTATGTCATACTGTAATTGGTTGGTATTCTTGGTCTTCAGTCTTTCCCCAGACTTTCTTATAGTTTTTTTTGATGAAAACTCTGTTCTCTTAGCTGCTTAAAAGCAGTTATCTTATAAGTAGTGAAAAGGCAATTAAATCCAAAAATTTTAGCCTGATTTATAGGCCTGACAACCTGGCCTATCACCTCTCATCAATCCTTTTTCCTAGCTTCTTTCCTTTTCTACCAAATACAGCATACCTCTACCCCAACCTCATACTTCTTTACTACTTCAAAACATATGTTTCTTTTAGTCTTGTATGTTTGTAAATGCTACACTCTCTCCTGGCAAAATGCTTCTTCCATCATTCCTTTTGGCAAACTCTTACTATCTTTCAGACCCTAATTCAGATGTCCCTTATTTAGGAAGCTTTCTTAGATTTTCTCAGAATTCTGTTTGCTCCTTTGTCTTCTCATAGAACTTTAGTAAAGTTGATCACATGTCAATTGTGTATTTGTACCTTAATTAACCTGTGAACAACTACAGGGAAGATTTAAATTCCTGAGCACAGAACAAAGTGCCTGGGCACATTTCTAACTTCAACTTGCCTTAATCTCCCTACAGTCACCATACCCTAGCCATACTGGTCTTCTTTCAAACACTAGGACATATTAAGCTTTCCCATCTCAGGAAATTGGCATCTACTGTTTCCTTTGCACGGAATGTTTTTACCCTCAATCTGTGCAATGCTAACTTATCTTGAATTTATGCCTCTGCATAAATATCATTTCCTCAGAAATTTTAAAAACACTTTTAAAAAGGTCCCTCTCTTACCCTTTACTTCTTTTTGGGTCCCTTGTTTGTGACAGCACTGAATCAGTGCTTTATTTTGGGAGTGGGTGGGGGTATCTTCACTTCTATTAAGTTCTACAAACACAAGTGCTATTGTACGCCAAGAACCTAGCAAAGTGCATGGGGACTCAGTAAACATTTGTAGAATATCATTAACCTCAAAAATATATTTTTATCTCAGTCATACAAATGATATTTGCTGAAGTAGTTATAGTAAAGTAAAACAGAAAAAGAACAGGACTTGCAGACAGAAGACCTACGTTTGAATTCCAGCTCTGGAACTTACTTCTCTGTAACACTGGAAAAATCACTACCCTTCTCTTGGCCCAAATCTCCTAAATTATAAAACATGAATTTCATACCTATACTCACAAGGATATTGTAAAAATAAAAGAATTTTAAGGTTTTTTTAAGTATACATATTCTCTGACTTAATATTGTAAAGAATATTAAGTCAGAAAATATATATAAAGCAACTATCAAAGTTCTTGGTAACTTAATGCATGTGAGGTTGAATGAAATATAAAACTGAAAGTGCTACTACTGAATTCAGGCATGACATGAGAAGAACCTGAGCAAGGATATAAAACTAGAAAAAAAAGGAAAGAAAAAAAAGATATAAAAAAAGCATTACCAGGACACGGTGTTAAAGAGAGTGAAGAGAGGTAAATCAGTGTTAGGAAAGAAATAATTTCATATATGAACACAGAACATATAAATCTAGCCTCATCTGTAACTAAAGAAATCATACATATCTTTTAACCCAAATATCAGGCTTATCTTAACAAACTCAACCCAACTAGCTCTGATCTCATCTATGTCTCTCATCATATCTACACTCCCCCAAAGTACATTATGTCTTAGAGACTTCATTCATTCTCCTCTCAGTACTTTCCATATTAATATACAGTATTACCCCTTTGATTCAGCAAACTCTGAAGCATCAATATGTAATTCCCTACTCCATCAAGTTTTGTACTATATTAATCTCAGCATTATAGCAAACCTTACTATAGTAACCAGTCAAGGTTAGTAAGACCTTCATAAAATCTTAAATGTATAAGGCCCTAATAGGTACAGGCAATAAAAGCTTGTTAATGAAAGTACTTATCACCCTTCTTAAATGCCTTCTAGTAATCTTGCTTCAAAATTTATTTAAGAGATCATTTAATAGAGTAACAGAAAATGATATACAAGAATCTAAAATTAGCTAAAGCAAGCATTACATATGCTCAGGAAGGAACATGTTTCTCCAGGAAACCCCAGGCCTGTAATTTTTATTTTTTTCTTGTTCCTCTTTGGCAGTATTTACAAAATTGTTTACCACTGCTAGTGAGTGAGTGGCCAGGATATTCAGATGAGAAAGTTTAAGTATCTCCTGAATCAGAAATGCCTGGAATGGTATCACAAACCTACATTTTTAAAAAAGGGTTGTGAGCTACTTGGTTAAGGTGAGAAACATCCAACAGTGCACCTCAGTTCTTGCAGTATGCAAGTGCCTATTACCTCAGTACCTATTCTGCTGTCAAATAGGTAATGGTAGCTAGCTATTTACATACTCTCCCCTAAACTGAGTAAACAAGAAAGACTGTATAAGTAAATATAATAGCTTCAAATACGTCAACAAGCAAAAGTCTTAAAAGACAGCTTACGTTAAAAAGTAAACTGAAACTGTTTTTTAAAAAAATAATTCTCCCAATCAATGTTGTCACTATTTAATAATAATCCATTTGACAAACCTCTCTCTCTGTTGTCACGACGGTCTCTCTCTCCATGTCTTCTCTCAAAGGAAGAATCCCTTGTTTGATCTCTATTGTCTCTTTCAGGATACCTGTCTCTTTCAGGATAGCTACTTCGAGTTTCCCAGCTTTCATGATAGTTGCTACTACTACTGTGACTATCAATTTGAGAAGCTCTTGTGCCTCGGCTTCCTAAAAAAGTAAAAAAGATATTCACACAAATGTTTACATGCTTACTTTATTCAACAAGTTTCATCAGTCAAAATCTTTCCTACCAAAAAAAACATACAGATAAAGGTGTTTTCCCCCTTTAATTCAAAAGTGTACTAACCATTGTTGAAAAGAATATTAACTGTTAGAACAGAACACCTAAGTTTATCTAATGATTGACTTGGGTAAACAAAATCTCAGCTTCATCTATAAAAACATCATATAATGGAATTATAAAGCAAGACACATTTCAATTAACCCAAAACACAACCAAATAAAATATAAAAACTATTGACTCATATCTCAGGATAATCATGAAATAGTAAAAAATATGGATATATTATTGCTTTGATTATAGTTTATAGTGAAACATCCTAATACAGAATCAAGGCATTTTGTGGACGTTAAGTGGTACCTAAAAATTTACATTAAAAAATGTAGGAAATGAATGGTCATAGTATCCTTATTTGTAATACCCAAAACTGGAAAGGATTCAAATGGCTTTCAATGGTGAATGGTTAAACAAACTGTGGTACATCCAGACCATGGAGTACTGTTACACGAACAAACTATTGATACATGACCCTCAAGGAAATTATACTGAATGAAAAAGCCCATTTCAACAGGATACATACAGCATGATTCCATTTATGTAACATTTGTGAAATAACAATTATAAGAGAGGACATATTAGTGGTTACTAGGGGTTAGGGACAGGGGAGGGGATTTAGGCTGTGGCTATAAAGGGGTAACACAAGGAGTCTTGTAATGGCAGAGTTCAGTATCTTGATTGTGGTGATGGTAATGCAAGGCTACACAGCCACTAGGGAAAACAGTATAGAGGTTTCTAAAAAATTAAAAATAGAATTATCATATGATCCAGCAATCCCACTGCTGGATATACATCCATAGGAACTGAAATCAGGATCTGGAAGGAGATATCTGCATTCTCATGTTCATTACAGCATTATTCACAATAGCCAAGAAATGGAAGCAACCTAAAGAAAATGTAGTATATACATATAATGGAATATTATTCATTAATAAGAAGGAAATCCTGCCTTTGGTGACAACATGAATGAACCCGGTAGACATTATTACTAATGTCCAGGTAAGATAAGCCAGACACAGAAGGACAAATGCCACATTATACTACAGAATGGTGGTTGCCCAGGGCTGGAGGAAGAGGGAAATAGGGAGGTATTAGTAAAGGGTACAAAGTTTCAGTTATATAAGATGAATAAGTCCTAGATACCTACTGTATAGTATAGTGCCTAAAGTTAGTAATAATGTATCAGAAACTAAAAAATTTGGTAAGAGGGTAGATCTTATGTTAAGTATTCTAAGTACACACATACACAAATAATAAAAAATAAAGAGCAGGATGAAATATTTTTGCAGGGATAGATTATGTTTACGGCACAGATTATGGTGTATACTTATTTCCAAGCTCATCAAATTGTATACATTAAATGTGTATAGCTTTTTGTATATCAATCATACTCCAATAAAGTGGTTTTTAAAAAAAAGTCCACAGAGACACACACACACACACCCCTTATACATAACAGGCTTTGAGCACTGAAAGAATTATAGCATTTTAATAATAAAAATATTTGTAAAGAATATTTTAATAATTAAAGATCAGAAATAAATTTGAAACATTTTTTAAAAGGCTACATAAGACATCTAGGAATGAACAGGTTAAATGTTGGATAGTGCTAAGAGAAAATAAGTAAAAAAAGACATATCTAAGGATATGACCCAGAGAAAGACAGATAAAAATATGAAAAATTTGTGAGTTAAGAATCAAAAAAGATACAATGAAAGATTCAAAATATGTCTAACTATATACAGTTTAAAGTCATTTAAAACAAAAAGATACAGAAAGCTTGAAAGGATTAAAAAAGACATACCAAATAAATATTAACCAAAAGAAATCTGTCGAGTGACGTCAGAGGAATGGCAGTGTGAGGTAACCCTGGTCCATCCCACTAAAGTTACAATTTGGACAGCTATAATTCAACAAAGGATTCCCTGCTCAACACACAAATACATCTGAAAGATCCATGTACTGAAACATCTGAAAGTGGGCAAGTAGGTGAGAGTGGGGGGGAAAGGGAAGGGAGAGGACTGGAGACACATGCCAAGGACACAGCCAGGAGCTCACTGTGGGTATTGGGAGAGAAGGGAAATCAGGTGGCTGCTTGTACTCCCTACAGCCCAGAGGAGCAGAGACACAATGAGGTGAGCATTCTTAACAGAGTGGTTGGCACAAGCTGTGGCTGTGGTTGTCAGGCGGCTGCCACTACCAGGCAGAAAAACAAAGCCAAGAAGCCTGGCTGCCTCTCCTCACTCTAGCAGAGTTAGCCTCCTCAAACCCCCCTTCCAGAGCTAGCAGTGGGCCCCAGAAGAAGCTGTAGCAGTGAGTGTCAGACTACAGAGAACATTATCTACAACCCTGAGAACTGGAAAGACACATGCATTTTTCCTTGAGTGGCAGGTGCACACTATGGCTAATCCCAGTGGCAGGGGTGGAGATAGAGAGGTGAGGAAGCTGAGGTCTGGCAGTCGCCGTAACTGGGAGGAGAACAAACCCACAAAACCACCAATTGGCATCCCCCAGCTCTGCCCACCACCACCCATGGTGGCTGGACTGCTGTCAGTGTCTGGTTGCAGGGACAGCACTGGGACTTCACCAGCTTTGAAGCCCATCACTACGACATTCCCTCACAGGGATCATGCCCTGAGACTGAGGGGACCACGTCACCTCAGAGGAGATGCTCACCTCCCCAGGTAATACAGGGCACTTTCTACCACACCAGAGAGATCAAAGAAGCCAGAGTAGTGCAAGAGAAACTAAAGAATTTGTGCTTCAGCACCACCTATTGGAAAACTAAAGAAGGATTTCTTATTAACCTAGTAGAGGAGTGCCACTATTTAAAAAAAAAAAAAAAAAGATTTCATTCCCATAGATACCTAACAGAGAAGTATCCATCAAATATCATGAATAACCAAAGTAACAAAACAGTTCAAAACGAAAATAAAAAATCTCCAGAAAATAAACTTAAAGACATAGAAATGTGTGATTTAAATGACACAGAATTCAAGACTGTAGTTCTGAAAAAACTCAATGAGATACAAGAAAACACAGGCCGTTTAATAAATTCAGAAATAAAACCAATGAACAAAATGAGTATTTTACCAAAGAGATTAAAACTTTAAAAAAGAACCAAACAGAAATCCTGGAGATGAAGAACTCAATAAACTAAATGAAGACTGAATTAGCAAGCTTAGGAAACAGAGCTGAACAGATGGAGGGAAGAGTTAGCGATATCAAGATTGAAATCAAGAAGTGACAAATATGAAAAAAGAGAAAGACTTTGAGAGTAAAAAAAAAAAAATGAAAAAACTCTATAAGAACTATCTGACTTCTTCAGAAAGAGCAATATAAGAATAAGGTATAGTGGAGGGAGAAGGGAATAGAGAGGCAATTCAAGCTAATAGTTGAAGAGAACTTTCCCAAACCTATGGGAAAGGCTACATCCTTGAATCCAAGAAGCAAACAGAACACCTAATTATCCCAATCCAAAAAGGCCTTCTTCTAGGCACATTATATTAAAACTGTCAAAAATTAATGACAAAGTAAGAATACTGAAGGCATCCAGAAAAAAGAAGTCAGTAACCTATAAAGGAAATCCCATTAGATTATCATCAAGTTTTTCAGCAGAAACCCTACAAGCTAGGAGAGAGTGGAATCAAATATTCAAACAATTGAAAGACAGAAATAACCAGCCAAGAATAACATATCTAGCAAAGCTATACTTTTGGTATGAAGGAGAATTAAAGACTTTTACATACATATAGAAACGGAGGGAATTTACCACCACAAGACCTCCACTACAGAAAATACTGAAGGGGCTTAATCTACCTGAAATAAAAAGACAGAATACAAAACTTTGAGTAAGATAACAGACAGACAAAAGCAAGATATTGCCACCCATTTTCAGAATAGGGTATTATACACTTAAATATAACATAAAGGTTAAAGGAGGTAAAAGCATTAAAAAAGAGAGAACAATAGCTGCTGTCATTCAGAGATGAACTCACAGTTTAAATGGATAACTTGTGACACAAAAAAACATAAAAGGGGAGAGGGTAAAGATCTGAATTTGCAAAGGGGAACAAAGGATGCATTCAATAGAAAAGTACTTATATATATGAAGATTTCTTTTGCATAACCCTAATGATAACTAGAAAAAAAAATCTAGAACTGAGGCACATAACATAAAAAAGAAGAAACAGAGGGAAAAAATAATAGAATACCACCAAACTAAAACAACAGACAGTAACACAAGGGAAAAGAAACAATGAAAACAAAAGATAAAATGGTTATAAGAAATCCTCAGATATCAATAATCAGCCTAGATGAAAATAAATTGAATTCACCAATAAAAAGGCTAGAAAACAAAAGATAAAATGGCTATAACCAATCCTCATATATCGATAATCACCTAAATAAAAATAGACTGAATTCACCAGTAAAAAGACAGAGTAGCAGGTTGGCTGAAAAAACAAAAGCCAACCACATGCTGCCTTCAGGAGACACATTTCAGCTGCAAGGACAAAAATAAACTCAAAACTGAAAGAATGGAAAATGATTCTCCAAGCAAATGGCACCTAGAGAAAGAGGGTATAGCCATTCTTATATCTGACAAAATAGATTTCAAGATAAAAACAGTAACAAGAGACATATTATAATGATAAAGGGGACACTGCATCAAGACACAATACTTCTCAATATATATGTACCCAATCAGGGAGCACCAAAAAATATAAAGCAATAACAGAACTAAAAGAAAAAAACTGACAAAAATACAATTATAGTAGGGAACGCAAATACCTCATTGACAGCTATGGATATTCAAATAGAAAATCAATGAGGAAATTTAGGCCTTAAATGACACATTAAACCAAGTGGACATAACTGACATTTCAGAGCCTTTCATCTAAGGACATCATATTATGCATTCTTCTCTACTGCACATGGAACATTCTCAAGGATAGACCATATGATGGAATAAAAAACTAGCCTCAACAAAATTTAAGAAGACTGAAATCATACCAAGCATATATTCTGTGACCTCAATGCTCTGAAACTGGAAATCAACTGCAAAAGGAAAGTAAAACCACAAATATGTGGAGATTAAATAACATTCTACTAAACAATGACTGGGTCAAAGAAGAAATAAAAGAAGAGATCAAAGACACAGAGAAAAATTTGAATAACATGAGATATCACAACTTTTGGGATGCAAAATCAGTATTAAGAGAGAAGTTTATATCATTAAAGTTTTATTTCAAGAAATAAGGACATCAGAGGAATGGTGGCATGAGAGACCCCCTTGGCCTCTCCCCCTGAAATTTCAAAAAGTTAACCAACTACAATTTAACAAAGAATTCCCTACTCAACACAGAGGCATGCCTGTGAGACCTGTGCATTGAAACATCTAAAGGTGGGTAACTGAATAAGCGAGGAGAGAAGGGAAGAAAGCTCATGGCAGTGAGATGCAGCGTTGCAGCTGGGAGCTTGCAGCTCAGCGGGAGAGGGGAAAAAGCTGGTGGTAGCGGGTATTTCCTTTGGCCGGGAGGAACAAAGAGCTGCGGGGGGAGGGGGGGGTTTGGACAGTCCAGCAGCACGAGTGGAGAGAACAGTGACTGAGACAGCAGATGGCTGACAGACTGCAGGGGTCTGCCACACAGATATCCACAGTCAGACGTGCGTGTGTGATTCTGACGAATGTACCACAGAGCCCTGCTGCCCTTTGGACTCTCAAAACTCGCCTCCCATCGCCCTTCGTGTTGGGTAAAGAAACATTTTATTTGTAAACCAAGAGCTTGCAATGGAACCGCTGTTTCCATCTGTGACTGATTCCCGGGTTTGGTGCTTATGGACCTCCCATGGAGGTCTGGGATGCCATTACCGTGAGGGCAAAATAAACCCCACCTGCAAGCAGTGCCCCAGTACTGTCTTAGGGAAGCCTTGGAGGTTAAGTCTGGAAGATCACAGAGGTAAAAAAAATAAAAATAAAAAAAATAAAAAATAAAAAAAAATAAAAAAATAAAATAATAAAATAAAAATCTTACAATTCAGTGCCATCTAGCGGAAAAGGGTAGAAAGTCCTCTAGAGAGTGCGCTGCTATAGAAGGAATATTTGTGCCTAGACTAACAAGACTAGCAAATACCATGAATAATCATGGTAACTAGGACGTTCAGAAGGAAAATGAAAAACCCCCAGAAAGCAAGCTGGAACACAAGGAAATATGTGATGTAAATGACAGAGATTTCAAGATTGCAGTTCTGAAAATACTCAATGAGATGAGAGAAAATACAGACAGGCAATTCAGTGCACTCAGAAAACAAATCAATGAACAAAACAAGTACATTACCAAAGAGACTGAAACATTAAAAAAGAACCAATCAGAAATCCTGGAAATGAAGCATGCAATTAAGGAGAGCAGGAATGAGCTACTGAACATAGGAAAAAGAGCCAACTATGCCCAATCAGTGTGACTCAGCAGTAGAGCACCAACATATGATCCAGGAGATCGTGGTTTGATTCTTGGTCTGGGCACATGCCCGGGGTGGACTCGATCCCCAGTGGGGGGTGTGTGTGTGCAGGAGGCAGCCGATCAATGACTCTCATCATTGATGTTTCTCTCTCTCCCCACCTCCCTTCCTCTCTCTGAAATTGATACATTTAAAAATATAAATAAATAGAAAATAAAAATGGAAAGCATGACTGAAAATTTAAAATCTTATTTCTATATAACTCATAAGCCAAAGAAGAAATTATATTAAAACTTAAAATGTAACTTACTACACTGCTTCAAGAAAAAACAGAAATCTATAATTACTATAATAATCTAAATCTTTAACTCTTAGAGAATGTCAATTAGTAGTAAAGGCTCTAAGCAGTTGAAAAATAGGAAACAAGGCTTAATAATAGAGAAATGTTATCAAACTGTCAAAGAACAGATAACTAATCATCTACAAATTGTGCCAGAGAAGAGAAAGAAGCAACACTTTCCAACACATTTTATAGGACCAGTATAACTCTGATCCCTAAACCAAAGAAGGAAAATATAATAAAATAAACTATGCAGTAAGTGGTATTATAGAACTGGTTCACACTGGCTCCAAAGAGCCAACTGTGCATATCTCTTCCCAACTCCACATTGAGTGACATGGTAGTAGATGGAAATCTGCTATGACAGGAGTATTTATACCATGTTATTGGTAAAAGCTACAAGTGAAGACTTTTTCCTAAAGAGTTCGTTGTTAAATATTTACCATAATACCACTAATGTTATGCCAATCTCAATTAAAAACATGGATGTTTAAGTGAAAATTAAATTTTAACAATCCTATTCTAGAACTTTAAAAAAAAAAGCCATTTATCTTAGTAATTCAAGGATAGTTCTAAATTTAAAAATTAACATGTAACAAAGCAAAAGAGACAAACTATATGATCTTCTCAAGATACAGAAAAATCAGTATACATAAAAGATGTTAGCTAAATTGGGAAAATTAGGAGACATCCTTAAAACAATAAAAAACACCTGCTAAAAAAAATCTATAAACACCATGCTTAGTGGTGAAATGCCAGTCTTTAAAATACGAAACGAAGCAAAGAAGCCCATTATACCACTTATATTCACACCTACAGGATATCAATAGTAAGTAAATAAAAATCAGAAAAGAAGAGCCAAATCTGTCTGTTCCCAGACATAGATGTTTAAGATAATCTAATTAGCTCTACAAAGAAAATAAAGCAACATCACAATACAAGACTAACATACAAATATCAATGACCATTTCTATATACCTACAATAAGCGTAAGAAAATGAAATGTTTTAAAAGATATCACTTAGTGACACCTGTACATAGTTATTCACTTATGCACTGGTTCATAAACAAAAAAGATTGGAACACCTAACCATCAATGTAGAATTTATTACTTTTATGGAATATCCTACAATAAACACTATGCACCAGAAAAAGGAGGTGTCTGTTTACCAAACTGAATAATATGGAATGATTTCCAAGATAGTTTTTAACTGAAAACAGCAGGGTATATAGAACAGTATATAGTTGGGATTGATTTTTTGTTTTGTTTTTTTTGAATAAAAGGGTGGCTTTTTTACATTTAAAAAATGTAAATGAAAAAGCAAAGAGCCAAGAAAAGCCAAGACAATTATGAAGGAGAAGGTGAGGGGCCTTCAGCTTAATGTGAAGCTGTGATACTGACCAAGAGAGACCAACAGACCAATGAAAAGAATAAGTGATCAGACTGTGCAGCAGTGTTTTGGGGAAGTGGAGAAAGGAAGGTGGAGGGAGGAAAAGCTAATTCAGTCCAAGCAGTTTGGAGATAGTCAAATACATAGGTAGTTATTAGGTATGACAAATGCTTTTTTAGGGGAAGATTAAAAAAAAAAAAATGGCTCAAGATCCTGATATGTGATGATCTGAGGTGGTTTGAAGCAAGTACACATACTGAATACATAAATTAGTCATTTCTGAAACCATCAATTTTGAAAGCCTATCATTTAAATCCCACTTTAATGATCATTTTGAAATTACATATATATATGTAAATTATTAGAAATTATTTCCTTTTGACTCTTTTTTTTCCTCCTGAGAGCAATTTTCTTAGTGTTTCACATTAATCAAGATTTTAGGCATGATATAATTCAAACTAGGGGTCTAGGTCAGGCCCAACTTATCTTTTGCTACTTTAGCTCACAATTCCTATTCAGAATTCAAACTCAATTAATTGAAAATTACTTTGACAAAATAATGACAATAGATGTAGAAATAATTTATTTAGAAAAGAAATCTTAGGAGATTTAATAACTTCTATATAAACATACAAGATACAGTTAACTGACAAGTCAAAAATCTTACCTTTTTCTGGTAACTCTGGACCTCTCCCCCTACTTCTGCCCATCCGGTCATTCCTAATTTCACTTCGAGACTCACTTCTGGAATCATTCCTTAATTCAGTACGAGAACTTTCTTCTCTCAAATGGTTTCTGCCATAACTTCGGGATTCTTCCTGATATGTATCTTCCTTTCGATGAGCATCTCGACTGTCACGGTCCCTGTAGTCATGGGTATCACGAGCAGACCGAGAATCTCTGGGATCACGGCTCTCCTTGTTATCTCTGTTATAATCTCTCATCTCCCTGGAGTCCCGAATGTCTCTGGAGTCTCTTAGTTCCCTTCGGTCTCTAGTATCTCTGGTATCTCTTCGATCCCGGACATCTCGAGGTTCTCTGTCTTCTCTGTGGTCTCTAGAAGAGCTCTGATCCTGTTCATACTCTCGTTCTTCCCTTGTGTCCTTTGATCTATCCCTTTTGCCTCTAGTCTCTGTAATGCAATTTTGGAAATTAAAAAAACCAATATATTTAATATGGAGCTTTAAAAATTTTATTACAATGGTTATTTATGTTCTTTGCAGAAAATAAAAGGAGACAATATGGTCAAATAAGAAAACCAAATCTATCCAAAAGCTAAAATTCCAAAGGTAATTTTTACTAATGCTTAGAGAATTGTTTTTATTGAATAAACTCTAAATGAGATCTTCCACTGCCCCAATTTATCCATACTTATATCTTAAATAGTTGAAACAAATAAATTGATCTCATATCATTGATGGCTTACTTTTTAGAAATAACTGTGAGATGCAGAGGCACACAGTGACTTTTATCATCTCTATCAAATATTAGGCCAGACTAGATCACACATGAGGCCCTCAAATGGAGTTAAGCACTTTAGAGTGAGTGGCCTACAGTTAGTAAACTGGCTGGCAAAGAGATACTGTTATTTTCTTTTCTTGAGTTATTTAATGGAATCACACTACTGTCTCTCAAGCTTTCTCTACTTAAAGCATTTTGTAAGATTTCACAGAAAAATAAAGTGATTTTAGTTATTAAAAAGTTAGAACAAATCTTACTATTTAATCCAAACTTGCAATTGTATAAAGAAAGAAATAGAGATCCAGAACTTAAATGGCTTAGTTAAAACCCCATATCTCATGGGAATTTGCAGATTAGAAACTCTTCTTTAAATATGTCTAGAACAGACACAGATTGATTACAGTATAAATCTGATATGAAGTGAAAGAATTAACAAGAGAATGTCAAAGAACAAACACTGCCTTTTTTTAAAAAAAATCAGTCCTTCACAAGTTGCTCCTACACTTTGGTACTGACTCAAGATCTGAGGCTGTTTTAGACTCTGGAGCAGTTTTATGCCTAGGACATTATACGTTTATCTCCTTTTCACTTTGTCTCTAGTGGCTAGGTCCACAGGTTTTTTCAAGCACCCAAGCACTTAGTATCCACAAATCCTCTAGATTCTCCCATCAATAACTTATCTGCCCTGCCAATTACTTTGTCCATATGCCTATATCCAAAATGCTATTTAAGGCAGAAGCACTAGGCAAAGATTTGATGTCTCCATCCCTTCTTATAAACATCTATTACTTCTAGTCCTCCTCCAATAACAACTGTGCCTAAAAATGTTCACTTAATATTTTTTTTCATGATGCTCCCATCCGTCTTTACAAATACATCTAATTACAATGTTTTGTTCTTTATCTCCCTCCCCTGTCTTCTACTAAAATTATTCTTATTTCAGAAAATGACATCTAAATAGAGAGAAACAAACATCTGCTATATCTCTTGTATGGAAGGTTAAAGAAATGTTCTCCTTACAAAGAACCTAAACACATATGGATTCTTCCTGTAACATAAGCCACTCTTACCATAAAAAACCAATCCTAAAAACACCCAACTGCATACTATTCCTCTTCATTAGTGGGTTTATTAATTATGTTTTGAAATAATAAAGAGTTTTCATTCAGTAAGTAGTCATTAAAGAAATACTATATTTCTGATCAATTCTAGTTGTTAAATATCTTATTAAGATGAAAAGATAGGCATAAAATAATTTTCCCATCTTATCAATGTTCCATAAATACTGATGTGCTGATCTTGTTCCAAAATCATGTAAACAGGGATAATCCTATAAAATAGGTACTCTCTCCAGTCTCTACCTACGCACCCATCATTTTCTTGAATAAAAACACTTGATTATTGCTTGCACTGTTGCTAGGAAGATAATAACTAAATGTAACATGTTTCATGGGAGACTGCTATATTATACTCATAGACATCCTTTTAAAATGCATATTAAGCCCAGCCACCATGGCCCAGAGGTTGAGCATTGAACTATGATCCAGGAGATTGTGGTTCAATTCCCAGTTGGGGCACATGCCCGGGTTTCAGGCTCAATCCCCAGTAGGAGGTGTGGGAAAGAGCTGATCAATGACTCTCATCATTGATGTTTCTCTATCTCCCCTCCCTTCCTCTCTATGACATTAATAAAAACATTTAAAAAAATTAAATAAAATGCATATTAAACAGAAATGTTGTAAGTAAGCAAGTATATCCTGAGTATTTATTATGTTTAAAAACTAACACAGAAGTTAGGGGAAAAAACTTGTAAATAAACAAAGATGAGAAACTTAGACAAGTACAGACATATTAGATGAGAAATATTTAGACTGTATTGTCAGGTAATAATAGCACCTCAACTTGAACAGGGTGTAGCAAATACAAAATTAACTTAATTCTCAAGGAACTAAGGAAGGGAAATGCTTTGCTTACTTTACTTCTTTCTTGATTTATACCTAGAAAACTATCACTTGGTTTGCACCAACCCTTTGAAAGCTCCCTGAACTCTCACCTCTTTATCAAAACACTTCTGATGCTTTCAAACTTTGCCCCCTGGCTTGCTGCTTTTCATTCCTTCACCTCTTTGTTTTTTTAAAGAATTAACTAAGCAATGAGGAGGATGCACTAAAAATAAGATGGTCAAAAATTTCTAGAACTTGAGAGTACTCAAGTAAAATATCTTAAAGAAAGCACCAACTTAGTATACATATAAATGCATACTGATACACATTCTAACAGCTTACATTCCTATGTCATTAAGCACCTCCTATTGCCCTCAGGACCTCTCCTGTGTTACAGAATACTTAATATAACTCAGTTCTCTTCTATCCCTTATAATAATAAATCTGAATGTCCAAGCTTTAAAGAAAATCTACTTAAATGACTTAAAAAAATCAAGATACAGTGCTTACCTTCCCTTCTTTCATGACGCCGATCATGAGACTGTGAAGTTCGTTCATGATCATGCCTCCCCTTCTCTCGAATTGGAGAGCGATGTCTTGGAGGACTTTGCTTTCTCTGAGGAGAAGACAGAGAATGTGAAGAAGGATAAGGCGAAGTAGAACGTCGTAAAGGTGGAGTTATTGTCCTCTGATAAGATGGTGAAGGAGTTCTTTTTCGACGAGGAGAAAGAGAATGTCTTTGAATAGATGATCCTGACTGTGAGGAAGATGAATGATGTCTAGAAGACATAGGAGAATGATGCTGTCCTGCAGGGGAAGTAGACCTACAAGGAAAAATAACATTTATAAAAAACATGTTCAAGAACCTTCATTTCTAGCCAAAAGAAAATCATTTTTCAAAACAAAACAAAAATAACAATGTAAAAGTTAAAGCTGAAAGTGTGGATAATTCCAGATAAATTTTAATTCACACTGCTATAAAAGAATAAGCTTATTTTTAAAGATTTGATAGATTTTTAAATCAGCTTGAGGCAACAGTTCTAGGAGATATGCACTGCCTTTCTCCCAAGCTTTGGCTCCAAGGCACACTTCCTCTTCCAGGTAACATTCTCCCTGAGCACAGATGGTCTTACCCTTACTTAAACTATGGAATTAGCTCTTGTCAGAGGTAATCTCTGACAGTGTGATTTAGATATTCAGAGAGGGAAACCCACAAAGAGCTAAAGAGAAAACATACCGGTAAGATTTAGATAGAAAGCAGCTGTGAGAATGACTGCAATTCAAGGCTGTGGAAAAAGGGAAAAGCTATCCAGCTAAACCAAACCTAAAGTCTGCACTGCCTGAGTTGACATCTAGACTGGGGGAAAATTGCTAGGGTTAAGGAAGGAAAGTATTGTCTATATAGTTTCATCTTAAATAATCTGCCTTCACTATTGGGCAGCACAAAACAAGATTGAGTTTGTAAGTTTTGGTTTAACTAAGGCGTTCTCTACACCTTTAAAATCATCTTCTTTCACTGATGCCAAAGAAACAACATATTATAACCTCATGAAGCACATCTGAATCACTCTTAAAAATCTATTATGTCCTGGGCCCTGTTCTTATTACTTAGAATAGCAGTAATTTCAGATTAACTAGTCTTATCCTTTAGAATTGGCTGGTTTCTTACCTGAGGGATAAGAAAGTGAAACCTGAAATTCAAATAAAGAAAACGGGAAAGTGCAGTGCACAATGAGAAGCTCGACACCTTAAAACAGGTATCTGTATACTGTCAGCAAGAGCACTGCCACTTATAGCACATAGGGAAAGATGATATTTAGCCTGACATGGTTTCCATCAAAAGCTTTTTAATGCTGTTATAATTAGAACATAATGTGTAATGAGAATATTCAGGGTACATTTTATTTGGGGAAAAATGTAAAAGGTTAAGAAATTAAAAAGAAAAACTCCTTTTATTCAAGATGCAAGTAATTTTACCTACAAACCAATATGTTTACCATAGACTTTATTTTTAAAATTTTTCATTTATTGATTTTTAGAGAGGAAGGGATAGAGTAGGGGAGGGAGGGAAGGATGAGGAGAGAGAGAGAGAAACATTGATTTGTTGTTCTACTTATTTATGCGTTCACTGATTGTATGTGCCCTGACTGGGGATCAAACCTGCAACCTTGGCATATGGGGATGATCAGCTGGGCTACTCGGCCAGGGCCTACCATAGACTTTTAAAAAATTAATAATACAAACTTTTCAGTCAATAGTTTCTATTTCTCAAATATGAAAATATGCTTATATAACTAATATTCCTAATTCAACCTTTAAAATTATCATGCAAAAAAGCATAGTTTAAAAAAAATGGACTATGGACACTATCAAATTCAACTCTATTTCCAGTGGTAAAATACAACACAATGTGACACATATTACCCAGAGAAATATTGAGGATTTAATTCATTTTAATTCACTTAACAAATATTAAGTGAGCACTTTCTATGCTCCAAGCATTATTTTTGGCACTGAAGATACAGAAGTGAAGAAGATGGACAAAACCACTAACATAATCATGACAATAATATTAATAATAGTAGGTAATACCTATATTGCTAATATGTGTATGACATTGTTTTAAGTGCTTTGTATCGATTAACTGATTTCATCTTTATGACAACAACCCTATAAGGTAACTGAGGCAGAGGACTGAAAACCAGTCTGTCTTCATTACAGGGTCTAGGAGAAGACCACCTAGAACAAACCTAGGCAATTTGAGTTAATTAACGCAACAAAGTCTACAAAACAGGGTAATGAAATAGAAACTGTTAGGTCCCCCCAAAAAGTTTGTCAGGTTGCTTACTAAGGAAAAGGCCTTTACTGAGGTGATGATATCTGAGTCAAGAGTTGAAAATCCAAGGGCAGAACTTTCTGTGCAGTGGGCTCAGCAACCACCAAGAAGGCAGGAGAGATTGTGGTATATAAGAACAGAAAGGAGACAAGTGTAAGTACAATTTATGAGAGAGTGAAGAGTCTTATAAGAGAGGGTCACAGAGTAGGCAGGCGCCAGATATAAATAGAGTCTTCTAGGCCATGATGAAAGTCTGGTTTTATTCTAAGTATGAAGGAAATCACTGGAGACTTTTAGACAGGAAAGTGTCATTCAAAATCTAGTAAGACCTTATTTGCCTAAATAAATATGAATATGGAGGAAGAAAATGCTCCTGTGTAATGATTTGTTTTAGGCCTAGTAACTTGCTGTCCTTCTGGAGCATGATAAATACTCCCTGGAAGGGGAATCATTTCTAACTAAATGACCTGAAGAAATAGGTGAGTAACTGTCTGTGGGAATCTTTTGAAAGATACCTCTTCCATAAATATATATAATAATACTTGTAAAACATTTGATTCAAGTAAACTAATAAGAAGTTCTAGATAATACAAGTAAATCTAAGCCAAGTAGTAATAATTTTGGTTAGATTTCATTTTTGCATTTATGTAGAAATGAAATAATTTCAAAAACCTCAATTTAAGAATGAAGAATGTTAAGATAACCCCTAAATCAATACATCCTTCAATGCTATTCAAATCCAGAATTACTCATATTTAAATAATATAATTTTTCAGAATCTGGTCCAGGAGCCTTACACTGACTCATTCAATCACATGACTTAGCTAATAACTGCACCTACAACTGAGACCAAGAGTCAGAAGAGACAAGTACCTGGTGTTCCTGGAACACAAGGTTGTTTTTAAGCTCTAGGATTAAGAGAGTCAGTATTCCAAATGCAATAAAACTCAGAAACACACACACACGCATAACTTGAATTAACACAACTGGCTTCTATCCTCTGCCTTGTGTAGTAAGTTAGTTATTACTTTCTCCAGGGATGGGGTGGGGTAGGATGGTGAGATGATGAAGGAGAGGACCAGATCATGCCAAAAAACAACACACAATCTAGTTCTGGAAAAGAGGGGAGTGAAGAATGGTTCTCAAGTTCCAGTCCAATGTCCCAGTCCATGTCCAATGGCCAATCATTTCCTCAGCTCAGGCCAACAAAATGGGTGCCAAATAAGGGAGATTCTTGAAATCCCTGCCACTGTCCTGGAAGTCCAAACTAGTCACAGGTCAAAACTGTCAGTGAAAATATTATCACCAGACACCAACAAACCACAGCCAGATTGCAATGGATGTCTGTTACTTCATTAATCTCATCACATACAACACAACCCTACATTTTCACCAAAGTTGAGTTTTTGGCATTTACCACGTTATGCATTTCGGATTGGACCAATTACTGGAACAGGAATAAACGTCCCAACCACCTCATGCTACTGAAAAACTCTCTGAAACTGCTTGAGAACAACTTTCCTTTCAAGTCCCTAATTCTACTAAGCATGTTGGACCAAGGGTAAAAGCACAACTTTTAGGGGACATAAATGCAATTCTAGATTTTGGCTTGACAAGTTTTCCCAATATCATACCTACAAATGAGAGCCCAAGCCGAAGTAGCTCCCCATACTAAATAAATTAGAATATCTGGGAATTGGAATTAGGCATCAATACATTTTAAGGATGCTCAGGTGGTTCCAATGTGCAGCAAAATTTGGGCAAGAGCCCTTATTTCTAAGGGCTGATTCTAAATCTAACTGATGCTGCATAAGTATCAGTTAGGATAAAAGTAAAAAATTAGAAAAACTAAACAATTTTATGGCTACATTTGATTAAGTATTAGTTTAAATGAAAACCTGCAAATGGAAAGGCATGTTTAAATATTACTATGTTGTAATTTATTACTAATGTAGAAAGACAAAGAGTATATTTATTGAGCACTTTGCTCATATTTTAAAGCTTTATCTCACTTAATCCTCACCTCAACACTATGAGGCAGTATCATGCATATTTTACAGTTAAATAAATAGAGGCTCAGAGAAAACAAATAGCTTATTCAAGGTCTCACATCAAGTAACTGCAGAGCCAAGATACAAGTTCCTGTTCATGTAAATTCAGGGTTTGTGCATTTTCCATTACACTGTAACTCAAAAAGAAAAGAGGCTGAGAAGCCTCTAGAGTTAAATTTTTTTGAGGAAATATTAATTTCATGAAAGAATTTGAAAATGAATTAAAAAAAATTAACAAAGATAAAACATCCCTATCAAATCTCTAAGCATTTCATAAATCTTTTACTACACTCATGTTCATAACAGCACTCTTCACAGTAGCCAAGAGGTAGAAGTAGCACATATGCCCATTGGAAGGTGAATGGTTAAACAAATGTGGTATACACAGACAATGAAATATCACTCAGCTTAGAAAGAAGGCAGCTTTGTCACACACTTCAACATGGACGAATCCCAAAGATGTTATGATAAATGAAATAAACCAGTCACAAAAAGACAAAATTATCCTATTTATATGAGGTATCTAATGTGGTCAGATTCATAAAAACAGAAAGCAGAACGGTGGTTACCAGGTGTTGTGAAGTTGGGGGCACGGGGAGAGGGAAAGGGAGTTGTTAATGGGTATAGAGTTTCAGACTTGCAAGATGAAAAAGTTCTGGAGATGTGTTTCATGCAATGTGAATATACTTAACACTACTGAACTGTACACTTAAAAATGAAGGTAGGAAATTTTGTTTTGTTTTTTAATCAAAATAAAAAAATTTAAGTTAATATTTATTGAATTATCCATAACTCAATATGGGAATTATTAAATATATATACACAGATTAATAACCCTAAAAAATCCATTATAGTAATGCCTAAAAGCTTCTGAAAATAAAAGTAAGATTGTTAAAAACACAGAATCCTACTTACCTGGGCTTGTCTCTTTTTTCTCTTTGTCTTTCAAAATCCCGTCCTCTGTCCTTTCCATCTCTTGGTTTTTCTTCTATCCTGTCTTTTATTTTATACTTTTCTTTATATTTTTTCCCCAGAGCAGTATCTTCCTGTAAAGGAGGGGGTGGACTAGGAGTGCGAGGTCCTTTCTTTTTACTTTGATTGCTTTTTGAATTCCTGAAGGTAACACAAAGCTATCATTAGAAGTCCAAATACTTTTGGAAGGGCTAATGGATCTTTTTTTTCCATTTTAACAAAGCACATTTTAAAAATGGTAGCATTCCATTCAATAACTTGCCTTTGATTATTTTGTATATTAGTAATTAGTATCTAGGAAAAACAGAGAAATGAGCAAAGAAACAACTTACTTGTTACTTATATCATTAACACTACTTATTAAATAATTTACAGGGTAGGGGTACCTAAGATAGAGGTGGAGTAGGAAAAGATTCTTTCAGGAAAAGAAATAATGTAAAATAAAACAACTGCATGAACTGGATGGTTTTATTTTATTTTTTTAGCTTATATAGAAAAGTAAATGAAGAAAGTAAAAATCACCTATAATTCCATCACTCAAGGATAACCATTGTTAAAACCCTGGATATATGTTCACACTTTTTCCAAGTCTTGTTCCCTCCCTCCCTCCCCTGCTACACACAATCCTATTAAGTTCTGTAAGTTTTTTTGTACTAAATATAATATGGGTATCTTTCTATAACAAAATGTAGATTTAGATAACTATTACTGTAGACTGTGCAGAATTTCCTTCTATACATATGTTCCAGTTTTTAGACAGCTTCCATGTTTTTATCATTACAAAGAACACACAATTACATCATCTATAAATGAAATCCTAAGCATTGTTGGTAAACATTCATTTAAATCTTTGCGTCTTAAGAAATCTTCTACAACTCTTACAATTACAAAGATAGTCCTCTAAAATTCTAGAATTTTGTTTTTCACATTTACTCTACCTAGAATTAATTTTGGGGCATATCTTATCCTCTTTCATTTTGCACTTTAAATATAACTTAGAGCCCTTGTATACCCCAAATTATCAGTCTTTACCTTATACCTGAACAACAATTTGACCTAATGTAGCATTTTGGTATCAATATCCTTTTTCCTCAGAGCTCTATAAATACTGTCACAATATCTTATAGTATTTAGTGTTGTAGATAAAAAATCCAAAGAGAGTCCATTTTTTTCCTATGCAGATTATGTGGTTTTTCTGCTGGGATGCATATAATATTTTATTCCATAGACGTTAAAAATTTCCCCAAGATGCCCTGGACCACCAGTGTGGCTCAGTTGGTCAGAGTGTCCTCCCATACACCTAAAGGTGGTGGGTTTGATTCCTGGTCAGGGCACATACCCATGTTTCAGGTTCCATCCCTGGTTGGGGGGTGTGCAGGAGGCAACTAATCTATGTTTCTCACATTGATGTCTGTCTCTTAAAAAAATTTTTTTTTAATTTCCAAGATAAGCATAAATCACTTTCTTCTTTTCTTAATTTTTTTTTTTTTTAGCTTTTTCCAGCACTCAGTGAGCTATTTCAATCTGAAACCTCAAGTCTTTTTTTTTTTTTTTTAATATGGTTTTTTATTGATTTCAGAGAGAGGAAAGGAGAGAGAGAGAGATAGAAACATCAATAATGAAAGAATCACTGGTCGGCTGCCTCCTGCATGTCCCCCACGAGGGAACCAAGCCTGAAGCCCAGGCATGTGCCCAGACTGGGAATTAAACCATGACCTCCTGGTTCATAGGTCGATGCTCAACCACTAAGCCACACCGGCCAGCTGAAACCTCAAGTCTTTTAATGAGTTTCTTCTACTTTATTTCATCAGTTTTCCATATCACCCAAATCTCTCTGGTTTGCTTTATTGTAATGTTAATGTATTTCCTGGAATTCTCTCCCATGTCTTATTTCTGTTATTTCCATCTCTTCTCTGCTTTCCTAGATTCTAAATATATCTTCAAATTTGATAATTTTTCTTTTAAGAATTCTCCTAATTTTTCTTTTTAGAATTCTCCTAATTCTAAATTTGGCAATCTCATTATTGTGCTGTTTTCGTTTAAAAATAGTTTTTCTTCCAAAATATCTTTGTTCATAGACTGCTTATATTTTTCATCAACTGCTCTCATCATGTCAATGCAATATCCTCTCAAACTGTACTAAAATATATATAATTATTTAAATTTGTTCCTGTTTTCTGCAACACTGAGTGTTCAGTCCAGTACCGAGTTTTTAATTAACCCTTTCTTTTCACACATCTGGCAAATTTTCACTAGCTACTCATTTCACTATCTTTTGATTTTTATAAATGATGACCTGAGCCTGAATGCTAGAACTTACTTCCTGTTACTTTGAGCTCTCTAATCCAAAGATTCCTTAGCTATAAAAAGGTGATTGACAGTAACTTCCTCAAAATCTTGATAAAAATTTAAAACAATAATAGTATAAAAGCAACTGACTTATGGTGATCACTCAGAAAATTTAGTTCTCTTACTCTTTTATACTTATTTCTTATTATCATAGATAGGGCTAACCAATTAGCAAGTCAGAAACTACTAAATTATGACCATATCTATTTTTCATCTTTGTCTTCTGCCAAGAACCAGGTGACTCAAATATTTTATGTATCTAACGGACAAATGATAAAGATCTGCATTTCTATATACTTTCCCTCTTAAAAGACAAAACTAATCAAGAGTTGGTATCTGTATCAAAAATTATTTTAAAAACCATTTTGAAGATAAAATAGAGGAATTCTGACCACAAACTGTACTTTCACATTACTGCCTGTGCCAAGTGTTTATTAAACTTTTGTCCTAGGCACAATGTTTAACCATACTGTGCAGACTTTTTTTTGAAACCAAGTTCTGGCTAAAATAATGTGAGTGGAAGTGATGTACACCACTTCTAGGCCTAACTAGTGAAAGACTCTCATGTTCCAGTCAGTAGGAAACCATATAGCTAAATAAATGTAATACTCCAATTAATCTTTTTCTTTGCACATTCTTTTTGGTGTCCTCAAAAACCTAAGAAAGTGGAGTTAGTCAGAAGGAGCCTAGGTTACTGAATCTCTGTGTAAAGTACAGCCACCTGTTAATCAGAAACACCCATTTTTACTTCACTTGAGAAATTAACTTCTGTGTGTAAAACTCACATTTTAGGATTAAATTATCATAACATCCAGGCCCTGGCCGGTGTGGCTAAGTGGTTAGAGTACTGGCCCCCTGCACCAAAGGGTCGTGGGTTCAATTCCTGGTCAAGGGCACATAACTGGGTTGTGGGTCTGATCCCCGGCCCCAGTAGGTGCATGAGCGGGAGGCAACCAATCCATGTGTTCTCTCTCTCATAGATGTTTCTCTCTCCATCTTTCTCTCTCCCTCCCTTCCAGTTTCTCTCTAAAGAAAAAATTAATGGAAAAAATATCCTCGGGTGAGGATTAACAAAAAACACACAAAACAAACAAACAAAAACTGTTATAACCAGGATTATCCCAATATACTCACTAAAGTACAGAATTTCTTCACATTACCATAAAAAGTATATGTGGATGGAAAATACACTTATGTTTATAGGTATAGGGTTTTCAAGTGCCTTCAACTGAATGGGCTGAAATTGGTTTGGAACATTTTGAAGTCAAGAAAACCTTTCAAAATATTTTAAATCAATTGATTATTCTTTAGTGGCACAGAGCCCACTTCCTATTTGTGGCATACAATTCAATTATATACTTCTATCATTTTTAGATCCTTTCTCTCTCTCTCTCCCCCCAAAACTACTTCTTTTAAAGAGCTTTTGACATACTTCATACATCTTTGTACAGAGCTATAAAGAAAAATTTACTTAATAAAAACTAAAACAATGTAGATGCCCACAACAGAACACATTTGCTAATACTAAGCCACACTATATTTCACATATCAACATAAAGCTTACTATCAGGCTATATCTCACAATGAAAGACAAAGAAAACTGCCAGCTCTCAGGGAAAAGGGTGAGGTATTTTTTTTTTTTTTTAAATATATATTTATTGATTTCAGAGAGAGGAAAGGAGAGGGAGAGAGAGATAGAGACATCAATGATGAGAGAGTCATTGATCGAGCCCACAACCGGGGCATGTGCCCAGACTGGGAATCGAACCCCAATCGCCTGGATCCTAGGTCGACGCTCAACCGCTGAGCCACGCCTGGCCGGGCAGGGTGAGTTTTAATTTGTAATTATCTCTGCCTCCTCAATTTGATAACCATGTAAGACTAAGACCCAGGAGTTTGTTTATCTGATTGTCACCTCAGTTGACTTACTGGCATTGGTTGCAACACTCCACTGAATTTTAACTGAAATTCTAATCCTTACTTGTTGCTTAATATGTCTTCAAACAGTTTATAGAGTATGGTCCAGAAATAAAACTAAAAGTTGATGAACTGACACACTCTACATACTGTAAACTTCATGGCTAAAGAAATGGTATATGCGATTCAATGTTTTCTTTGTAACTATAATGTACTATTTGCCAGATCCTTCTGCTTCTATTAATAAATTATTGTTGCATCTTAAAGTCAACAACATCATGGAATACAGGAAATGTTGTAAATCAAAGGAAGTAATTATTCATGCTAAATATTCATCAAAAGATAAGTGAGTTACTAAAAAGTAGTAAGAGAAAACTACATGAAAAAGAACAGAATAAAACTGCTTATCTAAATAGTTATCAAAATTTTCTATGAAGAAATTAAATTTCAAAGATTTTATAAGAAAAGAAAAGAAGAGTATTTCAGGTATGATGTGTTTGGGGGGAAAATGAATGGAACTGAGGAAAAATTAATAATTGGTTAGCCAAGTGGATATAGAGCAAGTGGGGGTAAATCACATTGCTCTATAGTTCAACATCTTCCATATCCCTTGCCATATTAACTCAATCCCAGGGGCAAAGGAAAGGATCAAATCAACTATACAGAGTGCCTTATTAAAATGCAAAGCTCTATGCAAAGTAGGTGCTGTGGGGAGATAGAACAATGAACCATCAAGATCCCAATCTACAAGGAGCTTAAATTTAATAGAGGTCATAAAACATGCATGCCATAGCTAAAATATAATGCAAACAATTAATATTAAGGGGGGGAGAGGTGTAAGTAAAATCTCATACACACAAAGGGAACACAAATTATGTTCAGTAAGGAGAAATGGGAAAATTTAATAGAAAAGATAAAATTTGAGTTGGACACTGAAGATTAAGGATGGAAGACTGTAGAAGAAAGATTGGATAAAAATACAGCAAGACTGAAAGATCAAAGTATAAATGTCATTCTAAAAAATCTGAATTTCACTCAAGAGAATGGAAACCACTGGATTTTTCAATGGTATAATAAATTAACTGGAATTGTTCTCTTAAGATTTCTCTTAAAACATCTGTAAAATAAATGGATTGGGATATCTGATTCTTTATATGTGTGGGGAATAGACACTAGATATAATTGATAGAGTTAGTAAGATGATATAATAATCTAGGCAAAAAGTAACTGGAATCTGAAATAGGGTTAAAGCCTCTAGAAACTAAAAGGAAATAGTAAAATATGAGTTTCATTATGGGTTCAGATAGACAGGTTTGCCAACTGGTCAAAAGTTGGGAAGAGGTTTTTATTTAGCTTTTTCTTAAAATTAGTGTATGTACTTTAATTAAAATTTAAATAATACATGGTGTCTCCTGCCTTATTCTCAGTTCTACAATGTAATAATATTTAATCATTTCTGTTTTTATTTCTTCAACTGGCTACTACAATAAAACTAAATAATATAACATTACTACTATGTATATACTATAAAGAATTTAATCTCTTGATCATGTACACAAAGAGACAAGAATTAAGTTCACTGTGTATTATTTCTAATAGCTAAAAACTAGAAACAACTTAAATGTTCGACAAGGTACATAAATGTATAGTAAAAATACTAAAAAAAACTAGGGTTACATATATTAACACATATAAATGTAAAAAAATGTTAAGTAAAAAAGCTGCAGAAGGAAAGTAATATCTTTATCAAGAATAAACAGATGAAAATACCACTATATATTGCAAAATAATATATATTATGAAAGTATAAAGACATGCACAAGTATAAAAACCAAAGTCCAGAGGGTAAAAACAGGAAATGTGTCTGTCATGTTTCATTTCTTAAAAAAAAAAGCTCTGAAGCACATGTATATATGACAGACGTTGTTGTTCTCTATTATTTTCTTTTGAATTGAAACATTTCATACTCTTGTTTAAATAAAAAAGCTTACATTAAATACTGAATGTATTAAAAGTACTCATCTGTAATCTAATTCTTAGAATATCACTTCAGAAAAAGCTATTTCTTTCTGGCATTATTTATCACCCTACTGACCTCTGCTGGTCCAACAAGGGAGAGGATACTGTAGTAGTCTTCCTGTCCTTCTTGCTAGTTGAAGATGATAACTTAGGGCTTGATTTTCGCTTTGGAGATTTGCTAGACTTTCTTAGAGAAGGTGATGGAGATAACTTTGATCTAACCACTTCTGGTGAAACCTTTCAAAAAAATTCAGTAAGTCAACTCAGAAAATCCTCCAATCATGGCTGTAATCAGGCAGCAAAGCATGTGTTTTTAAATCAAACAAAATTTAGATGAAATATTAAGTGTTATTACAATAGGCATGTATTGATAGTCTGACTTCTGAATCTGTGCTTTTAAACAAAATGCTAATTAACTGCCCTAAATAACACTAATACCAATAAAACAAAATGAAGTTAGGAAATTTCAAAATCCCCACCAAAAAAATCACAAATTACATTCAAATAAATTCTCTCTCTCTTTAGTAATGAAGCAATTATTCTAGAAATAGCATGGGCCTAAACAACAGACATATGTATATTCAAATCCCATTTTATATTAGCTGGTGACTCTAGGCAACAGAACTTCAGTTTTGTTCACTTGTTAAATATTTCTCATTTATCTAATAGAGTAATGTGAAGATTAAATGATTAACATATAAGAAGTGACTTATACAGCAAGTTGACCAATATGTGTATCAATAGCCTAATACAATTTAAGATGTATGAAGCAGCTAATGAGTTCTCTGATTAATACCCATGTTGATTTTAATTAACTAACATATATTTCAATAAATAGCATACCTCCTTTTTAATAATAATTTCTTCTCTCTTCTCCATGTTTTCTTGTTCTAGCTTCATTAATTCCCTCTGTATCTTCTGACGCTTCATTTCCAATGACAACTCATGAACATAATCATAATTAATATCTCCATTGTCGGAATCTTTAAAACAAAAAATCCCATTACTTTTCAGAAACTATTATAATTATCTATATCAAAAACTAGAGAATCTTCTCAAATAATTTTTACATAAATCAAAATGGCAGAGCCTTTTATTAGATTAACATACTTCTAAAAGATAAAAGAAATATACACTATTTCTATAAAAGATTAAAATCAACATGGGTGGTTTATGAAAAGTCAAATATTTTTAAGGTTCCTTGATTTTCTGGAAGTATCTTTGCATAGTTAGGAATTTTGGTTAGGAGATGGGATTTCTAAAAGGTAAAATTAAAACACCCAGCTATAAATTCTAAGCATTAAAGATACCAAGCCTTCAATATTACATGCTGCATATATTATGAATCATTTACCTTCTTGATTTTCTTAAGGATTCATTAGTACTAAACAAAGGTTACATTAGGTGGGCAACATTGCTTTCACCGTTTGTTTTTTTTAAATTAGTGACACAAATGATTTGTAACTAAATATGGTTTAGTAATTTTAATACTAATGTGTACATGAGCTAATTTCTGTATGATCTATAACATTTTCATTAAAAGTGATTTGTAACTAGTTCCTTAGAGTAGTAGTGTCCATCTCTTCAGTGAATCTGATACTATGTTTCTATTTCTATTTATCTTTTCCAATGGCCAGGGGAGAGGGGAGGAAGAAAGTCGATTAAGAAAAAAAAACCAAGTTAAGAGTGGTGTGGAGAGCTATTTCATTACAATTACATAGAAGTCTTCAGTGGCTACTGGCACTGCCATCCAACATTTCACCCTCATTTGCTACAAATGCCAAGAAGTCTGGAGGTGGGAATTTTACTGATTTCTATCCTAACACATGACTATTTTGGGACTGACCTTCTCAAACTATACTTTTAAGTATACTTTTAACATCACCATTTCTTAACCTGGAGTAAAAAAATAAAATTGTTTCATAAATAAAAAACAATAAAGTAGTTCTACTTGATTGCTTAAAGCAAAAGAAAATGGACATCATTGTCATGCATAGGTAAAATATATTAGAATGTCAACGATCCATTCATGCTTGGGGACTGAGGGTAGCTTATAAATATGTTGATTAAACTTGATTACTCATGTTATATTAGAATATGACAATTTTCAGTTAATATATAAGCCAGATTAAAGCATGTTTTTTAGTCACAAAGCAATCATTAAAGGGCATATAACATTTACTAGATAAAATAATTAGATACCGAATTAAATTAAAAATGGTTATAACTAGTTACTACTGTACACCCCACTGACATACTTTACATCAGTAAATAACAGGGCTGAAAGATATGGCTTGAATGCATTCTTAAAATATTACCAGACAGATGAAATTCCATAACCAAATACTAAGGGTAAAATAAAAAGTACTATCAATAATGTCCTGCCCGTCAAAAAGCTGCTATCTGGAAATATCACCAATACAGAATACATGTAAGAACTGCGAAGTTGGCTTTCGGGCTTCATTCCCCAACCTACACAACCAAGGAAGTAGGCCTGAGCAGTTAAAACATATGTCAAAGTCAGTGTACTACAGCTAACATAATTTGCTTAAAAGGAAGTTCTCGAGTCCTTACTCAGAAACTATCTATTCTTATTCTATGCATATTTTAATAAAAGAAAAATGCCTTCTTAGTCTATAAGAAATGGGCCACAAAGTAGGCACTTTGGTTTTTTTATTATTTTTCACTTTAAAAAAAATTTTTATTTTATTTTTTCCATCACCATTTATCCCCTATATGCCTTCTTCCACCTCCACCCCCCCTCCAGCCACTCCCACGCAATCACCACACTGTTTGTTGTCCATGTCCATGAGTTCTCTCTTTCTGCTCAATCTTTCCACCCATTCCCCAAACACTCCCCACCACTGATAGTGACTCAAATGATAGTCTCCTGACCAAAACAACAACAAAAAAACAAAGTCAAAACATAGGATAAAACTCAAAAATAAGTCTGAAACCATTTAATAAAATTAGAAAATGCCTCATATGTTATAGCTTGACATAATGATTACAATTGCCTTATTAAACCTTATTAAACTATTCATATAGAAGATTCTGTCATCAGAAAAATATTAAATATCATTAAAATGGCACATTTAAGAAGGCAGAGGTTTTTAAAAATATAACAAAAATACATGCAATACATAAGAAATGGTTGGCATTCTTTATATATAAAGAATTCTTACCAATTTTAAAAAAAAAGGGCAAAGGACATAAACCGGCAATTTACAAAAATAAAGAAATGTAAATGATATATAAATATGCCATTTTCATGTATTAAAGAGCCTTTAAAATATACACACACACACACACACATATACATACATACATACATACATATATATATATATATATGTATGTATGTATATATATATACACATCTTTATTGATCCCAGAGAGAGGAAGGGAGAGGGAGAGAGAGAAACATCAATGATGAGAGAGCCATTGATTGGCCACCCCCCACACATTCCCCACTGGGAATGGAGCCTGCAACTCGGGCATGTGCTCTGACCAGGAATCAAACCTCAATCCCCTGGATCACAGGCCAATGTCTAACCGCTGAGCCATTCCTGGCCAGGCAAGAGCCTTTTTTTCCCTAACTATAATATTAGCTATTGGCAAAGGTACATATAAAAGAAATGTTCTTTCTCTCGTGATAGCAATATAAACTAGTACACCTAACCTGGAAAACAATTTGGCAACATGGCTGAAGCTTTAAGAACATTCTGAACTTTTAACAATTTTACTTGTAGTAATTAATTGTATACAAATAATCACAGATATATAAAAAGTATAAAAATTAAAGACTATATATATTTAAGTACTTTCTTTTGTCTTTTTTTCTGGGCATTTTATTCTTTTTCAGGTGTAAACCATAGTGGTTAGACAGTGACACCCTGATAAGTCTAGTAGCAACCTGGCACCATACATAGTTATTACAATATTCCCTATGCTGTACATTACATTCCCAGGACTATTTTATAACTGTCAATTTACACTTCTTAATCCCTTCACCTTTCTCATCTAGTTTCCCAATGCCCCTCCCATCTAGCAACGACCAGTTTACTCTCCACATCTATGAGTCTGTTTTGTCTGTTAATTTACTTGTTTTTTAGATTCCACAAAAAATGAAATCATGTGGTATTTGTCTTTCTCTGACTTATTTCACTTAGCATAATATCTTCTAGGTCCACCCATTTTGTCTCAAATGGTAAGATTTCATTCTTTCTTACAGCCAAGTAATATTCCATTGTATATATTTACCACACCTTCTTTATCCAGTCACTTATTGACAGGCATTATGTTGCTTCCATATATTGGCTATTGTAAATAATGTCGCAATAAAGACAGAAATGCACATATCATTTCAAATTAGTGTTTTTGATTTCTTTGGATTGATACCCAGAAGTGGAACTACTGGGTCATAAGGCATTCTATTTTTAATTACTGAGGATTCTCCAAGTTTTCTACAGTAGCTGCACCAATTTGCAAACCCACAAACAATGGATGAGGGTTCTACATCCTTGACAGAACTTAACTGTTGATTTATTGACAGTAGCCATTCTGACAGGTGTGAGCGATATCCTACTGTATTTTAATTTGCCTTTGTCTAATGATTAGTGACACTGAGCATCTTTTCATATGTTGATTGACCACGTGAATGTTCTGTATGTTTTTCAGGGGTTTTTTTTGTAATTGATTTCTAGTTTCATAGCACTGTGGTAAAAAACATGCTTGATATGATTTCAATCTTCTTAAATTTGAGACTTGTTTTGTGGACTAACATGTGGTCTATTCTGGAAAAATGTTCCATGTGCACTTAAAAACAATGTATATTCTGCTGCTTTGGAGGTGAAATGCTCTAAAAATATCAATTAAATCCATGTGATCTAATGTGTTTCTTAAGGTGGTTGTCTCCATAGTAATTTTCCATCTAGACATCTATCCATTAGTGTTTAAAGTCCTCTACTATGACTATTACTGTCAATCTCTCCCTTTATGTATGTCCATATTTGTTTGTTTATTTAAAATATTTTTTGTTTCTTTGTTTTTCTTTTAAGTCTCTTTATCTTTATTGCGGAGAATATTACAGATGTCCCCTTTTTAGCCCCACTGATCCCCTCCACCGCACATCCACCCCACCCCCAGGCTTTCCCCATACCAATGTCTGTGTCCATGGGTTATACTTATAAACATATAAGTTCTTTGATTAATTTCTCCCCACCCACACCCCCGCCCCGCCTTCCCTCTGAGATCCCCCAGTCTGTTCCATGCTTCTATGTCTCTGGATCCTCTTTGTTCATCAGTTTATTTTGTTTATTTATATTCCACATATAAGTGAGATCATGTGGTAATTGTCTTTCTCTGACTGGCTTATTTCACTTAGCATAATACTTTCTAGTTCCCTCCATGCTGTGCCAAAGGATAAAAGATCTTTCCTATTTACAGCTGCATAGTATCCCATGGTGTAAATGTGCCACAGCTTTTTTATCCACTCATCTACTGATGGGCACTTGGGCTGTTTCCAGATCTTAGCTATTGTAAATTGCACTGCTATGAACACAGGGGTGCATAAGGTCTTTGTGATCGGTGTTTTGGGTTCCTTAGGATATATTCCTAGAAGTGGGATCACTGGGTCAAATGGCAGTTCCATTTTTAATTTTTTGAGGAAATTCCATACTGTTTTTCATAGTGGCAGCACCAGTGTGCATTCCCACCAGCAATGTACTAGGGTTCCTTTTCTCCACATCTTCATTAGCACTTGTCGTTTGTTGATTTGATGATGGCAGCCTTTCTGACAGGTGTGAAGTGATACCTCATTGTGGTTTTAATTTGCATCTCTCTGATGATTAGCGACGCTGAGCATTTTTTCATGTCTCTTAGCCATTTGTATGTACTCTTTGGAGAAGTGTCTATTTAGGTCCTTTGCCCATTTTTTAATTGGATTGTTTGTCTTCCTTTTGTTAAGTTATATGAGTTCCTTACACATTTTGGATATTAACCCTTTATCTGATGTATGATTGGCAAATACGTTCTCCCATACAGTGGGCTCCCTTTTCGTTTTGTTGATGGTTTCTTTTGCTGTGCAGAAGCTATATATTTTGATGCAGTCCATTTGTTTATCTTCTCCTTAGTTTCTCTTGCGTAGGAGATGTATCAGCAAACATACTGCTATGAGAGATGTCTGAGACTTTGCTGCCTACGTTTCCCTCTAGGATTTTTAGGGTTTCATGTCTTACATTTAAGTGTTTTATCCATTTTGAATTTACTTTTGTGTATGGTGTAAGCTGGTGGTCTAGTTTCTTTTTTTTTGCATTTATCTGTCCAATTTTCCCAACACCATTTATTGAAAAGACTATCTTTACTCCACTATATGTTGTTGCCTCATTTATCAAATATTAATTGACCATATTTGTTTTATATATTTAGGTGCTCCTATGTTGGTTTCAAAAAAGTTTACAAGGGTTTTATTCTCCTGTTGGATTGATGACTTTGTCATTATGGAATGCCGTTCTTTGTCTTGTTATAGCCTTTGTTTTAAAGTCTACTGTGTCTGATATAAGTATTGCTACCCCAACTTTTTTTGGTTTCCATTTGCATGAAATATCTTTTCCATCCCTTTACTTTTTAAAAAAAAATATCTTTATTGATTTCAGAGAGAGGAAAGGAGAGGGAGAGAGAGATAGAAACATCAATGATGAGTCATTGATCGGCTGCCTCCTGCACGACTCCAGCTGGGGATCGAGCCCGCAACCCGGGCATGTGCCCTGACTGGGAATCGAACCCCGATCGCCTGGATCCTAGGTCGATGATCAACCGCTGAGCCACGCCTGGCTGGGCTCCATCCCTTTACCTTCAACCTGTGTCTACCGATCTGAAGTCAGTCTCTTATAGACAGCCCATGTATGAGTGGTGTTTTTTCTATTCAGCTACCCTATGCCTTTTGATTTGAGCACTTACTCCATTTACATTTAAAATGATTATTTCCCGGCTGGTGGCATTTTAATTATGATGTGTCTTGATATGGGCCTCTTCTGAGTTCACCTTCTTTGGGATTATTGGACTGGTATGTATGTTTCTTTTGCTAGGTTAGGGAAATTTTTAGTCATTATTTCTTCAAACAGGTTCTTTATTCCTTGATCTCTCTCTTCTTCTGGGACCCCTGTGATGTGAATGTTGTTATGCGTGATGTTGTCCAAGAGGTCCTTTAAACTCTCCTTATTTTTTAAAATTCTTTTTGCTTTTTGCTGTTCTAATTGGGTGTTTTCTGCTACCTTGTCTTCCAAATCGCTGATTCAATCCTCTGCCTCATTTCATCTACTGGATTCCTTCTAGTGTATTCTTCAATTCAGTTATTGTATTTTTCATTTCTGACTGATTATTTTTTACGGTTTCTATGTCCTCCTTTTTGTTTTAATCCTCACCCTAGGATATTTTTTCCATTGCTTTTCAGAGAGTGTGGAAGAGAGACCGATGTGAGAGAGACACACCGACTGGTTGCCTCCCCCAGGCTCCCCAACCAGGGCTGGGGATCAGGCCTGCAATGGAGGTAGGTGCCCTTGGCCCAAATCAAACCCAGGACTCTTCAGTCTGAGGGCCGATGCTCTAACCACTGAGCCAAACCAGCCAGTGCTCTATGTCCTTTTCAACTATCTCTGTTTAAGTTCTCACTGAGATAATCCATTCTTCCCCTAATATCCTTGAGCAGCCTTATAACTATTGTTTTTAACTCTACACCTGATATTTTGGTTGCTTTCATTTCATATAATTATTTTTCTGAGGATTTCTCTTGTTCTTTCATTGGGGCATATTTCTTTGTCTCCTCATTTTAGCTGCCTCTCTGTGTTTGCTTCTATGTATTAGGTAGATCTGTATTATGTCTCCCAGTCTTGGCAGGGTCATCTTATGCAATAGGTGACCCATAGGCCCAGTGGCACAGTCTCCCTGATTACCTGAGCCAGGGTTTCAGGAGTATCCCTTGTGTGAGTTGTAATGTGCCCTCCTACTGTAGTTGAATCTTGATGGCTGTTGGTACATCAGGGGATAGGGATGACCCTCAGGCTAACTGGTTGTGAGGACTAGCCATGACCACAGAGTACAAGCTAATATCTGGTGGCTATCCCCATGGAACAGGATTCACCCAGGGGGGCTCTGGTGCCTGCCAAGACCACCCATTGTGTGTGCTGGTTCTGGGGCCCCTTGGGTGGGTCTCTGGTACAGGCCACGGTCAGTTGTTCCCTATGACCACCTAGGGCTACTTGGTAGGACATACAAAGCAATCTGTGGTTGGCAGCTGCTTTGTGCTGGGCCTGAAGGGGCATGGGAGAGGCCACACTGCCAACCGAGTATGTGAGTTGGGTGATGCAGAGTCTCTGAAAGTCAACAGAGTGGGGTGAGTGGTGTTCACCAGGTTAATGCAGCTACAGATTTGGCACCAGTCCCAACTCTGGGGCCACTCAGCAAGAGGGACACGGCACATGACGTCAGTTGCTGCCTGCCTGGCACCTGTGTACCTTCAAAAGTTTTTAAGCTGATCACCTGATCAAGTCTGGCCGCCCACTGCTGAAAGAGCCTCCAGTAGTGCATGTATGGATATCAGCTGAGATATCCCTCCCAACTCTCAACCACTACCTGTGGGTGTGGGGTCAACCTGTTTTGCATCTCTGCCCTTACTACCCAGAAGCCTCTTGACATGGCTTCTTCTTTATAACTTTAAAGGACCACTGTTCAACTACTCTTCAGATGGTTCTCCAGACTGACTGTTCTATAATTTAGCTGTAATGCTAATGTGGTTATAAGAATAGGCAAACACAGCATTTACCTCCTCTGCCTTCTTGACTGGACATTAAAAAGATTTGGAAAACATGTAAAACATGCTACCACCTCAAAGTTTTTATTTTTGTTTTGAAAAGCAGTTATTTTCCATATAATTTTATGTTGGGTTAATTACTGTCATTGTAAAACGAATTAACGAATAAATATTTTTAAAATTTCTCAGATTCAAATTCTAATATGGTAATTATTGAAACAGATAATCTAGAAAGACAAAAGCTCTTCCTTAAAAACAATATAAAGTGTTCTGAGACCAAAAAATTTTTAGATATACTAGTACAGACCAAGTTCTTCTACATTTAGCCAAAACTGCTATTCACTCTGAAAATGCAGAAGGTAAGTCCATAAAACCAGTTCAGTTGTCACTATCTGGGAATAGAGGTAACTGTCTAAATCCATGCTTCAGTATTTAAAAGATACACGATTTCTAAAACCTGCCAGTTTCAATCCAGAGAAAACATACATAACCATGTAACTACTTTGTAAGTGAAACTACTATAAAAGACATTTACTCATCTTTTAAAAGAATTGGACACATAAAAGGTTCTTGTAAGAAAATGACTTTAGTATTTTTTTACATGATAGCCTAGAATAAAGCACTGACAATCAACAGTTAAGGAAGAGACAGACTATAAGGAGTCTATATAAAACCAAAGGGACTGAACAGGGAGATAGAAAACCTGAAGAGTGATAGATGGAAGCCAAGGGGAAAAGTATTTCAAAAAGACAGAGGTTCTTGAATGTGTCATGTGCTGCAGAAAGGTTATAGAAGATGGAGACAAGAATGTCCCCATTTATTTAGCAAAGAGAGGTTTATTAGGGACCTTGAAGAACAGTTTTAGTGAAGACATGGGTCAGAAGACTGAACAAGTATGCAGTAAAAAAAGTAGAGAGAGTAAGGTATTTTAGTTGCAAAGTAGGACAAGCAGGGTGATGGCTAAAAGTAACATGGGGAGAAGAAAAAATGTGTCAAGGTGGATGTTAAAGATATAAAAGAGAAAGCTCAATAAACAAACAGGATTGCAAAGGTGGAAGGAAATCAGATCCAGAAAACGGGAATATAACCTTATACAGTAGGAGGGAGGCCTCTCACACAGAACAAAAGGGAAATAAAAAAGTTTAGATGTAAATAAAAAACTAATTTGTAAGAGTATAGTGGCAAGAAGTTGAAGGAGCTTGAGGAAGAAGAAACTTGTATCACCCCTGTGTAGTAAATAGCAAGCAGGACAAATAAAGGGATTAGAGATTTAAGGAGAGGTTTTGAAACAGCTACAATGAAAACATGGGGGAAATGATTTAGGCTTTTCTGAACCTTTTAAATTTTCAACAAAATGCATGCATTATTGTAATAGAAACAGATACATTTTTATTTTTAAAGATAGGAAGTTTCCAATAAATTTCAGAATTTTTAAAAATCCAAAAACAAAAGAAAAAGAATGTTGGGTATGTTAAGAGTTAATTCCTTAGTATTCAAGAAAAATTAGCTATCCAATCTTAAAGAGTCAAGGTTTGTAATATTTTATTTCAATATATTCACTAATTGATCAACCACAATGGAACATTACAGCTGCCTTTACAACTGTAGGGTGTCCCCCAAAATGTATACACACACTTTGAATAATTACAAAGGCAGTGTTTATTAAAATACATTTTATTTTCAAAATTGAGCTATCAGCTGTTAAAGTGTGTATACAATTTTTAGGGGGGGGGGCAGCCTGTATTTTGTAAGAGGTATTAGATTGGCTTATGAAATCCCAATGAACTAATCATAGAAGAGTTTCCTATTTGTTCTTAGAAGCAACTCTTCAACAGACAATGCTGTCCAAAGGCTGAATAAATTTCCTTAAAAAGTACTGATGTTCAAATTACTGTAGAGGCATTTAGGGTACAATTCAAATACTAGTCTTTATAAGTTTTCAGAGAGTGTTAATTATAGGAGTAACTATTGTACGCTTGCAGATTCTTGGCTTTCACAAGTAATCAACTTACCTACGGTAGCTCAAAAATAGCCAAAGAAAAATACGTAACCAAATGGGTATGGCTTTGTTCCAAAACAGTTTTATTTGCAGAAAGAGGTGGCTGGCCCACAACCTATAATTTTGTAACTCCTGGCCTAAGTTTTCAGCTTACTGCTGAGAAGTTGCTTAAAGTTCTTAAATACTTTAGTTATGTCATGTGTAACAGAAGGAGTAAAATTATTGAATTAATGAGGTAATTATATAAATTATATTAAAATGCCCAGCACACCCAACACATTCAACAAATGAGTTCCCTTTCTCTGTATCTGGTAGTGTGAGGCAATTGTCCTCAACTTTCAGAAGGTCATAGAAGTGAAGAACATTCATGGTATAGAAAATAAATCCTTATTTGTTAATGACTAAAAGATGATTTTACTAATTTTTCATGAACAAATTCCAGGTCTCAATTATTATAGGATTTGGATCTCTTTTGAAAGATGAAAGTCAACAATTCTATGGAAATAATTTTCCCAGGTCCTTAAAATTTTTAAATCTTTTAATATTTTATGAAAAACAATAAGCATAAATTTAGATTTAATTTCTTAACCCCAATGTTGAGGAACTGAAAATTTATAAATATAATAAAATTCCAAAGGACTGCCCAGCCAGCCAGGCGTGGCTTAGCGGTTGAACATCCTATGATCTAGGAGGTCGAGTTTCGATTCCCAGTCAGGGAATACGCTCACGTTGTGTGCTCTATCCCCAGTAGGGGGCGTGCAGGAAGTAGCCAATCAATGACTCTCATCACTGATGTTTCTCTCTCTCTCTCCCCCTCCCTTCCTCTCTCTGAAATCAATTAAGACATATTTAGAAAAAAAAAAAAAAAAAAAATCCCAAAGGACTGTGATGGTGCACAATAAAGTTCTAGGAAGTAAAAAAAGGATGGGGAAGTTGAAAATTGCAGTGTAAACAGCTTTTTCTGCCTTTGTTCTGCCATTATATGCCATTTTCTACCAATAGGGAGATCACAGTTGAAAAGTGTTTTGAAGCCAAAAAGTGAATAATCAATAAATTCACTATATAAACAAAGATTTTGGAAACTCACCATCTCTATTAGTTTCCCATTCTACATTTTCTTCTTCACTTTCTGGGGTTCTCTCCTTGGTGATTTTTATGTCTTCCTTTTCCCTATGTCTCCCCCTTGAAGATTCTTTCTAAAAAAAAAAAAAAATACATATAAGTTACTATATTTTTAAAAAATTGTATGAGATAGTTACTGTAATACAAGATATTTCTAACTTCATTCATCTTTGTTTCAACAAAGAATCAGTTTTACAAATAATCACTCATCCATCAAGTAGAGGAAGTGAAAAGTTCTAGCGTAGCACCACAATGAAAAGACATAGAATATTTCACTGAAGAACAGCAACGTGGCAAATATATATTTTAAATATGTCTTTATTCATTTCAGAGAGAAGGAGGGAGAGGGAAAGACAGAGAAACATCAACAATGAGAGAGTCATCGATCAGCTGCCTCCTGCATGCCACCTACCAGGGATCGAACCTGAAACCCGAGCATGTGCCTTGACTGGAGACAGCCTCAATCTCCTGGATCACATGGAGCATGTGCCTTGACCGGGGATTGAACCTCAATCTCCTGGAGCCACGCTGGCTGGGCAAACATGCTAATCTTTTTGCAGCGAAACATGAATTCACCAATTGGATAAAAACTATAATTAGTTTTATGCCAATTAAGATCAGTTTTTGCTGCTAAATAAGTCTATGCCTAACTTAGGAAAAATGTTTGCTTTTAAAACTTTTTTACATTTCAGAAATATAATAAATGATTGTGGAGTTTTACTTTAAATTACTTTCATTTTATTTCTACTTTATATTAGATTCATATTTATTTCTTAAGTATTATATGTATGGGCAGACTATATACATTATAAATTTTATTTTTAGATAGTAAGGAGGCATCATCAAGAATTTGCTCTCAAAAGAAGTGCTGAGGCCAAAAGAGTTGAAAACCAATATAATAATTGTATCAACAACTAGAATAAAATGTTAGGGGTCTTTGAAATTAATATAATCCAACCTCATACCTCATGTAGAAAATTGTTTGTTAAATACTGTATAATTATAGAAGTCCTCATTAGAGTAATTTTAGGAAAAAATTTATTTGCAGTCTCCACTGATTGCTCTTCACTACTGCACCCCTTTACTTACATTTCCAGACAGTTCTAATTATTAGAAAACTCTTTCTTACACTGATCACAACTTTCTTGTACCTCTCCAGAATTTCTACTGATTGGAATTAGTTCTGAGAACTGAAATGCGGAAAAACAAATCTAATTCTTCCTCTAAAGGAGAGTCATTGAAATATCTGAATGCTGTAACCAAATCATTTCAATATCTTCTTATACCAAGCCAAAGTATATGGAAATATCTTCTTATACCAGGCCAATGTGTAAGGAAATACCCTACACATTGATCACACAGTAACATTTCATGATTTTCACATCCCTCATCACTCCTGTCACCTTCTCTGGGCATGCTAATTTTCCAGTGTGCGTCAATAAAATGTGATAGCTAAAATTAATCTAGTCTTGCCAAAGCAGCATATAGCATGTAGCTTCTACATCTTCTGCTATAGAATTGAAATTATACTTGTATTAATGTAGTCTAACTTATTTTTTGAAGGCAGGAGTTTTGGTGGAGTTTAAACAAGAAATTACAACCTATACACTATGTAAATTCAAACTACAATCTCACATAAAACGAAGCCTAGAAACAGGATAAACTTCAGGGCTGGGTGATTTAACACCTTGAAGTCATTAGAGACCAAAATTTCTTACTGTTTTTTCCTATCCCGCAGCTCTGCTATTCCTAGTGTTGACTTCACATTAAGGTATATTTCTTTTACCATAATAACAAGCAATCTAGGTTTCCCCAGGGTGCTTCTCACCTACTATGACATAAGAATTCTTTCCTTCTGGACACATCTGAATCAATAATTGATATCAAGATAATGGCCATGGGCTTGGTTGCTAAATCAACTGAATTAGCAAAGAGAATGGGATTATTATGACTAAATTACACTAATCAGGGCCCAGGTGTTAACCTTGGGTCAATTCCCAAAACCATAATGCAGGTACAAAAAGAAAAGGTGATGGAATAGATTTGGGGGAGTGTAAAGCAACTTACACTACATCTTTGATACTATACTTCACCTTCTGAAAGTACAATGCTACATTTTTTACAACTGCATAGGCAATAACAGACTGTTCCAACCTAGTAAACATTTCCTCGGATCACCTTTATATCTTCCTGATATATAAACACCGCCCCCCCCCCCACATACCCTTTTAGACATTCTCAATTTAGTGAAAGTCTCCTAGTAGTCACCACTTTGATTTTATCTGAAAACCTCTTTATTATATCTTCTTTAAAAAATTACTATGGGTTGGTAGATTTATCTCAGCACTTTGAGAATATCATTCCACTATATTTTGGCTTCCATGTCATTCTGTTATTCTGCTTGGCCTTTGTAGGAGGATTTGACTTTTTTTCTTGGGGTGTTTCTAGTTTTGCAGTTTCAATATAATACGCTACTTGATATGTATTGTGCTTTCTGTATCTGTAGATCTCATGAATTATGAAAAATTCTTTGCCACTACTTCTTTCAATGTTGTCATTCTCACATTCATATTTTTCTGGGATTCCAAGTAGATGTACATTAGATTTCCTAAGGATTTCCCCCACATTTCTGAACCTCTTCAATCTTCTCTATAACCCTGTATTTATGTGCAGCATTCTGGATAAATTCTTCAGCTCCATATTTCAGTTCACCAATTCTCTCCTCCGTAAGGCTTAGTCTCTACCAGCTTTAATACTCATAAAAGTCTCAAGGCCACCACCAGCTTTCATATTTGCTGCTCAATCCTTGGTTTCAATTGTTTTTTTTCTTGTTTTTGCTGCTCTTTCATGTTGAGAAAGCAGCAATGCATTAAAAATATGCTTGCTGTCTCTTATCCACGATCCGGTTTTATTGTAATGGGAGGAGCCTCAAGGTATATAGCCGATAATAATGATTAAAGAGGAACTTAAGCCTTACACTTCTAGAAATCATATCAAACTTTGCCTATTGTTTATAGTTAACTAGCTATCCTTGTGTTTATCCAAAACTATTGTCAGGTCATGCCACCCTAAGCTATATTAGTACAATTGACATTTTGTAACTAAAATCAAGTCTATGTTTCTTAATTTCTCTTTCTGAAAGTTCATTATTGGTGTACAAAAATGCAATCAATTTCAGAATATTAATTTTGTATCCTGTTACTTTACTGAGTTTATCACTTCTAATAATTTTATGTGTGTGTGGAATCTCTGGGGTTCTCTATAGAATCATGTCATCTGTAAATAAGGACAATTTTACTTACTTTCCAATTTGGACACCTTTATTTCTTTTTATTGTCTGATTGCTATGGCTAAGACTTGTTGAATAAAAGTGGTGAAAGTGCACATCCCTGTCTTGTTCCTATCTTAAGTAAAATGCTTTTAGCTTTTCCCCTTTGAGGATGATGTTAACTGTGGCTTGTCATATATGGCCTTTATTATGTTGAGGTATAATTACTCTATTCCCATTTATTGTTTTTATCAAAAATGGATGTTAAATTTTGTCAAATGCTTTTTTTGAATCTATCGATATAATCATATGGCTTTTATCCATTTTATGTGATGTATAACATCAACTGACTTGTGGATACTGAACCAACTTTGCATCCCAGGAATAAATCCCACTTAACCATGGTGTATGATCTTTTTAATGTACTTCTGAATTTGGTGTGCTAGTATTTTGTTGTGGATTTTTCCATCTACGTTCACAATGGATATTGGCCTCTAATTTTCTTTTTTTTTTGTAATTTTTTGGTCTGGTTTTGAAGTCAGAGTTATTAATGCTGGCTGTCCTCATAAAATGAGCTTGGAAGCCTTCCCTCTGCTTGAATTTTCTGGAATACTTTGAGAAGGATAAATGTTAATTCTTTGAATGTTTGGTAAAATTCACCTGTAAAGCCATCTGGTCCAGGACTTTTGTTTGTTGGGAGTTATGGATTACTAATTTGATTTCATTAGATGTCAGTCTGTTCATATTTCCTGTTTCTTCTTGATTCAGTCTTGAAAGATTGTATGTTTCTAAAAATTTCTCCATTTCTTCTAGATTGTCCAATTTGTTGGAATATAATTGTTCACAATATTTCCTTATAATCATTTGTATTCCTGTGGTGCCAGTTATCATTTCTACTCTTTCATTTGATTTTATTTATTTGGGTCCTCTCTCTTTTTTCTTAATGAGTCTAGTTAAAGGTTTATTAATTTTATTTTTTTAAAAAAAGCACTTGTATCTTTTTTTAGACTCCATTTAGTTTATTTTCGTTCTGACCTTTATCATTTCCTTCTTTCTACTCACTTTGGGCTTTGTTGTCGTCCCCCCCCCCCCGCCCAGGGCTATTAGGTATGTTAGAATGTTGATTTGAGATGTTTCTTGAGGTAGGCCTGTATTGCTTTTACTTTCCTTCTTAGAATTGCTGTGGCTGTGTCCCAAAAATTTTGGGTCATTCTATTTTCATTTTTATGTGTCTCGGTATCTTTTGATTTCTTCCTTGATTTTGTTGTTAACCCATTCATTGCTTAGTAGAATGTTATTTAACCCTATGTTTGCATGTTTTTCAGTTTCTTCTTGTAAATGACTTCTAGTTTCATATCATTGTTGTTGGAAAAGATACTTGATTTCAATCTTCTTAAAGTTATTGAGACTTGTTTTGTGGACTAACATGTGGTCTAGCCTGGAAAATGTTCATGTGCACTTGAAAAGAATGTATCTTCTGCTGCTTTGGGGTGAAATGCTCTAAAATATCAATTAAATTCATTTGGTATAATGTGTCATTTAAGGCTGTTTCCTTGATTTTCTGTCTGGATGATCTATCCATTGATGTCAATGGGTGTTCAAGTCTCCTACAATAACTGTATTACTGTCAATCTCTTCCTTTATATACATCAATACTTACTTTATATATTTAGATGCTGCTATGTTGGGTGCAATAACATTTACAAAGGTTATTCCTCTTGTCGAAATGATTGCTTTATCATTATTTAGTGTTTCTTTGTCTCTTGTTATAGTCTTTGTTTTAAAGCTTATATATAAGCATTGCTATCCTAGCTTTTATCATTTCCATTTGAATGAAATATCTTTTTCCATCCTTATGCTTTCAGTCTGTGTGTCTTTCCATCTGAAATGGGTCTCTTGTAGACAGCACATGTATGGGTCTAATTTTCTTATCCATTCAGCAACCCTATGTCTTTTAATTGCAGCATTTAATCCATTTACACTTAAGGTAATTATTAATAGGTATGTAGTTATTGTCATTTTATTATTGATATTTATGATCTTCCCCCCTTCTTAAAGAAGAACCTTTAACATTTCTTGGAATACTGGTTTGGTGATGATGAACTTTTAGCTTTATATATTCTGGGATAAAATTAAATTTAATGTTAATCCAAATTTTTCTTTTCTGTCATTTATCATCACATTTTATACCACAACTACTGACAATGGAAAAACCCATTATTAATTTAAAAGATTATGGTTCTCACCTTAATGTTTTTAAACCTTTTCAATTGGACACTTCTGATCGAGACTAAAAACTTTAACGAAAACAATGACTCATTGTTTTTTGGCCTGGATATTATCTCAAGGACTTAGCTCAGTCTATAGCTTTTAGAATAGATATAATCTGACATTTAAATATTTTTAAATTATTCACAGATGTGCAATTTCAGATCCTCTCAATATTATAGAAACAAAGACAATAAAGAAATGTTGGTCTATACTTTGGAAACTATAGTTTATTTTCTTTATACTATACTGAAGAGAAATTCCATAATAGGGTTATCAGAGACTTTCTTTCATATATTGGCCACAAAAATTATACTAGGTTGTCTCAGAATAAGCAGAGCCACAAGTAAACAAGATTATAAATTCCGAAAATATTCAACAGATCACAAAAATCAAGTATTCTCAAAACACTACATTAAAAAAAATTACATCAAAGAGAGAACAGTTATTAATATCTCTATCTATGCACCCAATAATACAGTAGTAAAGAACAGAAACCACAGAGATAGGGAGAGAACTAGACAGAAACACTCTACTAGTAAGATACTTTAAAAAGACATCTTCAGCCCTGGCCAGGTGGCTCAGGTGGTTGGAGCATCATCCCATACATCAAAGGTGGGTTAGATTCCTGGTCAGGACACATACCTGAGTTGTGGGTTTGATCTCTGGTCGGGGCACATACGGGAGGCAACAGATTGATGTTTCCTTCTCACATTGATGTTTTTCTCTCTCTCCCCTTTCCCTTCTCTCTAAAATCAGTAACTTGTGTGGCAAAAGTAAGTATACAGTTGTGAGTACATGAAACACAGTTTATTGTATTATTTATTAATTACTGTATTATTTTCCATACAAACAACTATAAACCTACTTTTGCCAGAACCTGTATGTACATGTATATATATATGTATGTGTGTGTATATATATCTCCTTGGATGAAGATTAAAAAAAAAAAAAGACAGACCACATTCTAGAACACACTTATAAAAAAACATAAGTCAGACACTGTCTCCCCTGAGACCACAATGGAATTAAACTAGAACTAGTAACACAAGATAGCTGGGAAATTTCAAAACATCTGAAGATTAAACACACTTCTAATTAACACATGAGTCAAAGAAATTTCAAGGGAAATGTTTAAATATTTCATACTACATGAAAATGAAACAAAACTTATCAAAATTTGTGGAAAGCAGTGCTTAGAAATTTATAGCAGTAAATGCACATAATAGAACAGAAGATCTAAAATCAATAACCTAAGCTTCCACCGTAAAAAACTGAAAAAAATAAGAGCAAACTAAATCTAAAGTAAGCAGAAGAAATCAGGAAATCAACAGAGAAAAATCAATAAAGCCAAAAGCTGGTTCTTTAAAAAAGATCAATAAAATCAATAAGCCTACACCCAGGCTAAGAAAAATGAGAGAAAGATAAATTATCAATATTAGAAACAAACCAGAAGACATCACTACAGAACCCAAGAACATTAAAAGAATACTATGCCCACAAATTTGATAACCTAGATCATCAATTTTCAACTGGTGTGCTGTAAGAATTTTTAAAACATGCAATAACTGACTATTTAATCAGGGGCACTGACATCTTTCCCCTTAGGTTGTCAAATTAAAAAATGACAACCAACATAACAATAGCCATCCAGTGTGAATGCCCAGTCTTGAGCCATAAATATATGTCATACAATAGCGCTACATCTTATTGGTCCTGTGGCATAATAAGGTTGCTTCTGATTAACTCTTGGTACCAGAAATCCTTATATACAAGAATAGGCACATCATTTTTTTAAAAAGTCATTTTGGAGCAAAAAGGTAGGTAATTACTACTATCTTTTCTAAATCAATCAAAAGTGAATCTATTTTTTGGTCAGATCAGCAAAAAAATATATTCTTTGGTGTGCGGCAGAATTTTAGCAATTAGTTTGTGAGCCATGAGATGAAAAAGACTGAAAATCGCTGACTTAGATGAAATGGACTAATTCCTTGAAAGACACAATCTGCCAAAATTCACACATGAAGAACAGGCCTATAACTACTAAAAAAATTCAGACAATAATTAATAACCTTTCAAAATATAAAACACCAGCCCCAGGTGGGTTCACATGTGAATTCTATCAAACGTTTAAGAAAGAAATTATGTCAATTCTCTACACTCTCTTAAATAGATCCAGAGTGGAGGTAAGGGTAAATACAAGTCTAAATAGTCTCCATCTGAAGATACATCATAATGTCGAGGTGGGGCAGGAAATAGAAGCAAATGACAAAAATGACTATGAAAAATAGTGGGCAAGGGAAAGGAAGCATCCATCTGAAGTCTCAGAAGAAAAATCTCTGAAAATGACTTTTATAGGAACCAGATAAGAGCATTAAAATGATAGGTTAAGAAAAAAATATTTTTAAAAACATTACACATATCAGTGTAATGTTTTAATTTTACATGAGAGAGCAGATTAACAAAAATGATTCAATTTTTTAAGAATAAGGATCATGAAAAGTGGTGGTAATGACTAATGCCACTGAACTATACACCTAAAATGTTTAAAATGATAAATTTTATATATTTCACAATTTTAAAAATTAAAATTAAATAAAGATCAATACACATAGATAAACTTAAGACTATTGCCCAGCCGCTCTGAGCTAAGATTTAGGCTTGCAAAGGGATGCTCAGGCCGTGTCTTTAAATCCTAAACTAGATATCCTCCAACAATAATGAATTATTTAATCCTGTTCTTGAATGCAGCCACAAAGCTTTTCCTAAGAGACAGAGGTCTTCTAGAGCACATGCATGCCCCAATCACCATCAAATACTGAATATTCCTCCATCTGACTCTATAATCAGAGATCTAATTTTGCTTTCAAAGATATTTGATCATTGTGCTCAAATTACATAAAAGAACAAGTCTCTGATATAGAAGAAAACACAATTAAATTACTGCATTTGAAAAGTTCTACAGACTGGTTGAAGTATCTAGTACCATAAAATGTAATATATAATTCCATAAATGTTTCAAAATAGCATATTAGAGTCAGTACAAGTACTGTAAACAGTGCCAAAAATTAGTAGTCCATGATATGAGCCTAGTATACAAAAGGGACTACAAACCAACTCTCCTCATTAAATCCTATTGACTCTACCTCAGATTAGCCTCTGATTATGTTAAATTCAGTTCCATTGTCTTAAGTCTGGTTCAAACACCCAGACCAGTCCTTTCCAATACAAATATAATGCAAACCACATGTGCACTTTTAAGATTTTCTTGTTGCCACATTTGAAAGAAAAAACAGGTAAAATTAAAATTTTGATAGTTTATTTAACCCAATATATCCAAAATATTGTCAATATCACATATAATAAACATAAAAATTTATTGAGACTTTTGACTTTCTTTTTCTCATACTAAGTCTTTGAAATTCAGGATGCATTTTACACTTACAGCACATCTCAATTCAGACTAGCTACATGTCAAGTGTTCACTAACCGCTCTGGACAGTGCAGACCTGAGACCACCAGGAGTTCTCAATACTGGCTGCATTATCAGAATCACTTTTCATTTATTTGGTAAATGAACTTACTAGTTCCAGGGTCTGGAAGTGAATTGGTGAAGATAGATATCTTCAGCCCTTAACTCATATTCACATGTTATAATTCCTATACTCTGAGCAAACAGCTTCACAGTAGTTCTTTAAACAAAGTAGGTTCTCAAACACAGTAATCCTTTAAAACTCCTATTTTTATCGTGTTTGTTTCTTCCTCTTCCTGGACTCATCCCTTCCCTCCTTCATCCCATTTATCCTTCACACCCAGTGCAAAATGTCATTCCCCTCTGTAAAGTGCTCTCTGGTTCCCAATTATTCATTCTCTTCAATTGTTCATCTCTCTCTGACATACCATCACACTCTACAGAATTACAATTTATTTATTTCTCCACAAGATCAGGGGTTATCAACCTTATAACTCAGATACATTGGATTTGAGGTCAGTGGCAGAGAAGCGGTAGGATTACATTTAGTTTGGGGAAAATCACACACATACTATCTATGCTCTACTATCTATGCTATAGTTGCCCCTACCTAAACTAAATCTAATTTTCCCATAGAAATTCATTACATGAAGATCAAGAGTCACATACTGCAGTAGAAATGTATCGCAGAAATGATAAGTAGCTATCCTGTTATCACTCAAAATAATGAAGAGCCTAGTACACTAGCTTACTGACAATCTTTTTTTAAGCTTGGAGAGCAAATTCCCTAAAACCTAACCATTGTTGAATCTTGTGACTCTATGCCTTAGGTGTGTATGAAGCTCGGTGCCTTTGAGGGCTTTCTCATCTAGGGAAAGCAAAAATCAGGCTTTAAACTTAATAAAATGCCAGCTTTGCTGATATACTAAATATATAAACCTTTATGATGCTAAACATATAAAACTTTATGATCAACAGCACACTTAAGCTTAGATACCCGTTAAGTACCTAAATCTCCACTGCTGGTGTTCACCTCCTATTTATATTAGAGAGAAAAGTCTAAGACCTATTCGAATACCAGTTTATACCATTTATTGAACAGTCAATACAGGTCAGTCATGTTACTTGTTTTACACTTATTTTTTCACAGCAACACATTGATATAGCTACCAACTGCATTTGACAGATAAAGAAACTAAAATGGAGTTAAATAATTCCTAAAGTAATGTATTCAGAATATAAATTCGAGATGTTTGTTCTTTACATTAACTATAGTCCATGCGTAGTGTGCTGAACCAGTTTATACTGACTCATAAGGGCCAACTGTTAAATTTTTAAGAACTGTGAAAATCATTGTTAAACAAAACTATAATTAAAAATTAAATTATATAAACAATTAAATAGTATCACAAAGGTAATAATTACTCAAAACTCACTTCCTAAATATTTTAGCACATTTTACTCTAGTGGTTAATTACATTTATTATATATACATATATATGTATGTATGTAATGTACATTCATGTGTGTGAGAATACTATACAAGTGTACAAAACAGTATCTCTTCACAACTCTATATTCAGGGACAATACTTTGGTAGCTTGAAACTGACCATGATAGGAGTATTTACACCAAAGAAACTGGCAAATCCTACAAAGCATGGCTTTTTCTTTTTTCCCTGAGTGGCTGTTAAACATTTACTTGCAAGTGGCAAAGTCCATTCATTATTCTGAATCAAGAGGTTACTTCAAAATGCAATACACATGCGCAGCCCCTAATCAGAAAATCTAATTCAGTAGATCAGGAGTAGAATAGCTACATGTGTATTTTGAAAAAGACCATCTCTCCTCCAAAAGAACTTTGATACACACCTCTAGCTAAGAACTACTATTTGAGATTTCTAAAATAGTATTATGTACCTACCATATTAGCTGTTAAAAAGGAACATAGAGAAAACTGCATTACTTTTAGGTCCCCAAAAATAAGTCCTTACAAACTATAGCGTAAAACTGTGACACAGCTTTTTTTAATCACGGATCAAAAAATAGCCATAGGAAAGCTTCTGTATGTCTTAAATTATTAAAGAGGTTGCAGCTTATACTATTCAATAACTTTCATACAAAGACTAAAATGAGACAACTAGGTATCCATATGTAAAAAATGAGGTTGGACCCTTACCTAACATAAAAATTAACTCAAAATAGATCACAGATTCAAATGTAAGACCTAAAGCTCTAATATTCTTTGAAGAAAACACAGGCATAAATATTTGTGACCCTGAATTAGACAATGGTTTCTTAAATATGACACTCAAAGCACAAGAAACAACAAACATTTAAATAAATTGGATTTCATCAAATTAAAAACATTTGTTCTTTAAAAGATACCATCAAGAACATGAAGACAACCCATAGTATGAAAGAAATTTTTGCAAATCATATATATGATAAGAAACTTGTATCTAAAATAAAGAACTGTTATAAATCAGCAATAAAGAGACAATACAATAAAAAAAAATGGGTAAAGGATCTAAATAGACATTTCTCCAAACAAGATATGCAAATGGCCAATAAGCACATGAAAAGATGATCAATGTTATTTTAGCCATCATGGAAATGCAAATTAAAACTACAATGAGATTAGCCCTTCACACTCATTTAGGATGGCTATAATCAAAAACTCAGATAATAACAACTATTGGCAAGGATGTAGAGAATTAGAAACCTCATACACTGCTGGCAAGAGTGTAAAATGATGCAGCTGCTTTGGAAAACATTCTAGCAGTTCCTCCAAAGGTTAAACATAAAGGTTAAAAAAGGTTAAACCATGACTCAGCAGTTCTCCTAGATATAAACCCAAGAGAAATAAAAAATATGTCCACACAAAACTTGTATAATGAATGTTCATAACAGCATCACTCATAGGAATCAGAAAGTGGAAACAACCCAAATGATCATCAACTCATGAATGAACAAACAAAATGTGATGTATCAATACAATGGAATATTATTTGGCAACAACAAAGAATAAAATACAAATACACCCTATAATATTTTATGAACCTTGAAAACACTATGCTAAGTGAAAGAAGCTAGTCACAAAAAAATACACCATATTGTATGGCTGCATTTATATGAAATAGGCAAATCTACAGTGACAGTTATGTTAAAAGTGATTGCCTAGGGCTTCAGGTCAGTTGGAGGGATAAGGAGATGACTGCTAAAGGGTATGGAGTTTCTTTTGGAGGTCATGAAAATGTTCTAAAATTGACTGTGGTGATGGTCACATGACTGTGAATATATGAAAAATTACCAAAATGTATACTTTAAATGGGTGAATTGTACAGTATGTAAATTATATCTTAATAAATCTGTTACAATTAATTTCTTGAAAAAATATCTCCAGAAAAAGACTTCCATTCCTGACAAACACCTGTGTTCTATTCAATAAACTACATCATAAATTGTGTTTCTCTTTTGGCTTAACTGCCACAAAATCACTAAATTTTGTGGTCACATGAGCTTCTCTTTACCTAAGTTTTCTAGTTCAGTTTCTGTCACTATCATGCCCTGCTTCCATTGTTTTAATTTAAAAGTACTCTATTTTAAGACACTTCAGTCATTCTCGGAAGCAGGCAGGATATGATGGCTGGCTGAACTACGAAAACTTAAGAATATGTTTAGATATTCACGATGTCCACCAAGGTAAAGAAACCTTAAGAAGTTCAGCTTGAGCTCTACCAACGAATTTCCTTCATCTTAACTACCACCAAGAAGTGAAACAATCAGAATTATGAGTTTTGCCACAGGACTTTTCCCCTCTACATTACATTATCTAAATAGAACATTATAATGCAATATCACACATTTGCCACACAAGATAATATTTAAAATGGAACATAAGCCCAGCTGGCATGGCTCTGTGGTTGAGCATTGACCTATCAAGGTTCGATTCAGGTCAGGGCACATGCCCGGGCTTGTGGGCTCGATCCCCAACAGGGGGCGTGCAGGAGGCATCTGATCAATGACTGTCTCATCATTGATGCTTCTATTTTTCTTCCTCTCACTGAAATCAGTAAAGTCATATTCAAAATATAATAAAAAAATAAAAGAAATTAAATGAAACATAAATAAAACGTCTCTACTGAAATTTAACTTTACTTTGGGAAATTCATTCCTACCCTAACAGGTGAGGAGGAATCCTCTGTATTTCGTTTCTGGGACTCAGTGTCTACATCTTGGCGCTTGTTCTTCATTCTTTCTCTAAGATCCCCCGTAGGTCTTTCTGGTGACCTTTGAAAACAAAACAAAACAAAACCCAAAACAAAACAGCAAAAATCTATATTTATATATCATTATATAAGAATATATTTGCAGACATAAACTCACAAATCTCTATAATTTTTCTAACTGTCCATGGCTCCTAAATTTCAGAAAAAATAATTAGTTTCAGCTTAACACTAACATATGCTGGGTGGAGGGGGTTAATGGGGGGAAAAAAGAGGGACATCTATAATACGTTCAACAATAAAGATAAATAAAAACACATATGAGCATCACTTACAAGCTTTCTCCCAATACCAATCAAAATGTATACTTTAAAATTCCATGGGGTGGCAGGTACTGGTAATATGAATAAGCAACTATATGTGAGCTGAGAAAAAAACAATCAGTAATTAACAGCTTAATTTGTTTTCTATTAATCACATTAATATACAGGGTGTGACAAAAGTAGGTTTAGAGTTGTTCATATGGATAATACAATAATTAATAATAATACAAGAATAAACTGTGTTTTGAGTACTCACAACTGTAAACCTACCTTTGCCCCACCCTGTATTAGTTATAATTGAAAATAAAAAAGTAGAAAGATAAAGTTTTAAACCACAACGTTGCAAAATTAATCTAGAAGCAATAGTATTACCATCTACACGTATATGTGGTTGGATGCAACATTAACAACTGAGAAAATACTTTATGCATCTTGAGAATCAAAGTTAAATAGAGGAGTTTGTGCTATTCTTGTAACTTTTCTTAAATTTAAAATTATTTTATAATAAAAATAAAGGATTCATAGCAATATTTTAGACAGTGATTTTATATTCTGCTCTGGAATTTTTTAATTAAGGAAAAATACACATGTTTATATTCAAACACTGGTAGGTCTTCATAATTTAAATTGGAAATTTGATAAATGGCTGTTCAATTATTTCACACCATTACTAAGTAAGAAAAACAAAGCAGAGCTAGAAAACATACTACCTTTAAAGAATAGTCCTAGAACATCTTTAAAAAAGTTAAAGAATATGCCTCTCTTTAGCCATCAAAGTATAATATTTTTAAAAGATAAAAACAAATCACATATTCACATCTATTTCAAGTAACAGTTGATCAATCAAATCAATTTCTTTAGTTTATTAATCATTAATACAAATCACATCGTTAATGAAGAAATAATTTCAGTTAATTCACTTTACAGGATCTCATGAACATTTACACATTTATATTTTATAGATCTGTATTAAATGTTTTAACAGTTAAAGCTGAACTTAAAAATAGAATTTATCAGTACATAAATCCTTTAAATTATAATTATGATGTACATGTAAATTTTTGTGTGTTCTGGTTTCCTGAATATAACAAAAATTTATTATAAACTTGTTTCTATCCTAAAGAACACCCAAGTATAGTAATAATAAAAACAAAACATTAAAATTATTGAAATAGTTTCCTAGGTATGTGTTTATACAGGTAATTAAACTTATGAAGGCTAATTTCACCTCAACAACAGAAAAGACAAATGACAATCTAAATACAAATGAGACAATATTCAGCATCACAAGTAAACAAAAATACACAACATTTAAGTGAACAGAAGGTTTAAATTTTAAATTCTACTAAACTTCAAAATCTATAACACACAAAAAAATTCACTCAATTAAAAAAAAAATCTTCAAATGCTAATGTTCAATTTTGATACTATTCCTGTAGCCAAAGCAATCAGCACGCACAATTTTAAAACTAGGTAAATTATTTCTTTGCCAATCAAGTTTAAACTCTTTCTGTGACAATCTTTATGTAAGCTACATTTTTAAACACCGTAACAAAATCATCATAAGGGAACCAAAAGGAAAAATAAAAGGTCTTTATTAGGAAAGATTTAGTTTTGCCTTCATTAAAGACAATAATATAATGTTCTAAATAGGTACATTTATTCTCATATAAATACATATTTTCATTTACATTAACACACTGTGATAAGGATTTGGCAAATGCATTTTAACCTTCAGAGCTTGCATTAGATTATTTTTTGTCATTAAGATTTAAGTTTAGAACATCTTAAAAAGCTAAAATTATATCCTATTTAAATTTTAATAAAATTCTGTCTTAAGCAGCAGTTTAATACATAATTGGGAGAGGGGAGGTAAGCCATACATATATTAGAAACAAGGTCTATTGTCAAAACAAGTAAATATTGAACAAATAAGTTAATTTTAAAACAAACATTTTATTAATCTTGAATTTAACAACTAAAAAGATCTTGTCGATCTCTGACTACATATCAGTAAAACTACTACCAAAATAGAAAATCTGACCAAACATATGGTTTTATTTCAGATTTTTATATTAGATAAACTATAAAAGCCATCTTCTAATTGTATATGAACAATTCAAAGTTCTCAATTTACCTTCTGTAATTGCTGCTATAACCTTTACCACGGGGTGAAAGGCCATGTACGAATCTACATGTGTTTCCATAGAGGCAGTTGCCAGTCTTCAGCCAGTTACGGCACTGTGTCTAAGAGACAGATATTACTATGTAAATTTCATATTTATTCATATTTATTTCTGGACAAAAGATGCTAGTGGAACAAAGTTAAAACAAATGCTATCAAAATTCCAACTAACCTGAGATATACATTACTCCCCAAATAATAAAAACATCAGAGGGAAAAAAAAAAGAAAAATCTACAAACCCTATCAACCCTTTTCAAGTCTTTTCATGAAACACACTTAAAAATTTACTGAACATTCCTACAACAACCAGCTCACCTTTATGATACAAATCAGTATTTCAAGAATAGGACTGCAAGAGAAGCCCTATGACTGTACTAGTGACAACTCACCTCTGCTGTACTGCCAGTGCTGGGTCCAAGCCTCTCAAATACACTGGGTCGTCGGGATGTGCTTTCAGATATGGTCTTTGTATTTTCCACTGTGACTTTCCTTCTAATTTTTGACATTTTGTACTACTTTAACAAAAGAGAGAGAGAGAGAGAGAGAAAGAGAAAGAGAGAGAGGGAGGGAGATAAAGACAAAACTGTAAAATTCTTCAATATGAAATAACTGAGCCCATAACTTGCAAGTAGATAAAACTGTAGATAATATACGGGATTTTTCTCAGGGAGAAAACAAAAGAATAGGAGAGGTCACATGTAAATAAAGGTAAACAGAAGTTATCTCCTAAGACATACTTTATAAGTCAATTTATAACTTTGAAATCTGTTGGCTATAATTTTACCTCTTCTGCAGAGTGAAATGAGTAAGATTCTACTTACATAGCTAAGTTTTCATAGTACATTCAACCTCAGAAAACACACCATAAAACAATTAGTTTCTAAGTTCCTTATGCAGGTCGTTTCAATATTTAGTAACTATCTTTTAAAGAAAAGCTGTACTATCATTTTCCATTACTTGGTTATCTGGAAAAGAAAGCTATGTCAAAAAATGGCAAAACAAAATCAGGTGAGAGTTTTATTGATCGTAGAAGTTTAGTTTTATACAATTTAAGTGATATTAGTTATGTTCTAAAGATCAACTTGGGAGAAAAAGGAATACTATTTAAATATTTTCTTTGCCTTACAGTAGCCAAGAAAACAGCAATCAAGGATATGTATTTTCCAATAATACAAAAAAATCTCTCTCAATGTTGATGACTGTCTTTCAAAACAGAAAGGCCGCCCAGCCAGCCTGGCTCAGCAGTTGAGCATCAATCTATGATCCAAGAGATTGGGGTTCTATTCCCTGCCAGGGCACATGCTGGGGTTGCAGGCTCAATTCCCCAGTATGGGGAATGCAGGAGGCAGCTAATCAATGACTCTCATTACTGATGCTTCTGCTCTCTCCCTCTCCCGTCCTCTCTCTGAAATCAATAAAGACATCTTTTAAAAAAACAAAAAACAAAACAGAACAGGCTACAGAACTAGAAAAAGTAAAGGTGTTTCTACAGTCTATACTACATTGACATAAAAGTTAAAGGTGCTAAAAGTAATAAACCAGCTATTTTACCATTGCTAGTAAAAGAAAGACTAATCATAAATATATTTTACGAAAGTAAATAAAATATTAAAAACTAAAACTATAATAGAAAACTATCCAAGTATGTAATCAGGTAATTCAATTGGAAATGAAAAGATCAGAAAACAGTTCTATGATATACGTTAGAAAACAATACTGAATTCTAGACCATAAATAACCTAAAGATTACACTACTACAGGAACTGCTTAAGAGAAAGAAAAAAGAATTTAACAATATTACACTTTATACCATCTAAATATTAGTTGAAATCTTATTAGTAGTCAAAATTAGTTACTAGAATGAACAACGGCAGCTAAAAAAGTAAAAGTTCTATTTGGTATGAACTGGTCTCTATAAAGTTCACAAATGTTTTTTTTTTCTTTCTTGTTTTTTTAAAATATATCTTTATTGATTTCAGAGAGAGGAAAGGAGAGGGAGAGAGAGAGATAGAAACGTCAATGATGAGAGAGTCATTGATCAGCTGCAGCCCACAACCCGGGCATGTGCCCCGACTGGGAATGGAACCCCGATCGCCTGGATCCTAGGTCAATGCTCAACCTCTGAGCCACGCCCGGCTGGGCCACAAATGTTCTTTTAATGTGTTTCAAAGTAACTGCACTTCACTTGAAAGAAAATTAAATCATGGTAGTACCAAATCAACACTAAAAAAAAATTATTAACAATGTTTTGGTTCAGTTAGATACTTCTTTTCAGGTCACATTTTAAAAGGACCCAAAGAATAAGTACAATATTTGACAAATGAACCAAGAGGAAACTATGATATAATACAATACAGTAGTTTTAAATTGGAAAAATTTAATATATTCTTTAATATAAAATGTAATCATTATTTTAATAGTTTAACTACAATTAATTTTTAGTGATTTGTTAGAAAATAACTTTAAATTACAAATTATAAAAAATTAGCGTAGTGTCACATAAATAAACAAGTATCTGCTGCGACATAAAATGTCAACTGTTCTTTAAGTAAGAAACTATACAGTGAACCTTACATAATAGAGTTAGTATTATAAGACAATCTTTGATTTAACTTTTCTTAGGCTCATTCTCAGCCCAAATGTGAATTTACAGAGGAAAAGTTGGTAAAATCTCTTATGCCCATTTGATTTACTTAACATAAAGTACTAAAAGCCAACATGAGTGGAGATGAGAAAGATGTAGAAAATGTAGAGCTTTAACTGAGAAAACTACTATTTTACAATTTATAAGTGAGCAGAATTTGAGTAAGTAAATATATCACAAAATATATAGGAAAAGTGAGAAAAACACAGTTTTAAAGTTTCATTATGTTACTATAAATATTAATATATAGATTACACTGTAATGCTCATTCACTAATTTTAAAAGCATTTGTTAAACTTAAAATCAAATGAGTTTTAAAAGTTCCTTATTAGCTATTATTAGTTATCTGGAACTTGGAAAGGAGGCACAGCATCCCACTACATTCTCTCAAAGAAAAACTAACCCTAACCTTACATTTTTCCTCTCCACTATCAATTAAAATGTTAGTTCTGTCCTCAAAATGCCTATTCCCAATATGCCCTCACTTCCAATATACCCTCCTCCAAAAGAGTCAATGGTAGTGTTTTCCACAGTTGGGGCAACAAGCTATTTATTATTATACTTGTAACACTGGTCATCTATCATCTCCTTTCTTGTTTTTCTGAGGGCTCCAGGTATTAACTCTTGTTTCTCCTCCTGCTCTGTAAGCTGTTGCTTGGATCAGCACTCTTCTCCCCTGACCTGCTGGAAAGGACAGTCTTGAAGCTTCTTTCCAACTCCAGACCCCTAATGTGAGCTTTGAAGATTTCAAAGGGTTTGGACTGCTATGTCAAAGACAATCAAGTGAAGACTAATGATTCCATATTGCCCCTCTCCTTGTATTCTTGCCACTAAAAAAGTTCCTTCACTCATATATAGACATAAAGTTGCTTTTACAAGTGACATAAAGAACTACTCAAGATTCACCTACATACTATTTATCCCAGGAATTTTACTTCTAGCTACTGTTGAGTCTACCAACTTAAGGAAGAACAGCAATGAAGTAAAGATGTGTTTATTCTCCTCTTTTCTCAGAGTCCAACAGTGTCAGACCTTGCCCTAAATGGCAATGAGTTTGAGTACCAGGTCTAGCCTACAGGAAGGTACTAGACTTAAAACCCCAAAAACAACTGAAACAATAAGGGGAAAAGTAGCAAGTGGAGTTTTCTAGTTGAAAGAAAGAGGAATTCTTCTGATCTATCTAGCTAGGAACTTCCATCAGTAGTCAACAATAACAAGTTATCTAAATATTATTACTGAAACATTCATGAATTTGCATAGATAAAATGTTTTATGCTTGCAAAGAATACAAAATATAATACTTTCTATCCCATTTGTCTAAATATATACACATAATCTAAAATACACTAGGAAAGCATTTACTTATATATAGCAATAAATTAATTTGAAACTATATTACCAACTTTGTGATTTAATTAGAATTCTCAAAATAAAAATTTGGGCCTACAAAGGAAGATAAATACCACAACAGAATAAAATGCAAATCTGATGGGGGTGGGGGGGAGCTTTTTCAATTAATATCTAAATAGGCTTCAATAAGTAAATACTTCAGAGCATCAGAGCATATGAGAAAAGTAAGAAATATTAAGATAAAAATGCAAATATTAGTCTTCCTTAGCTAAGAGACTTTGAAGGTTTTCTCTCCAGTTTTGTTTTCAAATTTTTCTTTGGTTTTAAGTTGCCATCACCCTTCACATCATGTCTTTCCCAAACACCCGCATTATCAAAGCCAGAGTGACACTGGTGAAAGTGTACTGAGTTATTTCCTATTTCTCCTCTCCATTTTCAGAGTTAATAAAGATCAGAAGTTGTATTTTTCCAATTGCAAAAGAAAGATAGGGCACAAAGTCTGAATCATTAAGACACAACAAAAAAGGGTCTTAATATATGGGAACGGTCTACCCCCTCAAAAAACTTACAAACATACTATAATGTTTGTAATTCATACTATAAATTTGACTGAGAAAGAAAAAATATACAGCAGCTTCTTTTTAAACAATTATTTCTGCCCGCCCTGTTGTGGCTCAGCGGTTGAGCGTCAACCTAGGATCCAGGCGACAGCGATTAGATTCCTGGTCAGGGCACATGCCTGGGTTGCCGGCTAGGCGGCCGATCAATGACTCTCTCACCATTGATCTCTCTCTCTTCCTCTCCTTTCCCCTCTCTGAAATCAATAAAGATTACTTAAAAAAAACCCCCAAAAAACAGTTATTTCTGAGGCCTAATCACTGAAATCTTGTCAATAAAACATGTATCAGTTCTAGTATGCTCACCTCAATCCTTAACTAAACCTTTTTGAGGTCTCACCTTCTGGTAGCAAAAATGAAAGCATAATCTGATGAGCAGCAGCATAGTATTAGTAAACTGTCAAATAACTAACCAACTAAAACTACATAAATGTACTAACTGGTAGTAGAATAAACCCCTATCCACTGCAGTTCTAAAATAAAAAAAGGTTATGTTAAAAATGAGGTCCCTTCATATTTGTATTTCATAATTTTGAGAGAAAAAAGTTAGGTTTATTTGATGCAGTCTGCAAGAATTTTTTTAAAAGAACTTTCTAAAACAATCTTGCAGATTGCTTATATGTAAATAGACTAAAACAATTCCAAACTGAATTCTGAACAAAACTGGCAGAACTAACATGACTACACAAATATGAACAAGGCAATAGTGTTGCACTTTGCAGAAAAAAGAATTTGTTAAAAAGACTATGCACAGAAAAAATCCCATGCTGGTAGGTAACTACTATAAAGTAAACAGAACTGCAACATACAAAACTACTAAAAAAAAAAAAAAAAGAAGAAAAGACACTTTATATATCAACAACAGTTAATGTTTCAACTGCTACTAAATATCTGCTGAAACAGTTCTAACTCTATATGACAAGGAGAGTGGGGTTTGGGGGAGATAGGGAAACCAACCTGCACTGAAAACCAATTCTTCAAATAAATGTATGTTAAACTTTGCTTTCTATATGTAAATGTCAATGCATATTATAATACAAATTAACACTGATAACTTGTACTGAAGTAAAAACAACACCCACTTGTTAGTTTACAGATATGGAAATTGGATGAATTTGCATATCTTAAAATATGCAATAAACGTTCATTTCAAATCATCAATAATTAGGAAGCCAGTAAAAGGCATGTATGTGATCAAACTGGATCTTACCAGATCCACACACTTAGTTTCACCATGCAACTATTTTTACAGACACAAATTGCTACATACCTGCATCAACATTCTCAGTCTCTTATTGAAATTGTCATGTTACAATCTAAGAAATTGGAAATTGTTTGAAAATCTATAGATTATGTTCACAAAACTCTCCAAAATATTTTCGCATAGGTACTAAATATAGTAATTTCAATTATTACAGAACTAGACTCTGCTAATTATGTGTGGACTGTTCTGCATAAGCATATTTAGATTTACTGCAACATTATCATGAACTTTGAAAACTTGAGGTGTGGAGATCATTTCCAAACTTGGTAAATTATTTCTTCACAAAACCAAAAACCTGAAGAGACTGCATATGCCCCTAATTTTCAAAGTAGTTCAAATTATCTGAAAACCTCGCAAAATAACAGAATAGCTTGACTAAACTCTAGAGACAAGATCCTACCAATATCATTTAAGTACTATCAACTCCAAATAATTTTGCAGCTACATAACTTTTTTCAAACATCAGATAATGACAAACATCAGAACCTCTCCTTCATTCCTCCTTCCCGGTTTCTGACATAGTTGCCCAAACTACCTACTACCGAGGGAATGTGAAGATGATAAAGCAGCACTCCTCAACTCCGAGGGCTTAAGTCGTTAAATTACTGCTGCCGGGAATTAAGAAAGACCAAATACAACCAAAAGCAAGATACTTTCCCCGAACAGGTCTGGAATGCGTAAAAAGGAAGCTTCTAAACCTAAAACCGTATTCGTACAGCGTTTCACTGCATTCAAATGCGAATACCACGCAAGGGTTCCCAAGCCCACCTCAAATGGTAATGATTAAGCCTTTCATCTCAATGTCCCGGTCCCCTTAGACAAACTCGCAGAACCCGAACGAGGGCGAGAAACGAGGCCTGAGCACAGCGAGCTGTCGCAGAGTTGAGAGAGGGATGCTCAAGGAGCTCAAAATCCTGGCGTGTGCCCGGCGGGGACGGAGCCTACGCCGGGCCTTCCCACACCGTGTCAGCCCAACCACCGCCTCCCCGGGACCCCGATACTCCCACCAATTCACACAATTCAAGCTTACCTCCTCCCCAAGCTCCCTTCGCAAGCACACTGCGGAGGCGTCACCGCCGCCACCGCTCCGAGGATGGGGGGATGCGACCCTCTGTCCCCGCGCCTGGCCCCGGGAGGACGACGACAAGGAGAAGGAGGTGCGCGAGCGGCTCCCGGGAACCGGCCCTCGGCTAGCGAGGGATCCCGGGGGCGGCTGAGAAGCGGAACTCGCCAGCCGCTTCGCCAGGATCAAGCGAGACTGGGACGTAGAGAGGAAAACAACGAAGGGAGGCTGGGGAATAAGAAAATGCAACGAAAACACTTCCAGGCCGCGAAGAGGATCGCCTCAAAATGCCGCCGGAAGTTGAGGGTTTGCCCTGTTCCTCTACAGGCCTAGGCAGCTTCCGGCTGCCAAATTAGTCGTCAGCACGCAGGCACCGCCCCTTTATGGACACGCCCTCCGTCCTCACGCTGCGGGGCGCAGTCGGAACCAGCTCTTCGTGAGATCTCTGCAGGGGAGACCCGGAGCCTAGAACTTCTCAAGCTCAAGTTCCCAATTAAAAGTGACTTTAAGAGGAAGAGTTTCACTCTTTTATTACATAAATTCTTGCAATAAACGGCTGTGGTAAATGCCACATTTGTTGTCGAAAGTAAATACATTCATTCGATCTACAAAGTTTAATGAACGCTGAGCTGGAGGGCGACAGGAAGGTGTTTGTCCTTCCTGACACCCTTCCACTTTCTGGGCCATTCATTGTCTTTTCCTGTGGAACAAACGGACCGCACGGTTGTGTTTTTAGGGCACAAGCAGAAATTTGTTGAAAATGTGCAGCAAAAATATTTAACGTACTTCTGAAAAACCTTTCTTTTTGTTGTTTAGGGTCCAATGATTTGCATTAAACTAATTATTAAAATTGCTTGAGATGGTTAGTCAAACGTCGTGAATAATAATAATAAAAAACCCAGTACCTAGCTTCTTACAAGTTAAAAAGAAAAGGGGGGGGGGAGGGAAAATGTGAATTTATTTACTTAATTTATTTTGTTCTTTGACAAAACCAAGGAGTAGGAGAACCTTTTGTCAAAACTATTGATAAAACTTTAAAAAAACTGGTACAATGATTTGGTCTTGGAATCGCTAAATTAAAATGTGGGAGCAGAGTGAAAAAATCAAGAGCATTAAACATTCTTGATGACATGCCAAGCTATTTTAGAGACAGTGGCAAAGAGCTTCTCTGCAAGGGGGTTCGATGAAAAGCTTTGGCAGCAAGAATCCATATTTTCCTGTATCTCGAAGTTCAATTGTAAAGGAATATTTGATGCCCAAGTCATAGATCCAGTCATCTGGACCTCCAGGAGCTAGGTCTATAGAAGAAAAAAGAAATTACTTTTTGAAATACAGATGTTTCAAGTTAACTAACAAAGTGTTTTTTCTCCCTAAAATTGAAAATTGCTTTGCATTTTTCTGATTATTAAGTAATATACATTTCTGGTAGAAAATGGAGGTTGATGGAAAACAGGTTAAGGAAGAAAATAAAAATTATAACTTTACCAAGAAGTGATAATCACCATTAACGTTTTAGTGCTTCCCCCCCCCCCTTTTCAGTGAAGGCTTTAACCAAAAAAAAAAAAGTTAACTTACTTTTTAAAATTTTCTAAGTTAATTTTTTTCCTATATAAATAAGGTCATTCTATACATTCTGTTTTATAACATAATACCTGTGGTGACCAGCTTTATGTATTGATGAGTTCAAATCAAATCATCTTTAACTCATAGCATTGCACTGTAAAGCTGGATGTAAATTAATTTAAAAATTTATTTGGAAAACTTTAGATTTTTTTCCTAATTTCTAAGTAACATAAACAACTTTACAATTAACAACCTTGTTTATACATAATTGCTTCTTTGTTCCTTTAGAATATTATTTCTAGATTGCTAACATAAGGGTATGTACTTTTTACAATTATTCTACATGTTGCCAAATAGCTTTCAAAAGAATTTACCAATTTATACCTGCACTAGCAAGGTATGACTATGCCCACTTCTCCCTCCCACATTATCGTGGAATTTTGCATTTCTGGCAATTTTATGGGTGAAAAAAATAATATCAAATTGTCTCGCTTTATGTTTCTTTTATTACTGGTGAATTGAATGTTTTGCTTGTATATTTATTGTCTATGTTTATATATATTTTTATCAATTGTCTTACTCATATTCTTATTTGGTTCAATTTATAGATTGTTTATAAAAGGAACATTAGTGTTGTTAGCCCTGTGTAATATGGGGAGAATATTTTCTTCTTATTTGGTTATTTAGCTTTCAACTTGGTTTATGACAGGGTTTTTATATAAAAATATTTTATCTATCTGGAATTTATTTTAGAGAAAGACATGTTAGTAATCCAGTTATTTTTTTCTAAGTAACATCAGGTTTCTCAGCCCAATTAATTGAATAATCTAACATTCTTAACTGATTAGAAATGCCTTCTTTATGAGATACTACATCTTATGTATTTGAAGTTTCTAATGTATTTTAATACTTGGTTGGGGCAAATTCTCTCTTATTAGTCTTATTTTTCAGAATTCTACAAGCTCTTCTACTAAATGTATTCTTTCAAATGAAGTTCAGGATCATTTGAGTGTTCATTGGGATTTATACACAAATTAATTTAGAACAACTGACACATTTTTTTATGTCGCTTTCCCACTCAAAAACATGGCAGGTTTCTCCTCTTGTTTATCTTCTTTTATGTACACCAGTAAAATTTTCTAGGTTTTTAAAAAATATATAGAGTATATAGATTTGTGTTTGTACATGCATATATATATATTTAACAATGAATCCACATATATGTTTGTATCTATATGTAATATGTGTGCACATATATATATGTACATGTATAGAAAAAGTAAGACCTTTTTTTCATTTTATTTTCTACCTGATTATTTTCGGTATATAAGAAAGCTATAGAGTTGTATGTATTTAGTTCATAGTCGGCCACCTTACTCAACTTTTTTTTAAAAAAATATCTCTTTATTGATTTCAGAGAGAGGAAAGGAGAGGGAGAGAGAGAGATAGGAACATCAATGGTGAGAGTCATTGATCGGCTGCTTCCTGCATGCCCCCAACTGGAGATCGAGCCAGCAACCCGGGCATGTGCCCTGAATGGGAATCAAATCCCAATCGCCTGGATCCTAGGTCGACACTCAACCACTGAGCTACACCCAGTTGGGCCTCACTCAACTTTTTAATTGTGACTAATATTTTTGGTTAATTTTCTACTGTTTTCCATGTAGACAATCATATAATATGCAAAGTGATCATTTTTGCTTATTTATAATACTTATACTTGAATGAATACAAATGTGTTTACTGAAACATTGTTTTAATATTGAAAAATACTCATCAACAGTGGATTAGTTAAGTTATTCATTCAGCAAATATTTCTGACAACAGTTACAATATTTGCAATTTATTCTAACCATTTTCCTATGCTTACACGCACATACACATAAATGTGTCCAAATGAATGAATGTGTGGAGATGGGCTGATTTCATCATAAGAGGAAGTTTACTCTATAAGTTCCTCTAGCCCTGAGGCACTATGGTCATGCTTTGGGGAACAATAGTAGAAAAGAAGATGGAAATCAAGAGAGCTCTGAATTGTGAAAGGAAGTTGTGGGGTTTATCTGTGACAGAACGGGGACCTGGGTCACAAAAGGCAGCAATGGACCAGTGACACCAAGAGACAAAGATATATCATGTGGACCAATCTGGCCTCAGTTTTTTTTGAGTCAATTTTGGGTTGCTGAGGAAGAAGAGAAAATTTCCGGTTCTGGACTTTCTACTAATAAGGCATCTGGTGCTCAACTAATTTATTGAAAACGATATAATGTGATTATTAATATGAATGTGTTTTTATAACCCTGTAGAACACACTTATTAAAGGAAACTCTGGGACTTTGAATATATTGTCTCAAGGCCTTTTCACATGCTATTCCCTCTTCCTGGTTTCCCCCCACCTTTGTTTAGCAGCTGCTTCCCAGATAGGTATCCCAGAAATGTCAGCTACAGAGAGAGACCTTCCCAGGCAACTTTAGCTAAGTAGCCTCTCTCCTGCAGTCATTCTCAAGTCCATAAGCCAATTTTACTGTCCTTACTTGTCAATGGAACTATACTATATTTTACCATTTAATTTCATTCATCAGTGATGGAAAACTTTTTCTGTAAAGGACCAGTTAGTAAATATTTTAGGCATTGTGGGTAACACAGTCTATGTCACAACTACTCAACTCTACTGTCATGAAACTATCATAGACCACAGATGAATAATTGTGGCTGTGTTCAAATAAAACTTTATTTGGGGACACTAAAATTTGAACTTCATATAATTTTCAAAGTTCACAAAATCTTTTTTTTTTCTACCATGTAAAAAACTGGAAAACCATTCTTAGTTCTCAGGCTATGCAAAAACAAGCAGTAAGCTGGACATGACCTACCTGTCATGATTTGCCAATACTTGGTTAAATGTTTATTTTCTGTTCCTCTTCTCCCATCTTCCCTTGAAGCTTCAAAAGAGTAAAATCGCTGTCTGTTATCCCATTGTGCGTACAAAGGAGTCCCTCAATAAGTACTTAGAACATTTGTTAAGAGTTTGCCACATACATATTCTTATCACTCTGATAGAAACCAAAGACATTCAACTATACTGTGCTATGTGCTATATATACTCTTGGGCACAGGCTGTCACTAAAAAGCAAAAAATGTAATGGTTATACACTAGATGTGTATAGTGTTCAACCTGCACAACCTTACATGGTGACCTTGGACATCTTACATATTCTTTTCACCCTTTATGACCTTTTCTGTTTCACTCAACCAGTGTGATGCCAATTCTTTAATCCCTGCTCTATAGCAATGAGCATATTCCCTAAATATCATTTTGTCTTCTTTTTAAATATTCACTTGCTAATATAGCCTACTCAGTACTGTCATAGCTATTATGCTTCCATTTGTAATTGTTATAATCCAATTGTTTTATATGTGACCTTGTTTAAAGATTCCATTTAGAAAAATTAAATCTACATGGAAAAAACAAACACACAGATTTTTTTTAGTACCTCACAGTTTTCTAAGACCTTAAGAAGAAATACTAACATAAACTTTCTGAGCCAATGTCATATGTATATCTGGTATCTTTACTAATACTCTCAATAGTATGGACTGCTTCACTGGCCAGTAGAGACTGAAATCAATAGAATATGAAATTTCAGTTAATGTAAAGCTTTAAAACAGGACAGGTAGAAGTTTCTAAAAAAACTAATCATATATTAATTGGCTCAAGTTATATATATATGAAGAAATATAGAGTAGGATGGTGGTGGTCAGGAGTTGGGGGGTGGGGTAATGGGGAAATGTTGGTCAAAGGATACAAACTTCCAATTATAAGAAGAAAAAGTCCTGGGGAACTAATTTACAGCCTGATGACTATAATATTGTATATATACTTGAAAGTTGCTTAAAGAGTAGATCTTACATGTTCTCAACACAAAAGAAAAAATTGTAATTATGTGAGATGATAGATGGTTTAACTCATTTTATGGTGGTAATCATTTCACAACATACATGTGTATCAAGTCATTGCATGGTACACCTTAAACTTACACAATTTTATGTGTCAATTATATCTCAATAAAGTTGGAAAAAACTGTACATATGAAAAATCTGCATTTACCCAAAGGTAAATCAAGAAGAATAAATTAACTTCAGAGGATGCTTTTTTGCTTTATGGAAATCACAATTGGATGACTCTAAAAATAGACTCTTCCAATACCTTGAAAATTTTATTTAATTTGAAGAAAAACTTAATTCTCACCAGCCTTTTATAGGAATTTATTTATTTTGTAAAATGAAATATAACTATATTTCAAAGGCAAACAACTTGGGGTTATCTTATTCTTAGACAAAATTATCACCAAACTTTAAATCCAATTCCCTTCTCATTCTCAGAAACTCTATTTTACTCTTTTGTAAAATGTCTAATAATTTCCTAAGACTCATCCAACAAAAAAGGTATTGTCTCTGGTATGAAGCAGGATAATAACTAAGTCCCATGTTCCACTACATTTGTTTCTAGCTTACCCAGATCTTTTCTGAAGCTGGGTGGTATTCACTGTTACTTTCTTGAATAACCCAGAGAAATATCAGTGGATACTACGTGCCATTCCTTTGTTCAAAATAAAAGTTTGAATGGAACCCCACTGTCTACAGAATGAAATGCAAATTTATCCTAACATTCAAATCAGCTTACCTTATCTTCACAAGCTGACCTCATCTACTTTCTGATGGTATCGGCCTTCACTTTGGCACTCTCACAATCTCCTGAACACACTTCCTGTGGGAAACACCATCTCTCAGCTTGGAAGGTCTTCCCTTCCCTGTCCATCTATGGAAATCCTATCTTTCAATGTTTGGCTGAAATTGTATCTGTTCCTTGTCATCATAGCAATTTATCATTCCCTTTTCTTTACTTTTACTGTGTTTGTCTAATACATTCCAAAAAGTAGGGGGGAGAGCTGTTCTTGTCTCAGTGCTGCAATTGGAGATACTTTTAATAGGACCCTTGGGGGTTAGGGATGTCAGCATGCAAACAATTCCTAATGCTAGTATCAAATTGATGAGTGTTGTGCTGAGACTTAATCTGTGGTGACTATTGCAGAAAGCTAGGGACCAAAAAGCAGATGCATAATTCCAGAAACTCTTGTCCTGGTCCTTGCTTATGTAACTTTACATGTAGATCACATCCCGGTGGAATGGTTCCCTCCTGACCTTCAGTGAGGGTCTGATTTATTCTTAAAGAGCCCATCTGCTGGCCTGAAGTTCATGTCCTCAGGGTAAGACCCTGTTTTTTATAGTCCTTCAATGAACTTTTATCCTGGGTTACTCCTGTAGAGTTAGGCCAGAACTGTAGAGGAGTTTTTGATTCTTGAACTAAGTATTATTTTATTTCTGAAATGCTAATGATAAAAATAATTAAGCAGCACTTACCAGTTCCTCATGGTCCTTGCTTTTGCTTCTGTTATAGGAATATGGGAACACTATCTTCTGGAAGTATGAATGCATCGTGATGTAAGCTTTAATATGGTTGATATTTCTTCTCAAGAAATTAGCCACCACCTTCACTTCTGGTTCTGACTCGGGGTAAAGTCCACAGTAGATTTCTGAGCATGAAAATCTTGATGCACCCTTCTCTGTGGTGAAATTGATAGGCTGAAATTATGAGGGAACACAAACACCACTGTAATTTGTGATTTCCCTTATAATGTATTCTCCTAATACTATGGTATAACATTTTTAGATACTGGATTAGATAGAGCTCTGTTTATGATGTCCACTAAATGTTATGTTCCTTTTGAAGTCAATTATTTATATGCCTTCATAGCAGACACCCTAACAGTTGCTGCCTGGGTGAAGCCATCTTGCAACCTTGAGAAGGTCTAAGAGAGCCTCAGAAATGGTAGCCCTGTCTCCAAACTCTTGGTTATATGAGAAAAATAAACCACATTTTCTTTAATCCATTATAAGTTTGTTTTTATGTAGTTTAAAAATTGCTAATTAGCATAGCCCATAAAAGAAACGACTTATTTGGGAACTCAGAATATACAAGTCTGCTTTCAGTGCTACTTCTAACTTGCTGAAGTGGTTTAGTAAATAAAATGGGATGGTGATATTTGGTGCCAGAATAATGTTTACTCATTCCTTTGAAAGATTATAGCATATATTACTTTGAATGGTAGCCTGTCTCCCAATACTTTTCCTTTCTGTCCCTAATTCATAGGGATAGATCCCCAGGGAGCCACCTCTGACTGAAAAACTATTTCCTCCTGGAAACAGTTGATGAGGTCTGAATTGGGTCCTAAAAATCTAAATCCCTGCATTGATAACTTGAAATCAAGATGAAGATCCTAGTCTCAGTTCAGCTGCTCTTTTGAACAAAGGAGACAGCAACAATAACACCGCCGACTGACACCCACAGAGCACATGCTCTGTATCAGGAACTCTACAAAGATCTACACAAAGTATTTCACTTAATTCTCACAGCAACCCTATGAAGTATATGCTGTTATTTTAGGAGATGCAAATTGGGCATTCTTGTTGGTAACCATCCTTTACAATAAGAATTTATGTGACAAATTGTTAATCACCCAATCACTTTACTCTAATCTTGGCTTTGGGTAAATCTATACTTCAATTTTCTTATCTGCTAAAAGGAAAAAAAATACATTGAATGAGTATTTAACGAGGATCCAATGAGCTAATGCATATAAAGTGCTTTGCACAGTGCCTGGCAGATACTAAGTGTTTACTGTCTGTTATTTCTTATTGTAGTCGTTGTTGTTGTCGTCGTCGTCATCATCATCATCATCGTCTGTACTGGGATCCAAAAAAGCCAGTCTGCATCACAGAGATGAGATGGGGAGAGAAAGGGCTCACTGAGTCCCCTGTGCTGCTCCAGGCCGAGTTCTGGTCTGTGTCTGTGCCCAGCTGCATCCTTGTCTTTGAGTTTCTTCAACCGCTCCATTACCCTTACAGAACCTGTCTTTCTTATTTAAGCTTGTTCTGTTTTCTTCCTGTTATTTGCAGCAGAAACAACCTTAATGTTTGTTAAACATTCTTTGTCTCAAAGGAATGTTGTGCTAAACATCCAAGGCCTTCCCAAGTATTTTATTTGTTTTAATTTTTAACCAATATTATGATTGGACAAACCACTTTTGAGAGTCTGGTTAACTTTGAATACTCCTGACCTTTTTTCACTGATATATAGTTCTAGAGAATAGAGTTTATACAGGGTGGGACAAAAGTAAGTTTACAGTTGTTTGTATGGAAAATAATACAATAATTGATAAATAATAATACATGAATAAACTCTGTGTTTTGTGTACTCACAACTTTAAACTTACTTTTAAAAAAATTTATCTTTATTGTTGAAAGTATCACAGATGCCTCCCTTTTTCCCCATTGACCCCCTTCATCCTGTACCCACCCCCTGCCCCACCCTGTATATTGGGGGTAGACATAGGAGAGGACGTGAAAGAGTTAAAGGAAGAGGCTGTGTCTTAATATAAATCCTCAGACCAGAGCTGTTCAATAGAAATATATTGTAAGATATATATTTAAGTTTTCAAGTAATCATTTTAAAAAAAGAAACAGGTAAAACTAATTTTAATAATATAGATTATTGAACCCAATATGTACAAAGTATTATTATTTCAAATGTAACCAATATAAAAATTATTCATGAGATATTTTGTTACTTTTTCACACTAAGACTTCAAAATCTGTGCACATTTTACAATCACTGCACATCTCAATTCAAACAAGCCACATTTCAAGTGCTCGATGGCCATATGTGACTAGTGGCTACTGTAGTGGACAGTGCAGCTTCAAATCTCATTCTAGAGATGGCAAACATTTTAGTAGAAGAGCCAGGCAGTCAGGAAACTTAAGTTTGAGACTGCTTTCCATTAAGCAGGCATGTAAATCTGAGCAAACTAGCTCGTCTAAGTGCTTCACCCGTACCAAGAGGTACCTGGTCTGCCAGGTCCCTTGCAGTTCAAGAAATATCAGGAGAGGCAAATTCATAGAGACATAAAATAAATTAGAAATACCAGGAGCTGGGAGAGTAGGGAATGAGGACATATTGCTTAATGATTACAGAGTTTTTGTTTGGGATGATGAAAGTTTTGGAAATGAATATTGGTGATGGTTTAACTAGATTGTGAATGTACTTAATGCTACTGAATTGTACACTTAAATGGTTAAAATGGCAAATTTTATGATATATATATCATAAGATTATATGATATAATATACAGTATATACCCACTGCAAAAACTTTGTAATTTAACTTACCTTTTTTTTAAACTTACTATTTTAGAAAATGAGTTGATCTGTCTTAAAAAGTTTGAGACCAGAGGTTTTCACAAAATGCCCCTTGTTATAGACTGAATTCTGCCCCCCCCCCCAATTTATGATTAAGTCCTAATCCAAAATGTGCTTTATTTGCAAATAGGGCTTTTAAGTAGGTAATTAAGTTTTAATGAAGTCATAGAGGTGGAGCCTTGATCTAATATGGCTGATGTCCTTATAAGAAGAGAGAGAGAGAGAGAGAGAGAGAGGGAACCAGTGATGCACACAACACAGTGAAAAGGCCCTGTGAGGACGTGACGGGAAGGAAGGTAGCCATCTGCATGCCGAGAGGAGAGGCCTTGGGAGAAACCCACCCTACTGACATCTTGATCTTGGACTTCAAGTCTTTCTCTTGTTTAAGCCACCCAGTCTGTGACATTTTGTTTTGACAGCCCTAGCAGAGAAATACACCCTCAAACCCATTCCCATTCCCATATCTAACACACACAATTTTAGACAGAGGAAGAGTAAAACGAACAGAGGCTTGATATGTCACTTCCTATTAATAAGTGAGGCACTCTAATAGATCCTTTACAAAGTACCATAAAGGCACATTCTAGGTTTAGGGACAAGAAACAGAGAAGATTTAATTCTCCTTTCTCACTGGCCAACTTACGTAGTACTGAAGAGATTCTGGGGCACTTGTCACAAAAGAGTCCTTACAAATACTTTTTGTTTTACTTTGAACTCTCTCTTGTCTATAAGCTTGCTGCTTCTGTTTCTGTTTTTAACTCTTGTGACATATAATAATATATCACAACATAATATGATATAGTACAGCACCATGCCTAAGAGGGGCCTGAGATATTTCTTTTTGGTAATAACAGAATATATTTTGACCACTTTGCTATTCAAATTAGGTAACATTGGCTTTACATGGAAAATATTAAGTAAAATAGAGCACCAAAAGTGCTTAAAGATAAAATAAGTTCCAAAAGGGAATTTATAACTGAAGAGTGATTGTCAGACATACAAGAATTTTAATAAGCCCTGGCTGGTGTGGCTCAGTTGGTTGGGTGTCATCCTGTGCACCAAAAGGTTGTGGGCTCCATCCCAGATCCCTGGTAGGGGGCATGCAGGAGGCAGCCCATTGACGTTATGCTCTCACATAGATGTTTTTCTCTCCCTCTCCCTTTCTCTCTCTAAATATCAATAAACTATAAAACCTGGCTTTATGTGCCCCATTTTCCCCCTCCACCCATCTCCCACCCCATCCCAGGCCTTCACTTGTCTATTGTCTGTATCCATGCGCTATGCATATATGCTTATAAATTCTTTGGTTAATCTCTTCCTGCCCCCACATCTGTAATACTCTCAAAAACAAACAAACAAACAAAAACAAACAAACAAACAAAACTGGCTTTGTATCCCAGCTCCTTCACTTTTTAGCTCTGTGATGTCCAGCAAGGGACTTAACCCTTTAAAGTCTGGGATTCTCCATTCATGATATTTTGATAATGAAATCTAGGAGATAAACTATGTAAACTGCTCAGCACTTAGTAACTGTCAGCCCTGTTTATTCAGGTTTATTTTATATTAGCTGCTGCTTCTCTGACTTCCTGCCAACTAATCACTGCTACAGCAGTCTTGGCGCCTCAGTGGGCACTTTTATTGGACAATCTTAAGAATGGCTCTTAACAGAAATCACTATGTAGTAGTTCCCTTGAGTCTGAAAGCAGAATTAACAGCTCTTTCCTCTCTTTACCGACTACATCTCTAGCTCTCTTAGAACAACTAAATCTATTTACATGTTTATTGAATTAACATTTTTGGAGAACCCTCCATGTTTCAGACACTGGACTAGGTCATGGATAATGATCCTTGCCCCCATGGAGTGTCTAACCTGGAGGGGGAAGGAAAGAAGAAAATAAGGTAAGTACTCTGTTGTGGGGTTTTCCTATGTGCCCTGGGATAATGATGAAATGTTCAAAAGCATGAATTTTCACTTCTTTTCTTTAAAGAAAAATGTAAGATCATTGACATAGGATTGTGTAGGACAAAGGAGTAGGAAGAAGAGGGTGTTTCTGTGGTTACAAAAGCTTTGTCCTCTTGTAGTCCCCAAGGATCCAGGTGTGCCCACTTCCATAATACAGGTGATTCAAGCTTATTGTTCAGTGTAGTTTTATTTTGTAACTGTTTCTTAAATGCAGTGACTATGAAATATAATGGGAGTCTGGAGGGTAAACTAACACTTAACCTCTCTGAGAGCAGACAATATTCTTGAATGCCTAAATCAATAGTCACTGAGTACCTTAACACATTCAAATCAAGGAATAATAAACTCCCACTGTGCTAGACACTATAGAAGTAAACATTTATCTATGCAATTAAAATGAGAGATACCCACCCAACATTGGTTTCTGCTGTTCTACAGATGAAATTATTTGTTTATTAAAGCAGGAAATTTAACAGTCACTTCCTTATTATTTTAGAAAAATAGAATTAAGAATTTTGAAGCTAGATGGGACTTTAAAGAACTGGTCTAACTTCTTTCAAAGATGAGGAAACAGCAGGAAGGAGAGGTTAAGGTAATTTGCTGACTCTAGGTAATATTCACAGCATTACATTTAACTAAAATGTTTATTATTTAAATTATTTCCCCATTCAGATAGACCTCCCCTATCTGAATTAATGCACCTTTCTTTATGAATACCACCTTTCTAATGAAGAAACATTGCCCAAAATGAAACAAACAACCTACCACACCAGTGTTTGGAAGCAAAGTTCCTGTTCAGGTCTGTTCCAATGCAAGGACTGTTTTCATGAAAAGAACTGTTCTTTCTCCACATTCGATTCTAAATAAACAAAATGTTTGTGGTTTAAGGAAAGACAGGACTTTTAAAGCCTAAGAGGCCAAGGCTATGTTTCTCTCCTGCAATCCCATCCCTTCATCATTTGGTCTGGCCCTGCCAAGGCAACCACAGACGGGACTCAAAATTCAATAAATCTAGGAGCTTTTTTCATAGCTAATTTTTAAGTTGATAATTTTGTATGGCCTGGGAATGATATTATAAATATCCAAATGGCCCTTGGCAGAAAAAAGGTTCCCCACTCCTGCCTTACTCTCACCAACCCTTCTAACAAGCCTCCCAGTCTGCTTACAAAACCCCAGCCTGTGGTTTGGTAGCAACAATTTCTGTGGAGAAATTAGGTTCTCAAACTGCAGGGATTAGTTGGCAGAGTTAAGACACAAAGGAAAGCTGAAAAGTAGAAACATTTTAAGGGTGGCTAAATTCCATTGTGATTCTGGTGAAGGCATAAATTTATTATAAGATCAACATATAGATGTGATCACTTACTGAACATCAAATTTGTACTATATGCTATGCTAGGTATTTCTCATTTACTTAGTTTAGAATTTGCCCACCCCCCACCTGCAAACTTTTACTCACAGTATTCCTCTCACCTGAGATAATTCTTTCATTAATCTCTATTCTGATCTCTTCTGCATAAATTACCTCCTACGTGAAACTACAGTATTCCTGTATAATCCCATATGTTTATAATCAGGGCAATTATTCTCATTCTCTGTAGCGTTTATATGTGCTACTCAAGTAGGTTTCTCTTAACTGACATATGCTCAGTTATGTTTTATGTGCCCCTCATTAAATTAGAAAGGAAGGTAGTTCATATTGCTTGAGTAATTTTACATGAATCATGATATTGATGGGCTAGAAAAACTATTGATAATGGTTTCCAATATAGATGAGATTGATCAGGATACTCATGCTAATAATTGAATTAAAATGCACTAAGGTTTAAATTCACATATCAGTTAGAATAAAAGTTCCATTAGAATTCTGTTCTAAGTCTTGCAATTTATGATTTACAAATCAAAATGCTATTCAAAGGATACCTAGTAAGAATAAATGGATCTAGACATTGTACATCAATGGTAACTAATATTTCAAAAAGAGTCACAACTAAACATTATACATATCCTGATCTGAGAACACACTATCACAATGAAGTAGTCTTGCCAAAAATTCAATTCTGAATCTGATTAAGCTTTTAGAATCCAAATATCAAGTTTTAGAAAATACGGAGAACAGAGGAATAGGTTAAATTGCATGGCAAAATGCAACTAGCAAATCCAGACAATGGGAAACTCTTTCGTTCAATGATTAAATTGCAAGAAAGAGTGAGAGGGTGAGCATCTATGGATTAATAGAATCAAAAGATGTATAAATCAATCACAACATGTTAGCCTTATTTAGATCCTCAGTCAAAGAAACTTATTAAAAAGTTATTATATAATTGGAAATTTAAATATTGATTGAACCTTTTATTTTAAGTAATTATTTTAAATTTTTAGATATACTTGTACTGTGGTTATTTTTTAAAGAGCTTTTTAGCGATGCATACTGAAATATTTATTTATCCTGTCTGAGATCTGCTTTAAAATAATATGGGTAAGGTAGAAGCAGGTTGAGATAAAAATAGATTGGCTATGAGGTGATTATTTCTGAAGCTGCCTGACAGGTAGATAGGAGTTTACTATACAATTATTTCCACTCAAATATGGTTGAACTTTTCCATAATGAGAATTAATATTTTTTTTATAATGAAACCATTGTGCCAAGATCCAGGATTTTATACATAATTCAGCCAGTGTATCCTATATCCCCAAAGAGGGAAAGTTTTATTTCCTTCGCCTTCACCTACCTTTTTCCAGGTGTACTCATAACTATCCACATTAACTACTGGCATAAAATAGAAATCCATGTACCTCAAAAGATTGGTATACAGATTTTCTTCCCCATAGAATTGAGTTACCTACAGGTTAAACCAAGGATGTTTAATAATATGTCTTTTAAGTTCTTCTAAACTTAGTCTGTTTCTTTTGTGTGTTTTCTATTTTTTTAAATTTTTTAAAATTAATTATTTATTTATTTTTTATTTTTTTAAATTTTTGTTCAAAATATTACAGATGTCCCTTTTTCTCCCCATTGACCCGTTCCACCCCACACCCACCCACCTCCCCAGTCCCTCTCCAAACCACTATCTGTGTCCTTGGGTTATGCATATATGCATATAAGTTCTTTGGTTAATCTCTCCCCCTCCAGCCATCTGCCCTCCTCCATCCCTCTGACATTCCTCAGTCTGATCCATGCTTCCACATATAAGTGAGATCATGTGATGTTTGTCTTTCTCTGCCTGGCTTATTTTGCTTAGCATAATATTCTCCAGGTCCTTCCATACTGTCCCAAAGGGTACGAGATCCTTCTTTACAGCTGCATAGTATTCCATGGTGTAAATGTCCTGACCATTTTTTACCCACCCATCTACTGATGGGCACTTGGGCTGTTTCCAGATCTTAGCTATTGTAAATTGTGCTGCTATGAACATAGGGGTGCATATAATCTTTCTGATTAGTATTTCAGAATTCTTAGGATATGTTCCTAGAAGTGGGATCACTGGGTCAAAAGGCAGCTCCATTTTTAAGTTTTTGAGGAACCTCCATGCTGTTTTCCATAGTGGTTGCACAAGTCTGCATTCCCACCAGCAGTGTACTAGGGTTCCCCTTTCTCCACACCCTCACCAGCACATGTCATTTGTTGCTTTGTAGATCGCAGGCCATTCTGACGGGTGTGAAGTGATATGTCATTGTGGTTTTAATTTGTGTCTCTCTGATGATTAGCGACATTGAGCATTTTCTCATGTGTCTCTTGGCCATCTGTATGTCCTCTTTGGAGAAGTGTCTATTAAGGTCCTTTGCCCATTTTTAAATTGGATTGCTTGTCTTCCTCTTGCTGAGTAGTATGAGATCTTTGTACACTTTGGAAATTAACCCCTTATCAGATACATCCTTGGCAAATGTTTTCCCAGACCATGGGGTTCCTTTGTATTTTGAGGCGGTTTTCTCTTGCTGTGCAGAAGCTTTTTAGTTTGATGTAGTCACATATGTTTATTTTTTCTTTTGTTTATCTTGCCCTAGGAGATGTATCAGTTAAAATTCCACTACCTGAGATGTTTGTGACTTTACGGCCTATGTTTTCTTCCAGGATTTTTATAGTTATACGACTTACATTAAAGTCTTTTATCCATTTTGAGTTTATTTTTGTGTACGGTGAAGGTTGGTGGTTTAGTTTCATTTTTTTGCATGTAGCTGTCCAGTTCTCCCAGCACCACTTATTGAAGAGACTGTCTTTACTCTATTGGATGCTCTTGCCTCCTTTGTCAAATATTAACTGACCAAAATGGATTGGGTCTATTTCTAGGGTCTCTGTTCTGGTCTATTGATCTATATGTCTGGTGTTGTTCCAATACCAGGCTGTTTTGGTTACAATGGCTTTGTAATACAGTTTGATATCTAGTAAAGTGATCCTTCCCACTCTTTTCTTCTTTCGCAAGATGGCTGCAGTTATTCAGGGTCTTTTTTGGTTCCATATAAATTTTTAGAATATTTGTTCTAGCTCTGTGAAATATGCTGCTGGTATTTTAATAGGAATTGTATTGAATCTATAAATTGCACTGGGTAGTATGGACATTTTAATGATATTAATTCTTCCAACCCATGACCATGGTATTTTCTTCCACTTGTTTATATCTTCCTTTATTTCTTTTTTCAGTGTCCTGTAGTTTTCTGAGTACTGGTCTTTTATATCCCTGGTTAAGTTTATTCCTAGGTATCTTATTTTTTCAGTTGCAATGGTAAATGGTATTGTTTTTGTAATTTCTTTTTCTGAGAGTTCATTGTTGGTGTATAAAAATGCCATTGATTTCTGGATGTTAATTTTGTATCCAGCTACCTTGCTGAACTCATTATCAAATCTAGTAGTACTTTGATGGAGTCTTTAGGGTTTTCTGTGTACAATATTATATCTTTTGTGCATAATGACAGCTTTACTTCTTCCTTTCCAATTTGGATACCTTTTATGTGTTCTTCCTGTCTTATGACTGTCACAAGGACTTCCAGTACTATGTTGAATAAGAGTGGTGAAAGTGGACATCCCTGTCTTGTTCCTGTTTTTAAGAGAGATGGTTTTAGTTTTTGACCATTGAATATGATGTTGGTTGTAGGTTTGTGCCTTTATTATGTAAAGGTATGACCCCTCTATTCCCACTTTGCAGAGAGTTTTTATAAAAAATGGGTGCTGGATTTTGTCGAATGCTTTTTCTGCATCTATTGATATGATCATATTATTTTTGTCCTTTTTGTTTATGTGATGTATCACATTTATTGATTTGCAGATGTTATACCAGCCTTGCATCCCTGGAATAAATCCCACTTGGTCATGGTATAGAATCTTTGTAATGTATTGCTGAATCCAGCTTGCTAATATTTTGTTGAGGATTTCAGCATCTATTTTCATCAGGGACATTGGCCTGTAATTTCTTTCTTTGTAGTGTCTTTATCTGGTTTTGGGATTAGGATGATGCTGACCTCATAAAAAGAGTTTGGGAGTTTTCCCTCATCTTGAATTTTCTGCAATAGTTTGAGTACAATAGATGTTAATTTTTCTTTGAATGTTTGATAAAACTCTCCTATAAATCCATCTGGTCCAGGACTTTTATTTGCTGGGAGTTTTTTGGTTACTGCTTCAATGTCATTAATTGTTATCGGCCTGTTTGGGTTTTCTGTCTCTTCTTGATTCAGCTTTGGAAAGTTGTATGCTTCTAGGAATTTGTCCATTTCACCCAGGTTGTCTAGTTTGTTGTATATAGTTGCTCATAGAATTTTCTTATGATCCTTTGTATTTCTGTTGAGTCTGTTGTTATATCACCTCTTTCATTTCTGATTTTATTTATTTGGGTCCTCTCTCTTTGTTTCTTGGTGAGTCTGGCTAAAGGTGCATCAATCTTATTTATCTTTCAAAGAACCAGCTTCATTGATTTTTCATTGGTTTCATTGATTTTTTGTATTGTTTAAGTCTCTATGTCATTAATTTTTTCTCTGACCTTTACTATTTCCTTCCTTCTACTTCCTTGGGGTTTTTCTTGCTACTCTTGTTCTAGTTCTTTTAGTTATTGTATTAGGTGGTTTCTTAGAGCTTTTTCTTGGTTCTTGAGATAGGCCTGTACTGCTATAAACTTTTCTCTTAGGACTGCTTTCACTGTGTCCTATAGATTTTGGTTTGTCGTCTGTTCATTCTCGTTTTTTTCCAAAGAGTGTTTGATTTCTTCCTTGATCTCATTGGTAACCCATTCATTGTTTAATACAGTGCTATTTAGCCTCCATGTGTTTGAATATATTTAGCGGTTGATTTCTAGTTTCGTGGCATTGTAATCCGAGAAGATGCTTGATGTGATTTCAGTCTTCTTGAATTTGTAGAGACTTGCCTTGTGCCCTAACATGTGGTCTATTTTTGAGAATGTTCCATGTGCACTTGAGAAGAATATGTATTCTGCTGCTTTGGGATGAAATGTTCTGTAAATGTCAATTAAATCCATTAGATCTAGTGAGCCATTTAAGGTCTGTGTTTCCCTGTTGAATTTTTGTCTTGATGATCTGTCCAGTGCTGACAGTGGGATGTTAAAGTCTCTCACAATGATTGTGTTGCTGTCAATCTCCCCTTTAAAGCCCCCCAAGAAATTTTTTATATATTTAGGTGCTTCTATATTGGGTGCATAAACGTTTATAAGGGTTATTTTCTCCTGTTGGATTGATCCCTTTAGTAATATGTAGTGACCACCTTTGTCTCTTGTTATGGTCTTTATTTTGAAGTCTTTTTTGTCAGAAATAAGTAATGCTACCCAGCTTTTTTTCCTTTCCATTTGCATGGAATATTTTTTTCCATCCTTTTACTTTTAACCTGTATGAATCTTTTGCTCTCAGGTGGGTCTCTTGTGGACAGCATATGTTTGGGTCCTATTTTCTTATCCATTCATCTACTCCTTGTCTTTTAATTGGACCATTTATTCTGTTTGCATTTAAGGTTACTATTAATATAAACTTATTTAGTGCCATTTTTCCCCTTTATGCTGATGTACCTTTCCCTCACTATTTCTTCTTTTTTTTAGGCCAGTCCTTTTAGCATTTCTTGCAATGCTGGTTTAGTGGTACTGAACTCCTTTAGCCTTTTTTTGTCTGAGAAGCTCTTTATTTCACCTTCAATTTTAAATGATAGCCTTGTTGGATAAAGCAATCTTGGTTGCATGTTCTTACTTTTCATTACTATGAGAACTTTATGCCACTCCCTTCTGGCCTAAAGAGTTTCTTTTGAGAGATCCGATGTCAGCCTGATGGGGGGTTACCTTGTAGGTCACTGCTTGTCTCTCTCTTACAGCTCTTAATATTCTCTTTTTGTCCTTGACATTTGCCATTTTAATTATGATGTGTATTGGAGTGGGTCACTTTGGGTCTCTCTTGTTTGGAACCCTCTGTGCTTCCTGAACTTGTGTGACTTTCTCCCTCACCAGCCTAGGGAAGTTTTCTGTCATTTTTTCCTCCACCAAGTTCTCTATCCCTTGCTCTCTTTCCGCCCCCTCTGGCACTCTTTATGTGAATGTTGTTTTGCTTCATATTGTCCCAAATGAAGCAGACTGTCCTCATGCTTTTTAAGTGTTTTTTCTTTTTGCTGCTCTGATGGAGTGTTTTTTTGTACCTTATTTTCTAAGTCACATATTTTAGCCTCTGATTCATTGAGCCTGCTTTTAATTCCTTCCTGTGTATTCTTAATATCAGATATAATATTCTTTATTTCTGCCTGATTCTTGTTTATGATATGTATCTGTTTTCATGTTTTCACTAAGTTCCAGGACCTTGCCATTAAGTGTCTTGTTGTTCTCATTAATTTCCTTGAGCATCTTTATAACCATTACTCTAAACTCTATTTCTGATAACTTGCTTAACTGCATCTCATCAAAGTCCTTTTCTGGTGATATTTCTTTTTCTTTAGTTTGGGGGTTGTTCCTTTGTCTCCCCATTTTGGTCACTCTTATTGTTTGTATCTGTATATTAGATATATTTGCTGTCTCCCAGTCTTGTGAGGTGGGATTTTGTATTGTGAGTCCAGTATAGCACAGAGGTGTGTTTTCCTTATACTTCTGAGCTCTTTGCTCTGTGCATGCCCCTTTTGTGGGTGTCCCTTTTGTGGGTTCTTTGAGCTCTCCTGTTGTGATTGGGTCTAGGTTGTTGTTGACTAGTCCTTGGGGGGACTCTCCTCTCAATTTGGCTAACTGTTTGTCTCAGCTCCAACCACATCATATGAGCTGTTGTATGGGTGCTGCCAAGGCAAGACAATACACAACTAAATTTCCAGGAAACAAGGGGTATTTTACAAAATATCTTGACAATCACAATGAAAACAACCCAAGTGAAAATAGAACTGGGAGAGAAGGGAGAACACAAATTCTAGAGAAAAAAAAAGAAAGGTAAAAGAATAAAGAGAAAAAGAAAAATAAAGCTAGAGAGAGAAATGTATATTATTGTTAATAGTGACTAAAATTAAAAAATAATAATAATAAACTAAACTAAAATGTAAAAAATAGAGAAGTTACTGGGAGACAAAAGGGGTAGAGAAAAATTCTGAAAGAAGGGGTAGCATAAAATTAAGGGACAGAATAGGAATAGGATAATAGTTGAAAATGAAAAAATAAAAATACAATAAAGAGAAAAACAGAAACTAACAATCAAACAAAAAGACAAGAATATAGAAGGGAGAAAAAGAAAAGAAAGAAAGAAAAGAAAAAAAATAAAGTATGCCAGTGGATCAAGAGGAGAGAGAGATAGAGCCAGGGCACAGAGGGAGTCGAATAAGAGATATGGGGACACTATAGAGAAAAGCAGTAAACTTATTGGTTATAATGATAAAGTCTCAGCAATTAAGTAGAGAATATCAGGAAAATCTTGATAGTAGAAGCAAAGATAAAACAAAACAAAGCAAATAAACAAAACAAGACACAAAAAACAAGCTAAGTAAAACAAAATTCTTTTAAAAAATTAATTAAAAATTTTAAAAATTAAAAATAACATAAAATTTAAAAAGAAAAAAAAATTTTTCCTTTCTTTTTTTCCTAAGGGAAAAAAAAAAAAAAAAAAAAAGAAAAAGAAAAAAGAAATTCAATCAGGTGAGTTTCATCTGGGCAGCTTATGTTGTCTGAGGCTCACTGTTTTGTGTGCTGATTTCAGCTCTCCTGGGAGGTACTTGTGTATCAGCCAATGTGAGGAGCCGTCTAGGTTTGGCTCTGGTGTCCTTAGGTTGTTGGTTGATCTGAGGCTCTCTGTGGACCACCTCCACTTGTCAGCTATTTTGCAACCTTGTAGTTGCCTGGTCTTACTCCAGTGTCTTCTGTAGAGTCTTTAGGGTGCAAGATGGCTAGTGTAGCTCAGGGTATCACTCCCCTTACTTAGAGGTTTCGCTGTCAAGAACTCATTGTGAGGGAGTTAGTCTCTGCTCAACAGCCAGATCCTCAGTCTCTACCCTGTCCTCTGATTCTAGTTCCCCATGTACTGGCCTGCTGCATTTTCAGATTGACTTAAATCTGTTGCCTTTTGTGTATGGGCAGTTTCAGGAGTGTGGGCTCAGTGGGTTCGATTAAAGAATAGTCCAGTGAGCACTTTGCCTGCCCAGCCCCCAGCAGAGGTTTTCAGCTTTTCCTCCAGTTCCCAAACAGTAGTCCCTTATAGTCTTATTCTTATAATGTCCTCCTGTGAACTATTCTCCCTTCTCCCTCAGGACTGTGCCCTGCGGGGGATATCTGGGGCTTCAGTGAGCTGAACCAGCCCCTTTCCTGTTGGGGGTGGTGTTCTCAGCCTGCAGGAGAGGTAGGCGTGCTCAGCTCCTCCTTTTCCGGATCTGGTTGGCTGGTCGCACCAGGTTCCCCCTCAAACGCTCTACTATGCAGACCCAAATCCCAGCTTCCATTGATCTGTCTTCCCAATGCAAGCTTGGAAGGTGGAGGCCAGTTTAGCAATCAAAACTCAAAAATGCACAAAGCAACAAGCAAGCAGAGAGTCCGCCCTGCAAAGTCCTGTCACCCCTGTGCCAAGGTACCCAGCAGGAGGGAACCAAAGTCAGCTCCACGCAGCTCCCCTGCACCACTGATCTCAGTAAAGCTGGGGTGGCTCTACGTGTTTCACCAATGGCACCCCTCAGGGCTGGTCAAAAATCCCAGACTCTCCCCACAGGGAGCTCAGGGTGGGAGGGCTCTTCCCCTTTGCTGCACCACACAGATTAAATGTTTCCTGGGGCTCAACACAATGCCTTACAGGAGGGTCCCTGTGTGTGGCTGCTCAGTCCTGATTTCTGGTCCCTTTCTACTCGGGTGCCACACACTTTGGAACAGTCTTTCCTATGGTCAGCACCCGGAGCATAAGACACCAGTTGTGGCCACCATTAGAAGCTTTGTTTCACTAGGAAGGCACCGTCCCCTCCTTGCAGTCACACTGCTCCCCTAGGTCCCTCTGCCCTCTGCACGGGACACTCCTTCCCCTCTCCTCTGCCCTGGGTGTGAGATCCTCGCTTTTGGGGGCTGGTCTGCACTCCTGAGGGGAGGGAGCTTTGCAGCCTCCAAGCCTCAGAGCTCAGAGCCCAACACAGGCTTCAGGGGGGACTCCCCCTTTCTACGCCTCCCCTCTCTTACCAGACTCCGTGATGTTTCTTCAGTGCTCCCTACTCGAAATATGTCCACTCAGGTGTATTTCTCTGGTGTTTCCAAGCTGGTTACATAGTATTTTAGTAGTAAATCAAGTCCATGGCTGGGAGCAGGGGCGCTCTGCTGCTTCTCACAGTGCCCCCATCTTCCCTCCTCCATTGGTTATTTTTTAGAGAGAGAGTGGAAGGGAGGTAAGGGAGAGAGAGAGAAACATGGATGTGAGAGAGACACATCAATTGGTTGCCTCTGGCATTCGAGTGGGGATGGAAGCTGCAACCCAGATATGTGCCCTTGACCAGGAATAGGAACCATGATTCTTTTATGTTCCAGCCAATGCTCTAACCACTGAGCAACACCAGCCAGGGCTGAGTGCTTTACTTTTTAAATATAGAATTCACCCCTATAAAATTTTTAAAGCTAAATATTTTCTTTTTCTTCCTACAGTTGTTTGAATCATTATGAAAGTCAGATGAGGTAGGCAAGGATGGAGCTTAAATGTCCATTAAAAAGAGCTTATGTTGGCATCGGCTACTAAAATTAGACTTACATTGTTGGGGCAAAATACTTGACTGTAAGGTTCTTCAACTGTATCTTGTTTTCCATTGTATCTGCAGGGTCTCGAACCTCATAGGCATTTTATAAATATTTGTGAATAAATAATTTAATCTTACAAAGATTCATCAAGTGGGTGGGGTAAGGGATAGCATGCAATAATAGGAGGAAAGAGTTATAAATTTGGGAAGGACAAGCAATTAAGGACAAGTTTACCAATAAGAATTAGAGTCAATATGAGTTGAAATTTTTTCTGGCCCTATCCAGGTTCAGTTATGCAGTAAAAAATAAATGTTCTCTCTCTTGCTTTGCACCTTTCTCTCTCCACCAACTGCTGCCTCATTCACTACCTAAAATGAATAAAACTACCCAGTGTGGAGAAGATTCCAGATCATCAAATGACTGGGCTGTGTTAAGGGTCTGGTCAGTTGGGAACTATTTTCATTTGGTCAAGGCGGTACCAGTGGTGGTTGGGAACTTTTCAGTGGGTGCAAGGATGCCTCCTCTCCCATACATGGGGGAGAAAAAGATGTAAGTCAAATAAAGGTAGGTAGAGATGTATTTGACAATATTTCTACCAGAAGAGGTAGAGATGTTTTTATTTGCAATGCACCTCATTTGTTAAGACAGATCATTCTAAGTAGTAATCTCTTAATTTCCTAACTCTTCTATTTTGTGTTACTGTGTATATGTAAATATGGAGACAATAATAACCATTATCAGAAGAACACATTTTAAAGTTATTATTGTGGTAGCAATGGCTTTTTGTATAAGTCAGTGTAGGAGACATGTGTGACCATTTTATGGAATGTGAACCATAATTTTTACTGTTTTCATTTATTAAAGAGGTTTATAGTCATTATAATTTTTACTTGTATGACATACTCTTTGTCTTATATATGGATTTTTGTACGCCAAGGCCTTCTTCAGGGACAAAATTTCCTATTATGATATATGAAAAAATATGATCTGCATAATGTACTTCATATTCAATTTCCAAGGGCAGAATATGGCAAAAAATGTCTGGATAATTCATATCAAAAGAAAAAGAAATTAACTGAAACTCAATTTAGATCACTGCTTCAGTTTTTCTATTTGTAAAACATTATAATTGCATACTACTTCTTAATTATTTTCTAGTGTTTAGCCCTAGCTAAAAATGTAGGAAGGAAAAGGCCTACAGTCTTTAGGGTGGCATAAATGCTTGAAGTTATGGCTCTCAAATATAATATGCATAAAAGTAACCTGGGAAGCTTGTGAAAATTTTAGACTTCTATGCCTCACCTCCAAAAATTTTATGTCAAGAATTCTAGGATATGACCTGAGAAAATGCATTTAGTAAAACGTCCAACTGATTTTGACACAGGTGGTCTTAGGCCACACATTGAGAAACTATGGTTTAAGAGAATATGAATACTGTACTTACATAGGCTATGAACCACAAGCAGAAAGCAGGAGAGATCCATTCTCTGGCATGGATTCCACAGTCAATCCAAATAGCACTTTTAGCTGCTTGTTGCTTTTCAGAAACCTGCCCAAAGAAAACCAAAAACAATGACAAGAAGCCTCAGGATAATAACTTCCATTTCTTTGGGGCTTATATTTAATTCTTTTAACAAATCTCTGACATATGCATTATTCTCTGAATTGCTTTGAGAATTCTGAAGGAAAACTAAAAGCTGGTAAGATTAAACGTGAAGATAAAATTACTGAGATCACATAGCTGGTGAGAGTCAGAATTAAGGTTTGAAGACAGGTCTATTGATTTAAAGCTCTTTTATTCTCCAACATTTAACTAGCTATAACTAGTGGAAATGTAGAAGTAGAGACCAGAGAACTAGTGCTTCAGGCACTTTCTTCACACTTCACTAGAGGTAAATGGGTATGTGTTGGGTAGGCAGCTTTTTGTGGGAGGTATGGAACAGAGAAAAGCTTGGGATAGGGGAGCCAGTGTCAAAAATAAACTTGGACTCCCTCACCATTTTTCCAAGGTGCACACTTTTTTTGTGTAGACTATTTCCCCATTTCACAAAAAAAGAAGCACACATCTAACTTCACACAAACTTACCACCAATAGATCTGGGGTCAGATCTATTGTTTTGATTCATAATATGAGGGGCTAGTGCAAGCTGTCAAGTCACTGGAAAAAGAAACTTTTCCCAACCTTTCTTTCCTTGGTGATAGTCTTTGACATTTTCAGAAGAATTCTTAAAAATACCTCCAAACAAAATGAATCATGCTCCATTTGCTTTTAAAAATTAGTTAACTTAATTTTAGAGTCTAGAGAGAAGGAAGAAGAGTGTTGTAAAATAAACAAATATGTGGGGTTGAAATTCCAAAACAAGAAAAGAGAAAGTTAGATTTTTAGATTGCCATCTGCACCACCCAAGGAGGATTTTTCTTAACTAACTTGGAGAGAGTGATATTCAATGAGAAAGCAAGTGAGAAAGTCACATGCACTGACCGTAAAGGGTTAAATTGTACAAAGAAGAGAACTGCCTGGCTGATTTAATCTATTCAATTTAATAAAAACCTTGAGTTGTCTGAATTAGTTATCTTCTGTCTGTGCTAAGCAAGCTCTGCTGGTACCGGTCCCGACACTGGAAAGCTGGAGGAACCCCAGAGGCTCACATTATGTCGTTATGTGCATGTGCATCCTTGGCTGAGTAAGAGTAGGACTAAAGCATGCAGGAAGCATGACTTTCCAACATGTACATCTAGGTCCCAGAAACACAAGTTCCAATGAGTACACACAACATGGCTGAAAGCAAATGTCATGGATAGGTATGCCATGATTGCAAGGACCCAATCTGACCAACTCAGGTGCCAAGAAGACCCAATGTTTCATGTCTGTCTTGAGTCTGCACTGAAAGCTTCTTTAGAACAGATTAAAACCCAGAAATCCTGACTCAAAATCTTATTTTTGAATGACCAAAGAGGCTCATCTATCACAATTTAGATAATGTTGGGAAACTGTGTAAATTAAATACTAGTAAAAGATATTTTTCAAATGATTAAAATTTTTTCAGAACTTCTTTTTAATTTAAAAAAAGTATATTTTGGGGGGTGGGGAGAGTGGTAAAAAACAGAAATACAGAATTAGAAATTATGAGGCAAGAATTAGTATGGTTTTATGGCTCCCCAAAATTCTTCCTGTGGCCATATTTATTCACCTTTACTAAGGCCAATTTATTCAACTGACAATAAACAACCAAAGGGGTTGTGCCTGGAGCAGTCCCATTGTTGGGGCCCCAGAATTTTCCTGGTTCTTATCCTTCCCTGGGTTTGGCTATTCAGCTCTTTCTTTGATTCCAAAAACTGCGCCAGTGTCAGTGTTTGTCCAATAACAGGTTCTCTCTCTCTCTTTTTTTCTTCTTCCTAAGTAAGACAGTCAGAGGTGGTGGTGGTGGTGGACTTGAAAAATAAACCAGACCACACCCCTCACCCTTCATTTGATGACAGTAGGCCTTGAAGCTCAGGAAAGTTACCTGGCTTATCTTTGTCACATAAAAGAGACAAAGTTGATTCTAAAATTGGGGTTTCTACTCATAGACCAATACTGCAATTGTAAAGGGGGAAAAAAAAAAATCAACCCTAAATAGCTGAATATTAAAGTGGAGGAACATTTGTAATACAAATATTTCCAGAACTCAAAGAAAAAAAATCCAAATTATAATGAGCACCACTGGAGAATTAACATATCCTCTGGAGTCAAAAGATCAGTGACTCTCCCTATGACATACCTTTAAAACATAAAGTGGACTCTTCTCAGATGAAGATACAATGTGGATTTTTTCAGCCATGTCAAGATACTGCTCAGTTATAACACCTATCCAGAAATAGATCTAACAAAATGGGCATAAGCAGTCAGTCATAGATCAACTTCAAAGCATTTCCCTGACCAAAGGAAGCAGACAACTTCTTCAAGGGAAGGAGAGTTCTCTAAAACCTCTGTATGTAGAAAGAATGAGACTAAAATACTTGGGACAGGTTTTTCTTCTGCTGTTTAGAACAAAAGCAATACACTTAAAGTTTTGAAAATTATCACGGTTTAGAGAAAGAGTAGAAAAGTACTGAGAAACTTATGACAAAGTAGGAAAAGATCATCTTGAAAGCATGCCTCCTAAGAGTTTTTTTAAAGGCTTATCACATCGAATCCCTGCCTTAGTATATGAAATCCTCTTACCATTCATTCATGAGTTCACTTTTATATGGAACTTTTTAAAAAATTCACTTATCAAGAGTAACCTAAGAAAGCCCTGGGCACTGTTTCTCCACAGGATAAATGGTAATGCCATTATTTCCCATTAGAGATCTGTGCATTCACAACAAGATCTATGAAATGATGAGAGGCAAATGTGTAAACAATCTGGAGGAAAGAAAATTCTCTTCTAACCTGTGAAGGAGTTTGATTCTGGACCTGTGAAGGAGTTTGATTCTGGACCTGTCTCCTAGATGGAAGTCCAGTGGTATTTGTGATTCTGTCAAAATTATAGTGGAAGGACAAATCCACTTCAAAGCAAGTGTTGAGTGATGGAACTTGATCATGTTTGAATGTATACCAACTTCTCAGGGGCCATAATTAAATGTTTATGCCTTCTGAAATGGGAATAACCAAGCATTGGCCTTCTTGAAAAATTTCTAGATGTAATTTCAAATAGCAATCCTAGATGATAGGGGCTTGAGCACCATTTACACTTGGATCCTCTTAGAGTAGCATAATTAGGGCGAGTGGTACGTGTGGGTGGTTGTTCTGTGCTAGGAATTAAGATACTTCTGGGAGGTATACCTGTTGCCATATACCAGTGTTGTCAATGTCTGAGGTGTTGGAGATTCAGCCATCAGGGATTTCCTCAGTGGGCCTCTGTTTACTGTGTTAATCTTCTAAGAAATGACTACATCTGAGAGAACAACTACATACAACTATTTTGTATTCCCATATGGTTCAGTAGAGTTCTTCCAACAGGGGAGGCTGTGTTGATGAAGGCAGCTTTATAAAAGACTCTATTTATTTCACAATTTAGTCTGAGGTCATGAAGATAACATCCTTTAAATAACTCTCTTCTTTTGCTATTTGTTTTGAACGGTATTTGTTTGACCATTTGTTTTTCTCCCTGTAGTGGATTACTTAAGATTTCCCAGCGAGAGTCAATGGAAAAAGAATACCTCCTGCCCACCTTGTGGTGAGGACTGACAGAGAGGTCAGTGCTGAAAGGAAAAAAGGACTTGGAGGAATTTTCTGAGAGCAAGATCACTATGGTTCCCATGAACCTCCTAGAAAGGATTGGGGGTGGAAGGGAGGAAAAGTCCAAGACATTTTCTGGAATGTCACTGTTATTAATGAAATTGTGTTTCTCCCAAATTCATATGTTGAAGCCCATACTTCCAGTACCTTAGAATGTGATTATATTTGAAGATATGGCCTTTAAAGAGGTAATTAAGTTAAAATGAGGCTGTTAGAGAGGGTCCTAATGCAACCTAACTGGTGTTCTCATAAGAAGTAAAGATTGAGACATACAGACGCACCAGAGATGTGCGCACACAGAGAAAAGGCCAGGTAAGGACATAGCGAGCAGTCAAGGACAGACACCTCAGGAGAAACTAACCTTACTGATACCTTCATCATTGACTTCTAGACTCCAGAACTGTGAGAGAATAAAGTTCTGTTGTTTAATCTACCCAGTCTATGGTACTTTGTTATGGTAGACTAATACAGTAGACTTTTAATTTTGTGTGTGGCAGTTTCAATAAAAAGGTCCTATTTTTTATTTCCTGCTATTCTTTAGCATGTAGTGTTACTCCTAGCAGGCAGAGATACTCTTAGCTGTGGACAAAAAGCTTGCTTAGAGGCAGTTAACCAAATACGATGCAGTCTTCCCAGGGAAGATATCTACAAAAGGATGAGTTACTACTGTATGATCAACCTAATTGCAGTATTTCTTTACCTTCTTCCACCAATTATGATACTTTAATAATTTTCCATCATTTAAGTAAAAATGCTGGTTAAATGAAAGTAGTAATTTTGGAGAGAAATGTGATGGCTTACTTCATTTAAAGAGTGATAATTTTCATAGTATGAGGAGGAGGCCCGGGGGCTGATGGTGTCATTGGAAGTCTGCTGGCGGATAAGATCTTCCACATCTTCCATCAAGACACTAGATGATAAAATAGAGGGTGAGCTGGTTTTCAAAAAGGGCTCCAATTTTCCCACATGGCAGCCACAACAGGTGAGTATGGGGAAAAATGACTAAGAAATCTAACAAGCAAAAGTTCATCAAGGTGAAAACAATACCACCTGACACTGTGGTGAGCTGAAATTCACAAACCTTCTTGGTAGAGCCCACATGGACACTGGAGAGAAAGTGACTCCTATATGGTCTGTTTGCAGGGCCTCCAAAATCTCATCCTTTCCCCACTATTATCAACATTTCTCAGATGTGCTTCATCAGTGTCTTTTATGTGAACATATAGGTTAGTAGACAACTTTCTTCAATCCAGAGTAATATTGTATTATTCTATTTTCAGTTAAAAACCAAGCAGGAAAAGAAAGCCTTTCCTTTTTGTTTTTTGTGACAACTGTTGACCTATACCAGATATTCTGTTTTTTTTGTTTGTTTGTTTGTTTGTTTTTTTAGGATTCTTTACTTTTATTGAGACTAATAGATAAAAGTCAAGGCTTTGACATCAGAAATGTCTGACTTCAACTCCTAGCTCTGTCATGTTTTAGCTGATTGACTTTGAGAAAGTCCTTTGTAAGTTTGAAAAAGTTTTTCATCTGCATAAGGAGGAGAGTATTTACCTCACAGGGTTAAATAAGGATTTAATGATACAATGTATAAAAAGGCTCAGTTCCTAGAAGGCAGTAAACACCTATAGCATATTATTAATAATTGTAGAGTTACATCATTTGATTTGTGATTTATAAGAATAACTTTGACAGCAGGGTAGAAGATGGTTTTATTTTGGAAAGTCTGATTAACAGATTTTAAATTCTGGAAATAAGCTTTTGGAGGCTTGATTATCAAAAGAGGGAAAGAGTGGCTCTCAGGAACAATAAGATAGGAAATTTTATGTCAATCCCTGGTACAGTTTTAGCATAGACTATTCAACCAGTGCTTAATGGTATACATTGAAGGGTATTATTACAGGATTATTCATAGTAACAATAGCCAGAAGCCGTATGAATGCTTATCAGTAACAGAATATTGGTAGTGCCTCCACATTCTAGAATGTTTTCTAGCCATTATAAAGAATGAGATAGATTTATAATAGTTAACTTGGGGGAGACTTAAATGATGTATTAAGGGAGAGAAGCAAGAAGCAAGTGAAAACTCTATGAAACATTATCTCACTTTTGAAAAATAAATAAATTAGAAAGAACAAGGAAAACTATATATGTTAAAAGCAGGAGAAAAGTTATGAATAAATAAACAGCACATTGTTAACATTGATTTGGATGTAGAGAATGGCAGTTGAAGGATTGTGTAGAGGAGGGGAAGGAGGGGCAAATAAGATTGTTTTTAAAAGAAAGGTCTCTATACTTCTGATAGGAGAGATGAAATTCAACTAATGTAAAATTATACATGGGTATATACAAATATACAGAGAAGTCCATGAAAGAATGATCACTAAAATGTTAATAATATTTTCTCAGGGTGATGAAATGTTAGTGTTTTTTCTCCCTAACATTATGCTTTTCCATATTATTCACTCTTTAATTTTTTTTATTTACTTTTTTTAACCAAAAGTTCTCTTATTGTATTTAGTCAAGAAAAATACTATTAGAAAGCTACTCAGACTGTGAAAAGGGCACTACTGAGCTGCTCATGATACTGGTGACCCTCTCATTAAGCACAATCTTTATTGTTTTCAAATATTCTGAGCCCATCAGTGGAGCATAGCCACCAGTGGATTTTTAGCCTTTTGTTGTATTTTCATTCTAGCATGCCCTGTTCCAGGAATTTTTTGATCCCTTTTCTCATCATCTGCTGCAAGAGTTCTGACATTTCTAGTTCACTTAGTGCAAGCCATTGTTTTCACCAAGCTTCCAAAACCCATCAAACAGCAGTTATCACCATCTACCTCTCGAGGACCTAACTAGAATGTTAAATCTTGTGTTATGGGTGAGTGCACCCCCTTAGTCTCTTTTCTTTATTAACGTACTCAACATTTCCACGGCCAGGTTATGTCATGACTTAACCCTAGCTATTGATTTGGAAGTTGGGTTGGGAAGTGAGAGCTGACAGTAGGAAATGACAGGCTGACAGTAGGAAATGACATTATAGAACTGAGCTACCCAATAGCCATGGAGGTAACAAGATTGCTACATAACAGAAGCCAGGTGGCAGTGTTTAACCACCAGTTAACAAATTGGGCACAATTATTGAGCAGCAAGTTCAGAGTGGCAGCCAGAGAGGGACATGATCTTCAGAAGGCTATGGTTAAAGAAAACACCGAGTTCTTAGGGGCAAGATAGGTGGGCAGCCAACAAAAGTATTACTCAATCTTTACAATAAAAATAAATTAAGAATGGATAATGAGAGAGGCTAAGGACAGCTATTCCAATCCATTGCCCAGTTTCCAGACCTGGGCCAGCTCTTAGATCCAGACTCTCTTGCCTGAAAGAGGAGTCAGATCCCCACCAGGAAAGACCCTTCAACAGTATAGAAAGAATATATGATCATGACTTTCTCAGTATTTTCCCAAAGGGACCTATGGCAATTTACTCAGGTAACTGCACACTGGGGAAAGGGGATTACTCAAGCATTTTGAGGCCTTTTGGGTTCACTGTCCAAGTAGACACTGAAACATGGAGATCTGGAGTTGTAGTCTAAGTCCAGCTCATAGTAGATACACTGGGTCCATGGATTCCCCCCATGAACATTTCTCTGGTCCACAAATGTATACTTGAAAGGACATACTTGGTAGTTGGCAGGACCCCCATATTGGTTTCTTGCCTATAAAATAAGAGCTATCATAGTGGAAAAAGCCTAAAGGTGAAACCACCCACACCCCACCCCCAGCCAAGATAGCAAAATTTTAAAAAATGCACCTGGAGGAAATGGCAGGTATGAGTACCACATTTAAAGACCTAAAGATGCAGTGATGGTGGTTCCCATCAAATCTACTTTCAATGCACCAGTCCAGCTCTCACAAAAACCAGGTGGATCCTAGAGGAAACAATGAATAATCAAACTCAACCAAGTAGGAGTCCCAGTTGTAGTGACTGTACTCAATGTGGTATCTTTGCTGAGCAGAGCCTCAAGTGTATGATATTCAGCTGTTGAGCTGGCCATCCCTATCAGAAAAAAAAGCATCAGAACAGTTCACATGTACTTGAGATAGACACCAGTATATATTTACAGTTTTGCTTCAACTTAGATTAACTTTTCCATTAGCTGTAACAATATAGTCTAAATGGAACTAGTCTTTATTAATATCTCAGTCCACTATATCAGTGTCATCAAGTGAGTCATAGATCAGATGAGCAAGAAGTGGCAAGTGCATTGGAGGTCTTGGTAGCACACATGTATTCTCAAGGGTAGCAATAAATACCATAAATATTCAGGGCCTGCCACAGTAGAAAAATTTTAAGTGGTCTGGAATAGGATGGAAAATCCTCTTCAAAATAATGAATAGACACTTCTTCAAAGAGGACATAGAGACAGCCAATAGATACGTGAAAAAATGCTCAGTGTCACTAATCATCAGAGAGATGCAAATTTAAACAACAATGAGGTATCACCTCACACCTGCCAGAATGGCTACCATCAATAAATCAAGAAACAATAACTTCTGGTGAGGATATGGAGAAAAAGGAACCCTAGTACACTGCTGGTAGGAATTCAGACTGCAGCAGCCACTGTGGAAAACAGTATGGAGTTCCCTAAAAAAATTAAAAATTGAACTGTCATTTGACTCAGTGATCTTACTTTTGGGAACATATCTTAAGAATCCCAAAACACCAAATAGAAAGAATATATGCACCCCTATGTTCATAGGAGCATTATTTACAATAGCTAAGATTTGGAAACAGTCCAAGTGCCCATCAGTAGATGAGTGGGTAAAAAAGCTATGGTACATTTACACAATGAAATACTATGAGGCTGTAAAAAAGAAGGATCTCTTACCTTTTGAGGCAACTTTAAGGGCCCTGGAGAGTATTATGCTGAATGAAATGATCCAGTCAGAGAAACAAATATCTCATGATCTCACTTATATGTGGAATCTAATGAACAAAATAAACTGACAGACAAAATAGGTCCAGAGGCGTGGATACATGGAACAGATTGACAGATCTCAGAGGGGAGGGTGGTAGGGAGGACAGTAAGAGATTAACTGAAGAACTTATATGCATATATGCCTAACTCATGGACACAGACAATAGTGTATGAAGGCCTGGGGTGGGGTGGTGGCTGGCTGGATGGGGGCAAAGGGGGGGCATAGGGGCCCTGAAGCTTCAATTAATTTGATGGCATTTTATTATGAGTTCAGGTGCAGCTCAATTTACAAGTTTTCCTTTCAAAATCATTCAGCCATTAAAGCTGCATAATCTTGGGAGGTTTCAAAAACACATAATACATGTTTTTTTCCTCCACATATTATCTCTCATGTTTATTCATGGAGAGTGAAGCAGTGTTATAATTTGCACAAAGGTCTGGAATATCTGGCCCCCTGAGTTTTCTTCTCTGGGAAGAATGATGGTATCTCAGAAGCCACTGAGGCTGGAGATTTGAAGCTTCAGGGCAGAGAACAGTGTCCCAGGTTCTGATTCCCTAGCTTTGGCTTATAAGATGGAGCCTGAGACTTGAGGCACGAAGAGGGTTACTTGGCCCCCAGACTAGCAAATGTTTGTTGAATAGATGATTAAATTGTAAAGAAAGCAAGGTTTGTCTTTAGAAATTTCCATCCCTTCATTCCTCCTTTCTAAATCACCACTCCCTTTTATTAGTGTCTCCATTTTTAAAGATGTTCCACCGAGTCCTGCCCCTTGAAGAGTACTCCAGGCCATAGGCCACCGTTTTCAAATTTGACTGCATATTAGAGCCATTTGGGGATCTTAAATATCCAGCTTCCCTGGCTGTACATTAGATTAATTATATTAGAACCTCAGAGGGAGGGCTTTAGGCATCATCATTTTTTTAAAGCTCCCAAGATAATTCCAATGTGTAGCCAGTGTTTAGAACAGCTGGTCTGGACCAGTGGTTCTCCAAGGGTGGTCTGTGAGTCACAGAATCACCTAGAGTGTTTGTGGAAAGTTCATGGGCACGCCAGCCCTAGAGGCACTGAATCTCAAGGGGGAATCTGGAAAATTTGTGTTTTAACAAGTTCCTCAGGTGATTCTTAATCACCTACAGTCTGGGAATCACTCCTAAACCTTTGGCTAGTTCATCTGTTTCTCACGATATGACAATTCTCACTCCCAATCAGCCATACTAGTGTTTCAATTCCTCAAAGACAAAAAGCTTCTTCCATCCTCTGTACCTTTAAATATTAGAGTTTTTCACTTGAAAAACACTCTCCTCTTTCTCTCTTTGCCATTAGGGGATTGGCAAAGATAATAACGATGATGCTATAACCCCAGAAAATCATTGCAAAGTGCATGTGTTGGGGAAGAAAAGAGTAGGCACTAGAAGGCCATGATCCCCTACCCCTGGGACAGTTTGGTTTACTGTTTCCTAGCTGTCACTGGAAGTCATAGAGAGACTGCTCCAGAGACTGTGGGAGAAAAAGCCGGTAGGTTTGATATTAGTGAAAGAACAGGAGGGAAAACTTAAAGTGATAATGCCACTGGGTCAGATGCATTCAAGTCCTGGCTAGCCATCAAGAGAAGGTTGTGCCAAGAAACACCTTAATTGTACCCAGCAGGACCAGGAAGATATAGTTCTTTTGGCCAGTGCTTGGGAGTGGGTGCCAAAAGGAAGAGCGGGACTAAGGCAGAGGAAGACTGGGTACACCCAAATGGAGGGAGAGCCACTCTATTTCAAATGAATATTGAGGATGAGAAACATTAGGGGAAAATTATTTTAATCTGTCAAGCCTAGTGTAATTGGGAAAGTGTAATTTAATTTAAAGCTGGTTAATGTAACTATCTTTCAACTGCAGATCTTTTAAGACAATTTCTATTCTTTTAGGACAGTGTTTTTCAAACTTTAATGTGCATATAAATTAATTGGGGATCTTATTAAAATGCAGATTCTGATTTAGTAGGTCTGGAGTTGGGGCTGAGGCTGCATTTCTAATTAGCCTCCAGGTGCCTCTGCTCTGAGAACCACACTTAGAGCAAGGAAGCTTTGAACATTTGGGACTTGTAACAGTGGACTCATGGGAGAGCCAAGTCCAGAAATTCCTACTAAGTTATCAATTTTCATGTTAGTTTACACATAGCTTTAGAATTAAGTATTTGCATGCATTCTAATCCTGGTTTGTTTTTTTCTATTGTTCAAAATATTACAGATGTCCCCTTTTTTCCCCATTGACCCGTTCCCCCCCACACCCACTCTCCTCCCCAAGCCTTCACCACACTATTGTCTGTGTCCATGGGTTATGCATATATGCATATAAGTTCTTTGCTTAATCTCTCCCCACCCACTCTCCCACCCTTGCTTTCCCTCTGAAATCCCTCAGTCCGTTCAATGTTTCTGTGTCTGTGGATCTATTTTGTTTATCAGTTTATTTTATTTATTATATTCCGCATATGAGTGAGATCATGTGGTAATTGTCTTTCTCTGATTGGCTTATTTCACTTAGCGTAATACTCCCCAGTTCCATCCATGCTGTCTCAAAGGGTAAGAGATCCTTCTTTTTCTCAGCTGTATAGTATTCCTTGGTGTAAATGTACCACAGCTTTTTCATCCACTCATCTACTGATGGGCACTTGGGCTGTTTCCAGATCTTAGCTATTATAAATTGTGCTGCTATGAACATCGGAGTTCATAAGTTCTTTCTGATTGGTCTTTTGGGTTTTTTAGGATATATTCCTGAGAGTGGGATCACTGGGTCAAATGGTAGTTCCATTTTTAATTTTTTGAGCAAACTCCATATTGTTTTCCATAGTGGCTGCACCAGTCTGCATTTCCACTATCAGTGTATTAGGGTTCCCCTTTCTCCACATCCTCGCCAGCATGTGTCATTTGTTGATTTGTTGATGGTAGCCATTCTGACATGTGTGAAGTGATACCTTGTTGTGGTTTTAGTATGCATCTCTCTGATGATTAGTGACTTTGAGCATTTTTTCATGAGCCTATTGGTCATTTGTATGCCCTCTTTGGAGAAGTGTCTATTCAGGCCCTTTGCCCATTTTTTAATTAGATTGTTTCTCTTATTTTTTTGTTGCATGAGTTGTTTATATATTTATATATATGAGTTCTTTATATATAGTCTAAATATATTTACATATTTGGAAATTAAACCCTTTTCAGATGTATCATTGGTGAATATGCTCTCCCATACTATGGGTTCCCTTTTCATTTTAGTGATGATTTCTTTTGCTGTGCAGAAGCTTTTTATTTTGGTGTAGTCCTATTTTTTTCCCTTTATTTCTCTTACCCTAGGAGATGTATCAGTGAATATTCCTTTATGTGAGATGTTTGAGTTTTACTGCCTATGTTTACTTCTGGGATTTTTATGAATTTGTGACTTACTTTTAAGTCATTTATTCATTTTGAGTTTATTCTTGTGTAAGGTGTAAGTTGGTGGTCTAGTTACATTTTTTTTTGCATGTACCTATCTAATTTTCCCAGCAGCATTTATTGAAGAGACTGTCTTTACTCCACTGTATGCTCCAGCCATCTTTGTCAAATATTAATTGACCACATTGGTGTGAGTTAATTTCTGAGTTCTCTGTTCTATTCCACTGATCTATATGCCTGTTCTTGTGCCAGTACCAGGCTGTTTTGATTACAATGGCTTTGTAGTATAGTTTGATATCTGGTATTGTGAATCGTCTAACTTTGTTCTTTTATCCCAAGTTTGCTGTGGTTATTTGGGGTCTTTTCTGGCTCCATATAATTTTTAGAGTATTTGTTCTAGCTCTGTGAAATATGCCATTCATATTTTAATAGAGATTGCATTGAATCTATAGATTGCTTTGGGTAGTACGGACATTTTAATGATGTTAATTCTTCCAATCCATGAACACAATATATGCTTCCACTTGGTTGTATCTTTCTCTATTTCTTTTTCCAATATACTGTAGTTTTCCAAGTATAGGTCTTTTACCTCCTTGGTTAAGTTTATTCTTAAGTATCTTAATTTTTTTGTTGAAATGTTAAATGGGGTTGTTGTTGGTTTTTCATTCTGAGAGCTTATTATTGGTGTATAAAAATGCCATCAATTTCTGGGTGTTAATTTTGTATCCTGCTACATTGTCGAATTCATTTATTAAATCTCATAGTATTTTGGTGGAGTCTTTAGGGCTTCCTATGTACAATATGATGTTATCTGCAGATAATGACAGCTTTCCAATTTGGATACCTTTTTTATTTTCTTCCCATCTGATGGCTGTGGCAGGGACTTCCAGTACTATGTTGAATAAGAGTGGTGAAAGTGGACATCCCTGTCTTGTTCCTTTTTCTAATGGAAATGATTTTAATTTTTGCCCATTGAGTATGATATTGGCTGTAGGTTGGTCATATATGGCCTCTATTATGTTGAGGTATGATTCCTCTATTTCCACTTTGGTGAGATTTTTCATCAAAAATGGGTGCTGGATTTTGTCAAATGCTTTTTCTGATCTATTGATATGATCATGGGATTTTTATCCTTCATTTTCTTTATGTGATGTATCACATTTATTGATAAGTGAATATTGTAACATCCTTTCATCCTCTGAATAAATCTCATTTGGTCATGGTGTATGATCTTTTAAATGTAATACTGGATCCAATTTGCTAATATTTGGCTTAGGATTTTAACATCTATGTTCTTCAGGGATATTGGCCTGTAATTTTCTTTCTTTGTAGTGTCTTTGAAATTAGGATAATGCTGGCCTCATAGAAAGGTCTTGGAAGTATTCCCTCCTCTTGAATTTTTAAAAAGTTTTTAAAAAATGATTTTAGAGGGGAAGAAAGGGGGTGAGGAGAAAGAGAAACATCGATCAGTTACCTCCTATACATGCCCCAGCCGGACCAGGGGTCAAGCCCACAATCTGGGGACCTGCCCTGATCAGGAATGAAACCCACCACCTCTTGGTGTGCAGACAACAACCCAACGACAGCCACACCGGCCAGGGCTCGAAGTTTTTGGAAAAGTTTGAGAATCGGTGTTTGTTCTTCTTTGAATATTTGGTAAAATTCTCCTGTGAAGCCATCTGGTCCAGGACTTTTGTTTGCTGGGAATTTTTTCATTACTGCTTCAATTGCAGTAGTTGTTATCGGCCTCTTCAGGTTTTCTGATTCTTCCTGATTGAGTTTTGGGATTGTGTTATCCGAAATTTGTCCATTTCTCCCAAGTTGTCCATTTTGTTGGCATATAGCTGTTTATTATATTTTCTTACACTCCTTTATATTTCTGGGGTGTGAGTTGTTACTTCCCCTCTTTCGTTTCTGATTTTATTCATTATGTCCTCTTTGTTTCTTGATGAGTCCAGCTAGCAGTTCATCAATATTGTTTTCCCTTTCAAAGAACCAGCTCTTGGCTTAATTGATCTTTAGTATTTTTTTTAATCTCTATGTCATTTATTTCCACTCTGATATTTATTATTCCCTTCCTTCTACTTCCTCTGGGCTTTTCTTGTTGTTTGCTTTCTAATTCTTTTAGTCATAGGGTTACATTGCTTATTTGAGCTTTTTCTTGTTTTTTGACGTAGGCCTGTAGTGCTATGAACTTCCCTCTCAGGACTGCTTTTTCTGTGTCCCATAGATTTTGGGTTGTTTTGCGTTCATTTTCGTTTGTTTCCAGGAAGTTTTTTATTTCTTCTTTGATCTCATTGGTAACCCATTCATTGCTCAATAACATGCGATTTAGCTTCCATGTGTTTGAATGTTTTTGAGTGTTTCTATAGTAGTCGCTTTCTAGTTTCATGGCATTGTGATCTGAGAAGATGCTTGACATGATTTCAATCTTCTTGAACTTATAGAGACTTATTTTATGTCCAATGTGTGGCCTATATTTGAGAATATTCCATGTGCACTTGAGAAGAATGTATATTCTATACCTTTGGGATGAAATGTTCCATAAATATCAATTAAATCCATTTGATTTATTGTGTCATTTAAGGTCATTGTTTCCTTGTTGATTTTTTGTCTGGGAGTTCTATCCAGTGAAGTCAGTGGGGGTGTTAAAGTTTCCTATTATGACTGTATTGCTTTTTATTTCTCCCTGTAAGTCCTCTATTTTTAAAATATATTTCAGTGCTCCGATATTGGATGCATATTTGTTTACCAGGGTTATATCCTCTTGTGGCATCAATCTCTTTAGTATTATTTAGTGACCTTCTTTGTCTCTTCTTATAGCTTTTATTTTGAAGTCTATTTTGTCAGATATGAGTATTGCTACCCCAGCTTTTTTTGTTTCCATTTTCATGGAAAATATTTTTCCATCCTTCATTTTCATCCTGTGTATTTTGTTCTGAGATGTGTCTCTTGTAGACAGCATATATATGGGTCATGTTGTCTTATCTAATCAGCTACCCTATGTCTTTTGATGGGAGCATTTAGTCCATTTACATTTAAGATTATTATTGACAGGTAATTTTTGTTGCCATTTTTATTCTCTATGCCTATGTTCTCTATATATTTCTTCTTTTTCTTACAATAGGTACTTTAGCATTTCTTGAAATTCTGGTTTGGTGGTGATAAACTCCTTTAGCCTTTTGTGGTCTGGGAAGTTCTTTATTTCACCTTCAATTGTGAATGATAATCTTGCTGAATAGCGTAGTCTTTCAGATCCTTGCTTTTCATTACTTTGCATACTTCATGCCATTCCCTTCTGGTCTGCGGTGTTTCTGTTGACAGCTCCCGACAGCCTTATGGGAGCTCCCTTGTAGATAACTGCCCATCTCTCTCTTGCTGCTCTTAAAATTCAGTCTTTGTTTTCAATGTTTACCATTTTAATTATGATGTGTCTTGCTCTGGGTCTCTTTGTGTTCAATTTGATTGGAACTCCCTGTGTTTCCTCAACTTGTGTGACATTTTCCTTCACCAGGTTAGGGAAATTTTCTGTCAACATTTCTTCAATCAGGTTCCCTATCCCTTGCTCACTTTCTTCTTCTGATACCCTTATATGTAGATGTTGCTCCATTTCATGTCCCACAGTTGCCTTAAACTGTCCTCATGTTTTCTAAGTATTTTTTCTTTAGGCTGCTCTAATTGAGTGATTTTTTGTACATTGTGTTCTAATTCACGGATTGAATCCTCAGCTTCTTGTAATTTTCATTCCTTCTAGGATACTTTTTATTTCAAATATGTCATTCTTTATTTCTGTTTGGTTCTTATTCATGGTTTCTTTGTTCTTTTTTATGCTGAATGTGTTCTCATTAAGTTTCCTGTAGTTCTCATTAAGTTTCTTGTAGTTCTCACTAAGCTGTTTGGGCATCTTTATAACCATTACTTTGAACTTTTTATTTAATAAATTGCTTGCCTCCATTTCATTTCACTCTTTTTGTGGAGATTCCTCCTGTTCTTTTATTTAGAGCTGTTTTTTTGTTTCCCCATTTTTGCTGTTTCTTTGTGTTTTGTTTCTGTGTATTGAATAAAACTGCTGTGCCCCCCAGTCTTGGTGGCATAGCCTTCTTGTGGGCCCCAGTCATTTAGCTTCCTTGATCTTCTGAGCTGGGTGCTCTAGGAATGTCCCTTGTGTGGGTTATGTGGGCTCTCCTAAATCTGGGTCTTGATTGCTGTTGTCTCATTCATGCGTGGGCTTAGCTCTCAGGCTTGCTGACTGCGAGTCCCAAACCCTGCCCAAGTTGTGCCAACTGTTCTACAGGTGTTGACAGAACAAAACAAGGCTAAACCAGACCAAACTGAAAACTACACAAAAGTAAACAAAACAACATTAAAACAAGAACCACAACATTAAAACAAGAACCACAACATAAAAGATGAAAACAAACAAACAAAACACACACACACACACACAATACTAAAAGACAGGAGACCAAAAGAATTAGAGGAGAAAAAAAAAAAGAAATAAAGAGAATATGAAGAAAACGAAGAGACAAGAAATAAGATAAGTATAAAATATAAAAGAAAGAAAAAAATAAATGGAATGATTATTTTAAAAAGTAATAATAGTTAATAAAATAAAATATGGAATAGGAAAAGAAAAAGGGGGGGGAAATGGAAAAGAAAAATTTAAATTAAAAATAAAAAAAGTATAGAGGAGAAAAAAATAGACTAAAAGGAAAAATAAAAATAAGAGAATAAAAAAGAAAAAATGAATAGAAAGGAAAACAAAACAAAAATGAATATGCTAAAAATAATCTTTGAATCTACTATTTGTGAAGCTCTTTGTAGTTTGCTCTGATGTTGTTGGATCCGGCCCTTTGGTTGGTTGGTCCTGGGACACCTGGGCAGTTCTGTGGTGGAGACCAGTGTGAGTCTCTGTCCCTGCCTGACCCTGGGCAACCTGACTGAAGCTCTGCAGGGTGGATCCCCAAGTAGTTTGACGAGAGGAGCGTCCATAGCATAGAGGTTGGAACTCCCTTGGGACTTGCACTTTGAATTTCCTTGTTCTGAGCTGCTTTCCCTTTCCCCACTGAACTGGGTTCTGTGGGGGTATCTGGTCCTGGTCAAGATGGTTTAAACAGAATTGCATTGAGTGAGGGTGGTGCCTGTAGCTTGTAGGAGGGGCAGGCTGGCACTTCCTCTCCTACCAATGCCTCAGCTGTGCCTGAGTCACTGGCACCCCCTTGTCCCATTCTAATCCTCCTGATGTATGATAGCTCTATATTAACAAAAATACTTGTATAAGTGGAATGCCTCAATTTTGACAAACCAGATAACATAAATATTACTGACATTTTGCTTAGTTAATGGTAAGATAGTAAGTATTGACCAAGACTATGCTTTTGTGCCTTGCATATGGTAGGTTATTAAATACATGTAGACTTTAGACATGAGAAAATATTTACACAATTTTTTTCTGTCATCCATGCACAGACTCAATTGGTGAACTGTATTTCAGAAATGATGAGAGAGAACACTGAATAAAGAGCAGTCTTTGGTGGCTGAGAATTTAACTACTGGAATTTTATTAGGAAACTGCCAGCGACTGCATTTCACAAAAAGTTCATTCTGGGCCACTAACTTGTTCTGAGCATCAGCTCTGGTCTCTGGATCATGAGACTGGCAAGGATGTGCTGGGCAAAACAATGTCAAGTTCATTAAGAGAGCACTTCCAGCATTTAACCCAAGTGACCAAAAGTTAGAACAAAACTTCTGCGAATCCTTCATTCAGAGCTAATTTTCCATGAGCTCCCAAACTTTATTTACAACTTTGTTACAGCATTTATCACATTCTGCTTTTTATTATGGTTCGTGTGTATGTGTGCACACGATTAAGATGCTTCTTTAGACATAAAATGAAGAAGTTGGAGTTAGCTTGAGGCTCCATCTCAGTTCATGGGTCTTTGTCAAAGAATTTGAGGAAACTTAAGAAGAGAATCTATGTTTTACTATCCAATGTTCAATACCTTTGATAGAGTGGAAACTTGATAAGTACCTATCAAGTTAAAATTAACATTGTGTGCACAAGAAGTGGGTATAATTTTATTGTGTCCTTATGCGCTGAGGCAAACTATTTAAACAGCTTAAATATCTATTTATAAGCCATTGGTTAAATACAGTTAGGCACGCCCATACAGTAGAGCACTAAGCATCTGTTGAAAAGATTGAGGCAGATTGCTATGTACCAATACGAAACAGCCCCCAAGATATGATAAGTGAAAAAAGTGAGACACAGAATGATGTGTAATAAATAACTTTGTAATATAGTTTGTAATTTTAAAAGGTGTGCATGTGTAATGTGCAGAGATTATTTCTAGGAGGATACAAAAGAAATGAGTAACACTAGTTGCTGACCAGGAGGGAAACTGGAGGCTAGGACAGAGGTACTAGCTTGATAAACTAGCTCTCTGGAGATTTAAAAAAACTTCTGCTTGTAGAGTTAAATTATATCTGTGGTTTAACTATCTCCATCTTGGGCAATTTCAAGCAAACAGTGGTTTAACAATAGGCACACAAAAATTGGCTTCAGTGAGCTGATATGAATTGGCTTCAAAGCAAACCACTAGACACAGGGGTGGGAAGGTGGCCTACTTTCCATTGTAGACCCTTTGGTACAATTTTAATTTCTGGTGCCATACTTGGACTATTTAAAATGTAACAATAAACTTTAAATTTAGAAAAATGATCATGCTGTGATTGCTGTATTCCTTTATCTTTTCCTCCTCCAGGACAGTCTTGGTTTTCCTTCCTTGAGAGCACTTATTCTGCTATCCTGACCCCATTCAGGAGACCTATCAGTGCAGTCTTGTACAAAAACCACTTAATATTGGTAAGTCCTTTACATGTAGGGAAGTGCAGAAGCTGCAGGAATGTTCTGGACAGGAATGAGCCATCACCAAAAAGCTACTGCTGGTACACTAGGAAAACACAGCTAAGCACAAAAGCCTGGCTTCCTCGAAGCTGTGTGGGTGTGTGGAGCCTCATGGTAAGAAAATGACCATGCCCAGGAGATGCTTTTCTGTCATACCAGCCCACCTGGCAGGAAGCCATTGCAGCAGAATACCTCAGCAGATACCCCTCCTCTCTGCTCGCCAAAGGCACCGCCAACCCAAAAGGTTCCTTCTCAAATCGCTCTAGAAGCTCTTTGGCATCAATCCCCAAGTCTGGCCTTTGGTCATGACTGGGTTCAGTGTGTTTCTGAGAATTTGTGTCTCATCTCTAACTTTAGCCTTCACTTGGACAAACTACCTCCAACCTATTCTTCAGTTTTCAGCCAAAATATTTCTTAGACTGTTTCCTCTGTTATAAGCTCCAACCTCACCCTGCCCTCATTAATCACTGACTACACCAGTCAGTTTATTTGTTTAACATCTTTCCCGATCAGTGGACTGCAATGCCTGTCTCATTTATAAGCATATTCCTAAAACTGCATAGTACCTGGCATTCGAGTAGGCATTCAGTGAGTGCTTGCTGAATGAATGAATTAATAAGTTATAAAACTGTCAAAGGACATGCAATATAAAGAACATTTTATTTGGAGAGATTTTGAACATTACCTTCACTTACAATTAAAGCAATAACATTCTTCCTGGAGGCAGACTGAAGAGAATCATCTGAAGCTATATTAAATGCAGAGTAAGACAAAGCCAATCACTTTGTATTCAGATGCCACAGAAGCCACACATTGGCTTCTGAGGAAGCCACACATTGCCAAGGAGCAGATCCTGGGTGACACACTGCCATTGCTTGAAAAATAGCTAAGTTCCACTACACACCACCCTTAAAGAAGATACCACATTGATGAGCCCTGTGAGCACTATAGAGAAAGTCTAGTGTTGGTTCACAATGTTTTGTTGCTTTTTAGCTTTTGGTAAGTTTACATGGAAAATATATAATCTATTAGGTTTGCTCAAATTTACACTGTTCCTCTAGTTTACTTTGGAATATCCAGTAAATTAGATCTCTGTAAAGCAACTCAGCTAGTTCTTATCCAGCTTTACATATGACAAGGTATGGCTAGGTATGTGTGTAAGTGTGTGTGTCTGTTGGGGTGGGAGGGTGACCTGTGGGACCTGTTTATTGGCACATATTACCCCCTGGGAGTTTGGGGGTGGCGAAAAACTTTTACAGTACCAAAAAAGTAAACATTGATAATATGGCCTGGCAGCAATCAGATACACTAAGGTCTCAGAGCAAATGAAAGCGGAGAGGATTGTTCCCACTCACCAGATATTTAGCCGTACATAATAACTAGGTCTAACATGTCGGGCTCAGGAAATGGAGAGGCGGCAAGGTAGGACACTTTGTTATAGCTTCATGCTGCCCACTGATGGTTTGATACTCAAATGCATCCTCTTTGGACCTAACCAAGAGTTAAGAATCTACCTGAAGGCACAGTATTAAAGATGCTAAAAAACAAAAACAACCCCCCATCCCCGCCAAAAATAAAGATGTTAGATCTGAGCCCAAATCCTAGGGTTAAAAACAGAGGGCTTCCTATTGACTGAAATAAAAAATAGAAACTGGTAACAAATGGGACCCTAGTTCTGAGGAAAAGCTCTGATAATGAGTCTTCTGTAGGTTACCAGAGATTCTGGGGACCCCAATAACCTGACTGATTTGTCAGATGCTCCAAATGGCCCAGAGGTGAGGATGACCTACAGAGGTGGGTCACAGAGAAGGCATAATTCTGAGAGGTTGGAGAGCAAAGTCACAGGGAAGAGGGGAATATAAAGAGAGGCTTGTCACAGATCAAATGATGGCCTCCAGAAACAGGCTTTGGGACTGGTTTGATGATTCCCTCTGCTGATCCTCACCTTAAACAAAAACACAGCCAAATTAAGCTGGTTTGAAAGATTATGTTAAAATTAAGAACAGTGCAGCTTCTATACTTGACTAATGGCAGGAAGCAGGAACAGCAGCTGGAAAATAAGTTCTTTTTCTCTCTCTAGGTTTTCAAAGAAGCAATAAATTCAATGGTAAAAAAATATTTGTAAAAAATTGGGTCTTTTGCAAAGAATGAAGCACTTTTTGTTAAATACAGGAGAGGCTACCTGGCTGAACAAATATACACTTTTTGGAATCTTGTATGATGCCACCAAGCTGAAAACTTTGGAACGGCTTGAATCACCTCCGTGCTTCCTGGGAGCATCTGGTGCTGAGCGGTCAGGTGTGCCACCTCCAGGCCCACCCCACTGGGCCTTACACCCTCTTCATTCCTTTCCCCATGAGGCAAGCAAACACTGTCATGACCATTTTGGGGTTCACTTCAACCAGGTCTTCTGGAAGGGCATACACTCTTGCTCCAATTTTTCGGGCCATAGAGATAGCATACCTAAAATGGAGAAAAGAAGAATGAGGAGAGCCAGAGCCACAAAGTATAAAGGGGACCCCTTGAGATCACTTTACATTATATACTACTACAGACAATGTACAACTCAGCTCACTCCCGGCACGGTCAGAGCCTCCCACTTTTATGGGCAAATAGGGCTTGATAAAGCTCCTGACTCCATCAGACTTGCTGTCTAGGCTACCAAATTTCTTCCTTATCCTTAGATACCTTCCTAGCTCCTGCCACTTTTGATGCCTACACCATGAGCATACCCTTGGGCTATACAGCAGCATAAAAAGTCATCAAACTGGAGAAGAATGTGTGCTGAGAAAAGCTTGCAGACTCTATTTCAACTACAAACACATACAAGAAAAAACAAAGGAAAAATGCACCTGTCATATTCTGACCCTACACAGCAATTATTTTATTCCTTGTTCCATTCCAACCCTTGTGTACTATCCATGTATTTATTTATGTTGCCATGATACTAGCATAGCCAGAGTTTTATATTATACATTTTTCACATAAAATGATCATCACTGCTTCAGAACATATTTGTTCTCTCTAGTTACAGGAATATAATTTAATTAGCTGCAATCTATTTTCAAATGAGCTTACATTACTACCTGTCAGTTCTTTCATTCACTGTTTATTATCTAGTAACTTCTTAAGATGACTACTCCACAGATTCTCCATCGCTCCCAAGGCCCCATCACTCCCCTTGTTCTCTTAAAATAATTTTATTCTTACTTTATGGATCAATTAAATTAAGAGTATCAGGCTGGAGTGGTCCCCATTTGTTCTTCTAGTCCATCTCTCAATCACTTCCTCTAATATTAATTATTAATGAAATAAAATGTATTTTCCATTATAAAATATAAAGGAAAAATTGTTTAAAAGTTAAAAAATAGAGCTTCAAAAATCATGCACATTCTTGCTACCATAAACATTTTAAAGATTTTATATAATTCCTTTTACCCATTTTTAAAGTAATTTTGAATCTTGCCCTTATAGGATAGTGTTTATGAGCCTGGGCCCTGAAGTCAGAATTTGAATCTTAGCAGAACCACTTAATAATTGTAAAACCTTGAGCAAGTTCCTTAAACCTAATCATATCCATCTTGAACATCTAGACTCAAGCTCTTTTCAAGGTTGTTTTTAAAAGAAATTTCTAGGTCTTTATACATGTTCTTCCTTCTGCTTGGAGTGTTCTTTTTTTTTTCTTCTAAATATATCTTTATTTATAGTTTTATTTTTTTATATATATCTTTATTGATTTCAGAGAGAGGAAGGGAGAGGAGGAGAGAGAGAGAGAGAGAAACATCAGTGATGAGAGAGTTGTCATTGATCGGCTGCCTCCTGCACGCCCCCACTGGGGATGGAGCCCACAACCCAGGCAAGTGCCCTGACTGGGAATCGAACCGTGATCTTCTGGAACATAGGTCGATGCTCAACCGCCAAGAAGTGGCTTATCTCCTTCACTTGTCTAGCTCCTTCTTACTTGTCCATTCGATCCATCTCAGCATTGATGTTATTTGCTCTGCAGAGCTTCAGTTTCTTCCTGTCTCCTTCGTAGCACCCTGTACTCCCCCCTCCATACCACCCATCACACTCTATTGTAATTGCCATTTAATTATTTATCTTCTCTTCATTATATTGTGCTAAACATCAGCATACCAGAAACACAGGTCCTCACTTTCCCAAATTGGGCGCTGTTGGTGTTATATATATATATATATATATATATATATATATATATATATATATATATATATAATATATGTTATGGGTTGAATTGTGTCCCTCAAAAAAGGCATGTAAAAGCCCTGTCCCCTAGAACCTCAGATTCTGACCTTATTTGGTAATAAGTTGTTTAAGATATAATTAGTTAAGATGAGGTCATGCTGGAGTAATGTGGGGCCCTAATCCAATAAGACTAATGTCCTTATAAGGACAGTGGAAGAGACACGGGCACACACACAGAGAAGGAAACAGCCGTGTGAAATCACAGACACACAGGGAGAAGGCCATGTGAAGACAGGGGCAGAGATTGGAGTGATATATCTACAAGCCAAGGATTGCTGGCCAAGGCCAGAAGGTAGGAGAAAGGCATGGAACAGATTCTCCCTCAAAGCCCTCAGAAGGAACCAACACTGCTGACACTTGACCTTGGACTTGTACCCTCCACACTGTGACAGAAAAAATTTCTGCAAAGTCATCCTGTTTGTGGTATTTTGCTATGGCAGCCCTTGAAAGGAATACAAGCTGCTCTGAGAAAGGCTTCTCTAGTGTAGAGGTCAGCAAACTTCCCACAAAGGACAAGATAGTAAATATTTTGGACTTTGTCGGCTTTGTCACAAATACTCAACTCTGCCATTGTAGCAGGGAAGCAGCTATAACAATATGGATAAATAAGCATGGCTGAGTTTTGATGAAACTTTATTTATAAAAGCAGACAACAGGCCAAACCTGGCTCACAGGCTACATAGCTGTCTGCTGACCCTCACTCTATGCAGTAAAGCAAATGGCAGTTGTTTCCAAGCTGGGGAAAACTCTGATCTTGAACCCTACTCCCTGCTCATTTATATCCATGGATATTCACAGAAAGCGTGTTTGTATTTGGGCCTGCCATGTACAAACTAAATAATGCCCCCTATAGATAAATTAGACAATTGGTTTTAGGAAAATATTGGCTTGCTTATCAACGGGAAGAATCCACTTGCGTTTTGTCTTGCTCCCTTTAATCCTAGGAGACTTAAACTGCTATTGCACAATATCTAAAATAATGATAACAGGACACAATAAGTCACAAGAAGAAAACACATCAATAGTGAAACTAAAGTGTTTGCACGAAGGCACAAAAGATATACTTTATAGGTATCCAGTTGCCAGTTGGGTCCTTCCTCCCCTGACTTCAGGTCTATTTACGTACTTTGCATTGTTGAGTTTCTCTTCATCGTTCAAGTTCTCTGTCTTCAGAAGGTCATAGTTAATGGAACCTGGTTGAATGGCATCGATGAGATCCAGAACAGGCAAACTCGTACTAATCTTCGGGTCCTGCACACAGAGAAGGGTGGATTTTATCTGTATGCCCCTAGTTTACTTCTATTCCGCTCAAGGAAAGTGGGTGGTTCTTTCCTCTTAAATATGAAATATATACAACCTGGTTTGGGAAATGCAACAGTGTAACACATTAATTGTAATTTCAAATCAATTGTAGTTTCTGTAGAGGCATCAGTAATTTCCTAAGTAGCTCAATAAGCAGAGGAAACCCATTGTCTGCAAATAGGCAGGGAGCCATTCTCAGATAGTGAGTGAATGAAAGTAAGCACAGCTAGAGAAAAGCAGAGTGGTTGAAATGTTTAATGTAACTATTTGTATGAGCAGAGGAAGGGATGATTTGGAAAAGAAACCATCAGGAAGGAGAGACCAAAGATGCTAGGAGAAACCTGGTTTCATTTTGGGGGACATCCCAGAGGTGACAGGCAGGGGTAGTGACAAGGGCTCAGTTGAACAGGAGTTTCCGTAGATGGCCATTTCTTAGAGTCCTCAAGGAAAGAAAAGAGGCCATAGGTCCAGGGAGACAGTGTTGGCAATTATGTGATTAAATGCAAAGACAGTAGCTAGTATTTGTTGATGTCGCAGCACTTTTTTTTTTTTTGGTACAATTGTAGGCTGAATTTTCTTCTACAGTTTCAAGTGTACAATTCCACAACACATCATTTGTACAGTGTATCGTGTGCTCACCACTCCAAGTCAAGATCCTTCCGTCACCATTTGTTCTCCCTTTACCTTCTACCTCCTCCACCCGCCTTTCCCTCTGATAACCACCAAACTGTTGTCTACGTCTATGAATTTTTTTCCTTAATCCCTTCTCTTCTTAAAATAAGTTATCTCCCTTGTCACCACAGATGTAGGCACCTAAATTTAATTTAAAGGGACTTTCTGAGGTAAAGTGACTTGCTGATAAGTGATGGATCTGGGATTTGAACCCAGGTACTGACTCAAAAAAACCAGGTCTCATTCTTCGGCATTTGTAAACATTTTGATGGTCACACCTGGAGCTGTAAATGTTCCCCTAAGGTGTGAACACACAAAACTCTGCACCATCTATTCTCCTCTCTCCTAGAGACCTGTGAATGCAGACATGGAGAGGCAACTGCTTGCCTCCATCCAAGCACAGTCAAGTCCAAACACTTCATACTTCAAGGGTTCAAACTGGAATCAATTCTAAGCAAGAAACAAGGCACAGGACACCTGCAAGATGCTAGGTCCCTAGCATTCGTCCTCTGTATAGGTAGAATAAAATTTTTAAAAATATAATAATTTTTATTTACTCCTGGATAATATAAAAACTACCACAAAATTAAAATCAATATATAATCACAGTCTAATTTCCAGCATTGTTCTCAGCTCCTATCTTCATAGGAAGTTTTGGTGAAGAAGCACAAGGGAAGCACAGTAGAGGGATTTGAGTTTCATTTTCTTTCCTACTCTCCGCCCACAATCTTGTGAAAGCGCTGAGAGGCAGAGGAGTGGTCAGTGACTGGGAGCACTCATAGATAAAGAGGGGACAAGAAATATTTCCACAATGGTTAATCAAGAGTGGGTTGTGTTCTTTTTTTAAGGGTTTCATTTAAAAAGCAGTGTGGGGTTAATTTGGCATTTTCCTTTTGTGGTCCTTCTCACTTGATCAATTCTGAAATGGCTTTGTGAGAGGACAGAAGAAAGTTAGCCCAGAGAGGAACAGGAGCGAGGAATCGTCATACATTCCCAAGAGTGAATCCCCATGAGAACACCCCAGGAGAGGGACATAATGGACTTCAGGGGCAGCTGTTTACAGAGAGAGGCACCCCTGGGCCATTTAACAAGTCATTTCACTGTAATGGTCAAGTGACCTATAGATACACTCTGCTCTACAATCTCACCCCCAGATAAAAGACGCTTTCCCTTCACTGACGGACCCTGAACTGCAGCCACTAGCCCTAACCTCAGGAGTTACTTGAGCTCCAGTTTCCTCATCTACAAAATGAGGAAAACCATAAAGGTGACTTCACAATGTCTTTGAAGATGAAATGAGACATTAAAAACAAGGAGCCCCTGGTATCAGGGCCATTCCATATGGGGCATGCCCTTCTCTGTTTTCCACCTTTCCAACTATCTTTTTGGGAGAACTTGCTCATGTCTGTCACCAGCCTTCGTACCTCCACTCACCAATCTAGACTGAAAGGTAAGCTGGCGGCGGGCAGAGGTGGCCGTTATCTGTGATGAGTTCACTGGAACTGGTCAATCCTGGTACAGCTCAATCTCTCTGCCCTTTCTGCTGGGAGGAGATTTTACTCTTTTTTCTTGATTTTGAAGCAGAGGGTTGATATCATGATGGACTGCCTCAATGACCTTGTTAGTACAACTCCGAAGCTGTCCCTTCTCCCAATCTTGACTTTTGAACCAGAAAAATGTAGCGAAGATAGCACAGACATTATAATATGGATCAAGTACACAGGTCCCTTGAGGAAGGGTCCAGTTAATGTATAAAACATGAGCTAAGAAATTTAATAAAAGATAATGCTATTATTAATAAAAATGGGGTTTCGTTACAAGCACACAATTGCTTTTTCTCAGAAAATACCACATAGAAGATATTTTAGCATTTTATATTTCACCACCATAACATTAACAATCTGAATCATGGAGCTGTGCACATTTTAAAAATGTTATATTTTATGTTACTTTGGAAGAACAATGCCTGAAATGTGTATAAAAATAATGGTTTTTTAAAATCAATTATTGCAGGAGAAAGTGACAAGAAATTTGTCAATGAAATGGCTTATGAACATAAAAACAATAATGGGTCATTCAGCAAAATCAAAGTTGGAGGGTAACCTGAACTACCTTACACTTGAGGTCACTTTAAAATAGATAGAAAACAATAACGATAAGCAGGGAGCTCAGGTGGTCACAAGCAATAGACCAAGAATTTTACCTTAAAACTAGAGATGGATGAATGTTTCTCTGCTTCCTTCAATGTTTCATTTACCCAGTTGACAATAATGTCATCATTGACCTTCTGTCCACCTCCAATTTCTTCCAGGATATTCAGTGTGTACCTGAACAAAATCAAGAATGATTTCTGGAGAAAAGTTGCAAATAGTTTAATATCACAGAAAGTAGTTAAGGTAGAAAATGTTCTTTTCTTTCTAAGTATGTCACGAAAGATAGCCTGGAGACCGTTAAATTAGTGGGGGGCGGGGGAGAAAAAATATATACACATTAGTTACTTTTAGGATAACTTAAAATGTAACTTTATGTTGTTAGAGTGAGCTTACTCCCTTGTAAGCACTGTCACTGCTTCCTGGGCAGGAAGAGAAGACAGATGAGAAGGGAAGCAAAGAAAAGAAAATGATGCAAAAGATTTCCACCAGTAACGCTTTTCTTAAAGGAACCATAAAAAAATCAAGGAACAATTCAATGTCAGAAAAGCCCAAGCAGCCAACATATATATATGAGTTTCCTTCATATATCATAAAACAGAAATATTAGGAATACCTCACAATGAAGGTCACTTTAAAGTAGAAACCAAAGTTAATCTGTAGTCTGAGCGTAAGAATCACCTTAGATACTGTTGTGAGAATTGGGTTTGTTTGGGAAACTTATTAGAAAGCTTCAAGCTCTTGAAATTTCATGGAACAGAGAGGACTCACCATTCCCTAAGGCAACTCCCTCTGAAAGGTAAAATAAACAGAAGAAAGCCAAGCAGTTGAGCAGGTTTGTTGGCCTAAAAGATCAAGCTTGCAGGAGAGGGTCAAATTACCTATGAAAAAACTTTAGGGCTAGGGTTTCAGTGTGTACTGTTCACTCTGAAACTCAAGTATCCTGCCACTGAATCTTGTCTGGAGGGAGAGCTGACCCAAATGAGGTCACCCTCCAGCTGGTTGCCCGGGATTCTGTGTACATAATCCATCGCTGTCCTCTCCCAGTTACTGATTCTATGGAAAACACAATTCTCCCACAATTTTCCACATGGCTTTCAAGTTTAATTTCTGAAATAGGGGCGATGCCTTGCTTCCTTCAGGTTAAAGCACCTTTCCATCATTGTAGGTGGGAGGAAAAGGGCTCCTGCAACTATATACAGGATGGGGCAAAAGTAGGTTTACATTTGTGAGTATTCAAAACAGAGTTTATTCTTGTATTATTGTTTATTAATTATTGTACTATTTTCTATATGAACAACTGTAAATCTCCTTTTGCTCCACCCTGTAGGTGTGTATTTACCGATCTGGCATCAAAGTCTCTCAATTATACCTCCTCCAACTCTCTCAAATCAACTGGCTCCTCTTCATCCTGCCTCTCTTCCTCATAGAATTACCTTTCTAAAGTACAGTTCTGGTCACGTTATTTAAAGTGACCCTCCATGGCCCAAAAATAGAGGCCAAATTCCTTAGAATGGCACATGAGGTCCTTCCTAATTTGGCGCTAGTGTCTCTTCAGTGCGTCTCTGATTTCTTATTTCCTCCTCTCTTTCCGGCCTTATCCTCGGCCCCCTCCCCAACCCCCTGTGAACACACATTCCCTTTCACAGAACCATTAGCATCTCCCCGACCACACCACGCATCCTCCTGCCTCTGAGACTCAGCTATGTTCTCTGGCAAGGGATTTCTAATTCTTTGAACACTTCCCAGTTCAGCATCATTATTCTGACCCATACAGTGTATTAATCGTTATGGTTACACTTACTTCCAACCTGTTTCCCAGAACGTCTAATGGCATTGACGTGCATGTCTCTGCCCACCATGTCCTCTCAGACAAAATCCATAACCCTGTCATCATAGTGTTTCAGGGGTTAGCAGACTGCCTAGTACATATTCGGCATTTAATATATGGAAGAGTGAAGTGGTGGGTGAAATAGATAGAATGGCTTCTCCCATAGAAAGCAAGAAGAAAGTCAAGATGGGTAATATCTAAGGTGACCTAGAGATGGGACCAAAATGCTAAAGACTAACGAGGACAAACGGGATAAGTCCCAGGTAGATTTTCAAAATATCCTTAGTTTGGAAAAAGGCCCTAGTCTTGATCTGTTCGTAATGATGATGCTTTATGGCAACACTGACTTCTTGTTTCTTAATAATTAGCATGTGTATTAAGTTACTAGCATCTACCATAACATTTAAACACTTCTTCCTAGTAAACTCATTGAGGATGGTAGGTTAGTGCTTGCTTCCTTAGGTCATGTCTACACATAGTTTGATGAAAACAGTTTAATCTTCTAGCAGCTTCACTCATCTCAGTACTGAATTCTCACTTCTCTTTGTCAAGAGCCCCAGTCTGTTTTATTGACACTTTTACATGGACAGAAGTAGTGCTTTTGACCTACTTCTTGAGCTAGGGAAGGAAATGGCACGGAGGAGAAGGTCACCTTTATACAAAAGTCTATCTGGGGAAATATATTAAAAAAGCCACTAAAGAACAGGGAAGTTTTAAAAGATGCAGAAAATCATGGAGGCAGCTCACTGCATTCAGGGGTCTGAGAAGGCCCCGCGTGGTGTCGCAGAGCTCTGGTGAACGCAAAGTTGGCTTTCTGCCACCTCATGGGAGAAGCAGAGGTTTAAAATGGAGTCAGATACTTGTTTATAAGTACAACAGTCAAAACAAAGGGAAGAAAGGACAGAATTAGGTTGGAGCTTCAACTCTAAGCACTAAACGTGGATACAAAATTTAAAACAGAAATCAGTTTGGCTTGTGTCTACCTACGATTTTCCTTGTGAAATGCTCCATATCATCAAATACGCTTGGGGGCAACTGTGCTATTATTAATAGATCTCTCCAGATAAGATCCCAGTACCACAGGTGTTTGCAAAACTGTGCTGCACTGAAAATATCCTCTGTTAAAATGAACTGGCATCGGGAGCCCCAGCTTCAGCCAGACTCTCAGTCAACCAAACAGGGTTAATGAGGTGTGTGTGTGTGGGCCTCCATGAGCTGCAGTCATTATTTTTTGCTTTCCTGCCTTCCAACACTTGTTTTATTTATTTAACTTTTGAACAAGAAGGACAAACCTTGGAGTTTTGTTTTTCAAGGACCTATCCCAAATTACTATCCCAGCTTGTTTGACTTGGGGGGAATCCCCTCATTTGCCTGCCTCAGGCTCTATTCATTTGCTGGAGTCTAACTGGCAGCCTACTTCTTTCAAGCTTTTGTCCCGAAATTTATACACATACTATTTGCCAGCTTTCCAACCTGAGGAACTTCAAAATAGAATAGAACTGACTTGAGTTTTTAAATAATTGAAACAGAAAATATCAAAGATTATTTTATATTCAAACCTACAGGTCAATTTAACTTTTGCAACTAAAAAGATGTTTGCTTTGGTTTTAAAAATAATCAGTACCAAAGCCAATTCGTTTAAAGTTATAAACACAGGTGACACACAACAGGAAAAATTTCAAAAATAGTTTCTGAAAATGCACTGGCGAGAATGGCCCTTAGGAACTTACAGTAATGTCCTATACACAAGGTAAAAAAGAAGATAGAGTTGACGTTTCTTTAGCTCTAGAGTTTTCTGCCCCAGAGGAGTTTTATGACACCTACCTCGATCTTCAAGGAGGCCCCAGGTTAGAAATGGGTAGTAGAGAACAGTACTTGATAAAGCAAATGTGAATCAGAGTGTGAAAGCTATTCTGACTGCCTCTGATTATCCTACAGGTCCTGGAAACATTAACATAATTTGAGGACCATTATGAATATGATGATCTTCAGACAGAGGCCTAGGAATGAAGCTGAAGTGCCCAGGGATACCACACACCTTGTGTTTGCCATTACCTTTTTAGATATAAGATAATGTGACATGTGGTTTCGGGAGCTTCCTCCCAGGTAGAAAAATGAATTAAGTTACACTAACATAGGTTCTAATTAAGTGTTGACTTCTGCCTGGTCAGAGCTATCAGTATAGGGGGATAAAGCAAAGCATTTAAAAGTAAACTATTTTATACTTACAGATTTGCTTTCTAAAAGTCTTCCTAAAATAATTTTGTACCAAAAATTGTTTATTTTTCTTACAATTTATTTTCTACTTGTATATCTTATTATATACCACTATTGTTTAATAATATCACCATCTATCTCCCATAGCAATCAAGTTTATAGTCAGCTCTAAAAGATACCAAAATTTTTCATTTTAAGAACTAGCAGAAAACTTTCCTTCTGGCCATGATGGGGTTCATGGGACCTGATTTACCCTTCTGCCTTAAATATCTAAAACACAAAGAAAAACACATGAAACAATGTTGTTCGGACATCGGGTAACTGAAAGCGCAAAACAAACGTGGTGAGCCCTAAGATTGTCCCAGCTTATTGCATAAAGCTTTTCCAGGCTGCAGTGCAGGGAGAGAGAACCCAAACAGAGCATGACGGTCCCCGAGTTGAGTGGAGGGGCTGAGAACTCGAGGAAGCCAATTTGTAGGACAGAATAGCAGAGAAGAGAAAGCTGCCTGTAAAGAACAGAGTAATTTAGAAAGAAAGCTCCAGAGACCTTCAGAGGGTTTGCCTGAAGTTTTTGGCTGAGCACTACTCAGTGCATGCATGTGAGGAAACTGTCAGAGGCTGGGAAAAGAACTGTCAGGAATGAATGGGCGAAAAATTCTTGGAGCTCGTACAGGGCTGAAAGTAATTTGGTTCTTTCCAGTCAGAGTGGAAGAACCATATGATTCATGGAGCATCAAGTAAAGTACTCAGAAGAGATGATCTCAGTATTGAGATACAAAATAAACTCAAGGCTAATTAAGGCTTTAAGTAACCCTCAAAAGGATCACCTGCTTTTAAGTAACAACTGCATCCCAGGACTAAATTCTAGAATATTTAGAGGAAAAAGGAAATATCCAGCACACATCAAGGTAAAACTCATAATGCCTCACATACAATAAAAAAATTAGGAGGCAGGAAAATATGACCCATAATGAAGATAATAATCAATGAATAGAAACAGACATAGAAATAACAGTTATTGTAATTACATTCTCTTTGTTCAAGAAGGTAGAGGAAAGAGCTATGAGAGATGACAAAAAGATCCAAATCAATTATTTATACATGAAAACTATAGTGTCTGGATAAACATTATACACACCAGATGGGATTAATGGAAGATCAGATGTTGCAGAAGAGAATAATGAATTTGAATACAAAATGAAACATAGAAGAGAAAAATGAATAGAGCTTCAGTGAACTCTGGAGCACCTTCAAATGACCACATATATATGTACCTGGAGTCCTCCCCCCAAAACAGGTGGGTAAGTGCAGGAGACATATTTGAAGAAATAAAGGCCAGAATTATTCCAAATTTGATGAAAACTATAAACCCACAGACTCATGACAAATCTCAGTCATGAGAAACACAAAAGGACATTATAAACAAATTGCTTAAAACCAGTGATAAAGAGAAAGTCTTAAAAGAAGGCAGAGGAAAAAAACATATTACATACAGAGACAGAAGTAAAAATGACAACAGATTTATCATTGGAAACAACGCAGACCAAAAGACAGTAAACACTACCTTTGAGAAAAAACTATCAACTTAGAATTCTACATGCAGAGAAAATATCTTTCAAAAATGAAAATCAAATAAAGACTTTTCAGACATGTAGAAGCTGCAATTATTTGTCTGCACTACTCAAAATATTTCAAGTAGAAGGCAAATGATATCAAATAGAAATCTGTATCTATATCATGGAAAGAAGAGTATCAGAAGTGGCAATTATATAGGTAAATGTAGCATATTTCCTCCTTATTTTGAAAATCCTTTTTAAAGATAATAGACTGTTATTAACACAAGTCAATTTAAAAGTAAAAGGATGGAAAAAGATATGCCATGCTAACACTAATCAACAGGAAGAAGGAGTGGTTATATTAGTATCACAAAAAGGAGATTTCAGAGAAAAGAATATTATCATGCATAAAGGGAGTCATTCAGTAATAAAAAGGGGGTGATTAATTAAGAGGAAAAAATAATCTAAAATATTTATGAACCTAATTACAAGAGTTTCAAAATATCTAAAACAGAACTAATAGAACTGAAAGGAAAAAAAATAACAAAAAATTTAAAAAATACTCTTTTGGTTTTAAGTTTAGCTTAAAATATAACTTTCCTAGATTAAGTCACATTCCTAAAAATTTTCTAATACTTTTCTAGGTTAATAATACACTCAAGGAAAAGCCCTTCCCTGAGTTGCATTACCTTCTCATTAACTGCCAAATCAAGGCCAATGTTAGCGTGCGGTTTCCTTCATTGAGATCTTGTCCACCAATGCCAACCAGGGAAAACTTAGCTTGATTCTTTCCCAATTCCACTGCATAGTTACAATTCTCAAGCTGTTAATGAGGAAGGGGGACAACAATATAATGTCATCATCTCTATGGTGATAAATACCAGCTAAAATAAGACAATAAAAATAAAGACACAAAATGAAATAAACATGGTCAGATTAAATGATCTCTCAAGCCTCACCTGCTTCTGCAATTCTAGGATTCTAAATTAGTCACAGAAATTTCCATCTTTTCTTAAATAAAACCTTTCAGTTCCACCAAAAAATATTCATAGTGTACTCTAAGTGCAAAACCAAAATAAATTCAGCATTCTGGACATTTTCATGTATATGTCACACTACATAAACAGGGAGCCATGCTCAGTAACCTGTCCATAATATTCCTAAAGTAGCTGAATTCATAAAGGTTGGCATGGAAAATCTGAGTTCTCTATCTTACATGCACACAGTGGACTGACATGTGGGACAGGTATTCCTGTGGCTATGCTTGGATGGGAGGAAATGTTTTTGCCAACCCCATTGCTACTTTTCCAAGACAATGTGTTCCCATTGTGTTGACATTAGACAAACTATTTGCACAGGTCAAACTGTCAGTACAAAACTCCAATTTTTTGGAAAATTAGAATGAGGACCTTGATGGGGGAAAAGAGACTCTGCCTTTCTCTAATCATCTTAATTAGAATTTTTACATCATAATATTTAATGACATCCAACATGGAGCTATAAAAAAGCAATCAATGCAAATAATGGACTTGCTTTAATAAATTATTTAGGTTTCTGATTGCTCTACTGTAATTTAAACCCTGGATAAATATCTAAGTTTGGACTCCTGATAAAGTATTCACAGGGTGCTCTCGCAGGCTTATGCCTACAGGAACATCTATATTTACCTTCTTCATATTGCCCCCCAGTTTGGGGTATGGTGGTTTGTTTACTCTGTTCCAATCGACAGGGACTTTAATCTTTTCATAGAGCTGGAAGATGACCAGGGCATCTGATAAGTCACTGAACAAAAAACAAACACAAAAGAATTCTCAGATAGCTAACATTTATGAAGGGCCTATAGTGAGCTAGGCACTTCCTTATATATTAGCTCAAGGAATATTCACAATTTGGTAAAATTGGTGTTAGCAGCTCCATCTTTGGAGGTAAAGAAACTGACTCAGACATTGAGGGAACTTACTTGAGGTCTTCCCTAGGACTCCCCTTATGTCCCTTCAGCTAAAACACATTGTCTCCAGGAAAAAAAAAGATGGCTCTAGTAAGTGACATAGGAGACAATCACAAACTCAACATTTATTGTTTTGCCTGCTTCTGAGTAGATCGTAGGCTGGCAACACATAGTACATTTGTCCTTTTGCTGGGTTATGATTTTATATGAAACACACAGCAAGGCTGGTATATGAAAGTGAGTTTCTCTCTTTCTGAATGTCCAACATCTGCAGGCCAATTTCGCACACCCTTCTCATTAAGGTATATGCATGTTGTGAAGAGAATGGCACATCATAGTGGTATTTGAAATCTTGGGGATCTTTCAAGGTCTCTGTCTCACATTAAGAAGGAGTCCCCAAATATTCTTACCTGTACAAATGATTGACTCGAGGGTTAACGCCCAAGGAGTTCATCCAGTTCCTAAATGTCCGCTCTTCTCTTGTCTCACCTAAATTAATGAAGAATGGTTATCTTTCAGGCCCCTAGAAAATATGCCTTATTAAAGTTTAACTAAAGAGGCTGTAATAAAAACTGAAGCAGAATTTAAAAAATTAATTAAATAAACCTTAATAGATTTGGATGAGGGTTGCTATTCTGTGTTAATTTTTCCATTTTAATTTAACGAGTATTTCTCTGGCATCTATTAGCAGTGTGCTAGATCCTGTGTGGGAAAACTGTTCAGAGTTGGCCCTCAAAGGCTTGCATTCTTTCTGGAAAAACAAGACTTTGGGCATCGAAAGAGCTCACGCAAGTTAGAAGGCTAATGTATGAAGTAGACACATCTGTTATTTGAGTTCAGATAGGGGAGAGAATAGTATGGGCTAAATTTGGAGGGAGAGGAATTTGAGCTTCACCTTCTAGAACTGGTAAAATCTGGATAGTAAAGAGGAAAGGGGAGAGGATTTGGGGGTATGGTAAGGGGTGGGGGTAGGAGATAGCGTAAATATAAACACAAAGGGAGCAATAGGCAAGGTCTTATTAAAACTGTTAGAGGTGGATTTTTCGGGGATCTGTGTTATTCAGTGCATGGAGATAAGGCTGGCCAGTGGCTGGAACCAGAATCGGATCTTTGAGTGTAAGGTAGCAGATTCAGGTTGATATATTATTAGATAATGTCAGTCATTATGGCTCTTCTTTATATTTATAATAAATTCTTGAGCAAGGCAGAGATATAATGAAAGCAGTATTGTGATGTGCCTGGCAGCAGTGTGTAGAATTTCTGGAAGGTAAAATACATTTAAATTAAATTAGATACACAGAGGGGATAGTGTTTGACACTAGCACATGGGCACATTCAAGTGCTTGATGAATGGAGGAATAGGCCCCTAAGATCTATTGAAATAGTTGGTGTATGGTTTAATAAAGGTCCAAAAGAGCAGAAAGGAAAAAAGAAAAGATCAAAAAACCATTCTGCAGGAAGAATTATTATTATTTGCTGGTTCAACATATTTAGGTGTGAGGAAGAGGAAGTTATCAAAGTGGAACCCGGGGATTTAGTGACTAAAGAAAAATAGTGGTATGATTAATGGAAATGGAGACTTTCTGAAGTAAAGGGGATGGGATGGGGCGGGTAGAGTAGAAAGACAATGGGGGGGCGCGGTGGAGAGAAATGATCAATTTTGCTTTGTATATGCTGAATTTCAAGTGACTGTGAAGGACCCAAAGGGGAATGTTCTAGAGATAGCTGGAAATGGGTGATTAGAGGGCTTGATATATATATGTATGTATGTATATATTTATGGAGTCAGCAAAATGCATGGACCCCTGACTACAATTTATCAAGTGATACAAACACAACAGTGTTGGAATACAAATTAATTTTGCATTACCAGCTAAAGTAAAGCATTGCAGAAAAAGGGTCAACCAATATGTTAAATACGGACTTCCTTTCTTTGGTGATAGTCATTTAATATTAATTTTGTTTTGATTTTCCTGCCTCAATATTGAGACTGATTCATGATGGAAAAAAAGTAAAAATCTCTGGCACTGTTACCTATTAGAAACCGACTAAAACTATATGTTTTTTTGTTCAATATTAAGTCATTAATTCCCAAAATACAATTGTCAGGGATTCCTCCCATAACCCAAATCAAAGAAACAAAAACAAACATCTCAGTAAGCACCTCCTCGAATAGTTAAATATCATTTTTAGATGATGAATGGCTGCAATTTCTTGCCTCTAAGAATTAGCACTCAGTCCACTAAGTACATAAAATTAGATTTTTGGAAGTTAGGATTTATTTCATCTGATAATTAAATTCATTGTCTTCCCTAAAACAATTCTTATAATGGATAAAACCTATGCATTATGGATGTGATGTAATAATATTTGATTATTCTTGCTTTGCTGTAATTGACTTGATTAATCTATTTTATTCTCTTTGTTATGTATCAGAGGATTGATGACCTGTTTGCAAGTCTTCCCTGACATGTTAGGAGTTTACATTTGCTTAGGAAGTGATTCTGAATTGCCCAGATTTGTGAATGCTTTTTTAACTATTAGTCAGTTGGCTTTGTTACCTTCAAGAGCCCCCCAGTCTATGTCCTGGTTCTCTGGTTTGTGCAGGGCAGGATATCTGTTAAAGAGGTTGGCAATGAAAGCTAAGTTCAATTTGGGGTTCCCTCGGACAACATCTGTGGCTGTGACAAACTGCCTGCAGCCCAGCCTCTCCGCCTGCTGCAACATGCATTCTGCCCTCTGGATGTCATCCTTCTCCTGCAATGAAAAAGTGAAGGCTGGGTCAAGGCTCTCCATGGACAAAGTAGGCATGGATAACAGAAAAAAAAAAAGGAATTCTTACCCAAAGAAACGCTTAGTGTTTAACCTCAAATAGACACTTAATAATAGCATATTATTACTTATATTCTCCTGAACCAAAATCAGAAAAATCACAAATAAAAGGAATCTCAGAAGTAATTGAGTCCTCTCCTCTCTATACAGGACCATTTCGTCTAGATGGCTGCCCTGTTTTTAAAAATATTCAGTAGATTCTGCAATTTATTAAGTGGATTTAATTATTTTCAGCCATTAAGCTTACTTTTTATTATTTCTTGCACAGGCCATGAGATTTTTGTCTACCAAAATGTTTATTTATTAATAAATTATATTCCTATTTTTAGTTTATCAAATATATTTACATCTGCCGTTAAAAATTTCTGATTAGCATAACCACATTGCCCACACTGAATTGGTATTCATGCAGCTTAAACAAAGTAAATGTGATGAGTTATTTAAGCTACATATTGCCATGAATAAATATATATCAATTTGGTTTTTGCAGACTTCAGATTGAGAACCACTTACTGAACATATTAAAAGTCTATTCAAATAGTTCTAGAGAATCTCCTGTCATTTGTAAGCAGACTCTTATTAGAAGACTCTTGTTGAATTATGGCCCACTGTCCTTAAAGCTCTTAAGAGCCTATGAAAACACCAATTTTCAGAAACCAGAGCTGCAAATTGTAATTAATTCTTAATATGATGCTTTACTAGATAACACTATATACATTATACATTTCATTAACTTCTCATTTAGGAATGATTTGACTTTAATATTAACTCATTAGATTGAACTCTAATGATATTGAGGCACAAAAATGGGTAAGGTGATTTCTCAAGAACGGCATTAAAATGGTGGCAAAACTAAAGTTTTAACATTCATACCCATGTTGTGCCCACTATTTTTAAGAACCCTCAAACCAGACACTTCTAAGAATTCACATGATCCTGCCCAGTCCTTTCCTCCCATTACCCTCAGTGATATAGTGAGGCAGGGCTGTGGCTGGGTGAATTTTGGAGCCATCCTGGGCTTAATTTCTTGCTGTTCCAGGCACTGGGCTCTGTGGCTTCTCTGACCTTCAGTTTTCTTAATGATAAAGCAATTTAACACTTACCTCAGTGATGTTTGCGAGGATTAGAGGCTGTATATGCCTTGCACCGTACCTGCCACATTGGAGGAACTCAACAAGTAGGGATTCCATTTTTTATTATTGCTAGAGGAAAAGAGCCCCAGCCTTGGATCAAATAACTTCCAATAATCTGTCATATGATCTTGGACATATTAATTAACCCTTCTGAGTCAGTTTTTCATCACAAAGTGAGAATTTATTTACTTGTATAAATATTTCATCTATTTCCAGAAATAATACTCAGGTATTTAAAAATAGAAATAATACTTCTTGGTGCTATAGAGCCTATTAAATGATGGGAAATATACGGAAGTGCCTAGCATGGTGTATGGCACTTAATTGGTATTAGTTTCTTTCTTCAATGTTTATTTCCAGATTAAATTTCCTACAATTATTACCCAAACCTGTTAACAGTTTTTTATAGTTTTAACAGGGCTTTAAACAGAGATGTCCCTTCATGGAACCCCAGAGTCAAGGTCATGCAGGGGCTGCCAATGCAAGGCAGCATTGTTTCTCTGAACACAGAGTGGAACATGGCCTTACCCTTAGTCCTGACATGTCAATAACAACAGCAGGGATACCTTCTTCATCTCCTTTTGGAGCCACTTGTTCCAGCAGGTGGTAATAAGCTTTTGAGTCCTGTGAGAAATTAAGAAATTACAATTTCAAATTACATACTTAGCACAATAATTTCCCAAAAGCAAATATTTTTCATTTTTTATTCAACTATCATTCAAGAATGCAACTTAATTAACAAAGCTGGAAATATTCACTAATTTGAATATTCTATTTGTTTGTTTACATACTATATTTGCCTTTCTTTTTACAATGAGCATAACATTAAAAATACAGGACATACACAAAGAGCAACCCAAAGATGCAAATACTATTCCTTGTTCTTAAGGGAGAAAAATAATTTATTAACATGTATTAAATTGTGCACAGGAAAATATATATACCTTTATGTTGCTGCAGAAGCCAGTCAGCTAAGTTTAAGTTTTTAAAAGTGACAGAAAAAGGAAGTGGAAGTTTAAAGCAGATTTAAAAAATACATTTAAATAGATAATCAGCAAAAGAAAAATATTTTAAACAAGCAGTTTTTATATAAAAGAAGAGATATTAAGATGACAAGTTCATTTAATGTTTATCTAGAAGCTAGAAAAAGTGGTTAAGCTTAGTTATAGCAGATTGTATATAGATATTGAATTTTTATGTTTTCTTAGATTCTGGAAATATGCTTATTGACAAAAAGAATTCTCAGAATTGTAGTCTTAAAATTATAAATGTATTCTCATTCAAGGAAAACATGCAGATTTTTAGGTAATTTATTTAAACCATTTGAAGAGATTTTCATTTCTCTTAAAGACTGAAAAATTAGCTGTTGTTATGGTTTTTGTTTTTTGTTTTTTAAACTGGGTAGGGCCCGGGGAAAGCAGAGGTATGTATGCTCACCACCTGTGACATTGGAAAGACGAGAACAAGAGAATGCCAGCCATTGATGTTGCACCTGTGGAAACTCAGTTTCATCTCTTTTCTTTCTGCCTTCCCCTTCTCTTAATTTTCACTTTTGCTATCATGAAAGTTCCATGCAGGTATTAGGCATGAATAAATCTGCCTACCACGTGTTACATCTGTTTAGCTTTGCTAAGAGTCTACTCATTTCACCTCATCCTAAGAAAACTTTTTCACTCACTCTCGTGGGAGCATTCTCCCCACCTTTGCTGGCTTGGTATGATTTAAGGGCATCTCAAAGCTGCCTGTTGCTCAGACATACATGACACAGCGCTGACCTGGGTGGGGGTGCGGCTGCTTCCGAGAACGGGCACAACCACTATATAGGTGCTCAGTTTGCCAGTTCCCATCTCATACAGACTCTTCCCAAGTCCAAAATGGTTGTTATTTGGTTGTTATTTGGAAGAGCACAGCCTCTCAGTGATGGGAAATCAGATAAATCTATGGCTTAAGTTAAGCAGCCTAATTTTGCCTGAAAAGCTTGAAAATTTTGGCTGAAACAACTGCAGAGCTTAACTGTTGAGCACAAAGGGAGATAATGCTTTCCAGCTCCTGTTAAATCCCAGTTTGGTTGGTGGTGCTAGAAGACTGTTAATAACCAATGAAAGTTGTATAGTTAAAAAATGAATTTGGCATTATGAGCGTAGGTCCTAAGGAATGGGGGGACTTTATATCCTAGAAGCTTCAGTCTAACTGGCACCATGCCTGATAGGCCCTGAGTTTTAAACACCAGAATTCCAGAGCAGAAGAAAGCTGTCCTTTAAAGAATTATCCACCTGGTTTGACTCCTGGTGAGTCATGGGACCTTTCCTCTGACTCTCTTTTGAGAAAATTTGAGAACATGGAGACTGAAGTGTTTTTTGCATTCACACCATTTGCTCCTTGGGACTGCCTTCTAATGTTCCTTACTGTTTCTTAAGCTCTTTCTATCGGTCCATCTGCCATCAACGCCAGCAGCTTTTCCCCTTCACCTCGATGTGGAACTTTGCACAAAACTGAAAACCACAGTGTGTGCTTTCCTCAGCCTTGCCCCTTTGGGATCTCTGCTGTAGAACCGATTACATCTTCTGCACACTCCAGGGTAAATTCTCAGTGCAGACGGTTTCCAGAATCATTATCTTTTAAAAATCACTCTGGTTTGTAGAAAGGAAAGCCTTTCAAGAAATTCACAACTTGTTTTCTTAGAGAGGCAACAGAGTATGGCAGTCAAGTATGTGAACCATGGAGACCAACTGCCGGATTTAAATCCTGACCCTATCCCCAGCTACGTGAACTTGAACAAGTCACTTAACTTCTCTTTACCTCTGTTTCCTTATCTGTAAAATGAGAAAATAATAATCCTTATCTCAACGGTTTGTCGTTAGGATTAATGACTCAATAAATGTATAAAGCAGTTAGTGCCTGGCACACAGTAGACACTGTATGTGCTGGCATTAATGTAATTAGAAGAATCCTCATTTAATTTTTTTAAAATGAATCCTGACTTGATAGTCTCATTTATAATATCAGAAAGACATTACAGTCCTACACATACTTGACAAGCAGTCTTGTCTCTCAGCCTTCTTCTCTCTCATCCTCCCCCCTCTGCCTCCTGATACTGAAACTCCTAGAAAGGCCCATCTCCTTTTGTTGCTGTGCAGTTGCTAGACTTCGGACAGATGTGTGCATGGCCCAGCACATGGACTTGAGGACAGCAAGCCTTCCAAAACAGCACGCGCCAGTCTCTAACTAAACCCAGAGTCTAAAGAGAAGGGGCCCATTGTCTTGGCCTTTTCTCCATCAACGCCCAAATTCCCTTCACTGCTGCAGTCAGTCATGTTCAAACTACACTCCTCCTACCTTGATGTCGGTACTGAAGTTGCTGATTTTGCTGCAGCCTGCATTATCCAGGTGGTAATTAGCCCATCTCAGCAGGAGCTCCTCAGGGGACAGTTTCATCAAATCCTCCAGACTCTCCCCATCTCTCAGAAGAGCAATCAGTACTGAGGAAGCACAAAAGCAGAAGTAAAATGAATACAGGGGATATATGGGAGAATTAATTATAACTCCCATTGTGCTCTACTGGAAAGCCAAAGATAGCATGTTATCTCTCTTGCGTATAGGTATTTACAGCTTTTCCCACAGAGCAAACACTTTATTATTATTCCCTAAAAAAAATGTGTAGGGTACTGTGAGTTTATTCATTATCCCTATTTTTCAGATGGAAAAGAAAAGGCACCAATGAATCTCAGTGCTATGCCTAAGAATAAGTTGGCAGAGCCAAGGAAATAAACAAGACTATTGGCTCAGAATGCTCCACTGGGTCTGTCAGACCACATTTCATGAGATGACATAATGACTATATTTACTGTCTATTCTCATAGGTGTTTTATATTTCAAATGCTTACCTGAATAATTAATTATAGCAGCTCAAAAAGTATAATATCAACTCTTTCCTCTATATTTCCCAGATGAATAAATATTTCTTGCTCAGTTAAAAGGTTTAAATTTAGCTGAGGTCATTATTTGCAAATCAATAGTCTTTCTTGTGGGTTCTGAGTTCTCTATTTGTTTTTTCTTCTTCTTTATATTATGCTTAATATATTGGTTTTATATTACCCCAGGATTCTTCACTGGTTATTGTGATTTGGACTTTAAAAGTGTACAATAACATTATATATATATATATTATACATAATATTTTATATTGGTAGGATCTGTACCTGAAAATCAAAAAGTAACACTGTATTTTATGTGATACTTATTAAGATCTATTACTTCAGTCTAAAGGACAGGGCTGTAATTGTTTAAATGCAGATAGGATGCTCAGAGCAAATAGAAAAAGATTGACAACTACATATTTAATTGAGAACTTTGAAACACTAAATGTAATTTTCTATTGTCTTGGTAAGAACTAGACCAAGTTTCTCCTAATCTATTGCTATCACTTCAGTATATGAATGTGAATTGCTTCATAAAACACAGGTAAAAGTAGACTTATTTGTTACAAAGTGTCTAAAGGCAAAGTTAACTCAGTAAAGCTCTTGAGACTGGAGTCGCAGATGCTAGACTGATCTATAGGTTCTAAAAATGCATTATTATTAGTCTGTAGTCTTAAAAAGCTTTTGTTCCATTGTTTTAAAAAATCTGGTCAATGTGGATAAAATCTGTTATATTAATACAATGAATTCAATATAACTATAGTTTTCAAAAATTGAGGATTATGAGCTTGACTCTTCCTGACATCACCTCCTACAGCCCCCAACACATTCAGTAATAAAAAGCCACGTCATTAATCACATTGGAAGCTTTGTTTGTACCTTCATTTCTGCTGATTTCGATGTCGGCAAACAACCCAATCTTGATGACTTGCCACAAAAGTCCCAGAACCAGGTAAGGCTTCCCCTCCTTTAAGTCCTCAGCCCCAATGTTAACCACGTGGCACCCGATGGCCGAGGCAGAGTTCAGAGCCAAGTTCAAATTCTCCTGAGGGAGAAAAATCATGCACGTTTTGTTTTTGACTTCGCAAATGCCAGATGATAATTACTGATCGGCAGCAATGACAATATTTTGCTTCTGGAAAGTTCACAGGTCTAGAAGCACTGCATTTTGACATTGAGGAAAGCAGTGAGTAATCACTGGAAAAGAAAATCCAGTAACCCAGACACAGAGCTTATGCAGTGCCTAGTTAATCAAACCAGAACCCTGAGCTGGAGGCCCATTCTGGTCAGGATGAAACAAATGAGTCATATATTTTTCCATCTTGCTATGTGATGGAGCCTTCACACTCAACATCTCTGTCAGCCAGAAAAGAGGGGGTGGCTTTGAGGGGAGGACATACCTTCAATGCCTTGTCACACTGTTTATCATTAATAACACAATTGTTAATGATCAAGGTCACATAAGAAAATAGCTTTTTGACTTTCAGTTTGGGTAATAAAGGAATAAAAAAGGTACAAATAAAATTTGTAGAAAAGATAAACAGTGGCTCTTACCAGGACAATTTGTTGAGTATCTGTAATATCTAGAGACCTGAGCACACACCTCCACACACAAACACACACCCATGTGTGCACACACATGCACACATGTATGTAGATTATATGTTCTTATCACTAACAACAATGTATATACTATAACTCATATTCGGTTGGCATATAGTCAGTGAACTTTTCAGTCTAGAATCTGTATACTCTTCTAGGGTCCAACAAGGAGGACTTATGAGAGTCAGATGCACAGAAGTAGGTTTTATGACAAATTAACAAAACAAAACACTGACCTTCAGTGAACTGGGAAAGTAAATACGAGAAGAAAAGAGTTTTTCCCCCAACTGATGAGTGAAAAATACAAGTTCTCCTTACGACTGAGATTATAAGTAAATTTAACATTAAATTCATTCACATAGGTTTAACCACCACTGTTCTCTTTGGTTAACAATTCCATTTTAAAAGTACATGGGGTTGCTTAAATCCCAAAAGGATGTCATATATTGTTCATGATTTAAGAAATGAGACATGGCTTCTTAGAGAATTACGATAATGTTAAAATACTGGAACATAACATAGAAATACAGCTTACTTACTACTGGTTATTGTTCCAGTTAATCAACACACTGAAGGCATAAAACAGGTTAAATTTATCACTCTGGTGCTGCAGCAAAGAGCACTGTGAAGGCTGTAAGAGCACTTCCCGTTTTTCACCCTCTCACTTCTTAGAAAGTCTTATCTTTTCAGCTAAAATGCTGTGTATTTGGCATCAGCTCAAAGGTAAATTGCTAGGGAAAGTTTAAGTTATGTCTTTACCAAAGTAGATTTTATTCGTAAGTGGCCATAACAAAGAGTTCCCCAACAACTCACACCCCGCTAACCTTCTCCCTCTTCCAATGCCCCTACCCTGCCTGTTATATTAGTAAAAGAACAAATAGCAATGTGTCCCTCTACCCCCACTAGTCATGACAATCACCAGCACAAAGCCCAGGGTTTGGGAATAATGCCTGAGCTCAGAACAAGTCTGACTCGGCAGCCCTGGTGCACACTCCGTTCCAGCACAATCCTCTGAAAGAAACAGAGAGAAGACATACCTGAATTGTGAAAGGGGTGAGTTTCTTTTTGTTGATTGTTCTTTCATCAATTGTGTCAGGCACTGAGAGGTTGATCATTTTACTGAAAGAAAAACAATTAAGTTAAAGAAAGCAAGCTTCCAAATAACAGGGCCCAGTAATGCTGAATTTAAATTCTAGCAATATCATAAACAAGATGGCAACATAATCTGTGCTACCCAGTGTTTAGATATAAAATCAGTTATGCAAGTTTGATGAGATTCAAACTATCTGTGGGAAAGGTTAATATTCCTAAACTTATACTAATATATTGATCCAGGAAATAAGGACCCCACTTCACTCACTTACCTTAAAAGCTACAAAATTATCTTGGTTTCCTTAGTATATTAGGAAATTCTGGGTGGACAGCCAAAGCAAATCCTCCATGAGTACTTTACTTTCTCAGCCATAAAAATCGTTCTACTTTATAAAAGATTATTATACACTTTTGAGCATATATAATGTCTAAATTTCTATTTGATACTTGGTCAAACTCTATACCTTTAATTAATCACATGATAACATGTTTTATATCTTTCTGTAGTCATTAATATATCAGCCTTTTATTTCACCCACTAACACATTGATCAGACATCCAAAGCAAGCAAGTATTGTTTATGAAAAACTGATTTTACCTAAGTTAGCATTGATATAACCTTCAATGGGACATAAAAAATAAATTTCGTTGCCTCCATCTTATTTTCAAAAAAGGGGGTTAGAAAAAAATACAAATAACAACAAAATCAAAGAATATTAAACTTGACTATGGCTATTTCTTTTTTTAATGAGAAGAGACATCAGCATTAACATTTGTTCCTAAAAGTTTTTAAACAGCTACCTTTTCTTGGTGGTTGTATTTCTAGAACTTTACTTTGGTGACATGTTTCTATAACTTTATCGTGTGTGTGTGTGTGTGTGTGTGTATATATGTATATATACATATATTTAAATAAAAGACATTTTTCTACAACATAGGCAGAACAAACTCCTAAATTATAATTGAAAAATATGAAACTGAAGTGAACTAGAAGCTCTGGGAGATGGTGCTGCAGAGAGGTGACTTTAAAAAGTGTAAGATATCCCTGTCATTGAAAACCTTATAGCCCAATTACAGAGACAAAAATATCTGGATATAAAAGGATACCTAACAGTCCAAAGCAGGACATTATAATGGCTTCCAAAGTATTACAAACAATACGTGCTTTAAGAATTCAGTTAAGGGAGAAATCACTGGAGGTTTGGATGGGCCAGGAAATTACACCATAAGTGGATTTGTATAGGAGGATAGGATGGGGAAGGGCATTCTTAAAAATAAATAAAAGGCAAAGCCGCAGTTGCAAGTTATAAGCAGGGTGTGTATGGGAAAGAGTCAGTATGCTTGCTTTCATTCATAAAGCTATTCATTCGGTACCCTGGGCTGGGTTCCTGAGTCAGGGGGTCGTAGGAGGTAAAACTATAAGGAGATTGAGGAAAGGCCATGGGGGAGGTTGGGTGCCAATCAAAGGAACCAGGACTTGATCCTGTAGGCTAGGTTTTTTGTTTTTGTTTTTTATCAGTTGAATCTTTAAAAAATAAACTCTAATAAATAAAATATCAAAAGCAGAATTGCTCTGGTCAGAGCAGAGAAAAGGGGCTGAAAGTCTTGCTCACCCATCTCTCCCTTCAACTCCTGGGCTTACCTGAGATTGGGCATTTCAAACCTCCTCACTAACACCATGTTTTATGATGACAGAGAAGCTGCTGAGGGAAGAGCTGCAGAAGCATTCACCAAAGGATGTATTTTTTTCCATTGATTTTTTTTAGAGAGTGGAAGGGAGGGTGAGAGACAGAGAGAGGGACACATTGATTGGTTGCCTCCCACACATGCCCCAACTGGGGCCAGCCATCTGCAACAGAGGTACGTGCCCTTGACCGGGAACTGAACCCTAGACCCTTCAGTCAGAGGGGTGACGACCTAACCACTGAACCAAACTGGCTAGGGCTGCAGAGGCATTTTCAAAGACTCCATCATGAATTGACCAGCTGTGTTTTGAGTCTCCCATAGAAAGAATACATACATTCCTCCTTTTCAGGTACCCTCAATGGTGCATTTGTGTGCACCACTTACAACTCTCTTTGCATAGGACTTGCAGTGGATAGCTCCAGTTATCATGTTGCTATTATTAATTCTGTCTACTCTCATGTAAGACATGAAGCAAAGTGTCATGTATTCCAATGAAGCAATATGTTTATGTTTGTCTCTATACTGTGCATCCCTCTCCTCTACCCAAGAAATAATAGTTTTACATTTCACTATAAGTTGCTCTTGAAAGTACTTTTCTCTCCTGGACTTCCAAGTAAAAGTACAGAAAAGCATTTCAAGTCCATCTGATCACCAAAGGAATTTTGCCTAGGATAAACACAATTAATTGTTGGTATTCCAGAAAATTCTAGGGAAACCTTCGGAAACCAAGAAGGAAGTGTTATTTACCAAAGGACGATGCCATCGCCAACAGCATTGAAGAGATCATTTGTGTTTGGATTCATTGGGATGACATGCCGACAGTCAGGGTCATTTTCCAGGGCTTTGTTTATCCAGTTAACGAAGGCATACTTCTCTTCCTCTGCAAGTAAATGATTAAAATGACTTATTTGCAAAGTAAAAATCTTCTGGAAACGAAATCATACATGTGGATCTTAGATTCTCATGCCCAGAAGAGACATTGTGAGGTTATCTCACCCATTATCCAATCATCTCACATTTATTGACATTTAAAAATCTCAGATGATGGGATATAAGCATAGAATCTGTTCATTCTAAGTCAGAAAACATACAGCAAGTAGATTTAGAAGCTATATATGCAATTATTTTATATTTAAAAGCAAATTTATAGCTATATTTTATATGCAAATATATAAATAATAAAAGTATTTTTCTTTATATTTATATATAATTTAAATATAAATGTGCTCTAATTCTTACAGAGTAAAACTGGGGGTTCTCCCTTTATTTCTGCTGATTTAAATGTGGGATGATGACAGGCAATCCTTGCAATATCTGAGTTTCTTTATAATGAAATTGCTATGAAATGAAATCATTTGTGATATAATCTTTCTTTCCTGTCAGTGAAGCTGCCAGAGGTGGATTTTAGAAATTTTAATAAAACATTAAGTTATGCCCAGCACCATGTTTCTCAATTTGTGTCTCCCAATTTGAAAGCAACAGTGTCCCTCCAAAGAATCTTGAGTCACGAAAGTTTGAGAAACACTGCATAGCATATCACTGTCTTGAAGTTTCATAATGTACATTTACATAGCAAAAGGCTGTGAAAATTTCTGTTTCAAAATAAAAAGCTAAACTTTGTCTTAGCAATTATAGATGGTACTTAACCATGAACATATCTTTAAGAGCAACTAATGTTTTGAAGAACTCAGTTTTGGGGGTTGTTGGATTACTGTACTGTTTGGGCTATTAGAAGTTTCCATTAAGGCTGTTGGATGGCAGCTTTCAGAATCTTCAGAAAAAATATACCACTTTCTTCCAAATCAATGAAAACACAATTTTTTGGATCACTCAGCAGGCATTAAGAATAAACATGAAGTTTGAAAGTAGAAGCCCGAGTAGCTCATTTTGTCCAAAAGATTTACAAAGGAATTTTGGCTGCCTTTAATGTATTTTTTAAATGCTGATAAGATTATTTGGTATTGGGCCCTACCTAGAGCTGGAACTGCTGGCCCATTCCTACATAGGAAAACAGGCAATAGGCAATAAAATCTTAATTTCTGTCTTTCTTTGCACCCCTTAAGTTTGACTACAAAGTTTAGAATCTGTAATCCCAGAAGATATGGATCCTTTCGACATGGTTCCCTTCTCCCTCTGCCCTCAGCTCTCTCCTCATCCCAACACCCTTTTTATCTCCATCCCACACCCATTAGCACAACTTACCTGAATAGGAGTGTTGGGTGCCAACACTAGACTGCTCTGAAGTACCACCAATTGCACAAATCCCTTCCTTCTTATTGATTGCTTTTCTAAAGGTCTTGGCGACATCGGTGCTTTTTAGGCCATGAAAAACCTGCAAAAATATAATGTATCTATAGAAACCCAATATGTGATAAAAAAAAAAACACACAAAGAATATGTAATGTTTAAGCAACGAGAGTGGAAATGGATTTCTGGATTTTTTTAAAAATTAAAGTTCCAAATTTCAAATGCATCTCCTTGTATTCTGCATCATACTCACCTTGATAAACTCATCAAAGCTGATCTTCCCATCCTGGTCTAGATCACCTGTAGCCATCAGATTTTCTGTAATTTCTCTCACTCTGTACCCAGGCAGAGGCAAGCAAGCAGCCTTGAACAAGTCATTCAACTCATTGCAGCTGATGTACCCATTCCCATCAGTATCTGCAAGGCAAACGATGAGTTGTAGTTTCAGAGCAATTCAACTAACAGCATGAAGAGAGGTGAGAGAAGGCTAGGTGGGAGGAACACAGGCAGCAGAGGCAATCATTCAGGGGTCATGGCTTGACCCCATGAAAGAGTCCGTATCTCACAAGAGGACTGTTGCTATTAGATGTGGTCTTTAACATCACTTCCAACATCCAGGAGTCATAATTTCAAAACAGAGATGTGGCAACAGAATCTAAAGGGACTCTAATAGAATCAGATGGGGAAATAAATCATAGGCTTAGTGACAAAGAGTAAGAAAAAGTATGAAATAACAAAGGAAAGTATACCAAAAAACAAAAACAAAGAAAAAACAACAAAGAAAACCAAAAAAAGTAGACATGATGTAAAGATGAGACTTAGACGCCATTTTCAGGAAAAGCTAGAGGTAAGAAAGTGTCCACATTCCATGTTTTGATAGAGAAAGAAGTATTTTTTTGAAAGATACCTTTCAGAACTAAGTTCCCTAGCTCCTTTAACCAATACCACCATATTCTTGTCACTTTTGCTATTTTTCTCATTTTACCATTTCAATGAATCTGTTCTGAAGTTAATAGAGAACTGTGCCACTCAAGATACCAGGTCTACTCACCAACTTTGGCAAAAGCTTCTCTGAGCTCAATCATTTCTTCCTCGGACACTGATCCTCTGGCCATTTTTTATTGCTTTAGACAACAGATCTGCAGAGAGGGAGAACATAAGGAATGATTGTTGTGCATATTAATTTTTAATGTGCCAATTTCCTTAAGAAGCAATTTCTATTTATTAAGTGAAGGAATATTTCTCTTCATCCCTCATGATTTACAACTATCTTTCAAAAGTGTAAGAAATAGTATCTTTTTTAATCTTCCATGTAGTGGTGTCCAAAGATGGCCCTCACCAGTCTCTCCTCTCCCTGTTATATACAGACTGCTGCTTATGTCAGGAGTGGAGCTAATTTTCCTCCCCTTGAATCTGGGCTGATCCTGTGACTGCTTTGACCTTTTAGAAGGCTGGAGAATCCATGTCTCAACTGGAAACTTCTGCTTTCTGCCTTTTTGAACGCTCATTCTTGGGATGTTCCCTCTCACTGCCATGCAGCGAGATGTCCAAGTCACAAGAAGAAGCCAATGAAGGGGAACTGGATACTCTGGTTAACAGTTTCTGCTGTGCTCCTCGCTGACAGGCAGTTTCAACTGCAGCCACCTGACTAGGCCATTCTGGTAGTTTCAGACCATTGGAGCCCTCAGGTGTCCACAGTCTCAGTCAACATCACATGGAGAGGAAGAATCACCCAGCTGTGCCCATTAAACCAACAGACTCAAGAGAGATGATAAAATGATTGTTTTAAATCACTAAACTTTGGAGTAGTCTGTTATACAGCAATATACAACTAAAACACTTAACTTGTTCCTAGATGTGTTTTAGACATATTGTCATGTTTGTATTTAAAATTAATATGTTTGACCAACCCAACAGATAAATTTTATAACTTACAAGGAAGTTATGAAGTTCTATAAATATTTAGGGAAAAAGGAAGAAAATCTGACTCAATCCATATATGGGAATCTGAGGGGCTTTTAGGTGTTCTCTTCTCAGAAAGGCTAGTTTTGCTAAGAAACTTAATGTCAATGCTGGAGTAATTTCCCTTTTCCTGTGCATTATTGCTGCCTTCGGGTGAGTAGAAAGAGAATGAAACAGAAAATGGATTATACTGGAGAATATAATGCCCCTAGCTAATCCATACCAGCAGGTTTCAAATAGGAGTTCCACTAAAGCAGACTGGATTTCCTGGTGGGGTGAGTGGAAGTGTGGAGGATGAGGTATTTCTATAATTATATTTTGGGCATTTTAGCAAAAGTACAGATTTTTAAAAATATTTTAAATTTGTGACAGGATGCTGTTTTAAATTGATTTCCTTTTCTACATTTTCACATTCTATAATGCTGTATTTTTTCCTAGTGGCAACCAACAAGCACACAAAAATGGAGTTTTAACACTTAAGCCTGCAGGCCAAAAATGCATTATGCTTAATTTGGCAAATCCACATTCATTATTCACCAATTTACTATCCTGTCATGTACATATATCAGTGCTTTCAAACTTTTGTTTCCCCATGTGACCCTTTGTTAACAGAAACTTTACATTTAAATAAAAGTGAACAAATTCTGGGAGCTTTTAGATTAAAAAACCCAAATCTTCTTGCTTCCACTATCCTACCTCCTTGTCACCTTATGTACTAATGGGAACTCCAGGATGCATCAATTAAAAATTTGATTACATATATTGTTATTTTTTAAATTCTTTAAAAATATATTTTACTATCAATAAAAATTAATTTTATTATTATTTACCTTATCTATCTAAAAAGGCATTGGTCCATTGGGTTGTCTGAAGGATAGTAGAAAATGTTGAGGTCTTAACTGTATAAGCAAACACAATCTCATTTACACATCACAATAACCCTCAGAGGTAGGTACTGACTATCCTACTTTCTTGTCTTCACTTCTCTTCCTTCCTTTTTGTCTGTCTGTCTATCTCCCCCCTTCTTTTATTTCTTCCTTCGTTTTCACCATCTTGTTCCCAAAACAATTTGAGCCAGGTTACAAAGATATATCCAAATTTAAGAACTAAACAAATAAGATTATGTGATCTGTGAGAAGGAGAAATAAGATGTTGGCAGGGGAGAGTATTATTAATACTTCGAATACATGGTTAGGATTACAAATTTCACTAGAAGTGAGCTGAAAATCTAGCTCCATGTTCTCTAGAAACTAATGCAAAAATGGAAACATCGTCAGTTACATAACTCTATATGAGACAAATCAGTTTTCTTAGGGCGGCAGAAATGAGGCTGATAGTAATACTTTTACCCAGGCCTCAAAAATAAGACACTTGGGGGATATAGAAAACACGATTTTGTATTTTTTAAATAATGTCCCTCAATGAAGGCTAATGGCAGGAAGCAGAAGCTCAGGAAAATTAAGATACATTATCTCAGATTACACACGTAGGTAGAAGAGCAGCGAGGATTCCAATTCTCAGTCTTTTCACCTCTCCCATGATGTCTATTCAGGTTCCTTTATATTTCTGTTAGACACTCATTTCATCCATCCATTCATTCACTCAGAAACTTTTCATTAAGTATCTTTAATATGTATAACCCATGGGAGATTAAAAATAATTATAATACAGAGAGCATATCTAGGTGTTCTAGCTTAAGAAGCTTTTGCTTTCGTGAGTTAAGAAATCAAGTCTTCTGTTTTAAGAAATTAGTATGTAACTTTGTACACTTAACTACATTCTTGTGACTACTTTGGTTTGTTTCTCCTTTATACTCTCTACCAATACTCCATATATGTATTAAGAGAAGGCTCTCCCCCATCATATTTTAACAAGGCTTTTGGTAAAATCTGGTCTAATGCCCTAGAGCTGGCTGGCCCTTCTTGGTTTTAAGTGTTTTAACATCTCTTGGTTCATGAATGTCCAAGAGATTATGAAATAAATTCACCCACTTAACAAATATTTAATGAATGCCTACTATAAGCCAGGCACTGTTCTTCACTTCGGTTAAAGCATGTCTACACTGACCTAGTTACCCAGAAAGCATGAAACAACTTGAAAGGTTAAAGAGAATAAATAGGATCTCTAAATCAAAACCTGACCCTGCTTTTGACATAAGAGTTTTAGATTTTAGACCACTATAAGAGATTGGTGACAAATACAAGTAAAGGCAGGAAATGATAATACATTTTAAAGGTCAAGAGCAGGGCCAAGGAAGAAAAGAAAGATCACATTTTGAGGTGGAAAAAAAATAAATGAAGATCATGCTATAGTGAAAAATTAGAGAAAATATTTTAGTCTAAAAATTGCACAGCCCATTGAAATAAATGACCTAGAAAGAGAAAAAGGCATTATTTTAAATCCATGTAATTTTTAAGCCATGGCAGGTAGGCCAAGATGAAAAATCTGAGCATCTGAATAACTATATTTTGCTAAGAGATTTATAAATGAGTTCAGCTCAGAGAAGCCATATAGTGAGACAGTTTTCACATTTTAAAAATACAAAACACATCAGTAATTTAATAATTAAAGGAAAAGAGAGTTGATTGAAATAGTCTAAAAGGATGAATAGTCAACAGCTTAAGTTACCGTGATACTGTTTGTTGTTTGTAGGGCCCAAACATAAAGAGATAAGTCGCTTTTACCATCAGAATGAGCAGAAAGTCCTGGAAACACAATCCAACTTTTAGAGACACAGGAATCTAAGGAATAATTTACTATAACCACCTCATTTTATAGATAAGGAGCCTGAAGGTCCAATGAGATAAAATGCTTTGTCTATGTACAAGTTCTCAAAGCAATGCCAGGCAACAATTTGTCAACACTGTTGCTGGTGAGCAGAGCAGCAAGAGAATGGAGGGACCATTAAAAGGGCCACTGCAGCCCATAACTGAGAGAGACCCTTTAACTAATTGAACTGGATGTGCAAATAGCAGCATTTTCACAAAACAGAGAAACAGGAGGACGAAGTCATTAACATGCAGACTGGGCCGTTTCTAAAACAGACATTCCTAGGGTTAGAATCAAATATTAGGTACTTGACATAACTTATTAATGTGTTTGCCTGGAAAAAATACACTCATTTTAATGCATACATATTTGAAGGTATGAGTTGCAATAACGTAGGTAAAATTCATAAAGACAATTTATGAGTGTTTCAGTTTGCAAATTACTGGCACCATATTAGCAGGAAACTCTAGAGAGGTCACTACAGTAATGGGATTTGCTGATGCATTTGGAGCCTAAAAAAAGTAAAAGGCATGTCCCTTCCAGGGTGTGAATGATCAGTTTCTTCAGCACTGCTCTACTCCTCTTGCAGTAAGTGTGGCCTTTTTAAATAACTATGTCATCTAACTATGCCCTGCCTGGAAGCATTTTGAAGTCTCTTGTAAATCAGTGGTGAATTTTGAAGCCCGTTTTTGAATCACTGCCCAAATCTAAAGAAGTGAAACATACAATAGGACCTTCAACACAAAATCCAAGAAGAAAAATCTCAAACCATTCTCTAAGTCACATCTGGCTGCTAGTTTTTCTGTGAGCAATTAAATTTATTAAATCAATAGTTATAGAAATCCATGACATTTAGCCAAAGAGAGTACTAGTTGGTCATTGTTTTAAGGTTATTTTGAATGTCATAAGAAAATCAAATAACCCCTCAAATGGCAAAAGCCACAAAACTTGTTCATTTCTCTAAGTCAGAGAGTTTTGAGTCCCTACTTAAAGGAGGCTGGTATTTTTCAGATTGGTAGTGAAAGCAAACTTCTGAGAATGACTTCTTATAGTAAAAGCACCTGACTCAAATTCCTGAAGTCGAATATAGAAACTATTTGTAGGTGCTTACTATAGAATACAGTGCTGTAGAACTTACAAAAGGAAATATGTTCTGTAAAATAAATGTAAAACTGTAAGCTGAATTTTCTCTGAGAGAAAATTAATAATGAAAAGAAGCAGAAAGAATGGTAAAATATGACCTATCCAGAGTGAAATGCTCACGGGCTGGAATCATTTCTGAAAGGTGATAGTGTTGTGCTGGTCAGTGTTTTGATTCAATATATTGATGCCCAATTATATAACTGCCAGGATCAGGGATGCACCTGTAACCTGGCATCACATTGCCAAGGGACTCTTTTGAATGTGCCCTACTTTTCCTGCAACTTGACACAGTGAGTAAAGTAAAACTGGAAACTCAGGACCTAAATTCCTAGCTTTATCTCAATAATTTCAGTATGTATATGGGGGGGTGGGGGCGACTGTACAATTTCTAAATGCCTCAATGAACAATGACTGATCCAAAACAACATGCAATCTAGAACATGATTAATATAGCAATCTCTAGAGTTAGCCTATGATGACTAAAGAAGTAAAACGTAAAATACATGGGACTTCAACACAAAATAAAAGACCCATAAGGTTTTTAGAAACTTAGATAACAAAGGAGTTTGCTTTCACCTACTCCTATTCCCTTTATTTTATAACATAGACCACTTTAGGGGGTCTAACTATGAGTAATCAGCATATATTCTCAGGACATCATTTGTCTATAGATACAGACATACAAAAGCTTTCCATAAAAGATGATTTTGAAAATGTATTTTAAAAATGACTTTTTTAAAGAAGCCAAATAATTATAAATGGTCTCAAATACAGATAATCACTTAAAGAGGCTCTTATGAATTCTTTTATCAAGTCAAAATTTCCTTCTTATTATCTTTTTTCTCCCTGCATATTCACTGATTCTCCAGGGGCTGCTTCAGAGAACAGGATTCTTACCTCTGCAGCCTCAGAGGGAAGAAGGAGCAAGGCCGAGGAAGGCTCTTCACAGTACAGATTCAGTGGCTCTTTCTCTCACTATCTGGGGCCATGTAAGCAGTCATAGGAAAGCAGCAGGCCAGCTTACTCCAAACTTGAAGAACCAAATGTTGCTCTGGAGCTACTGTGGCTTGATCACTGCATTGAGGGGCTTCTGAAGCTGTATATAGCATAGCACACAGGGCCCAGCTCCGTTACCAGCTAAGGAGTGCCCACAGCCTCTCTTCTCTCATCCAACACCCCCTAACACCTTTGCTTTCTATGAAGAATGTGAAACAGAGCAAAAAGGGGGTTCTCTAAGCTTAGCCTGGGGATGCCCTCGTTGACTTGGTTTCTCTCTCTTTTCCTGAGCTGTAGATAATAATAGTCCTCATGTTAATGTCTTGAAACTCCACAGCTACCTTTTGCTTCACATTCTCCTAGCAGGACTTTAAGATCCAGACTCTCCTCTATTGAAAGCTCAGGGTATCCCTGGATCTTTTCAAAGAGTTGACTATTAATATGAGCTAGCTGATTATCCACTGTTACACAATTACCTCAACACTAGATGTCACTCATTCATTCATACATTCATTCTTTCACTCCACCCCTGAACACTGCTCTGGTTACGGGGCTACACACACAGGGGTTACAAAGGCTGGGGCTTCATGAGGCCCACAGTTACATGTCAAGTTTCAAACTGGACACAGAGATTATAGCTCACTTATTGAAAAAAAAGTTATGAAGGTCAAAAATGAACAAATGAAAAGGATAAAGAAGGGCTAAAGGGAAAAAGATTAGATAAGTAAGAAATTAGCACAAAAGCTTATCAAAAATTAAAAGTATCAAACATCTAAATCAGCCCATGCAATAAAGATATTCAGAGAACTTATACACTTGTACATCTCCAAGGACACCATAACTGAGACACCCAGCAGGGAGTGGGAAAAGGTGCTGAATTTGTGGGTTGGGAGACCTAGGCTACCACCTGTGTAACATCAGATTCCATTTGCCTCTCTGGGTCTCAGTTTCCTTACCTATAAATTAAGAGATGAAATCCCTTCCAATTTAAAAGTTCCAAAAGTCTATTCATTAGTTGACAAATGTATGCAAAAGTTAGAGTCAGGGTATGGTGTATTTCAAATGAGCCTAGAAATAGGGACAGGGTCTTTCATGAGCTATGGCCTTGGCCCTGATGTGATTTCTCTGGGAGGTACCTCTTGAAATGTACCCAGCATCTACCATCCCCACCTGGCTCTTGTTCTTACCTCAGCAGCAGGTAAAGCTCAGTTCCCATGCCTTCTCTTCGCTGACCGGGGCAGATGCCTATAGTTCAGCTGCTCAGCACAGCACAGGAGGGTTACCAGAGCAGCATGTGGGATCTGCTTTCTGGGATATCGCCACGTACAGCATGCTGATGCAATTCACTCCTAGCTTCTAGGCAAGACTATATGCAAACTGTCCCAGAAAGCAAGCCACCCACTATTTTCTTAAAAATATCCAAATACGGAAACCCTACACCTCTCTGGTGTCTCATATCCCTATCCTGTAACCTAAATCTTTTCTGATACGATTCAAACTCCCGCTCTCCTGGGCTTTTCTCAGCGGGAATAACAGAAGCTGCTCAATTCATAAAATTCTGTCACATGCCTTGATGACTGCCACCGGGCTTCCAAAAAAATTTGTTTAACCTGGTTTTGGAGGCTTATTTTCCAAATCTTTAATAGTTTTCTTTGCTATGTTCGAGGTCTGTGCCAAGTTCCTTAAATGATAACTTAAGAATAACAGAGTCATAGAATGCTGTAAGGGTGAAGGGACCTCAGAGATTATCTGTCTGGCCACTTTCCTCCTGTCACAGAGGAGTGAAATGACAACCAAGTTAAAGGATGTGCCTAGTGTCACAGAGCTCATTGGGACTGGAATCCAGGTCTCCTTATCTCTCCTCTTTCTTTTATAATAAGTTTTCAAATCTAAGAGGAAATGCTGTTCTTTAAGACCTGCTCAACATATGATTTTAAATAGCTTATGAATATAACTTCATGTCTGTTTCCTGTATCTGAAGAAAAATGTAATCTAGGTATTGAGAAGGTGTTGTTTAGGTTTAGACTACAAGCAACATATGCCAAATACTATATACACATGCTATTGGCACCTTCTAGGTTACAATGACCAAGGCAAGGGGAATGTCTCCTGTATTCATCTGTATATTCATTCTTGACTTCGCATGAGGGCCTTCTGATTTTCCTGAGCAACCAAAATCAAACCACATTAAAATAACTCACCCTCAGGCATAATGCTTCAAAAGACAAAGTGCCAAATTCATAGATGAATATTAAAATCACACCCTCAGACTTGTAAAAACAATCAGCATGGTTTCAGGGATTCTGGTCTTCCTGGTGTTGGGTGGGACGTCAGTGAGATCTTCCTCCTTTGAACTCTGTTCAGACCACTGCAGCATGGCACCTGTGCCCATATCCATGTTTTCCAGCATATTATGAGATCACAAGCTGTAAATCATCTCACAGTGCCAGCTCAGTATATGTCATATAGCAGGTGCTCAGGAAATGAGTTGTAGACATAAACTAAGCAATTTATCAACTAATGGTATACAGGGCTCTAAAAATCTATTATCACCTTCTTTGAGGTGTTTCATAATTATATTCTTGTTGTACATATATATAAAATCCCTCCCACTGAAAGGTACAAACACCTAGGACAAGGCAAGTGAATGCTTCAAGTTTATATGAAACCACTTGGCTGGAGAAATGACTCTGATGAGTAGATATGTGGACTAAAGAGCAGCAATTTTCAAACTAGCCATGGAATGAGCCCTGGCCCCACCCTGACAACCACCAGAGAGACCACCAGAGATTTCCCGCTAAGGTGGCACAGCCTGGGACTGGGCTTCTTTAAGTTGTTTCTGTAAACCCTGCTGGCTCCTGGTGATGGCTGGCAGTGGGTCTCTAACTGAGTATACAGTGTCGGACTCTCAGCTGAGTCCTGCTGAGGTGGGAGGAAGGGGATTGTGGAGACGGAGCAGGGACTGGAAGGAGGATACAACAAAGCCAGGATGCATGAACCCGCGCCCAAGAAATCACTGGGAATGGGTGCTAGAGGAGATCTGAATGCAAGCTGCATATCACTATCTGGACTATGAAATTCATCCTTTGGTAATTCTAAATGTCTGCCATAAGCAAATTCATATATTTGTATATTTCTTCTTTTAATAAATGCCTGTCAAATACCTACCATATTTGCCAGGTCCTGGGTTAGATGCCCATGACACAAAGATGTGACCCTGACTATTTAGGAGGAGAGAGAGGCATTAGTCACTAGGTTACGGGAAGACCATTTTGATCCACAGAAAGAGGGAAAATAGCTCTCTCCTGGAGAGCCAAGCATGGCTCTCCAGAAGAAGGGACATTTACTTGGATGTCCACAGATGAAGAGATTGTTTAAAGATCAGTCAGTCTATCCTTATTTATGTAGGATGATTAATCCATTTCTCTCCATAAAAAGGCTATCTGTATTGAAGTCAGAGGAACCAATAGCTAAAGGACAAATGAGACCAGCTAATGTTTACTGAATGGTTACTCAATGCTCAATGTTTATATGCATTATCATATTTAATTCTCACCACAATCCTATGGAGCATTATTATAATTACCTCTTTATAGATGAGGAAACTGAGGTTTAAAAAACTGGCCTAAGGTCACATTGCTATGAACTGGGAAAGTCTCCTTGCTTATGCCAGAGCCTAGTGGTGGCAACACCTACACTGCCTGCCCAATGCAGACCAACACAGATGTGGGCCTTTCTGGAGGCACCTTTCCTAGTGCCTCTATTTGATCTCTGTATCTCAAGTTTCTCTGCTCTCCTTTGGGATTACTCAGGTTACTCAGCTCTGACCTCATGTTAGTTAGGGACACACACACTTCTGCAAGATTTTTCTTACAACTGGGGCTCTTCCTAAGCTCTTTTGAGAAATTCTAAATGTCTCTTCTCTTCAGTTCCTCAACACCTGAGGGAAGAATTAAGAAGAATATGGCCCTGGCTAGTGTGTCTCATTTGGTTGAGTTTTGTCCCATGCACCGAAAGTTTGTTGGTTCAGTTCCCCATCAGGGCACATGCCTACGGGTTGCAGGCTTGATCCTCGGTGCGAGGAGTGCAGGAAGCAGCTGATCCATACTTTGCTCTTACACTGATGTTTTTCTCTCTCCCTTTCCCTTCCTCTCTCTCTAAAAATTAATAAAAATATTTTTAAAAAAAGAATATGAACACCATCAGGCTTGATCTTGACCACTCCTGCCTGTGTCCCCTGCCTCTGGTGGAAAAAGAGATCCTCTTCATTAGTAGCCTCTATACCTGTCATCCACTCACATTTAATAAAGCACTGGCCTTGTCCTAGATATTGGAGCTAGAAAGATAAATAGTTCAGAATCCTTATTCTTGAGGGACGCACAATCAGGTGGAAGAAAATGGTTATGCAACTTAAAGATTTCACTAATTTGAATATTGTACAGCAGCAATTTTCAATTGGTGCGCTGCAAGAATTTTAAAAACATGAAACACCTGACTATTTTAGTCAGGGGCACAGATTTCTTTTCCCTCAGACTGTCAAATCAAAAAATGACAACAGCCAACACAACAATAACTGTCCAGTGTGAATGAATAAAAATTATACCTACTTCAGGTTGGCAAAAGATATATTTTTTTGGTGTGGTGCAAAATTTTAGTAGTTTATGTCTGCCATGGGGTGAAAAAGGTTGAAAATCACTGCTTTAAAGGTATTATTACCATGCACTATAGGAGCACAGAGAAGGAAGTGCTTAACTCTGCCTGAGGAGAGAAGGGAAAGCTACATCTTAAAGAACCAGTAGTAGCTTTCCAAAGAAGCAGAATGCAGAATGGCACTCCATTTCTCCATATAAGAGAAAATAGCCCTGCAAAGTGAGGAAACAGGCAAGAGCACATCAAGGGAACTGGGGAGAGTTTAGCATGACTGGCCATGGATGCAGGAAGTAGAACTCCAGAAGGGGTTGGGGCAGTGGCATTGTGGTCCCCTTCCTCACTAGCTTTTGCTTCCAGAAGGGAAACCTTGGTAATTTAGGCTCTCCTTGATATCATCAGTTACAATGCTATTTGCATTCACTTTAAGTAATTCAAATACTCTTTATCTCCCTCAGACAACAAAATGATTCTGCCTAGAAGCCATGTCAGTTTGTTTGTATGCACATAGCTTCCTCCTTTTATTACCATCTCCCATTTAGAAAATACAGACCTGCAAAGTGAGGAGAGAAGTGGACATGTTAGAAAATTGGAAAATGTGGGCCTGAAAAGTGAAGTTTCTCCTCAAAATCTCAAAGTGAGTCAGTGACTAGTCTGAAAAGAGAAGTAGAGCCTCTGGATCTTGGTTTGGTCTAGCCATGGTATGGGAAAAACAGAAGTCAATTAGCGTTAAACAACCTAAAGGTTAAAATACCCCTTTAGATGTACAGTCAATGAAATTACGTCTTAGATATGTGACTGCAGAAGAGAATAAGAGGAGGAAGTTCTTATTCCTCATGTTTCAAGAATGGCACAGGCTTCTTAGTTTACAGTTTCATCTATGCTAGAATACAACCCACCTTTCTCCCAGTCTAAGCCAGTGGAAAGGCATTTGGGGCATCCTACAAACCTCACCCAAACTAGGCTAATGAGCTTATCTTCCTTTAAATAATTAAGCTTGATATATCTATATAAAATGAACTAAGAAGCAACATGGTATGGTGAAAAGATACTGGATTTTCCAATGCAACTGCTTCTTGCTGTGTGTTTTGTATGTTACTTCAATTTTCTGAGCCTCAGTTTCTTCACATGTAAAAAGAGAATATTAATAATCCAACCACAGTGCTCACTCCATAGGGTTGTGTTGGAATTAGATGAGACAAAGTGTTTAAGTTGCATAAAACAGTGCTTGGCAAAGGAAAGGAGGGATAGATAAAGAACTAGAACTTTTACAAAATAATCTTGGGGAACAAACCCAATTTCTACTATAAGTTGTATGAAATATTATGTAAAATCACTACCTAAAATCCACAATTATATGCATGTTATGTGTTTGTGTGGGGTGTAAATCTAGATTTCATATCTGTGCTCTATCTTCAAATGTTTTTAGCTTGGCTTGTTTGGGCTCTGGTACCACATTTTTCATCAAGAGTCCTACAAGTCAGTCTCAAAAAGATATTGCACAATTGGTAGATGATACCAACTAGAAGCCAACAGTATTGGTATTGGCTGATCTCATGTTGAGTGGTTAAGGGGCTCTGGACTTAGATTTGCCTAATATACTAATGGTGGAAAGTACCTTCTAAAACTTGAGAAAGTGTGGCTAGAATGGGGAAATTATAGCAACTTTAAGAAAAGCTGCATCCATAATGAGTCATGAAGAAAAAAGAGATCTTTGGGTATCTGTGATGAGAACCATGGGACAATACTTTCTCACTCTCAGGTGCACCAATGCTCGGGGACTGATCCTATTAGCCTGTACTCTACATCTATCAGCTCTTCACTTCCTAACTCTCTATTGTAGTTTGAGCTGAAAAATCACTGAGACACTGTTCAACAACATTTGTATATTAGCAATGACAACAGAAGCTTCTATTTATTCTTAATAGTGTGACCTCATTTTCTATAGGCTCTAATTTTAAGGCCTTTGTACCACAAAATCCTCAAGCATTTATTTGCTTGTTTTTCAAATATGTTTGGTATATCAGCAAACCCATCAAAAGGAGAGTTGGGATCTCTGTCCAATGGAAATATGACATTAGGAATAATCATCCAATGGTCAATCACAGAAAAGAATGCTTAGACTCATTAGAAAGCAGCTAGTGGATAATGTTAGAAGAGACAATGCCATTTAAATTCATGCATTTATACCTTTAAGACACTGAATATATAATGGGAAAAGGCAAGGTGTGAATCTTGGCTCTGGGACTTACTGGTTCTGTGACATTGGACTTGACCCTTCCTGAATGTCAGTTTGGTCATCTGTTATAAGATAATGATAACACCAACTTTATGCATCTTTTTTATGGAAATAAGAGCAAACACATATCAAGTGCTTAGCATGATGCCTAGCAAATAGCAAGGACTCATTAAGTCAGCAGTGATAGCAGAGTGAAATATACATATAGATTGATAAAATGGGGTAATGAAAGGGAAGGAGAAAATGAAACCAAGAACAGACCTGGGAAATAGATAGGACTTTCCCTTATTTTATAGAGGAAATTGAGTTTCAGAAGGCTTAAGACATTTGCTCAGACTCCACATTTAGTAAAATGCTAGAACATGAATCCAAACTTGCCTCCAAATTTGCTTTCTTCTTTATACCATATCTGTTTGTTTTATACACAAATATTGTAGACATACACTCAGGCTCATAGCTTTAGAAAAACTGACATTACATATATTACGTACCTTATATATTATATACATTATACAGGGGTAGGCAAAAGTAGGTTTACAGTTTTAATACAAATAAATAATACAATAATTAATACATAAGAATATAAGAATAAACTGTTTTTGTATATTCACAACTGTAAACCTACTTCTGCCCACCCCTGTATGTGATCACCCAATAGATTGCCTTTTTCTGTGATCACAAGAAAGAAAAGAGAATCAGGAATATTTTGATGAAAAATCTCAACTTGAAAGACACTGAGGGAAGGAAAAAATCTGAAAAACTCCTCATAGTTGCATATAATATTTTATCTTTCCAAAGAGAAAAAATTTTAAATGTTTATAAAGCACTGAAAATGACAGGGAAAGTTCATTTCACATTTTTAAGATGAAGAAAGGTGGGTCAATAATATAAAACTGCATACTTGCTTCTCTTTTTTTTCTTACTTTCACTTTGCACAGTTACCTAGCTTTTTCCATAAGGAATGTCTATCCCACTCTTCTTAATCTGGCCCTCTTGGTGAAGGTAACATGAGATGATAATGTCAAGGAGGTGCCGAGGATCCACATTTTAAAATGCTACAACTGAGGCTAACAGAGATGCAGTTCTAACTCTAAATTTTGCCTCTGGAATGATGAAAAGGAAGAAGATGCAAATTTTATACAAATACATTTGTATACTTCTTTACTTCATATATTTGGATACAGAGTTTGGATAAATTTCAGTGATAGCTACAAGACCAAGGGATCAAAATGCAGGGTATTATTTAAGTGCAAAGTAATCCCATTGACTCACTTCCCTCTTGAAACTACAACCAGAGAAAAAAGGAAAACGAATTATCTGGGAGATTGCAATTCACATGCTTAATTAATTTGCCTGCTGAATTTGGTGTTTTGGCTTTTCTGCCTGTGGAGAACATAATCTGTTTTTCATTTTAGCTCAGTCAGTCAAGATGTATGTGTATGTGTGTGTGTATGTGTGTGTGTGGGGGGGGGGGGGAGAGAGAGGCCATCCATCCACGTAACTGGAGCTGGAGTAAAACAAGAATCAATTCTGCAACCACAGAACTGTGGCTTTGCTAGTTCCTTAATTTCACATTTTAGCTTTTCTTTCTGCCAGAGAAAACAACCAACCATATTTGAGAAGTAAGCCTCCTTATAACCTGCAAGCGGGGCTGATGCAGGCATGGCTCTGAAGTTGAGCAAAACTTATTTTAACTCAGTAGGTGGGTCACTTTTTACCTCTATATTTCAACTCGCAATTAAAACAATCTTTCAATCTTTTGCAGTTTTTAGAATACTTATATCTGGCCATTATTATATAATTGTAGACATGCATATTTGGGCCTAAATACTAAACTGTTTAATTTATTCCTGTCTCTCAGTCACAACAATTAGAAAATGTGCCACTTTACTAACCTATAGTATTATAACTTTCTAAGACTGATAATAACTTTTTAAAGCTTTTGAAGGTAGAGATCATGTTTTATGACACAAGCAAAGGACCTATAAATTGGTAAAAACCAAATAGTCAAGTGCATAGAGGAGCTGAATAAATACTGATGATGATGATGATGATAAGGAATAGACTGTTTAATAAAAGCAATTATAACACAGACGCATTTATTTGGGATAAATTATGATTATTTAAGTTCAGCTTGAGGGCTTAGGTGTAAACAGCAGCATGGTCTGCTGCCTGTTTACTCCAGGAGGTTTCCCCTGGAATTCAGCAGTTAAAACAAAACTGATTCAACTGTAGAAAATTAAAGTAATCAAATATGTATTTGAATAAATTAACTAGTCTTGGATTGTCGTGATGACTACATGCATTAACATGGTTAAAATGCTCACAAAGTACTCAGTTCAAAGTGAGTAGTACATAAGTATTAGTTGTTATTATTAATCTGATAAATTGAAAGTCTTTTTCCCATCTCTGCTGCTTGCAGTACCCTACAAGATGGAGTGATTTTTAAATTACGGGGAAGACTATGTAATGACTGAAATCGACAAACCAAAACAATGGAACAGTTAATAGGTGTATAAGGAAGTTGAATACAGAGGGAACTGAGGAAAGCAACCAGGAGATGCCATCTGGGGAGCCCAATAGTTACCGAGTTGTATGGAGATGCCCCTAGAAGATGAACATCTAATCAGGTGGCAACTTCTTAGAACTTCCAAATGAAAATAATGTGAAACTGCAACACTTTTTATTTGAGAAGTGCACTGCCACCTAGCAAAATAGGGAAACTTGAAACTCTTGAAATCTGCTGACATTGATATTTTGGTAAACTCTAATTCTAATTTTTATTTCTGCAGTTCAACATGCAGATGGAATAGCATCATTTCATTGGTTGATATCTGTGAGAAGGGAAACTAGCACACAAAAGAACCCTAAGGAGACAATTAGGTTAATCTGAATAATGTCACTCTGCTATACAATCTGCTATTAGTAATAAATTCCAATGCCTTTATAATCTTACTTTATAAATTTTTTACTTCACAACTATAGTCTTATAAGAAAATGTATTAATTTATTTTACCTAACCTGATTTTAAAATTTGTTTGCTATCTCCCCTAAATACACAGAGGGGCTTTTACTCTTTAGGAAACAGAGAGAAGTTGACTTGAGAATTTTCTGAGAATAATTCCAAATAAGTAAAAGCTAATGATATGCAGTCCTTTGTTCTTTGTCATCAAAGAAGCCCATTACCAGGTACATAGCTTTGTTTAGGGTAGCTAAGTTTTAGCTCAATGAATAAGTGAAATCAAAGAAAAGGCTCCCATGAATATCCAAGGAACTGAGGAAAAATACTTGTGATAAATTTTTAATTCAATAAATATCATTAGCTGCTACTGTGTGCTGGGAGAAATAGAGAAGGAGCTCAGGTTGTCAGAAAATAAGGACTTGAGACTAAAACAACATTATTACTGCTATACTTACTCTACGATCAAAGCATTAAGCAAACACACACAGAAGAAACTTTGTGCAAGAAAGTGGGGTGGGGTCTAGTAGGAAAAAATTCCCAAAGGACATGCTTCTTGATGTGAGTCTTGAAAAATAAGCAGAAGTTTTACCAATAAAGAAGAAAGCAATTGGAGAAACAGTTGGAGAAAAAAAAAAGTGAAAGAGCATAGAACTTTCTGGAAGCTTGTGGTCTTGTGCGCCCAGAATGTGAGTGAGGGGGGGTCAGTTAGAGCAGAAGGAAGTGACAAGAAATAAGACTGGGGAAGTGGTTGAGGTAAGTTTGTGAAGGCACACAATTCATTAGTAAAATTATGCATTAATGAAAATATTTTATTCTATTATTATATGAAACCTGCAACGATACCTCTTATAAAAATAGAAATTTTTCTGGGTTTACTGCAATTTTTCTCTCTTCCTCTCTCCCTCCTCTCTCCTCCTCCCTCCCTCCCTCCCTCCCTCCCTCCCTCCCTCCCTCCCTCCCTCTCTCTCTCTCTCTCTCTCTCAAAAAGCTCTCTGTTCCTCTCTCTCTCCCTTCTCTTCCAGCTTCCTTCCCTGCCTCTTAAAATTATGAGTGCCTAGATCTCTCCAGTCAGCTTCAGAAACAAAAGCCTTTAGTTATCTACATCTGGGGAAAAAGTATGCTGGTACGGAAGAGGAAATTTGGAATAGACACACATCCTTAGAGAGGTAGCATGGAGCTGGGACCTGGCTATCTACTGCCCTTTGCCCCCTCCAACCACCCAGTAACCTTGGGACAGTTTCTTCAATGATCTCAGCCCACTCCTCATCTGTAAAGAGGATTAAATGATGTAATGCATGAAGAGTGGCTGAAGAGAGTAAATAATTTTAAATGTTAAGTATTATCGTTACTTGTCCCTTTCTTTCTCACTTAAATAGATACATTTGAATGAGACTTTACCTGTTAGCCTCCCCTTCCCCAAAGGGTTCAGAAAATGAATTATAAATGATGTTAAAACACTGAAATTGCTCTCCAAATTACCAACTATTCAAGGCATAATTTATGAAAGAGACAAAATTTAAAATGTGACAAAGAAAAGCATCACTGAAGTTGCTAATGAAATGTCTCCCTAAGCACAACTCCATCCCACCACAGCAGTGCTTGTCCAAAGGGCAAGAATCAGAAGATTCTTCTCTGATGTTACTTGCAGTGAGAAAGAATGAAGAGAAATAGATATTTTATAGCATAGCAGGCTGATGCTTTAACAAGCTAAACTTGATTTAAAGCAAGAGACTTTTTACTACTTTGAATTAACTTTTTCATATTCCATTTTATTCCTTCCCAATGTAAGGAAAATGCTGACATACCTTTACATCCTAATTTATTTTATTCTCATTAATATTTGTCCTTAAAATAACACACAACATGTTTTTAAATTTGTTCTTTAAGGGGATTCAAGTCCCCTTCTTCCAATTATACATTTTTTCAGGTGAGATATGTAAAACAATATTGATGATCACATTTTGCAATGTCTAGAAATTCACATTTATAAGTAAATGGTTAATTTCATTCAAAATTGCCAGTGCAGATATTCTTTAAGCAATTTTATTTAATAGAAACTAATTATGATAGATTTATATGGAGTTAAAAACAAAATACGTGAGGATAAACCACCTTTGCTTAATGATTTTTTAAAAGTTGTCCTGAGGTAGTAATTATAGAACACAAGTTGCTATATTTGATTAACAAAAATTGGGTTTTGCTAAGCATGCTGATAAATGAATCCATTTCCAGTCTGAATGGCTTTTATATTTATTATCTGTCAATGATTCTTAATATTGTTGGATAACGATAATTAAATAAAGGCTGATGCTACAAGATCTAACGTCTGTGTTTCAACAAAGTGCCTAGGATAAATATCCCATATCAACTTTATAAGAATTTCTATTGTAAACAGAAACCTTTCATCCAAAATTTAATGGTCATTTGCATGGTCATAAGCATAACGAATAGTTCAGACAAATCTATGAAAAAGTACAATTAAGCAACACAAATTTCTTTTATTTTTAGACAATAAATGGAGAATAGGTGGCTCTAACTCCATGTAGTTACTAAGCACACCCATTAAAAACTGTTGGCACCAAAATCACTTGAATAACCAGCAACACACTAATATGTGACTCAAGATGTTAATATACCCACTAAAGAATTGTAAAGAAGTTTTTTAGAAAAACAGAACCACAGTAGCTAAAATGAAACCACCCCCATTAGGCACACTCTAAATGATCAATACGCTTCCTGAAAACGTTTTTAAAGCAGATAAAATCACAGTAAATAGCCTCCCTGAAATAAAGCAATAGAAATAAATTAGAACGTGATTTGGTTTAAAAAGAAAAAAAATCATAGTTTTGGGGGGTGATAACAGTGGATAACTGGAGAAGCTACCCAGAGAGCAGAGGGGTCCCACTCTGGACACATGAGGTGGCTGCAGCATTGCTGAGCAGTTTAATGGTGGCAGAGCTCACAAAGGGCTCAGGTGACAGGTGCCCAGATCTCTAGTCCTCTGAAGGCAAAATCCACAATCCACAGAAACAGAGCCACCCAACAAGCAAAACATCATAAGCACTTATAAATGACAAAAAGATATAAAGAAAATTTACCTTATAGAAAAACCGTCCTCAGTGGTACTGGCGTGAGACCAGAAACTCCCTTCTTTCTGATTTGCAGAAGAACTTTGTCAACGCTGAGTGTGTGGTCACAAGGCAGGAAGTGACTAAAATGACAAATCATCAGCCAAGAAAGAAATAGATTTTTGTCTTTATAAGGACATTTTACTTAACTTTTTTTCATGTGCCCTCCCCTACAAAAATCACCTGACAGAACAGGTCACACTGAAATTTAGAAGCCTCTTACCACTTCCTCTTTATAAGCATTTTTCTCTTTCCTTCCTTTTTTTTTTTTTTTTTTTTCTCCTCCTCTAGCTGTTTGTTAACTTCTGGGCTACTTAAACCTGTCTGAAACCTGTCTGATTTCAGATAACAGTTACCTTGCCTACTTTCTCTGACCCCAGTTGAAAATGCAAAGCCCAGGTTTCTGGCTACTTAGAGTAAAGATAAACAAATTATTCACTTTTAGTTACAGAGCCAAGAGGTGTTTCAGTACACCTGAAACAAACTAAAAGGGATTTCCTGGGGAAAGCCCGCCCCAGCCTAAACCAAATCTCTCGTAAGAGTCCCTCAACAACGATATTGGTGCCAACAAAACATAATTACTTCTTTAAGAGGAAGGCTAGAAAACCTAGGTCACTATATTATTTATTCATTATTTTATTTATAGAACACCGATGTGCTAAGGATCTCTTTAACCCAATTAACAATTTCAATTATTTAGACATTTCCTATAAAGAGCACCAGTGGATAACTCAGGCAGCTGTTATGGTTAAATGGGCAGCTAAATTCCTTCATACAGACCAGATTTATTTTTTAAATGCACATCTAATAACATTAGCAATAGAATTAAAAAACTCTGTTCTACGCCCAAACCCCTGATGCTTGTCTTGAGGTCAAATTCCTGTCTTCAAATATTAAGTGCTCAAGGGCTCATAGCCTAACAGTGGTTGTGAAGGGTGTAGCGCTCTGAGTAACGCTGACTGAACAGTTAGCATAGTCTCCACATTGTCTGGAGACTGTGTGTGGCTCTAGCAGCCAGCCTGCTATTGAGGAATAAGAATACATGGTTGTGCTCCAGATCTGACAATGAGCTCAAGATGCTTGATCACTCCATTCACTTCTGTATTTACTAGGGGCCTTAAACCCTGCCAGTGAGTACACTGGTTGGGGGACTGCCTTTATACTTCTTTTGCTTCTTTGATTTCTCCCCGAGAAAGGTCCTGCTTCTGATCTCAAATGTTAAAACAAGCTGCTCTGGTTTATCTAGTCCATTAGCCGGTGGTGGGCAACTTCTTAGTCAGAACCCCACAGTGACCACCCTGGGAATGGGCAGAAGAATAGGAAGAGATGGTGGAGATGCAGTCCATGTTAGAAGTGGTTCACCTCACAGTGCTTGCCTCTTGTGCCTCCCCAGGGAAGTCTGAGGAGGTTAATTGAACCCTGTTTTCTCCAGTCATAAGTTGCAAAGGGGTTTCAAGAAGCACCTAAATTCTTTTGGGACACCAGAGAAACATCCATGCCTTGCTGTGACAGGACTAATTACATTACAATGCAGCCAAATGCTGGCGGTTTCCATGGTGGTGGAGTTGTTGCTGAGGGCCCTACAGAGGGCTCTTGACGGTCTTTTGGATTAAAAAGAAAAAGTGTGGCATAACTATGGATCTCCTTCAAAAAACCTGGCTTTGCAGCCCTGTTTCAGGATAGGATGAAGATCCAGCCATAACACTTCATAGATGGAAACGGACTCACTTCATGTACCTGGGAGAAAGAAAGCAGCAGCAGTCTGTATCTACTGTTGCCTGGTCATCAGAGACCTGAGGGATCTATAAAGAAGAGCAATATATGCTTGAGCATTGGCTCAGCATGTGTTTGGGTGCCTATCTGCAGGCACTGGTGATTCAGAAATGAGTAAGACACAATCCCTGCTCTCAAAAAGTACATGATCTAGTAGGAGAAAAAGATGTGTAAGTAAATAAATGCCATTTATTAGGAAAGGGGTGAAAAAAGCAGTGAAACAAAGTGCAGATGTGAGTGAAGCTGACTTTTGAAGACAGTGAAACATGCTTAGTTATGACTAGCAGCTGGTTCAAGTAAAAAAAAGATTTAGGATTTCAGATGATGCCTAGCTTCTAGGAGATGAAAGCCATTGAATTGTGCTGCTTACAACCACCCAGTTGAAGGAGTCTTTTTCTACTCTAGCACTAACTCAGCTTTGGCTGCCTATCACCACCCACCATCACTTTACCCACATCCTGGACCACTCCCTCCATCTTAATCTTTTTATCTGCCTCTCAGTGGCAAATGTCAGAGGCAGGCAACTGTTTAGGTCTTAGACCAAAGCTTTTCAAAGAGGAGAATTTTACTACTGTCAGTGTTTAGAATTTCTTGTGCATCATGATAATAAACAGACGACTGACTTTTGGTTTTATTATGATTTTTACCTTCTTTACAGACAATGTACCTCTGATGATCTGCACCCAGAGTGGACCTCTCCCATCTCCTATACCCACCCTCTGAGGGCCCTACAGAGGGCTCTTGATGGTCTTTTGGATTAAAAGAAAAGTGTGACATGACTATGAATCTCCTTCAAAAAACCTGGCTTTCCATCCCTGTTTCAGGATAGAAAAACCTGGCTCTCTACTGCCACCTCTGCCACTTCTTCAATGGCTGATACTTTCCTTTCCTTCTGCCCCTATTACCCCCCCTTCACCCCACCCCCCACACTGCTCTGAAACCCATAGCCTCAATCCTTAATACTGCATCAGCTACTACCCTCACAGAAACACAGAATATATAACTGCAATATTATATGTTTAAGCTGCTTGCCTTCAACTTACTTTTCAGAAATACTTTTATTCAATTTAATTAATTACCGAGAGCAGGCATTATCAACATTGGGTCCAGAGATACCTAAAATATGTATATAATTTTGTGTATATATGCTTTTTTCTGGGTTCATCATATTATTCATCATATTATTAAAGAGATGCCAAAAGTTCCTGCCTCATTCAATCTACTCTACTCTCTTGCATCCTTCCCTGGCTCAAAATTCCTGCCACTTATTTATCGAGATGATCAAGCCTGAGACTCCTCTACTCTCACAAGATCCACCATTTACTCCTTTCCTTAAGTCTCAAAGGACGTGTTCTTTCATCTTCTCAATGTCAAAAGTTTCTCATTATAATCTTAATGTTATATCTTCTGCTTTCTTAGATACCCTGCTCCATGAATCATCTCATATTTTTCTAGAGCCTTTAATCACTTATACTTTGCCACTTACCCTTCATTTACTCATGAGATTTATACAAAGGAAAAATACTTCTGCTACACTTTATTGCTTACCCCCCAACATTTGATAAGCATGGAATTACAGTAATTAAGCTGTACACAGTACTTGCCTTTGTAGAATGTCCACTATAGTGAAGGACACAGACAAGTGAAAAGGCAAGTGGTACTCAGAACCATGACTGATATAAAGCAAAGTGCCTGTGGGAACACACCACTAACCCAGACTTGGGGGTCTGGGAAGCATCCAGACAGAGCACCATGGAGTAGTTAAGAGTAAAGATGCCAGGCCAATTGCAGGGCTACCGCCCAGCTCTACTGCTATACTAGTTGTGTAACCTTGGACAAAGTATTTAATTTCACTGGCCTCAGTTTCCTCACCTAGAAAATGGAGCTAAGTATAGTGTCTATTTTACACAGTTGCTATAAGAGGTAACTGAATTGATATATGTAGAAAACTCCAAAGAGTGCTGAGCACATAGTAAACGCTATATACATGTTCATTTGTCTTTTAATATTTATACCAAGCTCAAGACTAGACCCTTCACACACATTATTTCATTTATTCCTCACAACACAACCTTTTGAATTGTTTTTTTCTTTTTTTTCTTTAATATTTAAATAATGGTATGCTTCTCATGCCATAATTTTCACTGTTCAAAAGTGAAACTCAGTGGATTTTGGTATATTGACAGAGTTGGGCAACCATGATACTATATGATTACAGAATAGATTCATCATCCCAAAAGAAACCTTGTACCCATTAGCAGTTATTCCTCATTTACCCCCACCCCCAAACCCTCAGGTACTAATCTATTTTGTCTCTGTAGATGTGCCTGTTCTGAACATTTCATAACAATGAAATCATACAATATGCAGTCTTTTGTGACTACCTTCTTTTACTTAAGCAGAATATTTTCAAGGCTCATCTATATTGTAGCATGTATCAATGATGGATCCCTTCCTACTAAAGAATAATATTCCAGCATATGTATATATCACATTTTACTTTTTCATTCATTAGTTGATAAACATTTGGGTTGTTTCTACTTTTTGGATAATAAAAAATGTTGTTATTAATATTCATGTACATGTTTTTGTGTGAATGTATGTTTTCTTTAATTTTTTTAAATCAAAGTAATACACGCATATAGCTTTAGAAGTGAAATATTACTTCAAGGTTTAAGCGAAACACCAGTGTCTTGACACACTCCCTCTCTACCTCCAATTCCTATTCCCTAAAACAATTATTTTCAACAGTTTTGGCTATTTCTTTGGATACTCCATATTGTTGGATATTATGCTTATGCTTATACTCTTTCTTGATTGTTCGGGATCAGGGCATTTGGTGTTTTTTACTTCTTATTTGGGAGATGAAGGTTTGTCCCTCTCACTCCACCAACATGCACATGGTAGCCCTACCACCATCCTCTAAAATAGGTTATAACACCCTTTTAGTTAAATTAACATTCTGATTTTACAATGACTATAAATATCTACAGCTGAGTTAAGTAGAGCACTATGTTTTTTTTTATTTTGGTACCTTTTTCCATTTGGTAGGTTTCTATGTACCTATTACTAATTCTGTACTGAAAACTCCAAAAGAGATAAAATAATTTTTAAATATCAGGAAATGAATCCATTTCTCTTTTGGAGGGGTCCTTCCTATAGTCCTTCATCCTCCCGTCTGTTCCTGCTGCCCAATAGCCATCCAGAAACTTCCTTTCACCATCATCCTGGGAAGCCCCTTTTCCCCCGTCTAGGTTGAATCTCCTGTTTCTGCACCACATATCTTTCCACTTTCTTGGTCTACTTCCTTGTTTTAATAAGCACATCCTCTAATAGACTCCTGGGAAAGATTTCTTGGGACATAAAATTTTTGAGACATTTTATAACTGAAAACATATAAGTCTTGGAAGTTCATACTGGAAACCATTTTCTTTCAAAACTCTGAAAGAATTGTTCTGGTATGTTCTAGGTTCCAGGGTTGCTATTGAGAGGCCTGATACCATTCTGATTTATGGTCTTTTCCAAGTTATTTCTTGAAATTTCTAGAAATAGTTAGAATTTTCTCTTTATGCCTGACATTCTGAAATTTTAAATGTCTTAGAGTAGGTCTATTTTCATCCACTGTGCCTGGGACTCAGTGATCTCTCTTAAACTAGAAACTGAGCTATTTCAATTCTGGGAAGTTCCCTCCCCCTCCCCCTTCCTCCCTCCCTCTCCCTCTTCCTCCCTGTTCCTCTATATTCTATGGTTTCTTTCCTTGGGATGAAATTTATTTGTTGGGTCTTCTGAACTGATCCTCTAATTTTCTTTTATTTTTTTCCTCCTATTTTCTGCCTCTTGGCCTTCCTGTTCTACTGTCAGGTTTTTAAACTTTAAAACTTCTATTGAACATTTTATTTCTACTACCATTTTTAATAGCTCAAATCTTTTTCTCTGAATCTTTCTTTTTTATAGCAAGGTAGGGATCAGGGTGGGGTAAGAATTGTCTCACTACTCCTTATATAAACTTTCTACCAAGCCTTCTGTTTTTTAGCTTCATCATGCACCCCTGCCTTCAAAGGTATGTCATACTACAGAGTTCTGAGTTTTGCTGAGTGTCTGTGGTGTGATTTGAATTGCTTCTTGTTGGCTTGTCTCATTACAGGATTGGGGTTCAGCTTTGTTGTATATCATTAAGCACTTTTCATAGTCCATCTATTTTATGGCCTCCAACATTCTGCTGACATCACTTTCTCCTGTTGCCTCATTGGATATCAGTCCCCCTGCTAGATTGGGAATCCCATGAGGTGAAGGGCTCTGTTTGTTTTATTACTTCTAAACACTATACCTAGCATTTCAAAAATATTTGTTAAATATTCCTAACACCATTTATTAAAGATACTTTCTTGACCCCATTGTATATTCTTGCCTCCTTTGTCATAGATTAATTTACCATACAGCTATAGGTTTATTTCTGGGTGCTCTATTCTGTTTCACTGAATTATGTGTCTGTTTTCATGCCACTACCAAGCTGTTTTAATCACTATGGCCTTTTAGTATAGTCTGAATATCAGGTAGTGTGGCAATAGAGAGGTTTCTCAAAAAAATTAAAAATAGAACTACCATATGATCCAACAATCCCACTTCTGGGTATTTATCCAAAGAAATCTAAAACACTAATTTAAAAAGATATATGCATTCCTATGTGTATTGCAGCATTATTTGCCATAGCCAAGATGAAGCAACCATTGATAGATGACTAGATAAAGAATATGTGATACTTATATAAAATGGAATATTAGTTGGCCACAAAAAAGGAAGGAAATCTTATCTTTGTGACAACATGGATGGACTTAGAGGTTATTATGCTAGGTGAAATAAGTCAGTCAGAGAAAGAAAATACCATATGATTTCACTTATGTGTAGAATCTAGAAAACAAAAAAATGAATAATCAAAACAGTAACAAACTGATAGATATAGAGAACAAACTGATGGTTGCCAGAGGGGAAGATGGTAAAAGGGCTTGGTGAAAAAGGTGATTGAATTAAGAAGTATAAATTGGCAGCTATAAATTGTAATGGGGATGTAAAGTACAGCATAGGGAATATAGTCAATAATATTTTAATAACTATGTATGGTGCCAGGTGAGTACTAGACTTATAAGGGGTATCACTTTGTAAATTATATAAGTATCTAACCACTATGCTGTACATCTGAAACTAACATACAGTGCACTGGGTCCGGATGATGAAACTAATATACTATTGAACATCAAATATATATATATATATTATATATAATATATGATATTATGATATATATGATATATAATATATATAATATATATTATATAAATGAAGAGAACTAAGCAGGGACTTTTAAAGGAGGATATGAAAAGGAAAAGCAGGTATGTACTCTAACAATTAGGGAATGGCATGTGTAAAAGATCATAGGTTGGGACCACAGTGGACGCAGAGCTGAGTGCAGAAAGATGCCCACACTGCCCCAGTGCTGTGTGAAGGTCATGGCTTGGACATTCAGGTCTTTTCTGCGGCAACTATAAGGAGAACAGTGAAGCTGAGGGTGAGGCCCAGCCTGACAACTCCTTCAGGACTAAGAGGATAGCTTCAGCTACTTGGAGGCCTAAAAACAGGTCCCCAGCCAAATAAATTCACAAGTTTTACCTCCCCAAGACAAAAATGTGTGGGCCCTGTGGCATCTTCTGATGCCAAGAATACCTCACCAAAGGGCACGTGAATAAAATTTTACTTTTTGGCACATTCCAAGATGGTGGTGGATTAAGTGGAAGCTACATTGAAACTCTCCCAGGACCATACTGGAATTACAACTAAAATATAGAAAAACCATCCTGACTAATCAACTGAAGACTAGCTGGAGAGAACTCTCATAAACAAGGATCTAAAGTGAATACCACATAGAGACTGGTAGGAAGTGTGGAGGCACAAAAGGCTGGCTGGGCTCCCACAGACAGCAGCTGAAGGTCTGGAGGGATATCTCAGTTGTGTGTGGGGGTCCCACTGAGAACTCTGGGGTCTATACTCCAAGCTGGGCTTCCCAGTCCAGAGCACCAGAACTGAGAAAGTTAGCCTCATAACATCTGGCAATGAAAAGCAGCACAATTTCTGTTTACCAGGGAGAGACAGCTGGAAATGCAGGCACCTTCATAAAGGGCCAACACACAGTTTCATGTGCAGTCACTCACCTTGTGCTCTGGTGGAAGGAGGGCAGAGTGGACTAGAGCTTTGTGGGGAGAATCTATGGATGCTGGCTCTGGGGATAGAGCTGAGAGAACAGCCATATGGATTCCTGTGCTGACTCATTCCCCCATACTGCAGAGGACATCTTTCTCAGGCAGACTATTGCCAGCCAGACAGCTTTTGCCTAGGAGAAAAGCAATTGCCAGACCAATTGAAAAACATTCCCATCCACCTTGTGGAGTTTACACCTTGTAGTGGTTTACAGCCTGAAGCCCATTAATAGACTCAAGTTAATCAGCCTGAAGGCAGAAGTGGACCTCTGGGTGCTTTGAGTCTTTGCCTGGTCTGCTTCTGGAACTGGGCCTTGGAAAAGAAGACTTTGGTGTGCATCTTGGCCCTGTCCAAATGCACCCAGCCCTAGCAGAGGGAACCATAAGCTGTGGACTATTGATAACTCCTAATAGTACTTAAGGCCAATCACAAACAGCTTCTGACATTGGCCTACATCAGAGATCCTCCAAAAATATTGGGAGTCCTAGCAGATATACCTAATACATAGAAATAAACCCAAATAGGCATCCAAATGGGGAGACAAAAAAAGCAACAAATGAAAAAACAAGAGAGTTCTCCAGAAGAAGAGCTAAAGGAAATGGAGATAAACAATCTAGCAGATAGAGAGTTCAGAATAATGATTGCATGGGTGCTGAGAAAAGATATGGAAACTATAAAAGAAATTAAGAATGACATAGCAGAAATAAAGAATAATTGAAAGGAATAAACAGCAGATTAGTGGAAGCTCAGTATCGGATCAGTGAATTAGTAGACAGGATAGAAAAAAGTTACTCAATCAGAGATTAAAAAAAATAATTAAAAAACATGAGGACAGTCTAAGGGATCTGTGGGACAACATGAACCTAACAATATTCACATCATAGGAGTAACAGAAGGGGAAAAGAGTAAGCAAGAGATAAAAACCTGTTTGAAGAAATAATGGCAGAGAACTTCCCTAACCTGGTCAAGAAAAAGTCACACAAGTTCAGGGGGCACAGAGAGTTCCAAGCAAGAAGAACCTAAAGAGGCCCACACCCAGACACATCATAATTAAAATGACAAAGATTCAAGACAAAGAGAGAATCTTAAAGGCAGCAAGAGAAAATCAATCTGTTACTTACAAAGCAGCTCTCATAAGGCTGTCAGCTGATTTCTTATCAGAAACTCTACACGACAGAAGGGAATGGCATGAAGTGTTCAAAGCAATGCAAAACAAGGATCTGAAACCAAGACTACTCTATCCATCAAGGCTATCACTCAAAATAGATGGTGAAATAAAGAGCTTCCCAGACAAAACAAGGCTAAAGGAGTTTACCACCATCAAACTAGCATTGCAAGAAATGTTAAAGGGACTGCTGTAATAAGAAGTAGAAAGAAAGAGAGAAAAATATTGGCATGAAGAATTTAAATGGCGATAGATAAGTACCTATCAATAATAACCTTAAATGTAAATGGCTTAAATGCTCCCATCAAAAGACATAGGGTAGCTGAATGGAAATGAAAACATGACCCAAATATATGCTGTCTAAAAGAGACCTACCTCAGAACAAAAGACTCACACAGGATGAGAGTAAAGGGATGGAAAAAATTTTCCATGCAAACGGGAATGAAAAAAAAGCTGGGGTATCAATACTCATATCTGACAAAATGGACTTCAAAATGAAGACCATAACAAGAGACAAGAAAGGTCACTACATAATACTAGAGGGATCGATCCAACAAGAGGATATAACCCTGGTAAACATATATGCACATTATATAGGAGCACCTACATATATAAAAAATACTTCTGGAGGACTTTAGGGGAGAGATTGACAGAAATATAGTTGTAGTAGGGGACTTTAACACCGCATTGACTTTACTGTATAGATCTTCCAGTAAAAAATCAAGAAGGAAACAGTGACTCTAAATGACACACTAGATCAAATGGATTTAATTGATGTTTACAGAACATTCCACTACAAAGCTGCAGAATAGGCATTCTCCCTAAGTGCACATGGGACATGCTCAAAGATAGACCACAGCCCGGCCGGGCATGGCTCAGCGGTTGAGCGTCAACCTAGGATCCAGGCGATCGGGGTTTGATTCCTGGTCAGGGCACATGCCCAGGTTGTGGGCTCAATCAATGACTCTCTCATCACTGATATTTCTATCTCTCTCTCTCCCTCTCCTTTCCTCTCTCTGAAATCAATAAAGATATATTTAAAAAGAAAAAAAAAGAAAGACCACATGTTAGGACACAAAACAAGTCTCTACAAGTTCAACAAGATTGAAATCATATCAAGCATCTTCTCATATCACAGTGGCATGAAATTAGAAATCACTACAATAAAAACATCACAAAACATTGAAACACATGAAGGCCAAATAGCATGTTATTAAACAATGAATGGGTTACCAAAGAGATCAAGGAAGAAATAAAAAACTTCCTGGAAACAAATGGAAATGAACACACAACAACCCAAAATTGATGGGACACAGCGAAAGCACTCCAAAGTAGTTCATAGTGCTACAATTGTACCTCAAGAAACAAGAAAAATTTATGATAAACTATCTAACCCTACAACATAAACAACTAGAAAGATGGCCACAAGAAAACTGAAGAGTAAGAAACAATAAAGATCAGAGTGGAAATAAATGACAAAGAGACTGAAAAAAATAAACCAATACAAAATATCAATGAAACCAAGAGCCAGCTCTTGGTTGAAAAGATAAACAAGATTGATGAACGTTTAACCAGACTTATCTAGAAAAAAAAAGAGGACCCAAATAAATAGAATCAGAAATGAAAGAGGTGAAGTAACAACTGACACCACAGAAATACAAAGAATTGTAAGAAAATACTATGAACAACTATATGCCCACAAGCTGGACAACCTGAATGAAATGGACAAATTCCTAGAAAAATACAATCTTCCAAAACTGATGAAATTGAGGTGGTAATAAAAAACTCTCCCATCAAACAAAAGCCTGGTTTGGATGGCTTCACAAGAGTTTTACTAAGCATTCAAAGAACTAACACCTATCCTCCTCAAACTATTCCAGAAAATCCAAGAGGAAGGAACACGTCTAAGTTCTTTTCATGAGGCAAGTATTATCCTAATTCCAAAATCAGATAAAGATACTACAAAGAAAGAGAATTACAGGCCAATATTCCTGATGAACATAGATGCTAAAATCCTCAACAAAATATTAGTAAATAGGATCCAGCAATGTATTAAAAAGATCATACACCATGACCAAGTGGGATTTATTTCAGAGATGCAGGCTTGTACAATATTCGCAAATCAATAAATGTGGTACATCACATAACAAACTGAAAGACAAAAATTACATGATCATATCAATAGATCCAGAAAAAGCGCTGGACAAAACCCAACACCCATTTTTGATAAAAACTCTCAGCAAAGTGGGAATAGAGAGATCATACCTCAACATGATAAAGGCTACATATGACAAACCTACAGTCAACATCATACTCAATGGGCAAAAACTAAAACCATTTCCCCTAAGAACAGGAACAAGACAAGGCTGCCCATTTTCACCACTCTTATTCAACTTAGTACTGGAAGTCTCAGCTACAGCGATTAGACAAGAAGGAAAAATAAAAGGCACCCAAATTGGAAAGGAGGGTGTAAAATTCATTATTTGCAGATGACATGATATTGTACATAGAGAATACTAAAGACTCCACCAAAAACTACTATATTTAATAAATGAATCTGGCAATGTAGCAGGATACAAAATTAACACCCAGAAATCCATGACCTTTTCATACACCAATAATGAACTCAACAACAAAAAAATTAAGATACATGGGAATAAACTTAACCAAGGAGGTAAAAGACATGTACTCAGAAAACTATAAAATGTTGAAAAAAGGGATTGAGAAAGATATAAACAAGTGGAAGAATATATCATGTTCATGGATTGATAGAATTAACATCATTAAAATATCTATACTACCCAAAGCAATCTATAGTTTCAATGCAATCCCTATTAAAATATCAATGGCATATTTCACAGATCTAGAACAAATACTTTAAAAATTTATATAGAACCCAAAAAGACCCTGACTAGCTGCAACAGTCTTGAGAAAGAAGAATAAAGTTAGAGGGATCACAGTACCAGATACCAAGTTATATACTTCAAAGCCACTGTAATCAAAACAGCCTGGTACTGGCACAAGAACAGATATGTAGGTCAGAGGAACAGAACAGAGAACTCAGAAACTGACTTAAGCCATTATGCTCAATTAATATTTGACAAAGGAGGTAAGAGCCTACAATGGCATAAAGACAGTCTTTTCAATAAATAGTGTTTGGAAAATTAGACAGGTAGATGCAAAAAAATGAAACTAGACCTTTAACTTACATCAGACACAAGATTAAACTTAAAATGTATAAAAGACTTAAATGTAACATGTGAAACCATAAAAATATTCAAAGGAAATGTAGGCAGCAAATACTCAGACATCTCATGTAGCAGAATTTTCAACAATACATCATTTAGGGCAAGAGAAACAAAGGAGAAAATAAATAAACAAAGACTACATCAAAATAAAAAGCTTCTGTCTGGCCAGTGTGACTCAGAGTTTGAGAATCAACCTATGATCCAGGAGATCACGGTTTAATGCCAGGGTTGTGGGCTCGATCTCCGGTAAGGGGCTTGCATGAGGCAGCCAATTGATGACTCTCTCATCATTGACGTTTCTATCTCTCTTTCTCTCTCTGAAATCAATAAAGATATATTAAAAAGAAAAAAAGCTTCTGCACAGCAAAAGAAGCCAGCATTAAAATGAAAAGAGAACCCACTGTATGGGAGAACATATTTGCCAATGATACATCTGATAATGGGTTAATTTTCAAAATGTATAACATTCTCATATAACTCAACAAAAGGAAGACAAACAGCCCAATTAAAAAATGGGCAAAGGACCTAAATAGACACTTCTCCAAAGATGACATACAGATGGCCAAGAGATATATGAAAAAGTGCTCAACATTACCAATCATTAGAAAGATGCGAATTAAAATGACACTGAGGTATCACCTCACACCTGTCAGAATGGCTACCATCAATAAATCAACAAACAAAAAGTGCTGGTGAGGATGTGGAGTAAAAGGAACCCTGGTACACTGCTGACGGGAATGCAGACTGGGACAACCACTATAGAAAACAGTGTGGAGTTTTCTCGAAAAATTAAAAATGAAACTGCCATTTGACCCAGTGATGCCCCTTCTAGGAATATATCCTAAGAAGACAGAAATACCAATCAGAAAGAATATATGCACCTCTATGTTCATAGCAGCACAGTTTACAATAGCTAAGATCTGGAAACAGCCCAAGTGCCCATCAGTAGATGAGTGGATAAAAAAGCTGTGGTACATTTACACAATAAAATACTATGCAGCTGCAAAAAAGGAGAATCTCTTACCCTGTGAGACAGCATGGAGGAACCTGGAGAGTATTATGCTAAGAAAAGTAAGCCAGTCAGAGGAAGATAAGTAACACATGATCTCGCTTATATGGGGAATCTAATGAACAAAATAAAGTGACGAACAAAAAAGATCTAGAGACACTGAAGCATGCTACAGACTGACATATTTCAGAGGGAAGGGATGGTGGGTAGAGATTAACGAAAGACCTTATATACATGTGTGCATAGCCCATGGGTAGACAATAGTGAGGGGAAGGCCTGGGGAGTGTGTGGGACCCAGGTGGAGGGGGTCAATGGGGGGAAAAAACAGGGGGACATCTGTAATACTTTCAACAATAAAGAGTAATAAATAAAAAAATATATATGTATATATATACACACATATATATGTATATATAATGTATATGATGTATATATGCATATGTATATAATGTATATAAAAGAAATATCACCTCACATTTGTTAGAATGGCTATTAACAAAAAGATCAGAAATAACAAGTGCTGGAGAGGATGTGGAGAAAAGGGAACTCTTGTGCACTGCTGGTGGGATTGTAAATTAATGCAGCCATTATGGAAAACAGTATGGAGGTTTATTTGAAAATTAAGACTAGAACTATCATGTGATCCATCAATTTCTCTTCTTGGTATTTACTAAAAAATTATGAAAATAATTTGTAAAGATATATGTACTTCTATGTTCATTGCAGCATTATTTACTATTAATAGCCCAAACATAGAAACAACCTAAGTGTTCATCGATAGGTGAATGGATAAAGAAGATGTGGTGTATATATTAAAAATGACAATATTTCATCTTTTTTGCTAAGTATTGTATATATTATATGTATATAATATATGTCATGGAATACAAAGATGAATCTTGAAGTATGTGCTAAGTGAAATACATGAGACGGAAAAGGACAAACACTGAATTATTTCACTCATATGTGGAATACAGAACAAAAAACTAAAAAACAAACTAACAAAACAAAACAAACTCATAGCTACAGATAACAGAGTGGTGGTTACCAGAGGGAAAAGCAATGGTGGGAGGGTGAATTGGGTAAAAGGAGTCAAATATATGGTAATGAAAGGAAACTAGACTTTGGGTGCTAAGCATACAATAGAGTATAATAATGTTCTGTACCTGAAACTTATATAATGTTATTAACCAATGTTACCTCAATAAATTTAATAACAAAAAAGGACAGAATCTTTCCTTGACCACCAATCCAATTTTGCTTCTCCTAAAACCTACATAACTTGTTTATAAGCCATTGTTGACATTTATTGCATGCTACCTTTCTTTGTCAATTAATCTCTATGACCATATATATAACTGTATGTGCTTGTAGCACTTTTATATATTCATCAATTTCTTATTAGGAAATATATTTTATATTATATTATTATATTATTATTATATTATATTATTATATTAATCATTATATTATTAATTATATTATATAATTATATTATATTCTTAAATATTTCATGTGTCAGGACCTCAGAAAACAAAACTAACAGACTTATACACCCAAGGAATTCACAGTCTGGGGGGTTACCACACATACTGACAATTATAATACCCTGTGATGAACACTATTCCCAAGGACCCATGACTTGGGAGTAGGGCTGTAGAAAGGAAGCCATGAGCCTCAGAAAGTGTGGGAGCCAGGAAAGAAAAGGAAAGTGAGTTATGAAGGCCATTTCATAAGGACCAGCATACATAAGCAGTGTGGGGATGTTATGTACACTTCCCAACTGAAATGCCAATTTTTTGAGTACAAGAATTGCACTCTCTCTTAGCACCTAACATAATCCATTGCTCACAGTTAAAATTCAATAACTATTTGATTTGTTGAGAAGGCAAATTATTCTATAAACAATATGGCATTTAAAAGTTAAACCAAATAGTAAAAGTAATTACATATTTTAAAAGTAAATACATCTAAAATTTACTTTCTAAGAATGATAGACCTTCCAGAGATTTTATATATGCTGCTGCCATAAAAAGATTGACTTTACATCTATTTAATGCTAATTTTACTATCCCTTTCTGATAACAATGTAATAAAAACTAATTATAGCTTTTTAAAATATATATATATATATCTTTATTGATTCCAGAGAGAGGAAAAGAGAGAGAGAGAGAGAGATAGAAACATCAATGATGAGAGAGTCATTGGTCGAGCCCACAACCCGGGCATGTGCCCTGACTGGGACTTGAACCCCGATCACCTGGATCCTAGGTCGATGCTCAACCACTGAGCCACACCTGGCTGGGCTAATTATAGCTTTTATTGCCAGATAAATAATAAAAAGAAAAGGGCTGTTCATAGCTGCAAATTTTATATCCATAAAACGTGAAGTACTTAAAAATGTTATCTCTACAATATTTCTAAGTATTGAAAAGTTGAATTCAGCACACTATGCAGGCTATGACCATTTCAAAAGTAGAGAATTTGTATACCTTTAGTTTATAACAATTCCCTAGACATTCACTGACATTTTATAATCCATTTGCACAAACAGTCATTAAAACAGATGCAGGCTGAAGTGAACCTATGCCACTTACCGGTAAATTCCTGCTCTGGAAATACAATATTTGCTCAACTTTTGTAAACAAATATGCTGTTGCAGCCACTGAGACAATGTTTGAGATGTTCCCTACCACCAAGAATACAAATACAGAAAAAAGATTTTAAAATAAGCATATAGAAAACAATAAATGACAAAGAGTGTGAATCAAATATTAAAATGGAAAGTCATAAGCCTTTTAGGAATGCAAACCTAAAAAACATGAAAAGAAACTAATCAGAAAAATATTTGAGGAGGATGGTACATGGGAAAAGGAAAAGATCTGAAATTAGAACTCTTAGAGGCAAATCTTGATTCCAGCATATGTTAATGGATCTGTGCAAGGCATTTTCACTTTCCTCAGCTGAACTTATATGTAAACTGGAGAAAATGCCACTTGTATCACAAGGTTACTTTGAAGAATAAATGAGATAATATATGCTAACACACAACACAGTGGTATTAATGCCAAATTTTATTGAATCTGAATTTGTAAATTGTGATTTATATAAAATACTTAAATATTTAATTATATCAGTTCGAATTCATTCATGCAACCAACCACTTCATTAAAATTCAACTAGAATTTATTTGCATCTACTCTTGCCCTGTGCTGGGTGCCTGAGTGCATCACATTTAATATTTGCAGCAAGCCCATGATGTAGGTGAATATTTAAGAAAACTGAAGCTCAGGTGAAAAGTTTTTGTTTTTACTGTTTATCTGCAGCTGCAATATGAAAATATTTCTGGTCAAGTTCTCCATTTTTAAAAAAGAGATATGAATCAGCTGCCAATTCTCTGCATACTAGGCCAAAGGACAGTCAGTTTAGCTTCAGTGAATTCACATGACACAGCTTCCTTATTTTAAACACTCATTTATTAGGCAAGTATTTATTGTGTATAATGAAGGGGCAAGGAAGACACAAAACAAACACAGGTAAAGAGGATCACAGGGACCATATGCAGTAGAGAGTACAACAATGAAATAGATTATTTTTAGATGAGTCTGTTGGCAGAGAAACGGGATGGAATGGGAAGTGACTGAAAACAAGAAGAGTTAGGAAGCCATGAGTGTTGACTGTTGACAAGGTATGAGGCAATAACTGACAGGCCTGGGATGGGCAATGGGCACAGGAGAAAGAGAAACATAGGAGATGTTCCAGAGGTTGACTTTATAGAGGGCAAATGAGACAGATGAGTCAAGGATGACTGAGGTTAATCACTTAAAGAATTCATGAAAGAGTGATGTCCTGGATTGAAACATGGCATTTAAGGAAGACAAGGATGAAATATACTGGACCACAGTGAGATTGAGGCAACACTGAAAAGGCTTGCGCCCCAATGCAGACTCTGTAACTGTAGCCATGGGGCTGGTTCAAGGCAGAAGACACAGACTTGAGCTGTATCGGCATGAGCTAAATCAAGCTATTGGATAGAGTCAACTCTAGAAGAAACCACTTAGAAGCAAATGAGCAGAAGTTCAAGGACTGACATCTAAAATTAAGAGAGGAATAAAAGACAGTTTAATTAAATTTTTGACAACTATTAGAATCTATTTAGATAATATATTAATTTTTAGATTATTTTAGACTATATTAGATAGTAAAGGGATAAACTTCACTCCAATTTTTCTGTGCCAAATAAAGTTTAAGTATCAGTAAAGGAGAAGGCATGTGCACTTCAAATTCTGTCCATTTTGAAAAGAATCATATTCAGGGAAAGGAAGTCATGGCTAAAAATGAAATTCCTTGAACAAACAAGCAATATTAAAAGTGGATTCATAAACACCAGCATGTAAGCTTCCACCAGCAAACTGGAATGTTTGCTTCCACCAGCAACAGCTTAGAATAATCACAACATCGAAATTCATTCATCTTACTTTTCTTCATTCATCCTACTTTGTGCACGGCACTCATCCAGATTTTGAGACTACAGCAGTGGATAAGACTGACATATTCCCTGTTCTTGTGAAGTTCATAGGTCATCCCATAACAACTTGTATCCTGCCCCTTTGCTTCCAATCCAAAGTAATCAGGATTGAACCTCAGTAACATTATCCATTTTCCTTTGGCTACATTTTTTTATAGATGAAGACTGAGTGCTTGTTAACCAGCAAAGGGAGGTATTCTTTTAGATGAATTATATGGTAGCCAGAAAATGTAATAAATATATGCTCAAGAGGTCATACAGCTTAACCTGAGTAGTTGAATGGTTCCTGTTACCACTCCAGAGGGCTCTATCAGTTGTCTACACAGTGAGGGTTTTACCTTACAAAGGGCTTCTAGTCCTTTAGGAATGAGAAATGGGAGGGAGAAGGATCCTTTGTCACCTCATCTCCTTTCTCATTGTTCTTTTTTCTTTAAAGCAAGAGAAATGATGGTTAAATGAAAAAAAAAATGTTTTTTGTTTTTTTAAAATTAAGAATAAAAAAGAAACAAGCACCAGAATGAATGAAGTATGGACTCTCCAAAACTGCTTTTGGTTCTGGATTTACTAAAGCTAGTGAATTTATAAACTTTTAATTTATAAGTGATCAGAGATAGAAAAAAATGCTTCAGAATATGTATGCCAACTTGCCTGCTCTAGTAGGTGGCATAGGTGGGGATCTAAGCCATTTTCTTGCCTATCATTTGAGTCCATCTCAGATACCTACAAGGACCAGTCAGGTAACTAAATTGAGTGAAATGGGCCCAGTGTAAGTGGCAGGGACTACCACAGGCTGAAAAAAATATGTCTTGTCTAAAGGTAGCAGCAGAAGGAATGCAGGTTTGATTGCTTAAGAGAAACCAGAAAGCTGGATTTTCATGTGAAATAATCTGATTTTTTATATATTGGCAATTAATTTTTACAAATTAAATATCATGTTAGCTGATCTGTAACTGATTCATCCAGAGGTCACTAACTTACAACATTTGGTCTATGGAAAGTTTGCTGTGTTTGTACAGAAACATGGAAGTCATTGCAGGTTTACAAACATTATTAACCTTAGCATATGCAATCAGTGCAAAAAAACCTCAAGAATGCTGAAAAATCCCCAAAGAAGAGGCATACAGTTACAATGGAAATGAAGAGAGATGATTTAAAAACTTAAAAATGGTGAGAAAACAATATTACTAGTGCATATGGTATAACTGGTTTGATAATAAGAAAGATACTGAATGGTTGATAAATCATGCAAAATGTTGAAATGGCTTAACTTATGCAACCATCATTATTGTCATCATCAGCTAAAACCTAGGGGAAAGTATTTGACGTGGTAAATATTGGATGTCTAATGTTAATTCAGAAGAAAACTAGGAATTTGTGTAATTAATATATCATGGTGAATTGCTGCTTAAAGCTGTTGCAAGGCATGTGTGATTCCATTGGTTCAAAGCCTGTTTTACCAAAGTTTGTTTTAGGGTTCCAGTATAGATTTATTCATTCAACAAATATTTATTGAGCATTTACTATGTGCCATGTACCAGAAGAGGCATTGGAATAAAATAGTGCATGCATCAGACAAAAGTTCTTGACCTTATTGAGTTTACATTCCAGTTGGGAGAAACAGATTATATATATATATATATATATATATATATATATATATATATATTCTTCTCCCTAAGAGTTATCACTAATATTTTATATACCTAGTTATATATATCTATATATATATAACTATATCTATATATATATACCTAGATATATATATCTCAAACACCCAAAAACACCACACACACAAAAAAACTAGGTATATAAAATATTAGTGATAACTCTTAGGGAGAAGAATATTAAATTAGGAAAGGGGAACAGAAGTCTGTGTGTGTAGTTTGTGTGTATCTTTTGCCGGGGCGGGGGTGAGGGAGGAACGGCAAAGTGGAATTGAAATTCTAAATAGGGTTACCAGGAAAAGCATTACTGAGAAAGTGACACTTTCTTGGGTAGAAACATGAAGGAGGTGCAGGCTGACAGTGAGGGAGTGGAAGTCGCGCAAGTCCTGCAGATATATGGTGTAAGAAAATTCCAGGCAGAAGGAAAAAGTGCAAAGGCCTTGATGGAAAGGTGCATCAGTCATTTTCAAGGCAAACACCAAAGATGAGGTCAGAGAGACCTGATCACACTGTAGGCTTTACAACAAGTGGGATAGGAAGTCACTGCTGGCAAAGTGGACTAATCAAAGGGCTTACAGGATTTGACTGTTGTGTCATGATTTTTCTTCAAAGAAAAGAAAAAAGCCAGGTGCAGTCTGACCAGTTGGGAGGCTGTTGTAATGATCCAGGTGAGAGTCAAAGGTGGCCTGGACTAAGGTCTTAGCAGTGGAGGTGACAAGAAGTCATCAGATTCTGTGTATATTTTGACAACAGAGCTGAAAAATTTTCTTACAGATTCTTTGTGGCATATAAGAAAACGAAGAGTCAAGAGCCATTTCAAGGCCTTTGGCCTGAGCCACTGGAAGAATGGAGTTGGCATTATTTAATGTGGGGAAGACTAGATGAAAAGCAGACTTGGGGGTAGAGAATAGCAAGAGTTCAGTGTTAGATCTGTTATGCCCATTAGGATCCAATTAAGTAGGCAGTTGGATATAGAATCTGCGGGTCCACACTGTATGTTTGAATTTGAAGTCATCAGCATATTGATGAATGTTAAGCTCAGAGTTTTAATGAGATCACCTAGAGAGGGAATACGAATAAAAAATAGAAGAGGTCCAAGCTCTAAGCTTTGAAGAGGGACTAACAAAGTATATTTAAAGGAACTCCCAGAGCAATAGAAGATAGAAAGGTAGGTAATTATGATGACTGGTGATTAGAGGCCTGGTGAAGATAGATCTCAAGTTGGGAAGAGGGATCAACATCTGAAAAGCTTCGGATGGTCATATAAGTTAAAGATAGAAAACTAACTGACCTCTAGATACAGAAACATGGAGGCCATTGGTAATCATGTAAGGGAGTCGGTGAAGGAGCAGGACAAAAATCCCATTGGAGTGGTTTTCCAAAACAATAGGAGGGAATAAATTGGAGAAGGCAGCTATAAACATATTTTTAAAAAATTATTGTAAAGGGAAAAAAAGAAATGCTGTAGAAGTTGGCTCAAGGGGGAAGTGAGCTCAAGTGGTTTGGTTTTGTTTTAAGACAGGAGAAATAACAGCATGTTTTTATGCTTCCAGGAATTGTCCAGCAGAGAGAAAGAAAAAATTTATATATAATGCAAGAGGCAGAGGGAAGATTTGTTGGAGCAATTTTCTTAAATAGATAGGAAACAATGAGCTCTAATAAACAAGTACAGGGCTTGGCAGTGGGAAGGAGCTGGACAGCACATCCACAAAGTTAGGAGAGAAAGCAAAGCAAACGGTCACAGGTGTTGGGATGTGGGCCTGTGAAAATTCTTCTGATTGCCTCTATTTTCACAATGAATGAGTTTGGGGAAAGAGCTATGGAAGGGTTACATAGAAAGGAGAGTCTATAAAATAGTTGCCTAGGAGTTTGGAAGAATGAATGCTTTAGGAGCATATAGTATGATGGCTGAGCAACATTCAAGGCTACATTTATAAAATATATTTTTCTTGCAATTACTTAACTTTTCATTTTAAAATTATTGCAGTGAGGGACTGGGGGGGGTGGGGAAGGGGTTAAAGGAGTCAATAAGGAGAAAAGGGGACATCTGTAATATTTTGAACAATAAAATAATAAATAAATAAATAAATAAATAAATAAATAAATAAAATACTTTATGGAAGAAAAAAAAACTATACCATGATGATGAGCTAAAAGACTCAATATCATAAGGATTATAGTTCTTTATTGTTATGTAAATTCAATGCAGTGGCAATAAAAATCCCATCAGGTGTGTGTTTAAAATTTAATTAATTAATTAATTAATTTAAAAAATTCAGAATTACAAAAAGGTGCAAAAATAGATCAGAGATTTCCCATCTGCCCTTCATTCCAGTTCCTCAAATTTTAACACCTTACATAACCATAGTATAATTATCAATATCAGGAAATACTTCTTAAATCTATTTTTGTCACTATAAATTTATATAGAAATGTACTTAAAAATAGTCTTCTGAAATTTAATAGTCTTCTGTTCATAAGAAGAAAAGGGGTTCTAAATTTCATTCATCCATCCAACTTATAGGACCCATATCTAGTCCAAAACTTGGTTGCTACAGGTGATAGAGAAAATAATAAATGTGTCAAGTATTTAATTAAAACATTCCAGGGACTTCATAAAAAGTTAAAGTTTTTCCCAAATGACACTGAAAATATGATTAAATATTCTGAACTTCTGGTATAGTAGATATGCCTAATTAAACATTTTTCTGACATTAGGATCTTGAACTATTCTGTGGTTTCAGCTATGTATTTTCAAAGAAATGGAGACTTGAGGTGAGACAAATAATGTACCAGGCTACAAGTCAAGAGATCCTGGATGTAAGTTTGACTGAGTTTCAACTTGCATGGCCTGATTAAGTCAGTATAGCAAAGTGATTAAGAGCACATGCTCTGGAGTTACAAATGCTTGGATTTCAAACCTGGTTCCTGGGTGTGTGGTCTTTATGACTTTGGACAAGATAAATCCCTTTAAGCCTGTTTCTTCATCAAAATAGGAAAAGTAAATAGCACTCAGATCCTAGCATAGTTACTAAGCATACATGAAGAAGATGCATGGAGGGTGCTTAGCATGACTATACACAGAGTATGTACCAAACGTGCTAAGATTCAAATTTAATATTATTTATTATAGTTACTATTATTATTAGTCACCTTTCTATGCTTAAGTATAAAATCAAGGGAATCAACTAGACCAGAATTTCTCTAACATGAATAAATATCTGGAAAAATGATCCCAGGCTTCCAGGGTTGTCTTTATTTCTATTACATCAGCAAACATAAAACTTGGCTAAAGCAGTTAGATCTTAACTATGTGTAAATCCAAAATTAGCTTAAAAGTTGAATTTAAATTAAATCAAAACAATAAAAACAAAATCAAGTTAAATATTTTAATGAGGATAGTGGCGATTTTTCTAAATCATCCTTTGTCCTGTGAGCATGGTGCCAATTTCTCATGGCTCAGGTCTCCTGTATTCACTAACCATGTATCTACTGTGTTCTGTAGCAGCTCAACTTGCCCACTTTGCTTTCTTTGAACTAGTGCGGCCTTCAGTGACATCCATTGGCCTTTACTTTGCACAAACTCGTGATTTATTTGGAGTTGGTTCATTTCTCATTAGCCTTTGCAAATCAAGGGAGTAGCATGGCCTGAAATCCATGTTCACCTCTTCATGCAGATCTTATAGATGTCCAGCTCCAAAAATTTCACTGGCTCCCTGCTGCCAGTACAAATCCTGATATTTAAGTTCCTCCCAGAACATATTTGCCAACAATACATCTGATAAGGGGTTAATATCTAAAATTCATAAGGAATTTCTAAAACTCAACACCAAAAAATAAACAATCAAATTAAAAAATGTGCAAAGGACCTGAATAGACATTTCTCCAAAGAGGACATACAGATGACCAATAGACATATGAAAATATGTACAATGTCACCAATCATCAGAGATATGCAAACTAAAACCACAATAAGGTATCACCTCACACCTGTCAGAATGGCTATCACCAACAAATCAACAAACAAAAGTGTTGGCAAGGTTGTAGAGAAAAGGGAACCCTCATGCACTGTTGGTGGGAATAGCCACTTGGTGGTAATAGCTAGCAGATTGGTGTAGTAGCCACTGTGGAAAGCTGTATGGAGTTACTTCAAAACAGCCTCTGGGTGCTTTGAGTCTTTGCATGACTTGCTTCTGGACCCATAGCTTGGAAAAGCAGACCTTGGTCCTGTACAAACACACTCAGCCCCAGCAGAGAAAACTACAAGCTATGGAGTGCAGAAAACTTCAAACAAGGTACTCAAGGCCAGTCACAAACAGTGTCTGACATTGGCCTACACCAGAGACCATCCAAAAGACTGGGAGTCCTAGCAGATCTAACTAATACATAGAAACAAATCCAAACAGGCAGCCAAAATGGGAAGACAAAAAAACAAGCCCCACCCGACTGGGAGTGGCTCAGTGGTTGAGCATCGACCTAGGATCCAGGCGATCGGGATTCGATTCCCGGTCAGGGCACATGCCTGGGTTGCAGGCTCGATCAATGACTCTCTTATCATTGATGTTTCTGTCTCTCTCTCTCCTTCTCCTTTCCTCTCTCTGAAATCAATAAAGATATATTAAAAAACAAACAAACAAACAAAAAAACAAGCCCCAAATGAAAGAATAAAAAAATTCAGAAGAAGAGCTAAATGAAATGGAGATAAGCAAGCTATCAGATATAGAGTTCAGAATACTGATCATAAGAATGCTCATCAGCATGAGAAAAGAAATGGAAACTATGAAGGAAATTAAGAATGATGTAGTAGAAATAAAAAAACTAAAAAACATTGGAAGGAATAAATATCAGATTAGCTGAAGATTAGGATTGGATCAGCAAGTTAAAAAATTACCCAATTGGAGATCCAAAATAAAAAAACAATTAAAAAACAGGACAGTCTAAGGGAGCTGTGGGACAGCATGAAACCTAACAGTATTTGCATCATAGGAGTGCCAGAAGAGGTCAAAAGTAAGGAAGAATTACAGAACCTGTTTTAAGAAATAATGGCAAAAAACTTCCCTAACCTGGTCAAGAAAAAAGTCACACAAGTTCAGGAGGCACAGAGTCCCAGACAAGAAGAACCCAGAGGCCCACGCCCAGACATATAAAGTGCCAAAAATTCAAGACAAAGAGAGAATCTTAAAGGCAGCAAGAGAAAAGCAATCTGTTGCTTACAAACGAGTTCCCATAGGCTGTCAGCTGAATTCTCAGCAGAAACTCTATAGGCCAGAAGGGAATGGCATGAAGTATTCAAGGTAATACAAAACAAGGCTATAAAGCCAAAATACTCTATCCAGCAAGGCTATCATTCAAAATAGATGGTGAAATAAAGAGTTTCCCAGACAAAACAAGGCTAAAGGAGTATATCACCACCAAACCAGCACTGTAAGAAATGTTAAAAGGACTGCTGTAATAAGACATTGAAATAGAGAGAATGAGAAACCTAGGCATAAAGAAATAGAATGGCACTAGATAGTACCTATCAATAATAACCTTAAATATAAATGGATTAAATGCTCCAATCATAGCACATTGGGTAGTTAAATGGATAAGAAAACATGACCCAAATATATGCTGTCTGTAAGAGGCCCACCTCAGAACAAAAGACTCACACAGGCTGAAAAACAACAACAACAACAACAACAAACCCAAAAAACTTTTGGAGGACTTTAAAGAAGATATCTACGGCAATACAGTCATAGTAGGGGACTTTCATACCTCACTGACTTTACTGTATAGATCTTCCAGACAAAAAATTAACAGGGAAATGGTGATTCTAAATGAAACCCTAGATCCGATGGATTTAATTGACATTTACAGAACATTTCACCCCAAAGCTGCAGAATATATTCTCCTCAAGTGCACATAGGACATGCTCAAAGATGTTAGGACACGAAACAAGTCTCTACAAGGTCAAGAATATTGAAATAATATCAAGCATCTTCTCGGTGATTTACACCATGGAATACTGTGCAGCTCTAAAAACAAAGGATCCCTTACCCTTTGAGACAGCATGGTGGGACCTGGAGAGTATTATGCTAAGCAAAATAAGCTAGTCAGAGAAAGACAAGTATCACATGATCTTAGTCATATGTGGAATCTAATGAACAAAATAAACCAATGAACAAAATAGATCCAGATACATTGAAGTATGGAACAGACTAAGGAATCTCAGAGGGAAGGCAGGGGTGGGTGGGTGGATGGGGAGAGATTAACCTGAAAACCTTTATGCATATATGCATAACCCATAGACACAGACAATACTGTGGTGAAGGCACGGGGGGGGAGGGGCAGTGCAGGGTGGAGGTGATAAATGGAGGGAAAGGGGATATTTGTAATATTTTCAAAAATAAAGATAAATTAAAGAAAAATATGAAGGTTGGAGGAGGAGCCTATCAAAATCCATAAAGCATACACATAGTTTGCTCATGAAATCACAGGAATACTAAAATCAAGTGCTTCAATCAACCACAGTTTAAGATATTCTTTAATCAGAAATAAAATTATTCAGTCTAGTACTAGAAAATCAAATAGATTTATAGATAGTTTTATTCCAAGACTAGTATGTGTTGAAAAATATAAACAGCCCAGCTGGGTGTGGCTCAGCTGTTGAGCATCGACCTAGGATCCAGGAGATCGGGGTGCGATTCCTGGTCAGGGCACATGCCCGGGTTGCGGGCTGCAGCCAATCAATGACTCTCTCATCATTGATGTTTCTATCTCTCTCTCTCCGTCTCCCTTCTTCTCTCTAAAATCAATAAAAGATATATTAAAAAAATATATATATATATATTTAAACATACTCAGTTACTTAGGGCTAATTGATCAATAATAGTTCAAAAATGGAAAACAGTAATAGAACCATAGTGCCTAAATGTTGAAAGAACATTAAAGGTGAGGAAACTGAGGTTCACTGTGGTTAGCCAACTGAGGATAGATAGTTCCAAGTCCCAGTCCAGTTTTGGTAACTATTTAAGTGGTTAACATCAATGACAACAATCCCAACTATTCTCTTTGGAGGTTTAGGATGGATATATGCTGGAGTGACTCAGTAATGACAATTCTTATATAAATTTTATGATCAAACATTAAAGAAATACACCCATTGTTTAAAAACAAACTGTATAAAAACCACTATACAGGGCAGTTTACTGTTTCAGGACAGAATCTTTATTTTATCTGGGATTAGGGCTCTGTGACCTCCCCTTCCTTACTGAGCCCATCAAAAATCTGTCCCTTCTGCTTCAGAGAGGTACAGCTATGAGGTACCTGAAAGAAAGGTGCCTGTTAACCTTTGTGGGATACTTCTAAAGGGTAGAGGTCATTTGGAGATTTAGAGGTCAAGCAGGAGATAAAGTACTCACTTCCATTTCACCCAGAGCCCTACCCTCTGTGGGGAAATATGAAAGGTGACAACATTCACATCATATGGTTACCAGAAGGAGAAGAAAGTGGTCAAGGAATAGAGAATCTGTTTAAAGAAATAATGACAGGAAACTTTCCTAACCTGGTGAAGAAAAAAAGTCACACAAGTTTAGGAATCACAAAGAGTTCCAATCAAGATGAACCCAAAGAAATGCTCTCCAAGACACAGTAATTAAAATGACAAACATTAAAGGCAAAAAAAGAATTTTAAAGTCAGCAAGAGAGAGACAGAATGTTACCTACAAGGGAGTTCCCATTAGCATGTCAGCTGATTTCTCAACAGAAACACTTCAGTTAAGAAGGGATTAGCATGAAGTATGCAAAGTAATGAAAAGCAAGGCTCTGAAACCAAGACTACTCTATATAGCAGGGCTACCATTCAAAATAGAAGGTGAAATAAAGAGCTTCCCAGATTAAAAAAAAAAAAAAAAAAAGAATAAAGGAGATTATTACCACCAAACCACCAACCATTGCAAAAAATTGTAAAGGGAGTGCTTTAAGAAGAAGAAGAAATTGAGAGAGAGAGGAACATAGGTATAAAGAAAAAAAGGCAATAAATAAGTACCTATCAATAATAGCCATAAATGTAAATCAACTAAATGCTCCAATCAAAAGACATAGGGTAGTTCAATTGATAAAAAAACATGACCCAAATATATGCTGTCTACAGGGACCCACCTCAGAACAAAAGATTTACACAGATTGAAAGTGAGGAGATGGGGGGAAAAAAAATCCATGCAAATGGAAACGAAAAAAAAAAAAAGTTGGGGTAACAATACTCATATCTGACAAAACAGCCTTCAACATTAGGTCATAACAAGAGTTAAGGAAAGACACTATATAATACTAAACTGATTTTTCTAACTAGAGGATATAACCCTGGTAAACAAATATGCACGCAATATAAGAGCATATAAATATATTTTAAAAAGCTTTGGAAGACTTTAAGGGAGAGATCAATACCAATACAGTGATGGTAGGGAACTTTAACATCCCACCAACATCACTGGATAGATCTTCCTGACAAAAAAAAAATCAAGAATGAAACAACAGCCTTAAATGACAGATCAGATCAGATGAATTTAATTAAAATTTATAGAACATTTCATCTCAAAGTGGAAGGATATACATTCTTCTCAAGTGTACATTCATCATTCTCAAAGATGGACTACATGTTAGAACACATAATGAGTCTTAACAAATTAATGAAGATTGAAATCATATGAAGCATCTTCTCGGATCACAACAACATGAAACTAGAAATCAACTAAAATTAAAAAACTCAAAAATATTCAAACACATGGATACTAAATAGCTTGTTATTAAACAAAAATGGATTACCAAGGAGATCAAAGCAGAAATCAGAAGCTTCCTAGAAACAAAAATGAACCCCAAACAACCCCAAATCTAATGGACACAGGGAAAGCAGTCCTGAGAGGGAAGTTCATAGCATTACAAGCCTACCTCAAGAAACAAAAAAAGCTCAAAAAAATAATGTAACCCTACAACTAAAAGACTTAGAAAGAGAACAACAAGAAAAGCTCAGAGTAAGTAGAAGGACGACAATAAAAAAGATCAGGAGAGATCCAAGATGGTTGTGGACTGAGTGGAAGCTACACTGACACTCTCTCAGGACCAATCTGGATCTACAACTAAAACATAGGAAAACCATCTGAAAACCAACTGAAGACTAGCAGAGAGCACCCTCATAACCAAGGAGGAAAACTGGAGACTGAACAGAGACTGGTAGGAAGTGCAGATGCAAGAGGGCTGGCTAGGCTCCCACAGGCAGCAGCTGAAAGACCAGAGGGAGGGCTCAGCTGTGGGGGGTTCCCACTGAGGACTCTGGGGCCTAAACCGCAGGCTGGGCTTCCCAGCCAAGAGCACCAGAACTGAGAAAAGTGCCCACATAACATCTGGCTGTAAAAAGCAGCTTGGTTTCTGTCTGCCAAAGAGAGGCAGCTGGAACTGCAGGCAGTCTTAAGGAGCCAACACACAAAGTTTCCTGTGCAGCCACTCACCTTGGACTCCAGAGGAGGGAGAGTGGAGTTAACTGGAGCTGTGTAGGGAGAGTCTGGTGATGTGGGCTCTGGAGAGTGAGATCAGGAGATGCCTATTGGGATTCCTGTGCCAAGTCATTCACCCAGACTGTGGAGGATATCTTTCTCTGGTGGCCAATTTTTGGCTTTTGCCTGAGGGGGGAAGAAATTACCCCACCCTGCTGGAAAGCCTCTCGTCTTGTCCAGAGGAGTTTCTATAGCCTAAGGCTTGTTAAGAGATGAATAACAACCAACCGCCCCACCCTGTGGAGGTTCTATAACCTGAGACTCATTAAGACAATCAGATTAATCAGTCTGCAGGCAGAGGCAAGCCTCAGGATGCTTTGAGTCTTTGCCTGATCTGCTTCAGAACCAGGGCTTTACAAAAGCATACTTTGGTGTGCATCTTGGTCCTGTCCAAATCCACCCGGCCCCAGCAGAGAAGACCTCAAGCCTAGGGTTGTTGATAGCTCCAAACAGGGTACTCAGGGCCAGTCACAAACTATGTCTGACATTGGCCTGTACCAGAGAACCTCCAAAAAGACTGAGAGTCCTAGCAGATCTATTGAATACTTAGAAACAAACCCCCAAAATAGCCAAAATAGGGAGACCAAAAAACAAGCCCCAAACGAAAGAATAAGAGAAGTCTCTAGAAAAAGAGCTAAATGAAATGGAGATAAGCAATCGCTCAGATATAGAGTTCAGAATAGTGATTATAAGGATGCTCAACAGCATAAAAAAAGATATGAAAACTATGAAAAATGGCCAGTCAGAAATGAAGAATAACATACCAGAAATAAAGAATACATTGGAAGGAATAAACAGCAGATTAGAGGAAGCTAAGAGTCAGATCAATGATTTAGAAGACAGGGTAGAAAAAAATCACTCAATCAGAGACCGAAAAACAAAACACAATTAAAAAACAGGAGGACAATCTAGGGGAGCTGTGGGACAGCATGAAACATAACAATATTTGTATTATAGGAGTGCCAGAGGAGGTTGAAAGTAAGCAGGCGTTAGAGAACCTGTATGCTGAAATAATGGCAGAAACTTCCATAACCTGGTGCAGGAAAAAGTCACACAAGTTCAGGAGGCACAGAGAGTCGAAGCAAGAAGAACCCAAAGAGGCCCACACCCAGACACATCATAATTACAAAGCCAAGAAGTCATGACAAAGAATCTTAAAGGCAGCTAGGGAAAAGCAATCTGTTACCTACAAAGGAGGTCCAATAAGGATGTCAGATGATTTCTCATCAGAAACTCTACAGGACAGAAGGGAATGGCATGAAGTATTCAAGGTAATGCAAAACAAGGATCAAACACCAAGACTACTCTGTCCAGCCAGATTATCAATCAAGATGGATGGTGAAATAAAGAGCTTCCCAGACAAAAAAGGGTTAAAGGAGTTTATCACTACAAACCAGCATTACAGGAAATGTTACAGGGACTGCTGTAATTAGAGGTAGAAATAAAGAGAATGAGAAACATAGGAATAAAGAAATAAAATGGCTATGCACAACCCAAGGACATGGACAATGGTGGGGAGAGGGACTGGGGAGAGGGATGGGATGGGGTGGAATGGGTCATTGGGGAGAAAAAGGGACATCTGTAATATTTTAAAGACAAATAAAATTAAAAAAAGGAAAGAAATAAAGTGGCAATAGATAAGTATTTTTCAATAATAACCTTAAATGTAAATAGATTAAATGCCCCAATAAAAAGATATAGGGTGGCTGAATGGATAAGAAAACATGACTCAAATATATGCTGTCTACAAGAGACCCACCTGAGAACAAAAGACTCACACAGGATGACAGTGAAGGGATGGAAAAAATTTTCCATGCAAATGGAAATGAAAAAAAGCTGGGGTAGTAATACTTATATCTGACAGAATGGACTTCAAAATGAAGACCATAAGGAAAAACAAGAAAGGTTATTACATAATACTACAGGGATCAATCCAACAAGAGGATATAATCCTGATAAACATATATGAACCCAATATTGGAGCACCTAAATTTATAAAAAAACTTCTAGAGGATTTTAAAGGAGAGATCAACAGCAACACAGTCATACTAGGGGATTTTAATACCCCACTGACATCACTGGGTAGGTTTTGCGGACAAAAAATCAACAAGGAAATAGTGACCCTAAATAACACACTAGATCAGATGGACTTAATTGATATTTACAAAACATTCTACCCCAAAGCTGCAGAATATACATTCTTCTCAAATGCACATGGGACATTCTCAAAGACCACATGTTATGACACAAAACAAATCTCTACAAGTTCAAGAAGATTGAAATCATATCAAGCGTCTTCTCAGACCATAGTGGCATGAAACTAGAAATCAACGACAATAAAAACACCAAAAAAACACTTAAACACATAGAGGCTAAAAAGCTTGTTTTAAACAATGAATGGATGACCAAAGAGATCAAGAAAAAAATCAAAAACTTTCTGGAAACAAATGAAAATGAACACACAACAACTCCAAAACTATGGGACACAGTGTAAGCAGTTCTGAGAGGTAAATTCATAGCACTACAAGCCTACCTCAAAAAACCAGAAAATTTTCTAGTAGACTCTCTAACCCTACAACTTAAAAACTTAGAATGAGAATAACAAGAAAAGCCCAGAGTAAGTAGAAGGAAAGAAATAATAAAGATCAGACCAGAAATAAATGACATAGAGACTAAAAAAAACAATAAAAAAGATCAATGAAACCAAGAGCTGGTTCTTTGAAAAGATAAACAAGATTTATGAAACTTTAGCCAGACTCATCCAGAAACACAGAGGACTCAAATAAACAAAATCAGAAATGAAAGAGGTGAAATAACAACTGACCCAACAGAAATACAAAGGATTGTAAGAAAATACTGTGCAAAATTATATGCCACCAAGCTGAACAACCTGGATGAAATGGGTAAATTCCTAGAAAAATACAACCTTCCAAAACTCAATCAGGAACAGTCAAAAAGCCTGAATAGGCCGATAACTGCTGATGAAGTTGAAGCAGTAATCAAGGGCCCCCAGCACACAAAAGCCCTGGCCGGGATGGTTTCACAGGGGAGTTTTACCAAACATTCAAAGAAGAACACTTATCCTCCTCAAACTATTTTTAAAAATCCTAGAGGAAGAAACACTTCCAAACTCTTTTTACGAGGCCAGCTTTAACCTAATTCCAAAACCAGATAGATACACAACAAAGAAAAAGAATTACAGGCCAATATACCTGATGAACATAGATGCTAAAATCCTCAACAGAATATTAGCCAGATCCAGCAATATATTAAAAAGATCATACACCATGACCAAGTGAGATTTATTACAGGGATGCCAGGCTGGTACAATATTCACAAATCAATAAACATAATACATCACATAAACAAATCAAAAGACAAAAATCACATGATCATATCAATAGACGCAGAAAAGGCATTCGATAAATCCAACACCCATTTATGATAAAAACTCTCAGCAAAGTGGGAATAGAGGGATCCTACCTCAACATACATTATAAAGGCCATATATGACAAACCTACAGCCAACATCGTACTCAATGGGCAAAAACTGAAAGAGATTCCCTTAAGAAGAGGTAAAAGACAGGAATGTCCACTTTCACCACTCTTATTCAGCATAGTATTGGAAGTCCTAGCCATAGCAGTCAGAAAAGAAGAAAACATGAAAGACATCCAGATTGGAAAGGAGGAAGTAAAACTGTCATTATTTGCAGATGACATGATATTGTACATAGAAAATCCTAAAGACTCCACCAAAAAACTACTAGATTTAATAAATGAATTCAGCAAGGTAGCAGGATACAAAATTAATACCCAGAAATTGATGGCATTTTTATACACCAGTAATAAACTCTCAGAAAGAGAAACTAAAAAAACAATCCCAGTTACCACTGCAACTAAAAAAGTAAAATACCTAGGAATAAACTTAACCAAAGAATTAAAAGACCTTCACTTGGAAAACTACAGGACACTGAAAAAAGAAATAGAGGAAGATATAAACAAATGGAAAAATATGCCATGTTCATCGACTGAAAGAATTCACATCACTAAAATGTCCATACTACCCAAAGCAATCTATAAATTCAATGCAATCCTTATTAAAATACCAACAGCATATCTCACAAATCTGGAACAAACACTTAAAAAATTTATATGGAGCCAAAAAAGACCCCAAATTGCCACAGCAATCTTGAGAAAGAAGAACAAAGTTGGAGGGGTCACAATACCAGATATCAAGTTATACTACAAAGCCACTGTAATCAAAACAGCCTGGTACTGGCACAAGAACAGACATGTAGATCAGTGGAGCAGAACAGAGAACCCCAGAAATTGACCCATGCCATTATGGTTAATTAATATTGGACAAAGGAGGCAAGAATGTACAATGAAGTAAAGACAGTCTCTTCAATAAGCGGTGTTGGGAAAATTGGACAGTTACATGCAAAGAAACTAGATCACCAACTTACACCATACACAAAAGTAAATTCAAAATGGATAAAAGACTTAAATGTAAGACATGAAACCATAAAAACCCTAGAGGAAAACATAGGAAGTAAAATCTCAGACATCTCTCATGGCAATATGTTTGCCGATACATCTCTTCGGGCAAGAGAAATTAAAGAGAAAATAAACAAATGGGACTGCATCAAAATAAAAAGCTTCTGCACAGCAAAATAAACCATTAACAAAATAACAAGGGAGCCCATTGTATGGGAAAACATATTTGTCAATGACACATCGGATAAAGGGTTAATATCCAAAATATATAAGGAACTTATACAACTTAACAAAAGGAAGACAAACAATCCAATTAAAAAATGGGCAAAGGACCTAAATAGACACTTCTCTAAAGAGGACATACAAATGGCTGAGAGACATATGAAAAAATGCTCAGCGTTGATAATCATCAGAGAGATGCAAATTAAAAACACAGTGAGTTGTCAGTTCACACCTGTCAGAATGGCTACCATCAACAAATCAACAACTAACAAGTGCTGGCGAGGGTGTGGAGAAAAGGGAACCCTGGTACGCTGCTGGTGGGAATGCAGACTGGTATAGCCACTGTGGAAAAACAGTATAAAGTTTCCTCAAAAGATTAATAATTGACCTGCCATTTGACCCAGTGATCCCACTTGTAAGAATATATCCTTAGAAACTCAAAACACCAATCACAAAGAACTTATGCACCACTGTGTTCATAGCAGCACAATTTACAATAGCTGAGATGTGGAAACAGCCCAAGTGCCCATCAGTAGATGAGTGGATAAAAAAGCTGTGGGACATTCACACCATGGAATACTATACAGCTGTATAAAAGGATCTTTTATCCTTTGGCACAGCATGGAGGGAACTAGAAAGTATTATGCTAAGTGAAATAAGCCAGTCAGAGAGAGACAAGTGCCACATGATCTCACTTACATGTGGAATATAATAAACAAAATAAACTGATGAACAAAAGGGATCCAGAGACATAGAAGCATGCAGCAGACTGAGAGATCTCAGAGGGAAGGTGGGGAGGGGGAAGTGAATGGGGAGAGGTTAATCAAAGAACTTACACATTTATAAGCATAACCCATGGACACAGACACTGGTCTGAAAAAGGCCTTGTGGTGGGTTGGATACTGGGTGGAGGGGATCAATGAGGGTAAAAAGTGGACATCTGTAATATTTTCAACAATAAAGATAAAGAAACTAAAAAAAGAGAAAATAATAATGATCAGAGCCGAAATAAATGACATAGAGACTAAAAAAAATATGAGTGAAAACAAGAGCTTGTTCTTTGAGAAGATAAACAAGATTGATGAGCCTTTAGCCAGACTTATCAAGGAACAGAGAGTGGGGACCCAAATAATTAAATTAGAAATGAAAGAAACGATGTAACAAATAACATCACAGAAATATAAAGGATTGTAAAAAATTACTTTGAGCATCTATATACCAACAAAAGCTGGATAACCTGGGCAAAATGGACAAATTCATAGAAACATACAATCTGCCAAAACTCAATCAGGAAGAGTCAGAAAACCTGAATAGGCTGATAACACCCAATGAAATTGAAACTATGAAAAAAAAAAATTCCAGTAAACAAAAGCCTTGGACCAGAGGACTTAACAGGTAGTTTTATCAAACTTTCAAAGAAGAATTAACACCTATCCCCCTCAAACTTTTCCAAAAAATCCAAGAGGGAAGACTCCAAGCTGTTTTTACAAGGCCAGTTTTATCCTCATTCCAAAATCAGATAAAGACATTACAAGAAAGAAAATTACAGGCCAATCACTCTGATAAAAATAGGTGCTAAAATCCTCAACAAAATATTAGCAAATCAGATCCAGCAATATATTTAAAAGATCATACATCATGGCCAAGTGGGATTTGTTCCAGGGATGCAAGGCTGGTACAATATTCTCAAATCAATAAATGTGATACATCACATAAACAAATTGAAAGACAAAAATCACATGATCATATTGGACAAAATCCAACACCTGTTTCTGATAAAACCTCTTAGCAAAGTGGGAATAAAGGGATCATAACTCAATGTAATAAAGGCCATATATGACAAACCTATAGTCAACATCATACTCAATGGGCAAAACCTAAAAATATTTCCCTTAAGATCAGGAATGAGACAGGGGTGTCCGCTTTCACCACTTTTATTCAACATAGTACTAGAAGTCCTAGCCACAGTGATCAGACCAGAAGAAGAAATAAAAGGCATGCAATTTGGAAAGGAGAAAGTAAAACTGTCATTATTCACAGATGACATGATATAATACATAGAAAACCCTAACGACTCCACCAAAAAACAACTAGACTTAATAAGTGAATTCAGCAAAGAAGTAGGATACAAAATTAACACCCAGAAATCGATGGCATTTCTATACACCCATAATCAACCCTCAGAAAGAGAAACTGAAAAAATCCCATTGACCATTGCAACAGAAAAATAAGATACCTGGGGATAAACTTAACCAAGGAATTAAAAAGACTGCACTTGGAAAACTACAGCACATTGGAAAAAGAAATTGAGGAAGATACAAACAAATGGAAGAATATACCATGTCTATGGACTGGAAGAATTAACATCATTAAAATGTCCATACTTCCCAAAGCAATCTGTAGATTGAATACAATTTCTATTAAAATACCAATGGCATATTTTGCAGATATAGAACAAATACTCCAAAAATTTAATGGCACCGAAATAGACCCCGAATAGCCACAGCAAATTTGAGAAAGGATGACAAAGTTGGAGGGATCACAATAGTGAATATCAAACTATACTACAACGCCATTGTAATCACAGCAGCCTGGTACTGGCACAAGAAAGGCATATAGATCAGTGGAACAGAACAGAGACCCAGAAATGGACCCACACCCATGTGATCAATTAATATTTTACAAGGGAAGTAACAGCATACAATGGAGCATAGATAGTTTCCTCAATAAATGGTGCTGGGAAAATTGGACAGGTATATGCAAAAAATTTAAACTAGACCACAAACTTATACCATACACAAGAATAAACCTAAAATGGATAAAAGACTTAAATGTAAATCACAAAAACATAAACATTCTAGGAGAAAACATAGGCAGTAGATTCTCTGACATCTCACATATCAGTATTTTCATGGATGCATTGCTTAGGATAAGGGAAACAAAGGAGAAAATATATAAATGGGACTACATCAAACTAAAAAGCTCTGTACAGCAAAGGAAGTCGTCAACAAAATGAAAAAGGAACCTACTGTAGGGTAAAACATATTTGCCAATGATACAGCTGATAAGGGTTTAATTTCTAAAATGTACAAAGAACCCATGCTATTCAAAACCAGGAAGATAAACAATTTAATTATATAGTGTGGAAAGGATCCGGACAGACACTTCTCCAAAAAGGACATACAGATGACCAATAGACATATTTTAAAAATGCTCAGTGTCACTAATCATCAGAGAGGTGCAAATTAAAACAAAAATGGGGTATCACCTCACACCTGTCAGAATGGCTACCATCAATAAATTGACAAACAAGTGCTGGTGGGAATGCAGACTGGTGCAGCCACTGTGGAAAACAGTATGGAGGCTCCTCAAAAAATTAAAAATGGAGCTGCTGTTTGACCCAGCTATCCCAATTCTGGGAATATATCCTAGGAATCCTGAAACACCAATCAGAAAGAATATTTGCACCCCTATGTTGAGAGCAGTGCAATTTACAATAGCAAAGATCTGGGAACAGCCAAGTGCCCATCAGTAGATGAATGGATAAAAAAAGCGCCGTGATACATTTATAGCATGGAATACTATGCAACTATAGAAAAGGAAGCTCTTACCCTTTGAGACTGCATGGATGGACTTGGAGACTATTATGTTAAGCGAACTAAGCCAGTAAGAGAAAGACAAATATCACACGATCTCACTTATGTGTGGAATCTAATGAACAAAATGAACTGACAGAAAAAATAGGTCCAGAGGTATGGATGCATGGAACAGAATAACAGATCTCAGTGTGGTTGGTGGGTGGGTGGTGCTAGAGGGCAGGAAGAGATTAATCAAAGGACATACGCATATATTCATAACCCACAGACACTGACAATATATAGGGAAGGCCTGTGGTGGGGTGGAGGTTGGGTGAAGGAGGGAAAAAGGCAGAAAATGGGAGACATCTGTAATACTGTGAGCAAATCAAAACAAATAAACAAAACAAAAAAATAAAATCCTCAATGAAAACACACAAAATAAATGCATAAATTTTAGCCTTTATGCTGGTGAAAAGTAAAGACATTTCCCAGTATACATATTAAATAATCAGGTAAATTCAAATCAAACAAATACCTCTTTCTTAAAAGCATTTCAGTGTCCTGGGTTACTGTGGGGACTCAGTTTACCCAGTGTATACTCAAAAAGAACTATTCATTTTTAATTATTTTATTTTTATTTTTATTGTGTGTGTTTTTTACAGTCAATGAAAGTCTATACTTAGAAATTCAGGTACAAAGCACAGTAGAGCCGGAGACAAGTTCTCCACTACCATCATTTAGATAATTCTTTGTGTTCATCTATTAATTTTGGATTTAAAAACCCTTTGCTAATTAATGACATCTGACCAGATATACCAATAAGTATACCTTAATTAATACATGAAATAAGTGACCATTTAATTTCTGATGACTTGAACTCCTTAATGACATTTCAATTTTATAGATTGTAGAAAGGTTCAAGAACCTTTGCAGATTTGCTTAAAATCCCTGCTGGTATTTAGGAAATCTTCAAAAAGTTATATTCTTATTCATTTGTTAATACATATTATTAGTGTAAAATTCTTAGTCATTTGCAAACAGACATTTAAACTTTGGGTGTTGGAGTGATCTGTTTTAAGTTCTCAGGGATGTTATTTGACTTATTTACTCCAGAGCATCATACCTTTCCTTCCCTTCCTTGAAAGGAAAACAAAAACAAAAACAAAAAACAAATACATCTGCAGAATGGAGGCAAATTTCCAGACTTAAGTATAAAGAAAACTAAGATTCTTTAGGCTTGGAGTATAACCCTTAGTTAAGAGGGCTGCCTACACACACACACACACACACACACACACACACATATACACACATATATATGCCACTTTAAAAATTTTTATGAAACAAAAGATGAATTTCAGCTAAGTCATATTCTTTGAGATATGATGAGATATGTTAAGACATGACACACTTATCATCCATAATCAAAAACTTCAATTCCCTACCTGAAGTTGACTTGGAAAATGGTACAAAGTCTATAACTGCTTTAAAGAATGGTAAGATAACATATTTTAAAAGCCTACAAACCACTGAAAACATATGTATATATATATGTATATACACACATATATACATACACACACACATTCAAAACTAATCTATGGAGCCCATTTCATTCCATTTAAAAGTCAGTCCCCACATATTTGTGGTTCCTCTACTATGTTTTTAAAAAGGAATAGTTTAAGCCATCCTAGAGATAACATAGGTGTGAAGAATTATTTTTATATCTTGGATGTTCTAGGTAATTTTTAATAATTTACAATTATTTATTTATTCCTCTTTAATCTGAAACTCTTTCAACATAGTTTTCTGACCAGCACAGAAATGTTCCTTAGGCATTATGAGGTGTATTGATGATGGAACATGAACCCAGGTTGAAGCATAAAGTTTGGTTATAAGTACTAACAGTTAACAAAATGTTAACAAGCACTGTCTTATCTGTTAAGAGTAAGAAATGCCTTTATCCCACAACTTCCAAGGTTCTTAAGAAGGAAACTAATTTCACAAACAACTTTTAAGAGAATCCATATATAATTCGAAGAACTACACATTAGGGTATTAGAAAAGATGTTTTCTTTTGTAAGGCATCAATGATTAAATTAATATAATGCATATCTAACAAAAGATGGTTAACACTCTGGATCATAGAACTATTCATCTTTTCTTTGAAATTTCTCTAAATTCTGCCCTGGTCAGGGCACGTACAGGAGGCAACAGATCCATGTTTCTCTCTCACATCGATGTTTCTCTCTCTCTCTGTCATCAATATAAAATATATCCTCGGGTTAGGATAAAAAATAAATAAATAAATAAATAAATAAATAAATAAATAAATAAATAAATAAATAAATAAATAAATTTCTCTAAATCCTGTAACTTTTACCAGATCAAATAAAAAAAAGAATACCTCTTGGCCTAATCAACTATAATTATTTAAAAACATACACCCAAAAAAACCTAAGACATCTAAAACTATTAGTCATATCAAAATTACAGTTTATGTAGCTCAAGGTTCCCTTTTTAAGGGGCAGCTGAGTTACCCAGCGCATTATACATATGGAACTGTGAAGATCGTCCACTAAATTCAACTTTCATATTTTCAGTTAAACTAAAAAACTTAGAGTAGCTATTCAAATATATCATATGTTCATTTACACCTGAATAAGTGTAACATTTTGACAGATAAAAAGCTGGTATTTAAGTATGAGAACTCTTTATACCCTGTGCTAGTATTGATCTTCTCTTTTTTAGATGGAAGGCAGTCATCAATACTTTCAACACAGCAGTTTAAAAGATAAAAGTCCAAAACAGTGAACTTGTAGTCCATAATTTAGCAATTCAATGAATGCTACGGGCATCATAATGCTGTGGCAAGTGTCTCTCCATGTGTTGGTCAGATTTGTCTTTCTTCTTTCCTGTTGAGAGCACTTTGTTTACAACAGCCCACCCAGCAGCTGAACACCTCTAGCCGCTGCAGACACGCACGCCCCTTTCAACAGCCCCAGTCCTAGGGAAGGCACAGTTGTAATAGCTATTTTGGTCACCTCCAGGCTTTCCACCAACCCAAGCCACACAACCAGCGGTGGCACCAACAACTCCGTCTGTAACTCTGAAGATGCCCCAGGTTGCACGGGACAGCAGGCCTGGTTGCTGCTGTGGGTGATCTTTCATTGAACCTTCTGTTGGTTCGTCACTAAGGTAAGATGGGATTTCTTGATGTTTATCTGCCTGGTTCAGGATCTCCCGGATGGCGGGTGGGGGGCGCCGCCTGGGGCTGGGCAGGGGCAGAGAGAGGAGACAGCACCTAAAAGAGCCCGGGCGGCCTGAACGGCTGGCACAGCCCCCTGCGGCTGCGGGCTGCGGGCTGCGGGGACCAAGACCCGCCCCAAGCGCTGGAGCCGGAAGACGGTCTGAGGCGGCGCCCACTTCTGGCTGCCCACCTGGTGCCGGCCGACCCGCCTGCTCTGCGGCCACCTCTATTATTTTTAAAATAGCTTCTAAAAACTAATGAGTATCAAAACAAACTACTCCAGATATTTCCATAATGTAAAATTTAGATTAAATCTACACCGACCAAATTGCTTAGTGTATATCTCTGTTCTGTTTTAAAACAAATAAAGGAGAGGAGAGGTATATATCGAAAATATTGAAGATTTCTTGCAACAATTTCTACAGTTTCCCAAAAGAGCTGTCTGTGTCCTTTCCACAACAGTGAATCTGAGATTCCCCAAGTATTCCCCATTATTTAAGAAAATCAATAGCATTACTTGCGGGGTGCCTAGGGTTGCTTTTGCATAAGGCTTTTCATATCATTTTAGCAACATAATAAAAACAAAAAAGCAGAATGTGTATCCTTGGTGCTCACTATTACCCTGGCCTCCTTAATACAATGTGCTAAAGAATGAAAGTGTTGTGATTCAGTTTGACAAGATTGTTAATGTGGCTCTGCAGCTTGCAGTGTTAATGGGACAAATAAATAAGCTGTAATACTCATCAGGTAGACTCTCAAAATCAAAGAGAGAACTATATTAATTTGAAAGATTATTTTTTTTAAAGGAAATTGAGGTAGTAATATTTTCAAAAATAATAAAAATAAATTAAATTAAAATAATAAAACAATCCATATTGACTCTGATTTGTGCCTTCTAAATCCAGTCTTCATTTGTACATCATTTCTATAGATGAAGCAAGTAAGATATGTTAGAATAACTGATATATACATAAAAAACACACCAAACCATGGATTTTTATAATAACCGCTTCATTTGCCTAAATGGTGCTAATAGACGTACTCAGTAGTAGAAGACAAAATATCCACACCTAAGGAGGTTACATATTAAAAAGCTGTAGGTTGTGTGTGCCTGATAGTACTTGCTAAAGGAAATCTGCAGGGAAGAAATTAAGAGCATAGGAACTGAAAGGTTAAGGTTGGTGGTGCCAGGGCAAGCTAAATAGCCATCTCAGATGGTGGATAAAGAAAAATTGAATTTATTTAAGGAAAGGGGGGTGGGGGATGGGGATATCTAAAGGGAAGGGCTACACAGCACTGAGTCAAAGGTTATTGGGTCCATGACTGCAGCAAAAGTATACTTGGGGCAGTGAAACAAGAGCATAGAAGAGGCAACAGGAGAACCTAGGCTGGGTTGCTTTGGCTCACTGAGAAGTCAGAGAGAGGGGGGCCTTGGAGAGGGTCAGGGTCTAAGCCCCGGAGGAGCTCCCTATTGCTCCTTCAGTTGTAAGTCTCCTGGGGTCCCCTCAAAGGGAAGAAGGGGATGAAGATGGCACTGGTGTACTCCCTTGGCAGGGAGGGCTCATTGGGTTCTTTGTCCTGAGCGTATATATCTTTTTCTTGCAAGTGGGAATCCTAGGGAAGGTCTCAGGTCAGTGTTGCAATAGAATATTTATCAGCTTTCCAGGTGTGCTCTTTCAGAGTCGTGGTCTCGACTGATTGGTTGGTGCCAGGGCAGGGGGTCATTAGTCAATGTATCTGGTCCTGAGGCAGCCATGGCGCCACTTGTCTGGTTTTGCTGCTTTTCTGAGCCTGGAGCTGAAATACAACTGAGACCTAGATGTTATCTTTAGGGAGGAAACTCTCCAAGGGTCTAAACTGCTTAACCAGCAATATGCTGGTAGAGAATACGTTACCCTGGGGATAAGGTTCTTGTTTTCCCAGTTTGCCCCTTGCTAGGCACCCAGGGCTTCCTGCCCTGGTGAGTTTCTGTACCTGGGTTTCTGTACCTAGCTCATCTATCAGGAACCTGACTCAATTTCTATATTGGGACATATACATTTTTATGCTTAAAAATATGAACATTTTTCACACTTATAAAATATGCACAACAAATATTACTTGAGAAAAAATCTAGCAATCAGACTTGCCTATTGTCAACTTTCTTGTCTTTCTGAGAAGCTAATCAATCTATGAAATAGGCACAGGCAAAGGGGAATAAATTCATAATTTGAGGAGGCAGTCTAGTTGGAACACTGTAATCTTACAAGGAAATACTATGCTAATATTCTAAAGGAAAACACCGTGGATAATACTTCCCAGAGTCTGATGAAATACTTTTTCACTTCTTCATTGACTATTTTAAAATATATGCTTGCTTTAAGGAAGAAAAAGGAAGACTTGGTTAGGGAGTAAATCTTGAAAAATCCCCAAATCTATACAGAAGTCTCTCATCTTTCAACTCCTGTTACTAAAGTCTCAACACTTGCACTTAAAAAAAAAAAAAAAAAAAAAAGACTGGAAGGGAGCTCCATCTAGTTTACTTTCTGAGTTGGGTACATACCTACCTAATTAGTTCTTTCCCGCGCTTTCGCCCTCAAATCTCTAGAGCCACATGCACGTACAAGCAGCACACACGATGTATTATTGATCAATGTACCTGTTCGCAATACAGGTTCATCAGCGCTATGAGAGATGAGACAAGTTACAAAACGAATGCCTATGACAGTGAGAAACGGGTTTCTTTTAAAGTCCCGCTTGGATCCTTACCCTATTCCTACACAATTCCTTTCATCCAGGAGCTTTAAAGGATCAAAAAGACAAGAGTTTGTATCAAAGGAACAGAAAGAAAACATAATATTGGCTTTCCAGGGGCACAGCGAACTCAGCAAGCTGACGGGCTGCGCGGACGCACAGCATGGAAGGATGCCCGCTCCGCCCCACCCCCGGGCTAGGTGCAGTCCGGGAAGGAAGCCAAGCATCGTGGTCACTGTCACTAAGAGTAAAATAGTGAACCGGTTGTCACGGGCGGTTCCGCACAGCAGCTGCAGGCGGAGGGGGCGTCTCCTCCAGCCCTCGTCGCCCGCGGCCTCCCTGGCAGCCCCCCAGCGGGGCTGCGAAAGGGGCCTGGGCTCCCCCCGCACCCCACTTTGGGGCGGGCTGCCGCCAGGACCCCGCCCACACGCGCCCCCCCCTTCCACAGCGCCCGGCGCCCGGCTCCGGCGCCCCCCGCCGGCAGGGGGAGGGTATGGCTTCCGGTTGCCAAGGCGAGTCCCCCGACTTCCGAGCGCCCCGCCCTGCGCCGCCTGCTGCTTTCTCGTCCCTCAGCGTCGGGCCGGCGGAGCGGCCGCCTCGCTCGCCCAGTGTCTCTTCGCCTGGCTCCCAGGAAAGGGAGGCAGATGGAAGGGCAGAGCCGGTCGTGTTGAGGAGCAGCCGATGGCCCTCAGCCTAAGGGTGGTAGGAGCCCAGTTTCCAAGCCCCTCTCCAGATAATACGGAGGGAGAATAACCGTCACCAAGAGGGAAGCACCACCGGGGGCGTACCTTGAACGCTTAGTTCACAGTTATCTTTGGGGGTAAAACGGCCCATTTTTGCAGCTCCAAAGCGTTTCCTCCTAGACTGTCAACAGAATAGTGATGCACCAGGCACTTTGATGTTGCCCTGAAAACTAAGTGCCCATTTTTGGGGTCTATCTTCTGGCATCATTTCTAAACAGTACGAATTGGGACAGAAATCCTGGACAAACCTCATTGCACCAAAGACCATCTTATTTTTGGATTACGTAGTTATGGCCCCAGCTTTAGTGATTGAAATTTAAAATAAGTCATTATTACAGAAAGAAAACAACTCAGATATTGTGAGTCTTCAGAGCCTATCATGGAGGGGTGACTTTCTCATCTTTTGACCAAAAACTTTTTCCAAATTTATAAAGTGGTAACGTTTTGGAGGTAGAGAAAAAAAAGTGTCATTTCTACTGTTCTGTATTTACTAGCTGAAAGAGCACTGGCATATTGAACTTTTTGCTAACATGGAAATTTTAGAATGATTGGTAATAGCATACATACTTAAAAATTCTGTATTGATTATAAACCTAAATTTTGCCTAGATTCTCTATAGAAGTTTTAAAGGATTATTTTCTTACCCTCCTTTTCTTTCATAGAAATTCTGCTTAGATTCACCCAGAATGATTTTCATTAAGATGTAATCTAGATTCGAATGAATTATTTTTCAACGACGATTCAAACATATTCCAAAGCTTTTCAATCCTCAACTAATAGCTGTGAAAAACAGTGCTTATTATTAATTAAAATGCAAAACCACCCACCACTTCTTCGAAGACCTTTACCTCCAAAGCTCCCTAAGCTGCCTTTATATAAGAAGAAAGTCCATACGGGTATGTATGTTAATCAGATATGTTATTAACTATTTTTCATAGAAAGTTCTCAACCTGCACAACTCAGAATCACAATAAAGACACTAATAACCAGTAACTGATAAATGTTTGTTGTAAGGTGATAGCATCCAGTTTAACTCTACAGGTACAGCTAATTCTCATTATTTGTGGATTCAGTAGGTAAAATTTACCTAACTGCTAAAATTTTTTGGTAACATTCAGATCAGTATTGTTCTGTATTTTCTTTTTTAACTCAATACTATATCATGAAGAACACTGCAGAGCAGCATATAGCGCTCCTTCTCATTCCTTTTATAATAGGTGAAACTGTGTGCAGGAGAAGGGTATATATGGTGTGTATATGGTAACTCTCAGTTATTCTGGATATGCTCAGGACAGTGAGAACAGAGATGTTCCCAGCTGAGGTTGCACAGGATATATTCTGCCTTCTTGTTTCAGCTGTCATACTATAAACAACTGTCCTTTCCCTAGCCTATTTAGTGCCATGTTTTTTTTAATATTTGTGCTTTTTGTTGGTGATTTTGCTGCCTAAAATGCCCCCCAAGCACAGTGCTGAAGTGCTGTCTAGCCTTCTTAGACACAAGAAGGCTGTGATGTGCCTTACAGAGAAAAACATGTGTTAGATGCACTTCCTTCAGACATGATTTACAGTGTTGTTGACCATGAGTTCAATGTTAATGAATCAACAATATATGTTATATAAGTTGTCTTTAAAATAGCAACACATATAAAACAAGATTATGTGTTGATTGGTTGTTGATAATGTTGAGACCAGAGGCTTGCAGGAACCTAACCTTATTTTCCCTAGGAGCCATGGCTCAGTGCTGGGTAATTCAGTATTCACTGACACTTTATAGAACAGGTTGGCCACAAATGACATGAGTTGACTAGTTATGAGCACAGGATTAGGAACTGGAGATATAGTGAGCAGAATAGGCCTGCCAATTCTTTTCATTAGTTACCCTCTGGTGGGATCAAGTAATTACATATGTAAATGTAAAATTGCCTTGTGATAAATTCTCTGAAGTAAATAGGAGCCATTTTTATAACTATAACTTTATACAATACCTTTAATCCTCTTATCTGTAATAGTATCTATTGACTTGGTAAAATTATCATATGTCATTTTCTTTCCCATATTTTGGTTTCCTCTCCTACCTGATTTTAGCCGATTGTTTCAATTATTTTAGTGTCAATTTGTACTTTTAAAATATGCTTAGTCTATAACTTGATTTACAATGTTAAATTATTATCTCTTGATCCATGGCTATTAAAGATGTTTAAATCAACACACCTATACTTCCACCAATTTCCTCTCCCACTTTCCCTACCAACTTTTGTTATATCATTTCTATGTTATCATTTCTACATTTCTATAATTTCCTACATTTACAAAATGTTCTGTAATAGATATAGCCACAGTTATGTAGATTCACTGCTCACTATCAGATCTTTTGTTGTAGTTTTTCCATTCGCCTTTTGATTGAAATTTATGCTCTAGTATAGAATTTCTTACTATTGAAATTTTGGGCAGGTAACTCATTTCTGTAGGGGGTGATTCTATTGCTTTTGGTACCTTGGAGATTCTATGACCTTGACTATTATTAATCTTATGTCTCCAAAGGCTTTTGGCAGAGTGCTTTGCACATAGTGAGAGTTCCAAATATTTGTTGAATAAGTGAATTAATACTTAAAATGACTGAAATGTAGTTTATAAAAATGAATACTCAAACACAAATAAATCTTTGAAATAAATATCTACAATTTGCATACAATGCTAAGTGCCGTAGAGAATTAATGATATGATTGATCTGGTCCCTGCTTTTCAAGATCTTTCAAGACCATTAACTAAGCTTTAAAGATGAGATACACATAAAATAAGAACCTTAAATAGCCATACAAAGCAGCATAGAATTAGTGTCCAATTAATAGTAGAGACAGTAGTAGTTCATAGATGTGAAAAAGCACTAGAGCAAGAATGGTACTTGAACTAAGGCTTGAAGAATTAGTAAAAGTGGAATGAAATATGTTTATTTATAGAGGACACCTGTGTAGTTTTTGCCAAGGAGAGTCCATTGGAAAAATAGAAATTTAATATACCAGAAAAAAAGAAAAGCAATCACGGGGAAATGTGTCAAAAAATAAGGAAGAATGGAATTGAGAAGACATATCATTTTAATTGGGAAGATTTTACTAAATATCTCTTTCCTCTTCACCTAGTCACCTAGAGTGCCTTCATTTATGCTTCCATAGTATCCCAGAGTTACCTCTATTGAGCACTTATACTCATTCTCTAGTATAACTGTTTACCTGCCTAGTTTCTATACTAAATTGTGAGATATTTGATTGTAGTAAGGTTAGTTCTGTGTGATTGTACCCTCAGCACTAAGTGTACAGCTGGCACGTGGTAGGTGTTAAATGTTTGTTGAATTAACAAGAACAGTAAGTGTGGGTTTTATTAATCAAAAAAGATGGATTGCATAAAGTTTAAGGTACATTTTGAAAGAAGAAAATTATTTAAATTGGTTAGTAAGAGAAAGTATTCCGCACAGTTTGACCAACATAAGAAATAAAGTTATAAATGAGCAGTATGACTTTGTGATTGTCAGCAATAATTGGAGTACCTAAGGGTTCTTGTGGGAAAGTAACCAGTCATCACACACAAAGTTAGGAGAAAGGGATCCAGTTCACATAGATTTTTTTTTTTTTTACCAAACTAAAAAACCTGAATTGTCATTAATATGATTCAGATAATTTGATGAAAACACTATAAAGTTATGCCAAAATATCAAGGGAAAATTTAAGCTGATGTAGACTAGGATGAAGGTAGTGAAAATCAGAAGGAAAAATCTGGGGTTTTTTGATGACTTAACTATGAAAGAAGGTTAAAATGCAATAGTCTTTGTGAAAGTACTTTATAAACTATAAAACCACTCTGTAGTGGTATTTAGAAAAATGTTATGATGCTTGTAATACTTCTAACTTGGTGCACAATTATTTACTGACTTTCAGCAACCTGGAATGATGTAAAATGCCTTAGAATAGGTGTCCAGGGATATGAATTTTGGTCTTAGCTCCAACACTATTGTGATGTATGGCTTTAGCAAGTCATTTAGTCAATGGATCTCATCTTTCTATTCTGAAACAACAGAACTTAATTAGATCACTGATTTTCAGTCCTTGTCTCCACTCTAAACCAAATGATGATGGTACACAAGTCCATGAGAACAATAGCTTGCTTCTTCAGTAATTTTCATGGTGGAAAAGGAAAGAGGGCATGCCTTTGATGGACTCATCTGCAGCCTGGACATTACTGAGGAAAGAATCTGTGAGCTTGAAGATAGGCCAATTAAAAATTCTCAAATGTTTTGAAATGCAAAAAATAAAAAGAATGAAAAAAACAAAAAAGGCAAAATAGTCAAGGCCTATGGGAAAATTACAAAAGGTATAACATATGTATAATGGCTATACTAGAGGAGATAAAAAAGTGAAGAGTGCAGAAGAAATATTTGAAGTAATAATGGCTGAGAATTTTCCAAAATTAATGACACACCAAACTACAGGTCCATAAAGCTCAGGGAACACTTACCAGGAAAAATAACAAAACAAACAGAACGAACAACACTTAGGCATATTACATTCAAAATGCAGAAAACTAAAGACAAAGAAAAAGCCTTGAAAGAAGTTGGGGGTGGGGGGTGAATATTTATTTATAGAGAAAAAAAAAAGAATTACATTGGATTTCTTGTCAGGAACCATGCAAGCAGGAAAAGAGTAGAGTGAAATATTTAAAGTGTTGAAAGAAAAAAACTTCAGCAAACTAAAATCTATAAACAGTGAAACAATCCTTGAAAAATGAAGGAGAAATATAGATCTTCTCGGACAAACAAAAGCTGTGAGAATTGGTTGCCAGTAGACCTGCCTTGTAAGAAATGTTTAAAAGAAGTTTTTTTTATGTTAAAAGAAGGAAAATCAGTTTTATCCTAGGTTTCATCACACACACACACACACACACACACACACACACACACACACCACAGGAAATAATATAGGTCAGAAACTCACATCTACCTAAGGAAAGGAAGCATGTCAAAGAAAGAGTAAGTGAAAGAAAATCAAAACTTTTACTTCTTTAGTTCTTACTTAATCTCAGAGTTAACTGTTTGTTCTAAACAATAAGAGCAACAATGTATTAGGTGATTTTAACATAAGGATAAATGAAATGAATTACAGCAATGTTATAAGGATTAGGAGGGAGGAATTGAGAATAATCTGTTAAAAAAATACCAGCAATACTCATTAAGTAGGACAGTGTTATTTGAAAGTGGACTTAGATTAGTTGTAAATGTATATTGCAAGAGGAATCTTGTGTAAGAAAACAAAACCAAACCTCATCACCAGTAAACTTTAGGGCAACCACTTAAGAATGTGAGTGAAAGAAGGGAGGGGGGAGAGAATGGTCACAGCCCCAAGATAATTCTGTTTAGTATTTTAAGATAAAATTTAAGTTTTTGAAATATCACTGAATTTGTTGATTCATAAAATAAGTTCTTAAATATAGCACAATTTTAGAATGTTTTAAAAGTATAATTGATATGCTAAAAGAGGAGAGAAACTAAGGAGCTGGAGAGAAACTGAATCATAAAGTGTTCAATTAAAATCAGAAGAGGCAGAAAAATAAGGGAAGATTTTTTTTAAAGAAGCAAAACAACTACAATGAATAAAAACTTTACAGATGTGGCAAGTATTAGCCAAGTATGTTAATAATTCAATAAAATGTGAATAGTCTAAGTACAAAAATTAAAAGACAAAAACTGTCAGAAGAGGTACAAAAACAAGGCCCATCTATATGTTGTCTATAAAAAACTTATTTTAAATATAAAAACGCAAATAGAGTAAAAGTAAAAGGATAGAGAAAGATATACCATACTAACACTTATCAAAATAAAAGTGGAGTTGATATATTAGTTTTAGACAGAGCAGCCTTGAGAACAAGAAAAATTAGGGATAAACAGGGGCAATACTTACTGATAAAGGGATCAATTATCTAAGAAGACATAACAATCCTTAACTTATGTGCATCTAAAAGAGTGAAAACATTTGAGATAAAAACTTCTAGAATTGTAAGGAGAAACAGAGAAATCAATTATGATAGTTGTAGGCTTCCACACCCTTCTATCAGTAATTGACAGATCCAGTGGGCAGAAAATCACTAAGGATATAGTTGAAATGAATAGCACCTTCAGTCAACTTGATCCAATTGCCATTTATAGAATACTTCATTTAACAGCAGAAAATGCATTCTTCTCAAGCTCACATGGGACATTTACCAAGACAGACCACATTCTGAGTTATAAAAGAGCAGAAATCATATAATATTTGTTCTGAGAACATAATGGAATTATACTAAAAAAATTAACAAAAGATATCTGGAAATACCAAAATATTTGGAGATTAAACAACTCACTTAAATAGCACATGGGTCAAAGAAGTAACAATATTTTTAAATGTTTTGAACTGAATGAAAATGAAAGCACAACAAAATTTGTGGCATGCAGCAAAAACAGGGTTTACAGGTTGTGTTTTGTGTTGAATGCATATATTAGGAAAAGAAGATTGATCTAAATTAAATAATATAAAAAGAAGAACAATGTAAACCTAGAGCAAGCAGAAGAAAAGAAATAATAAAAATTAGAGCAGAGTTCAATGAAAATTAAAAAAAGGAAATCAATTTAAAAAATCAATAAAACCAAAAGCTACTTCTATGAAAAGGTTAGTAAAATAATAAAACTCTAACTAAACTAAACAAGAAAAGAGAGAGAAAAAACAAATTATTAATACCAGAAATGTAATAGGGTTCATCACTTCTGATTCCATGGACATTAAAAAGAAAATAAAAAACTATAAACAACTTTTGGCCCACACATCTGGCAACCTGGATGAAATGGACAAATTCTTTGAAAGATATAAACTACCAAAACTCACACAAGGAGAAATAGATAATCTACTATAAATAATCTTTATTTTAAAAAATTATCTAATACTATAGGCCTATATCTTTTAAAGAAATTGAATCAGTAATTAATAACCTTCCAAAACAGAAATTACCAGGTTCAGATAGGATCACTGGTGAATTCTACCAAACATTTGAAGAAGAAATTAAATAAATTCTCTACAATGTCTTCCAGTAGATAGAAGCAGAAGGAATACTTCCTATAAAGATAGCATATACTAATACCAAAACCAGACAAAAACATTACAAGAAAAAGCTATAGACACATATCTCTCGTGAACACAGATGCAAAAATCCTCCACAGAATATTAGAAAATTGAATCCAGCAATGTATAAAAATAATTATGCACTACAACCAAGTGGGATTTATTCTAGATATGAAGACTGGTTCAGCATTCAAAATTCAATCAATGTAATTCATCACATCAATAAGCTAAAAAAAGAAAAATCACATTATCATATCAACAGATGTAGAGAAAGCATTTGTTAAAATCCAACATGCATTCATGAAGAAACTCAGCAAACTAGAATAGAGAACTTTCTCAACTTGCAAATAAAAATCTAACCCAAATCCTACAGAAACCAGGTGCTTTCCCCCTAAAATCAGGAATAAGGAAAGGGTGTCTTCTCTCACCACTGTTACTCAACAATTGTACTAAAAACTCCTAGCTAATTCAATAGGAGAAGAAAATGAAATAAAAGGTGTACAGGTTGAAAAGAAAGAAATGGGACATTTTTTCTTTGTTCTATGTAGAAAAATCCCAAAGAATCAACAAAAGAACTCCTGGAAATAATAAGCAATTAAAACAATGTTATAGAATATAAGATTAATATATAAAAATTGCTTTTCTATATATAAACACTGAACAAAGAGAATTTGAAATTCAAAACAATATTAATGTAAATTTACAATTTACATTAATATTAAACACACTACAATTTATTTAAGCATGACTCTAACAGTACAGGGTGGAACAAAAGTCGGTTTATAATTGTTCATATGGAAAATAATACCATAATAATAATATATGTGCAAGATTGATATGAGAAAAAGTATAAAATTGTGATGAAAAACCTAAAAGAAGATCTATAGTAATGGAAAGATATTCATGAATAAGAAGACTTAATATTGTTAAGATGTTCTAAACTTCATCTATAGATTCAGTACAATCCTGGTGAAAATACCAGAAGGTTACTTTGTGTACATTGACAAAATTATTCCAAAGTTTATATGTAAAGGCAAAAGCCCTAGAATAGTCAATACAGTACTGAAGTAAGTAAAGGAAGTGGGAGGATTGTCACTACCCAATTTCAAGACTTTATAGTAATACAGCTACAGTAATCAAGACAGCGTTATATTGAAAAAAGAATAGACATATAGATCAATGGGTGAGAATACATAGCTAAGAAATAGACACACACAAAAATAGTCAACTGATCTTTGACAAAGGAGCAAAGATAATTAAGTGGATAAAGTATAGAATCTTCACAAAGGAGAAAATAAACAAATGGGACTACATCAAAATAAAAAGCTTCTGCACAGCAAAAGAAACCATCAACAAAACGAAAAGGGAGCCCACTGTATGGGAGAACATATTTACCAGTGATACATCTGATAAAGGGTTAATATCTAAAATATATAAGGAACTCATACAACTTAAAAGAAAGGCAAACAATCCAATTAAAAAATGGGCAAAGGACTTAAATGGACACTTCTCCAAAGAGGACATACAGATGGACAAGACACATATGAAAAGATGCTGAAAGTCATTAATCATCAGAAAGATGTAAATTAAAACCACAATGAGGTATCACTTTACACCTGTCAGAATGGCTACCATCAACAAATCAACAATTGACAAGTCCTGGCAAAGATGTGGAGGAAAGGGAACCCTAGTGCACTGCTGGTGGGCATGCAGACTGGTGCATCTACTATGGAAAACAGTATGGAGCTTCCTCAGAAAATTAAAAATGGAACTGCCCTTTGACCCAGTGATCCCACTTCTAGGAATATATCCTAAGAAACCCAAAATATCAATTTGAAAGAATCTATGCACTCCTATTTTCATAAAAGTGCAATTTGCAATAGCTAAGATCTGGAAACAGCCCAAGTGCCCATCAGTAGATGAGTGGATAAAAAAGCTGTGGTACATTTACATCACGAAATACTATGCAGCTGTAAAAAACAAGGATCTCTTACCCTTAGGGCCACCATGGATGAAAATGGAGAGTATCATGCTAAGTGAAATAAGCCAGTCAGAGAAAGACAAGTGTCACATAATCTCACTCATATGTGGAATCTAATGAACAGAATTAACTGATGAACAAAATAGATACAGAAACATAGAACCATGGAAGAGTCTGAGGATATTCAGAGGGAAGGCAGTGGTAGGGGAGTGGGTGGGGAGAGATTAATCAAAGAACTTATATGCAAATATGCATTGCCAATGGACACAGATAATAGTGTGGAGAAGGCCTAGGGGTGGGGTGGGGCCTGATGCTGATTGGAAGGGCTCAATGTGGGGAAAAAAGAGGACATCTGTAATACTTTCACCAATAAAGATAATTTAAAAAAAAAATTAAGGAGTTTAGAGTTAAGGTGAGAATCGGGTATCAATCTCTGAACACTCCTGAAATGCCAGGAAATACAGATCAAGTAATTTCAAGGATTCTCTTTCCTTTTTCCAGTTTGAACACAGTACTGGGTGAGCCAATATATTTTTGCTATTCTGTAGATATTGGTAGGCAAGGTGGGTAGGGGAATAGTGAGGTTTTATTTTCTCCTTATGGCATATAGTCTGTTGTCTATAAATGGTTTTCTGAGAATTCCCCCTCACTTGGATTGTGGTGCTGGGGGGTGGGGGGTTATCTTTCTCAACCCATCACAGGGAGGGAAAGAGAAAGATCAGGGAAACACATAACACTAATCAGAAGAAATCCTCTCACTGAACCCAGATTGAGCTTAGCCATGTCTTATGTATAGACAATAGGGAGGTGAGAATTAGACTTTTTTGGGCCATCTCTTTGAAGTAATGCCTTAATGAATCTATTATCTCCTTATTGGAATGTAGAGGTCCTCATCATTTATTGTACTCAACTGAGAAAATAGAAAATAAATGTCATTTAACATTCTGTCACATAGGAAAAATAAAACATTTGATGTAGTGAGGTACCTAAAAATATAAGCACAGTGCATTTTCTGGATTTAAGAGAGAAAATAATACTTACTTTTGGAACCTAAATGAACTTGTGGTACCTTGTAGACAGTAACAGAATGTTATCATGTTCAAAACACACATTGGTCTGACATCTGGCATTGAAAAGAAATGTAATCTTTGCTCAAAGAGTTTCAAATAAGGAAGAGATGATGATATATAGTAAACATTTATCAAGATTATTTTTATCCATCAGTATTGCCAGAGTTTTAGTGGCAACTGCTCAAAAATCTCTTATATACTCTACTTTTTTCTCCATCAATTCTGTGTGTTTTTTTTCCAAGCGTAAACTCCCTACCATCCATAAATCTAATACAATTTAGCCTCTTCACATCTCCAATTATTCATTCAAACTTTATCTCAGTTAGTTAAACAAAAGTCCTGATAGCTGAGTGAATATATACAGAAATATTTCTAGAAGGTGAGAAAGGGGTGAGTAAATAAAGCTATGAGTGCTAAGACATTATAGTTTTGTCCCTGACACCTTGATGAATATAATCAAATTGTGCTTTTTCTTTTTCTTTTTCTGGTTTAGCCAAGACTGATAAAATTGAGCCACCACATGAGAAGTTTGCTCAAGATGAAACCACTTTAGTTGAAAGAGATAAAACAAGTTTTCCTTCTGTTGTTTCAAGACAGCAACCACAAACCTCTGTCAATATCCAAACTCTCTCTCTCAATTATAACATACAAAGCAGAGTGGCTACTATTTCAACACCTCACAAATTTAAGAATGTTTATTGGAGCATTCCAGAGACTGCTACTGGTTCCATATTTTTTCCAAGTTTTCATCCAGCTTCCAGACGAGTCTTGGGAAAAGAAACAAATCAAATGGAAAGATCAAGAAAACTGAAAGATAAGCCATCAAAAATAAGAACAACTTCTGTTGATAACATGCTGAAAGACATTCTGATTTTTTCCTCAGAGTTCTCCAAACCTTCAAGTGCCCCTTCCCCAGTTATCACTCCCAAACCCAAGGAAGTTCACTCTGAGTATTGCAGGACCTATACTTTTAAGCACTCTCTGATAGATTTAAGTGCAACAACGCCAAGACGTCTCCCAAGAACTATGCCTGTTCAAGCAAAAAAACATCAGCCTGACCATTTACAACAAAATACGATGGTGATAAATATTTCTACTTTTCCTGGAACTATTATCATACCAGCAGCAGTTTTACCAAGAAAACCTCATAGACAGTCTGAAATAGGTATATCCATTTTGAACATGGTCTGTAATAATGTGGTTGAGAAAAGGGAAAAGAAAGGCATGCAAGCAAATGGTACCCCCCACTTGAGTTTGCAGAGTGGAATGGTAGTATTGCTCTTTGCCTATACATTTAATGTATGGGTCAGAATGGTCAGAATGCGGTAACAGAAGTTCTGACCTTGCAGGTCTGCTAAGGCCAAACTGGGTACTCACCCAAATGGTGGTTGTGGGAAACAGATAAGGGAGTTCAAGAGATCAAAAAATATAAAGGACAGTGAGAATAAGGACTCATTCAGGAGGTAATCTAGATGAACTCTAGAAGCAGAATGTCAATGCTATGGAATGCCTTTATAGACAGATTACCATAGATAATTTTAATTCATTAAAAGATGAACAATTATAATGAAATCATAACAGCCTCAACATGAATTTTCACAAGTATCCAAAGATTGTTCCATTTTTTAAATTTTTTCTAGAAACTCATTTATCAGAAAATGAAAATCTAGAAATTGTTCCAAAGCAAAGCACGCCAACTTCATTTGAAGGTAAGTGCTATGTTTATGCCATTCTTTCAAAAACTGTATGTAAGATTATTTTGCTATAAAAGTATTCATGATTTTGTGTGTTTGTGATTCACACATATATCTCACCTCATTTTCATTTCCTTAAGTCGTTTACTCAGCAACTTATTTTTAAGTATTGACTATAAATCAAACTTTGTACTGATGTTGGGAACATAAAAGCTGCAATATTTTTATTTTTTATTTTATTTAAAAAAAATATATCTTTAATGATTTCAGAGAGAGGAAAGGAGAGGGAGAGAGAGAGATAGAAACATCAATGATGAGAGAGTCATTGATCGGCTCCCTCCTGCACGCCCTTGACTAGGGATTGAGCCCACAATCCTGGCATGTGCCCTGACCGGGAATCGAACTCTCATCGCCTGGATCCTAGGTTGACGTTCAACTGCTGAGCCATGCCTGGCTGGGCTGCAATATTTTTAAATGAACAGGTACATATTTTAAAATAACACAATGACTTCTGGTTTTGTCCAAGATTGAGTAACTTGTATTGAAAAGCCCTTTCACCAAAATCATATACTAAAACTGCCCAAAATATACAACATATCTCATAAAGGTATTGGAGATTAACGATCACAGAGAAGACTACAGTGGCTATGAGCCTTAAAATAAGGCAAACCTATGAATGAGTTCTACATTTACCTTGGCATTTTGCCAGGGGCATTTGTTGGTTTATAGGATAGAGCACAAATAGAAATTCATAGTACTACTGGATTGAGGTGATAGCAATCAGACTTTAGGACTGCTAATATAGCTGGGACTTGAGGGGGAAAATCTCAGAGAAGAGACAACTGAATCCAAATATCTGCAAATTCCTTTAAGGGTGTTGGCTGATTTCTAAGCTGTGCAAATACAGGAAAATACTCTAAGAAACATAGCTGAAAACATCAGCTGAGATGCTAAAAAATGGCACAGATTGTCACAGTTGCACAGGAGACAGTTATTGAAGTTCAAGTTCTGCCAAAGTGAAGGGGCCTTTGTAAACACCGTGGGTTTTCATTTGAAGACTGAGAGAACCCATGTCTGAGGAATAAGAATGATGTTCTACAAGAAAGGACAAAACTAAATTATATAACTCCTAATGAAGTTCAAAACCAATTATAAATCAGAGTGATACCTTGTGCCTAATCAAAGAAAACCTAACACTTGGTAGAGAGAGATAGCATTGTCCAGTCCCTTTAAATTTTCATCTTCAATGTTAGCATCAAAATGAAATTTTATAAGGGATCTTAAAAACAGGATAAAATGTGTGAGAAACCAGTAGAAAAAACAAACAATAGAAACAGACCCATAGATTCAGATATTGAATTTTTCAAACAAGGATTTAAAAACAACTATGATTATTATATTCAGGAAATTTTTTTCAAAGCTGGAGAATTTTCCCAAAGATTGTGATATTTTATTTTTAAAAATAATGATCAAATAAAATTCTAGAACCAAAAAAATAACAAAGTGATTCAATAGATGTCTTTAATAGGAGATTATACAAGGAACACTTCAATGATAGAACTTTCTTTTTTTCTTCAGTTTTACAGAGATATAATTGACATATAACACTGTATAAATTTAAGGTATACAACGTAGTTATTTTATATAACTGTGTGTGTACACACACAAACATACATGCATACAGCGTGGAGCAAAAGTCAGTTTACACTTTGTTCACATGAAAAATAATACAATAATTAATAAATAATAATACAAGAATAAACTCTGGGGGAGGAAAAATGGCAGCATTCTGACAAGAAGCAGAGCCCCCTTGCTCCCAACCACAGAATGGATTTACCACTAAAGTACTGCATAACAAGATTGGAAAAACAAGAGAGATATACCTGAGTGGACAAATTTGAGTAAGGAGCATTAAAGAAGCATCATAGAGTCTGGTAGAAAGGGGGAGTTCTCCCTGAAGCCAGTGCTGGGCTGCAAGGCCTGAGGGTTAGAGGCTGCAAAGCTCCCTCCCCTTGGGAGTGTGAACTGGCACACAAAAGCAGAGATCTCAAGCCTGGAACAGAGGAGAAGGGAAGGAGAGCCCATGCGTGGAGGGCAGAGAGAACCAGGGGAACAGTGTGCCTATGAGGAGGGGACCACAACTGCCCAGTGAAACAAATCTTCTAATGGCGGCCATGACAAGCATCTTTCACACCAGGTGCTGACCATAGGAAAGGCTGTTGCACAGTGTATGGCTCCCAAATATAAAGGGTCTGGAGGGCTGCACTAAGCAGCCACCTACAGAGACCCTCTGCTATTCTGTAAGGCATTGTGTAGATCCCCAGAAAACATTTGAACTGTGTGGTGTGGGGAAGGAGAAGAGAGATCTCCTGCTCACAGGGAAAGCCTGGAGACACCAGTGGGGAGGATCAGGACTCTAGCTACCAGAGCTGCTGGTGGGGTGAATTGGAGATTTTTGACCTCCACCGAGGGAAACTGGGATAGCATACACTACACTGGGTCCCACTGGGTTACATTACAAAATCCCACCCCACAAGACTGGGAGACAGCAAATATATCTAAAATACAGATACAAACACTAAGAGTCACTAAAATGGGGAGACAAAGAAACAACCCCCAAACTAAAGAAAAGGAAAAATCACCAGAAAAAGGCCTTGATGAGATGGAGTTAAGCAAGTTATCAGAAATAGAGTTTAGAGTAATGGTTATAAAGATGCTCAAAGAAATTAATGAGAAACACAAGACAATGTGAAGGTCCAGGACCATAGTGAAAACATGAAAAAAGAACTAGGTATGATAATTAAGAGCCAGGCAGAAATGAAGAATACTATATCTGATATCAAGAATACACAGAAAGGAAATAAAAGCAGGCTCAATGAAGCAGAGGATAGAATAAGTGACTTAAAAGATAAGGTAGAAAAAATTACTCCATCAGAGCAGCAAAAAGAAAAAACACTTTAAAAGCATGAGAAAAGTCTAAGGGAGCTTTGGGACAACATGAAGCAAAACAACATTCACATCATAGGGGTTTTGGAGGGGGAGGAAGGTGAGCAAGGAATAGAGAACTTGGGGGAGGAAATAATGACAGAAAAATTCTCTACACTGGTGAAGGAGAAAGCCATACAGCTTCAGGAAGCACAGAGGGTTTCAAGCAAGACGAACCCAAAGAGACCCACTACAAGACATATCATAATTAAAATGGCAAATGTTAAAGACAAAGAGACAATATTAAGGGCTGCAAGAGAGAGACAAGCAGTGACCAATGAAGAAACCCCCATAAGGCTGAGAACAGATTTCTCAACAGAAACACTTCAAGCCAGAAGGGAGTGGCGTGAAGTTCTCAAAGTAATGAAAAGCAAGAACATGCAACCAAGATTTCTTTATCCAGCAAGGCTCTCATTTAAAATTGAAGGTGAAATGAAGAGCTTTCCAGATAAAAGAAGGATAAAGGAATTCAGATCACCAAACCAGCACTGCAAGAAATACTAAAAGGACACTTTAAGAAGAAATATTTAGGGAAAAGTACATCAGCATAAAGGGGAAAAAATGGCATTAAATAAGTATATATCAATAGGAACCTTAAATGTAAAAAAGAATTAATGCTCCAATCAAAAGACATAGGATAGCTGACTAGATAAAAAAACAGGATGCAAATATATGCTTTCTACAAGGGACCCATTTGAGAACAAGAGATTCACACAAGTTGAAAATGAAGGGATGTAAAAAAATATTTCATGCAAATGGAAACCAAAAAAAAAAAAAAAAAAAAAAAAGCTGGAGTAGCAATACTTATTTCTGACAAAATAGAATTAAAAAGAAAGGTCATAACAAGAGACAATGAAGGTCAGGTCATAATACTAAAGCAATCAAACTAAAGGAGAAAATAACCCTTATAAATATACCAACACCCAATATGAGAGCACCTAAATATATAAAAATTCTTTTGGTGGACTTTAAGGGGGAGATTGACAGCAACACAATCATATTGGGGAAATTTAACACCCCATTGTCATCATTGGACAGATCATCACAACAAAAATATCAACAGGGAAACAGAGACCTTAAATGACACACTAGAGCAAATGGATTTAATTGATATATTCAGAAAATTTCATCCCAACGCAGCAGAAAACCCATTCCTCTCAAGAGCACATGGAACAATCTCAAAAATAGAGCACATGTTAGGGCACAAAGCAAGTCTCTACAAATTCAAGAAGACTGAAATCATATCAAGCATTTCCTAGATCACAATGGCATGAAACTAGAAATCAACCACTATAAAAAACTCAAAAACATTCAAACACATGGTAGCTAAATAGTATGTTACTAAAGATTGATTGGGTTACCAATGAGAGCAACGAAGAAATCAAACACTTTCTGGAAAAAAACAAAAATGAACAGACAACAACCCCAAATCTATCCTACACTGCAAAGACAGCCCTGAGAGCAAAGCAGTACAGGCATACCGCAAGAAAAAGCTTTACTAAACCATTTAATACAGCACCTAAAGTATTAGAAAGAGAACAGCAAGAAAATCCCTGAGGAAGTAGAAAGAAGGAAATAAAAAACAGAGCAGAAATTAATGATATAGAGACTTAAAAAACAATACAAAAATCAATGAAACCAAGAGCTGGTTCTTTGAAAAGATAAATAAGATTGAAGAACTTTAGCCAGACTCACAAATAAACAAAGAGAGAGGACCCAAATAAATAAAATCAGAATGAAAGAAGTGATATTAAGAACTGACTTAATAGAAATACAAAGGCTTGTAAGAAAATACAATGAGCAACTATATGCCAACAAACTGTACAACATGTATGAGATGGACAGATTCCTAGGAGCATACAATCTTCCAAAGCTGAATCAGGAAAAATTAGGAAAACTGAATAGGCCAATAACAACTAATGAAAATGAAACAGTTATGAAAAACTCCCATAAAAAAAAAAGTCCTGGACCAGATGGATTTACAAATGAGTTTTACCAAACATTCAAAGAAAAATTAATACTTATTCTCCTCAAACTATTCCAGAACATTCAAGAGGAGGGAAAACTCCCAAGGTCTTTTTATGAGGCAAGTATTATTCTAATCCCAAAACAAGATAAAGACACTACAAAGAAAAAAATTACAGGCCAATGTCCCTGATGAACATAGATTCTAAAATCCTGAACAAAATACTAGAAAACTGGATCTAGCAATACATTAAAAAGATCATACCCCATGACCAAGTGGGATTTATTCCGGGGATGCAAGCCTGGTGTAACATCCACAAATCAATAAGTGTGATACATCACATAAACAAAATGAAGGACAAAAATCATATGATCATATCAATAGATGCAGAAAAAGCATTTGATAAAATCCAGCATCCATTTCTGATAAAAACTTTCAGCAAAGTGGGAAGCAAGGGATCATACCTCAACATAATAAAGGCCATATATGACAAACCTACAGCAAACATCATGCTCAGTGGTAAAAAATTAAAACCATTTCCCTTAAAAACAAGAAAAAGACAGGGTTGTCTGCTTTCACTACTCTTATTCAACATAGTCCTGGAAGTCCTTGCCATAGCCATCAGACAGGGAGAAAACATAAAAGGTATCCAAATTGGAAAGGAAGAAGTAAAGCTGTCATTATTTGCAGATGACATGATATTCTACTTAGAAAACCCTAAAGGTTCCACCAAAGTACTATTAGATTTGATAAATGAATTCAGCAAGGTAGCTGGATACAAAATTAACATCTGAAAATTGATGTCATTTTTATACACCACCAATGAACTCTCAGAAATAGAAACTAAAAAACCAATACCACTTACCATTGCAAATAAAAAAATAATATACCTAGGAATACACTTAACCAATGATGTAAAAGAGCTGTACTCAGAAAACAACAGGACACCGAAAAAAGAAAGAGAGGAATATATAAACAAGTGGAAGAATATACCATGGTCATGGATTGGAAGAATTAATATCAATTAAAATGCCCATACTACCGAAAGCAATCTATAGATTCAATGCAATTCCTATTAAAATACCTACAACATATTTCACAGAGCTAGAACAAATATTTCAAAAATTTATGTGGAACCAAAAAAGACCCTGAATAGCACAACCATCTTGAGAAAGAAAAACAGAGTGGGAGGAATCACATTACTGGATATCAAACTATACTACAAAGCCATTGTAATCAAAACAGTCTGGTCTTTGTACAACAGGCATATAGATCAATGGAACAGAGAAGAGACCCCAGAAACAGACCCACTCCGTTATGGTCAGTTAATATTTGACAAAGGAGGGAAGAGCATACAATGGAGTAAAGGCAGTCTCTTCAACAAATGGTGCTGGGAAAATTGAACAGGTAAATGCAAAAAAAAATAAAACTAGATCACCAACTTACTTCATACACAAGATTAAATTCAAAGTGGATAAAACTCTTAAATGTAAGTTATGAAACCTTAACAGTCCTGGAAGAAAATATAGGCAATAAAGTCACAGATATCTCATGTAGTGGAATTTTCACTAATACATCTCCTAGGGCAAGAGAAACAAATAAAAATAAACCAATGGGACTACATCAAATGAATAAGCTTCTACATAGAAAAAGAAATCAGCCTGAAAATACAAAGGAATCCCACAGTATGGGAGAACATATTTGTCAATGATGCATCTGATAAAAGGCTAATTTCCAAAGTGTGCAAAGAACTTATATAACTCAACAAGAGAAAGACAAACAATCCAATTGAAAAATGGGCAAAAGCCCTGAATAGACAATTCTCCAAAGAGGACATGCAGATGGCCAAGAGACATATGAAAAAATGCTCAGTCACTAATTATCAGAGAGATGCAAATTAAAACCACAATGAGGCATCACTTCGCACCTGTCAGAATGGCTACCATCAACAAATCAACAAACGACATGTGCTGGCTAAGATGTGGAGAAAGGGGAATCCTTGTGCACTGCTGGTGGGAATACAGACTGGTGCAGCCACTATGGAAAACAGTATGAAGGTTCCTCAAAAAATTAAAAATGGACTTCCCTTTGATCCAGGGATCCCACTTCTAGGAATATATCCTAAGAATCCTGAAACACTAATCATAAAGAATATATGTACCCCTATGTTCATAGCAGCACAATTTATAATATCTAAGATGTGGAAACAGCCCAAGTGCCCATCAGTAGATGAGTGGATCAAAAAGCTGTGGGACATTTACACCATGGAATACTATGCAGCTGTGAAGAAGAATAATCTAGTACCCTCTGGGATAGTATGGATGAACCTGGAGAATATTATGCTAAGCAAAGTAAGCCAGGCAGAGTAAGACAAACATTGAATGATCTCACTTATATATGGAGACCAAAGAACTTAATAAACTGATGAACAAAATAGGTTCAGTGACATGGAAGCAGAGATCAGACTGATTAACCTCAGAGTGAAGGTGAGGGTGGTTTGGTGGGTGGGTTGGGAGAGATAAACTGAAGAATTTATATGCATATATACATAACCCAAGGACACAGACAATAGTATGGTGAGTGACTGTGGGTTGGGGGTTGGGTGTGGATGGAAGTGGTCAATGGTGAGAAAAGAGAACATCTGTAATATTTTGAAAAATTAAAAAAAAAGTAATTTAATTTAAAAAAGAATAAACTATTTTGAGTATTCACAACTGTAAACCTACTTATATTGCACTGTGTATGATTACCACAATTAGTTCAGTTAACATTCAGCACTTCACATAGTCATAATTTTTTTCTTGTCATGAGAACTTTTAAGATTTACTCTCTCAACAACTTTCAAATATAGCAATAATATGAATTTCTGAACTCACTACTTCTTCTGTTATCACCATCTGTGACATAAGTTATCTTCTGGATCTTTTCCATATCATAAGTCTAAATAAGTCATGCTGCCATATTTGATTTATTAAATTTTTTTCACCCTGGTGGTCCCCTCTTTGAAAAATTTTAGGTGAGTTTAGGGGCCCTTAGATTCTTCAGTGATCTGTCAGGCTATTTCTAACCACCTCCTTACCTAATCTCCCTCCTTTCCCCTCAAAACCAAGTGCTTGGGCTTAGACTGTGAAGGACCCAGTACAGATTTATGTCTTAACTCACTCTTCTCCTTGCTCCATTTCCTTTCCTAAGACAAGGAATCTCTATGGCATGCCATACATCATCCTTCTTTATTCTGTGGTTAGCTTTCACACCTATTGATCTGAAACAGGCACATATGGCCTATTTTAGAAGTTAAAAACTGAACATTGTTTTCTTTGTTTCAGGATTTGTTATGAACTCTCTCTGCAGCAATATCATAAAAATTACCTAGATTTTAAAATATGTTGCTGCAAATAATTAGCAAAAATGGCTGGGAAAGTAAAAAATATTTAATAAAATTTCAAAATATTTTCTTGCCACACTTGGGTGTATACTTGGACAAGCCATTTTTTTTTTCTGTTTTAGATATCCTTTATTTTTTATTATTAAATTTATTGGAGTGACATTGATTAATAAGATTATGTACGTTTCAAGTGTACAATACTATAATACGTCATGTATATATCGCATTGTATGCACTTCACCCAAAGTTTACTCTCCTCCCATCACAGTGTATTTGTCCTCCTCTACCTTCTCCAACCTCCTTCTACCCTCTTTCCCTCTAGTAACCACTATACTGCTGTGTGTTGTCAGTGTGATTTGTTTGTTTGTTTTATTTGTTCATTTGTTGCTTTATGTTTTATATCCCACATATAAGTAAAATCATATGAATCTTGTCCTTTTCTAAATCTGATTTATTTCAGATTTAGCATGATACTTTCAGTATCCATCTATGTTGTCTCATAAGGCAGTATTTTATCTTATGGCTGAGTAGTATTTCATTGTATATATGTACTACATCTTCCTTATCTAATAATCCATCTAAACACATTTAGGTTGTTCCCATGTCTTGGCTACCAGGAATAATGCTGCAATGAACATAAGGGTGCATGTATTTTCACAAAATGCTTCAAATTTGAGGGGAGATAGATATCCAGAAGGAGGGTTTGGTTACTCTTTCTTAATTTTTTTCAAGATCCTCTATACTGTTTTCCATATTGGCTGTACTAACTTACATTATCACCAGCAGTGTATGAGGGTTCTTCTCAACATTCTCTCCAACACTTGTTATTTCTATTCTTGTTGACACTAGCCATCATAACTGGTGTGAGGTAGTACCTCATTGTAGGTTTGATTTGAAATTGCCTTATAGCTAGTAAATTAAGCATCTTTTCATATATTTGTTGGCCATTTGCCTGTTCAGGTCTTCTATCCATTTTTTTTTTTTAATGAATTCTTTGCTTTTTGCTGTTGAATTGGATAAGTTCTTTATATATTTTCGGTATTAGTGCCTTATTGGAAGTATTGTTTGCAAGTATGTTCTCACATTCTGTTGATTGCCTTTTTAAAAAAATATTATTTATCTTTATTGTTGAAAGTATTACAAATGTCCCCTTTTTTCCCCATTCATCCCCTCCCCTCTGCACCCCCCCCCATGCCTTCACCACACTATTGTCTGTGTCAATGGGTCATGCATATATGCATATAAGTTTTTAAGTTGATCTCTCCACATCCACCTACTTTTGCCTTCCTCCTGAGATTTGTCAGTACGTTCCATGCTCCTATGTCTCTGGAATGATTTTGTTCATCAGCTTATTTTGTTCATTAGATTCCACATATAACTAAGATCATGTGATATTTGTCTTTCTCTCACTTGCTTATTTCGCTTAGCATAATACTCTCCAGGTCCCACTATGCTGTCTCAAAGGTAAGGAATCCTTTGTTTTATAGCTGCATAGTATTTCATGGTGTAAATACCTGAGAAGATGCTTGATATGATTTCGATATTCTTGAACTTGTAGAGACTTGTTTTGTGTCCTAACAGGTGCTCTATCTTTGAGAATGTCCCATGTGCACTTGAGGAGAACATATATTCTGCAGCTTTGGGGTGAAACGTTCTGTAAATGTCAATAAATCCATCTGATCTAGGGTGTCATTTAGAATCAGTTTCTTTAATTTTTTTGTCTGGAAGATCTATCCAGTAAAGTCAATGGTGTGTTAAAGTCCTCTACTATGACTTTATTGCTGTCAATCTCTCCTTTAAAGCCCTCCAGAAGTTCATTCTTCCTTCCTTCCTTCCTTCCTTCCTTCCTTCCTTCCTTCCTTCCTTCCTTCCTTCCTTCCTTCCTTCCTTCCTTCCTTCCTTCCTTCTTTCTTTCTTTCTTTCTTTCTTTCTTTCTTTCTTTCTTTCTTTCTCTTTCTTTCTTTCTTTTCTCTTTCTTTCTCTTCTTTCTTCTTTCTTTCTTTCTTTCTTTCTTTCTTTCTTTCTTTCTTTCTTTCTTTCTTTCTCTCTCTCTCTCTCTCTCTCTCTCTCTCTCTCTCTCTCTCTCTTTCTCCTCCCTCCCTCCCTTCCTTCCTTCCTTCCTTCCTTCCTTCCTTCCTTCCTTCCTTCCTCCCTCCCTCCCTCCCTCCCTCCCTCCCTCCCTCCCTCCCTTCCTTCCTTCCTTCCTTTCTTCTTTTTTTCCAGCCTGTGTGAGTCCTTTGTTCTGAGGTGGATCTCTTGTAGACAACATATATTTGGGTCTTGTTTTCTTGTCCATTCAACAATCCTATGTCATTTAATTGGAGCCTTTAATTCATTTATATTTAAGGTTATTATTGATAGTCATAAAGAAGTGAAATGGCAATGGATTAGTACCTGTGTTTCTCATTTTCTCTATTTCAACTTCTTAATACAGCAGTCCTTTTTTAAATTTCTTGCAATGCTGGTTTGGTGGTCATAAACTTCTTTAGCCTTGTTTTGTCTGGGAAGCTCTTTATTTCACAATCTATTTCTAGTGATAGCCTTGCTGGATAGAGTAGTCTTGGTTTCAGATCCTTGTTTTGCATTACCTTGAATGCTTCATGCCATTCCCTTCTGGCCTGTAAAGTGTCTGGTGAAAAATCAGCTGACAACATTATGGGAACTACTTTGCAGGCAACTTATTGCTGTCTTTAATATTCTCTCTTTGTCTTGAATTTTTGTCATTTTAATTATGATGGCTCTGGGAGTGTGCCTCTTTGGGTTCTTGCTTGGGACTCTCTGTGCCTCTGGAACTTGTGTGACTTTTTCCTGCACCAGGTTAGGGAAGTTTTTCTGTCATTATTTCTTCAAACAGGTTCTCTAAGCCTTGCTTACTTTCTACATCTTCTGGATCTCCTATGATGTGAATATTGTTATGTTTCATGGTGTCCCAAGGCTCCCTTAAACTGTCCTCCCATTTTTGTTTTTTTGTTTTTGTTTCTCTGATTGAGTGATTTTTTTCTACCCTGTCTTCTAATGTGTTGATCCATTCCTCAGCTTCCCTTAATCTGTTATTTACTTCTTCCAATATTTTTCTTACTTCTACTATGTCATTTTTAATTTCCTTCATAGTTTCCATTTATTTTCTTATGCTGTTGAACATCCTTATGATCAGTATTCTGAACTCTATATCTGCTAGGTTGCTTATCTCCATTTCATTTAGCTGTTCTTCTGGAGATTTCTTTTGTTCTTTCATTTGGGACTTGTTTTTTTGTCTCCCCATTTTGGCCATGTATTTGGATTTGTTTCTATATATTAGTTAGATTTGCTAGGACTCTCAGTCTTTTAGATGGTCACTGGTGCAGACCAATGTCAGATGCTTCTTGTGACTGGCCTTGAGTAACCTGTTTGACGTTTTCTGTACTCCACAGCTTGTGGTTTTCTCTGCTGGGGCTGGGGGTGTTTGGACAGGACCAAGATGTGCATCAAGGTCTGCTTTGCTAAGCCCTGGATCCAGAAGCATATCAGAGAAGGATTCAAAGCACCCAGAGGTTGTTATTCAGTCTCTTAATGAGCCTCAGGCTGTAGAATCCTCACAAGGTGGGGTGAAATGTTTTCTAGAAGGATGGTGCAATTGCTTCCCTCCCAGTAAAGAGCAGTTTGGAAGGTAAATGTCTGCCTGAGAAAGATGTCCTCTGCCTTATGGGGGAATGATGCTGCACAGGAATCCAGATGCCTGCCCTCTGAGCTCTACTCCCCAAAGCCAGCAATCCTGGACTCTCCTCACACAGCTCTAGTTCACACTGCCCTCTCTCTGCTTGAGCCCAAGGTGAGTGGCTGCACATAAAACTTTGTACATTTGCCCTTTAAGAGGTTACCTGCACTTCCAGCTGTCTCTCCCTGGAAGATGTAAACTCTGCTGCTTTTCACAGCCAGATGTTATGTGGGCATGTTTCTCAGTTCTAGTGTTCTTGAATGGGAAGCCCAGCTTGGGGGTTATACCCCAGAGTTGTCAGTGGGAACTCCCAACAGTTGAGATATCCTTTCAGGCCTTCAGCTGCTTCCTGTGGGAGCCCAACCAGTGCTCTAGGGCCTTTGCAATTCCTACCAGTCTCTATGTGGTCTCCACTTTTCCTCTTTGGTTATGAGAGTGCGCTCCAGCTAGTTTTCAGTTGCTGTTGACTAACCAGGATGTTTTTCTATGTTTCAGTTGTAATTCCAGTTTTGTCCTGGGAGAGTGTCAGTGTAGCTTCCACTCAATTCACCACCATCTTAGAATCTCCGTTGGTTGCCTTTTATTTTGTTGATTATTTTTTCTTGTTGTTTATGGGTTGCTTTTTTTTTTCCTATGCAGAAGCTTTTTAATTTGATATAGTCCCATTCATTTATTTTTACTTCCCTTGCTTTGGGGGCCATACTTATAAAATCCTCTTTGAGACCAAGTTTCATAAGTTGAGCACCTATGTTTTCTATGTATATAATTGTTTCAGGCCTTATATTTAGGTCTTTGTTCCATTTTGAATTATTTTTTGTGTATGGGGTCAAATAGCAGTCTAGTTTTATGCTTTTGCATGCGACTTTCCAATTTTCTCAGCACCATTTATTGAATAACTTTTGTTTTTCCATTGTATGTTTTGGCTTTTTTCTTTTGTCAATAATTAGTAGTCCATATACATGTGGGTTTATTTCTGGGTTCTCAGTTCTTTTCAGTTGGTCCATGTGTCTGTGTTTCTGTCAATACCATAATGTTTTGATTATTGTAAATTTGTTGTATAATTTGAAGTTAGGGAGTGTGATAATTCCATCTTTTGTCTTTTTTCTCATGATTGCTTTGGCTATGCAAGGTCTTTTGTGGTTCCATTGAAATTTGGTGATTTTTTATTCTATTTCTTTGAGAAATGCCAATGTGATTTTCATGGGGGTTGCATTAAATCTCTCTATTGCTTTAGGTAATATGGCCATTATTACTATGTTGATTCTTCCAATCCATGCACTCAAATATCTTTCTATTTCTTTGTATCTTCTTCACTTCCTTTCAACAGTGGCTTGGAGTTTTCAGTGTATAGGTCTTTCACATCCTTTGGTAAATTTGTTGGTAGGTTGTTTGTTTTTTAAAAATATATCTTCATTGATTTCAGAGAGAGGAAGAGAGAGAGAGTTGAAAAATCAGTGATAAGAAAGTCATTGATCAGCTCCCTCCTGCACTCCCCCAACTGGGGATTCAGCCCACAACTTGGACATGTGCCCTGACTGAAAATAAAACAGATCTCCTGGGTCCTAGGTGATGCACAACTGCTGAGCCATGCCTGGCCATGTTATTGCTTGGTGTTTTAACCTTTTTGTTGCAATTGCAAAGGGATTTTTTTTTTCTCCTTTTTGGAAATTTCATTGTTACTATATAGGAACACAATGGCTTTTTGTACATTGATTTTGTATCCTGTAACTTTACTGTATTTGTTTATTGTTTCTAATAGCTTTTGGTGGAGTCATAAGGGGTTTCTATATAAAGAATCATGTCATCTACAAAAAGTGGCACTTTTACTTCTTCCTCCCAATTTGTATATCTTTTATTTCTTTCTCTTGTTTGATTGCTGGCTAGGACTTCCAGTACTATGTTGAAAAACAGTAGTAAGAGTGGATGGGCATCCTTGTCTTGTTCCTTATCTTAGAGAAAAAGCTTTCAGTTTTCCACCATTGAATGTGATATTTGTTGAGGGTTTGTCAAATATGGCCTATATTGTGTTGAGGTACATTCCTTCTATTCCCACTCTATTGAGCATTTTAATCATAAATGGAAGTTGTATCCTGTCAAGTGTTGGTTTGGGTTTTTTTTTTTTTTTTTTTTTGCATGTATTGGGATGCTCATATGATTTTTATCCTTTATTTTGTTAATGTGGTGTATCACATTGATTGATTTGCATATGTTTAACCATCCTTGTTTCCCTGGAAATAACACCATTTCACCATGATATACTATCTTTTTAGTGTATTGTATTTGATTTTCTATATTTTGTTTAGGATTATTATATCTATATTTATCAGAGATATTGGTCTGTAATTTTCCTTTTTGTGTGTTGTCCTTGTCAGGTTTTGGTATCAAGATAATGTTGGCCTCATAAAATAAGTTGGAAAGTATTGCTTCATTTTGATTTTTTGGAAGAGTTTGAGAAGAATAGGAATCAAATCTTTGAGTGTTTGGGAGAATTTACTGGTGAAGTCATCTGGTCCTGGACTTTTACTTGTTTGGAGATTTGTTTTTTGTTTTTTAAAAATATATATAACTTTATTGATTTCAGAGAGAGGAAGGGAGAAAGAGAGATAGAAACATCAATTATAAGAGACCTGTCATTGATCAGCTGCTTTCTGCACCTCCCTCCACCCTGCCTGGGGATAGAGCCCACAACCCTGGCATGTGCCCTGACCAGGAATTGAACTGCAATCTCCTGGATCCTAGATCAACACCCAACTGCTGAGCTGGGCTGTTTGGAGGTTTTTTTGAATTACTGTTTCAATTTTCTTAGTGTCAATTGGTCTATTTAGTTTTACCAGTTCTTCATGATTCAGTCTAGGAAGGTTATATATTTCTAAGAACTTGTCCATCTCTTTAAGGTATTAAATTTGGTGGCATATAGACTTTCATAGTATTCTTGCATAGTTCTTTGTATTTCTGTGGGGTCCATTGTAACTTCTCTTTCATTTATGATTTTGTTTGAGTCTTCTCTTTTGTCTTTAGTGAGTGTTGCCATAGGTTTGTCATTTTATTAATCTGTACAAAGGACTATTTGTTCCATTAATTTTTCTATTGTCTTTTTGTTTGCTATGTCATTTAATTCTGCTCTAATTTTTATTATTTCCTTCCTTCTACTGACTTTGGACTTTGTGTGATCTTTTTCTAGTTCTTTAAGGTAAAATTTTAGGTTATTTATTTAAAATTTTTCTACTTGTTTACTTTATTTTATTTCATTTTTCCATCACCATTTATCCCCCCATACCCTCTTCCACCTCTACCTCCCACAGTCACAACACTGTTGTTCATGTCCATGAACTCTTTCTCTTTTTCTTCTATTTTGCTCAATTCCTCCATCTCCCCCACTGCCCTGCCTCCCTTAAGACCAGAGTTCTCTATATATATGAGTTTGTCTCTATTTCACTTGTTAGTCCAGTTTGTTCATTAAATTCTACATATGAGTGAAATCATATGGTGCTTGTCTTTTTCTGACTGGCTTATTTCACTTAGCATAATGTCCTCCAGGTCTCTCCATGCTGTCTCAAATGGTAAAACTTCTTTCTTTTTATAACTGAGTAGTATTCCATTGTGTGATCTACTCACTTACTGATGGACACTTGAGCTACTTCCAAATAATGTTGCAATGAACATCAGGATGCATATATTCATTTGAATTAGTGTTTCAGGTTTCTTTGGATAAATTCCCAGAAGTGGAATAGCTGGATCATAAGGCAGTTCCATTTTTTATTTTTTGAAGTGATTCCATACTGCTTTCCACAGATTATTTATTTAATATTTTTCTTGTTTTTTGAGATAAGCTATAATGATATAAACATCCCTTTTATTATTGCTTTTGCTCTATCCCCAAAATTTTGATATGTCATATTATCATTCTTATTTGTCTTTATGAATCTTTTAAATCTCTTCTTTTATTTCTTCTTTGACCCAGTCATTATTTGGTAGCATGTTGTTTGATCTCCACATATTTATGTTTTTTCCACTTTCCTTTTGCAGTTGATTTCCAATTTCAAAGCATTGTGGTCAGAATATATGCTTGGTATGATTTCAGTCTTCTTAAATTTGTTGAGGCTGGCTTTGTGTCCCAACATATAGTCTATCCTTGAGAATGTCCCATGTGCACTAGAAAAAAATGTATTTTCTGGTGTTCTGGGAGGAAGATCTCTGTAATATCAATTATGTCCATTAGGTCTAATGTGTTATTTAAGACCAATATTTCCTTATTGATTTTCTGTTTGGATAGTGTATGGATAGCTGTAAATGGGGTATTTAGGTCCCCTGGAATAATTGTATTTTTGTTAGTTTCTTCTTTTATTTCTGTTAGTGGTTGCTTTTTATATTTTAGTGCTCCCAAGTTGGTTGCATATATATTGAGAAGTGTTATTTCTTCTTGACCTATTGTCCCCTTTATCATTACAAAATGTCCATCATTGTCTCTTATTACATTTTTATCTGGAAATAAATTTTGTCAGATATAAGTATGGCTATACCTGTTTTTCCCTGGATGCCATTTTATTGGAGTAACATTTTCCATCCTTTCACTTTGTTCTATGTTTGTCTTTGTAGCTGAGATGTGTTTCATGAAGTCAGCATTTTAGCTTGGTTTTGTTTTCTATTCAGTTCACTACTCTGTGCCTTTTAATTGGTGAATTCAGTCCACTGAGGGTGATTACTGATATATGAGGACTTCATTTTATCTTTATTTTCTGGTATTGCTGTGTCTCCATTATTTCTTTTCCATTGGGTTTATTTCTGTTTTAGTTTGGTGGTCTTCTATGATGTTTTCCTCCATTTCCTTTTTTGTTATGTTTGGTGTTTCAGCTCTAAATTTTTTTTTTTTTTGTGGTTAACATTAAGTTTATGCAAAAGAAATATTCATATATATAATAGTCTTATTTCTTTTGATTTCATCTTATCTCCATTCACCAATGTAAGTTCTTTCAAATTTCACTCTAAGTGATGACACATTTGTTTCATGTATTCTTTTGTTTATTTAGGTATTAAATCTAGAAAAGATGATTCAGAGGCAAAAGTTATGCATGGTGAAGGTTTTAAGACTGTTGCAACAAAATATGAAACAATAACAGCCATGACCAACCTGGCTGTAGTAAACTGTCAAATATATGGAAGAAATGCACTTAATCTTAAGGTATGGTAGATCTTTTTAATGGCATGTTTTTGTTGTATTATCAATTATTTTTGCTTTAAGTTTCTTAACTTAAGCTAGTGTGCATAGTATTAAAGAGATCTTTCTTGTTACAGTAGAAATTTACCAGGAATATGTTAAAATTGCATCTCTAAAACTATCTGCCTAGTTTGCCTTCATTCCAGCTCTTAAAAATGCTCATATCCAAAGCAATTATAGTGCTTTCTTTATTACCTGGCATGATTTAAAAAGTGGTATTCAGAATTATTATATTTTTAAGTTATCAACAATTTTGCCGTTTGTGCAACTCTAGCACCAGGCTAGCTTTTCACTGAACATAATCACAGTATAATTAATGACAGTAATAACAGTTACCATTTATTAAACACCAACTATGTGCAAAGCAAATGTTACTCTTAAAATTCATAATTCAAGACAGAAACAATAACCTTATAATTTAGCAAAGTAGGTATTATAATCTTCATTTTACAGATGAGAACACTGAAACTCAATGAAAATAACTTGCACAAGATCACACAGCAAGCGACAGAGCTTGGGTTTGAACCTAGAACTCTTTGACCTCAAATCTATAATATTTTATATTAAATTTTGTTTTGAAATAAGTTCAAATTCATTAAAAAAGTACAAAAATTGGAAAAGTTACAGGAACAATTTTTTTTGGGGAAATTAAGACATTCAAAAATGCCTATGTATACTGATAAATTTTGAAAACTATGTGCATGCTCAGGGCAGGATGCATTCTCAAAAAAGACCTGAGAATACCCTAAGCTTCTAGCTCTGTTAATCTCTAGGTGCAGCACAAATGGGAAGTAAAAACTAAAGCTGAGTTTTAAGTGGCTTGGGTAAGCACTGAAGGGATGTCCTTTCATAGAGCCAATCTGAAATAATCTGACAGAAGTATTGTTCTTTCTCTCTCTTTTTCTGTGTGTGTGTGTGTTCAAAGAAATCTCTGTCAAAACAGTAACTTAACACAAGCTAAAGGAAAAGACATTTCAAAGAAAACACATAAAAAATAGAGACAACAGAAATAGTTTAGAAAAATCACTAAACAAACCAACAACTATAGCCCACAGCAAGCAACAAAAACAAACTTTAAAGAGGAAGGAATCTGATTTTTATAATTACTACATTATAATATTCAAAGTGTCCAGTTTTCAACAAAAAATTTTAGAGCATGCAAAGAAAAATAAATATGGCTCTGAACAAGTTAAAAATGGTCTCTGAGGAAGCATTGAACTTACTAGAAAAACACTTTAAACCACCGTCTTAAATATGCTCAAATAGAGCCCTGGCCTGTGTGGCTCAGTTGGTTGGGCATCATCCCCTGCACTGAAAAGGTTGTCAGTTCAGGTTGTAGGTTCAATCCGGGTAGGGGTGGTGCAGGAGGTGGCTGATCAATGTATTGTTCTTACATAAATGTTTCTCTCTCTCCCTTTACCTTCCTCTCTCTCTAAAAGTCATTTTAAAGAAATGTTTAAATAGTTAAATAAAATCATGATCAGGAAGTTAAAGAAAACCAAGAGACTGGTGTGTGATCAGAGATTATCAATAAAGATATAGATATTACAAAAAGGAACCAAAAATAAATTCTGTATCTGAAAAATACAATTACTGAAGTGAAAAACTCACTGGAAAGTTTAAATTGTAGATTTGAACAACTAAAAGAAAGTATTAAAGAACTGGAAGATAAGTCAATTGGAATCATCAAGTATGATGAAGTGAAAGAAAAAAGAATAGAGAAAAACAAATAGAGTCTAAGGGAACTGTGAAACACCATCAAGTGTTTGATTATGATTAAATTTGATTAAAGAAATAAATCTATACATCTAAGAAGCTCAACAAACTCCAAAAAGAATAAATTCAGATGTTCAACCAAGACACATTGTAATCAAAATATCAAAAGCCTTAGAGAATCTTAAAAGCAGCAAGAGAGGAGTGATTGTCATGTATATGGGATCCTCAAAATTAAGGACCAATTTGTCATCAGAAACCATGAAAACCAGAAAGGAATGGGATGGCATTTTTAAAGCAATGAAAGAAAAGCAATCTCTCAACCAAGAATTCTATGTCCCACAAAACTATCCTTCAAAAACAAATGAGAAATCACGATGTTCCCAAATAAACAAAAGTTTAGTGAGTTTGTTACTTGTGTATACTTGTTTCATATGAAATGCTAAAAAGAGTACTTCAGACATTAGACAGCAATTCAAAGCCTCAAGAAGAAATAAAAGACTCTGGTAAAGGTAAAAACATAGACAAATATAAAAGTCAATATTATTCTATTTTTAGTTTGTAAAACTTTTAATTTCCTGTATTATTTAAAATACAAATGTATAAAACAATAATTATAAATTGATGTTAATGTATAGGTATAATTTGTGACAAAACAACATAAACTCTGTATGAGAGAAGAAGATGGAATCATACTAAAACAAGTTTTGTGTGCTATTGATGTTAACTTGACATCAATCCAAACTAGATTGTTATAAATTTAGAATGTCAGTTGTAATCACAATTGCAAACACTACTAAGAAATTACCTTAAAAATATACATGTAAGGAAATGAGAAGGAAATCAATATAGCATATTATAAAAAAATTAAATAAAAACCAAAAAAGCAGTAATAAAGTAAACAAGAAACAACAACAAAAACTTTTTGGAAAAGAAAAAACTATGGAGACAGTAAAAATATTAGTGGTTGCCAGGTATGTGGGAGAGCAAGAGTGAAAAATGAATTAGAGGAACACTGGGGATTTTTAGGGCAGTAAATTTACTCTGTATGATACTGTGATAATGGATACATCTTATTTTAGGTTTGTCAAAACCCATAGACTATACAACAGAAAGTCTTAACTCTAACATAAATGATGGGCTTAGGTTAATAATAATGTACTAATGTTGGTTCATTGACCATACCAAACATATTGATGTGTGAGATGTTGATGTTGGAGGAGGCTATGGAGAAGAGGTATGTGGAGGAAATAATAAAAATTAAAACATATAAATAGAGAGTAAAAAAGCAGTAAAGAGAATCAACAAAACCAAAAGTTAGATCTTTGAAAAAAATCAACAAGTTTGACAAGTGTTTAGCTAGATTAAGAAAATAAAAAGAAAGGAGATACAAAAACTGAAATAAAAAATTAAAATGAAGATATTAATGTTATCAGTGGAAGTGGGGCTCTTGAGGTACCACTGGAATAAGAATTTCCAGAGGCCCCATGGGAGGATGAGATATTATAGAAAGATTTATTTCTATGGAATCAAACCCCAGAGTTTCCAGGGTCTGCCTCCTTTAGTTCCTCTACAGAAGTCCCATTTTGCTTTTAGCAGAGCTAAAATCAAAACCAGTATCCAGAGTTTTTGCTCTATATTAGGGCCTAGTCCAATCCAGCATCAGGCTAGCTTAGTTTGTGTTTCCTGCTACAATCCATCAGTCCATTGCATGTGGGATCTGCATGGAAGGAACACAAGCAGGAGCAAAGCCAAAGGAACCAGAGAGCCAAGAGAGCCACAAGCTGAGAGAGAATTCCTTTGTTTGGGGGATTATGCATCCCCCAATTTTTGCAGGATTGCAATGGCCTTGATTCTCTAGACAATGATCTCTGTTTCCAGTTATGACTGACAAGCAAGTACTTTCCCTATGTCACCCTGGCTCACTGTGAATGTGCCCATCTTCCCCTTTGTCCAGTCCCTACCCTTAGTAATCTGCAGGGAATGGGCCAATGATTCCCTGAGGAGTGTGAAATTGCAGCTTCCTGGTGAAGCTGCCCAAATGACATACCTATAATTTCTGGCTTTCACATTTCCATTTCTATTATTAATAACTAGCTAATTACAATGGCATCATTACTAATGGCCTTACAGAAAAAAAAGTGATTATAAGAGAATATTATAAACAATTGTATACCAACAAATTAAGTATCCTAGACAAAATGAAAAATTTTCTAAAAAAACACAAATTACCTAACATGACTCAACAACAAATAGAAATCTGAACAGACCTATAATAAATAGAGTGAATAAATAATCAAAAAACTCCCCATTCTTAGGTGCTTTCCAAAAGTGACCTGATTAACATAAATCCAACTGTGGAAGAAAGGGGCTTTGTTATGAATAACAAGGCATTTATTTAACCTTTATGGCTCTGAAGCAATTTCAGGAACTGAAGACAAGAGACTAATTATTATGATAAAAGATATATCCGTTGCTCTTATTGCTCAGGAAATTCCAAGGGTTTGGGGAGCTGTGAGTCAAGTACCATAGGTGAAGACCAAATATATGTAAGAATGACCAAATATACATTTCTTGTAAACCAAACTATCACAATCTCTAACACATTTTATGCTGTCAATGTAATCCAGATACCAAAGAAAAAGACACCACAACAAAACCATAGACCAATATCCTTTATGAATATAGATGAAAAATATCAGCAAAATATTAGCAAACTAAATTTGAAAAAATATTAAAAGGATCATACTTGATGAACAAGTGACATTTATTATTGAAATGAAAAGATGGTTGAACATAATAAAATCAATCTATGTATTAAAGCACATTAATAAATGAAGGGAAAACACATGATTCTCTTAATTAAAACACAAAATGTATTTGCCAAATTCCAACTAAAAAAAGCCACAGAAAAGAGAGCATCCAAGAAGAGTAGAATACTAGCAAATCTATATGATTGTGATGACATGAATATAATTACATACCATACTTATAAGTGGAATCATACAAGGAGAAGTAAAAGATTGTGGTAGAACAAACATTTCAAGAAATAATTGCCGGAGCCCGCCGGCAAAGTTGAACGGTCCTGAGGAAGGGGTGAGGATGGAGAAAAGACAGACACAAAAAAGATGGGATCGGGAGGACTGCAGCTCGTGACTGCTGCAGCCCCGAGTTTATTTTCCAAGCTCAATTTGTACCGGCGCTGTTGTTTTTGCTGAATAGCACCCTGCCCCGCATTCCTTCCCCTTGCCCGATACAAAGTAGTTCTCTCCAGGCTGCACAAATACACTTTCAGTGTAAACGTCCTGTGCCTCCTGCAGGAGCTCAGACCTTGGTAACTATCTTTGTCTCGGCTTCTAATGGGAACTTTTTGGGAAGGATTGAGTCCTTGGCCTGGTATGTGGCTTGACTGTCCCTTAACCCTTCAGGCCAGGGCCAGCTTCCTAATAAGCCTTTCTAGAATTTAAGGCAGCAAACTAAATTAGAATTGCCTTGGTGCCTCAAGGTCTGGGTCAGGGAGCAGGGGAGCACATCTGCAGCTCACCCAGGCACTGTGCCTGGGGCCACAGCAGCTCACCCACATCTCCCAGGGAGCAGGGGAGCACAACGGCTCCCCACAAATAATGACTATAAATTTTTCAATATTGATCAAAGATGGTAACCCACAGATACAAGAACATCAGTGAATGCCAAACAAGATGAATATAAAGCAAATAGCCACTAGAATACCATATTCAAATTTCAGAAAACCAAAGGTAAAGAAAACATTTTTAAAACTGGATAAGGTAGAAAAATATATACCAGGGAGAACAATACAAATAATGGCTGCATTCTCATCTGAAACAATGGAAGCCAAAAGAAAATGGAACGACATTGGTCAAGTACTAAAATAAAATAAAATTTCAACCCAGAATTCTATAGCCAGCAAAAATATCCTTCAAAAAATGGATATATAATAAGACATTTTCAGACAAAGAAAAGCTGAGAACATTTCTCTCCAGTAGATCTCTTCCGCAAGAAATGTTTAAAGAAAGTCTGAAGGGAAATGATATCAACTAGAAACCTGATTATGCAGGAAAAAATAATGGCACTGTAAAAAATATATAAATGGTATGTCAGTAAATAGAAATAACCTATTAAAAAATCTTTACATCTCTTTAACAGACTACTGAGGGGAGTAGAGCCAAAATAAAAATAAAATATTTGGCAATAGTATTACAAAAGGCTAGGAGGGGCTAAATGTATGTTTCTGTTGTAAGGCTCTTATTTTCTTCATGAAGTAGAATATTATTTGAAGGTTGGTTGTGATAAGTGAAGGTGTGTAGTGTGATATTTAAAGAATCCACTGTAAAAAAACACTAATGGGAATAACTAATAATTTTTAAAAGTGAAATAAAATCTTAAAAAATACTTGTTTACAAAAAAGCAATAGAGAAGCAAAGAATAGATGGGACAGATACAAAACAAGCACCAAAATGGTAAACTGAAGTCTAAACATAATAGTAATTATGTTAAATGTAAATGGGCTAACCATTAAATACAGGTTATCAGGCTAGGTAACAAAGTACAACTCAATTATATGTTATTTACAAGAAATACACTTTAAATATAAAGGCACTGATGGTTAAAAATAAAACTGTGGTGAAAGATCTAGGCATTCATTATAAAGCTGTTTTGGCTATATTGTCACACAAAGTAAAAGATAATGCTAAAGGCAAAGAGTATTTCCAAATATAAGGAGAGAAATTTCAAAATGTTTGCAGGACCAATGCATCAAGAAGATGTGACAATCTAAATGTGGATAGATGTGATCAGAATACTTCAAAATTCATAAAGTAAAAATTGACAGAACTAAAGGAAGAAATAGACCAATTCACAACCATAGCTGGAGATTAGAGACACAGAATTAATGCACAAGTAGTCAAAAACAATTCAATAAAAATATAGAAATCCAGAAGTAACTCAATCAACCAATTTGACCCAGTTAATATTTAAGGAACCCTACACCCAACAACTGCAGAATATAACTGTTTTTAGGTGCACATGGAACAATCTCAAAATGGAATACATGTTGGGCTATAAAACATGTCTTGAAAATTTCAAAAGATGGAAATATTACAGAATTTGTTCTCTGCCCACAAAAGAATTAAAACAGAATCCAAAAACAATGAGATGTCTAGAAAAGTACTAAACATTTAGTAATTAAACAACACACTAATGACAAGAAAATTTTTTTTAAAGAAAACACAAAGGAAATTAGAAATATTTCAAACTGATTGAAGACACAACATATCAGAATTGGTAAGAAACAGCTAAAGGAGTCTTTAAAAGGAAATTTATAAATTTAAATGGATATATTAGAAAACAGAAAAGGTATAAAAATCAGTAATCTATACTTCCATCTTAAGAAGACAGAAAAAGGAAGCATTTAAGATCTTGTTTCCCAGTATGCCATCAGTTTGGTTCAAATAAGCTCTTAAAAAAATTCAAAAGAAGAAATAAAGAGAAGGAGGAGGAGGCAGTAAAAGGAGCAAATTAAAGCCTAAGTAAGTAGGGAAATGGAAATAAGAATGAAAAATCAAAGAACCAGAAAATGTACAAACAACATAGAAAAGAATCAATGAAGCCAAAACTTGGTTCTTTTAAAAGATTAGAAGAATTATTAAATCTAGAACATGACTGATTAGTGAAAAAGAATGAAAACTCTAAATACCAAGTTCAATTTTAAAAAGGGGGAAGTCACTGCATTCCCTACAGACATTAAAATGGAAAATAATAAAATATTAAGAACAACATTTTCCCAATAAATTCAACAACTTTAACAAAATGGAAACATTAAAAAAAAAACACAACTTGCTGAAACAGGGACAAGAAATATAACATTAGGTAGTCTTGCATCTATTTTAAAAAATCTAATTGAAATTTTAATTAAAAGACTTTGCACTGAGAAAGCTCCAGGCACAAAGGACTTCACTGGTGACTCTATCAAACACATAATAAAAAAAAATACCATTTTACACTCCCTCTTTAAGAAAGTAGAGGGAGAAAGAACACCTGCTAACTTATTTTACAGATATGTATATTACAAGAAAGGAAAATTATAGACCAATATTTTTCATAAGTATAAATGCAAAAATCCTCAACAAAATATTAGCAAATTAAATCCATCAATATTAAAAATTAAAAATGAAGATTAATGTATCATGACCAAGTGAGGCTTTCCCAAGAAATTCAAAGTTGTTTTAATATTTGAAATCAATGTTTATTCTCAACAATATTATCTTAATAGATGAAAAACTTGAGAAAGTTCAACATCCATTTAAGATTAAACATATAACTCTTTACATAAGCTAGGATTAAGAGGAAATTTCATAATCAAGGGTGTCTACAAAAAATCTGCAACCACGTCACACATAATCAATAAGGATTGAATACTTTTTCCCTAAGATTGGAAGAAAGACAAGAAAATTTTTCCCTTCATTTTTATTCTACATTGTAATGAATGTCTTAGCCACTTAAGATAAAGAAGAAAAAAACATAAAGATTGAAAAGGAAGAAGTAAAGTTTTCTTCATTGCCAGATAACATGATTGTGTATGTAGAAAATCTTAAAGGATCTCAAAAAAAATCCTACTAATAAATAAATTTAGCATGGTTGCTGGAAACAAAGTCAATATTTTAAAAATTGAGACAAGTGTGATCAGGGGACAAATTCATAGGGGCCTTCTATAATTCTTCCTTTCACATAATTAAAAAAACTAAAACAGAAGACTTCAATAAATCTTTTACAAGAGATGATATGCTAATATGAATATGGTCATCACTGATTTTCAGCCTTTCCTTTTCTTATGTATATAATTAAGGCAATAATTTTTTCTGTAATCATGCTTTTAACTGCATCTCCCAAGGTTGCTTCATTATCCCTGAACACTTTAGTACATATTCCCTGCAAGCCAAGACATTCTCCTGCATAACCACAGAGCAGACCTTCAAAATCAGAAAATTAATATTGATTCATTCATTTCTGTATCTAATTAAATTGAGAGGTCTAAATAAAATTTTGCTGATTTACCCAGTAATGTTCTTTATAACAAAATATTAAAATCCAGGGTAACATGTTGTACATAGTTGTTTTAGTTTTTTTCAGCAGGTTTGTTTCCAGCTTTCTTTGACTTTCATGAGTTCAAAACTTGAAGATTACAGGCCAGTTATTTTGTAAAATGCTCATTAGTGTGGGTTTGTCTTATATTTTCTCATGATTAGATATAGGTCATTCACCTTTGGCATTAATATCTCAAAAGTTTTTTCTCATTCTATCTTATCACATGGTGCATAATTTCAATTTATCCCAGGGCTAATTATGTTCACTGATGACTTGTTTAAAGTGGTATCTTCAGAACTGTTACTCTTTTTCTCTCTGTACTTAATGAGTATATTGTGGTACTTGGAAACTGTGCAAGTAATTCTATTTCTTATCAAACTTTTAATTTATTTATTCATTAATTTACACCACTATTTTATTTGATGAGTATAATTTGCTATACTATTATTTATCTTTATTCATTAGTAAAAGCCCAGTCAAGTTGGTTTCCGTGTACTTTTCACATATCTCCATCATTCTTCCAGGCTTATCCTATACTCTCCCTGCCCTAGCGCTATAATCTGCCATTTCTCTAAGGATTCTGGTTATTTTTAATGGGCAATCCAAGATCTGGGCACTAGGTGTACTCATTGATATTAGGGTTTTATTGAGTCTTTCAGTGGGCAAAGTTAGGTAATAGGTGTGCATACAGGTGCACACACAAGTAGTACATCCGAGTCTAATATAACACTACAAAAATTGCTCTAATTTTTTCTTTTGTTAAATATGTAACTCTCTTCTCCAACAATGAGAAATTTGGCTTCCATTATATTTACATTATATATTCATTCAGCCAGTATGTAACCATCCTGGTTTCTTTTGCTGTCATCCCTCACCCATGTGTACTCTCTCCTTTCCTTGCTTGGGATCTGAAACAAGCTTCTACGTTGACATCCTCCTCACATTATTTGGGTTCTGTCCCCCTATACTGAAATTTCTCACCTGTGGAAGTCCTCCTTGCTAGAAGTTCTACTTAAGTAACAATGGATTTTGTCCAGGTGTTCTTTTCCTGGCCACATAGATGTCTTTTGTTTTGGCTAATTTTTGTCTTTGAATTTAAGCAGCTTTACTGTGATATGCCTAGGTGTATTAGTTAAAATATTTAACTTCCTATGGTTCATAGCATTTTTTGAATATATGGCTTTATATCACTCATCAATTCTGGCAACATTTTGTCAGTATCTCTTCAAATATTACTCCTGCCCCACTCTTCATGTCCTCTTTTTATTGTAATTCAGATGCATGTATCTAAAACTTTTTCACCCTGCCCTTACCCTTTTTCCTGTATTTTCCTTTTACTCTCTGTCCTTTTTCTGAGTATTTTCTTCTTATCTAAATTCTAGCCTAATTTTATTCTCTTTTCAGCCTTGTGAAATTTGCTAAGTCTTTGATTTTTGTTATTTTATAATCTAATTTTTTTATTTAAATATTTTTTATTTAAAATTTTACTTTATTATTTAAATTTTTGAGCCTATTAATCAGTTATTTTATTTTTAAAAAATTATTGATTTTTACAGCGAGAAGAAGGGAGAGGGAGAGAGAGAGAAAAACATCAATGGGAGAGCAAGACCTCCATCTGTTGGTCTCCATACCCCACCCCCTGGGGATCTAGCCCACAACCCAGGCACATGCCCTGACCTGGAATTGAAACAACAACCCCGTGCACAGGAGACATCCAACCAACTGAGCCACACCCTCCAGGGCACAGTTATTTTTTAATACATCGTATACATCCAATATGTGGATTCTCTGTGGACCTGTTTCTATGGTCTGTCATTTCTCTTGATTTTTGTCCAATTATTGTCTTTTTTCATATCTTTTTATTTTTTGGTAGATGTTGTATAGAGGGAGTTGGAGGACCTTGATGATTTCTTCTTCCAGAGAATTTTTTATTGTTGCTTCTAGAAGACAGAGAAGCTAGGGAACATTCATCTTAATTCAGTCAGACAATAAGCTGGTTTAATGCGGGCTACACCCTTTGCAGAAGTTTTCTGTTAACCCCTTCTCTCAGGGCAGTAGCCTTTCAGCCATCTCATACCAAGTCTGTGGCCCCACCTCCTTGGTAAACCCTGAATTCCATGTTTTGTCTCCCTAGCCCTATTAAACTAGTTATAGTTCTTTTTTAAAAAAATATATCTTTATTGATTTCAGAGAGAGGAAGGGAGAGGGAGAGAGAGAGAGATAGAAACATCAATGATGAGAGAGTCATTTATTGAGCCTGAAACCCGGGCATGTGCCCTGACCAGGAATCAAACCCCGATCACCTGGATCCTAGGTCTACACTCAACCGCTGAGCCACGCCCGGCTGGGCTAGACTAGTTATAGTTCTATTCAGATTCTTGACAAAAGTTTTGGTTTAAGCAAAAGTCTTTTTGAGAAAAATAGTGTTGAGTTGTGTTTATCACTCTGAGATTTCCTTCTCTCTGGAGTTTTGGCTTATTAAGTTCTAACTACCTTTGTAATTCCCCAAGTGTTTATTGTATTGTGTTTGGTTTTTATTTTTGGTTTTAGTAGAATAATTGGTTTGAAAAAAGGTCAATAGTAGAAGTGAAAAAATCAGTTTATCTGGTTGTAAAGTGAATTCTCTTAAATCAGAGATTGTCAAGTTTTTTTTTGTAAAGGGCTAGTTAATAAAATTGTAGGCTTTGAGGGCTACATGTCTCTGTCACAACTACTCAACTGTGTTGTATAGTACAAAAACATTCATATACAATAGCTAAACTTACAGCATAGCTGTGTTCCAATAAGAAGTTATAAAAAAAAACATGTGGCCAACTGTATTTTGCTAATCCCTTCTTTAAATGGGGGAAGAATACAACTTTTAAAAAGATGGTAGGATTTAGTCAAGAAAACATTTATTTCCACAGCCATCAATATTATTTTTTAAAATATTGGACTCCAGAATAGGATCTTGAGTTCTGTAGGGTGATATAAAAGAATTAAAAGTCATAATTTCTAATCTATCTCAGGGACTCATTAAAGAAACAGATTTTATATAAATAAAAATGTATACAAAACAAATGTACTGATTAATATAATATAGACTAAGTGCATAAGTGCTTAAAGGTTACTAGTTCAAAAACAAATAAAGCTGTTTCAGTCTCTTTATTCCTCACCACTAGTCTTGTTACCTTCCCTATAACTTCCCAATTTGAGCAAATATGAATGTGATTTGAATATGAAGGTGCCCTTCAGTAGTCAGGATGATAGGATGGGGTCCTGCCTCCCGGGAGAGCCAGCTCTTTGACAAACCCTCCACCCTATTAATAAATCACCATGATATGCACTACTTCTTTCACATCTTTTATACTAAATTTATACTATACAAAAGAATGAATGGATCTCTCATTTTCACCTATAATCTTGCCTACCTATCAGTAAACCCAGACTTTCATTTAATCTGAAGAGGATTTGAACTTGAAGATTAAAATCCTTTGTTTGTCGTTTTCTGTTCTCCAGACATAAGCCCTGACTTCCACCTCAGCCTCTTTTCTAGCCTTCTTATTTTCAAACCACTATTTGAAGCCCCCCCACCCCTAATGTACCAGGCTGCTTCTCACCTCATCTGCACTTCTTATTTTTTCTGGGAACTTTTCCCTCGAGATCAAGTAAAATCTTGATCATAAAAGTCAGCTCTATTATAATAGCTTCTTCAATAAATATTTCCAATTCCTTATTAATCACTATAATCACTATATTTTAAAAGTGTTTATTGAGAAAGCCTTCACATTATTATTTAGTTCTTCACATCCCTTCAATGATAAACACAGCAAACAGATTTTATGATGGAGAGATCTAGTGTACCTGGGGTACGCAGGCTTAATGTTTGTTATATCCACAGTCAAGGTCCCTGGGATTCCATGAGGCAAAGCAAAGGCCCTAGACATTCACCTATTCAGCCAATATTTATTAAGAACCCACTATGTACCAAGGTAAACTATGTATCTCACTATGTATCAGTGTGCAAAACAAACAAAAAAGTCTATTTCATGGAGCTTATACTTTAGTGGGGTGAGATTATTCAGTACATATAGTTATATGTATAGCCTGTCCTATGGTGATAAGAGCTATGAAAAAATGAAGCAAGTGGAGGGTCAGGAAGGCGTCAATGGAACACTGGTTTGAGAGGTTGCTATGATGTGTTGGTCAGGAAAGGCCTTTTTCATCAAATGATTTATGAGTATACAGCTGGCTATAAGCATATATAAGGCTATAAGCATATATAAGACTATAAGGCTGCTGACTGAGGTGAGAAGATAATTCTTGGGAATAGATGGGGGGGAAACTATCCAGACAGAAGGAAATGTAAAGGCACTAGTTATGTGAACACACTAAGCTGAATGATTAGAAACTGTACCAGATACATTTCTGCTACATAATTTAGTGTGTGACTATTTCCACCAAGAAGAGAAAAATGTTTAATAACAGAAAGAACACCTACTTTTGTTAACTACCAACACATAAACATTTACAAATATCAATAATTTATTAAAATGTCAGTCTTGAAACCAGTACTGTCAATTCTAAGATTTTTTAGCCATGAACCTTTCATTTTTACATAGCGTATGCCATAGACTAACGCCTGGTGACAATATGTCCCTTCACTGAAAGCTTAGGTTTGATTCTCCATCATTAGAGTTCCTTGGTTCATTCAGTTGGTCACTACTGATTTTATGATCCTTAAAAACAAAATGTTCCAGCTTTCCTGAAGCATTAAATATACTTGGGGCACTGGTCATGCTTCAGTCAATTCAGGTTATGACAACACAACATAGATTGAGTGGCTTAAAAAACATTTTGTATTACAGTTAACATGGTGAGAAAGTTTAATATTGAGGAGTTAGCTGATTTTGTTCCTAGTGAGAGCCCTCTTGTTCATGGCTGTCTTCTTGTTGTATCACCCATCACATGGCAGAAAGAGAGAGAGAGAGCACACTCTGGTCCCCTCCATTTCTTGTAGGGCTCCACCTTCATCAGGGCTCCACTAGTAAGACCTCATCTAACTCTAATTATCTCCCAAAGACCTCACCTCTACGAAACATTACATTGGGAATTAGAGTTTCAACATATGAATATAAGGGGACACAAACATTTAGTCCATAACAAGACATAAGTTTTCCTCTTTCAGAAATTTGTATATTTAAGCAAGAAATTTTATATAGATATCAGGTTAATAAAAGATAACAGAGAAATTTAAGTGATGGCGATGATGTGGTCTCTCGGTTCTTGACTTTGTACAGGAAAAATTTCGCATTACGAGTCCAGGTGATTTTGAGAGTACTTATTAAAGCTGAGGACAGTGAAACAAAGGAAGGACTTAAGATAGAAGAGGAAAGATCATAGCCACAGGAGTGAGCCTAAGTGGAGCTGTTTTGGCTCTTTGGAAACATGAGGAAGAGTTGAGCCTGGGCGTGGCCGCCTTGGCCCTTTTGAAAGAAAGTCACAGAGGCAAAAGAAGCAAGCCAGCTGGACTGCATAAACACAAGAAATAAGTTACAGAGGCAAAAGAAGGGCCACTGAAGACAGGTTCTGGGGGTTAGCCCAGGATGAGCTACTCCCTGGTTGTAATATTCCTGGGAACCTTTAGAGCTTAGGAGAAAGAAAAGCAGACACAAACCTGAGGAAAGAAGTGGGGAAAGGCCACAGGCACGAGAGAGAGAGAGAGAGAGAGAGAGAGAGAGAGAGAGAGAGAGAGAGAGAGAGAGAGAGAGAACTGGGTCCTTTGCCTTAAGAGGTTTTATCTGTTTTCTAAAGGCAAGAATTTTAGGGGAGGTCTCAAGGGAGAATCTCAATAGAATATTCATCAACTTTCCATGTGTGTTCTTTCAGGGTCATGGTCTCCACTGATTGGTCAGTGTTATGGTAGGGAGTCATTGATTAATGCTTAAGGGAGTGGTGGTACAAGGGAGAAGGAGGCAGGTGAGTCAGGGTGCTGAATAAGGCCAGTTTGAATTAGCTGCCTCAGTTTCCCCATTCAACTTGCCAAGGAATTTTCCTCACTTCTTACTATTCTGTCTCAGAACTAGAGCCATGAAAAAATCCAGGTGGTGAAAAGAAAAATTAAATACAAAATACATTTAATTACTTATATTTCAACTTGTAGTGAACACTTAATAAAATGTTTGCTCATTATTAATTGATGTGCTTGTCACACACGTCACTATACTTATTACATACATACTTACTAGTGTTTCTATTTTGTTTATATCTTTTACATATTTAAGAAATTATTATCATGACTGACTAAAAGGAATGAATGGAAGATGAGTATAGGCTTATTAGTGTATTGTGTCAACCACTGTCACTCAGAATATGTGATTTTTAAAAATCTTGTATAAAATACTTTGTGCATTGTTAATAATTAACCTTTTATCTCTTGTCACTTTCTTTTAGGGATTTTTTATCCTGAATTGTCCAGACTTAACACCTTTGGCTTTCCAATTGATATATCTTAACTTATCATTTAATGATATCAGCTCCTTTCCCACAGAAGTAAGTCCATTTTTATTATTGTATATACTGTAATAATTTTTATTATGAATAATAATTATAATAAAAAATAGGCACAGGATACCCTGGAGTTAAAATATGTAAATATATTTTGGATAGCATCCCAAAAGGCTTATTTTCAGAACTACAAAAAGTACAGTACTTTCTTATGAAGTCCCATGACATTATCTGCAAAAACTGTAAAATAGCCAGGCTCTCAAATAGTTCTCATAATTGTACTGTGTATAGGAAATAACTTATTTTATTCTTCTAAGCCTGAATAAAACCTAAAATAAACCTATTTATGTGTTAATCAGAAGGTTTAAAAACAAAGTTTAGTGACCAGGTAATATGATGCTGTAACAAGTTTTAGTTATCATAGGTCAAAATAAGATATTCTGCATAATAAAACATATGTAGAATAATCACATATGGGAATGAGGTAGTTCATTGTCATTTTAAATAAATGGGTCATTATGAGTAGTTAGGACAGATTATGTTTTCTGTGTCTTTATACAGTTCATTGGTCACTTCCTTTTTATTTCAAATATATAGTATTAAAAACATTCTTCATAATTTCTCTGCAATAAAATATATGTGTGTGTGTGTATATATGTGTATATATATATATATATATTTGTCTTTATTGTTGAAAGTATTACAGATGTCCCCTTTTTCCCATCTTGACCCCTTCTACCTACACCACCCTACTGTCTGTGTCCATGGGTTATGCATAATATGCATATAAATTCTTTGGTTAATCTCTTCTCACTCACTCACCCACTCCCACCTTCCCTCTGAGATTCCTCAGTCTGTTCCATCCTTCATTGCCTCTGTATCTATTTTGTTCACCAGTTTATTTTGTTCATTAGATTCCACATATGAGTGAGATCATGTAAAACTGAATCAGGAAGAATTAGAAAGCCTGAATAAACCAACAACAACTGATGAAATCAAAGCAATAATCAAAAAGCTCTTAGCAAACAAAAGCCCTAGTTTGGATGGCGTCACAGCAGAGCCCCACCAAGCATTCTACTTCTTACTACAGCAGACCCTTTAACATTTCTTGCATTGCTGGTTTGGTGATAAACTCCTTTAGCCTTGTTTTGTCTGGGAAGCTCTTTATTTCACCATCTATTTTGGATGATAGCCTTGCTGGATAAAGTAGTCTTGGTTTCAGATCCTTGCTTTTCATTACCTTGAACACTTCATGCCATTCTATTCTGGCCTGTAGAGTTTCTGATGAGAAATCAGCTGACAGCCTTATGGGAGCTCCTTTATAGGTAACAGATTGCTTTTCTCTAGCTTCCTTTAAGATTCTCTCTTTGTCTTGGATTCTTGGCATTAATTAGTATGTGTCTGGGCATGGACCTCTTTGAGTTCTTCTTTCTTGGGACTCTCTGTGCCTCCTGAACTTGTGTGGCTTTTTCCTTGAGCAGGTTAGGGAAATTTTCTGCCATTGTTTCTTCAAACAGGTTCTCTATCCTTGCTGACTTTCTTCACCTTCTTGCTTTCCTATGATGTGAATATTGTTACATTTCATGTTGTCCCAGAGCTCCCTTAAGCTGTCCTCCTTTTTAATTGTGTTTTCTTTTTGGTTCTCTGATTGATTTTTTCTACCCTGACTTCCAATTCACTGATCGGATCCTCAGGTTCTTCTAATCTGTTTATTCCTTCCAATGTATTCTTTATTTCTTCTGTGTCATTCTTAATTTCCTTCATAGTTTCCATATCTTTTCTCATGCTATAGAGCATCCTTACAATCAGTATTCTGAACTCTCTATTTGCTGGATTGCTTATCTCCATTTCATTTAGCTTTTCTTCTGGAAAATTCTCTTATTCTTTCATTTGGGGCTTCTTTTTTTTTGGTCTCCCCATTTTGGCTGCCTGTTTGGGTTTGTCTCTATGTATTAGGTAGATCTGCTAGGACTCCCAATCTTTTGGATGGTCTTTGGTGCAGATCAATGTAAGATGCTGTTTGTGACTGGTCCTAAGTACCCTGTTTGGAGGCTTCAGCAATTCACAGCTTGTGGCTTCCCCTGCTGGGACTGGGTGCTTTTAAAAGGACCCAACTGCACACCAAGGTCTGCTTTTCCTAGCCCCAGGTCCAGAAGCAGATCAGGCAAAGACTCAAAGCACCTAGAGATCCACCTTTACCTGCAGGCTGATTGTTATTCTCAGTCTTTTAATGAGCCTCAGGCTTTAGACCAAAGCAAGGCATAAACTTTACAGGGTAAGGTGAGAGGTTTTTCAACAGGGTGAGGCAGTTGCTTTTCTCTAAGGCAAAAACTGCATGGATGGTCAAGGTTTGCCTGAGAAAGATGTCCTCTGCTGTATTGGGGAAAAACTCAGCACAGCAATCTGAGCCTTATCTCCGGAGACCCCAACCCTGCCTTCTCCTCACACAGCTCTAGTCCATTCTGCCCTCCCTCTGCCAGAGTTCAAGGTGAGTGGCTGCCATGGAATTTTGTGCATTGGCTCTTTAAGAGAGTGCTTGCATTTCCAACCATCTCTTCCTGGAAGACAGAAACCCAGCTGTTTTTTACAACCAGATGTTTTGTGGATACCTTTCTTAGTTCTGGTGCTCTGGGCTGGGAAGACCAGCTTGGGGTTTAGACCCCAGAGTTCTCAATGGGAACCCCCCCAAAGCTGAAATATCCCTCCCAACATTCAGCTGCTGCCTCTAGGGGCCTAGCCAACCCTCTTGTGCCTCCATACTTCCTATCAGTCTCTAAGCAATCTCCACTTTACATCCTTGGTTGTGAAGGTTCTCTTCAGCTAGTATTCAGTTGATTATTCAGGATGTTTTTTCTATATTTTAGTTGTAATTCCGGTTTGGTCCTGGGAGAATCACTGTAGCTTCCACTTAATTCACTGCCATCTTTGAATCTCTAGTAATATTATATTTTTATTTTTACTAGAATAACAACTCTTTTATAAATTTCACTAGGGCAAATTGACAATAATTTCCAAGCAATATAGGTTTTTTTTTATGTTAATTTTAACTTTTCTTCTAAATAGTTATAGATGAGGCCTTATGTCTTCCAAGCATACTCTATCCATTAAAAGAAAAATTTATAAATATAAGAGAGCTCTTTAGATGTAAAATTTAAAGTGCTCACTTTTTAAAGTGATAGAAATCAATAGAACTTGTCATTAACATAAAAAACTGTGTTATAAAACTATAGATAAAATATTCCAACCAGGATGGTAATATCCAGGCTTGGAAGGGCTGTACTGGGGGTAAGCTAATGATACCTATTTATCAGCATAATGTAAATGCAATCAATAGAAGACCAGAGGCTGACATAAATGTGGTGACTGAAATTGTTACAAGTTTCATGGAAAACTCAAGATGGTAGACTAAGGCAGAAGACGGGCTCTATTAAAATTGTTTTGGACCAAAAAAAAAAGGAAAGCAGAAATGGTAAACAAGAAGGTTGATATAACAAACCCTGTAAATATATACTCGGTCTTTTTTTTAAATCTTAGATTCTTTAAAAACACATAAACAACAATAATTATAATAATGTGTTGTTTATCTTCCATGAGAAACAAGAAGACACATTTTGTGTTTAACATTGCTTGAATAATCTATTGCAATGATAATATTTTAGTCTTGTGGAATTATCTTTCATTGAACATCAGCTAGATAAAGAAGATAAGAAATGGCAGAAGGAGGAGTTACTAGTGAAGACTATCACACATTTTTACAGCAGCCTTCTGGAAAAATGGATGATAGTGGTTTTTCTCTATTTAAGTTATAAATAATGCCTTAAAAGTGTGGGTTTTACAACTAATCCCATTTAACAGTCCAGCATATAAGAGGCTCAGGATCAATCCCATGAAAGATTATTTATATTCCATTAATAGAGAACACTGGTTTACAGTTAAAAAATTAGAAAAACAATGGTTCAACTTGAATTATTTCTTGACAGGTTCAGAATTAATATCAAATACATATCTTGCACTTTTCTTGGATCAATTACAACAGGAGGTTGTTCTACATTTGTTGTTAAGGGTGACCTGCCAGACTGTGAAGCTGACCAACCCCTGCAGATGATCAGGGTCCAACACATGCGTTGACCAAAAGTTATTGGAGAAGAATTAGTACAACTAAAATAACAGAATCCAGAAAACAAATCTGGAACAAGTCTTAGAAGGAGATGAGTCAGGAGTGTTAGATAAAGATGAGGGTGTTTGCAGCAGGCTTTGGAACTAAGTCACCAACAGATTGACATGGAAGTTGAAGAAGCAGATCTCTCTAGGGCTATTCAGCTCAGTATACAAGGTAGTTGCAAAAATATATCTCAAGATATTCCACAGACATCAAGTACACATCTTACTTCAGAAGAGCTATGGAAAAGAAGAGAAGCCTACTTTGAAATGCAGCAGCAGTAGCAGCAGGATCCACCAGGACAGCTTTCACACCCATGTGAAACACCAACTACAAGTTCTGGAACACTTGGCAGTGATCTTGGTGATGATGAGTGAAGAAGACATGCTTCAGGCAGTTGTCACCAGGACCTTAGAAACTGTTAGAAATAGTTTCATAACAAAAGAAAAAATAATACATTTTACAAAATCTTTAGACTACTCGTACTTTCCAACATTACCCTGCATGACTAAAGCATAGGGTCCATTTTGATAATATATCAAAGAGAACAATGTTTATCAGGCGAAATAAGACTTTTAACTGGGTGGTTTTCAAACAAAAAGGTGAGAAAGTGGAAAAATGAATCAGTTGTAGGACTAAATAATGCTCCTTCAAATACTAGTCAAAGAGGCATTCAGCAATTAAAGAAATTTAAAATCATTTTCTAAATATTCCTTTTTCATTTTTGAGTGTGAAATATCTAACATGTCTAAAATTAGGACTTTTGGGGGGCCCTTTTTGTAAACCAACTAATAAGCTCTTGCTACAGAACATTTTCCATACAGTTTGTTTTCTTTTCCTCCCTTCTATGTTGGTAATTTGGCTCATTTTCATCACTTAATAGTTGATTCCATGTCTCATTAACTAAATTAACCTTTTAGGACAGTGTCTCTTCTCTATGTTGATAATAGTAATGATTCCAGAAAAATAAATGTTCTCCCTCCAACCATGTATTGTGCACTTGGGTGTCTTCTCATGTTATTGTCTCTGATTACAATTTATCTGCTACCTTGTTTTTGTTATTTTTCTACAACTCTTTTAAAAGATGGTAATCTTTTGTGAGGTTTTGCTTCTTAAGCCCCCCACGATGGGATCATTATTTCATAATTCTGGTGCATTCCTAAACTCCGAAATCAGCTTTGCACACGTTTTTAAGAACAAATGAGCATTAAAAAAATAATAATGTATTGTTAGGTCTGTAACATATATGGATGTAGTATGTATAACAACTACAGTGCAAAAAAGGAACACGGAATAGAGCTATTTGGGAACATTTGCATATCTCACTGGAATTAAGTTAGTGTAAATCTGAAGTAGAGTATGATAAGTTAGATGTTTATTACAACCGCTAAAACAATTGCTAAAAAAAATAACTCAAAAGAATGTGGTGAAAAAACCATTAAGGTAATTAAAATATTATACTAACAAATATTCAGTTGATGCAAATGAAGGCAGTAAAGAGCAAATGAAGCATGATATATAGAAAACTAAATGCACTATATGTAAAATGGCGATGTAAATCCAGTATGTCAATAATATTAAATGTGAATACATCAAACAATCCAAAGGTACAGATTGTCAGACTGAATACAAAAATCAAGCTTCCATGACATGCTGTCTACAAAAGATATACTTAAGATAATAGATACAAAGAGGTCACAGGTAAAAATGTGGAAAAAATATATCATGTAAACAGCAACCATAAGAAAGCTGGAGTGACTATACAAATATGAGACAAAATAGATTTTAAAACAAAAGTTACTAGAGATAAAAGGGGACATTTTGTCAATCTATCAGGATAATATAATTTTATATATATATATATATATATATATATATATACATATACACACATATATATATACATACATATATATACAAATATATATGGCCACAGAATACAAAAACTGAAATAATTGAAAGAAGAAATTAGAATTTCAACAACAATAGTTATAAGCTTCAATATCCCACTTTCAATAATGCATAGGAAAACTAAGCAGATCAACAAAGAAATAAAAGTCTTGAACAACACTATAAATCACTTAGACCTAATAGATCTCTATGGGACACTTCAACCAATAGCAGAAGAATACATAATTCTCAAATTCACGTAGAGTATTTTCCAGGACAGACCATATGTTAGGTTACAAAGTAAATCTCAATACACTTAAACAATTGAAAATCACAGAAAGTATATTTTTGGCCACAGTGTAATATAATTAAAGATCAACTGATTTCTTTCAGTATAACTGAAAGAAATTTGGAAATATATAAAAATTAAGCAACACATTCTTAAATAACTAATGATTCCATTAAAAAAATTAAAAGGGAAATTAGAAAATACTTTAAGATGAATGAAAATGAAACGACAACATACCAAAATTTATGGGATACCTCTTCACCAGTGCTCAGAGGGAAATTTATAGCTATAAATACATATATTTAAAAAGAAATATCAATAACCTAATCTCCCATCTTAAGCCACTATAAAAAAGAGCAAACTAAGCCTAAAGAAAGAAGAAAGTAATAAAAATTAGTACACAAATTAGTGAAATTAAGAATAGAGCCCAGCTGGGTGTGGCTCAGCAGTTGAGCATTGACCTAAGATTCTGGTCAGGGCACATGCCTGGGTTGTGGGCTCAATCCCCAGTTGAGGGCCTGCAGGAGGCAGCTGATCAAAGACTCTCTCATCATTGATGTTTCTCTCTTTCTCCCTCTCCCTTCCTCTCTCTGAAATCAATAAAGATATTTAAAAAAGAATAGAAAAACAATAAACAAAGATCAAAAAAACTGAGTTGATACTTTAAAAGATCAACAAAATTGACTAACCTTAAATAAACTTACCAAGAAAAAAGAAGACCTGAGTTACTAAAGTTAGGAATGAAGGAGTGGATATTACTACCAAACTTACAGAAATAAAAAAGATTTAAGAGAATACTACAAATAACTGTAAACAAACCAACTAGATAACTTTCACAAAATGGGCACATACCTAGAAAGACACAAGAAAGGACTCAAAAAGAAATAGAAAATCTGAATGTCTCTAAAAAGGAAAGAGTTCAATAGTAATTTTAAAACTTTCCACAAAGAAAATTCCAGAACCAGATAACTTCCTTGGTGAATTTTACCAAACATCTTAAGAAGGATTAGCACCAATCCTTTACAAACTCTTCAAAAAAAAAAAGAAGAGAAGGGAAAACCCCAATTCAAACTAGTAAAGCAGTAATACTCTGATACCAAACTAGACAAAGATATGGAAAGAAAAACAAACTACAGAACAATATCTCTTATGAATATAAATGCAAAAATTCTCAACAAAATGCTAGCAAAACAACATAGAAAGAGAATTTTACACCATGACCAAGTGATGTTTATCCTGGGAATTCAAGGTTGGATAAACATACAAAAATCATTCAATGTGATATAACATTTTAACATAGTAAAGGGGAGAAACCATACAGTTATCTCAATAGAGACAGAAAAAAACATTTTACAAAATCCACCATCCTTTCATGGCAAAAACATTCAATATCTAGAAATAGAGGTGATGACTTCAACTTGATAAAGGGCATCCTCAAAAAACCCACAGCTTATATCACTTTTAATGATGAAATACTCAAAGTTTTCCTCCTAAGATCAAGAACCAGATGAAGATGTATATTCTTGCCACTTTGTATTTAACATTGTACTAGACTTTCTAGCCAAGGAGATTAGGCAAAAAAGAGAAATAAAAGACATCAGATTTAAAAAGAAAGTTAAACTATCTCTAATTGTAGATGACATGGTCTTATATATAGAAATCCTAAAGGGATTCACTAAAAAAAGAAAATTAGAACTAATGAATGTTTTCAGCAAGGTTGTAGTGTACAAGATCAATAAACAAAAATCAATTTTATTTCTACAAAATAGCAACAAACAATACTGACAATAAAGTAAGAAAGAAATTTTATCTACATGAAAAAGAGTAAAATTTGGGGGAGCAAATTTAACAAAAATGCAAAACTTATACTGTGAAAACTATAGAACATTGTTAAGCAATTAAAGGCAACCTACTCAGATGACAAGGCATCCCATGTTCATGGATCTGAAGACTTAATATTTTAAGATGGCAATACTTCCAAATTGATCTACAGATTTATTGCAATCCCTGTGAAAATTACAACTGTCCTATTTTGTAGAATTTGACAAGCTGACTTAGAGTCTGTAAGGAAATGCAAGGGATTCCAAATAGCCAAAGCCATCTTGGAAAGGGAAAGACAAACTTGGAGGACTTAACTTCTAATTGCAAGAATGAGCATGATTTATTCCACCAATTTAGATCTTTATGATTATAAAAAGGTTTAATTTAGTGTTAAAGATAGTTAATGTAAGATCTTATTATGATTCACCAGAGAGAAAGAAATATATTAATCAAGTAAAGATCATAAATTTAAGTGGTATATTCTAAATTTTATATGAAAAGTCAGTGTGTATGAGTACTATGATGTGAGAATGAAACAACCTGGTTATGATAACTCATTGATTACTTAGATTAATTCCACTTATATTTTTGGTTCTGCAGACACCTCCTTCCTCCCTCCTCCTTTGAGTAATTGTCTCTTATGAAACCGTAGGTTGATTAAATAAGATGACTTTCCCATTTAGAAAATAGTGCTGTACACATGAGTCAAGTGATATGTGTACAGCACTATTTTACATATCATGCATATTATGCTGGTCAGTTATTTTTAAAGCTTTCCAAAGGTATTTGATATATGTGATACATACAATTAATGTTACTATACTGACTCTACTACTTTAGTTTAAAGGGTTTATAAAATGTAACAAATAAGAATTTGTATACTTTGTTATTCTACTCATGTTTGTTTCTCTTTTCTGTTCCTCAGATATTTTGTCTTAAATATTTACAAATACTGATCCTGAGAAATAATCCTATCAAAGTAATCCCTTCTGAAATTCAACAACTTAAGTACCTTAGAGTTCTCAACATTGCCTTTAATTTGATTATGACTCTTCCTCCTGGGTAAGGTTGACGATTTGAAATTATAAACATAGAAAATGAAGAGCTTATGATTTAGAAAAGGATCAGTTCCCCCTTTGAAAGCAGTTAGCAACTTTTTAGCTATTTAAAAATTCTTTTTAGCTATTTAAAACAATGACTTGTTTTTCATTGTTGTGTTAAAAATAATCCTACCAACCACATAGATGGCAATTAACCATTCTCAACTTCAATTTTCTAATGTGTGAACATAAAGAAATTAGTCTTTATGATATCTAAGATCCTTTAAACTCTAATAGGAATGTTGATATTTGGTTTTAAAAGAGATGGCTTTTCCCCACACAATTATTTAATTACTAATAAAAATTAAAATCAAAACATTTATCAAGTGCAAAAACAATATACCTCTTCCAGTAAATGTTTAACTAATTGAATGTAGGTTAAGGACAAAGGAGCAGGGACCCTTAAACAGCTGAACAATATTTCTCAAAGAAGATTCTTGTACTAATTAAGGAAGTGCATCAAAATTCATTTCTAAAGTTCTTCATTGAGCACAGTTTGTAATTAACAATCCAACAAATTCTATATTCATAAACTTTAACATTACTTAGTCATTTAAAAGAATAAAAAAGTATGTAAAATATTATACCATTTCTGTATAAAAATGTACATATACAAATCACACATTATAAATAATATGTAAAAAGAAAGAATAAACATTAAGGCAGTAAGAAAATTGCATTATGAGAATTTTATTTCTGTTTGATTCATCTATATTTTTCCACGGTAGCATAAATTGTATTTTCCCTACCTTGATAATAGAATCAGCCATTTCTCTAAAAAAACACCGTTTTTGTTTTTTTTAATCCTCACCCAAGGATATGTTTTGATTTATTTTAGAGAGAGGGAGAGAGAGAAACAGCAATTGATTGCCTCCCACATGCACCCCCACCAGGAATTGAATGCAAAACCTGAGTATGTGCCTTGCCCAGGAATTGAACCTGCAAGCTTTTGGCACGTGGGATGATCCTCCAAGCAACTGAGCCACACTGGCCAGGATCCTGTCTTCTTTTTATTGAAGAATGATATTTAAAAACTGATATCTAAGTATTGAATGTCCCCATTGCTATTGGGATGACATTGCTTATAGAGACTCTCAGTGAACTGAGCTAAGTAATATATATACGTACTAATCTGTGTGTACACATATCTATAATTATTTCTCTGTGAATGTTTATTTATACACATACCTATATATACACACATGCAACTATATACCATACATATATAGACATATGTACGTATATGCATATAAACAAATTAATACTGAATAATCTACAATCATAATCATATACTTTATATAACCATAACTCATTTAAGCAAAATGTAAAAATGCTTAAAGCAACTAAAACCTGATCATAATTACCTGGTCAACATTTTTCATTGCTTAGACATTAAGCAAATTAGTTTGAATTATTGGTTATAAACTAAAGTTTTAAGGAGACCTCACACTTGTCCCCATGACTATCATCTGCAAATTAATCCACAAATGGTGAGTGTTGGTAAGGATGTGGAGAAAAGGGAACACTTGTGCACTGTTGGTAGGAATGCAGATTGGTGCAGCCACTCTGGAAAACAGTATGTAGTTTACTCAACAAAATTAAAAATGATCTGCCTTGTGACCCAGTGTTTCCATTCCTGGGGATTTATCTGAAAAAATCCAAAACACTAATTTGAAAAAATATATGCAACCCCATGTTCATTGCAGTGTCATTTACAATAGCCAAGCTATGGAAGCAACCCAAGTGCCCATAAATAGGCAAGTGGATAAAAAAGCTGTGCTACATATATACAATGGAATATTATTAAGCCATAAAAAAGAATGAAATCTTATCATTTGAGACAGTATGGATGGACCTAAAGGGTATTATACTCAGTGAAATAAGTTGGTCAGAAAAATACAAATACCATATGATTTCACTGATATGTGGAATCTAAAGAACAAAACAAATAAAATTGAAACAGACTCATAGGCACCGAGTGAGACCTGATGGTTGCCAGAGGGGTGGGAGTTGAGGGACTGAGTGAAAGATGGGAAGGTGCTGGTGGAATAGGTGAAAAGATGAAGGAATTAAGAAGTATAAAATAGTCATAAGATTGTAAATACAACATATGAAATATAGTCAATGATATTGTAATAACTATGTATGGTGTCAGATGGGTACTCAATTTATCAGGGTGATCACTTAGTAAGTTATATAATGTTCAACCCCTGGGTTATACACCTGAAACTAATATAACATTGTATATCAACTATAATTGAAAAAAATTATTAAAAACCAAGTTTTAAGGAGGTATTTCTCAAAAATATTAGTTTCTAAAATAAAGCAGTACATCTTTATTAAATACCATGGATATGTATACATATCAAGGGATGATTGACAGCATATTGAAGCCAAGAATTAAAAACATATTTGGAATTATGGTAATAATAATAATATAATAATCATGGGAATTAACTTTATTGACCTCAGAGAAGACTTAGAGCAAGCTCTGATATAGGTAATAATGTTCATTTGCAGAGCTTGTTAAATGTAAACTCACATAGAGGAAACTTATACAGTGTAGAATGAAGGTGTTGAATTCTTTGCAGTTAAAGGTTATTGTCAGAACTTTAGCTTGTTGAGCAAAGAAGACCCAATGTAGAGTGGCAGGACTAAGGGAGCAGTAACTGGATAAAATTGAGTGAAGTGCACTGAACCAAATAATTATGTAAGTGGATATCATTACTGTTACAAGTAATTGCACTGATATACTTTGAATATTATATTTTCATTTTTGTAATTAATTCAGTAGATATTTGTGAATTATCTACTGTGTGTTCCTAGGAGCTCACCATCTAAGGGAAAGGCAGACAATTGAACACAATTAGGTAAAGTAAAATAATGGAGATGCACATTGTAAAATTCCAAACAGTGGCATGTAACCCAATCTAGCGAGTCAGAGATGGCTCCCTCCAAAAGATGATACTTGATCCAAATGTAACTAAGTGTGAATTACCCAGGTTAATAGTGAGAAATAGCAAGAGGTAGTATGACAAATTATAGGGTGGATATTTTTTTAAATAAAAGTAACAACGTATACAAACAAGAGAGAGATGAAGCAGCATATATAATGTGGGGTGGGAATTACAAGTAGTTTGCTGTTTTGGAAGCTTAGAAAGCAAGGCCAAATGGTAAGAAATTAGAGTGGTGATATAGGCAGGGACCAGATTGTCTAAGGGCCTTGTGAGCTAAGGCAAATAACTTGTATTGTATGCTATAAGCAGTGAGGTTCTATTAAAGGGTTTCCCAAAGAAGAGTGGTAGATTCAGATCATTGGTGGATTTTAGCTCATGGTGGTGGCTACATGTGAGGTGATAAAACAAAATAGAAGGCAACCAGCTGGCAAGTTATTACAGTAGCCCAGGCAAGAGTTAAAAAGCACTTCTAAGGCAATGATAGCACAGAGAAGAAGGAACAAACTGTTAACTAACTGAGGTAAAATTTGCCAGATCTGGTATTGATTAGACATAGAGAGTATGGGGAATGGAGGAGTCAAAGGAAAAAAAGGTCAACATTACTCCAAGATTTTTAGTTAGAGTGAAATAATTCAATAATGTAAATATATATTTTGACTATTTACGTAATACTGAGCTTTGTGCTAAGATTTGAGCTTAAATTGATAAATGAAAAGGGCATTATTCTTTCTCTTATGGAATTTAGAATCCAGGAAAAGACAAGAGAATTTTTAACAAACACCACAATAAGAATATAAATATAAAACATCCTAAGGGCTTATAAATGCAAAGATCAATAAGAAAGATGTCAGAAGTGGATCCAAGATGGCAGTGGAGTAGGTGGAAGGCACATTTACCTCCTCCATGACCAAACAAAAATTACAACTAAATTATAGAAAAATCAGTGTGAATAACCAACTGAAGACTAGCTGAACAGGTCTGATAACCAAGGATTTATAGAAGAAACCACATTGAGACTGGTAGGAAGAGCAGAGATGCAAAAAGGGCTGGCCCTGATCCAATGGGCATTAGTTGAGATCTGGAGGGATATCTCAGTTGCAAGGGTTTAGCCTGAGAAGCACAGGGTCTCAACCCCAAGCCAGGCTTTCAAGCCCAGAGCACTAGAGCCAGGAAAAGGTGCCTACATAATATCTGGCTATGAAAATCAGCAAGGATTCTGTCCACCAGGGAAAGGTGGTAGTCCTAGAGACACAGAGAGACACAGGCACCCTCTTAAAGGGCTAATGCACAAAATGTCACTCCCAGCCACTCACCCTGCATTCCAAAGAGAGGGCAGAACAGACTAGAGTTGTGTGAAGAACAACTGGGGTTTGTAGCTCTGGGGATAGAGCTAAAGGGACAGCCACCAGGATCCCTGAGCTGAGTTCCTCTCCCATACCACAGATACCATCTTTCTTAGGTGAAACACTCCCTTCCAAGTTCCATCAGCCCAGGGAATGCAAAAGTCTCACCCTCTGGTCTACCTGCCACCTCACCCTTCAGAGCTTGTGCCCTGCTGAAGAGTCAGTTGCCTTGGCTGAAGTGTAGAGGTCTGGGCAGACTGAGGGAGGTGTCAGTAACTGAGTTGTGTGGCTTTGAAGTAGGAGCAATTCCCTTCACTTTCCCGTGACTCTACTGACACCTCCCCTTCATAGGAGATCTGCTAGCCCCAGTTGCCAGGTTCCTGGAAGCCCCACTCTCCTGACTCCTGATGGCTCCACCATGCTGAAGACTGGGCAGATTATAGGATGGACAAATTGGTGTGGCTCTTGGACAGGAGCCACTCTCCTCACCTTCCCTTAAGCCTGACCAGCACCTCCCCATCACCAGAGATCCACTAGCCCCAACCTCCCCACTACTGGAAGCACTTTCCTGCTGAGATTGGGCTCTGAGATGAATCTGGGGCAAACTGAGTTTTGTAGCTCTAAGATAGGGGCCATTTTTCCCCTCACACACCCAATTATTGCAGGGCTCTCCCTTCACACAACCAAATTTTGATCTGTTCAAGCCTGAGAAACTCTGCTAACCCCACCCTGACAACTCCCTGAGACCCTTCCCCACCATAAAAATGTGTGAACACCCAGTGCATGGCAGCTAGACTTGGTACACCCTGAGACATTTGCTGAGCACCCTCAGACTCAGCACTGGCTCTAAGCTTGAACCTGTATCAATCTGGTGAACACCACTCATCCTTACCTTTTGACTCGCTGAGAACCTACATAATGCAACTCAGGTACTTCCAGAGGTTCTTTCAGACTGAACCTAACAGGCAGTCAGCAGGCAGAGGCAGGTGAAGGTGGCTCTCGGGGTGTCTTGGGACTTTTGCTGACCTTTCCCTGGGTCCAGTGCTCATAAAACCTGGCCTTGGTGCATAGCTTGGTCCTTCTTATACACACTAAGGCCCAGAAGAGACAGCCACAAACCATGAATTGCTTTATAGCTTTAAACAGGTTGCCCAGTGCTAGTCACAGGCAGTGTATGACATTGACTTGTACCAGAGTCCTTCCCAAGAGGTCCCAAAAACAAAACACCCAGAAGCCAGCATCAGACAACATGAGGGCAGGATCCATTTAGCTTCACAAGGGCCACATACAAAGGGAGAACTCAGCAGCACCAGACCCTGTAAATGTTGCTACATGTGGTCAACAACTACACAGAAGTTCATACAATATGGTCCAGGTTGGTCCTTATAGTCAGCCTGGCTGAGTGTCGAACCACACATGAATGGGCCTATATCAATCCATATGCAATTACAACAAGTGGTCCCACAAAACCTATACAAGGAACATGCCTATATCACCCAGCTAAGGTGATAAAGAAGACTATACCACTGGGTCACACAGCATATCTACCATATAAGGCCACCCTACTGAGACTGCAAGTCACAGAAGATTTACCTAATACATAGAAACAAGCACAAAGAGGAAACCAAAATGTAGAGATAATAAACATGCCTCAAATGAAAAAACAGGAGAAATCTCCACAAAAAGAGAAGAATGAAATGGAAGCAAGCAATTGATCAGATATGGAATTCAAAACAATGGTTATAAGAATACTCAAGAAACTTAGTGAGAACTACAGCACTCAAAAAAGGACATAGAAAACATGTAAAATAATCAGTCAAAAATGAAGAATACAATATCTGAAATGAAGAATACACTAGAAGAAATAATCAGTAGGTTGAATGAAGTAGAAAATTAAATCAGCGATTTGGGAGGTAATGTAGAAAAACAATCAGAGCAACAAAAAGAAAAAATAATTTAAAAAAATGAAGATTGTCTCTGGGACTTTTGGGACAACAAGAAGCATGACAACATCTTCATCATAGGAGTACCAGAAGAAAAAGATAGGGAGAAAGGGACCAAGAACTTATTTTAAGACATAATGACCAAAACTTTTCCTGACCTGGTGAAGGAAAAAGACACACAAAACCAGAAAGCACAAAGAGTCCAAAACAAGATGAAACCAATGAGGCTACACCAAGACACATCATAATTAAAATGACAAAAGAAGCAGCAAGAGAAATTTACCTACAAAAGAGCTCGCATAAGACTGACAGCTGATTTCTCAATAGAAACATTTCAGGCCAGAAGGGACTGGCATGAAATGTTCAAAGTGATGAAAAGCAAGGACCTACAACCAAGACAACTTGACTATCACTTGAAATTGAAGGAAAAATAAAGAACTTCCTAGACAATAAAAAGCTAAAGGAGTTTGTTACCCCCAAACCAGTATTAAAAGAAATGTTAAAGGGTCTGCTAGAAGAAGAAGAGGAAGAAGAAGCAGAAGCAGAAGCAGAAGCAGAAGAAGAAGAAGAAGAAGAGGGGGAGGAGGAGGAAGAGGAGGAGGAGGCTTCGAAGGAAGGGAAAAAAGGAAAGAAAAAGGAGGAAAAAAGACAACAAAGCAACATAATTAAAATAATAAAATGGCAATAAATAAGTACCTATCAACAATCACTTTTGAAATTTTTAAAATTTTTTATTATTTTTTAAAATAAGTTTTTATTTATTTTTGTGAGAGAAGAAAGGAAAGAGAGATAAAAAATATCCATCAGCTGCTTCCTGCATGCCCCCTACAAGGAATCGAGTCCACAACCCAGGCATGTGCCTTGACAGGAAATAGAACCAATATTTTTGGTGCATGGGATGACTCTCAACCAACAAAGTCACACTTGCCAGGCATCACTTTTATGTAAATGGCTTAAATGCTCCAATCAAAAGATATTGGACAGCTGAATGTATATAAAAAAAGGAAAAAGAAAAAAAGCGACTCATATATATGCTGTCTACAAGACACCACCTCAGAACAAAAGATACACATAGGCTAAAAGTAGAGACAGAAAAATATTTCATGCAAAAAATTTTTTTATAAAGCTGGGGTAGCAATACTTATATCTGACTAAATAGACTTTAAAACAAAGATTATAGTAAGAGACTAAAAAAGACACTACATAATGATAAAGGTAGCAATCTAATAAGAGGATATAAACCTTGTAAATATTGATACACCCAACATAAAAGCGCCTAAATATATAAAGCAAATCTTGGTGGACATAAACAGGCAGATCAACAGTAATACAGTCATAGTAGGGGCTTTTAACACCCCATTGACATCAATGGATAGATCTTTTAGACAGAAAATCAACAAGGAAACAGCAATCTTAAATGACACATTAGATCAGATGGATTTAATTGATATCTTCAGAGCATTTCACCCCAAAGCAGCAGAATATACATTCTTTTCAAGTGCACATGGAATGTTTTCTAGAATAGACCACATGTTAAGACCCAAAACAACTCTCAATAAATTTAAGAAGACTGAAATTGCATCAAGCATCTTCTCTGACCATAATGGTACAAAACTAGAAATCAATCTCAAGACAAAAAACTGAAAAAAAGTGAAAAAAAACAACCATGAAGACATGGAGGCTAAACAACATGTTACTAAACAATGAATGGGTTAACATGAGATCAAGGAAGAAATCAAAATCTATCTTGAAACAAATGAAAATGACAACACAACAACCCAAAACTATGGGACACAACAAGAGAAGTCCTAAGAGGAAATTCATAACATTACAGACCTATCTCAAGAAACAAGAAAATTATCGAACAAACAATCTAACTTTACACTTAAAGGTACTAGAAAAAGAACAACAAACAGGGCCCAAAATGAGTAGAAGAAAGGAAGTATTAAATATAAGAGTAGAAATAAATGAGTCTGGCAAAAACAGTACAGAAGATCAGGGAAACCAAGAGCTGATTCTTTGAGAAAATAAACAAGATTGACAATCTTTTAACCAGACTCATAAAAAAAAAGAGAGAGAAATGACCAAAATAAATAAAATCAGAAATAAAAGAGAAGTGACAACTGACACCACAGAAATATAAACAATTGTAAGAAAATATTATGAACAACTATATGCCAACAAACTGTACAATCTGGATGAAATGGATAAATTCCTAGAAACATTCAATCTTCCAAAAGTAAATCAGTAAGAATCAGAGAATCTGAATAGACAGATTACAACTAATGAAATTGAAGCAATAATAAAACTCCCAACAAATAAAAGCCCTGGACTGGATAGTTTGACAGGTGAATTTTACCAAACATTCAAAGAACTAACACCTATCCTTCTTAAACTATCCTAAAAATTTGAAGAGAAAAGAAGACTCCCAAGCCTATTTTATGAGACCAGGATTATCCTAATTCCAAAACCAGATAAAGACACAATAAAGAAAGAAACTTATAGGCCAATATTCCTGATGGACATAGATAAAATTCTCAACAAAATATTAGCAAACTCAATCCAGCAATACATTAAAATGATCAAGTGGGAAATATTACATTTATTACATATCCACAAATGAATTAATATGATACACCTTATAAACAAAATGAATGATAAAAAACACATAATCATATCAATAGATGCAGAAAAAGAATTTGATAAAATGTAGCACCCATTTATGATAAAAACTCTCAGCAAGGTGGGAACAGAGGGAGTAAATCTCAGTGTAATAAAGGGCATGTTTGACAAACCCACAGCCAACACCTTAGTCAATGGGCAACAGCTTCGGTCATTTCCCTTAAAATTGGGAACAACACAGGGATGTCTGCTTTCACCACTCTTATTCAACATAGTACTGGAAGTCCTAGCCACAGCAATCAGACAAGAAGAAATAAAAAGCATCCAAATTGGAAAGGAAGAAGGGAAACTCATTATTTTCAGATGACATGTTACTGTAGAGAACCCTAAAGATTCCGCCAAAAAACTACTAGAATTGTTAAATGAATTCAGTAAAGTAGCAGGATATAAAATAAATCCAGAAATCAGTTGCATTTTTATACACCAATAATGAACTACCAAAAAAGGAAACTAAGAAAACAATCCTATTTACATTTGCCACAAAAATAAATAATAAATAAGTGAATAAGTAAATAAATAAATAAAATACTGTGTTCATGAATGGGAAGAATTAATATCATTAAAATGTCCACACTACCTAAAACAATCTAGAGATTCAATTTAATTCCCTCGTTAATACCAATGGCACACTTCACAGAACTAGAACAAATATTTCAAAAATTTATATAAAACCACAAAGACCCTGAATATACACTACAAGCTTGAGAAAGAGCAAAGTTGGAAGTGTCTGATATCAAACTATCTGATATCAAACTATACTACAAGTCCATAGTAATCAAAAGAACATGGTTCTGGCATAAAAATAGACATATAGATCAATGGAACTGAATAGAGAGCTCAGAAATAAAACCATGCCTCTACAGTGAATTAATATTTGAAAAAAGAGTCAAGAAAATACAATAAGGGAAAGGCAGTCTATTCAATAAATGGTATTTGGAAAACTGGACAGGTACATGCAAAAAATGAAACTAAGCCACCTACTTACAACCTACACAAGAGTAAAGTCAAAATGGATTAAAGGCTTAAATGTTAGGCTTGAAACCATAAAAATCCTAGAAGAAAACAGGCAGAAAATTTTTGGACATTTCTCATAGCAATATTTTTTTTGATATATCTCTTCTGGCAAGGGAAACAAACCAACCTACCAACAAACAGAAAACAAATGGAACTACATCAAATTAAAAAGTTTTTGCACAGCAAAGAAACCATCAACAAAATGAAAAGACAGCTCACTGAATTGGAGAACATATTCACCAATGATACATCTGATAATGGGTTAATAGCCAAAATTTATAAAGAACTTATAAAACCCAATAAACATATAAAAAACACAATCTAATTAAAAATTGGGCAAAGGACCTGAATAGACACTTCTCCAAAGAGGGTATACAGATGGCCAATAGACATATGAAAAAAGGCTCAAAGTCAATAACCATCAGAGAAATGCAAATTAAAACCACAATGAGATTATCATCTCACACTTGTCAGAATGGCTATCATCAATAAAGCAGCAAGTGTTGGCAAGGATGTGGAGAAAAGGAAACCCTCGTACACTGTTGGTGGGAATGTAGATTGATGTAGCCACTGTGGAAAGCAGTATGGAGTTATCTCAACAAATTAAAAATGGAACTTTCCTATCAACCAGCATTTCCATTTCTGAAAATATATTCAAAGAAACTCGAACACTATTTTCAAAGAATATATGTATCCCTATGTTCATTGCATAATTATTTACAATAGCCAAGGTTTGGGAGCAGCCCAAGTATCCTTCAGTAGATAAATGGATAAAAAAACTGTGATACATTTACACAATGAAATACTACTCAGCAGTAAAAAAGAAGGAAATCTTACCTTTGCAACTGCATGGATGGACTTGAAGAGTATTATGCTAAAGTGAAATAAGACAGTCAGAGAAATACCATATGATTTCATTTATATGTGGAATCTAATGAACAAAAATAAACTAAGAAACAAAATAAAAATAGACTCATAGATAAAGAGAACAGACTAACAGCTGGGTGAAAAAGATGAAGGGACTAAGCCAAAAAACAAAACAAAAACTAAAACTAAATACCCATAAACCCTAACAGTATGGTGATTACCAGAGGGAAGGGGTATGGGTGGAAGTAGAAGAGGGTATAGGGGGGATAAATGCTGATGGAAGGAGACTTTACATGGGATGGTGAAAAACACAATACAATATACAGATGATGTATAACAGAACTGTACACCTGAAACCTATAGAATTTTATTAACCAATGTCATCCCAATAAATTCAATAATTCATAAATAAATAAATAAATAATAAATTAATAAATTAAAATAAATGATGTCAGGAGGGACATAAATAAATTGAGTCACTAAGACAGACTCATTTGAGGAAATGGCATTTAAGCAGAAACTTACCAGGTCAAGTATGAAGAATATTTCATGCAGTGGGAATAATTATGTGAAATAAATAAGAGGTTGGTCTCTTCAAAGACTGACAGCCATTATGGTTTAGGACACAATGAAATTAGAGTGTGGCCTCAGGTGAAAGTGAAATGAGAAACCATTGCTAGGATTTTAGCAGGCAAGTGACAAGATTAAAGCTGAGAAGGTTTGAAGGAAGAGAAATAATAAATTCAGTTTTAAATTAACATGTTGTTTTTGAGTTGTGGTGCTGATCACAAAGTTGGAGATAAAGATTTTGAACTATCAGCATACAATAAGTGAAACCAGAGAAAATGTGTAGAGGAATCTTCTGAGGAGATATTCCTGGAGAAACACCAATGTTTCAAGTATGGACAGAGAAAGAGAAATTATAAAGGGTAAGAAAAAAATGTTCAAATTGCATAAAGCAAACCAGATGCATCATGCAGGCCAAGCAAGAGAACTATTTCAAAACTGAAAGATGAAGAGCAGTGTCAAATACAATAGAAAATCTCAATAAGATTAAAGCTGAGAACAGTTTCAGTGGAATGAGAGGAACAAAAGCCAGTTTAGGGTGGGTTTAAATGGAATGGGAGAAGTAAAATTGGTAATAGAGTGTGAAGACCACTCTTTGGAGAAAATTGGGTGCAATAGGGGGGAGAGAGATTAGATGAAAGCGAGAAAGAATGTGGAATATTAGAAAAAAATTGTTGCTGTTATTTGCTTTCTACGAAAAAATTTTTATGAAAATTAAGGCGTATTCATAGGATAATGGAAAGGAAACAGTAGGGAATAGAATTTAGCTGACAGTGCAAAATTTTGTGGGAGGTGAGAGAGAAAAGGGTCATGGGCACAGATGGAGATGTTGGCCTAGAATAGGAAGATTAATCATCCCCTAAAAGTGGAAAATTTGCAATTATATGGGTAAGAAAATAGAAAATTTATTCAGTCAACAAAGAGTCACTTAGCTCCTATATGTATCAATTGAGAAAGATTACTCTGAAATGACTTAAAATAATCTTTAAGAGCAAGAAAAGTGAAGATTGAAAAAAAGCTTTAAAGACAGTGTGATGATTTGGTGTTAATATTCAGAGGAATGCCAAAGAGAATAAAGTACACACAAAAAAATGAAAGTTTGACAGACAATGATATGGGCTTAGCTGAGACTGGAAATGATGAATTTGTAGTGGCTCTAATCTACATTAATGTGTACTTTTCTCTAGTAGCTCTCAATCACTCCTGCATAAGGGAGAGAAGGTAGATCTTAGCCTCAATAAAAAACCTTCTATGAGAACGTCCACAGCAGTTTTATTTACAGTAGCCTGGAACAGGAAACAATTCAAATGTTCATCAACAGAAAAATGGAAAAACTAATTGTTTTACTCACAATAGCCAAAAGGTAGTAACAACCCAAATGTACATTAACAGATTAATGTATAAACAAAATATGACACATACATACAATAGATTATTCTTCATCTGTAAAAAGAATTAAATTTTGGTATATACTACAACAAAAATGATCTTTGAAAACACTATGCTAAGTGGAATAATTCAGACATAAAAGGACAGATACTGTATAATTCCACTTATATGAAGTATCTAGAACAGGCAAATTCATAGAGACAGAAAAGTGAATAGAGGCTACTAGGAGTTGGGGCAGGGGAAAGAGGGAAAACTGGGGAGCTATTGTTTAATGAGTATAGAATTTCTGTTTGAAATTATGGAAAAGTTATAGAAATGGATAGTGGTTGCATAATATTGTTATTATAAGTAATGATAATAAATGGTGCACCTGGAAATCATTAAAATAGCTGATTTTATGTTATATATATTTTACCACAATTTAAAAAACATAATTAGCACCCTGGATTTTTCCCTCTTTCCTCCTATTTTTCTAAAAAATTTTTGAGGTATAACTTACGTAAAATAAAATGCACGATCTTAGGTATAAAGAGTTTAACAAATGTATACACATATGTAACCATCATCCAGAACAAGATATTGAGCATTCCCATTACCCCAAAGTTCCCTCGTAGACATTTCCAGTCAGTCTACAGACTTCTGACAATATAGACTTGTTTTCTTGTTCTTCAAAAGCACATAAATTTATTCATACAACAAATTGGTTTTTGTGTATGTGTGTCTGGCATCTTTAACTCAACATAATATTTTTGAGATTTATCCATGTTGTTGTATGTATCAGTATTCCATTCCTTTTTAATCATGGCTAGCATCCCATGGCCTCCCATTTCAGCAAAAGCCAAAAATAGAGAAGGGATTATCTAGGACAAAACTTATATCTCACTGAATGAATTCCCATGACATACATGGAAGACTCACATGGTTCTTGACATTTATATACCAACAGAAACAATACCAGCTTTGATAAGAAAGAACAAAGAGTGTAAGAAATGAAAAAAAGACTCTGAGACTCTCAAAATTCTATGGTCAGGAAACAGACTGGTAAAACTAATGTGTGCGAACTCTAACCAAATGTGTGCTAACTTTCATGAAAATAAAAAAAAGGGAGGCTGACTCAGAGGGTGAATTCAGAAATCCATGAATATGAAACCAGCTGTTCAGAAGGTCAAACTATTATCCTAGGGGGCAGAACCAAGAGCTAGTAGGGCAGAAACTTGAAACCAGAGAGCAGAGCTGTGAACTGCAGATGATTGTTTCCAGGCCTTAAAAACAAATGGAGTTTATCCAGCTAGATTTCAAATTGCTTGGGATCAATATTCCTTTTTACCTTCCATTTTATCCCTTTTGAACCAAAATGTCTATAACTGTTACCCTATACCTGCCTCACTATTATATTTTAGGAGCAGATAACTTGTATTGTTAGCTTTACAGACCCACACCTAAAGAACTTCTGCGCCAATAGATGAATTATACCTGGAGCACTATCAATATTGATTTAGTTGACAAAACTTGGAACTTTTGAGATTTAGGTGATATGTTGGACTTTGACTTGATGCTGTAATGGGATGGGACCTTTGGGGAACTTGGGATGGGTTAGTGTATTTTTCATGTGGGAAGGATGTGATTTGTTAGGGGCCAGAGTGGGGACTGTGATAGACAGCACAATGGTCCCCAAAGTTGTTCACATCCTAATCTCTGGAACATGTGAATATGTTACATTACATGGTAAAAGTAATTAAAGTTGGAGATGAAATTAAGTTTTCCAGTAAACTGAACATAAAGTAGATTACCTTAGATTGTCTGGGTGAGCTCAGTCTAATTAGATGAGCTCTTAAAAATGGGATACGGAAGCAGAAGCATGGATGAGAGAGAGACAACGTGAGGATGTGACTTGCTGTTGCTGGTTTTTAAATGGAGGAAAGTGACTGAGTCAAGGAATGTGGCAGTTTGTAGAACCTAGGAATGGCCTTCAATTCACAGCCAGCAAGAAATCAGCACCATCAGTTCTACAGCCAGAAGGAGCTGAATTCTGCCAACCACCTGAATGATCAAGGAAACAGATAATCCCTAGAGTCTCCAGATGGAATGAAACCCTGCTGCTGCCTTCATTTTAGTATGGTGAGACCCATGCCAGACTTCTGACCTATAGAACTTTTAAGATAATAAATGTGTCATTTTAAAGCACTGAGTTTGTGTTACAATTTGTTACGGCAGCAATGGAGAACTAATACGAAGACAGTCAAATATTTCTACTGTTTGGGGGATTACATTCTTACAGGGAGAGACAGTCAATAAATAATATATATAATAAATAAATTACATAATATGTTAAAATGTAATAAGTAATACAAAAAAGTAAAAGTTAGAAGAGGAAAGGGTGATGAGAGTACAATTTTAAAGGGGTAGTTAGGGTAAGCCTTATTGAAAAGAGGACATTTGAACAAAGGGGGGTTAGCAGTAATTTAGCAGTTAAAATAAAATATAGCAGTATTTTCTTAAGTAAAATAATTGGTTACCCAACTTGTTTGAAATCATAGTGTTAGAATTTAAACTAAGATATATACTTTTTCAAGATTTACTCAACATAGAAAAAATGGTCGTTTATTTTATTGGCTAAGCATTGTATTTTAAAGATTGTCTTTTCCTATTTTTCTCATTCTTATTCTAAATTTTTCTTATGGTTTTCATACTTAAAAAAATATATATATTTCTCCCAAGATATATTATTTTGGAAACTTCTCAAAGTTTTTCTAAAAATGTAATGAATTCTTTCACTATTTCCTTTTCTAACTAGAACTTTCTAGTTTCATGAGACTCAAAGTGACATAGTAGAAAAAGTTAGGTACTATCTGAGGCAAGCTCTGCATCTTGGATGCCACAAACTTTGGCAAGCTGATGACTCACTCAACTTCAGTTTCTATCTGAAAGGTTAGAAAAATTGTTCCTATTTGCAAGGGTGTTATAAAAAATCTAATAAAATCTTGTGAATTTCTTCATAAATTCTATTAGTTATTTTCACAGATTTCTCCCCTTGATCTAAATTTCTAAAACAAAATAAAATATCCAATATGTTTAAAATCATGTAACAGTTGATTGTTTCAACATAAGCCAAATAAAAGTAAATAGGGGAGAAAATCTATTTGGTTAAAGCAAAAATTCACTGAAGCCTAAATTTTTGCTCCTGATAGTTTGCTTTGACCTGCTTAGGGCAGAAAGTATGAAGCAACATGGAGACAGGAAAGCCCAGAGTTCAGAGGAAGAAAGAACTGGGTTCTCATCTAGGTAGGCCCCTTACAGTTATGCCCCTTATCATACCTGTGTAAAGGTAGAATCCACTCTCCCATGTTATGTTTGGAGTTTTGTAACCATGAAAAGATCTTTAATTTGCCTCTTAATTATTTTGTAAAATAAAGATAATAAATTATTTTAAAAATCCAAAAGGTTTCTTCTTTTTTCCAAAACTTTGAGATAGAAAAGACAAGAAAAAGAAAGGAAAGAAAAAAATAAAAAGAAAGATAAAATACACATTTTGGTGATGTCATCACCCCGTTAGTGAACAGAAAAAAGCACATATTTTTTAACAAATATTATTTGCTGCAAAAACAATTTTTTAGACTCAGCCTGTATCTTTATCTTTTTCTCAATGTATAGCAGAATAAAAATGACATAGAAAATAGCTACTTTAAACTAGCAGAATCAAGTTTTTGTCTTATTTATGTTATTCTATTTGATTTAATTAGCAAGCATGTTTTCTGGGAAAGACAAGCTATTTAGAACAAAAAAATCTAACAGCGCACATGAGAACCGAGCTAATTCTGGTACTGCATACATTTATTTTTTCATATTGTTATTGGTTAAAGAGGGATTAAATTCCTTTGTATCCATATATCTGAAGAGAAAAGATAGCTACATTTAATTTCATACTAACTTGGTAAGTGACTTAACTTCTTGCAGCTTCCATTTTTTTATCTGTTAAAAATAACAATAATCTTGCAGTGGTACAGTGAAAGATAATTTCAAACTACCATAAACACATAGTAATAGTAGGCTCTCAATAAATGATATTTAGATTGCTGTGGTAGTGATTAATGTTATTTTATGTAATTATTAATGCTAACCTAAACTTCCAAGCAGTCAGCATGGTTCTAGTTTAAGTACCTCCTTGCTCAATGATGTGCTAATGAATAAAGCAATGAAATAAATGTAAAACAATCTAAACATCCTAAAAATTGACATAGATTTGGTGCTAGTGGGGTATAGAGTATCAGACCAAACTGAGGACATCTAAACAGATTTGCCCTCTAAAATCACATGTAGGGGAAGGGGTAGGAAGGGGTGGAACAGGTCATTGGGGAGAAAAAGGGACATCTGTAATATTTTAAACAAAATTTTAAAAAAATCACATGTATATGACAAAAATTTCAACTCTAGAATTTATGTAGTTTCTTAATAAACTTCTTCAATGCCGCCTACAATTCCTACTAAACATCACAATCAACAGGAATTATCATCAATGGTGAAAGTCTAGAACCACACTAGTTTGCCAGTCCTGAAGTGATAAGGGAAGACAAAATGGTTTTTAAAACTTCCTGAGGCAAGGAAATAAAATAAAATAATTTTGAATTAAAAACAAACAAAAACAGGTGATGTTAATATTTTCTTTACAGAGGTGATATGATGTCTGAGATGACCACTAAATTGAAAAGGCATTTGTTTTACTTTTCTATTCAGTCTCATTAATTTCTCAGAACAAATAATTTTAAATGAATTGGGGACACCATTCTTATAGTCAACTGTAATTTACTAAGCACTTATGATGTACTAGGTGCTGTACAAGACCTTGGTTATACTGAAATGTAAAATTGAATCCTTGGCTTCCAGATCTCCTAGTTTAGAAGACAGACATTTACTACCCAATGTGTAAGTTTTATGACTGAGCTAAAGAGAGAAACAGAAGAGGCTGCTCATACAGTCTGAAGATTTGGGAAGAATTCCTTGGAAAAGGTGATATCTGAGTCAAGACTTTAAAAAATGAAGACGACTGAAAAGTCAAGTTGGGGCAATTGCATTTGGAAATATGTGAGAACTGGCTAATTCAGGGAATTTTAGCAAATAAAGGCTGGATCATAGGTGAATGTGGTGGAGTGGGACAAGTAGTCTGGGGCCAGACCATGTGGACCATTATATGCACACTAAGATAGTAGAAAGTTAATGAAATATTGTGCTCATATTGCTTTCTATGCAAGTAATTTTTCATCTTTTATTTATATGGGAAAACAGGAAGATATTTGAGAACAGCATATACAAAGCAGGAATATTTACTAGGGATTTTGATAAATGTTGTATTTAGCCCTTCAATTTCAGTCTTCAATAAGCAACTGCCATTCCCAAACCTCAAAACACAGGGCTCTCTGTGTTACAGTCTTTGTGATTTGGGGCTCTTCTTTCTAGTACATGCTTAGCTTAATGGAAAGGAAGACCAAAGATATTCACTAGGAAAATCATAATGCAACTGCACTGGGTTGAACAGTGTCCCTCAAAAATTCATGTCAGGCCCAGCCGGGCGTGGCTCAGTGGTTGAGCGTCGACCTAGGAACCAGGTGATCGGGGTTCGATTCCCGGTTAGGGCACATGCCCAGGTTGCGGGCTGCAGCCGATCAATGACTCTCTCATCATTGATCTCTCTCTCTCTCTCTCAATCTCTCTCTCTCTCTCTCTCTCTCTCCTTTCCTCTCTCTGAAATCAATAAAGATATATTAAAAAAAAAAATTCATGTCAGTGCAGAACCTCAGAATGTGATCTTATAAGGAAATAGGGATCTTTTCAGATGCAATTAGATAAGTTAATATGAGGTTACTGGATTAGGGTGGGCTCAAAATCAAATAAATTGTGTCATTACAAGAAGAAAATATGCAGAAAAAGGCAGTGATTGGAGTTATGCTGTCACAAACCAAGGAACACCAATGATTGCTAGCAGCCACCAGAAGTGAGGAGACACAAGGGATAGTTTTTTCTGCAGAGCCTCCAGAATGAACCAAGCATTCTAACAACTTGATTTCTAACTTCTGACCTCATGAACTGTGAGAGAATAAATTTCTATTGTTTTAAACCACCCAAATTGTGGTAATTTGTGATTTCAGCCCTAGTAAATAAATGCAGCAACTAAAAAAAAATATATATCTAAATATTGTTAGGAATTTCTCAGGTGACTTTTTCTAGATGGGACTTTACCTATACCAAACATTTCAAGCCAGTCTTAATAGACAGATGAATAATTTTTAGGAAATCTTACTTTAATTATACCATCTATAATGTAGAAAAGTCTATATAAATTTCAAGATCTTAGAAAAATATTAGTTTCCCTCTATGTCTACCTATTTACACATGTATTTTTTAAGCTTAGTCATGACAAATAGGTAATCATTTTTACAATTTATTTTCTCTTTGTACTTAAGGTTATTTTCTTTGCTCCACCTTGAGGAACTTGATATTTCCTACAATAGTATTGCTTCTATTCCAAATGAAATCCAGAAACTCAGGTATTTTGGGAGTAGTAAGTACACACAAAATCATATCCCTCTGAAATGTATATTTGGTGATGATGGAGAAAATTCAGTTCCTTCATTTGTTTAATAACCATCAAACATATGTGAAACATAAAGTTTACCAAAATGTAATTTGAATGATTAGTGTACAGTATTTTTAGGACATAACATTTTCAGTAATTATTTAAAGAGCAATACTGATGACCACTTAGTAGAATGAAAACCTACTTTTGTCCATTTTTTCATGTGTGCCCCTATTGTTCTTATCAGTTTTATTTTACTTTTTGTAAGGAGATAGATATAGATAAAATGCTAATCATACACAATGTAATTTTAATACTAAGCTCTGATTCTCATATTATTATTTTTTTAAAATATATCTTTATTGATTTCAGAGAGAGGAAAGGAGAAGGAGAGAGAGAGAAACATCAATGATGAGAGAGAGTCATTGATTGGCTGCCTCCTGCAGGTCCCCGACTGGGGATGGAGCCCACAACCCGGGTATGTGCCCTGACTGGAAATCGAACCTCGATCACCTGGATCCTAGGTCAAGGCTCAACCGCTGAGCCACGCCCAGCCGGGCTCTCACATTAATTTTTAAAAAGTCTCTGAAGTTTATCTATGTCCTTCTAGGTCAGTACTGAACTATTTTGATTATAACTTTAGAATAATTTTTAATAACTATTAGGGAGATTAGATTTCCATAATAGTCTCTCAACCATTCTCTTTAGATCATGATCTTTGAGATATTTGATATAATTCCACACCTCTCCTCACCCCAAACGCATAAACACAACATTAGGATTTTAATTGGAATTGCCTTGAGTTTACATATAAATTTTTAAGAATTCACATTTCTGATGATAATAAATCTTTTTGCCCTAAAACATAGTATATATTTTTTTATTTGTTCAAGTTTTACATTCTTCATAAGAATTTGTGACTCACTTCACATAGTCTTTTATCTTCTTACTAACCTTTCTAAGTATTTTATAATTGTGTTGCTACTGGGAATGTAATATTTTCTCTAATTTTTATTTCTGACTATTGCCAGTACAGAATAGGGAAAAGCTATGTACTTCTTTACATTAATTTTAAATCAATTATGTAACCAAATAATCTTATTAGTTTTGGTTGAGTTTTACTAGATTTTCTTTGGTTTTCAAGAAGCATAAACTTATCTTCAACAAAATGAGATACTTTTGTCTCTACTTTTCTAATATTTATACCAATTATTTAATTTCTTTGTATTTTATTAGGGAAATTGAAGCTGTTCACATTTATAATGACTGATATATTTATTTTTTTGCCTTCCATTTTACTTTGTTTTTACTATTTACTTTCTCCTTTTCCTATTTATCTTTAATATTTTTTTTCAAGATTTTTTTCCCTTTTTTTCTTCCTTGTTAATTTTGGAACTCTACTGTACTTTCTCAGTCTCTTATTAGCTATCATCCCTTTCCACAAACTCACCCCCCACCATCATGGTCTGTCTCCTCACTGCTGCGTTCCCCCGATAGCTGAGACCTTTAGAATACTTTCATCTTCCTGCTTTCCTGCATTCTTTCCCAATGAATTCACCCCTTATCTAATTATAGGCTTTGCTGAGGCAATTTAGGAACTTTTATTTCAGATTCTCATTAGTATTTTTCCTTTCATTCTGTCTCTTTACTTAAAGAATATTATTAGCACTTAGATCTCACAAGCTTAAGAAATAAAACAATGTCTCCCATGGGTGGGCAATCTCACATTATAGCCCTTTTCACAAGCAGTCTCCACCCTCATATCCTCCTCTGGCTTCCAAAGTTGCAGGTAAGGTACCTGTTGCCAGTTTAATTTCTTTTTCTCTTTAAGTGGTTCTTATTTTTATCTGGAAAGACTATGATTTTCTCATTATCCTTGATCTTCAGAAATTTGGTCAGATTATGCCTAACAGTATGTCTTTTGTTATAACCTGTTTAAAAGTGTTCTGCACCCAATTCCACTCTGGTAGGGAGGCACATCAACAAGCAATTCTTGGACATCAGCTGGGTGTACTACAATTCAATTCAATTCTGACACTATCTAATTCAAGATAGCATTAGATCCCACAGGTGAAAGGCTGGGTCCCACAAGACTGCCTCCCACTTCAAATGCCAATAGCAAGCCCAGGTTATTGCCTGTACTTCTGCCTGCCTTGTAAACCAGAGGTTCCCACAATCCCTCTTCTGCTATAATTAATTTGCTAGAGCAGCTCACAGAACTCAAGAAACCTATTTACTCTCTAGATTACCAATTTATCACAAAGGATATATATTAAAAAATACAAATCAATAGCCAGATGAAGAGATACATAGGGTGAGATCCTGAACAAAGTAGCTTCTGTCTTTGTGGAGTTTGGGGCTCAACACAGTGGCACATTGAAGTGTTCTGGTTCCCACATCTGGAAGCTCTCTGAAACCCTTCCTTTATGGTTTTTATGGAGGCTCTATTACATAGGCAAAATTGATTAAAGTATTGGGCATCAGTGATTGATTCAACCTCCAGCTCTTCTCTGCTCCCCAGAAATCAGGGAGTGGGACCAATAGTTCGACCCCTCTAGTCATGGTTGGTTGTGCTGGCAACCAGTCCATCCTCAGGTGCTTTCCAACAGTCACCTCATTAACATAAAACTAGTTGTGGTAAAAAGGGACTTGTTATGAATAACAAGACACCCATTTCATTTTTATGGTTCTGAAGCAATTTCAGGAACTGGGGAGGAGACCAAATATAACAGATGTTCCCGTTGCTCCTATGGCTCTAAAAATTCCAAGAGTTTGGGGAGCTGTGATACAGAAACTGTGGGTTAAGGACAAATATGTATGAGAAATATATTTTGGTCATCTGAGTGGACAAATCTATGTTTCCTATAAATCATGATATCATGCCTGTTTTTCTTGGAATTCACTGAACTCTTGTAATCAGCAATCTATTTTGAATAATAATAGCCCTGCTGGACAGAGTAGTCTTGGTTTCAGATCCATGCTTTTTACTATCTTGAACACTTCATGCCATTCCCTTCTGGCCTGTAGAGTGTCTGCTGAGAATTCAGCTAACAGCCTTATGGGAGCTCCTTCATGGGTAACAGATTGCTTTTCTCTTGCTGCCTTTAAGATTCTCTTTTTGCCTTGAATTTTTGTCATTATAATTATGATGTGTCTGAGTGTGGGCCTCTTTGGGTTCTTCTTTCTTGGGACTCTCTGTGCCTCCCAAACTTGTGTGATTTTTTAATTTATTACCAAGTTAGGAAAGATTTCTGCTATAATTTCTTCAAACAAGTTTTTTAATCCCTTGCTCACTTTCTTCACCTTCTGATACTCCTATGATGCAAATATTTTAGGTTTCATGTTGTCCCACAGTTCCCTTAAAACTGTCCTCCTGGTTTTTAATTGTTTTTTCTTTTAGGTTCTCTGATTGAGTGATTTTTTCTTCCTTGTCATCTAATTTTCTGATCCAGTCCTCAGCTTCCCCTATTCTGCTGCTTATTTCTTCCAATGTATTTTTTATTTCTACTATGTCATTCTTAATTTCCTTTATAGTTTCCATATCTTTTTCATGCTGTTGAATATCCTTAAAATCAGTATTCTGAACTCTATATCTGCTAGATTGCTTATCTCCAATTCATTTAGCTCTTCTTCTGGACCATTCTCTTGTTTTTTCATTTGGGACATTTTTGGACTCCCAATTTTGGCTGCCCCTTTTGGGTTGTTTCTATGTATTAGGTTGGACTGCTAAGATTCCCAGTGTTTGCCTTAGGAAAATGGTTTTATATGTCTTGTTTGTTTTTCTCTTCTGGCTGCTCTGTCTTCGGCTCAGGTCTAATAGTAGTCTGAGTACCATCCAGAGCACTGAGAGTGTTAGTGGTGTAGCAGGAGGAGGTTTTTCTGCTATGTTTGTGATTATTATTTCTTTTTGTATAGTAATGATATGTTGCAAAGACCGAAAATACAAGCTTAATTCTACTACTCACACAAATGCTTATTATTATTATTTTTTTTCCAAAATAATATATTGGTTCAGTTGCTTTTTAAGTTAATTTTCTTTATTCTAAGTAAGTACTTAAACACTTGTCTTTTATCTTTACTAAGTTTTGTAGTAATTTTCAGGAACATTGGAACAGAATTTTGCTTCTGTATTATAAATTGCATAAATGCCTTTTAAAGTATGGTTTTCTTTATTTGCAGATCACTTAAAAAATTGGTTGTTGACGGGAATGACCTGACATCTTTTCCATCTGGAATTTTGAAGCTTAACCTAAAAAAAATCCTATTTGAAAATAACTACACTCATCCTATTCTTTGGAAAGAGAATTCTTTGAATAGTCCACAGCGTCTTACTCAACTTACTTCTTTGTTCTTTTTGAAAAATAATCTGTCTGATTATTATGATGTGATCCCAGTTGAAATTCAAATGTTACTAAACTGGTAAGTAAATTCTGAAACTCTTTTAACCAAAATTCACTGTTAAGCATTTAAAATTTTCTTTATTACAGGCTGAGATGACAGTTTTACTGTAAATACACACACACACACACACACACACCTTGCATCACACACTACACATCAAAACATACACTCAATTCTTTAAATTTCTCTTTCTGGCTCTTCAGGCATAAAAATGTTGTCTGAATTCAGCCTGTCTTCTAACAGTGTAAAGTTATTACTTAAATCTAATGTGAGATACAGATTGTTGAGGTGTAGCTGGCAACATCTATACAGTTGTATAAATCCTGTCTATGAATCACTACAGATGTAAAGTGCATTCTTAAAAAAAAAAAAAAGAAGAAGAGATTCTTCAGTCTCAGGCACACTGTGCAGGGAAATTATTTAGTTTATTCTAACTTTTTAGAGACCAGGAATAGAGCAGAAATATACAGAAAAACTTCTTTTACTCTGGGCTCAATGGCCAGTGTGAGACTCATTGCCTAATCTCAGGACTAGGGTTCTTAAACTGCACACACTTTCAGTCTACTCAGGCTTATCTACTATTTCCCTTAGATGGTGTAAAACTATTTTTACTGCAGTACTGATCATCAGTGCTTGTATTATTATTTTACTATTATTATTATTGTGTTCAAAATATTACAGAAGACAAAAAATTTTTCTCCTCATTGACCCATTCCACCCCCCATCCCCTCCCCAGTCCTTCACCACAACATTGTCTGTGTCTTTGGGTTATGCATATATGCATATAAATTCTTTGGTTAATCTCAACCCCTCCACCCACGCATCCCCCCTCTACCCCTCTGAGATTCATCAGTCTGATCCATGCTTCTATGTCATTGAATCATTTCTGTTTATCAGTTTATTAAGTTCTTCAGATTCTACATTTCGGTGAGATCATCTGATGTTTGTCTTTCTCTGCTTGGCTTAGCATAATATTTTCCAGGTCCCTCCATACTGTCCCAAATGGTATGAGATCTTTCTTCTTTACAGCTGCATCGTATTCTATGGTGTAACTGTTTCATGCTTTTTGGTCCACTCATCTTCTGATGGGCACTTGGGCTGTTTCCACATCTTAGATATTGTAAATTGGGCTGCTATGAACATAGGGGTGCATATATTCTTTATGATTAGTGTTTCAGGATTCTTAGGATATATTCCTAGAAGTGGGATCACTGGGTCAAAATCAGTTCCATTTTTAATTTTTTGAAGAAACTCCGTACTGTTTTCCATAGTGGCTGCACCCATCTGCATTCCCACCAGCAGTGTACTAGGGCTCCCCTTTCTCCATATCCTCACCAGCACATGTCATTTGTTGATTTGTTGATGGTAGCCATTCTAACAGGTGTGACATGATACCTCATTGTGGTTTTAATTTGCATCTCTCTGATGATTAGCGATGTTGCTCATTTTCTCATGTGTCTCTTGGCCATCTGTATGTCCTTTTTGGAGAAGTGTCTATTCAGGTCCTTTGCCCATTTTTAAATTAGATTGTTTGTCTTTCTCTTGCTGAGTAGTATGAGTTCTTTGTACACTTTGGAAATTAGCCCTTTATCAGATACATCCTTGGGAAATATGTTCTTCCAAACTGTGGGGTTCCTTTGTATTTTGAGGTTGTTTTATTTTGCTGTGCAGAAGTTTTTAGTTTGATGTAATCTTATATGTTTATTTTTTAATTTTTTTCCTCTTCCCTTAGGAGATGTATCAGTTAAAATTTCACAATGTAAGATGTCTGTGACTTTACTGCCTATGTTTTCTTCCAGGATTTTTATGGTTTTGAGAGTTACATTTAAGTCTTTTATCCATTTTGAGTTTATTTTTGTGTATGGTAAAAGTTGGTGGTCTAGTTTCATTCTTTTGCATGTACCTGTCCAATTTTCCCAGGATCATTTATTGAAGAGACTGTCTTACTCCATTGAATGCTTTTGACTCCTTTGGTAAATATTAACTGACCATAATGGTGTGGGTCTATTTCTGGGGTCTCTGTTCTGTTCCACTGATATATTTGTCTGGTGTTAGACCAATACCAGGCTGTTTTGATTACAATTGCTTAGTAGTAGTTTGATACCTGGTAAAGTGATCCCTCCCATTCTGTTCTTTTTTCTCAGGATGGCTGCAGCTATTCAGGGTCTTTTTTGGTTCAATATAAAATTTTGGAATAGTTGTTCTAGCTTTGTGAAATATGCTATTGTATTTTAATAAGAATTGCATTGAATCTATAAATTGCTTTGGCTAGTAAGGACATTTTAATTATATTAATTCTTCCAATCCATGAGCATGGTATATTCTTCCACTTGTTGATATCGTCTTCTATCTCTTTTTTCAGTGGCCTGTAGTTTTCTGAGTACAGGTCTTTTACATCCTTGGTTAGGTTTATTCCTAGGTATCTTATTTTTTTAGATGCAGTGGTAAATGGTATTCTTTTTTCAGTTTCTCTTTCTGAGAGTTTATTGTTGATGTTTAAGGATGCCATCAATTTCCAGATCTTAATTTTGTATCCAGCTACCTTGCTGAATTCATTTGTCAAATCTAGTAGTACTTTGATGGAGTCTTTAGGGTTTTCTATGTACAATATTATGTCATCTGCAAATAATGACAGTTTTACTTCCTCTTTCCCAATTTGGATCCATTTTATATATTTTTCCTGTCTGATGACTGTGGCAAGGAGTTCCAATTCGATGATGAACAAGAGTGGTGAAAGTGGACATCCTTGTTTTGTTTCTGTTTTAAAGTTTAGTTTTTGCCCATTGAATTTAATGCTGGCTGTAGGTTTGTCATATATAGCCTTTATTATGTTGAGGTATGATCCCTCTATTCCCACTTTGCTGAGAGTTTTTATCAAAAATTGGTGCTGGATTTTGTCGAGTGCTTTTTCTGCATCTATTGATATGATCATATGGTTTTTGACCTTCATTTTGTTTATGTGATGTAACACATTTATTGATTTGCGGATGTAATATGAGCCTCGCATCCCTGGAATAAATCCCCCTTGGTCATGGTGTATGATCTTTTTAAAGTATTTCTGGATCCAGTTTGCTAGTGTTTTGTTGAGAATTTTAGCATCTATGTTCATCAGGAATATTGGCCTGTAATTTTCTTTCTTTGTAGTGTCTTTATCTTGTTTTGGGATTAGGATGATGCTGGGCTCATAAAAAGAGTTTGAGTTTTCCCTCCTCTTGAATTTTCTGGAATAATTTGAGGAGAATAGGTGTTAATTCTTCTTTGAATGTTTGGTAAAACTTGCCCATAAATCCATCTGGTCCAGGACTTTTGTTTGCTGGGAGTTTTTTGATTACTGCTTCAATTTCATTAGTTGTTATTTGCCTATTCAGGTTTTCTGCCTCTTCCTGATTCAGCTTTGGAAGACTGTATGCATGTAGGAATTTGTCCATCTCACCCAGGTTGTCCAGTTTGTTGGCATATAGTTGCTCATAGTGTTTTCTTATGATCCTTTGTGTTTCTATTGGGTTGGTTGTCATATCTCCTCTTTCATTTCTGATTTTATTTATTTGGGTCCTCTCTCTTTGTTTCTTGGTGAGTCTGGTTAAAGGTGCATCAGTCTTATTTATGTTTTCAAAGAACCAGCTCTTGGTTTCATTGATTTTTTTTTTTTTTTGATTTTTTTTTGGTCTCTATGTCATTCATTTTTGCTCTGATCTTTATAATTTCCTTCCTTCTACTTTCTAGGGCTTTCCTTGCTGCTCTTGTTCTAGTTCTTTTAGTTGTTGTGTTAGGTGGTTTAGTAGAGCTTTTTCTTGTTTCTTGAGGTATACCTGTAACCCATTCATTGTTTAATAACATGTTATTTAGCTTCCATGTGTTTGAATTTTTTTTTTATAGTTGTTGAATTCTAGTTTCATGGCATTGTGATCTGAGAAGATGCTTGATATGATTTCAATCTTCTTGAATTTGTAGAGACTCCCCTTGTGCCCTAACATGTAGTCTAGTTTTGAGAATGTTCCATGTGCACTTGAGAAGAATGCGTATTCTGCTGTTTTGGGATGAAATATTCAGTAAATATCTATTAAGTCCATTAGATCTAGTGTGTCATTTAAAGTCTCTTTCCCTGTTTATTTTTTGTCTTGATGGTCTGTCCAGTTCTCACAGTGTGTTGTTAAAGCCCCCCACTATGATTGTGTTGCTGTCGATCTCCACCTTAAAGTTCACCAAGAGAATTTTTTATATATTTAGGTACTTCTATATTGGGTACATATATATTTATAAAGGTTATATTCTCCTATTGCATTGATCCCTTTAATATTATGTAGTGACCATCTTTGTCCCTTGTTATGGTCTTTTGAAGTCTATTTTGTCAGAAATATGTATTGCTACCTCAGCTTTTTTTTCCCATTGCATGGAATATTTTATTCCATCTTTTAGCCTCTGTGAATCTCTTGCTCTCAGGTGGGTCTCTTGTAGAGGTGCTTGTATTATTGATTTAACAAATATTTGTTGTTTGCCTAAGTAAAGTACTTTCTCAGGAATGTATAATTTACCAATATTGACTCTGTAAAAGACAGAAAACCTGAACAGATTAGTAACCACTGAAGAAATTTAAAAAGGTGATTAAAAATGTACAAATAAAAACTAATTAGACCCCAAAATTTCCAATTTTATTATTATTATTTTTAATCATTATCCAAGGATATGTTTATTGATTTTAGAGAGAGAAGAAGGGAAGAAAGAGAGAAAGAAACATCAAAGTGAAAGAAAAACATCATTTGGTTTACTCTATAACTCACCCCAAATGGGTTATATAGCCTGCAACCTAGGTATGTGCCCAGACTGGGAATTGAACCTGCAACCTTTTTTGGTTGATGATGCTCCAACCACCTGAGCCACCCAGCTGGCTGGGGCCAAAGTTTCCAGTGTTAATGCATTGAGATGTCAGTGCTCATGAGATCTGGATGCACATAAGAAAGTAAGAAAATTTCCAAGGACAAAAAAATTTATTTTTAAATTAAAATTTAACTAGTAAGTGGTAAATAGATATGAGATCAAGAGACTTGAATTCACCACAAATGTTTTTTGAGAGAATGCACTCAATTTAGACTTTGAATAGTTCAAAAAATTAAGTTTAAATAAATATTATTTTACAATTTAAAGAAATTTCCAAATATATGAAAAAACAAGCTACTTAGATTAAAAGTCAGCAAAAACATTAAACAGATACAAATCTCTTCAGATATAACATCTTAGTTTTGTTTACAGAATATGAAATAGCTACTTTAAGTGTTTAAAGAAATAAAACATAATTTCAAAATTGCTTAAGGAACAAAAAACCATCAAATATGAACAGGTAAGTGTGAAAAATAAATTTTAAATAAAATGAAATTCTGGAAACTAAAAAATGTAATAGTTTATATTAACTTGGGTTAAACAAAGGATACACACATGACTAAGTGAAGATTTAACATACATAGAGTCCCAGAAAGTGAGAATAGAGAGAATGTTGGGAGTTGTTGTTCAATGAGATAATGACTATAAATTCTCAGAAGTAATCAAAGATGTAAATTCACAGACACTGAAAGTTCAATACAAACTAAGTAAAGCATCTTTGTAGTGAAACTGAAGATCATCAAAGACAAAAATGATTAAACTATCATTTAAAATTGGAGAAGAAATAAAGAGCTTCCCTGACAAGAAAAAGGTAAAGGAGTTCATTACCACCAAACCAGTATTACAAGAAATCTTAAAAGGATTTCTTTAAGAAGAATAAAGAGCCCTAGCCAGTTGATCAGTGATTAGAGAATAGGCCTGAAGACTAAAGGGTCTCAGATTTGATTCCGTTATAGGGCATGTACTTCAGTTGCAGCCTCGATCCTCCTCCCATATTGGGGCACATGCAGGAGGCAACCAATCAATATCTCTGAAATCCATGTTTCTCTTTCTCTTTTCCACTCTCTGAAGAGCAATGGAAAAATCCTCAGGTGAGGATTAAAAAAATAATAAAGAAGAAAAAGAGAAACATAAATATGTATAATAAAATGGCAATAAATACATACTTACCAATAATCATTTTAAATGCAATTGGATTAAATACTCCAGTCAAAAAACATAGGGCAGCTGAATAGATGAGAAAATTATATATATATATATATATATATATATATATATATATACACACACACACACACACACACATATATATAATATATATATGTTGTCTACATATATATATATAATATATATATATATGTTGTCTACAAGACACCCAGTTCAGTTTGAAAGGCACGCATGGGCTGAAAGTAGAGGGATGGAAAAAATGTCATGAAAATGAAAATGAAAAAAAATCTGTGGTAACAATACATATATACCAGACAAAATGACTTTAAAATAAAGGCTATAACAAGAGACAGAGAAGAACCCAGCAATTCTATTTCTGGGTTTTTATCCAAAGAAACCCAAAACATTAATTTGAAAAAACATATGCATCCATATGTTCATTATTTAAAATAGCTAAGATATAAAAGCAACCTAAGTGTCTATCAATAGATGAATGGATAAAGAAGTGATGCATATATACAAAGGAATATGATTCAGCCATAAAAAAGAACAAAATCTTGCCATCTGCAACATGGATAGACCTAGAGAGTATTGTGCTGAGTGAAATAAGTCAGACAAAGAAAGACAAATGCCATATGATTTTGTAACCTGTGGAAATGGGATCCTTTCACAGAGTTGCAAAGAAGGCATTCCAGGGACCCACTTATGGGGGGTTGTGGTGTGGGAGTTTTATTGTAGAAGCAAAATCAAAGGACTGCTCCTGGGTTCTCAATGTCTCATCTCAGTCCATCACTCAGTGAAAAAAAACTCAACCTTTTCTTTATCAGATCCAGAGATAGGGCCATTGTCCAGGCATTTTGGGCCATTGGTTCAGTCCATGTCTCTCAGTGGCACTCTGCCAGGTATTGTGCCCAGGCCTGGGCCAGTATGCCCCAGACCCCAGGTTACTGCTAGGGCTTCATGGTTGCTATAGACAGAGAACACGTGAACCAATGAGTCAAGCAAGTGAAACTAACCAATCAACTCCCCAATTTTTTGTAGGCTTGTTATGAGTCCACCCTCTAACCAATCTATTTCCTAGATCTTCTGGGGTTCTGTGTCCTTTATTCAGTACGATCTTTTTCCCAGGCTAGATGGATCCTTTTCCCAACCATCCTTTATGGTTGCCACCTTAGTTCCTACCGTGTATGCCTCATAGTAGAAACACCTACCCCTGCTCCACCTTGACTTCTACTGGGCATGTGCCCAACAGAAGAATTTCTCCTGCTGTTTTTATCCCACCCCCCCTCTGCCTCCATATACCTGTTTTAGGGGATTAGGTCCGCAGAGCAGAGGATGCCGTGGGGTGTGTGTGATGCTATAACTTCCTAGTGAAATAAGCATGCTTATGCTCTCTAATTTATTATGCTTAATAATGTCTGATTCCCTTTGCTCCTTTCCTTTATTAATATTTAGCTGCCTACACTAATAATGTCACTTAATGTGAAATCTAGAAAAAACAAAATAAACAAACAAAACAAACAAATTTATAGATCCAGAGAACATTTTGATGGTTGCCAGATGCAAGAAGGTTAGGAGAATAGGTGGAAAAGGGGAAGGGATTAAGAAGTACAAATTGGTAGTTACAAAATTGTCATAGGCATGTAAAGTATAGCATATGGACTATAGTAAAAAATATTGTAACAACTATATATGGTGTCAGATGGGCACTAGATTTATCAGGCTCTTTCATAAGTTATAAAAAGTCTAATCACCATGTTGTACACCTGAAACTAATATAATATTGTATGTCAACTGTAATTGAAAAATAAAATATTATTTTTTAAAAAGAAAAAATATTTGGTCTGTGTACCCTTGGAATTTCCTGAGTGATGAGAGTGTCTCTTATTATGTTTAATGGGCTCCTTTCAATACTACCTGAGTTTGTGCAAATAAGGTGGCTTCTGGGAGCCCCTAGATAGTTTCAGGATGGGGAATGGTTGCCAGAAGATCAAGCTTTGATTAGAAGGTTGAACTTTCAACTTCACCCCCCTCCACTTCATGGAGGGAAAGAGAGAGGTGCTGAAGATTGAGTCCAACCACCAATGGCTAATTATTTAATTAGCATGCCTATTTAATGAAACTTCCATAAAAACCCCTAAGCAACAGTGTTCAGGGAGCTTACAATTTGGCAAATATATCTGGTGCCTGAAGAGAGGCACACTCCAATTCCACTGGGACAGAGACTTCTGCACTTAGACCTCACTTCCTCTGGCTATTCATTTGTGTCCTTTATTATAAACAGTAATAGTATGTGCAGCATTTCCAGAGTTCTGAGTGTTCTAACAAACTATCAAACCTGGTGAAGGGGCATCACTGGAACCCCAAATTTGTAGCCAAGTGGAGAAAAGGGTGGTAACCTGGGGATCCCCTACTTGTCACTGCATCTGCAGTAAGGGCAATATTGTAGAACTGAGCCCTTAAACCTGTAGGGTCTGGCACTTACTCCCTGTAATTAGTGTCAGAATTTAATTGAATTGACTTTTAGGACACAAAGTTGGTGTCTGCAAAAAATAAAAAGTTGGTTGATGTCAGAAGAAACCTCTAACAAATATGTAGTTTGCATGTTTTAATCATCATGTAAATATCACAAAATATGTCATTCTTCAACTTGTTTTTTATTCTAACATATTTTTAAGATTTATCCATATTTATTTTATATAGCTTTAGTTCATTAACTCTTGTATAGTTTTCTTCAGAATGACTATTTCTAATCCATTCTTTCTCCTGCTGGTGAACACTTGAATTGGTTCCAGTTTTACTGTTACTAAGAAGTCAGCAATAATGATTTTAAAGAATATCTCCTTATGCAAATTTGCAAGTGTGTCTAGGTCATAGAGTATGTGTACCTTCAACTTAATGTAGAAATTGCCAGATTCTCTCCAAAGTGATCACACCAATTTGTATGCTACCAAAAAAGTATCAGAGTCCCTGATAGTCTCATACAAAATTTTGTATCGTCTGACTTTTGCATTTTTCCCATTTGATTATTGTGAAATGATATTTTTTTGCTATTTTGTTTTGTATTCTCTGATTACTAATGAGTTTTAGAAGCTTGTCGGTGTTCTGTGGATATTCAGTTTTTTTCTGTGAATAGTCTGTTCATGTACCAATGTTAATGTAACTAATGGGTTGATGTCCTTTTTAAAAAACTGAATTGTGAACATTTAAAAATATATATGGACACTAATTCTTCACTAGTTTATGTTAATCCCTTTATTTTTAAAATAAAATTTATTTTGAATTATAAAAATAACATTTATTATAGAAATTTTTGAAAATACAGAAAGACATTATAAAGAAATTTAGAATTGCCTGTGATTACACTATCCAAGGATAATTACTGTTTTCCATTTGGGATCTATCTTTAGAGTGTTTTCTTACTATGAATTTATACTTTTTTATTTTAAAAAACAAGATATCTACTAGCATTTAATTGTTCATTTGTGTATGTCTTAGTTCCTCAATTAGATGCTAAGATCAATAATGATGGTCATATTTTCTACTACAGTGAGTCTTACATAGCATCAATAAAATATCTTTTGTTTAGTAGAAATTTACTATATATTGATTTAATGTTTCTTTCATTCCAGCACATCCAGATGTGAATGGTGTCTTGGTCCCAAGTTTGATGAAGATTATCGTGTCATCCAATCCTGCAATGTTTTCGGAGTGACACACCTTCCTGTTATGTTTCACGTCTGTTCTTCTTCCTGCTATAGGGCAGTAATCGAAAACAGCTCTGTTTAAGATAGTATTCCTGGTAAAATAGTATCTCTAAATTCTGAGTTGATGATCATACAATGATTTTTGAATCCCACTTTAAAAGCCACTAAAGTTTTTATATATAGTAATTCATTTCTTTGAGAGTACAGGTTCTGTACGAAGACATTAGTGTTTTCTCATGTGAATCTTCTTTGTAATCCTAGCTCTTATGAAAGTTTGTGATTGTTAGGGAATTCTTGCAGAATAAATTAATTAAGAAGGATTAATGCAAGTTTTTGGATTTCAATAAATCTCTATAAAATGTCTTTCAGACAATATTTACTATAAAAAGAAAAATGTTAGAATCCTTTGCAAAAAGGATTTATCTTAAAACTGGCCTTTTCATGCACTCATTCTAAGTGATAACATTTCAAAGTCATCAATGCGGTTTTGCCTCACAGAGCTTCATAATGATGTATCCAAGTTCTCGACATTTGTTCATTTCTGTGGAAATTTATCCAGTGCCAATCATCTAAATTGTGGATTGCTCTTGGGAATAAAATTTAATTCCAGCCCTGGAAGGTGTTGCTCAGTGTTTAGAGCATCGGCCCACACACTGAAGGGTCACAGGTTTGATCCCTGGACCTGGAGGGGTGCATGCTGGAGGCAACCAATAATTGTGTCTCTCTCACATTGATGTTTCTCTCTCTCCCCCTTCTCTCTCTCTTCCCTCCCTTTCACTCTCTCTAAATATCATGGGAAAATATCCTTGAGTGAGGATTAACAAAAAATAAATAAAATTTAATTCCAGCCCTATATTTACTTGTTTGAATTTATTACCAAGGCTCTTAGAAAACTGGTACAATGTCTCACCCATATTGACCTTCATCTCATGAAGCCTGGTGCATAAGCTAGTGCCAGCATTCAACAGGCCTTCAGTGATAGCCTGGCAAGAAAATACAGTAAAACTTACACAAGAGGCTTTAAGATTTAGTATTTGTCAAGAAAAAGGTAAACAAGTATTTTGATATAACAATTTGTAAATAACTCTGCAATAAACGTAAGGGTGCATATATTCTTTCGAATTAGTGTTTCAGGTTTCTTTGATTATATTTCCAGAAGTGGAATTGCTGGGTCATAAGAAAGTTTCATTTTTAATTTTTTTTTTTAAGTTTTCTTTTTTAATATATCTTTATTGATTTCAGAGAGAGGAAAGGAGAGAAAGAGAGAGAGAAACATCAATGATGAGAGAGTCATTGATCGGCTGCAGCCCGCAACCTGGGCATGTGCCCTGACAGGGAATAGAACCCCGATCACCTGGATCTTAGGTCGAAGCTCAACCCCTGAACCACACCCGGCCGGGCTCATTTTTAATTTTTTGAGGTAACTCCATACTGCTTTCCACAGTGGCTACACCAATCTGCATTCCTACCAACAGTGCACAAGAGTTCCCTTTTCTCCACATTATCGCCAACACTTGTTTGTAGATTTATTGATGATAGCCATGCTGACAAATATGCAGTGATATCTCATTGTGGTTTTAATTTGCATTTCTCTGCTGTTTCGTGATGTTGAGCATCTTTTCATATGTCTATTGGCTAGCAGAATGTCTTCTTTAGAGCAGTGTCTATTTAGGTCCTTTGCCCATTTTTTAAAAAAAATATGTCTTTATTGATTTCAGAGAAGGGAAGGGAGGGGGAGAGAAAGCAATAGAAATATCAATGATAATAGAGTCGTTGAACAACTGCCTCCTGCACGCTCCCCACTGGGAGTCGATGCCACAACCCAGGCATGTGTCCTGACAGGGAATTGAACCACGATCTCCTGGATCATAGGTTAATGCTCAACCACTGAGCCACGCAGGCAAGGCTTTTGCCCATTTTTAAATTAGATTGATTTTTTTATGTTGAGTTTTATAAGTTCCTTATGAATTTTGCCCGTATCAGAAGTATTGGCAAATTATGTTCTCCCTTTCAGTGGGCTGTCTTTTCATTTTGTTGATGGTTTCCTTTGCTGTGCAAAAACTTTTTTATTTGACGTAGCCCCATTTGTTTATTTCTTCTTTTGTTTCTCTTGCCCGAGGTGATCTATCAGAAAAAATATAGCTATGAGAAATGTCTGAGATTTTACTGACTATGTTTTCTTCTAGGATTTTTATGGTTTCAAGTCTAACATTTAAGTCTTTAATGAATTTTGAGTTTATTCTTGAGTTTGATGTAAGAAGGTGGTCTAGTTTCATTTTTTTGCACACATCAATCCAATTTTACCAACACCATTTATAGAATAGACTATTGTTAGCCCATTGCATGTTTTTGCCTGCATTTTCAAATATTAATTGACCATACAGGCATGGATTTATTTCTGGGCTTCCTATTTTGTTCCATTGATCTGTATGTCTGTTTTTATGCCAGTACCATGCTGTTTTGATTACTATAGTCTTGTAATATAGTTTGATATCAGGTAGCATGATTCCTCCAACTTTGTTCTTTTTTCTCAAGATTGCTATGGCTATTCAGGGTCTTTTGTGGTTCTGTATAAATTTTTGGAATATTTGTTCTAGTTCTGTAAATATGCAATTGGTATCTTGATGGGAATTGTGCTGAATCTTTTGATTGCTTTGAGTAGTATGCATCTTAAGGATGTTAGTTCTTATCCATGAACACAATACATGCTTCCACTTATTTGTATCTTCTCCAATTTCTTCAGTGTCATATAACTTTCTGATTATAGGTCTTTTAGATCCTATAATTTATTCCTAGGTATTTTATTCTTTTTGAAGCAATTGTGAATGAGATTTTTTTTTTTAGTTTCCCTTTCTGATAGCTCATTATTGGTGTATAAGTAATGCAACTGATTTCTGGATATTTATTTTGTAGCCTGCTACTTTACTGAATTCATTTATTAGTTCTAGTAGTTTTTTTGGTGGAATGTTTAGGTTCCCTATATACAGTATCATGTCATCTGAAAATAATGACCATTTTGGAGTAGCTCAAGTGCTCATTAGTAGATGACTGGATAAAAAACGCTGTGATACATTTACACAATGGAGTACTAAGCCATAAAAAAAAGGAAATCTTATCTTTTGCAAACAGCATGGATGGGCCTATAGAGTATTATGTTAAGTGAAAATTGCCAGTCAGAGAAACACAAATACCATATAATTTCATTTATATGTGGAATCTAGTGAACAAAATAAACTAACAGACAAAATAGAAACAGACTCATAGATACAGAGAGCAGATTGACAGCTGTCAGAGGAGAGGGGGGTTGGGGACCTGGGTGAAAACGCTGAAGTTATTAAGCAAAATAAATAAAAGAATAAATAGCCTCTTAGACACTAACAGTGTGGTATTTACCAGAGGTATAGGGAATTGGGGGAGAGTAGAAGAGGGTAAAGGGCAGATAAATGGTGATGGAAAGAGACTTGCTTTGGGGTGTTGAACACACAATACAATATACAGGTAATGTATCACAGAATTGTACATCTGAATCCTATAAAACTTTACTAACCAATGTCACCCCAATAAATTCAATTAAAAAAAATTAGTACAGGAATATATGTTTAATCTGTTCAAAGCTTTGAAATGCTTTCATCAGTTTGGTATTGTTCACCATGATGTTAAGCCCAACAATTTTTTATATGATAGAATCCTGAATAAGTACTTCTTGGTAGACTTTGGTTTAGCCTAAGGAATCTTTGATGCAAAAATAGAGCTTCTCAAATTTGTCCATTTAGAAGCTCAGCAGGAAACTTGTTCAGAAAATAAATTTCACGTAATCACTGGAAACAAGGTTTCATTGAGTGGCCCAGCAACCCACCACAAAAAAGCTCTGTTAAAAGGCCCTGCACAAATACACAGATTAAACAAGGAAAAGATGGAAAGCATGGATCTGTAGGCCTTTCTAGCACACTGTGTTTAGAGGAAGAAATTTCAATATATACAGCTCCATTTCACACGAGAGCCCTGCAGTGAAATTTGTGAAACATGGATGTATTATCTAGAAAGTTAGCAACAAAAATAAGACTGTTTTCCCAAACGATACAAATAGTAATGTAATGAAGAAAACTACCAGTTCTGGCCCAGCTAGCCTCACCTGTGACTGTTATGCAACAGATAAAGTTTTCAGTATTTGCCTTTCAGGGCAGCAACAGGTTGCCCTTAGGGCAGATACACCAGGATCCAGAGGCCTTAACAAGTGCCCCAATCAAACTACAGCAATTAACATGTAGCCTGCGGGTGTCATATTTCTTACTTTGCCTCATGGATGATATCCATTTTATAAAGCAGGTGATGGTTTAACGTGTTTGGCTCAAATTATGACAATTTATGAATTAGCCAAGCTGCTAAAACCTTTGGTAAATCAATATTGTATAGCAAAGAAATTTCAGCACAATACTTGAGAAAACTCTGTGAGAAGCTCAGTGTTATAGATTCTTATACTCTCAAATTAACAACTGATGTACAATGTACAAGGGCCTGTTTTTCATGACCCAGCTTTTTCAGAGAAATCTGACCATAAAGTTTCTCACTTCATACAAACACTTCAAGTACAGCTCTCTGGAATTAATTGCATAAAGTGAACAGAAATGGCTGTGAGGATCATTTTGATGCATATACTACCAACCTAAAAGTTTTGGGCAAGGTATCTGATGAAGCTTATGACCTGCTTGATAAACTTCTAGATCTTAATCCAACTTCAAGAATAACACCAGAGTTTGGATGTGAATACCCTGTCTCTATTACTTGCTAAAAGTAAATAAAACTGCCTTGTTATGGTAGGCAGCTATTAGAGGAGAGCTTGGCTGGCCACTTCAGAAGGGTGGGCCAGGCGAGGCTACACAGAGGACGGCAGATGAGGGTGCACTGGGATCCAGGAGTGCCCCGCAGACCCCAACCAGCTCCCCTGGATGTGAAGGCAGGCTGAAGGCTGTGGGGATATCCAGACTTCCTGAGAAGTGGGTGGTGCAGCTCCCTGCTCCACACTACCATAGATAGGGAGCAGCAAGGAGTCTCCTCCGTTGGCCAAAATGGCTTAGGGGGAGGTTCTTACACCCAGTATACCAAAAGATGAATGGCCAGGGCCCAAGCACACCAAAAGCTAGAAGTATGAATGGATAGGGCCCCAGTTGCCAAAAGTTAGATAGATGAATGGACAGGGCCCAAGCAGCCGAAAGTTAGCAAAATAATTGGATAGAAAAAAATAGCCCTCCCCTTGCTATCTCTATAAGAACCTTGGACTTCAACAGGAAGGGGAGATGATCTTTGAGAAAGGAGTTTACCATTATCCCAGGTCATGCACCTGAATAAAGTTCTCTTTTATTTGCACCAGCACCTGCCTCATGAGTTTGTCTTTTGTTGTGGCAGGCAGCCGAACTTGCGTTTTCACTTACATTGTGACAAAAAGAACAACAGCAGAAGAAGATTTGTTGCATCCTTTTAAAAAAGATATGAACTTGGAATTCTTTTTTTAAAATTTAAATTATTTAATTTAATTTAATTTTTTTAATTTTAAATTTCTCTTTATTGTTGAAAGTATTATGAATGTCTCCCTTTTTCCTTCATTGATCCCCTCCACTTTGTACCCCTCCCCCCAGGCCTTCACCCCACTATTGTATGTGTCCATTGATTATGTATATATGCATACAAATTCTTATCTCTCTGCCTACTCACCACCCTGCCTTTCCTCTGAGATTTGTCAGTCTGTTCCATGCTTCTATGTCTCTGGATCTATTTTGTTCATTGGTTTATTTTGTTCATTAGATTCCACATATGAGTAAGATCATGTGCCATTTGTCTTTTCTGACTGGCTTATGCCACTTAGCATAATACTCTCCAGGTCCCACCATGCTGTCTCAAAGGGTAAGGGATCCTTCATTTTTACAGCTGCATAGTATTCCATGGTGTAAAGGTCTAAGAAGGTGCTTGATATGATTTTAATCTTGTTAAACTTGTAGACACTTGTTTTGTGTCCTAATCTGTGATCTATCTTTGAGTGTCCCATGTGCACTGGAGGAGAATATATTCTCCAGCTTTGGGGTGAAATGTTCTGTAAATGTCAGTTAAATCCATCTGATCTAGGGTGTCATTCAGAGCCATTGTTTCCTTGTTGATTTTTTGTCTGGAAGATCTATCCAGTAAAGTCAGTGGTACGTTAAAGTCCCCTACTATGACTGTATTGCTGTCAATCTCTCCTTTATAGTCCTCCAGAAGTTTTTTCTGTTTTTTTACAGCCTGTGTGGGTCCTTTGTTCTGAGGTGGGTCTCTTGTAGACAGCATATATTTGGGTCTTGTTTTCTTATCCATTCAACTATCCTATGTCCTTTAATCAGAGCATTTAATTCATTTATATTCAAGGTTATTATTGATAGGTACTTATCTATTGCCATTTTATTTCTTTATGCTTATGTTTCTCATTCTCTCTATTTCAACTTCTTAATACAGCAGTCCCTTTAACATTTTTTGCAATGCTGATTTGGTGGTGGTAAATTCCTTTAGCCTTGTTTTGTCTGGAAAGCTCGTTATTCCACCATCTATTTTGAGTGATAGCCTTGCTGGATAGTTTCTTGCTGGAGTTTCTTGGTCTCAGATCCTTGTTTTGCATTACCTTGAATACTTCATGCCATTCCTTTCTGGCCTGTAAAGTGTCTGGTGAGAAATGAGCTGACAGTCTTATGGGAGCTCCTTTGTGGGTAGAAGATTGCTTTTCTCTTGCTGCCTTAAGATTCTCTCTTTGTCTTGGAATCTTGGCACTTTAATTACGATGTGTCTGGGCTTGGGCTTCTTTGGGTTCTTCTTTCTTGGGACTCTCTGTGCCTCCTGAACTTATGTGACTTTTTCCTGCACCAAGTTAGGGAATTTTTTCTGTCATCATTTCTTCAAACAGGTTCTCTAAGCCTTGCTTACTTTTGACCTCTTCTGGCTCTCCTATGATGTAAATATTGTTATGTTTCATGGTGTCCCAAAGCTCCCTTAGACTGTCCTCCTATTTTTTTAATTGTTTTTTTTTTCTTTTAGGTTCTTTGATTGAGTGATTTTTTTCTACCCTGCCTTCTAATTTGCTGATCCAGTCTTCAGCTTCCCCTATTCTGCTCTTTATTCCTCCCAATGTTTTTCTTATTTCTACTATGTCATTCTTAATTTCCCGCATAGTTTCTATATCTTTTTTCATGCTGCTGAGCATCTTTATGATCAGTATTCTGAACTCTATATCTGCTAGATTGCTTATCTCCATTTCATTTAGCTCTTCTTCTGGAGAATTCTTTTGTTCCTTCATTTGGGGCTTGTTTTTATTGTTTCCCCATTTTGGCTGCTTGTTTGGATTTGTTTCTATGTATTAGGTAGGTCTGCTAGGACTCTCAGTCTTTTGGATGGCCTCTGGTGCAGACCAATGTCAGGTGCTGTTTATGATTGGCCTTGAGTACCCTGTTTGAAGTTTTCTACACTCCACAGCTTGTGGTTTTCTCTGCTGGAGCTGGGTGTGTTTGCACAGGACCAAGATGTGCATTAAGGTCTGCTTTTCTAAGCCCTGGGTCCAAAAGCATATCAGGGAAAGATTCAAAGCACCCAGTGGTTGTTATTCAGTCTCTTAATGAGCCTCAGGCTGTAGAAACTCCACAGGGTGGGGCCAGAGGTTTTCCAGCAGGGTGGGCAGTTGCTCCCCCACCCCTAGGCAAAGCTGTTTGAAAGATAAATGTCTGCCTGAGAAAGAATGTCTTCTGCCTTATGGGGGAATGACAGCCCAACGGTCCAGATGGGTGTCCTCTGAGATCTATTCCCTTAGCCAGCTCCCCCCCCATCCAGTTCTCCCACAGCTCTAGTCCATTCTGCCCTCCCTCTACTGGAGCCCAAGATGAGTGGCTGCACACAAAACTTGTGTGTTGGTCCTTTAAGAGGGTGCCTGCGTTTCCAGCTATCTCTCCCTGGCAGACAGAAATCTGGGTGCTTTTCACAGGCAAATGTTATGTGGGTACCTTTCACAGTTCTGGTGCTGTAGGCTGAGGGGCCCAGCCTGCAGCTTAGGCCCCAGAGTCCTCAGTGGAAACCCCCCACAGCTGAGCTATCCCTCAGAACCTTCAGCTGCTGCCTCGGGAGCCCAGCCAGCACTCTAGGGCCTCTGCACTTCCTACCAGTCTCTATACGGTCTCCACTTTTCCTCCTTGGTTATGAGAGTGCTCCCCAACTAGTTTTCAGTTTCAGCTGATTATTCAGGATGGTTTTTCTATATTTTAGTTGTAATTCCAGTTTGGTCCTGGGAGAGTGTCAGTATAGCTTCCGTTCAGTCTGCAGGCAGCCTGGATCCTCCTGAGTTTGTGATTATTATTCTTCATTTAATGTTTCCTGTTGTGTATTGTGAGGTGAGGTGAAAGAGTTTTATGCATAGCCATAACTTCTTGATTAGACACCAGGGAAGGATGAATATTTATTTTAAAATTTTAATATTAGATTCCCGACAGATTGTGAAACAGGTGCCTGGGATAGTTCTTTGGATTAACAACATTATCTTTGAGTTAGACTCCTCCAAGGAGAATCAGCGCTTCAGTTTCCCTAATTACTTGTCATTCCCATATGCAGGAAAAGGAGACTTTTTTGCCTAGTACATAGGGGTTCAAGGTGCAAGTCTTAAAGTTAATGGATGTATTAGAAATTAAACAAGTCAAAAAACTTATTTAATTCATTTCTTTGAACTATGAACTATGTGTACTTTTAAAAAACTCAACCTGTTGCTGGTCCTCTAACAATTCTGTAGGTTAAGACAATTTCCTCTTCTAGAGGTGTATTTATTTATACCTTTTATGACCACTAAAACAATAAGAAAATATTTGGGGGACATATCACTGAAAATTGAATTGACTTTATCCATTTTTTAAAAAAAAATTTATTGATTTTTAGAGAAGAGGAAGGGAGAAGGAGAAAGAGGGAAACATCATTTGGCTGCCTGCTGCATGCCCCCTACTAGGGATTGCGCCCACAACCTGGGCATGTGCCCTGACTAGGAACTGAACCAGCAACATTTCTGTGCATGGGATGATACCCAACCAACTGAGCCACGCCAGCCAGGGCTAATTTATCCTTTTTTAAAAAAATTTTTTTAAAACATCCATTTTTTAAGGTATTTTGTGAAAGTAAAAAAAGTATGCATATATTTTCTCAGTTTCCTGCCTGCTTGTCATTTTTATTTGAAATGTGTCATTTTTTTACATTAAGGTTTTAAATTTGAGGTTGTAAATTTAAACCACAAGAATTAACATAGATGAACCTAGGGGACATTATGATAAGTGAAATAAGCCAGACACAGAAGGAAAAATACTGCATGGTGTCACTTATATGTAGAATCTAAAAAAGTCAAGTTTACAGAAGTAGAGAATAGAATAGGAATTACCAGGGGTGGGGGTTAGGGAAAATAGGGAGATGCTGGTTAAAATCAATCTATTCTTTTATATATTTTTTTTATTGCTAAGTTTAATAAGTCCTTTCCTACTCCCAAAATTACATAAATATTGACCTATATTTTACTTATTTTGCATTTTAATCTTTGATTTATCTAAAAATTACCTTAGTATGGTGAGGTATGTTTCTAAAATTCAACTCTTTCTAAAAAACTAGGAAGTTGTACCCTCCTTCATTATCTGATGAATACCCCCTCCCCACCTATGTGAAATGCCATGTTTATGACATGTTAAATTTTTTGCATAGCTGGGTCTGATTTTCTCTTCCTTTTTGCTCCATTTAACTTGTCTAGTGATGCCAACACCACACTTTTATTTCAACTGAAATGACATCTTAATGTACTTAGTTTATCAAGTTCCCATTCACTGCTATCCTTATGCAATACATTTTAGGTATTCTCTGCCTTTATTTTTATACAATAAGTATTACAATATTTAAAATTATTTTGTTTTATCCCCTCATTGCAAATAAACTATTTTGGATTTTGGTTAGAATTTCAAGAAAGCTTATGTCTACACAATATAGTCTCCCTGTCCTGAAACATATATGTAACTTATATTAACTTATATTCATTTATGTAATAACAATGATAATGATAATTATAATTCAGTCATTGGGGAACTTGCTTCTGTATGACCTATATTGTTTTTTATAAAATGTCTGCATCTTATTTGAGAGCAGTAATAATAGATATGTATTTACTCAAAAAGTATAATTTTCAAGCTCAGAGTTTTTATCAATAAATCTCCAAGGAATACTCTACCTTGCTCTGAAAAGCTGGATGCCAGCTCTACTTGTCTGCTTTGTTCTCTTGGCACCATTAGAACGCCGTGGACTCAGCCTGCTTAGTCGGCTATGGTGAAAGCCCCTTTTGTTGGGGATTGTTATTTCCTGCTTGGAATCCAAGGGAGCAGAAATATGTACTGCCCCTTATACATCACAAGGGATTAAATGTCCCTTGGGCAACAGACACACAGAAGTCACTCACATAGTTCCTGGCCATGTAGCTCAGTTGGTTGGAGCATTATCCTGATATGCCAAGGTTGTGTGTTTAATACCCAGCCAGGGCACATACAATAATCAACCAATGAATGCATAAAAGTGTGGAACAACAAACTGATCTCTCTCCCTTCCTCTCTCTCTCCCAAGTAAAATAGAAGAAGAAGAAGAAGAAGAAGAAGAAGAAGAAGAAGAAGAAGAAGAAGAAGAAGAAGAAGAAGAAGAAGAAGGAGGAGGAAGAGGAGGAGGAGGAGGAGGAGGAGGAGGAGGAGTGGGAGAGGAAGGAGTCACCTCTCATTGTGTCACTGTGTAACCATAACTTGCCCAAAGAGGCAGTTCTTTATTTCATACATCCTGATCCTGCACTCTTTTTTTTTTTTTTAAATCCTCACCTGAGGATATGTTTATTGATTTTAAAGAGAGAGGAAGGAAGAGAGCAAAACATCAATGTGTGAAAGGAGCGTGGATCAGTTGCCTCCCACACACGTCTGGACCAGGGATTGAACCCTGAGCCTGTACACTTCATAATCTGACTCCATAAACTGCATTTCCTGCAAATGCCTTATGAATGATGATTTGGAGATGATTCCATAGTGTCACTGTCTGCTACAGATATCAGGGTTGGGGATGGGAAAGTGCCAGTTGTCAACCAGGGCAGCCAGAGCATTCTCCAACCCAAGCTCGTGCAACTGCAACGAACATTCCAGGTGGTACCACCCAGGGCCTCTGCTTACTGCAAGAACATGGGTCAGGTCCTGAGGTGCTGAGGTTTGCTTGGTTAGGAAGACCAGACAATTGTTCTGCTCTGCAATGGTGAACAGGCCCTCTACAGGCCAACCACCACCCTCTACTAATGCTTGATCCCTCCTAAACTTATCTCCTCTCACTTGCCAGGAGTGTAGTTGACACCCAGTTGGAAAGGCCAGTCAGGGTTGCATGTGTATGTGGAGTTGTTCTAGCAAGCAGACAACTCACTTGGGCAGCCATGATGGGGCAGGGATATGAGGGGATGAGAGTTGATTCCTTCCCCTCCCAGCACCCCAACTCAGGGTCCTTACTTTCAATAAGGTCAAGAAAAGCAGAGGTCAGAGGTTGACTGACTTGCTCAAAGCTCCTCAGCTCATTACAGTATTGATAAAGCAACTAGTGCAGGACCTGGCACAGAGCAGGGGCTCAGAAAAGGTTAACTCTTATTTTTAATGTCAGAATGCATCTCCTCAAGCCCATCCCAATTTCCCCTTCTATGCCATGATGACTGCCTTCACGCACATTATGACTTATTCGCCTTTTTAAGTAAGTTTTAAACACATATTTCTCCAATTTCTTCTATTTTAAAATGATCAACACAATGATGCTTTCAATTGATTGAATGTTAATTGAGGATCTCTGATTATTTTATTTATTGTTTTCATTACAGTTAGGGGAGGAGAAGGATATAGAGATTAATGACAAAAATTGATTCTATTTTCTCCAAGTTCTGCTTAATTAAGCACTTCTAATCTTTAAATAGGATTCTTTGGCTAGCAAACAATGCAAGTGTTTCAAATGTAATTAATGTCAGAAATCCAGAGCTTCGTAAGTTAAGAGTGCCAACCACTCCATCTAATCACTCTTTTCTAACACATTAGTAAGTCCTATTTTTCATCAATAAGAAATGCTGTATGTTTGGTCAGAAAGTGGTTGTTAAAGGACATGTGTGTGAGAGGCCAAAGCATTCACAGTGTTCTTCTGCTACATACCTCTGAGGAGGCCTGATGATTCACTGTTTTGTAGTAACCAAAAGAAAATGAATAATAATCATATTAACTATATTTGTGTAAAAATTTCAAACTAACGTTCCCTGTATATGCCATTTTTTTCTCCAGTGATTTATTGAGCACCTACTAAATACCAGACAACATAAAATATAGGTCCTCTGGATAAAGTACAATGTGGAATGTTCTACAACAGAGGGGTGCCCAGAATGTCATAGCAGCATAGTGAAGTTGTACAAAGCCAATCCTGGGGATTAAAAAAAGACTTCCTGAGGGTGCATTAGTCAAAACAAATGAACAGGGTAACAGTAGTATCCCACTTATCCGTGATTTTGCTTTCCACTGTTTCAGTTACTTGCAGTCAACTGCTGTTTGAAAATATTAAATGAACAGAAATAAACAATTCATAAGTTTTAAATTACTCCATTCTGAGTAGTGGGATGAAATCCCACTTAATCCTTTGGCCACTGTCTCCACTTAGTAACCATCTTGGTTATCGAATTGACTGTCACAGTACTGCAGTGTCTATGTTCAAGTAACTCTTATTTTACTTATAATGGTCCCGAAGTACAAGAGTTGTGATGCTATGATATACCAAAGAGAGGCTATAAAGTGCTTCCATTAAGTGAAAAGGTGAGTACAGTACAATAATATATTTTGAAAGACAGAAACCACATTCACATAACATTTATTATAGTATATCATTGTAATTATTCTATTTTATTATTGTTGTTGTTAATCTCCTACTTTGCCCAATTTATAAATTAAGTTTATTATAGGTATGTCTGTATAGGAGAAAAACATAGTATATATTAGGTTCAGTATTAGCCACTGCTTCAGGCATCCACTAGAGGTCTTGAAACATATCCCCCATAGATAAGGGGGTACTACTATACTGTTGTAAATTGTACAGCAAAAAATTATGGGAGATAAGGCTAGAAAAATCATCAGGGTCAGGGCCATGCCTAAGAAGGCCATTAGCTGCTGAAGAGAAAGATTTTAACAGAAGAATAAGATGATTAAATGTTTATTTTAAATAGATTAGGAAATTCAGTGAAAGTGTTAAGGTTTCTAAACAGTAGTAGTAGGGAGGAGAATTTTAAAGAAATATTTAAAATATAAAATTGGCATATAATATGTAGAGTGTGGTGGAGAGAGGGAAGTCTCTAGAATGATTCCCTTCATTTCTATTTCATAGGAAGAAGTATGAAAAAAATCCTTGATTCACTTGTTAATTCACTAAGTTTGTAACTTTGTCATAGAAAAAAGTTAGATTTATAGAACTGATAAAATATTTCAAAACTATGTAGGTTTTAATTCATATTGTGTTCTCATCTGGGCACTAAAGTCCACTTTATGCAAATATCACATATAAACAAATCTGGATTTGTCAAACAGAATAAGGGGGACAATTCTCTTTACAAAAGGATTCTTTTTTGTGTAAAATAAATCATTTATTATAATTTTTTGTTGATGCTATTGCACATGTTCCCCATTTCCCCCCCTCTACCACCTCAACCCAGCCCCTGACAACCCCCTCCCCTGGCCTTTTCCACATTGTTGTCTGTGTCCATGGGCTATGCATATATATTCTTTGGCTAATCCCTTCACCTTTTATCCAGTGCTCTCTCCCCTAAGTCCATTCCCCCTAAATCCCTCCCCTCTGAGATCTGTCAGTCTGTTCCATGTATCCATGCTTCTGGTTCTATTTTGTTTAGCAGTTTATTTTGTTCATTAGATTCCACATATAAGTGAGATCATTTGGAATTTGTCTTTCTCTGACTGATTAATTTCACTCAGCATAATACTCTCCAGGTCATCCATGCTGTCACAAAGGTTAAGAGATCTTTCTATTTACAGCCATGTAGTATTCCATTGTGTAAATGTACCACTGCTTTTTTATCCACTCATGTACTGATGGGCACTTGGGTTGTTCCCAGATCTTGGCGATTGTAAATAATGCTACAGTGAAGACTGAGGCACATATATTATTTTTGTTTGGTGTTTCAGGATTCTTAGGACATATTCTCAGAAACAGGATTACTGGGTCAAATGGAAGTTCCATTTTTAATTTGTGAGGAGAAACTCCATATCCTTTTCCACAATGGCTATACCAGTCTGCATTTCACCAACAGTGGACTAGGGGGTCCCTGTCTCCATATCTTTGTCAGCACTTGTTTGTTGATTTACTGATGATGGCCATTCTGGCAGGTGTGAGGTGATACCTTATTGTAGTTTTAATTTGTATCTCTCTGATGATTAGTGATGTTGAGTTTTTTTCATGTGCCTATTGGCCATTTGTATGTCCTTCTTGGAGAAATGTCCATGTAGGTCCTTTGCCCATTTTTTAATTGGATTGTTTGTCTTCCTGGTGTTGAGTAATATAAGTTCTTTATCTGTTTTGGAAATTAATCCTTTATCAGATGTATCATTGGCAAATATGTTCTCCTATGCACTGGGTTACCTTTTCATTTTGTTGATGATTTCTTTTGCCATGCAGAAGCTTTTTATTTTGTGTAGCCCAATTGGTTTATTTTTTTGTTTGTTTGTTTCCCTTGCCCTAGGAGATTAGAGCAAAAAAATATTGCACCAAGAGATGTCTGCAATTTTACTGCCTATATTTTCTTCTAGGATTTTTATGGTTTTGTGACTTACATTTAAGTCTTTTATCCATTTTGAGTTTATTCTTTTGTATGGTGTAAGTTGGTGGTCTAGTTTCTTTCCTTTTTTCTTTTCTTTTTCTTTTTTGCATGTACCTGTCCAATTTTTCCAACACCATTTATTGAAGAGACTGTTTTACTCAATTGTTTGCTCTTGCCTCCTTTGTCAAATATGAACTGACCATAAAGGCATGAGTCAATTTCTGGGCCCTATGTCTGTTCTATTGATCTATAAGCCTGTTCTTGTGCCAATACCAGGCTCTTTTGATTGCAATGGCCTTGTAGTATAGTTTGATATCAGGTAATGTGATACCTCCAACTTTGTTCTTCTTTCTCAAGATTGCTGAAGCCATATGGGGTCCTTTTGGGCCCCATATAAATTTTTGGAATATTTGTTCCAAATCTGTGAAACATGGCATTGGTATTTTAATAGGTATTGCATTGAATCTATAGATTGCTTTGGATTGTATGGACTTTTTTTTAAAAAATATATCTTTATTGATTTCAGAGAGAGGAAAGGAGAGGGAGAGAGAGATAGAAACATCAGTAATGAGAGAGTCATTGATTGGCTACCTCCTGCACGCCCCTGACTAGGGATCGAGCCTGCAACCTGGGCATGTGCTCTGACCGGGAATCGAACCCCGATCTCCTGCATCCTAGGTCGACACTCAACTGCTGAGCCACGCCCAGCTGGGCTGTATGGACATTATAATGATGTTAACTCTTCCAGTCCATGAACATGATATATGCTTCCACATGTTTGTATCTTCCTCTATTTCTTTCTTTAGTGTCTTATAGTTTTCTAAGTACAGGTCATTTACCTCCTTGGTTAAATTTATTCCTAGGTACCTTATATTTTTGTTGCAATAGTAAATGGAATTGTTTTCTTAGTTTCTCTTTCTGAAAGTTGATTACTGGTATATAAAAATGACAACTTCTGGATATTAATTTTATATCCTATTACTTGGCCAAATTCATTTATTACATTTAGTTGAGTTTTGGTGGAGTCTTTAGGGTTTTCTATGTACAATATCATGTCATCTGTGAATAATGATAGTTTTACCTCTTTTTTTTAATTTGGATGCCTTCTTTTTCTTCTTATCTGATTACTGTGGCTAGGACTTCCAGTACCATGTTGAATAAGAGTGGTGAAAGTGGACACCCCATCTTGTTTTTGATCTTAAGGGAAATGCTTGTAGTTTTTTCCCATTGAGTATGATGTGGGCTGAAAGTTTTTCATATAAGGTCTTTATTATGTTAAGGTATAATCCCTCCATTCCCACTTTACTGAGAGGTTTTTAAAATAAATGGGTGCTGGATTATATTGAATGCTTTTTCTACATCTATTGATATGATGATGTGATTTTTATCTTTCATTTTGTTTATGTGATGTATCACATTTATTAATCTGGGAATATTGTACCAACCTCGCATGCCAAATAATTCCCACTTAGTCATGCTGTATGATCTTTTTAATGTACTGCTGGATCCATTTTGCTAATATTTTGTTGAGGATCTTAGCATATATGTTCATCAGGGATACTGGCCTATAATTTTCTTTCCTTTGTAGTGTCTTTATCTGGTTTTGAAATTAGGATAATGATGGCCTTGTAAAAGGAGCTTGGAAATTCCTTTCTCTTGAATTTTTTGGAATAGTTTGAGAAAAACAGTATTGGTTCTTCTTTAAATGTTTGGTAAAATCCACCTGTGAAGCCACCCAGTCCAGGAGTTTTGTTTGCTGGGAGTGTTTGGATTGCTCTTCAGTTTCGGTAGTTGTTTATCAGTCTATTCAAGTTTTCTGATTCTTCCTGATTCAGTTTTGGATGATTGTTTGTTTCTAGGAATCTCCATTTCTCCCAGGTGGTCCAATTTGTCGGCATGTAGATGTTCAAAGTATTTTCTTACAAACCTTTGCATTTCTGTGATGTCAGTTGTTACTTTGCCTCTTTCATTTCTGATTTTATTTATTTAGATCTTCTCTCTTTGTTTCATGATGAGTCTGGCCAAAGGCTCATCAATCTTGTTTATCCTTTCAAAGAACCAGCTCTTGCTTTCATTTCTCTTTCGTATTATTTTTTTAGCCTCTATGTAATTTATTTCTACTCTAACCTTTATTATTCCCTTCCTTCTACTTATTCTAGGCATTTCTTGTTGTTTTTTTAAATTCTTTTAGTTGTAGGGTTAGGTCGTTTTTGTAGATTTTTCTTGTTTCCTGAGTCTAACCTGTAATGTTGTGAACTTCCCTCTCAGGACTGCTTTTTTTTGTCCCATAGATTTGGGGTTGCTATCTGTTTATTTTCATTTTATTCCAAGAAGTTTTTTATTTCTCTTTGATCTCATTGGCAATCCACTCCTTGTTTAATAACATGCTACTTAGCCTCCATGTGTTTGAATGTTTTGAGTGTTTTTCTTGTAGTTGAGTTTTAGTTTCATGCCATTGTTTTCTGAGAAGATGCTTGATATGAGTTTCATCTTGAACTTGTAAAGACATATTTTGTGTCCTAACATGTGATCTATCTTTGAGAATATTCCATGTGCACTTGAGAAGAATGTATATTCTTTTGCCTTGGGATGCAATATTCTGTAAATATCAATTAAATCCATCTGATCTAGTGTGTCATTTAAGGTCACTGTTTGCTTATTGATTTTTTTTGCCTGAAAGATCTATCCAGTGAGGTCAGTGGGGTGTTAAAATACCCTCCAATGACTGTACTGCTGTCTATATTTCCCTTAAAGTTCTCCAAGATTTTTTTTTTTTTACTTAGGTGCTCTTAAAGTAGGTGCATATATGTTCGCCAGGGTTATATCCTCTTGTTAGACCGATTCCTTTCATATTATACAGTGACTTTCTTTGTCTCTGGTATGGCCTTTGTTTTGAAGTGTATTTTATCAGATAAAATATTGCTTCCCCCACTTTTTTTTTTTCATTTCAATTTGCATGGAAAATTTTCCCCATCTTTTCACTTTTGTCCTGTGTAAGTCTTTTGTTCTGAGATGGGTCTCTTGTAAACAGCATATATATGGGTCATGATTTCTTTTTCATTCAGCTACCCTGTTTTTCTATTGGAGCATTTAATCCATTTACATTTATGGTTATTATTGATAGGTGCTTATTTATTGCCATTTAAATTCTTTATGCCTATGTACCTCTCTTTATACACATATTTTTTTTCTTCTTACAGCAGTCCCTTTAATATTTCTTGCAATGCTGACTTGGTGGCAATAAACTCCTTTAGCCTTTTTTGTCTGGGAAGCTCTTAATTTCATCTTTAATTTTGAATGATAGTCTTGCTGGATATAGTGGTCTTGGTTTCAGATCCTTGATTTTCATTACTTTGAATATTTCATGCCATTCCCTTCTTGCCTGTGTGTTTCTGTTGAGAAATCAGCTGACAGTCTCATGGGAGCTCCCTTGTAGGTAACCAACTATCTCTCTCTTGTTGACTTTAAGATTCTTTCATTGTCTTTAAAGTTTGCTATTTTAATTATGATATGTCTTGGTGTGTGTCTTTAGGGATTCAGCTTGTTTGGAACTCTGTGTTTCCTGAACTTGTGGGACTTTTTCCTTCACCAGGTTAGGGAAGTTTTCTGTCATTATTTCTTCAAACTGGTTTTCTACTCTTTGCCACTTTCTTCTCCTTCTGGCATTCCTGGGATGCAGATGTTTTTTCATTTCATATTGTCCCAAAGTTCCCTTAAACTGTCCTCATGCTTTGTAAGTATTTTTTCTTTTTGCTGCTATGATTGAGTGACTTTTTTCTACCTTGCCTTCTAACTTGATGATTCAGTCCTCTGTTTCTTCTAACCTACTGTTAATTACTTCCGGTGTATTTTTTATTTTAGCTACGTCAGTCAAAATATCTGATTGGTTGTTTTTCGTGGCTTTTATGTCCTTTATTATACTGCCAAGCATTCTAAAAACCATTACTTTATACTTTGTTTCTAATAAATTGCTTGCTTTCACTTCATTTAGTTGTTTTTCTGGAGATTCTGCCTGTTCATTCATTTGGGGCCTGTTTCTTTGTTTTCCCATTTTTGCTGTTTCTTTGTGTTTATTTCTGTGTATTGGATAAGACTGCTATGTCTCCCCATCTTGGTGGGATGACCTTCTTGTGTGACCTGGTCTTATAGTCTCCTTGGTCCACTGAGCTGTGTGCTCTAGGAATGTCCCTTATGTAAGTTATGTGGGCTGGCCTGTTGTATTTGGGTCTTGATTGCTGCTGTCCCATTCATAGGTGAGCTTAGTCCTCTGGCTTGCTGACTGTGAGGCTTAACCTCAAGCATGTCATGCCTACTGTTATACAGGTGCTAAGAGAACAAAACAAGCCAAAAGAAGACCAAACTGAAAATAACATATGCAAAAAACACAAAACAAAAAACTAAAGAAGAATACTAAAAGACATGGGACCAAAAGAATTAGAGGGGGAAAAAAAGAACTGAAAAAAGAAAACATAAAAGAAAAGAGGAAAGAGAAAAGAAATAGTACAAGAATAAAAAATAAAAATGATAATAATCATTTTTAAAAATAATAATGAATACAATGAAATATAGAACAGGAAAAGAAAAGAGAAAAGAAGAAAAAAATAAAGTAAAATAAAATAATTAAAAATAAACATAATAACATAAAAGATCAAGAGAAAAAAAGAATAGAATAAAAGGAAAGAGAGACATACAAGATATGTAAGAAAAAAGAGAAGATAGAAAAAAAACTACACCTTTGGATTTGCTATTTGTGGAGTTCTCTAGATTTTGCTCCAATATTGTTGAATCTGGCCCCTTGATGTGCTGATCCTGGGCATTCCCAGAAGTTCTCTGGTGCAAGCCAATGTGAGTTGCTGTCCCTGCCTGACCCTTGGCAACCTGACTCAAGTACAGCAGGCAAGACCCCAAGTAGTCTGATGAGCAGGGCCTCCATATCCCCGGGACTACCTCAGGTCTCACACCTTGAATGTAACTACTGAGCTGCTCTCCCTTGCCCCACTGAACTGTGCTCTGTGAGTGTATCTAGTCCTGGCCAGGATGGTTTGAACAGACTGGTGCTTGGGGTTGTGCCCATAACTTCTAAGAGGGGGAGGGTGGACACTGCCTCTCCTTCCAATGCCTCAGCTCTGCCTGGCCCAATAGCAACCCCTCCATGCCACCTCAAGCAGAGGGGATTTTTAAAAATAAAAAAATTAGCCCCGCTTGGCACTCTGACCTTTCAGTGTGGCTGGCCCTTGCTGGGCAAGGCCTCACCCTGGCTCCAGCTAGGCCAAGTGTCAGAGTCTGCTGCGCTGGCAGACTCAGCCACACAGGCACAGATTTCCAGCCCAGAGCTGTTCACCCTTGCCTCGGGTTGCAGCAGGGCAGAACAGAACCGGCCATTCCACAGGTGGAGGAGGGGGCACCTCCCCTGTGCTCGAGGTGGGCAGGACCAATCCTCTTGCCTAGGCCACACTGTCCAGCCCATCATCCTGCTCTCCACCAAAAGTTCTTCCAAAGAACAAAGGATCCTTCAGATTAACTGTTGGGGGAACCGGTCAGACTCCTCCCCAGCCCTGACTTCTGCCATGTGGCTCCTCTCACAGACACAGACTGGGAAAACTAATCAGGCTAGTGTTATAACAAAGCAATCATTCTTTGCCTGGGATGGTACACCCTGAGTCTCCCAGGTGGAGCGAATCACCACTGATTCTCACCACCGAATGCTATGTGGGCTCCCCTTCCCTTCTCTTTTGCTGTGGATTGGGGATCTCTGCATGGGGCTGTGACCCTCACGCTCCCATGGAGCAGAGGCCCCACCTTCCCTCTGGCTTCCCGGCCACGCATTCTCTCTTCCTCTCCTCCTCCGCCCTCTCTGTGCTCCCCACTCACAATATTTCAGATCGGGTATACTTCAACTGGTTTTTGAAGCCGAATGCTCTCCAGCTACAGAACCAAGCACCTGCCTATCTGACTTCTAGACAGAAGCATCCCCAGGAGACAGTCCCCAAAACTTAGCTCTTCCTGGCTCCCAGCACCCATGGGCCACCAAATCAAGCAGGAGGAGCCAAAAATAAGCCCTGCTCAGCACTCCAACCTCTCTGCATAGCTGGTCACAGCAGGGTGGGATGAAATTACCAACACTGCCCCATTCCTCTGTGCTGGGAAACCTAGAATGATGGGGCAGACTGAGCAGTTCAGCATTTGGGGAGACAGGTGCCACCCATGCGCTCCGGTGAGCAAGACAAATCCTCTTTCCCAGGCCACACAGTTTAGTCACTGACTGGCTCTCTGCCCTAAGCCTTCCCTGGGATACCAATCTGTAAGGGTCAGAAACTTCAGCTAAGCAATGAAAGAGCAGGGTTGGGGAAGGTAGTGAGGGGGACAAGTCCAGCTGATCACAGTTCCTACTTCACTGTGAGCATGAAGCCTGACACAGTACTGTTCTCACTTGTTTAGCTTGGAGTGTGATTATTAAACTGGACTAGTTGCTTTGTTGCTGTTCTTATAACTCAAAAGGGCTGGAAGGACTTCTGGACCTTCCAGAGAAATCAAGCAGAGGCTGGGAAAGAACCAGTCCTTGGAAGAGGTTATAAAGGGCTATGGAGAGAAGGGATGAAGTTACTCCATGCTGAAAAGAAGCCACATGCTAAGCTGACTAGCTCAGGGAAGGCCTACGTGGCAGTCTTGCAAACTCAGAGACCTAAAGTAACCACAAATAATGGTCTGAAATTTAAAAAATTTAAATTAAAAAGCAGTTTATGATGGATAGTCATGTCTTAGGCCGGTATCTTCCCTGACAAAGGTCAATCTTTACCTTAACTGAGCCTGTCTTTTGTCTTTTTGCATCTACAATAACATATCATTGGAATGTCAGAGTAACTTTCCTTTTTCTGGACCCCTCAAAATACAGGCACCTCTCTGGGGAGACCACAAATCCCCTCTTTGTTAATGACTTAATTGTTGACTGTTAACTGTCCTGTACCTGCCTAAGTAAAAGAAGTGTGTGCTGCCCTAGCAGGTTTGGCTCAGTGGTTAAAGCATTGGCCCATGGACTGAAAGTCCCCAGGTTTGATCCCAGCCAAGGGCACGCACCTTGGTTGCAGACTTGATCCCAGGCCCTGGTCAGGGTCATGCGGGAGGCAGCCAATCAATGTGTCTCTCTCACATTGATGTTTCTCTCTCTCTCTCTCTCTCTCTCTCTCTCTCCCTTCCATCATAAACTGCTTTTTAATTTAAATTTTTTTAATTTCAGACCATTATTTGTGGTTACTTTAGGTCTCTGAGTTTGCAAGACTGCCACGTAGGCCTTCCCTGAGCTAGTCAGCTTAGCATGTGGCTTCTTTTCATCCACAAGGCTCTTGATACAGAAAACCAATTTGCTTTCTGGAAAATGTGTGCCCGATTCATGGACAAACCCAGCAAGCTACATGAACCTTTTCACCATACACTCACCAAAACACCGAGGAGTGCTTTTTAAAATACTTAATCATTTGATAGAGGAAAATGGTGCCTTTATTGTAGCTATTTTAATTGTCTTTATTTAAAATTCCCTGTTTTCTAATGGTATAGTTATGTAATACTTCTGAATTTTGTGGGGAGTAAATCCCACATAAATGGATTAAATGCTCCACCATTTTACCTGGAGCCAGCTTTAGATATTTTACTTTAAACAGGAAAGAAAAAATTAGACAAGGATGCTGCTGAAAGGATCCCATACTTCTAGAGCTTGTTCCAAAAATAGACCAGCTTCTTTGCTCAGGAACCAGGAAGAAGCTAGCTCTGTTCCTCTTCTCAACAGCCAGTGTGCCAGCACCAGAGAAACTGAGAGCAGCAGCCCCAAGTGATCAGAAGTATGTGGGCATATCTGTGTCAAAATTAGGTTGTGCCTATTCTGCTATTTCTCCTTTTCCTGCATAATCTCATCACTGAATGGTCATGTTTTGGTGCCTCCACATGCTGAGAGTTTTATGCAACTTAATGCATATGTGGCTATCACATACCTGTGCTTGAGTATGAGGAAGTAGGTCAAACAGGAGCTCACTCCTGCTGCAGAGCCTTTCACACTGCATCAAAAGGGTTGCATCAGACAGGATGGTGGGTGTTGCAAGGGGCAGAGACCACAAACCGTCTGTCACCACCTCCAGGCACCATGAAACCTCATTGTTGCCTCCCCCTCAACCCTTTCCTGGCAAATAGCATCTGACACATTGCCAGAGGGCAGTACTTTCTGGAAAGACTGCAGCTTTAAATAGTCTACGATTAGGCAAGGGAAAAAGAAAAAGCAGATTATCAGCTATTGTACAATTAAATTTCCAAGTGTGATTGCACCCAAATGCAAACCATTGATTTTTATTCAGCCCTAAGCAGGGTTGAAAGAAATTGAGAAGCGAAAAGAAATTGAGATGCAGGATGAGAGAGGCTACAGTCTCAAAAGAAGCAGCCTTCCTGCTTCAGCAGATTTGTGTTAGAGCAGCGATGTGTCCTTCAAAAAGCTATAACTCCCTAAAGGTGGTGTAAAGATGCTCAAGGACAGCAGGAACAATGTTTAGACGAAAGATGTACTCATTTCCTATAGCTTCTGTAACAAATTACCACAAAACAGTGGCTTAAAATAACACAAACATTATCTTACAGTTCTGGAGGCCTGAAGTCTGAAACCGATCTCACTTGATTAAAGTCAAGGTGTCAGCAAGGCTGCGTTCCTTCCAGAAGTTCTAAGGAGAGAGTACATTTTCTTGCCTCTTCTAATTTCTAGAGGTCACCTACATTCCTTGGCTCATGGCCTCATTCCTCCATCTTCAAAGCCAGCAATGCCAGGCTTCCTCACACTGCCATCTCTCTGATTCTTTGTCTTCTATCTCCCTCTTATAAGAAACCTTGTGATTACACTGGGCCCACCCAGATGATTCAGGAAAATCTCCCTCTCTCAAGATTGGCTGATTGGTAACCTAATTCCATCTGAAGCCTTAATTCTCCCATTGCCATGTTATATAGCATAGTCACTCTCAGGTTCCAGGGATTAAGACAGAGACATCTTTGGGGGGGTTCATTGTTTTGCCTACCATAAGAGAGGGCCTGAGCAGCAGGTTAGGTAGGCATCCTACATTCTTGGCATCCTACATACTTTATGGCTCTGATTTTCATATGACTTATTTACACTTTAGAGATCTCTCTATTCTTGTCCTACTACCAACAGGCTTCCTCTGCTTACTCAGTTTTTGATTCTTTGTAACTTTGGCTAGAACATGGCCATGGCTTTTTATGACCTCTGATTTACTATGTAGCACCTCTTCATTCTCTTAAGTTCAAATTTCCAAGACAGGATTTGATTAGCCCGATTTATTTTAATGTACTAGAGGTTGCTGACCAGTCAATGGATTGCCTTCCCTCAGGTCAGGTGCCCATTCCTGATCAAATCAGCAGAGGACAGGAAACAAGCATCACATGCCACAAGCTGTAGCTTCCATATCACTGACTGGGCAGGGAATGACATTTGTGCAAGGTTGTGGAGGGACAGCTTCCTGTAGCAGGAAACTTGGGCAATGCAGATGTCAAGAGAAACCAGCCTTGTCTTCAGACAGACTTTGAAGATTGACAAGTTAGTGACTTATTTATTGTAACCTTAAAATTTTGTAATTATTTGTTTAATGGGCAAAAACAAAACCAGTATTAAAATCAGAAATGTGAAACGTCACTTTGGTGCATTTGTAAAAGCCTGATGAATCAGAATGCAAAGAGGGTAGGATCTTTCTCAGTTAATAATAATCATTTGATATATGAGAATTTATTGAGCACTTACTATGCACCAACCATAGTTCTAGATCTGAGATTCCAGAAGCAATAAGATAGATGTAACCCCTGCCCTTTTGTATATCAACTATTGACATTTAAACTATTAAAACATTCTAGTCTATTCTCTTAAGTAGATCAAGCAGAATTGATTTGTTTGAGGGTTTTTTGATGGCTGAAAATGTTAAAGATGATCTTACTGAAGATCTATATAGACCAAGACAATAGAAATAAAGAGGACAGGGGCAGTAAGACTGACAATATACTTCCCACAAGGTTCTTCAGGAATTTGCTATTTAAAAATATAATTTGTTGAATTAGCTTCTTTGGTCTTGATTTGTATCATTCTTCTATATTAAACATATAGAGACAAAGAGAACACATTGAGGTTTCTGTGAAAATTAATTTTGAGTTTTATTTTAAGTGATTTTCATTTTTACTCATTTTAATTACACATAATACAAAAGTTTTGGTGATATTATCCTTAAAATTTCTAAAGTATATGTACATAGTTTTAAAACTTAAAGGTTCTAAAGTCTTATAATGAAATCCCTAGCCCCCTGTTGTGTCTCCCCAAGTTCTATTCCCAGCAGCAACCAGTCTCCACTTTTCTAATTCTTTTTGTTTTTATTTACCTCCATAGTTTCAAACAATATGCTTAAACTGTAATTTTTTGTTTTATTTATTTTAATAATACATTTTTCTTTTCTGCCATGGTAGGAAAAAAGTCTAACTTACTTATTGCCTATCCCTACCTCCCCTCCTAACATTCTTTCAGTGTGATGATGGCACAACTTTTTATAAAGTCTAATATCTCCTTCAGTGACTTGTGCACTATGCCTAGGCTTCTTTATCACATAATTCCTCATTTTTCTTAGCATAAGAATTTGCTTTGTTTTTATCTGCCAGATATTTTAGGTACCTATAGCTAATTTTTTATAGAAAATTAAAAAAAATACTCTTTCATTATTGTCATGAGCTCATCACTAATATTTTCCAGACACTCAAACATATCAGCTACTTGTGGTTTTCCCTGGAGCCCTCTGCTCTCTTACTCCACGCTGGACTGTTTCCTGCCCAGACCTGCTGCACACATTTTATCCTCTCATTTTCCTTCACTGCCATCTCAGGACTTTTTTTTGCCACTCTCCTGTGTTATAGTCTAGCTTTTGTGGACCTATGTCTTCCTCTTTCTTGGTTTACTCCTTTATTTTAGACACATTCTCCAGTAGTTTCCTAAGAAAGTGTAAAAGGAAGATCATTGAGGGCTTTGAAAATGCCTTAATTCTAACCTCAATGTATAGCTTACAGAATTCTGGATAAAAGAGCAATGTCACTCAGCATTGCTCCATTGCCTCCTAATTTTGATACTACTACTCAAGGATCTAATGCTGGTCTGACTCATGATTTTCACTCTCCGGAAGCTTTCAGACGCTTTGTTTTTTGTGCTCATAATGATGAGCTTTGGTGTGGGTCTTTTTTCATTTGTTGTAATGGGCACTCAGTAAGTCCTGTTACTTGGAAACTCAAGTCCTTCAGTGCTGAGAAGTTACCTCATTGTATTGCTTTGATGGTTTCCTGCCCTGTTTTCTCCTTTCTCCTTTATGAAACTCCTATTAGCTCATACTGGATATTTTAGGCTAATTTTCTCCCATATTTTTAATTGCTTTACTTCCACTTCTACTTTATGTGATTTTTTTTCTTTTCAGTATTATCTTTCAACCCTTAACTTTTTTGGAAATGTATCATTTTTAATCTCAAAAACAGTTTTCTTCTTTTGATTATTTTTATAAGTATCTCATTCTTGTTTTGGATACAATATTTTCTCTTGATTCAGTGGGAATAATAGCTGTTTTTTTTTTAATTTTTACTTATTTATTTATTTTAAAATATAGCTTTATTGATTTCAGAGAGAAGAGAGGGAGAGAGAGAGAGATAGAAACATCAATGATGAGAAAGTCATTGATCCGCTGCAGCCCGCAACCCGGGCATGTGCCCTGACCGGGAATCGAACCCTGATCGCCTGGATCCTAGGTCGATGCTTAACCACTGAGTCACGCCCAGCCGGGCTGGGGGGGGTTTTAAACCTTTTATTTTGAAATAATTATAGATGGGCAGGAAGTTGCAAAAATAATACAAGGAGGTAATGGTCACATTTCACGTACTTGTAACTCAGTATCAAAACCAGGAAACTGATACTGGTACAATGTGTGTGAGAATTTCTATGTCATTTATTCACATAAGATACATCACCACAAAGATCACCCTTGTTTTATCGCTTGATAATCTCACCTTTCTTTCTCTTTCATAGGATATTAATTTTTTGTTTTTGTTTTTATTTTTTTTCTGTTTTCAGCATGGTATGTTTCCTCTGTGATCCTTCTTTCATTCTTTATTGCTATCTCTTTTTCGTTTTGGAAGTTACCCACAAATGTCTGGTGATCTTGCCCTTCATTCATATTTAAACATGGAGCTTACTGCAAGCTCTACTGTGAGACTCTACTGTGTGGCATCTCACCACAGGAAGGTCAGTTTCGCAAGTTCCTTTATCATTGGAGGGTCCTCCAGTGTCAGTACCTAGGATCTTTTATCTAGGTTCATTAACAGGCTTCAGAGAAGATTTTTTAAATTTTATCCCTAAGGATGAGGAGGACTGTAAGCCAAGGCTGGCAATTTCCTGAAAGCAAAGTGTGGGAAGGGGACTTGAAGGCCTATTATACTACAGGCAGGTTTTCACTTAATTCCCTTGTTTTCAATTTGTGTCCCATCTCTCCCCACTTCTCTTCACTGTGATTCTCCCAAATTTCTAAAGTTCTGTTTCTTTAGAGAATAAACTTCTAATGTCTGAGAGGAGGGAGGGCAATTGCCTAGCTTCATGAGGATAGGAGAGGATGCCTAACTGCTTCACAGACAGACTCCCAGCAAATCCCTCCTTCTTAGCCTCTGCCGCCTGGCGTCTCACACCTGTGTGGAGCCTTCCATTGGTCTGGGGAGCGCTTGGCTTCCCATCACACTCCCTCCCTGCACACACTAACAAATCCTCCATCACCCAAATTTTTAAAAAATTTTCTCACATTCAATGCTGTTTTGTATCCAATTACTTTGTCATCTTAGACTGTTTTACTTCCTTTACAGTCTGTTTAATAGGATTCTAGGAGAAAGGGAAGAAGAATAGGTAACGTGCCATGTTTATCAGCATGCATCAATCTTTTGGTAAAAAAAATTTTTTTTAAATATAGTAATTTATAAATATAGAAATAACAAGAGAATATATTTCAGAAAATATATCACAAAAAATTAAGATTACTTCAAGTACCTTAGAAGATAAGTAATATTTTTTCTCATTTTTCTTTAAAACTTTGTTGTGTGGTGTATCTTCTTCCACATATATTTACCCTCATTTGCTGCTATTGCAATATCAATGTTGTAAAATTTATCAGGATATGGGAGGGAAGGTAAGTTGAAATGAGCTCCAAACAGTATGTACCTTTTGCCTCTAGAGTTAATCACCCCTCACAAAATACACCAGACCCATAGGGCCCTTTGTTTGGGTCCTTGGCAGATGACTTGAATAAATGATTATTTTGTCTGCCGTTGTCTTCTTTGTCTTCTATAATCCGGGCTGCTCCTGATTGACCATTGTCCAAGGAAATGCCAGAGTGGGAGAGACCTGAGTACCAGGATTATTCATTGAAAAGTTAGTTTTGAAAGATATAAGTAAGGTGTCCAGAAGGTTGAAGACTGGCAATGTGTGAAACGAGAGAAACCTTGTCAAGGAGAGGGAAGTCAGCAAGAATGAGAACAAGAGAAAAGTGGACACTAATGAAAAGAAAGACAAAAAGGAGTGCAGAAGAGAAAACTAAAAGCAATACGATAGAAAGAACATAAACCAAATAAGAAGAAAGATAGGACCACTAACCAACAAATATCAATCTGAACAGAATTGAAGTTAGCACATTCATTCGCGTAACAAATAGCCAATAAATATCTATTGAGCACCACTTATGTACAAGCTCTGTGTAGGAAGGAGTAAAATAGACTGATAAAAATGTTTTTTAAAAACAAGAGAAAAGAAAATATTAGATAGTAAGAATTAAAATAAGGTAAACTTGCCCTGGCGGGTGCGGCTCAGTTGTTGAGCGTCATCTCATGCACTGGAAGGTCTCGAGTTTCATTCCTGGTCAGAGCACATGCCCAAATTGCAAGTTCAATCCCTGATTGGGATGAGCATGGGAGGCAACCAATTGATGTTTCTTTCTCACATCGATGTTTCTCTCTCTCTCCCTCTTCCTTCCATTCCCTCTAAAATCAATAAAAACATAAAAATAAAATAAGGTGAAGTAGTTGAGTAACAAGATGTCTCAAGGTGGTGGTGTTTAAGCTCAAATTTGAATGACAAGAGGAAACCAGCCCTGCAGAGATCAGGGCAGGTAATTAGCAAAAAGTAAATTAGAAGCATGATGAGATATCACTTTACACCTATCAGATTACAAAAGTTTAAAAGTTAAATGATACCAACTTAGATCAAGAATGTAGATCAGCAATTTTTCAACCTTTTTCATCTCATTGCACACATAAACTAATCACTAAAATTCTGTGGCACAACAAAAACTGTTTTTCCCCAATCTGACAAATTTTTTTTAAAAAGGTATAATTTTGATTCATTCACACCAAACAGCTATTGTTGCATTGGCTGTTGTCATGTCTTTATTTCACAATCTAAAGGAAAAGAGGTCAGTGCCCCTGACTAAATAGTCAGGTACTGCATGTTTAAAAATTCTGTAGCATATCAGTTGAAAATTGCAGATATAGATAAATAAGAATTCAAAAAACAAAACCCAACCATAGGCTACCTTTGCTAAGCTACAAAGATAGTTAGACTCAAAGTGAAAGGGTGGAAAACGATTCTCCAAGCAAATAACACTCACAGAAAAGCAGGTGTAACCATACTTATATCTAACAAAATATATTTCAAGACAAAAAGGTAACAAGAGACAAAGATGGACATTTTGTAATGATAAAGGAGACACTACATCAAGAAAATGTAACAACTTTTAATATATTACCACTCAATCAGGAAACAACAAAGTATATAACATGACTAACATAACTAAAGGGAGAAACTGACAAAAACACAATCATGGTTGCAGACCTCAATACTCCATTGACAGCTCTACAGAGATCATCCAAACAGAAAATCAATAAAGAAACATCAGCCTTAAATGACACATTAAACCAAATGGACATAATTGACATTTACAGAGCCTTTCATCCTAAAACATCAGATTATACATTCTTTCCAGCGCACATGGAATATTCTCAAGGATAGTCCATATGCTGCATCACAAAACTAGCTTCAACAAATTCAAGAAGATTGAAATTATACCAGGCATATTCTCTGAGCACAATGCTTGAAATTAGAAATCAACTGCAAAAAGGAAATAAAGAAACCTACACATACATAGAGATTAAACAACATACTATTAAAAAATGACTGGGCCAGCCCAGTCAGTGTGGCTAGCAGCTGAGCATCCCAGTTTGATTCCCAATAGGGGTGCACATGCCTGCATTGCAGGCTCCATCCCCAGTAGGGGGTGTGCAGGAGGTAGCCGACTGATGTTGATGTAGATGTTTCTATCTCTCCGTCCTCTCTTTCTATGAAGTCAATAAAAACATATTAAACAAATATTTTTTAAAAATGACTGGGTCAAAGAAGAAATAAAAGGTGAAATCAAAAGATACATAGTGACAAATGAGAATGACAATACAATATATCAAAATTCTTGGATTGAGCGAGAGCAGTAATAAGAGGGAAGTTTATATCATTACAGGCTATCTCAAGAAACAAGAAAATCCCAAGTAAATGAACTAACACTACATCTTAAAGAACTAAAAAAAAAAAAAAAAAAAAAAGTACAAAAGCAAACCAAAGTCAGGAGGAGAAAGAAAATAATAAAAATTAGAGAACAAAAAAAGACTATACAAAAAGTTAATACAACAAAGAGCTGGTTCTTTGAAAAGATTAATGAAATTGACAAACCGCGGGATAGACTCACTAAGGAAAAAAGAGGAAAGACTTATATAAACAAAATCAAAAATCAAAGAGAAGAAGCCACCACAGATATCACAGATATACAAAGGATCATACTAAAATACTATATACCACCAAATTCAATAAGCTAGAGGAAATGGATCAGTTCCTAAAAGTATATAATCTTCCTAGACTAACTCACAAAGAATTCAAAAATCTAAATAGACTGATCGGTGGTGAGGAAACTGAAACAACCATCAAAACCCTCCAAAAAAATAAAAGTCCAGAACCATATAGCTTCACTAGTGAATTCTACCAAACATTCAAAAAATATTTAATACCTACTCTCCTCAAACTTTTTAAGAAAATTAAAGAAGAAGCAATACTTCCCAACACCCTTTATGAGGCCAACATAACCCTGATTCCAAAACTTGGTGAGGATAACACACAAAAAAGAAAACTACAGACCAATATATCTGATGAATATGAAGCAAAAATCCTAAACAAAATACTAGCAAATGAAATACAACAGTACATTAAGAAAATAATACATCACAATCAAATGGAGTTCATTCCAAGGGCACAAGGATGGCTCAGCATAATGCAAGTCAATCAATGTAATACACCACATTAATAAAAGAAAGGATAAAAATCATATGATCTTATTAATAGATGCAGGAAAAGCATTTGATAAGATACAACATCCATTTATGATTAAAACACTCAATAAAATAGGTATAGAAGGACAATACCTCAACAGAATAAAGGCCATATATGACAAACCCTCAGCTAATATACTCAGTGGTGAAAAACTGAAAGCTTTTCCTCTAAAATCAGGAACAGGACAAGGGTGCCCACTCTCACCACTCTTATTCAACATAGTTCTGGAAGTCCTAGCCAAAGCAGTCAGATAAGAGAAATAAAAGGCATCCAAGCTGGGAAGGAAGAAGTAAAAGTGTCACCTGTTGCAGATGACATGATTCTGTATATAAAAAACCTTATAGACTCCACCAAAAAACTATTAGGAAAAAAAATACAGTAAAATTTCAAAATACAAAATCATTTACAAAATCCACAGCTTTCCTATATACTAACAACAAAACTTCAGAAAACAAAATGAAAAAGAAGACAAAAAACACAAACACAATTCCTTTTACAATCGCAACCAAAAGAATAAAATACCTAGGAATAAACTTAGCAAAGAGTGTGAAGGACTTATATACTGAAACTATATAATAAAACTATAAAGCATTATTAAAAGAGATTGAAAAAGACACAGTGAAATGGAAAGATCATATCTTTCCATGTTCATGGATTGGAATCAACATAATTACAATGGCCATATTACCTGAAGCAACAGACAAATTTAATGCAATTCCCATCAAAATCCCAGTCATATTTTAAGGAAATAGAGCAAAAAATTATCAGATTTGTATGGAACCACAAACAACCCCAAATATCAAAAGCAATCTTGAAAAAAGGACAAAGCCGGAGGTATCACACTACCTGACTTCAAGTTATACTACAAAGTTATGATATCAAAACAGCATGGGATTGTCAGAAGAACGGACACACAGAACAAAGGAACAGAATTGAGAGTGCAGAAATAAAACCATATCTAAATGGGCAAATAATTATTGACATAAGAGCCAAAAACACACAATGGAGTAGAGGAAAATTCTTCAGTAAAGGGTGCTGGGAAAATTGGAAAACCACATGCTAAAGAATGAAACTAGATTACAGTTTTTCCTAATATACAAAAATTAATTCAAAATGGATCAAAGACCTGATACAATAAATTATAACAATCTGAAACAAATTTTTTAAATGTATCTATATTTTTGAAAGTATTACAGATGTCCCCCCTTTTTTCCCCCACTGATCTCCTCCACTTTGCATCCCCCAAGGCCTTTACCACACTATTGTCTATGTCCATGGGTTATGCATAATATGCATATAAGTTCTTTTATTAATCTCTCCCCTCCCACTCCCTCACCTCTACCTCCCTTCCCTCTGTGAGATTCCTCAGTCTGTTCCATGCTTCTATGTTTCTAGATCTATTTTGTTCATCAGTTTCACATATGAGTGAGATCATATAAAACTGAATCAAAGAATCAGAAAACCTAAATAGGCCAATAACAACTGATGAAATCGAAGCAGTAATAAAATAAAATAAAACTCCCAGCAAATAAAAGCCCTGGTCAGGATGGATTCCCAGTGGAGATTTACCAAGCATTCTACTTCTTATTACAGCAGCCCCTTTAACATTTCTTGCAATGCTGGTTTGGTAGTGATAAACTCCTTTAGCCTTTTTTTGTCTGGGAAGCTCTTTATTTCACCATCTATTTTAATAATAGCCTTGCTAGAGAGAGCAGTGTTGGTTTCAGATCCTTGCTTTTCATTACCTTGAACACTTCATGCCGTTCCCTTCTGGCCTATAGAATTTCTGAAGAGAAATCAGCTGAGAGCCTTATGAGAGCTCCTTTGTAGGTAACAGATTGCTTTTCTCTTGCTGCCTTTAATATTCTCTCTTTGTCTTGAATTTTTGTCATTTTAATGATGATGTGTCTGGGTGTGGGTTTCTTTGGATTCTTCTTGGGACTCTCTGTGCCTCCTGAACTTGTGTGATTTTTTCCTTCACCACGTTAGGGAAGTTTTCTACCATAATTTCTTCAAATAGGTTCTCTATCCCTTGCTCACCCTCTTCACCTTCTGGTATTCCTATGATGTGATTAATGTTACATTTCATGTTGTCCCACAGCTCCCTTAAACTGTCCTGTTTTTTAATTGTTTTGGGTTTTTTTTTGGTTCCCTGATTGAGTGATTTTTTTTCTACATTGTCTTATAATTCACTGATCCATTCCTCAGCTTCCACTAATCTGCTGTTTATCTCTTCCAATGTATTCTTTATTTCTGCTCTGTCATTCTTAATTTCCTTGATAGTTTCCATATCTTTCTCATACTGTTGAGCATCCTTACAATCGGTATTCTGAACTCTATATTTTCTAGATTGCCTATCTTCATTTCATTTAGCTCTTCTTCTGGAGAATTCTCTTGTTTTTTCACTTGGGGCTTGTTTTTTTGTCTCCCCATTTTGGCTTCCTGTTTGAATTTGTTTGTGTAAATTAGTTTTGCTAGGACTCCCAGTCTTTTGGATGGTCTCTGGTGTAGATCAATTTCAGACACTGTTTATGACTGGCCTTGAGTACCCTGTTTGAAGCTTTTATCAATCCACAGCTTGTGGCTTCATCTCTTGGTGCTGGGTTTGTTTGGAAAGGACCAAGATGCACACCAAGTTCTGCTTTTCCAATCTCTGGGTCCAGAAGCATGTTAAGCAAAGACTCAAAGCACCCAGAAGCCAACCTCTGACTGTACACTTATTGTTATTCTAAGTCTCTTAATAAGCCTCAGGCTGTAGACCAAAGCAAGGCATAAACTCCAGAGGCTGGGGTGAGAGTTTTTCCAATATGTGGGGCTATTTCTTCCCCTACTCTCTGAGCCAAAGCTGCCTGGATGGTAAAGGTCTGCCTGAGAATATGTCCTCTCCAGTATGAGAGAATGACTCAGCACAGGAATCCAGCTGGCTGCCTTCTGAGCTCTATCCCCAGAGCCAGGATCCCTAGATTCTCCTCACACAGCTCTAGTCCACTCTGCCCTCCATCCACAAGAGCTCAAGGTGAGTGGCTACACATGAAACTTTGTGTGTTGGCCCTTTAAGAAGGTGCCGGCACTACTAGCCATCTCTCCTTGACAGACAGAAACCCCACTGCTTTTTACAGCCAGTTGTTATATGGACACCTTTCTCAGTTCTGGTGCTCTCGGCTGGGGACCCCAGCTTGGGGTTTAGGCCCCAGAGTTCCCAGTGGGAAAGCGCCACAGCTGAGATATCCCTTCGGACCTTCAGCTGCTGCCTCTGGGAGCCCAGTCAGCCCTCTTGTGCCTCTGTACTTCCTACTAGTCTCTATGGGGTCTCAACTTTACATCCTTGGTTATAAGGGTGTTCTTCATCTAGTCTTCAGTTGATTATTAAGGATGGTTTTTCTATATTTTGGTTGTAATTTGATTTTGGTCCTGGGAGATTGTCATTGTAGCTTCCACTTAATCTACCACCATCTCTGACACAATAAATTACATAGAAGAAAATATGGGTACTAAATTTATGGACCTTAGTTGTAGAGAACATTTTTTGAATTTGACCCCAAAGGCAAGGGTAGTAAAGGTAAAAATAAATGAATGAGACTGTAGCAAACTTAAAAGCTCTGCATAGAAAAGAAACTGACAACAATACAAAAAACAAAAACAAAACCCCAACTGAACTGGAGATGATATTTGCAAACAACAACTCTGACAAAAGGTTAATATCCAAAATATATAAAGAACTCATACTAAACACCAAACAAACAAGCCAATTAAAAATGGGTAGAGGACCCGAAGAGGCACTTCTTCTAAGAAGACATACAAATTGCCAATAGCTATATAAAAAGATGTTAAACTTTACTAGCTATTAGTGAAATGCAAATCAAAACTACAATGAGATATTACCTCACAGCTGTTAGAATGGGTATTATCAACAAGACAAGTAATTACAAGTATTGGAGATTATGGAAACAGTCTAGAGGTTCCTCAAAAAATTAAGAATAGGGAGAAAATGGGAGACACCTATAATACTGTCAACAATTTAAAAAATTAAGAATAGAGTTACCATATACCCAGCAATGCCTTTTCTGGGGATCTACCCAAGAAACTCGAAAACATTTATTTGCAAAGATATATGCACCCTTGTGTTTATTGCAGCATTATTCTTGATTCCCAAGACATGGAGACAACAAAAGCGTCCTTCAATAGAGGATTGAATAAAGAAAATGTAGTACATATAGATAATGGAATACTATTCAGCCATAAGAAAAGATGAAATGCTGCCATTTATGACAACGTAGATGTATCTTGAGAATATTATGCTAAGTGAAATAAATCAGTCAGAAAAAAATTAAGAACAATGTGATTTCACTCATATGTAGGATATAAAACTGAAACTCATAGACACAGACAACACTATTGTGGTTACCAGAGAGAAGGGGGTGGGGAGTAGAGAGCGGGGGGTAAAGAGGTCCAAATACTTGGTGACAGAAGATATTTGACTTTTGGTGGTGGACATACAATGTAATATACAAATCATGTATCATAGAAATGTACACTTCAAATCTATATGATCTTATTAACCAATATCACCTCAATACATTTAATTTTAAAAGAAAGAATTCTCATTCATTGCTGATGAAAGTACAAATTGGTACAACTATTTTGAAAATGATTTCACGTTACCTAAAAAAATTTTGAAATACTTACAGCCTAGAACCCAACAGTTCACACCTAGATATATACCCTAGGGAAACTCTGACACCTGTGTATTAGGAAATATGTCCCAGAAAATGTGTAGTTCTGTTGTAATTGTAAAAAAGGGGAAACCTCAAATGTCCACCAGTTGTAGAATATAAAATGGATAATTACATCTTGGTATTTTAATGAAATGAAATACTATATAGCAGTGAGAAAGGAATAAATTCTAGCTTCAATCAACATTATTATAAATCTCAGAAACATAAAACAGACTGAAAAAAACAAGTGACAGAAGTAGTGTGATTTTATTAACATGTAGTCTAAACAATGTATTGTTTAGAGATACAAATGAATGTGTTAAAACCATAAAGAAAAGCAATAAAATATTTCAACACTAAATTCAGGTTAGTGTTTATCTCAAAAGGAGGAGGAAAGGGGCTGGGATTAGGGAGGAAGTCTCAGAGTTGATAGTAAATGATTGATGACTGGTGAGTACACATGTATAGGTATGTTGTTTTTCTTTAAACAAAATATGTATTATAAATATTGTATGTATTCATGAATTAGTCATTAAAATTGCTTTTAGCCCAAAACAAAACAAAAGCAAGGAGAATATTCCAGGCATAGAAAATAACAAGCACAAAGGCTTTAAGTGGGAAAAGCTAAATATTTTCCAGGATATGAACAAAGGCCAATGTGGCTGAAGCAGAGTCAACGGGGACTGGGTAGAGAAAAGTAATGTCAGAGGAGCTAGAATATGTAGTGTTAGGGGAGGGAGGGAGAAATAGAATAGTGGGGCTAACTATAGTTTTAAGAAATATTAATCATGCTCTGTTAACCGTAATTGTTTTGTTCTGATGAAACAAACCACATTCTGACTTATCAGAGAACTGCCTGTCATCATGGAAAGTTTAACAACCTTGTTGCCAAAACAATGGAGTCTCAGAGACACCCGCCCTTTGTGACCCCCAGCCTGTATTGCCTGTAATCTGTAACCATTTTACCCATTCTTATTCCTTTTGCTCACTTCCCCATGCTTATAATATCCATTTTTATTTCTTTTGCCTACTTCCTAATGCAATCTTTGTCCTTCTACTCAATATAAGCAGCTGGCTTATTGGGGGGTGGGGAGAGGGAGAGCATTTTTGTGGATGACCTGCTGTTCTCCCATGGTACCGGCAATATTGGAAAATAAAAACGCTCATATACAATTCAACAGTGTCTCTGTTTAATTGGTTCAAGTAGTGACAGGCAGCCCAGACTCATTCATTGTCCAATTTCAGTAAGGTGACTGAAGATGGAAAAGTAATAGGACCAAGATATAGAGGAGCTCAATAATTCTGAAGAATTGCTAGAGTAAGGATAATAGAGTTCTCCAGAGAAATACAACCAATAGGATATATATTTTAAAAAGTATTATGAAGAATTGGCTCACATGATTATGGAAGCTCAGAAGTCCCACAATTGCCCACCTGCAAGATAGAAGCAGAGGAAATCCAATTGTATAATTGAATCCAAGGCTGAAGTCTTGAGACCCAGGGTAGCCCATGATGTAAATCCCAGTCCACAGGCAAGAGATTAAATGACATGACCCAATGCAAATAATGAGGCAGAAAAAAGGGGGTGGAGGTGGGGAGTGAATTCTTCTTTTTGTTCTATTCAGGCCCTCAACTAATTACACAATGCCCATCTACACTGGGGAGGAGAATCTACTTTACTGAGTTCACAAGTTCAAATGCTAATCTTATCTGGAAATACCCTCACAGATACGCCCAAAATAATGCTTAATTAGATAGCTGGTCACAGTGGAGTAAGTGATCTGAAGGTCAAAAGATGGTGCCCAGACAATAGGAGACTTAGAGCTGAGATTTCAGAGGTGATGCAATTATTGGTGATGACAATGTCACAAGTGTGATTTTAGGAGTAGATTGATACATTATGGTAGAGAAATAAAACACCATGGGTCATAAATAAGTGATTTAATACCCACCCCATCCTCAAGTATAGCATTCTGGGACTTAAACTTTTCTTTTAATTCAGAATCTTTCTGGGTTTTTTTTCCCTCTTATAAAAGGAAAGTGAAAGTAGATTTAAGGTCATAAAAAAAGAAAAAAAAACCTTGGCCAAGGGCTCATCACTTGTTTTTTAATGTTTTTACTGCCATGAAACTGTCCATATTTGTGTCCTCCAATCCAAACAGACCTTCACTGCCACTTAAAAAGTGAAGGATATAACCTAGGATATGTTAAACTGTTTCAGTGAACAGAGTTTATAAAAGGCCTTCTTTTTTAGCACTTTCAGTTTATCACATTTGGTGGACATTTCATATAGGAATGATCTGTGTATGTAGTTTATTTTTAAAATGATCCAATGCTTGTATATTAACAAGATTTTTAAAAAAATAAAATTGTATAAAACAATGTTGATGTAAGAAACTTGTAAAGAATTTTTATGAGTTTATTTGAGCCAAACTGACAACAATTGCCAGGAAGCAAAATCTAAACAAATTGAGGAAATGCTCCATAGAATGGCAGTTTTGCACCTTATTTTATACTTTACAATGAAAGGGGAAGCTATAAGGGAGTTACATAAATCCATCGGTGATAGAGTAGGGAAGCAGGAGAAAGCAAAGTGGAGATATCTCTGAGATTGGCTAAAAAGTAAAAATGATAGACACATCTTTTACATTGGTGGGCATAGGATAGTTAACAATTAACATTTACAGCACATAGAGATGGTATTTGGAGAACAAGATAACAATGAGGGTTTTTGTGTCCTATTGTTCTAGTAGGAGATTGTGTCATAAGGGTTCTGGGATAATTACTCTGACATTCTGAAGGTATGTTATCATATATGCAAAAATATAATAGACAAGCTCAGTTAAGATAAAGATCTGCCTTTGTCTAGAAAGGCACCGGCCTAGGACATGACCACCCACCATGACTCTCTTTTGGTTAAAAAGTTCTAATTTCAGATCAGCCTATGTGGTTACTTTAAGTCTCTGAGTTTGTACAGCTTGCCATGCAGACATCCCCTGAGCCTGTCAGGTTTAGTATGTGGCCCCTTTTTTGTCCACAACATGTTTTTTTAAGTTAGTGTTTCTGTCTTACCATCCAAATCCATAGAGAATGTACTTAGAGTTCTTTTCCCTGCCATTATGTTGGTTTTGTAAGTCAAACTCACTAGCTCCACATTTAACCTCCTATGACTTATAGCTGCAAAATTGATGATTGGATTATGTCATTTGCAGGGTCTCTTCTGACTCTAAAATCTGTGGCTCAGAAGTTCCTAAGAAATAAGAACAAGGGTGCAGGCAAAGCTACCTGGGCTTCCAACTAGATTTGAAAACATTCTGAGGCAAGGCTGAGTCACCAGTGCCCTCTTGTGGGGAGATCTTACACCTAAAACCACCACAGCACCTTGAGGAAATTACAAAATCAAACAAAACCCTTAAGTAATAATAATTACCATTTAATTGAGGGCTTCCTAAGTGTCAGATGCTGATGAACAAACTTCACACACATTACCTTCCTTAACCCTTACAGCATCCCTGTGTGATGGATGGTGCTGTCACTACCAGCATAGAACAGAGAAAATTGGAACCTGAGGCTGAAGCAACTTGTTCAAAGTCATACAACTGTCCTATGCATGGTAGGATATTAGCAGCATTTCTGGCCTCTACCTACGAGATGCACTGGCAGCCCCCTTTCTCAAGTCTTGACAGTCAAAAATGTCTGTAGACATTGCTTAATGTCCCCTGAGGGGCAAATGGCCCCTGGTTGAAACCACTGCTTTAGAAGATAGAATTCTTTTCTTTTGTTTTTTTATTTAATTTTTTAAAAATATTTTTCTTGGTTTCAGAGAGAGAAAGGGAGAGGGAGAGGGAGAGAAACATCGATGAGAGAGTCGTGCCTCCTGCATGCTCCCTGCCGGGAATCAAGCTCAAAACCTGGGCATGTGTCCTGACCAGAATCAAAACGAGATCTCCTGGATCATAGGTCAGTGCTCAACTTCTGAGCCAGGCTGGCCAGGCCCATAGAACTCTTTTCTTGATGGAGCAAAGAAAGGACCAATATTCCAGGGAACTCACTTCTGGAAACACTGATTTAGTTCATTTCTGCTCATCATATAGGCAAAGAAATGAAGACCCAGGGAGGCAAGGTGACGCATGTCAGTCATATAACTTGAGTGATGCATATAAGAGATATCTTTCCCTAGATCTTTGGGCTTCAACCCTATCCTAGCTTCTCTTGTGTGATGCTGACAATGCAGGCTGAGGGTAGGGTCTGGAGACAGCCCTCACTCTGCAATGAGGCCCTATGTCACAAGTGCTGTTTCACAGATATTCAAATATTGTATTTTTTCTTCTATTGATGCAGCTCATGGACCCAGGGCACTTAGACACTCCCTGAAGGAAAGACCAGCCTATGCAAAGTTCTAATGTAATGTCTGTTTTTCAATGAAAATAAGGGAGAAGCTATGTTCAGGAAGAGTTTGTTTTCTTTGTGAATTTCCCAACAATGATAGTGCTTGGAGCGAAAATGGATATTTTGTGTCTCTTTACCCCCAAAGAACATTGAAATAGGGTGGATTTCCATTTACTGAGGCTGATTTTGTTACCACAGTTAGGTAACTATTGATGGGAAAAGAAGCAAAGGGGGAGACATTGTTGAGCGTATTCAGCTGAGAAACAGAGGCCTGTTTGCTTTACTAGGAAGCTACAGCTTCACACTTCCCCCTCAGAGAACCACCAGTCCATTCCCTGCAGATCACTGGGGGAAGGGATAAAGCAAAGGGGGAGGTAAACACATGCTTAAAAAAGTCAAAATGGCACAGGGGGGAGTGTTGACCATAGAGGCCTGCAAGTCTAATCTGGGAAAAAAATCATTGGGTAAGGGGTGGGTCCCAATGCAAACCCATGAAAGTTTGGGAAGCTGATTAGTTATTTTGAATAAGCTTCTGGTTCCTCCCAAGCCTGAGAATACACAATACCAGGTGAACAAAGAAAATCTCTCTCCCTTGCCTGCGCTCACCTTGCTTGTTCATGTTCTCTGCTGCTCAGAAGCTCGCAACTATGCTGGTCTAGTGGTCATCTGGGGCCCTTGGAAGGCCACACATACTCCAAAGGACTATGAAGCAGGAACTCTGGGCAATGGCCTTTGCCTTGGCCTTGCTTTCTTTGTGGTGAATGGAGAGAGATTGGACATAGTAAAGCTAGGAGAAGAACTGTTTTGATATTACATCACAAATAACCACCTTGCCACAGAATAATCTCCCATGCATGAATCCTTGAAATGTTTATCTCAAAATCCTGTGGAAGAGCCTGTTTCCTACCGACAATGACTTGAATGTGGAATTTGGATAGGTGGTCTGAGGAAACTCTGAGAGTACAAGCTGTGCTTTCTGAGAGTGCTCAAGCAGAGGCCAAATCCTGAAGTCAGGACCTCGCAAGGGTGGGAGGCTGGACAAGGTGCAAATTTAGTTCCTGCCCTGTCTTTACCTGTGCATGGAATACAGCATATTCTAGATGCAGGGACACACCTTATGCCTCTCTCAGTCCACTTCAACTTTGGGTTTTGACCACCTAAATTCTACTCTTGGGAAAGCAAGGAGATATTTTGTGCCCAACTGCCATGCCTTTGCATGTCTGTCTACTCTTTGTTATTTAAGGCTCAGAATCAATGTCACTTCCTCAGAGAGAACTTTGGCCATTCATTATAAAACATAAAACCTCAGCCTCTACCACAAATTAGATGCATAATAAATAGTTATTTCATTCTTTTTTTTTTCCTAATTCTCACTTGAGGACATGCTTAGAGAGAGGAAGGGAGAGAGAGAGAGAGAGAGAGAGAAACATCATTGTAAGAGAGAAACATCGATTGGTTGCTTCTGCATGTGCCCCAATCAGAGGTTGAACCCACAACCCAGGTATGTGCCCTGACCAGGAATCAAACTGGTAACCTTTTGGTGCACTGTGGATGACACTCAACCAACTGTGCCACTCTAGCTGGGCCAGTTCATTCTTTTTAAGAGATAGCATAGTTTCTGGTGCTATTGACAAAGAAAAAGCCAGAAGTATAAAGAATTATTGTGTAAGTCCTCACCTGCCTCCAGCTATGAGGTTGGTATAGTACTGGGAGAACATATTAATCTGTTAGCATAAGTTAGTATAGCTGGGAAGACTGAGGGAATAGTAATAAATGGGGGAGTTTGGTTGTGTCAATGTAGCACTGAGTTTCTTAGGACAAGAAGGCCTAGTGGAGCCCGAGACCTCGTTAAAGGAACTGGGCTACACCAAATGAAGGCTGGAGTCCATCCATAGTCCCCCCTCAATACCCACACATGTTTATCCTTATAGTTACCGACAGCTTGGGCACCTCACTGCTACCACAAACCCATGTTTATAAATGCAAACACCTCCAGATTATCTCAGCTTTCTCCTCTCACACTAAAAGTCAGAGAGGGATCACAGGCATAAAAACCACAAAAATATAACTCTTCATAAATTATAAATCACCTTCTTGATGTCCTCATCAGAACAGTCTCTACACTTTTATGGGGTATCTTTTAGAAGATAACACTTGAATGGCATTTTACAGGTTGTAAATATTTTCACGTACAAGGTCTCAGTGATAACTCATCACATTCCTTATAGGTGAGTGGGTCACAGCTCTAACAAGCAACAAAACCCAAATTATATTCACAAGACATGAAAATTGTTAGGTATTTATTTTTTGTAAATCTGGATCCCAGTAAGAGGAAGCTTAAAAATGTCACTTTTCACTACCTAAAGCTCAAGTGAGCAAGTCACTGAGAAAATTTGTTAACTTGGAAAAAGTCACTGAGTAGCCTCTGATCACTTGGTGTGCATGCTTTGCTCCTGGAAATAGGTGTGTTTAGTACTACTCCAGAGTTGGAGTAGTAATCTAAAATTGGACTCTCTAATTATATACAATTCATTCTCCAACAAGTTTTCATTCAAGGAACCCTCTTTCCAGGACCTATATATACAAAAGATAGATATCTATTTTTAAATCTCTGGGAATATAATTTGGGTTTTATTGCTTGCTAGGCCTGTGATCCATTGGACATGTCATATATGAAATCTTTGAGCTTCATGTTTAGAATGAAATTAATAGTGCCTCACCTATAGGGGTTGTGATGACTTATTAAATTTCGTATTTTGTACATGAAAATATTTTCAAACTATAAAATCTCATTTAAGTGTTATCTTCTATTAGATAACACTTCAATAATGTAGTTGAGCCTAATTCAGTGACAGGCTTTAAGAGCTAAATTGGGTTTTTCTTGAGGAGGAAGAAATTCCACTATAGACTGCAGCTTTAGCTCCTGCCTAAGAGTGCCAGCTCTTTCTGATGGCCTGCCCTATAGGTTTCATATTTGCTAGCCAGGCTCACAATCATGTAAGTTAATTCCTTACAGTCAATCAACAAACAAACACTTGTGTGTATGTGTGTGTGTGTGTGTGTGTGTGTGTGTGTATACTACTGGTTTTGTTTCTCTGGTGGAGCCCTGACTGGTACAGTGACCAAGAGCAGCTTCCTCCCCAGATGGTGTCATCTTCTCTCTTGTTCACCCATGGTGAGTGCTGCTGCTGCAGTGCCAGACAGGGCAGGCCTTGGTACAGATGTCAGCCAAGCAGTTGGGGAGTACATTGACATTCTAATTTTAATGTTGGCTTTAATGTCCAAATTTCTATCTAAGGAGCTGTCATAAATCTTTAAGAAAAAGACTAAAAATTAAGTGGAAAATGGGTGATGAAACAGACAACACACAAAATAATATTTCATGAACATATGCTAAGATGCTCAGTCTCATTTGTAATTAAAGCAATGTGAATTAAATCACTGAGACATCATGTTTCATATATCAAGCAAAGACTTAAAAGAATAGTGGTAGATATTTGTGGTTTATTGCATGTCATTTGTACCTCAATATAGCTCTAAAAACATAAAATAAAAAAAGAATGGTGTTTGGGAAACTGATGAGAATGGAAGTTCTCAAGCGCGGCCAGGGCACATATAAATTTTCATTATTTTAGGAAGGCAATTTGGCAACAGTCACAAAAATATTAATTATACTCACACTTTGACCAGCAGTTCCATTTCCTAAAATGTATATTAGAGCAAAAATTTAAACTGGTGCCAAAGGAGCAGCTAGAAAAAAACAGAAGAAGGAAGAAAAGAAGGAAAGAAAATCACCATTCTAAGGAAATAATTAGACTGATGATAAAGGCATAGATATAATAAAATTGATCCTAGGGTATTTATAATAGCAAAAAATTAGACAAAAAAAATTAGTCAAATAAATTATAGTAGAACCACAGGAGAGGATATGTTCAGGCATTAAAATATCTATCTGGATCAATGTGAATTGTCATGGAAAGATAGCCAATATTATTGTTTGAGGAAAATATGGTTCAAAACAGAATTTATTGTATAATCCTTTTTTATAGGTATAGAAAAATAGATAACAAATAGGTATACATTTTCAAACTTTTTGGATTTTTAGAGTGAAAATGAATGACTTTTATAATCAGAAATAATAGTATATTACCTTGCCATTTAGAGAAAAATTACAACAAACAATAATAAATAAATATTGTCATCTTTCAATTAAACAGAAATTGAACTGATGCTCTAATATATTGATTTAGGACTTCCTAAGGCTCGAACAGAGCCTCAGGGGCCTGAAGAAGAGAAATACTTCTCAAGGGCGAGAACTAGGGATAACGGTCCTGAAAACGTCTGATTTTACCTCAGGGCCCTGAATCACATAACTGAGAGTCTTGCTCTCTTCATTCACTGTGAAAAAGTTTAAGTCAAATCTGTGTTCTGTTCAGCAAATCTGTGTTCTGTGAAGTAGCTTGCACTTGCATTTTGCATTCTAACTTCAACCCTGAATTCATAGTATATCTTCTCCTTTTATTTTATCTTCACCCAGATTTTCTCCCTTATTTTTACATTAAGGATTCATTAATTAAATAGGTATTGAGTATCTGGTATGTGCCAGATTACACTGAAACAGAATCAAATATTCATGATCTCGGCTCTCAGTTTAAATGCTATTGGGGCAGCCATTGTCAGAAGTGAACAAATAAGGTAATGACTTATGTTTAATTATGATTTGTGTTTAATGGTATGTCAAAGTAAGAAGAAGTCCCACTGAGATAGAGTGGCTCAGGGGAACTGCTCCAAGTAGTTGAACTGAGTTCTGGGGTAGGGACACAGCCCAATATTTGCATGTAGGAAGCATGGGGAAAGAACAGAGGACAGTGCATTGTGACGCAAGGAGTTCCTGTCTTCTGGAAATGGAGAGGAGAGCAACGTGGGTAGAGTACATCCATCCAATGAGAGAGAGGTAGCTGGGGTAGGGTATTCAAGATCTTGGCAGCTGGTTAGAGGAGCTAATACTCTGAAGGCATTTTACAAGCATCTTTAAATGCTTTTTTGAACATTAACAGGAATATATGGAAAAAACAAACTTTAATTCTCTATCTTTTCTCCATAGTAGCAGTTCTCAAATTTGACAGTCACAGGACCCCCTTACACAGGTGAAAATTATTAAAGACCTGAATATTTTCTTATTAAGTGGACTGTATCTATATTTAGCATTTTAGAAATTAAAACTAAGAAAATTTTACAACACAATAATATACAAACTATGCTATTTTCTATTAGCTGGTGGAAAGATGATGTCATTACATGTCATATGGCTTCTGGAATAATCAGCAATGCTTTTGTGAGGACAAAAGAATAAAAAAGAAAGTAATGTCTTAGTATTATTGTGAAAATAGGTTTGATACCGCAGTTTCCAGAAAGAGTCTCAAAGACCCCCTGGGAATTTCTGGCCCACACTTGGAGAGCTACTACTCTATGGCAATCTGAATGCACATCTACTTCTGTATGTCCCTGAAGCCCTTCTAACGCAACAGTAAAACAAGGTCTCAAAAAGAACAGTGACGGGGAAAAGGGAAGAGATTAACTAAAGAACATATATGCATATACGCATAGCCCATGGACACAGACAGTAGCGTGGTAAAAGCCTGGGGAGGGATTGGGACTGGGTAGAGAAGGGCAAAGGAGGGAGAAATGGGAGACTTCTGTAACACTGTCAACAACAACAACAACAAAAAAAACAGTTAAGGGATCATTTTAAAGCTATCAACTCACAAGAACAGAAAGAATGGGGGAGGCAATATTAGCAACAAAACTTTGGGAACGGGAAAAAAGTCTGTATGTGCGGTAACTTCCACAATCTTGGCCCAATCTTCCTTTTCTGTGTTGTTTTCTCCACAGCACAGAGCTAGAGGAGGGGGCTGCAGGTGCACTGAGAGCTTAGCCTGAGGGGCTGGAGGCAGGGGCTTTAGTAGGGGCATCCAGGATCAGCCCTGCCCCAACTGTTTGGCCATCTGGGCACTAAAGTAGAAACACCATGTCATACTGTCATCAACTTCAGGACGGGGCAGAGAGGAGGTGGTTAATAAAGGAGTTAATCTATTTGGAATCAAGTTTGGTCAGAAAAAGGCAATAAATTCTGCATGTGTTTGTGCCTGTGTCTGTGATATATATGGAGTATTCCCTAGAATACACATTGGAGAAACTTCTCCAGGATCCCAGGACTACTCCAAGAGGGAAGGAGAGCATCTGGAAGTGTTTGTGGTATGAGGCCTACGCCACTCATGCCCTGCCTGAGGAAGAGCTACACTCAAGCATTTATATCAAGTCATGCTTCCGAGCCAAGGAGAGACTGAGAAGCTGGAATCAGAAAGCCAATTCTGATTGCTGCAGAAATTGTCAACTTTTTAGGCTACAAACTTGTCTAGAGCAGGCACTAGATCGGATTTACACCTATGCCGAAAGCCTGGCACAAGACAGATGCTCAGTGATTGATTTTTAAATTGACTTCAACGCAGGAGTCACCACTGAGTTGCTGGGGGTTTATTGGTTACCCAAGAAGCAAAGACTCAGAAGACACAACAGAGACCTGAAAATTAAGGTCGGTCTTCCTGTAACAGGAGAGCTCCACTCTGAGCCACACACCATTAGCACCCTGAGTTGATCTTGGCCACCAAGAGCAGCACCCCGGGTATAATGACTGGCCAAAAGCTGGCCAGGGTGTGGTCAAAATGTCACATTAGCTTACAGGCCACAGTGAATAGCCATGGCACAGAATTGGTGTCCACCCAGCTTTATATAGAGTTCAGGGTTGCCAGAAAAATACAAATTGCACAGGTTATACTTAAAACTTACTTTCTGTTTATGTGAAATTCAAACTTAACTGGAAGATCCTATATTTTTATTTGCTAAATCTGGCAACTCTAATAGGTCTGTGTCACTATCCATGCCAATTCTCTCATCTAAAGATGGGGCCCAAACCAGGCTCCGACAATGAAAGACTGGTTGGGAAATGATCTCAAGAAAGCCAATAGCAATTTACATGTTCCTTGAGAGTGGAAATCACAGGCTTTAGGTTTTTATGGGTATTAGCATCAGAAAAGAGTAATTATTCTAAGTTATATCTCTATTGTACTTTACATTATAGCACTTTCACTTTAATGATCTTACAATATCATCACAACTCTGCAAAGTGAGTGTTACATTTTCCAGATAAAGAAAAAAAGACTCAGAGAGGTTAAAGGCCCTGTTCAATGTCACATGACTTAAAAGTGTCTGAGCCTTCAAACGTAGGTTTCCTAACTATTAATTCTCTGCTCTACATTCTCATCAGCTCTTATTTGACCTCTTGTAATGAACAGAGTACAGGAGGAAGAGTTCAGATCTGGGTAACTGAAGTCTAAAGTCAAGCTTTTACCCAAAGCCATCCTTATATGTCTGGCAACAGTACTCACTCAATAAATGGCTTTGTTGATTTTTTTTTTAATGTTGAAATTTGTTTAAAGTGAATGGGACTGAAGATGAGAACAATGTGATGGGGGTCAGGAGGTAGCAGAGGGGATGCTTCCCAACTGAGCAATTAGAAACTTCTCTATCTCTGCCTGGGGCAGTGGCAGGAGAGCTTTGTGGGTAGAAGGCTGCTTTGCAGGTCCATGTCTCTGGAAGCCAGGACTGGTGATCTATTGCATCCAGGCAACTTCCTCATCTTGCTGCAGGCACATTGCAGACATGTCAAGAAGGAGTTTGGGACTTCCGTCTTAGCCACCAAATCTCAACTTAAACATCAGCCAAACACCATGCAGAGGAAGCCTCTCAGTCATGAGCCTTCTGAGTCATCTACAAAGGAGGATGAGTAGGAAATTGCATTGTCTTATTTGTCAACATCCTTTAAAGCATGCTTCCTGAAAACAATCATTTGAGGACCTCTATCTTTAAATAAATAATTCCTTACTGACCTGAAAAGAGGAATCATTGTTCCTTTTCTCACATTAAAATATGAAATAATGCTTCTATGAGTGATGTCACAGTAGGCAGACAGCAAACACAGTTGGAAAAACCTCAGCGTCAAACAGAAAAACAAGCTCCACTACTTCCTCACATGTTTAGGGGCAGCTCTCCTACCTGAGAGGACTGAGATTCTAAGAGATTGATCATAGAGTTAAGGCAAATTCTGTACTTTTCTCTACATTTTTAGGCCTCCCCCTGTGCCTCCAGGCATCCCTTCTCCCTCACCCTCATCCCACTGTGTTCCTGCCTTTAGCTCCTACTCTTCCCCTACCCCCTGCCTGGGGGTCACTGTGCCCTTAGATCCTAGAACCCAGGCCCTGCTGTGGCTTTCCTCTGGCTCTGTCCCCCACCCCCCAGGTAATGGCACAAAAGTCAAGGGGACATGCCCATCCCAAGTCCCTACCCCTCTTTTTAGACAGTGCTCTGGGTATTCCAGAATCCCCTGCCCAATGATCCCAGACCACCTACAGGGGCTGCTCAGGACGTTTCCCTTGGTCTGATTGATATCATTTTAACAACCAGTTATGAATAAGTGGAAAGGAGCAAAGGGAAGGCCAAATATTATAGGCATGCCATTTGTGCAGCTTTGCCAGGAAACTGTAGTTTAACACTCCCCAGGTAGTCATCAGTCCATTCCCCTCAGATTCCTGGGGGAAGGGACTGGACAGAGGAAGAATAGACACATGCCCAGTAAAGTCTGAGTGACACAGGGAAGGTACTTGTCTGTCAGTGACACCTGGGAACAGGTCATTGGCCAGAGTAGGTGTGGCCATTGCAAGCACAGGATTTGAGATATTTATTCTCCTAAATAAAGGGGTTCACTCTCTTGCTTTTGCACTCTTGTGCTCCTGGCTTACAGGACTCTCACACTCCTGTACTCGCCCATATGACTCATGGCCATGTGGACCCGACACATTGGACTGATGATCTGCAACTAGCCTAATGCTGTGCCAGACCCAATTCCAACATGGAACAGAAGCTTTGGACACTGGCTTTGCTTCTAGCTCTACCAAATCCCCAGGTGCATATCTCCCAGGCATGGATTAGAGAAATGGAGCTTTGAAAACCCAGAGATGTAATTCCACACAAATAAAAATCACTCATCCTCCTATGCGAGTCTGATAATATTCTTTTTCTCGAGATATCATAAGAACCCCACTCCCACTAGCAACAGAGGAGGACCATCCATGCATTTCTCCAATAACACAATTTCCTAAAGGTAAACTGTGTTGCCCCAAGAGGCAGCCAAAAGCACAACTACTTGTGGGACAGAACCAGAGGTGGCGAAAGAAAAGGGACAGGCCTCAGCCCATCACCAGCTATGCCTGAGCCATCACGCCAGAGCAGAGCATAAAGGGCTCTGAGAATTTAAAATTCAAATCTGCCCTCCTGGGTCCTGATGAGGG